>NC_079406.1:13497810-14744358 GCF_029220125.1 Pseudoliparis swirei | reverse complement strand
GTTTATGGTCTGTAAGCTAACAGCGACACCGTGAGTCACGTGTTATCTTCACAGTTGTATGATTGAATATGTCCATTTAATTTTGGCCACAAGATCTTACTATGAAGACATCTTAAATGTCACTATAAAAGTCCACCGTCAATCATTTCAGCCACAGTAAAAAGAGAGGCACGGTTCAGCACCAAGGACAGTGGTAGAATAAATAGTCTGATCATTTAAGAGAAGGGTAAACGCAATTTGAAAAAATTACAGAATTATTATTACAAATATATTTCAAGTACCAAAAATGTAAAGCAGTCGTGTTGGAGAAAAAAGCCACAGTGATATATCATTATATGACAAATATTAGACTGTTAATAACGATGCATCAATATTCAAGCAGCAGTTCACTGTTGAAGCTGAAGATATAAAATAAAATTATTTAATTCATACGCAATATGTCCAACGGATCCCAGCATATTGGTTGGTCTCAAAAGTGTCATTGGAATCTATAAATTATATTATATGATAAATTAAATGTATCTGTAGCGTGAGACGTTATTGCAGTCACCAAAGTGGTTAGCTAGTAGCTCCGAGTAGCTAGCATTCACGGGAGAAAAAGGACAGACGACCAACGTCTCTTCAGTCCGGGAACTCTCGCCTGTGTTTATTCTGCGCATGCGCACAACAGCACCTCAACGGACTCATTCTCTGTCAAAGAGTTCATCTCCTCTTTCATCGCGTCAGCCTACATTTTTGACTTCTTAGAGTCCATTGCCTCTTTAAGTGTTTTAGGTACACCATAAGCCACTCTGTAGAAATAATCTACATTTTCACTTTCGTCATTGTTACACTCAGCTTTACACTGGTACTCCTTTAAGTATTCTGGAGACTTTCTCTGTCTCATAGGGTATCTCTTTTCTCCCTCTTCTCTCTGAGTACTATCTGTCAGAATCGGACCTGCCTCAGCAGTCTCCTCAACATTTGACTCTTTACTCTCCTTAGGCTGTTCCTGACCCTGATTGACTCTCTTCGGTGGTGTATCTCTTTTCTCAATATCTTCCCCCATGTCACAATCTGTCTGAGTCTGGTTATCTGCGCTACCTTTGGTGAGGAATTTCACCAGCCTATGTTTGAGGACTTTTCCTGTCTCGGGATAATACACGTTATATGCTGGACTATATTTGTCATAGCCTACAAGGATCCCCTTTTTGGATCTAGAATCCAGCTTTTTCTTATTCTGCTGATATATGTAGCATTCAGAGCCAAATATCTCCATGTGAGATAGGTTAGGTGTTTTTCCTGTGAAAACACGGTAAGGCGTCTGCTCTAGCCGCTTACTCTAGCACCTGTTGCGGATTTGAGCTGCTGTCTGTACAGCA
Organism: Pseudoliparis swirei; assembly: GCF_029220125.1. Taxonomy (NCBI): domain Eukaryota; kingdom Metazoa; phylum Chordata; class Actinopteri; order Perciformes; family Liparidae; genus Pseudoliparis; species Pseudoliparis swirei. Next base: position 14,742,997 of record NC_079406.1, on the reverse strand, counting down.
GTGGTCGCCAACCCGTCGATCGCGATCGACCGGTCGATCTCGGAGACGTTCCCTGTCGATCTCCAAAATAAAATGAAAATAAAATCAGAAACACATTGTTCCTCGTTCTCGAACATTTTCTGAAGTGTCTTCTGAAACGTTTTCTTCCTGACTGGAACATCGACGTCAGAAAAGATCTCCGCCTGATTTTAATGAACGCCTGAAAGCGGGTTCTCTGACAGCCGTGTTGTCAGCTGTGCTCCCCGAAAGAGGAGAGCGTACCACAAGTGAGGCGCAGGGGAAATGCAGAAAGACCTTTATTCATAACTTTACATATTACACAAGTTCAAAGTACAAGGACATACAACTACGTCATCAATAAATAAATGTTGTAATGCCTGTACCTTAGTGTAAATGTTTACGTTACGGCATTTACAGGTTACGCCTGCGCATGCGCAACTGCGAGATTATTGGCGATTTGCCAGGTTTACCTCCGTGAGTTCGGCTTTTCTGCTTTTGTCCTTCAAAACAAAAGCTCAACATTGAGCTTTTTCTTGTCTGATGGAGCAATCTGGTTTACTTGAAAGTGATTGCAATTATATTTATTCTATTATTTGAAAAGCACAGATGCAGGAGTCACAAATGGTGATTCTCATATTTATTATTATAATTATTTAAATCTGAGGATGTCTGTAGAGCTGATGTGAACGTATTCACCAACGGGCTGACTTCAGAACCAGTCCCAGATGATAAAACTTTCATGAATACCACATTTGCCCCGAAAACCTCGTCAGTGAAGTTGAGAAAATCACCAAATCAGAGACCAGGAGCTGGATTACTGACAGCAGCTCACAGACGGCCTCAGACTGTCTGTCTGTGCTTATGAACTAACTACAAGCTCACAGACAGAGTTCAGTCACAGCCATCACACTGACTGGAGTCACATGACTTGATGGCATTATGATGAGAGCTGAACTTACATGAGTTGCACTGACTGATCATGTTGTCAGTGTCATGTTGTAATGTAAATAAATACAACATTTATATTGGTAGTTTATCCAGCTGCTCATTGAAATGTGTTTTTTCTTGTTCATATTGTGTGTGGTGAACAAATATCTTACTTTTTTTTTGCACTTAAATTCTGTGTTCCTGGTCTCATCAATTTGAAAGCTGGACCAATGTGTTTTGATTTCATTCAATTAGAATTAGGCCAAATAAAAAGCCTCAAGTCATAAGTCCAGTCTGGACCGTCGTTTTCTCTCAACGCCTCAATAGGTAGATCTTGCCGGTCATGAAGGTGGAGGTCAGTGATCTTGGGCTCAAAAAGGTTGGTGACCACTGCTGTACAGCATATGTCCATAATTGCTTTGGGAGGTTATACTCTCCAATAGCATGCATTCGAGACATCTCAAATAAGGTTCTCCAACCTCTTTCGGCAGTTCCATTCTGATGAGGTGAGTAGGGTGCACTCTTCTCATGCCTTATCAAGTTACTCCTAAGTAAAGACTGGAACTCCTGCCCGGTAAACTCTGTGCCGTTATCAGACCGGATGCACTTTATCTTTCCATACGGAGCTACATCTGCTATGAATTTTTCTGTAGCTTTTGTCGTGTCACTCTTTGCCTTAATAAAGTATGGAAAAATCATCCCACTGTAATCATCAGTAAATGCTATTGCATATCTGTATCCATCTTTATCTGCTGGTTCTATCGGACCGCATAGGTCTGTGTGTACTAGCTCCAGCACAGTTGTAGCTTTAGCGTCTGCCAGTCTGTTTCTGCTTTGTGTAAACTTGCCTTGTGTGCATATTTCACAGTTTTGGTTGGACTTGTCATGTTTCCCTTTTATAGACATCCCTTCAACCACATTTTCTAATTTGGCAACATCATCAAAATTACAATGACCAAGTATCTTATGCCACTTTTGAATGTCATGACAACCATACACTTCATCAACAGTTTCATCCTCTACAGTGCTAAGGTAATACAGCCTACCATACACGTCCATTTTGAACATGGTACCATCCTTGTGGACCAGCCGGTTATCACTGTCCTTGAAGCGGACCTCAGCTCCGTTGGCTGTCGCTGCTTTGACTGAAAAGATGTTTTGTGGAAACGATGGGATGTAGAGTGCTTGCTTGAGCCTCGTTTTCACCTGTCGTCCCTCGCTGTCCAGCAAGTAGACTTCAGCGTCTCCCCTCATCTTCGCCATCCCGCTCATCTTGGACCCGTCAGCGAGCTCGATCATGTGGTCCTCGGGTCTGAAGCTCTTGTCAACTGTTTTGAACTTTGTGGCGTCGTTGATCATGTGTGTTGTGGCGCCGCAGTCGACCATGAGACCCTTCTTGTTTCCTCTTTGTGCAGGACAATCACTCAACCTGAAACAGAAAGACGTATGCTCTGCCTCTGTCTCTCCATCAGCTTTCTTCACATAGTCGCGGCCTTGTCCTCGGCCGCGTCCCCTTCCTCGCTGTGGTGTGTCCCATTTTCGTTCCTCTCTTCTCACCTGGTAACCTTCAGGACATGCCCTGGCCATGTGTCCCTTTTTACCGCACGTGTAACACTCGACTTCAGCCATGTCCATTTTCTTCCCTCGTCCTCTTCCTCGTGACCTCGTTGCCCCGCTAGTCTTCATCACATTGTCTTCTTCAACATTCTCATCACTTTTCCCATATTTTTCCGTACTCTCATAACTTCGCAGTTTTGTTTTAAACTCGCCGAACGTTACAGTGTCACTTGTCTGAGTGATGTACACGATGAATGGCTTGTATGAATCAGGTAGTCCTTTTACTACCATAGCCATCTGAAGCCCATCGCTAATCTGCTCATCTGCTCTTCTCAATGACGTGAATATAGTCTCTGCTCGAATAATATAGTCCGTGACCGTTTCATTGCTAGCCTTATGGAGCGAGGAAAGTTCACTATACAAACTCACAACGCGGGGTTTGTCCTTTCCCACGTAGTGGTCACGAAGAATATTCAGTGCTTTTCTTCCGTCACGTTTCGCGTCTCTCATTACCAATGACAAGCTATTGTTGTCTAGACATTGCACTAGTTCTGCATATGCCTCATCATTCTTTTCCTCGTCTTCCGCGAGAGCTTCTTCGTCATCCTCAGGTATCTCCGGGTCTTCCGAGATAACGTCTGAGGCGGCGTAACTCCATGTCTTGCGAGAACCGCGTTTCCCAGAGTTCGTAATTGTTCTCATCACCGTCGAATAAAAGTCTGAACCACCTTTGGCCTGATTGACTGGGCCCATAACCTGTAGCGTGAGACATTCTTGCAGCTCTCTACGTTATTGCAGTCACCAAAGTGGTTAGCTAGTAGCTCCTAGTAGCTAGCATTCACGGGAGAAAAAGGACAGACGACCAACGTCTCTTCAGTCCGGGAACTCTCGCCTGTGTTTATTCTGCGCATGCGCACAACAGCACCTCAACGGACACAGGTACACATGAACTTGTTACATTACAGCACAGAGCACTCAACATGGCTTTGCTACTAAGGAATATACTCAACAGTATCTGACGGATAAATGTAGCGAGTTAATGTCATAAGAAACTTTACACAACAAGTGTGTCGATGTTGTAAACTCAAACACACCATCCATTCATTGTAATTTCCTCATGTTTGGAGGTGTGTGATACAACTGAGCTCAAAGACATATCAAAGTAGTATTTACAAGGACATTACAATCAGTGGCGGTGCGTCCATAGGGGGCGCTAGGGCGCCGCCCCTCTTAAAATTTTGAGATGGAAAAAAGAAGAAGAAGAAAAATATATAATATATATCCTGTCAAAAAACATTATATACCAAATCATTTAAATAGCAAATATACCGTGTTGACGAGCTAAATGTGTGTGGGAGACCGTCAGCCTGTCAACAACCACTGAAGTTAAATGTGACATAAATAATATATCGCCACTCATCCTCACGGAGAGAAGCCCCTCCCCATTTCGGGCGCCGCCCACGTGTGTCGGCATCGAGCAAACATTTCACGGTCGTTTCGGCAAGGACGGCTTCTCATTGGCGGATGAAACATGAATCTTGGGCAAAATATGCGCCCTGGCCAATGACATTGTTTCTTATTTCACGTGACTGGACTATTCGGCCAATCAGAGACGGTATCATTCCCTCAGCCAGAGCTCCACGGAGCACGAGCAGGTTGCTAACGGAGCTGGTTAGCTGGAGCTCAGTGAGTAATACGCTGTTTAGTTTCCCCTGTCTGTTGTTCCAAAGTCCTGGGACTGAAACTCTCTGGACTACAACGGGATGAGGGATCTAAAGAGCTGCAGACAAGTGTAAAGCACGAATCTTGCCGCAGTTATCGAGCTAACAGCATGAAGCTAACTAGCTAACAGCATGAAGCTAACCCTGTTTGCAGAGCAGAGCAGCAGAAGGAGACCGAACTGGCATCGAAAACACAACGAAGAAGTTCTGAAAAACAGACACATTCCCTCAAGAATAATGGAAACAGGCTCGTCACAGACACGATTGACTTTAACCAGAGAGTTATTGAGAAGTTTGCCAACTTTAAAAATGGGGTCTACTCTGTCAAACACCCATGTAACATGTGCTGCATCTCTTTCTGACTCTATTCTGCTCTGAACCTCTTTCATGTGAGGGTGAAACTCTTTTATTTTGCAAACCTCTGAAACCCAACCCAATGTTTCTTAAAGCTACTCTGAACCTCTCATGCCCAAAGTTACAGTGTGTTGATAGTTGTTATTGGACATGTTTTCTTGAAATAAAGCTTAGTTTTTTTACAATATTCTACTCAAAACCTCTTTTCTTCTCATTGTTGAGTGCTATTTAAACCGCCGCTCGTCCCGTCCCCAATTTCACCAGCCGCCACTGATTACAATGTAAATAATGTACCTGTGTGGCTTTAATTCAGTCAAAGTGCCTTAATGTGTTGGCTATACATGAACACATACTGCTGAATTTAAGACAAAGAAGCCGACATGCCATTGAGCATCATACTGAAACGTAATATTCTACCCATAGAATTACTCCTATTGACTTAATTAAAAAACACTAAATTCATAAAACCAATACAAATTAAATAAGGAATGACATTCAAAGTGTATCTTTCTGACACAAACCTGAAAATAATTCACACCAACAAGATATAATATAAATAGATTATGTCCACGAAATACTAAGTGATGAGTCCGGTTTTGAAGGACAAAAGGCAAATGTGTAATACATTTCAGGTATAAAATAACAGAGTGAAAGGCAATGCACTCAAAACTTTAGCTTCAGTAACCACAAAAGAACTGTAGAGGAAAAAACACACTGCAGCAGACAAACACATTTTAACAGGACTCGAGTAACAAGTCAAACGATAGAGACAAATAAATTACTTAGAAAGGTTCCTACCTCTACAGCCGGCTCTAAATCATCAAACGGGTCAGCGAAGTCTGAAGGACTTTTCCTCAGGGTCTGATCAGCAGGCAGTGTGTTGTCATTGTAAGAACTCACGAACTTAAAGTCACTGGTTCGAGAACCTGTTGTCAGGTACGCGTCATAATTGTAGGCGCTGCGTAAAGTTCCTGTGCCGTCAACGTCTGCGTAATTAGGAGGGAGATACGCGCTGGGGATGGCAACTGCTCCATCAAACAACAGTCTGGGCTTTCTCCTGCGACAGAACCTCACACCCAGGATGATGATAATGAAGGTCAGAAAAAAGGTGGACACGGACACCAGCGCGATGATCAGATAAGAGGTCAGTTTGGAGTTCTTCTCGTCATAAGAAATATCCTTCAGTTCTGGCACCTCAGCCAAGTTATCAGAAATAAGTAAATACATGGAGCAGGTGGCAGAGAGAGAGGGCTGTCCGTTATCCTTCACCGACACAATGAGGTTCTGTTTCATGCTGTCAGACTCAGAAATGTCCCGCTGGGTCCTGATCTCTCCGCTGTGGAGACCGATAGTGAAAAGACCCGGATCAGTGGATTTGACTATATGATAGGACAGCCAGGCGTTCTGCCCGGAGTCCGCGTCCACCGCGATCACTTTGGACACCAGAGAGCCTCCGTGTGCAGCTTTGGGGACCAGCTCGGTCATGAAGGAGTTGCCCTCCGGGGCGGGGTACAGTATCTGAGGAGAGTTGTCATTCACATCCGATACGAACACACTGACGGTCACGTTGCTGCTGAGCGGAGGAGAACCGTTGTCTCTGGCCATCACGTGCACTTTAAAACTCCTGAACTGTTCATAATCAAACGACCTCACAGCGTGCATCACCCCCGTGTCTCCGTTAACGGAGAGATAGGAGGACACCGGGGCGCCGTTCACCTCCCCAGGTAACAGAGAATAAACCACGGTACCGTTTTGTCTCCAGTCGGGGTCTCGAGCGGTAACGGAACATAAAGTGGAGCCAGGTTTGTTATTTTCAGTCACATAAGCGCTGTAGGACTGTTCCTCAAACACAGGTGGGTTGTCGTTGATGTCTGCTACAGACAGCTGGACAGTTTTAGAGGAGGACAGAGGTGGAGAGCCCTCGTCAGTGGCAGTGATTGTAATGTTGTAATCAGACTCTAGTTCACGGTCCAGTTGTCCTGTGGTCACCAGAGAATAATAGTTTTTAATAGAAGGAACCAACTTAAAAGGGACGTGTTGCTGAATGGAGCAGCGGACCTGTCTGTTAGCCTCAGAGTCTCTATCCTGCACGTTGATGATGCCCACCTCTGTACCAGGTGACACGTTCTCAGGTATCGGGCTAGTCAGTGATTTCAGATATATAACAGGAGCGTTATCATTTATATCAGTAACATCTATTATAACTTGTGCGTAAGAGGTTAGTCCTAAACCATCTTTAGCTTTCACACTCATTTCAAAAGAACTCCTTTCTTCAAAGTCAATCACGCCAGTTACTTTAATTTCTCCAGTTTTAGGATCAATAGAAAATACATTGACATCGTCATCAGAAACGTGGCCAAAGTGATATGTAACGTCTCCATTTACTCCTTCATCTGCGTCATTCGCACTAACAATAATCACGATGGTACCTGCAGGAGAGTTTTCAGGCAGACGTGCTTTATAAGCGGCCTGGCTAAACACTGGGGCGTTATCATTAGCATCCAGTACAGTGACGTGTATGACGACAGTACCGGATCTCTGAGGAGAGCCTCCATCGAAAGCTGTGAGAAGCAAATTAATCTCTTTTTGTTTCTCTCGATCAAGCTTGTTCTCCAGTACGAGTTCAACCTTGTTGCTGTCAACAGCGAGAATAAAGTTATTGTTCTTTTGCAGGTTGTATCTTTGAACAGCATGTTGACCTATATCTGCGTCATGGGCCTGGTCGATAGAGAAACGGGTTCCTTTTTCAGCGGACTCCCGTATTTCCATTTCAATCAAATTATCATTAAATGTTGGTGAGTTGTCGTTTACATCTTGAATATGAAGACTTACGCGATGAAGCTCCAGAGGATTTTCTAACACCAGATCTACTTTCACGACACAAGAAGGTTTCTTTCCACAAAGACTTTCTCGGTCCGTTCTCTCCGATGTGATCAAATCTCCGGTGCTCAGATTAATATCACAGTGCCGTTTACGAGTCCCCTCAAAATCAACACGGGCCTTTCGGGAAGATAAAGTCCTCAGATCGAGACCGAGATCTTTAGCTATATTTCCAATAACAGACTCGCGTTTCATCTCTTCTGGAATAGAATAACTCAGGTCTCCATTAACGAGGTGCAGCGCTACAATGAAGGAAGCGATGCGGAGAACCAGACGAAGCCACGAATATCCTTTGTCTCCCATATTGACAAAATAAGGCGCATTCAGCTTCTTTGCTGAAGTGAAATGGTTAATAAATCCCAAAAGAGTCAATAATCCCAAACTCCGCACCAGTGTTCATAAAAATATGTCCACGATTGAACAAATTCTCTCGGAAAAATACAACTGCATGAGATCTACTCCGTCCTAGTGGGTGGAGTGGTGTGTGCGTGTTTATAGTCTGTAAACCAACAGCGACACCATGAGTCACGTGTTATCTTCACAGTTTTATGATTGAATATGGCCATTTCCTTATGTCCTCAATATCTTACTATGAAGACAACTTAAATGTCACTAACAGTCCAACGTCAATCATTTCACCTACCGTAAAACAGAGAGGCAAGGTTCAGCACCATGGACAGTGGTGGAAAATACTCTGATCCTTTACGAGAAAGGTTAACTTAATATGAACAAATAAATATACTCCATAAGTTAAAGTCCTCCATATTTCGTCGTAAAAGTGCTGAACTATTATCATTAAAAATATATTTGGAGTATCACAAGTTAAAGTCGTGATGCATCCAAAGGCCTCAGTGATATAATATTGTTAAAAAATGATTGTTGATAGCGACGCATCAATATTCAAGCAGCAGTTCACTGTTGAAGCTCGTAGATGTGTCATCTTTGAAAAAAATACGCCTAAACGGCTTGTACACATTACTGAATTTAAACAAAGAAATTGTAATCAAAACCTCACTCCAAACATTTTTGCAACAGTGAACGCAATGAAAAATGCGCAATGAAAAATGACAACCGTTTGTAAAGCAGTACCAGTGGGTGGAGATGTCGGTGCTACTTGTGTTTTGGCCTTTACCATGAGTCATGTTTCACTCTTTGCACCTGCATGCAATATTCTCCACAAAGTCAGACCCGCTTCATCCTCTCTAAACCCAACTGTGAACAATCAGATAACACAGACGCCACAATGTAATGTTGTTCAACGAATTTCATTGTTATAGATCATCATAGAAATTTAGAAACGTTTCAGCACGGTTGATAAACAACAGCTACTCCATTATAACCATTATTTATATCGCAATGTGTAAAAGTTCGTTTTACCTATATTGACATTATGGACAAAGCAAACATAATATGATTTTAAAAAAGTGCTGCTAAAATTATTCAGAATGTCAAATGCATGCATGCTGATAGTGAGCTCAGTTCATATTCTCTTATTTAATGTTGCAAACATATTCATACTTAAAGCCTCTGTTCAGGGACCAATACATTATTACATGATCATAGTTGCAGTAAATTCCAACATGTTCTCGGTGGGTGTTGGCTTGCACCAGTGCTGCCCTTCATCACCGGTAGTCGTGACTTTCAAAATTAACAAGAATTTTCGAGTGGATCCTTATTTTCCTGATGAGAACCCTCTAACTACTGCGCGCATGCGCCTTGCGGTCAAGTACGGGGTTTCTGAGTCTCCAGTCCGCACTAGAAACGAATTTGAGTCAATGCAAATTCAACTTGGGCCCGAAGTTGGAGATTCTCGAACGACTTGTCTACCTGCAGTTTTCCTAATTAGGTACGTGTGTTGTTTTACTAGACAACCACTGTTCTCAGTAATGTGCACGGACCTATTTCAACCGAGAGAGGAATTAAATGTGTTCAGCTAGCTACCACCGTTAGCTTCGTTAGATACATTACACATAGCATTCCACACACAGTCAATGCTCCTAACCTCGCACGCTGCCGTTTAGCTAACTAACTAGCTAGCTACTTGAATTGTATTTGTTTAACACAGGCCAGTCTTTCCCCGCGTGGTGTTGAATACTGTCTATCACTCTAAACACCGTTCCAATATGGTAATACGCGTTAAGTCATTGTACAAGCCAGTATAACGTTATAACATAAGTTAAACCATTTTTACACAGCATCTTGAAGGTGATTATGAATGTAAAGTGATGTGTAAATGTGTTGTGTACAACGTGGGGACATAGGTTACATATATGCCGTGTTATTCAGTTTGGCCGGCAGCAGAGGTAATTTAATAAAATGTAGATTCAAGGTCAGTTTAAATTGGGATGCCGGTCGCAGTTGACGTCGCCACTTGTGTTATCAGTGGTGGGCCGTCAATTCAATTCAATTCAGTTTATTTGTTAAGCCCAATTTCACAAATTACAAATTTGTCTCGGAGTGCTTTACAATCTGTACACATAGACATCCCTGCCCCAGAACCTCGCATCGGATCAGGAAAAACTCCCAAATAACCCTTCAGGGGGAAAAAAGGGAAGAAACCTTCAGGAGAGCAACAGAGGAGGATCCCTCTCCAGGATGGACAGGTGCAGGGTCAGCTAATTCTCCTCTGCTGGCCTAAACAAATACACAATTATAGCTATTTTATCATTTAATTTCTTTGTATTATAATGATTTTTTCCGATTCGCTTATTTTGTCATTGGTTCTGTCTTCCTCGGTTGTTCTGCTTCCAGCCTGCAGCGTGGCGTCCAGTGCAGCTTGTTTTAAGGACAGCTTTTATCAGATCAGAGTTCCCCTCTATGCCTCTTATGTAAGAAGAGAGGCCGGAGGCCCTCTACGTAGGCTTTGCAGATTAAAGTACATGGGGACGTTATCGTTGATCGTCATAGTCTTAATAATAATAATGATAATCATTTATTTTATATAGCGCTTCTCAAGGCACCCGAAGTCGCTTTACAGAGTCCAGAGTCCAGTATTTCATACACACACACAGTCATACCGGTGGTGGTAAACTACATCAGTAGCCACAGTCTTCAACCAATAAGATCTTTAGTTTGACATGCTGGGCATCCTTGAGGTGCCAGAGCGACCGAGAAGCCCTGTATACGTCAGCATTAACATGCGCTGTTATTGGTCAGTGGGCCAACGTGACTTTTGTCAAACAGAAAGTTAGATTATTGTTTTGCTTGGTTTAGTTTGTTTACCTTCTGACAACGCCTTGCTTGTTGTTGTTGTCATTGTTTTCTTGTCTTGTTGATGTCATTGTGTTCTTGTCATTTTGTTAAGTATACGTTGATGGACGACATGCATTGTAGCTGTAGTAAGACCACACTGAAGGCCCAGGTAGAACATGCACGGCCCAGCACTTTGTGTTATCCGTTACTCTGTTCGGAGTAAAAAAAGAAAAGCTGGTCTGTAAAGCATATCTTTACCTTCAGAATTGCCGGGATTTGTGACTGCGGTGTGAACTGATAAGCTTTGTTTAAACTCGCGCTTGGTAGATCAAATGAGAGCTCCAAACATGAACGGTTGCGTTGATACTCTCACGGAAAAGGTGCACAGTGGCCTTGTATTTACACTAACTGTATGTATGTACACAATCATATGACAATGTCTTGTGATTATGTTGTTCAGATATCTGAAGAATTCCATCGGATCACCAGCAAAGACCCCCTGGGGACTTCAGTGCATCCCTTGAAAAATATGTCCCTGGCCTGCTGAGACTTTTCCAGACGAGGAAAGGAGCTTTTGGTCAGAAGATGGAAGACCTCCTGGGAAAGCTTGATGAACAGGTGAGTAAAGTGCCTGAAGCTCAAGAAATACAAATGTTATCCTGTTGGCTGGTCTTCCTTTTGACCACAAACGTTTTAGCACTTGCTATTGTAAGCAGTCTACGGAGCCATGTCCACCAAAGCCTTCCTGTTAGGATCTGTGTGTTTCCTGTTTCCCTGCTCTTCCCTCTCTGTGCTTGTCTGTTTCTTTCCTGATTGTTTCCAGCCACGCCCTGATTGTTTCCACCTGTGTCTCCACCTGTGTCTCGTTCCCCTGTGTATTTAATCTGTGTCTTTCTGTTTGTCTGGTGTCGGATCTTTTTTTTTGTTCCTGTGTGGTGTTCGTCCGTGTTACTGTCCTGGAAATAAACTCTGTTATTTGAGGAACTCCTGCTGCGCTTGGGTCCTCCACACAACAGACCTGAACACTTTCTTCCCTCATTGAAAATCGTTTTATTTCTTCGTTAAAATAGAAAGTAAAATTACCTGCAGGATTGTTTTTTTTTTCTTAAACATGACACTTTGGTCTATGATGTCAGCTTTTGTGTAACTTCAGTATGGCACTATACTAATTGTTCTGCTTTTGTGTTTGCCATTATATACTCCGAAGACATTGGACATTGTATCTTATTGAAAGACAGCAGCACTGAGAGGCCGCTCCATTTTTGTGCGGCACGACACAATAAAGTTTCCCCTGGAGTGTTCGGTAAGTAACAACATATATATAGACTTAAGTAATATTGCTGAACCCGAGAACCCTGCCACTTGGACTCAAAAGCATGTTCTCTTTAAACCATCACCAAAACTACACTATTTATCCTAGCATGAATCTATAACAAACCTTAATTGTGTCAGATTCTCATCATTCCCACAGTCCTTGAACATAATGTGTAAGACGAATGCTTCACTCAGTAAAAGCAACCAAAACAAAGCTTAAAACATTATACTCTACATGTTTCACTTAAAATCTAGCCACAAATATAATGGTCGGTGAATGGTACTAAATTTAAGGTAAGAATGAGTAGAAATGTATTTTGCCTTTAAATTTTCATGAACACTCAATCATGCATGTGTTGCTTTTCCTCAAGACACTGACGACGAAGGAAGAGTGCTCATAGGTGTATCTGTTGCCATCCTCACCATCATGACGCTGCCTCATCACCAAATGTGAGAGATGTAGCGGTGGTGTTGGAAGGGACCTTTGTGCTTCATGACCTACCAGACCTGTACGGCCTTTGCATACCTCTAGTATATCTGTGTTTGTTGAAGGAAGAACTACATGGCATTGAAACAATTATCTAATTAAGATATCTAAGTTGGCAGAAGTCAAATACAGTTACAGCAACATAACTGGTGGCAGCTCAGCTGCAGAGGGAAGTGTACTTCAGGGAACTTCAGAGAGCGAGCGATGACAATCGGCTGTCGCACCCAATAAACAGTGTGAAGAACGCTGATGTGACTGAAGTGTCTTTGTGCTGATAGATAGTGTATATTCTGATCATTATTGTATTCTCCCGCAATATGTTATGTTTGTTTGTATAGTTTATTCAAATAAAAGACAATTAATACTTTTCTCGATTTACACAACAGTTTGCATTTCAGCTGAAGGACCCAGTTTAATATTTAACGGGCTTCATAGTGAGATATGTTCTGATGAGTAGTTGAAGCTTTTCTTTGAGTTGTAGAAAAGGGATTAAGAGGTTTTCTTCTTAGTTCTGGATGATTGCATTCATCAACATGTTTCTGTTTTCAGAGATTAGTGTACCATCCAATATTGAGAATAATTAAAACAGCTAACTGACATTTTTTTGTGAAACTGTCAGTTAACCTTAAATGGTACATAATAAAAAATTCATGAATATATAAAATAATAAAGCTCTTGTAGATTGTAATTGTCATCTCATACTTACCTTTCCTGTTCAAAAACTGGCACATATAAGCCAACAAAGGAACTCCATTCCAGAACAAAGTTGAGTAGTGTTTCTGCAGTATCAGCCAGCATTAAACTTTCTTAAGATTGCCGAGAGCACCTGTCCATCCTGGAGAGGGATCCTCCTGTTGCTCTCCTGAAGGTTTCTTCCATTTTTCCCCCCTAGAGGGGTTATTTGGGAGTTTTTCCTGATCCGATGTGAGGTTTTGGGACAGGGATGTCTATGTGTACAGATTGTAAAGCACTCAGACTAATTTGTAATTTGTGAAATTGGGCTATACAAATAAACTGAATTGAATTTGAAAACAGGCAAACTCAATTTATCTGTATTACTCTGAATTATGGTAGAAAGTAACAAACTCAATGTGTATTTCCAATATTTATGTGATTATTTAATTTACTGAAAGCGCTTTACATTTTTACACCAATATTGCAAGATTACAAGCATTGTTTATTGCCATCCATTGTTGCATTTTATTTTCAGTGTTGGGTTATTGTATGAATGATCGCGGTATGTAGAAAAGACAATCTCTTGGCACATTTAGTTGAAAGCAGATGGGAACTAAAATGAGTCAATCTTTCAGTTACACAAACTAATGATGCAGTTACAATTTCACAATTTATTCAGTTTAAAAAGCATCAAAATATTTCATGAAAGAGAAGTGGACTAATGTGCCATGATACTTTGTCCAGGAGATGGCGCCTTTTGCTTATCACTCCTGCGGAGAGAACAGGTGCAGCAGATTGAAATGAACAGGAAGGTTTTTTATAACATGAACCTGTGTTAAGTTTCTGGAAATCTGACAATGCAAATTCACAAACATCTACGACACAATTAACTTACTTCAAATAATGGAGCGACTCAGTCAAAAGTGAACTCCCATACGTGCTGCATCACACAATTATGACACGCGCTCAAACACATAATGCAGCCATCGGCACAGCAGCCTATCAAAGTACCTCTAAAGGCTGACTGCAACATGATTTAATGGCTTAGTTGACTGCTGCATGCAGATTACAGTCGAGACCAATTCTTGTTTAACCTCGGCGAACAGTGCATGTTTTAAATAAATTATTTAACATCAGTATTTTTATTTGGAAACTTTACAGTAACGTACACACATTCACATAAGTATATTAGTAACCTATAAACTTATCAATACCTTTTTATACATGGCCATATTCTACAACTACTAGACCACTAACTAATAAGTCTCCCTCAATAACTTCCAAAATACTGTTTATTTGTATTATAACATAAGTGTGGAGGTTGATGTACAAGAATAACAATTGTAATAGGTTTTGCTTATTATAGGACGTGTAAGATGGTCTCATCACAATTCTTCAAACGACCACTAACATTTTTGGTGTTTTATGGAATTGTTCAAATGGAAACATAAACACATACATATATAGATATACACATATATATGTGTATATATAAATATACATATGTATGTATATACATATATATGTATATACACATATATACATACACATGTATACATATTTATATATAATCAACTATTTAAATTACTTTTCATTTGTATTTTGGCTACCCGTAGACCAAATCAAATTAAGTCAATTCTCAATTTACTGTCCATCCCTGTTTCTTTAACTCAGTTTGCACTCTCCTATCTCTCTCACACACACACACACGTGCACAACACATACACTATGTCTCAGTGTAATGTGTAGCGCTGTTATAGCCATACGACACAGTTATTGTGCACATTAATCTCTCCATCTTCATCCTGGCTGCTTCCAAGTCCCTCCATTTGCTTTCCTCAGCAGGATGATGGTTATGCTGAGTCACTGCAGCTTAGCAACATCACCAACCAACACACCTGGCAAGACAAACATATTAAAGTTCAACTCCAGTGCATCTTGGACATTTTGCTATATGATACATTTTAAGGTGCTCACAATATTATTAGAACATTTAAGTTATTTACATTTGACTATTTGGCCTTCTTTTCCTAGTTTGTTCAGTCCACATGACATAGTTGAAGATACTCATGCGCTGTACATTTCAATGTAGTTTATGTTGCGTTTGTACCGGTTTCCATCTGTCTCTATGCACTGAACGTCTTAAGAGTGTGAGCACAGTGTCTCACTGATCTGCTTGCATGGCTCTGTTTACTCCGCCATAATTTATATCCATATTCATTAGCCAAAGATTCACTGCTCTGCAGACTGTTTGTATAATAAACCGGAGAGCATTGTGTGTTATAATTAGGGCTGTCAATCGATTAAAACAAATTAACAAATTAATCGCACATTTTGAAATTCATTAATCGCGATTACAAGTTTTTTTCTTCTTCTAAAGACTAAATCTTCTAAATGAACGAGTAATCCCTTCAGACAGCGTGTATTTTAGACACTTGTTTAATTGTATTCTTTTTTAAAGACAAAACTTCACACAGAGCTGTGTTTTCAAAGAGGCTCCTACATATAAAGTGCCAGCGAGGTATTTAATATCGTGGATGATAAATTGTTTCTTCAGTGAAACATCCAGATTAGTAAACAAAGGTGTATTTGAGACCCCATTGGTCCTGTCATCTTTAGCATTGAACAACAGCAGAACCAGTGGCCTTGGTAAACTGACAAATACGTCCTGTTAACCATCTGGAGTCTGGGCTCATTTTCTCGATTTTACAAAAAAATGTAAATTCACCTTTTAAAGGCTTTTGCATGTGACACATCCCAGTGTTTCCCCCACCATTCTATCAGGGTGAGGCCCCGCCCCCCTGTAATGTTCTCTATCGCGCCAGATTACAGCAGAAGTAATGTAAGGTTATTTTCTTAAAGACGTCTTTGTTCTTTTATTAAACTAAACAGCGGTCTGTTGTTGGTCGTCTCTACAGCAGCATGTCATTCTGTCTCGACATGTCATTCACACTTCTCGGCTCTCCGTCTCGCGCGCCGCAGAGCTCCATGCCGGCGTGTGCGCGCGCATCGGGGCGGAGCAACAACAAAAAAGTCACCTGCACCTTCCGCCCCACGTCACCGACACGTCGCCCTATGTTTCTCTGTGAATATCGAGGAGCAGACGGGAGGAAGGAGGCGGACTGCCGTGGTTTGACACTCAGAGGAGTGCAAACACTTCAACGACACCGGAAGTAAACAAAGTTGCGTTAATTGCGTTAAAATATTTTAGTGCGTTAATCGCGGCCAAATTAATCGCATAGATTAACGCGTTAACGCTGACAGCCCTAATATATATATATATATACACATACACATGTATCATTGTGTCCTGTTTTATAGTTTTGTTTATGTCTGACATTTCTGTATTTGTTTGATGTAAATATACCTAGATGAATAAAAAAATGTAAGTGAAACAACAAAAAAGAAGATACGCTACAAGATAGTACACATGTAGAAATGCCTTACAATTAAGTAAATGTTACGTGAAATGAAATTTAAGGGGATATCAGTAAAAAAAAAAATTTTTACAAATGCAAAACAATCTTCCAATTTTATGATTTATTTTATGTTTGCATAACGCTGTTGGCTCAGATCATGGACCTGACGATGATCCATTGTGCTTGCACCTATCATTTGCTACACTGAACTATACCGCCACTTACCTCTGATTAGCCTTGACCCGACTGGTGTCTGAGTCATTGGGATCAGACTGAAGACAGGTGGGACAGAATCTCATACAGAGATGGCATGATGTTCAGGAAACTGGAACTTTCGGCAGGAGTTTTCATCATTTCGGCTTGAAGACAAAAATAGAAAACATTAACAATAACAGGAACAACAATACCAATAATATAACTTTATATCAGCTTACACTGTTGCAAAGTGATCTTTAAGAATAAAAAAAAAAGTAAAGCATATGAATAAAATATTTCATAAAAAGGCCAGTATAGTATATTAAAGGTCATAGTACAATCTGAAATTAAAAAATAAATAAACACAAACATTTTGTATGCAATGCCTAGAAGTATGCAGTGCTTAAACACCAGCAATACATGCATACACTGTTGAAATGAAATGGCTACACAGTGCATACAAAAATAGATGACCCTAAAGCCTTTTGTTGTTAAATTAACATAAAATGAACTTTACAACAAACTTAGTTTGTCCTTGAAAAAACTTGTATCCAATTATAAGGTTAGACCAGTAGGACAGCAAAGAGGTTGATGAGGTCTAATCGTCTGTAGTCGTAATCACACCTGAAAGAAAGAGGAAGAAGATAAACGACGAAGGGAGGACATACAGCCTCTTTGGTAAAAAACGAAATGATCCCAAGCATCACATTTGACTCTTTTTAATGCAAAAGTTGTAAATAACAATGAAATGGCTAAATTCACTCTCCCATAATGTTGTTACCGTAGTGGCCCCTGTTTGATTCCCGGTGGGCCCTTTGCTGCAGATCATCCCCTCTCACTCTCTCTTCTTCTGCTGTCAAATAAAACACAAATGACCAAAAACAAAATCATCTTTAAAAACAAAAACTGCTTGCATTTGGCATTAAAATTAACAAGAATCTCGCGGTTTTCATGGGACAGCAAGTTGTTCCAATCCAAGTCTACAACCAAGTTGTATAGCAATGTCTGTAAGTTTTGTTACGCGATAAAAGTACATTGTTTGTTATCTGTACAAACTGGACTTGCATAAATGTAAACATTGACTCTGAGGGAGATCCCTGTTCTGACGTCCTCATCTGATAATGTGGGCAGTGAATGAAGATGTGAACATCCCCTCACTGGACAGCTCAGGTGTCCTTCCACACGAAGCTCCTTCTGAGGAGCTGGTATCTGTTTAGCGTTTTGACACCGGCGTTCATATTAGGCAACAGCGCATGTATGTGCGGTCACGTGACCAGACAGTAAATGTGTAAATGTCATGTCTCCGGTATAAATGAGCTTTAAATATCCATATATGAAAACACATGTCTGCTTGGAACCGGCTTGAAAGCACTTTCATAAAAACGTGTTTGTTAGAAGTGTGCAGCACGTAGCTAACTCTTGGTGCCACAGTAGTTAATTATAACTAACCATTAGAATCAGAATCAGAATCAGAATCAGAAACAGGTTTATTGCCAAAGAATGAATGTTTTCACAAACAAACGAGGAATTTTTTTTGGTGGAAGGTGCAACATTTGGACATGACAAACAACAATCAACGCAAGGAGGGAGGAGGAGTGGGAGGAAGAGGGAGGAGGAGGAAGAGGAAGGAGCGGGAAGAAGGAGGAGAGAGGAAGGTGGAAGAAGAGGTGGTAGTCCTGGGGGTGACAGTCAGTCAGTCCCGGGTCCATTGATGAGCCCGACCGCCGTCGGAAAAAGCTATTGGTGTGGCGGGAGGTCGTGGTCATGATGGACGCAGCCTCCTCCCGAGGGAGGGACTCGAACAGGAGTGTCCAGGGTGGGAGGGTCGGCGACAATCTTTCTGGCCCGCTTCAGTGACCTGGAAGTGAACAGGACCTGGAGGAAGGCAGATTGCAGCCGATAACCCTCTCGGCCGAGCGGATGATGCTCTGCAGCCTGCGCTTGTCTTTGGCTGTGGCTGCAGGGTGCCAGACGGTGATGGAGGAGCAGATGATGGACTCAACGATGGCCGTGTAGAACTGTACCATCATCTTCCCTGGCAGGTTGAATTTCCTCAGCTGCCTCAGGAAGAACATCCTCTGCTGGGCCTTCTTGGAGATGGAGCCGATGTTCAGCTCCCACTTGAGGTCCTGGGAGATGATGGAGCCCAGGAAGCGGTAGGACTCCACAGCGTCGGGGAGTCACACAGGATGAGAGGGGCGGGTGGGGCTGCATTCCTCCTGAAATCCACAACCATCTCCACTGTCTTCAGGGCGTTGAGCTCCAGGTTGTTCTGGCTGCACCAGGTCACCAGGTGGTCAGTCTCCCACCTGTAGGCGGTCTCGTCCCCGCCAGAGATGAGTCCAATGAGGGTGGTGTCATCCGCGAACTTTAGGAGCTTGACGGACTGGTGACTGGAGGTGCAGCTGTTGGTGTACAGGGAGAACAGCAGAGGGGAGAGAACACAGCCTTGGCGGGAACCCGTGCTGGTGGTCCGGGAGCCTGAGACGTGTTTCCCCAGCCTCACGTGCTGCTTCCTGTCGGTCAGGAAGTCTGTGATCCACCTGCAGGTGGAGTCGGGCACGTGCAGCTGGGAGAGCTTGTCCTGCAACAGGGACGGGATGATGGAATTGAAGGCAGAGCTGAAGTCCACAAACAGGATCCTGGCGTAGGTTCCTCGGGAGTCCAGATGCTGGAGGATGTAGTGAAGGGCCATGTTGACTGCATCGTCTGCAGACCTGTTGGCTCTGTAGGCGAACTGCAGGGGTCCAGGAGTGGGTCGGTGATGGTCTTGAGGTGTGACAGGACCAAGCGTTCAAAGGACTTCATGACCACAGAGGTCAGGGCGACGGGCCTGTAGTCATTGAGTCCTGTGATCTTGGGTTTTTGGGGACGGGGATGATGGTGGAGGCCTTGAAGCAGGCTGGAACGTGGCATGTCTCCAGGAGGTGTTGAAGATGTCGGTGAACACCGGAGACAGCTGGTCCGCGCAGTGCTTCAGGGTGGAGGGGGAGACGGAGTCCGGGCCCGCTGCTTTGCGGGGTTCTGCTTTTAAACAGCCTGTTGACTGCTCTCTCCAGGATGACGAGGCGTCGCTGAGTTGATGGAGGGTGCTCCAGAGGTGTGAGCCCCTGATGGGCTGGGGAGGGTGGGCTGATGGTCTGTGGCTTGTTGGTGGGGCTGTGGGGATGGTCTCAGGACTGCTCCATTGTCTTTCAAAGCGGCAGTAGAACTCATTTAGCTCGTCTGCCAGAAGCACATTGTTCATGGAGTGGGGTGATTTGGGCTTGTAGTTGGTGATCTGCCTGAGCCCTCTCCAGACAGAAGCAGAGTCGTTTGCTGAGAGCTGCTGTTGCAGTTTCTCAGAGTACAGTCGTTTAGCATCTCTCACCGCCTTGCTAAACCTGTATTTGGACTCTGTGTACAGGTCCTTGTCCCCACTCCTGAATGCCTGGTCCTTCTGCAGTCTTAGCTTCCTGAGCTCCGCTGTGAACCAGGGTTTGTCGTTGTTATAACTCACCCTGGAGCTGGATGGAATACAGCTGTCCTCACAGAAGCTGATGTAGGAAGTTACAGCCTCTGTGTACTCATCCAGGCTGTTGGTAGCAGTCCTGAAGACATCCCAGTCAGTACAGTCAAAGCACGCCCGTAGATCCTCCAGAGCCTCACTGGTCCACTTCTTGAACTTCCTCACCACAGGTTTGCAGAGCTTTAGTCTCTGCCTGTATGAGGGAATCAGATGAACCATGACGTGGTCAGAGTTTCCCAGTGCAGCTCGAGGGACGGCGTGATAGGCCCTGCTGATTGTTGTGTAGCAGTGGTCCAGAATGCTCTTCTCTCTGGTAGGGCATTTAATTAACTGTCTATATTTAGGAGTTCGTGGCTGAGGTTTCCTTTGTTAAAATCCCGAGTACAATAACTAAAGAGTCCGGAAGGTCCGCTCCACACGCCGTATCTGTTCAGCGAGTGTCTGTTGTGCCTCGTTCACGTTCCCCTGCGGCATGTAAACTCCGGCCAGGATGAATGAAGCGAACTCACGTGGGAGTAGAAGGGTTTGCAGTGAATGATAAAGATTCCAGGTCCGCGAACAGTGCTGTAGAATCACCGTTACGTCGTTGCACCAGCCGTTGTTGAGGTAAAAGCAGATTCCTCCACCCTTTTTTACCGGAGAGCTCCGTGACCCGTCCGCTCGAACAGCTGGAAGCCAGCGAGCTGGAGCGCAGAGTCTGGTATCGAGCCACTAAGCCATGATTCCGTGAAACACAGAACGGAGGATGAGGAGAAGTCTCTGTCTCTCCCACCAGCAGCTGGAGTTCGTCCAGTTTGTTGCACAGTGAGCGGACGTTGAGAGAAATATGCCCGGCAGCGCTGTACGAGATCCCCGTTTCCGTAGCCGTACAAGCGCTCCCGAACGTTTCCCTCTCCGCCGGCGTTTCACCACGTGGGCGAAGGTGAGCACACCTTTTACAAAAATGTCCAGTAACTCCACAGAAGTTAAAAACGTTGGAAGTAAATCCGCTGAAGTTGTTCCCCTGATGTTCAAGAGCTCTTCTCTGGTGAAAGAGCTCTGGGAATCCCAGCAGAAAACAGTATTTAAAACGAAAACAATAAAAAACATCGCGCACCAACACACCGAGGCGACCTTTCGCGGCGCCATTAGCTTAGCTAACCTGTGGTAAAGTAAGCTAATGTTAGCTAACATTCAACGCACACCCATGTCCCACATACGTTAGATCGACGATGTTAAGAAAAGTAAACACTCAATGTTATATAGCTACGTCAACTTACTTTTGATGTCCAAAGCGACACAGAAAGGCAGCAAACCAATAATCACATTTAAATGTAGCTAACCGCTAGCTAACATACGTGAGCTCAAACCCTTGGTTGCCAGAGAGTAACGCTAAGGTAATTACCTAAAACACTTTAGGTGTCACTAACGTCGACCATTCATTAAAGCTTTTTACCTGTGACTGTTATACATGTTGTTGACATCCTTACCTCAAGAAGAGATGTCATGTTCCCAGGTGGCCGGCTGTTGTTCCTTCATAGCAGTTTCGTGAATCACTGAAGCAGCGCAGCGCGAAACGCCGAGAATTGGCGCTAAAATGGGTTCAAAAATTCAATCTCGGATCGTTTTTTTGGGGGAGGGGGATTACCGTGTTGGTCTGATCACTGACACTTCTGTCGCTCTCCCTCATTTGATCTCTCTCTCTCTCTCTCTCTCTCTCTCTCTCTCTCTCTGTCTGTTTCTTTCTCCCCTTTTCACTGTCTGTCTGACTGTGTGTCTCTCTCTCTCTGTCTGTTTGAGTCTCTCTTTCTTTGTATTTCAGTTGGTCAAATCAAGAGAAAGTGTGGTTTGAAGGTATCTTACACGTGAAACTACATGTCATGTCTGTGTATAAATATAATTTGACAGTAACAGTGAATTCACAGGGGACATTGACACTGCCACAATAACTACCTGTGTTCCTGCCACATGTGGTCAGGTTATTTACTGAGACAGACACATTTTAATCGTTAAGTGTCTTGGAGAGAATCTCGAAACTGTAAAACAGCATCAGCATGATGGTGCATGCACAAATAAGGAATAAAGTCATAGGGCCTTGAAACTGTCACAAGATCTGCACCTGCAAACACAAGTACCTGTAATGTTACACAACACTGACCAACAGAGATCAAAAGAGGAGTGGGGGATGGTGTGAACAAGGATAACTTATACGGGATCATATACCTCCACTGCAAGAAGAGTTTGCAACTATAATTTATTGTTTTGTATTGTTTGTTGGTTAAATGTTAGTTTGTGTTGAAACAGTTACACAATTTCGGTTTTTAAAAAATGAATTCAGAAATTAGTGTTGGCTTTTAAATGTATCTTCCAGTATATTTCCGTTATGAGCCCAGTGGGCTCGTACATTTAACAGTAAAATAATGTATGTTTTACAAATATTTCGAGCCCCGGACCGGCACATGCTCCTATTTTCGGTCATCACCAGTGTGAAATAGACTATCTTAAATTTGGAACGTCAATCGGTGAGATTGATAAACACTGTTTCTATAACGCTGAGGCCACCTTCAGCCACAGCCTAGCCGTTATTGGCCTCAGCGCTGAGAGGCACGAAAGGAAACCCTGTATGTTTTCACCGCCACATGCAGACTACTTTACAAAATGACCACAGGCGTATATGCTCTCCCAAACCAAGAAGCAGAGACGGTCGTAGAGGCCCTGCATGGTTGGAGGAATGTTCAGCTGGAGGACAGGAAATCATGCACAGTGACCTGGGGAGGAA
This sequence comes from Pseudoliparis swirei, assembly GCF_029220125.1. NCBI lineage: Eukaryota > Metazoa > Chordata > Actinopteri > Perciformes > Liparidae > Pseudoliparis > Pseudoliparis swirei. Next base: position 14,720,010 of record NC_079406.1, on the reverse strand, counting down.
CTTTCAGTCTTGTGTGTTTTCCTCTTTGAGCGAATCTCTGGGCATGCACAAGACACGCACCTCCCTCCTGCGGCCCCAGAGTGACGGGTTGGTGGAAAGATTCCATGGCACCATGGGTGCAACACCAGCATAATTGGGATAAACAATTTGCCTTTGGTGCTCATGGCGTTAGACCTCATCCTGTACGCCCGCTCTGCTCATGGGGAGAGAGCTTTCACTCCAGTCGAATTGGCCTTTGGACGGCCCCCTGAATCCCCAGAGAGGGCAAGAATGCACCCTGGTCTCACTGGAAGTGACAGTACTCCACCCTGATCTGCTTAAAAATAAAAAATAAATAAAAAGAGTTCCCATTTTCCCCCCATCATTGTGGAGAAGTGTTACTGTGAAACGTTTCTGTTGTTTCTTGTGGGCAAGGAACTTTGTAAAGGGGGTGGGGGGGTCTGTGGTCAACCTCCTCTTTACAGCAATCACGGTGAGGCAGTGTGCATGCTGTGAGGTGCGTGGCTGTGATTGATGGAGCAGAGGGGAGGCGGGGCTGACCTGTCCTGGGAACGGAAGTGAGTTGTTAGATGAGGACCGTGTTGATGAAACTGTTCGTGCTATTAGAATATGAGTTCCTCGTCAGTGTGTTAGTGAATGCTGTCAATAAAGTGTTCCTATACACAACCGTGTATCACACAAATAACATTCCCCCAGAACTAAAACTTAATGTGCAATATCGTTTGACTGAAATGTATTTCTCCCCGGATTACGTGTGTATTTGACGTATTACAAATATACGTCTCTAATCGACGTATATTTGCAGTTTGTTGTCTCGCTTTTCTACAATGCGGTTATTATTTGGGGAAAGCGTCCTCTAGTCTTATTTATGTTTATTTTATATGTTGTATCGCCTTCATATTATGACAGCAATAGGCGTATCTACTTCTCACAAAATAATTTGGGAATTGTTAATAAAACATGATTTAAGAAGAAAATGGAACTATGAACCTGTTTTTCAGGACAAATTGGGGAAATAATTTGGGAATTGTTAATAAAACATGATTTAAAACATGATTTAAAAAGAAATAATGGAGCTATATGAACTTTTTTTTCGGGGAATTCGTCCTGGGACATGTGAGCTTTCTCCGGACAAGGCACAGTCTCCTTCAATGTAATATCTACACGAAAGTATGCTAACCTCTACCAATAACGGAAGGTGAAAAATCACCCGATGACGTGTCTGTTGAAAAAAACAGAAGAAACAGGGATTGGATCAGGGAGACACGCGTACCTTCGATGACGTCAGTGAGCAGCTTGGAGCCACACGAGGACTCACGCAAGGACACAAAAGCAACGCAATGAAAATGACTTGACCACACTATTGTCTTGGGGGTAACAATTATCCGACGTTACTGTTCTCGGGTATTAAGAAGTCATGTATTGGGAAAAGCCTCGTCATTTTATCACTAATAAACGTGTCCCCTTACTTATTTTTAATGAAGGAAAGAGGTCCATTGCCACATATTCAGTTTTGGGGCTTCAATGAAAAGAAATGCACACATTATCTGGACTGACTTCATGCCAATCATTACATACTACTCATTAGCAAGCTAATTTATGATTACTCCACGTTTTCATTTCCCCCGGTTTCTAAAAGAGTGCATTAATTGTCCAACATAACAGGTTACGGTAAAAAGTGTCAACTTGTACCTTGTTCTTTCCTGCAATCTTTTGTTTCAGAATGTGGAATTTTGAAGTGCACTGTAATAAAGACAAAATAACACACACACACACACACACACACACACAAACACACACACATTAGTGAGCTTAACTAATTTCTGCTTACTTCGTTGACCTTACTTAAAGAAACTTGGTAAAGAACACTTTTTGGTGAGTAAAGTTATTGTACTTATTATCTCAAGTAACCTTTACTTTAAAAACATTAGTGAGGCGGACTCATTTGCAAAGCCCGGAGAAACTCGGGCGCACTCGGCAGCGCTCGGATGCGCTCGACTCGAATACGCATGCGCAGTCGAGCACTGAAGGCGTTCTTTGCTCGAGACGGAATGACGAAAGCGGGAAGGCAGCGCCGGTGTGCGAGTTACTTTAAGGTAAGTTTCAGCGTCATAATGACATTTTGCCGTTCATCTCTTCAGTAAACTTCGTCGTATCTTCGCCACATTCTTCATATGTATGTTCGTAGTTGAATGTTAACTTTACGAAGCTAGTATTTAATGTAAGCTAGCTAGACCGTCAAGTACACCGCGTGTCGCCCCTCAGAAGAGATTCAGTGTAAATATATCCACAACTTGCGTTTCAGCAAACTTAGCGTGCTTATTAGCGGGTGCAACAATAATGTCCATCTTTCAGGGCAACTCTTGATTTCTTTTTTATTGTTTGCGGTGGAACACGGGAGTCACGGGGGGTGAAACTAGTCACAATTTTAATGGCGGACATCATCGTGGCTGTCTCACTCGTGTGCACTTAACGCAGCGCACTACGGGAGTCACACAGCGTCACTGTCATTGAGTTAAGATAACATGTAATCTTAGGTTAAATTGAACGAGGAATAATTCGGCAACAGCGAATGTGGTACACCGTTTTCTAAATTTTTGTATTACAAATAATTTCTTATTTTGTGATATTTACTGGAAATGACATCCATTATAACCAATAGCAAGTTTGAAACTTTAAGCTCCCTGCCAATTTCCCTACAGACAATTTATGACATATTATATATATATATATATATATTATAATTATAGCTAGGATAAGCATTTCTAATCATATTTGTCTGTGAAATCTTCTATTAAACTGATGGCTATTTAGCCGTAACAATGCATCTTGAAGAGGAGTTATTTGCACTTAGTCTAATTGCTTTTGTTTCTTTTGTAGGCTTTGCAGAAACCTGGCAATGAATTGTAAGTATTGCTCATTTTCTTCTAAACACCACTGCATAAAACATGGAAGCTTTGCCAGATTGAGTCCAGGTCCATGTCTTCACACAGATTGTCTATGTTCATTCATTTAATGCCCTCAAAGTGCATTGACAAGAATTCGCTCCTGTGACGACCATGAAGGGCAGAAGAGGGGAGCTGATGAAATCTTTTCAATCTATAAGCCACTAGTTTCCTGCCCAGTGTGATCTAGTATGTTATAATGTGTTTACTGCAGGTCTAATATGACTAAATCTTAATTTATCATACTCTTCCCGTTAGATTCTGGCTGAGTTCTATCACTTATCAAGCAAAAATCAGAGTTGCAAGCAGAGTTCAAAGATCTTAACACTCACTTGCTTCCTGGAGATTTTTTCAAGACCCAAGGGGGGGAAAGTGTCGGACAGAAACTTGATGAATATCTGCAACAAGTCACACCAGGGGTAAGTTTCTCAAGCAACGTCATTTTTCTTTATGTGGTTACTAAGGTAGTGCTGCAGCATTGCATGCAGAGCTGTCAAATGATTGTCCTTTAGCACTTGTGAATTGTGTGTGTTTGAAATATTTTTTTAGAGTACAGATGTGAATGGGAGGTGAACAGCAGTCCTCCGTGGCCTTCCTGTCATCCTTGGAGACGACAACGCAGACTTCTTCAAGACTTTGTAAGTGGACTTTAGTCAAAATTAATTTAATTCCACACTACAGGATGCCCAATATATCTCATGTGTTCTCTCTGTTAATCTTTTGGTATTGGCTACTTCTCTTCCAATCAGTGCTTCTATACTTTTTGATTCACGTATCCCTGATTGGGGCCCTTTTAGTGGGATCTCCTGTCTTTCCAGGCGGGTCCAGTTGCAGCTCTCTAGTCGCCCCATTCAAAACCCAAAGGCCTTCAAGAATAAAAATGTACAAATATCACACCTAAATGGGTATCTGTACACCTTCACATGTCTGCACCACAATCAGTGCAATACCCCCACACAACCTTCCCCCAACATCTGAACATGTGCAATATCCCCATATAACTGTCCCCTTCCCCCTCTTTCTTTCTACAAGCCAGGTACAGCACTAGCCTACTTACCTACTTATTATCTCTGCACTCTCCTTTCTTATGTTTATTTTTAATAACGTGTTCCTGTACTTAATACTGTTAATACTGCATACACTTTACCACACAGTACAGTGTGTTTTTTAAAATATATGTATCATATTTCTATTATTACGGTTACTATTATTATTATAGTGTGTTTGTTTTGTACCTCTGTTGACTCGGAGAACCCTGCAAAAATAATTCCGATGTGTCTGGACTGCTGGTCTAGGCACAGATGGCAAATAAAAAACCTTGAACCTTGAATGATGGTAGAGGGGTTCTACTGATATCTCCTGTTACCAAAAAAGGGGTTTTCCCTTGTAACATTATCGCCATTTCTTTGTTGCTTATGCTTTTGGGCAATATGCTCGCTCTACTGCCACAGGTGGTAGTAGCACATTTCCCAGAAGCAGCAGTGACAAAGAAATGTGGATGTTTACCACGAATATGCTTGGTGAACCACGTATTAAACTTTGATTGATCAGAGGAGATAATTGTTGGTCTTTCATTATTGAAGGTCTGAGTTTTGGATGGCGTGAAGCTTCGACTTGACCCTATGGATACACACGGGGTTCGTACGGTCATGGAAAACTTAAAAAAGTAATGGAATTTTAAAATGGTATTTTCCAGGCCTGGAAAAGTCATGGAAAAAACTTAAATCACAAAAGCAATGGAAAAGTCATGGAAATTTGTTATAATCACATGTTCATTTACGCCGAGTTTGAAATAATTAATATGTTTTTGAAAGAAAGACGCTCAAAATATAAGCCGACATACGCTCTCATACCAGCGCCGCAATTATTATTTTTTCTCAATGCAAGTGAACGCACCTTAACTGGAAAGTTCGCTGGCCATAACTCAGGAAGCGTTTGGGATAATGTAATATCAAGGTTTTTTATTTGCCATCTGTGCCTAGACCAGCAGTCCAGACAGATCGGAATTATTTTTGCAGGGCTCTGAGTCAACAGAGGTACAAAACAAACACACTATAATAATAATAACGGTAATAATAATGGGTCTCAGGTTGTATGTGCAGAGAGTGAGCTGGTGGAGTGAGTCTCCAATGACCTCTGCTCTTTTCCGACAGCGCTGCACATACATGGAGTCCATGGACGGAAGTTGTGATCCTCTCCGCAGTCCTTATGACTCTTTGCAGAGCCTTCCTCAATGCCTGTGTGATGTTTCCATACCACACAGTGATGCCTGCGGTGAGGATGCTCTATCAGTCCAGTCCAGTATTATTTATTTGGTCTCGTTTGTGTTGAGGATGAGGTCGTTCTCCTCTCCGTAGACCAGGATTTTGTTCACCAGGGTCCTGTAGCCCGACTCATCCCCGCTCCCCTTGATGAGCCCCAGGACGTTGGTGTCATCGGCGTATTTGATGAGGATGGTGATGTCCTGGGTGGAGGTGCAGTCATGGGTGTACAGGGTGAAGAGTTTGGGGCAAAGGCAGCAGCCCTGTGGAGATCCTGTGCTGACTGTGAGCTCGTTAGACACCCGTCCTCCCATTCTCACCACCTGGGGTCTTTCTATCAGAAAGTCCAGAATCCAGTTGCAGGAGGGAGTTGGGACGCCGAGGTCTGTCAGCTTCTTAATTAGTTTGCCCGGGCGGATGGTATTAAAGGCAGAGCTATAATCCAGGAAAAGCATCCTGGCATAAGTTCTGTGGCTTTCCAGGTGTTTCAGAGTGTGGTGTAGTGCTATTCCTCCTCTGTTGCTCTCCTGAAGGTTTCTTCCCTTTTTTCCCCCTGAAGGGTTATTTGGGAGTTTTTCCTGATCCGATGTGAGGTTTTGGGGCAGGGATGTCTATGTGTACAGATTGTAAAGCACTCCGAGACAAATTTGTGAAATTGGGCTATACAAATAAACTGAATTGAATTGAATATTGCTACCGCGTCATCCACTGATCGGTTGGGGCGGTAGGCAAACTGGAGGGGGTCGACATTGTCCGGGACCATGCCAGAGAAGTGTAGATTTAACCATGTTGGCTCCTCTGTGTGGTGGCAACACATTTGACATGTTAAAGATGAGAGGAGACATTAACAAGCCGTGCAAAAGGAATTGGACATCACAGCACTGAGGTAGCGGAGCTGCTACGGCTAGCGGAGCTCTGGCGGCTCCTCCATCACCGGCTAGCTGAGCACAGAGAGGGCAACTGCTACCCCGAGCAGCGCGTTTCTCTCTCCGGTAACAAGCAGGCGTGGATAACCGATGCAGTAACAAAGTAACACCCTGACTGGAGGTAATGTGGCCTCTGAAGGTTAACAATTCACATTATTCTTTTAAACATTAGAAGATGCCAGCCTGCTATTTGACGCTTGTGGTGAAAGGAAAGGTTCATCGCTCTGCTCATGTGGGGCTCCTTCACTTCATGTTTATTCATATAAACATGAACATACATGTTTATTCTGTTAATCAAACTATTGTCTCATTCATTTGTTTCATTTAAGGTATACTGTATGCTTTGGAATTCACATTGTTTTAATACTAAATGTTCTCACTTTTTCATGTATACACCGAGATTTCAGTTGGTCATGGAAATTTGGTTTAAAGTCATGGAAATCCATTGGTCAAAATGTGTAAGAACCCTGAACACAGCAGTTAACACCAAAGGGTCCTGATGGGGCTAACGGCCTGTCATTTCTATTTCACGTAGTGTTGTGATGCAACTGCATCAATCTGTTCTCGGGCCCTTCTACATTATGTTGTGTTTACATTTGTGATATTGTTGTTCCATTCAAATGTCATCCCTATATGTAAATATGATAATCCATATTCTTTATTATTAGCTTTTGCAACCATTCAGTGAATCATATGATCAACGAATTAATCATCGCACTCACTCTTGAGGAGCATCTTTTACTTGATTATCTAATAATATCCAAATCTAAGTAACCATTGTGTGTTCTACCATAGAAATGCAACGTGAAATTTGACATGTAATTGTGTTTTTTATGCTGCTCTTGTTATTAGGACTCTGATGACCTTCTGGACGTGTCCCACACCTCCATTGGGACCCTGACGGTGCTGAAGACATTGTGGCCTCACCTCACTCGCTGCACCTGGAGTCTACAGCTACTGCCGTCGTTTTGGGAGGAACAGTCGTGATGGGTGACCGTGATCATCTTGCCCATGCCATGTGGCTACTTCTCAGACTTACTTACCCCTGAATTTGGAGAACCCTCAACGAGTGAGGAACACCTTCTGAATTTATTCAAAGAGTGCTTCTCACTTTGACTGAAAACCCTAAAATACAATCACTCAAACATCTACTGATGCCGTAAGGGGATGTGCAGGGTCAGGCCCCTTCTATCTCCAATATAACTCTTTTATAGAAAATGTCTGTTTATTTGGTTGTTTTTCTGTAGTGCAATTTAGCAAATGACAAAAATGCTGTGTTCATATTTCTGCGTTACAAAACCTAATCTGGCAACATGTCCAGCGTTTTAAGCATGTTTGAGTTTAAGAACATGTGTTTTTCTTCTAAATAAATATTGTCTTCCATTGTCACTGTCTTTAAAATGTATTTTATTCTATTCATTTTGATTAAAAATATTTGACACCGTATTGTTTAAGCGGTGGCTGAAGAAGGCATTAAAGCGTTACACCTCCTATTTAACACTTAGGAACGTGTTTCCTAACTGGTTCTAAAGTTGTTGAAGTGAATACTGGTGGATTTAAAAGATTTCAGCAAAAAAAGGTCTTCCAACCTGTGCTCAAGAATCAAGGTGTAGTTCACATGCAGACACTCGTGGGGGCGCTGTTCTGTAGTTCGTGAAGTCAGGCATTGTGTGTTCTTTTACGTTGAAAGCGAAGAAGAAAACGTGAGAAAGTGACGTACTTCCTGTCCCTCAAGAAACTTCTTCCCAATTAAACGTAGACGCCCGTCGGGATAGCGCCGAACGCTTCATGTTTTTAATCATGTTTCATTAACAATTCCCAAATTATTTCCCCGATGTTTCGCCTTGTTACAGGATACCTGTATTTTTGTTTCATGGGAAGTAAACACGCCTACTGATGTCATAATACGCAGGCAATACAACATATAAAATAATCATAAATAAGACGAGGACTCTTTATCCAATTAATAACCGCATTGAAGTAAATCGAGACAACAAACGGCAAAGATACGTTGATTAGAGACGTATTTGTAATACGTCAAATACACACGTAATCCGGGGGAGAAATAAATTTCAGTCAAACGTAATGGAAAATTACATGTTAGTTCTGGGGGAACGTAATTGTTGTGGTACAGGGTTGTCCTACAAGAACGTCATCCTGTCTCCGTGCCGGAAGTGAAAGTACTGAAACGTTACAAAATAAAACTCGACCTGTGTGTGTAAGTGACGGTACCCAGATACCCACCAGTGTTAAACACTAACCCTAACTCATAAAAGTATTGAAAAATATGTATTTATATATTAAACTGTATTTAGTATTTATAATTACATTTATTTCAATATTTAAATAGAAGGAATTATTTTGATATTGTCTCAATTATTTATTTTGTTCATAGCCATATTTATTTTGTTCATAGCCATATTTATTTATTACAGAGGAATATTTATTTATTAATGAATTAATTAGACATTGAAATAAATCCATTACAATGCAGTTATCAGTGATTGTACACGGAATAATCTCAGTTATTGTAACTTTCTGCAGTTTACTGTTGACTCCATTAATCTACCACAGTACTGAGTTAGTTACTGTAATTTTCTACAGTACTTTTGTTAGGTACAGTGATGTTTTACAGTGTATTGTTTTTTACTGTGAGTCCTACAGTAGATAGTTAGTTACTGTAACCCTCTTCAGTACTTTTTTGGCTGAGATTTTGACAGTAAAGGTTTGAATACTGTAATCTTCGAATGAACACAGTATTTCAATGGGAAATAGTACAGTACGTTACTGCTCACAGTTAAATACTGTGGATTTCACAGTCGTTTTTTTTACAATGAACCCGCTGGTTCTACCCTTCTCTGTTTGCTAAATATATAAGGCTGTAATCGAGACTATTCCCTGAATAGCTGTAACCATAGAAACAATTGTCTCCTGGAGAGAATTAAATAAAGATGGGATGTAGCATTTTCAAAAGCATTATTTCAACATGAACTCTTACCTCTCATCTCCCTTCTGTAGATGCAAGGTGAAAGCCAAGACTGGAGAGAGGGAGACTTCAATAACTTCATATTTCAAGAGCAGCCTCACTTTTAAAGACACAGGAATGAAGTCTGAATGTTTGTTTATTCCAGATGAACAAAACACATAAATGCGATTGGTTGTAATTCTATAGAGCCCTAAATGACCTTTTATGAAACGATTGAGCTTGCTGCCTGAGTAGATGACTGGATACAAGTATTGATTATCTATGCTACATTTTATCTAGGTCAGCATGAGTGATGTCTCTCTATTGGGATTTTGTTCCTACTCACCCACTGGGATACAATAATCTTCTTAGCCACTCTATTAAATAAATAAAAACTTGTCTGGAAGCTTCTTTTCACAAGGGACTCTTTGCACCATCTGTGACCATGACTTTTAACAAGGAGAAAAGAGGCATTAGTGCTGGGCAGGTCATTCTGTCTGTGTCCTCTGAGTGCTTGCCGGTGCAAATAAAGAAGTGGGATGTAAAAGCCATGTGCCATGGAGGAGAGCAGCCTGTGGACAGTTTGTCAGTCCTGTCCTCAGCGATGTGAAGAGACATACTCATTCTTCCATTTCAGGATTACATCATTCCCTCTTCTGGAATTTTAAAATAAATTCTCCCCCGAGAAAAAAGCCATGACTAAAACGAGTACAAGTCTGATTCTGATTTCTAGTTAAATTTTCCACACACACGCCCCAAAGACAATACATTTACTTTAAGAAAGAAAACTTTATTAGTGATTTATAAACAAAACACATTACCACTGTATCCATTTAGGTAAAATAAAAAATAAAAATGGAATAAATGAAATTCACTACTTCACTGTCACAGTTGATGAGTGGGTCGACAAAAAAAAAGGGTTTTACAACAGATCTGGGCTAGTCCATTTAGGACAGCACATTGCCACCATAGTTCACCACCATACATTGGGAAAAAATGACAGCATGAACGCTCACTAAACACAAGCATACACTACATTTATCTTTTTAAACACTGGAATATTTTTTCAGTATTTTTTTTTTTAAGAGTGAAAGGGAAGTGAAAGCTCATCATAGGATCATACATATTTCAGTTACAATATTACAGTGTTAGTAAGATCGTCATGTCAAAGCTGGACACAGAGTGATTTTTTTTCTTGCTTTGCTCGTTTTTCAAAAACAAAAATTATAGTTGTTAAAAGAAAAATTATAAACTTGCAGGGAAAGGTATCACACGATAGCATTTACAAATATTCAAAGAGGTTTAGTGGATGCCATACAACATCTGTGGAGTGTGAAGATTGTAGTACATAGATGTTTGGCAGAGATAGAAGTACATACAAATATCTCATGTGCAAGTAATGAAGTAAAAAATGATGATACAAAATAATAAAATCATAGCCATCTATCTATTGATATATATATTTCTCTATATAGTATGTGTTTCCTTAGAGCAGAACATGCAGCAGCCACTTAATGGAGTGACGTCATACTGAGCCGCAAAACTTTGGGGACATGGCGACAAGTTACAGGCAGGGGAGGGGAACTGACAGAAGCAGGCCTTGAGGCATGAGTGTCCTCCTTCTTCAAAGCCTCCTGAGAGGATTGGTGGGATATACTGTAGCTGTGGGATGGGAATCCCTAGATGCCCGTAGATTCAGCAAGTTTGAATTACTAATGCAGAGATAATCTATGAAAAGCCTACGCTACATTTACAACATAGATAAAAGCTAATGTGACTCAAAGATCCTAAACAATCAATTTGGAGAACAGCTTTCTTCTCTTGCACATGGAGATGGAGGGCCAGCCCACGGCACCTTTCTCCTCACCTAATCCCAGGCCTCCACTGCTGTAATCTGCTTCATCCCACCTGTTCCTCTCTCATCAGTGGTTACGCACAGGAAATGAACAGTTTAGGCGAGTATTCGCAATTTAAAAGCACTGAACCGTTGTGCACTTGGAGAGACATCTGATAAGAGTTCAGGGTCTGGACCCCCGACTGGGCTTACCCAGGCCACATCCACATTACTCCATGCTGTTCTCAGCACACCACAATGTTCAGAGCAGGCCATTCCCAGGGTCGACCCTGAGCAGGGGCCAGAGCAGGGCTTAGGGGCAGCGTCTGAGGGTAAATAGGGGTGGGCACGACACTCAAAAAGCAGTTAAAGCTGTGAGGAAAATAAAAAAATACAGGAGTATGTAACAGGAAATCTCTTTTGAGAATACATGAACAACAGAACCAGCTCACAAACTGTATCATCACATGAAGAGGCAGTCAGTAGGATGGGTGATCGTGAGGAAAAAGGAAGTTCGGGGAGGCGAGGACGGCTCGCATTCGCTTGGGGCAAGTGCAAGCAAGTGAGCGGTTGTAAACTCAAGGAATTAGGTAAGGACTGGTTTCTACCAAACATTCAAAGCAAAAAGCCTTCGGCTTTTGCTGCGGCAGGGGGAGAAGAGATCTCAAGACTCTCCTTTTATTCTGTTTCATCAGAGTCCACTGACTGAAAGTGGAGTCACAAGCCAGCTCAGCTGGACTCTCCCCTCTGTGATCCTCAGGAGAACATGGAGTATCCTCCCATCTCTCCATCTCTCCGGTGCTCTCTGCATTCCTCAGCAGGCGTTCTTGCAGGAAATGAAGCTCTGTGTCCTTCAAATGCAGTGAGAGAAAATACAGAGTGGTAGCAAAGGATGCTGCTTCCATCCCGAGAGAGTTGATCTACACATGCCCACCGCGTAGGTGACGGTGCAGGACAAAATGGTTGCAGTGTCTGGTTTTAAGCACATTTCTTGGATGTCATTTGATTTTCTCTCCGTTTATATTTCTCACCCTCTCTCTAGGTCTCAAGTGCGCGCCATGTCTATTCAGTCATGGTAAGTATTTGTATTTGCGTGTTTGAATGTGTGAGCATGCATATGTGTGCATGTGGTTTCATTGAGATCTTAGGAAACACTGTTGGTAAGTATCAGAGGAATCTGCAGCAGTGTCATGTAAGCCTTAGTTTCAGTGACTCCTGTGCTATTTACAAGTCGTACGTGTCCAGCTCCAGATGGCATGCATCTGTCTCCATCTTCTTTGTCGTCATTCTTCTTTTCCTTGGCTGGCACAGAGCTTTTCGTTGTTCATGTACAAAGTATTTGTCTTCTCTCAGAGAGAACGGTTTACACATCAGTTGGGGAGGGGGTAAGACAGAGGTGCGAACTTGCCCATTGGGTTAAAGGGAAACAAATTCAAGACAAGGGCGAAGAGTGGTCAATTATTACCGGAAAGGTAGACTGACATGAGTGGACTCGGGTTGTATAGGCACATAGGGGCGTGGAGCAAAATCAATCATTTTGTTGTTTATCAAGGCAAGATCAATAATTTACCTCAGTAAGAGACTAAAGGTAACATAAATCTTGGTAAGGCCAGGTTTTTCAAAATATTATCAGCGAAAAATGAAATCGTAAAATATTAAATATTTTAACTTTTTCTTTTTGCCCAGTGGACTTTGGTTGGTACCTCTGTTTTAACAACGCCCTTTTCTTTGCCATTTCCTCTTTCTGCTCCTCTACTCATCTCCATCATCCTTCCCCTTATCCTTCTTGTCTTTCTTCTCCTTCTTCTTTTTCTTCTTCTTCTTGGCCTCCTCTTTCTTTCCAAAGGTGATGAAATCGCTCTTGTCGTCCTCTCCTCCCTGGTTCTGTCTGATGGATATTATGGCAGGTGAGCCGGGGATGATGAAGGCTTCTGGGGGAACCTCGCCAGGTTTCAGGTGCTGTGGGGGTGCACCAGGACCGCCGGCGCCATAGCGGAAATGCCAGCTGTTGCTGTCTAATCCAGCTCCCATTGGGGGGGACACCTCTCCCCCTTCAGCATCTGAAAGAGATGGATTATGTGTTATTGTTTGCTATATATTTGATTTAAACAAATTAGGTTAATATTCTATAATATTATGTTATCAGTGGACTGATGTTGATGGACTAACACTCTCGGAACTGGAAAGTAAATACATAATTATTCAGACACGCATTCGGAGAGGTACTCAGAATTTTGCACCCTTGATTATTTACAAGACACACCAGTTAAGAAGGACAATTTGCCAGCCATCTAACCTACAGGTTGTCTTTGTCCGTCATACATGCACATTTAGGAGATATCATGATGGATTTACAGTTTTATGTGAAAGTGTATCCGTCTCTCAGGAGCAGATATACAAAGGTGTATACATTCAAGTGGCAATTGTGATGTATAACAAGCAAACCCACAACCTTTGTTTTACAAAGAATTATAGATATCAAATTAATTTATATATTAATGGCTTTAGCACTCTAACATCTTTCTAAAACTATTCAAAAACTAATTTGACACTCATTTCTAGACATGTCCCTAGGATGACAGATACATATGGTAGCTTTTTTTCTTCTTCAAGGAAAGCTTTCATTTTGTGCATGTCCTTCCATCTCTTTTTAAGTTCATTAAATGTATATGTAATGACTCCTCTGCATTAGCTCCACAAACCTTTATATAACCAAATATCATTCATAGTTTATAAGTATCACCCCATTTTAATTTCGTCTCAGATAAATCCCTCTCCTGAACTGGACCTTTGAGGTCACAGAATGTGCTTTTAAGTCCCACCCCCCTATATATATATATATATATATATAAATGTGTATATATATATATATATATATATATATATATATATACACACACATATATAAATGTGTATATATATATATATATATATATATATATATATATACACACACATTTATATATATATCAGGCCGACGATCATGCCAACTGTTATAACACTTTGGCTGCAAGGAGAGTTTACTGATATTTACGGCAGCCATTGTAAAAATATAATGGGTGGTATCCTTTGAGGGAACAGCCATGACATGCTATAAAAGGTGGGATATGATGTAACTTAATGGGAGGTTTACAAGATGAAACCGCAAAGTGGACAATGAATCAAAGGCTCCCTCCTGGCCAAAGCTAACATCCGTGCACTGTTTGATGAAACATTAAGTCCTTCAGCTGTATATTAAAATGCTATGAAAGGTAATACAGTATATTCCTGGAATCTAACTGAACTGTTTTGAAAGAAAAGCAACAAATGTGAGCACGAAGCAAACGCGTCAGTCATTGGCCAGATGTCACTGTATTTAGGAAGGCATTAGCAACCAATCTGACTATGCATCAAGGGGAGATGACTCCCTTCCTTCAGTGTATGGCTGTGTATCAATATATAAATGTTGACATGCTGTATATAACATAACTAAGCACAGTCTACCATCAGAAGACCCAATCACTGTGGTTCTTTCCTCAATGACCTACTTGCCACATATTCCTTTTATTTCTATGTCTCCGAGTTATTTCCAAAGGGGAGATTAGCCGAGCACTTCATCCAACCAGAAGAGGAAGCCTGACCTCGTACAGTACCCAGGGCAGAGAATACCATATTCCAATGTTCTCAAAATGCAATATTACCAGGCAGCCTCAAAATATACACTTTGGTTTCAGCTTTCTTCACACTGCATGCTTCGCTTACAAACAATACAAATCCTAAATAAAATTGGACAAAGTGAATGCAAACATACTTCTGAATAAACTATGAACGTTGCAAGCTGAATTTGATAATGATGATCTGGTTGATAGAATAGATAGTGCTCAAGTTAATTAATTAATTCTCCATTACATCTTTGAGATAAAACAAAATTATCATATGCAATTAGTGTGTCAGCCCTTTACTCCAGTGTCATTACTAAGCTTGAATTTATGAGGCAATGGAGTTTATTACTTTACTTTTCTAAAAAGTCCTGCTTTGAATTCATATTTTGTTTTTTACTTGTTTTCCTTTCCACATTTTATCATTTCTAATTACAAGCTCTCAGTGAAGGATAAATGGAGTAAATCCATGGCAAACATGACATCTCTTAATCAGTCATAGAGACAGCACTGCTGTGAAGCTCCTCCTCCTGCAGGAGGAGGTAGTGATGATGAGTTGATCAACAATCAACAAATGCCACTGCAAATGGAATATATTTGGGTTTTGGACTGTTGGTTGGACAAATAAATGAATTTGAAGGTGTTACATTGTGTTTTAGGCAAGTGATGAGCACCTGTTATGATTTTCTTATAATTTATAGCCCAAGCGATTTAACAATAAATTCAGAAATAGTGCGCAGGTTGTTCATTAATTAAAACAGTTGTTAGTTGTGGCCCTTTTTCAGATTTTTCATTTTCAAAGTCATATTTAATTCCCTCAGGTATAATCAGAATGAGTCTATTGTACAATAATTACTTGGGGTATACATTTAAATTATTCCCCATTACAATTCCCCAAAAAGCTATCATTCACCGACAACACAGCTGGAAGAGCATCAGAGAGGAGACTGAATTGGACCAAGAGACAGAGGATTAGGACAGGACAGGCTCGATCCAGTCACTGCTTCTTCCACATGTAGAAACAGAGGCCGCTCGAGTCTTATTCATGTACATGGCGAGAGTTTCCCCCCAGATGATAAGTCCTCATCTGACTGCCCAAGAGGAAACATGACCCTGATTCTAAAATCCTCAAAGAAAATAGAAACAGAAGAACGCCCCAATGCAAAAGTACATTCACAAACAAAGCAACATCCTGGAGAGTGATGAGTTATGCTGCTGCAGACAGATGGGAAAGGGTATGGCCATGCAGGGCAGGGAAGGCTAACTCTCTTGAAAAGGGTCAACTTCTTATGCGAGATCAATTTAAACAATTATGGGACACACTATAGCTGTGTTGAACTGGTGGAACGGAAAAGGCTCTCTGCTTTGGGAGGTCCCTTTTGTTGTTTTTTACCAAACTTTACTTCCAGCACAAGTCATTTTGATGCTACAGACAACTTTGGCAATATGAGCTTTGACCTGCAATCCATTCCCTCTATATCTAACCCCCTTTATCTGTCTTTGCATACTGTTGGTCCTTTCTCACTCTTCTCTGCGTCTCTTCCTTCACCTCGCCCAACACTCATCCCCACACAGCCATTGCTTCCATCTGATTTGTCGATGGCTGTTGCAGAGCAAAACGTCCCTCTCTCTCCCCTCTCTCTCTCTCTCTGATTCTCTTTCACAGCCTCCCTCCTTTTCTTTTTCTGGCCATCCTCTCTCTCTCTATCATTTCCCCTGACCTTTCAACTAATCGTGTGTGAAAACGCCGTCAGCCAACACCCATCCCTCACAGTTATTGACAAGTTTTAATGATGTCCATCAGTGTCTATTGTAACATTAATATAATTGGGTATTAAACAGCTTGTCCATCATTGATAAATACCAGGCACACTAGAGAGGAGGATGGGCTATTTGTTTCCTATTTTCACCCCAGCTTTATTACTTTTTCAGTGTATCTACAACTAGCAGAATTTTAATCACCTTGTATTTGAAAATAGCGACACAAGTCACTTTAATCAATAATGTTGCATCTTCCCCTGAGTTTGATCTCTGGAGTCTTCAAACCTGAATCTCTGCGTGTGAATGTCCCATCACTCCCATGTCTACTTTATTAATCCCCTTGACTCGGCCTATCGTCCAGTTGGGCAGAAAGCGCAGTGCAGCGTTACATAACTAGCTGAGGAGGAGGAAGAGGAGGAGGAAGAAGAGGGCCACAGAATGTAGGGATGCAGATATGAAACATGATGCTCACCACCAAAACGGAGGGTGGGAGGAGGGAAAAAAAGGATTAAAAGATCCCGAAGGTGCAAATGTCTTTTTCTCTCTCTTCTATACTGCAGTGATAAATAAATAGGTGCTTGTCATGATAGCAAACAGTCAGTTGGTACCACTCCCTACCTCAAGATAGACACTGTGTTTGTTCAGAGTGCTGAGCAGTGTGTGCTATCTGTGATAAAAACAAAATGTGATGTTGCTGTCTATTCAAAACCTAATTATTATTCATGTGTCTGTGTTTTCACTGCTATGCATGGTTGCTGAAAGAAGAATACATTTTATGTCTGCATAAATTACCATATATTCCCCAATCTACTCACAGTAAATGCAATAAAGAAAATAAACTGTAGTGGGTAATAATACAATAATATAATGATGGTAAGAGAAATTATGCCTCTGCATATGCATATTTTAGTTTACAATTATGTATGTGTGTGTGTGTGTGTGTGTCTCTTTGGGTTTCATGCCGGGTTGAACACTTTGCTTTCTACTCCCAGCTCGATCATGTGGCAGATAGACACAAGCATCCCACATTGATAGGATTTAACACAATACAAATAACACTGACTGTAGTTGTATGTGTGGGAGTTTGAGTTTGTATCCATGTATCTATGTGTCTGTTCTATGCCAGTATGTAGGAATTATATAAAAAGGCAGGATAGGAATGAAAAAAATGTAATAACTGAAGTTGAGAAATGGAAACAGATGGGGCGTAGGGATTAGTCCCTGACAGCGTCTAGACTGTGTTAATTTGCCTTTCTGATTGTGCCAACTATGTTTTCATATCAAATTCACATCAACTAAGACTGCATCTCAAATGTAAGATAAAAAGCCTTGAATTGAACCGTCTATCTCTTCTTTGCCTCCTTGTTTCATTTGATCCACGGCAGAAATATCACAACATGTGCTCACAGCGAGCCATCCTAATGAGACTAAGATGCATACGGTCATGGTCCTAGATGCTAATTAGCAAACATCATAATATGGTTGAGGTCTGAGGCATTGAAGTAACAACATGTAGCATAAATCCTCAGTAGCGTCCTCTCGTCCACCTTTTTCTCTTGGCATTTTGCCTCCACTCTTTGGTCTATTTGCCTGGACACAACCTTGCTGCATTTGATGACCGTTCATTTGCATCCAGGTCACTCTCCTTCTGTTACGCACTCCTCTGCTCTCTCCTTTTCTTTACACCTCAACTCTCACTTTCCAAACACATCCATCCCTCTTTTAATTATATCACCCTCATCCCGCTCTGTTTTAGCTTATGCTCATGTACTGTCTGTACATTAGAGCCAAATCCTCCCTTTGTCTTGTCCTTCACCTGATGCCAGTCTGTTGTTTTCATTACCCCCCCCCCCCCCTCCTTCAACACCTTTTGTCCCACACCATATGTTGGTACTCCCCTCTATATAACAGCCCTCCCCCTCCCTTTTTTTCTCGTGCCAATATAAGGGGCCATGAATGGTTGCCTTGGAAACTACGTCCTCCAGTGCAGCAGTAGGACATTGCTAGGAGTCATGGTGACAGCGGCTTTTGCTGATGGAGAATAATGCTGCAAGCTCTCTCTCTCTCTCTCCCTGTCCCTCTCTCGCTCTCTTCTCTCTCCTCCCTCGATGCGTTTACTCTCACCACTCTCCCCTAGCAACAGCAGCCTCACACAACTTCCTCTCCTTCCTTTTGCAAACGTGGCCACAGTCAATCAATCTGATTGAGTCAGCCACTCCCTCCCAAACTGTTCATGATTCATCGTGTCTCGTCACCTCGCTCTCCATATTCTTTATTGCTTGTTCTCTCGTTTCATTTTCAATCCCCAATACAATACTGCGCAGTTCTCTCTGAATAACCCATGTGCCCTTGGTTAGATGTGAGGAGGAAGACAGGGAGTGAGAAACGGATTGAAAGAGGGAGTTAGACAGCAAGCAGAACCCTGATTTCATTAATGTGCGTCTGCTGATCTGGGCGTGTGCTCCATCTGTCACTGCAGGAGCAGCACACAAAGCAGGCAGCCGAAACACACTCGGAATCACAGCCAAGCGAGCACACATGCATGTTCACACGGAAACAACAAGATGCAAAGGATACACAAAATCCACTCGCTTTAAATCTAAGGGGAAGAAACATGGGCGTTGTCGGATGTACCTCCGTGTCTCACATCGAGGGAAAAAATAGACTGTGAAGTAAACATCACCCTGTTGGTACAGCAACCAGCCTGAAGCAATTCCCTAAACAAACCCAACTCACAGATACTCCGGCTTTCCACCACAGAACCTCAGTCTGCCTCACAAACAAGATGATTTACTTATAAATAGGACAGACTGTGACTCAGAGTGACAGACTGCGTTGAATCAATATCAATCAATAGAATAGGAGTCCAATTATGGAACAATGTTAAAATGGATGTAAGAATGGCCAACTCATTTTTGGTTTTCAAAAGGATTATTTAAAAACAATTTTTGAGGGTTAATAGTGTGATTGAAACATTCTTTATTCTTTTTCTTTAATTATCTGATTTATTTGATGATAATAATTTAGGATAGGAATATATAAGCATGTTTGCATCTACCTATACCTTTTCAGTGGTTAACATGGTTAAGAGGAGATACAAAAGGGAAAGTTAGCCCTCAGGCAAAGCAAGATTAGCATGTGCACAATGTGTTATTCTTAAAACTGCCACAGCTCAATTAGACCTCCTTGAATCCTCACCGGCTGATCTTATTACCACTGAGCCACCCCGAAGACGTCGCCACAGCCTGTTCGGTTCTCTGTCTCCATCCCTCATGTTATGAAGTGCCTGCAGGCTGTAAATCCCCAGCCACTGCAACAAATCAATGGCAGATCGGAGGGGGCTGTGTGTGTGTGTGTGTGTGTGTGTGGATAGGAAGAGACAGACGTTACTGGGGGGGGTTTGTCTGCTTGCCCAACCCCACGCCTCCTGTCTATAAAAGACACCAGGCCAGGCCACACTTTCTTAATTACAACGAATCGCCTCTTTATCTAAACGTAATCACTCTGTCGTTCTCGCTCTGTAGTTCACTCATTGTCCATACAACCATCCAATTATCTCACCTGCCTCCTCCTTCCTTTTCTCTCTACCACGCCACTCCTTTCTCTCATTCACTCTTAATCCTCTTTGACCCCAGCTCCCTGTCATCATGAGGAAAGTCAAGAGCTGGCAACTGAATTCTCCTGTGTGTAGTTCATCTTTGGTCATACATCTTGGTTGGGGGAAGCGAATATGGCATTGTGTGCCTCACAAAAACAATGTGTCAAATGGTGTGACATGTTAAATTTAGACTTCATGATTCTCAACAAGCTGAAGATGACACTTCCATGTGCATCACTCTTACTGCAGCTGCTTCACAGTCAAGGCACCGCCAACAATTACTATTCTGTTTTGAACAAAACTGTGAATTTCACTATCGTAGATATTTCCAATTAAGCTGCATGTTAAATTTAGGGACACAATTCAATTATATAATGCACAGAGGCACCGTTTTAAATGTCCATAAGTTATACAAATGGATGAAAGCTTACAAACATATTAAAATATTTGAACATAATATGATTAGTTGCCCACATCACCGCCCTTTAATCTTGGTCTTTGTGAGTATGTAATACAATCTCTCAGACAGAGACTGATAAAGATCCACGTTAAAAGAATGTAACTGTTTTCATCTTCTTGTTTATTCTCCAATGTCTGTCCTCTGTGGCTCAGAGGCTTATGCCTCTGTAAACATCTCGCTGACGATCCAACCCACTATCGGCTCTTGCTCGCTCTCTTTTTGTCCGTATCGTCTCCCTTCCTGAAGCAGAGAGCAGAGATATCCATCTACGCCTACGTAGCATGTGTCATTTCCTCTCACCGCAGCAGTGGTAGGAGTGGGTCGTGGCGATCACGTAGCTGATATCCCTGTAGTGCTCCTTTTATTACTCTCTCTCATGGTTTGATAAACTCTTGAGGAATGTACAGTTCTTGGTATAAAATTATGTCTGAATATTTGTAATTAAAACTAGACTATAGATGGTTATTCCTATGTGAGACCTTAAGGACCAGACATGTGTTTATATCTCCCTTTATTACATTGATTTTTAATTTGACTGTGCCTAAGAATGTGTTCGTCGTGATTGGTTGAGGTTAGAGGAGCATGATTGATTCTTACCGGCAGCGCTGGATGCAGTGGGCCAGTTCTGAACCAGGACACCTTGGGCTCCTTGCATCACCGAGGACTCTTCCATGTGCACTGAACTGGAACACAAACAAAACACATGCACATTTTACACACTGAAACGGCCTTCTCTCACATATGACCATATTACATATTAAATCATGATAAATGTAACTGCACAAGAGAAGGAATCCATACACAGAATTGTGTACATATAATATTTATATAATTGTGAAGCTGCATATTATGATTGTTTCCCATCACTTAAATATAAACAGCCACATATTTAACTTCCCTGTCTCCATATGTGTCCTATTATACACAAGATTACAAATCCAAAGTTTGGTACTCCGTGTGTGGAGGTTAGAAATGGTAATGTTCAGATTAGGATTAAAATATGAACCCGAAATTTTTCTGATAATCTCTGGATTATGGATTACAGATGGCCGCTCTTACATTTTTCTCACATGCTCTGTGGGATTTCGGCACCCTGCCCTCCAGTGACAAACACCACAGTCTCTGTAGTGCTGGACGATACCAACAGAACATAAATGCTGCTACAAACCACAGCTTCTCTCTTCTATTAAAAAGGGAAAGATTATATTTTCTAGCTCTGATAATGTGATTTTAGTCATGAAGACACATATGAGACCTGTGTGTCTTTCTGCTTTCTGGTATGATCCAAGCAAGGAGGGCAACTCTTAAAGGGTCACTTCCCCCAAATTATACAAACCATAAACCTAGCCTTCAATTAACCAGAATATCAAATTATTTGTCCGTGATTTTGCAGCATCATCAATTTAATAGTTACCTTCTAAAACGAATATTCTGATTCTCAATTTTTACCTGCTGGCATGCTTTTCAAATAAAGACTTCCATCTCGTCCATCTTATAATGTGGTTACACACACACTTAGGAGTGTGTACATACAGTAGACTTATTACAATTTGTCTCGGCTGTTACAGAGAAATACCAATATTGTCTCCGACACAGAGATTGGAACGCTTGTTGTTGCCTGTTGTCTCAAATACATCCATCTATAGGTGAATAGATTAGTTGAATATGATAATGACCTTTGAAGATATCATGGCAAACTCATTAAACTGATATTTTTTGTAATTATGGTGCCATCTCATTAGCATTACCCTAGATTTGGTCGGGCCCATCTGATCCCAGAGCAGGTGCCCAGTGTTTTATGGGTAATTTGATTATTGAGGTGGTCATGCAGCAATCCCTGATAAGCCATCCTTCCACCTGCTACCTGCCCTTCATCCATCACTGACCCCCTCTGTGCTTTCCCTTCTCTCCTGTCAGTTCTCCATCTGTCTGTGGTTGAGAGAGAGCCATATCCTCACTGTGTCTCTTCTCTCATTGTTCACATGCCATTGTTTTCAATAATCATGATACAACAACAAAATGTAAGTCGATAAAAAATATTTGTTTTTAATAAGATTGAGATAATTGGGATTTTCTCACAATTCACCAAAAATGTAAATTTAATATAATTAACGTACACTGATGAATATAAATGTGATTGTCCACAACAAGAGGGTGAATATTCTGTTTTGGAAAACCCTGATACGAAGTAGCCCCCCTTCCCCTCAGGACTGTAATCACAGCAACAGCTGGCAGACGATCTCTGACATCATGGAAGAGGCCAATGAATGGACCTAAGTGCCTCACCTGACTCTGGTGCAAAGATATGTAGAGCTATCAAGACATGTCAACTTATTCCCTGGTGGCCATGTCATAGGGACACTGTACCCTTTTTATGTTGAGTTTTTCTTTTTCTTTCTTCAGAGGATGACTTCTTCCTTTGAACTGACATAATAACGCCTTTGCATGTTTTATGTCCATATGATTTCACATCTTCCACGACCGATGGATGGATAAATGAAACTTTGCTCAAAGTGGTCGTAATCATCATTAATGAAGAATTTGGTGGTGCTTAAGATCAGTCAGTTAGAGAATGGTGATACTATTATCAGGTGGGAGTGTAGTGTGAACATCTTTTGGTCTTTAACAAAAGATAATGACGGTGACTGGTGAGGTACGATGATAAAGATATATAAAGATATATATTTTAAATGGATGCTTACCTCTGCATTACACCTCCTGCTCTCAGGGAGGCTGAATATCTCCAGTCGGCACCAGGCCCTTTGTGCTGCAAGAGAGAGTGAGAGGAATTGAGTCTTACCTACAGGTGAAAGCCAATACCGTCTCATTAATAATTCATGAAGAGAAGTGCTTGTGCTTGCTCGTCACGTGTGCACATGAACACCCAAACCTTCAAAAGAAAGTCGCACTCACACACGCACACACACACACACACACACACACACACAGCGGTGACAGCTTGCCGCTGCCTTTGGAGAGAAGTGAATGATGAATTAAAGCTTGTTGGTGCACTCCTCCCATCCATCTCCACACCCTTCTTCCAGCCATGTCCTCTAAAAAAACATGCCGTTGAGAGATTTCCCTCCAGTGGCCGACTGACCCTGGTACTGAGACGCTTCGGCCCTGAGGCTACACGCCTGGGGTTCGTCCACTCCTTCCAGTGCGGTTGTGATACTGTCTATTACCATAGAAACATTGCAGAAGTCTCATATGCTCTCTAGTATGTGTTGTTGAAGATGCAGCTTTCTATCTAATGTTCTCCATCCCTTCTTCTATATTATCTTTCCCTCTGTCATATTTCAAAATGTCTGACTCAGTCTTCACAGCAATACTGAATTATAATGATGTTTTGATGACCATGGTTTCAGTTCTCTTTCTCCTCTACGCTGCCACTGTGTATTCTCGACCCCCTCTCCTGCGCTGCTGTTCTTTCTCTCCGTTATATGCTCTTAACACTGATCAACGCCTTGAGTGTCACTGGCACACTCTTCCTGAGTCAGTCCGACACATCTCACCATGGTAACTGTGCAGAGCACGGACTACATTTTACTCTCCACCCACCGCCCTCCGTCATTTCACTCCTGTGAAGGTCACAGGTGGAGGAAGGAGGGGGGAGGGCAGATATCAGATTAACCCCCTCGGCCCTGCATCTGGGTTCAGACGCACCACAATAGAGCAGACACAAAGGACACGACACCACTGAAACCTCTGCCTGTCTGCCAGTGATGCTATTCATTTGTAACTTCTGTTCATCTCAGATAAATTCTAGTGTAACAAATATATAAAGATACTACATTATAATAACTGACAAAATGTGGTTAGAGAATTATAATTCACTCGAGATTCAGCTAACAGTGCAGCAAAATCTGCAGTTAACCTGAAAACGTAACTGAAATGAGATTGTATTCTCTCTAATTTTATCATAAACCACTGACAGAGATACCAATCTGACTGAGAACCCTACATTATCTTTGCTTGGCCATGCAGTTCATAAGAGACCCATCTGCAATCCCATTTCCTTTCAAATATGACAGATGTTCACTGCTGATGAAGCTGCATTGACCTCTATGAGTCTGCAGTGGACATTAATCACCCTGGAAATCCAATATTGGGTCTTAATGAGAGAAGCCTGGTATTCCTGCTGGAGTCATTCAAACAGAGCAGGGTGTCTACATGGATACGGAGCGCTGTAGCATCGGCGGTACTTCTCCGTACTAAAAACTAAGGGTGCAATTGGTTATTCGAAGATAATCCCTCCTCAAAAAAACAATCAGTTGCTAGAGTGATAGTTTAGATGGATACTGAATGGATACTGAAAGGGGGAAATGTGTTAGTAAGGCATTAAATCACAGTTAAGCAAAAGCTCTTGCACAATACATGAGAAGAGAGTGATACAAAAACATTAAAGTAAGACCAGATTGTACGGAAATGGGACTAAATGGCTCTGTTAAACGTTTGTGGCCGAAGGGAGAAGTCTGTTTGGCCGTATGGTGTTTATGGGGGTAAATTAAAAACGCTCACATTAGCACATACACACATTAGATACAAGCATCTGGAACCTAAACAAGTCCACAATCAGATAAACTCTCAAGGGAAGGCGTACGTGGAAAACTAAGATGTAACCAGTTCACGTGATGGATGTAAACAGGCAAAAACAATTCGGACTCATACAGAGGATGATATTAATGCATTCTGTTTCATTATTTGAAAGGAAGAAATCAAAATAAGTAAAAATAGAATTAAATACTAGTGTTTAGTGTATTCATTTCCTTTCCTGTTTGCACTTCGTAATGAGAGAATATAGCATTTATTTGTGCACTCAACCCTATTGACGCCTTTCTCTCTCTCTCTCTCTCTCGGTCTCTGTGTGAACACTTCTTGCATGGATACAGAGCTCACAACTCCGCCATCAACACTCTGTCCAATCACCTTTCATCCACCGCCTTAACTCCGCGGAGCGAGCCAATCCACGCACAGTAATGAGAAACACATCACTGCCTCACTGCCAGTTAATTACTTAGCAGGAATAAACATGACTGGCATTTAATTAGGAAGACTTTAAGTGATCACAGAAAAATACCGTAAACATTTCTTTAGTCCTCTTTTTATCACTTATTTCCTCTAATATTAATTTCTGCATATGCATAGACAGACTCCGAGATGCTCTGGGAAAAACAACCATGTAGAAAACAAATAATGGTTGCTTGATCCTAATAATTCTGTTTGTTCTACGACAAAATATATGCAAATATGTATGCATATAATCTAGTGAAACTAAGAAATATCATCTGCCTCATTCCTGCTTCCTGCACAGATCCCTAAACTCTGGCTTACTGCTCAGTACCAGAGAGGTACGTGACCAGCAGAGGATATTTTGGTGCAGTGGGACTGGTGGTTCTCATAACTGGCGAATGCTGCACTATTTCCCAGACTCTTCCTCTCTAGATGACCACCGAATGCCCCCTGGACCTACTGGACTTTATTACCGAGACACACAGCTCACAGTAGACAAACAACACTGGCTGTGTTGGGTCAAAGGTGCACAGGCTCAAAGCTACTGGTGTGTTGTGAAAAGACAGTTAGTAACTTGGAGCAGAGAAAGAGAGCGAGGTGGTTCGTGAAAAACATTTTGATAACAGCATTTTGCAGAACTGTGGTGGACAGATGCACTTGAATATCTCAATACTCTGAATCACCAAACAACTGGCCTTTAGCAGGCGTGGAACGCACACAAAGACACCATTTACCACATCCAGCAAATCAGAGTGCAGCCACCCACTCAAATAAACACAGCCCAAAGAAACTAGCCCCACTTGTGTATGCCAGGTTTCTAAGATGTAGACCTTAAGATGGAACGTATACAAGACCACTAAATGTAACAATGGAAGAAAACAAAATGGTGGTATACTGTATATCTTTCTACATCTTGATAGGCATATTCATAGATTGTAGTTTGGGAGAGAACTTAAAACAACCAAGCAGATCCTGGGAGTGGCATAAGAATTGTAACCGTAAAATAAATAAAAAATTCTATGTAAGATTTGGACCGAATAAATGTGCATACGCCTTGTTGTACAAGAATAACCATCTGTCTGAAAAAGCGGTAAGAAGATCAATATTTTTAAGACATCAGATGTCAGGAGAACAGATGAAAAGATTTAACAGCTCCAGAGACGTAAATGTCAACTGCAATCCTCCTGCGAGAACACCGCCCTAGAGGCTTCTTTTGATGGCTTATGCTTTGTGTGTCATTTAATATGAGGAAATCTAAAATAACAAACACAGACATCACACCAGACACACACACCTGAATGGCAGTTGCATCTGGCATACTGAGACGCCGTACAAATAACTGGCTCTGTCCGCTGTGGCTGGTGACGTACCCCGAGCCCCAGGTGCCACTGTGCGGCCGTCCCGTGTTGTAGAACATAAAAGTGTCACTTCCTGATGTGGCGGTCATGCAGGTCTTGTAACAGTATGTCTTTGTCAAAGACCCATTACCCCGCACTTCAATATAGTGCGGTTCCACTTTGAGGTCACGGCGCAGGGCTACATTTCCATTTGGTTGGCCTCCACCTCCTCCACCTGCAGCTCTTCCTCCACCCCCACCGACTGAGGTGGCCCCCTCAAGAGCACTCTTCTTCGATACACAGCATGGAGAGCAGGAGCCAGGCTGTGTGCAGTATGCATGGCAACGGACAATGGCCAGAACAAAGACGGTGACAAGGAACACGAAGGTTGTGGCACTTAGGGCAATGATAAGGTAGAGGGTGACATTGGAAAACATGAGGGGGCTGTTGGGCCTGATGATACGCTTGGGGTCAGGGGTCAATTTAGGTAGCAGCTCCATCACGTGCACATGGATGGTGGCAGTAGAGGAGAGTGGTGGTAAGCCGCGATCGTGCACCAGCACCGTCAGACGGAAGGAGGTGGAGTTGTCCTCAACGACGCGCCTCGTGGTGCGGATCTCCCCCGTGTACTCATGCACCTTGAACAGGTCGAAGTCGGCGTTGGTCTGCTCCAGGGCATAGAGCAGCCACGCATTCTGCCCTGCATCGCCATCCCACGCCGTCACCTTGCCAACCAACACTCCTGCTTCAGCATTTCTCATTAGTGTCTCTGTGGTGCGGTTCCCATTAGCAGGCGGGTAGACTATCCTGGGCACATGGTCATTCTGATCCATAATGTAAACATACACGGTGGCCACGCGGCTGAGGGGAGGCACACCATTGTCCTGGGCTTTGATCTGAAAGTGAAACTCTCTCAGCTTCTCAAAGTCGAATGCTTGCAGGGCATAGGCTTGGCCTTTATCAGGTTTCATGCCGACGTAGCTGGCTACAGGGATTCCATGGTTGTTGTCATTCAGGACAGTATAGGTGATGCGTGCATTCTCTGCAGCATCAGCGTCCGTGGCCTTGACAACACACAGAGGTGCACCTGGAGCATTGTTTTCGGTAATGTAAACAGTATACGATGTTTGTTCAAATCGAGGTGGGTTGTCATTTACGTCTGCAACATCCACTTTAAAGGTCATTTGAGATGACAGGGGTGGGGTGCCTCCATCCACAGCGTTGACTGTGACATTGTAGGAAGAGATGGTTTCCCGGTCCAGGAAAGCGGATGTCACGATGGTGTAGTGGTTCCGGAAAGATTTTATCTTAAAAGGCAGATGGGGCATGATATCCAGCGTAACTTGTTTATTTTGTCCAGAGTCACGGTCATTGACACTGATTAATGCTACAACTGTGTCCGCCCGGGCATCCTCACGTACAGGGCTGGAGAGCGAAGACAGTACAATCTCAGGAATGTTGTCATTGACGTCCAAAACTTCTACAACTACTTTACAGTGAACTGCCACGGGAGCCGGCCCCTTGTCCATTGCTTGTATGTACATTTCATAAGTGTTGGTCTCCTCATAGTCTATATTGTTTATCACCCTAATTTCCCCAGTGTCAGTGTCCATGGAAAACATCTGTCTGACTCTTTCTGGTGTGTAACTGCTGAAGGAGTAAAACACCTCTCCATTGGAGCCCTCATCGCGGTCTGCTGCGTTTAACTTAATCACAAGAGTGCCCTTTGGGGAGTTTTCGGACAGTTTTATTTTGTACACGGAGCTGTCAAACGCAGGTACATTGTCATTGGCATCAAGGATACGTACATTGATTTTGGCCGTGCCAGTGCGCTGCGGGGTGCCTCCATCTATTGCTGTCAGGATTAGCTGATGTGAGGGCATCTGCTCGCGGTCAAAGGGCTTTTTGAGAATAAACTCGATGTGCTTATCATTGGAAAAGGGTTTAATCGAGTCCAGGGCGAGGTGGTCGTTCGGGCTGAGGCGGTACTGCTTCACAGAGTTGGAGGCGTCATCTGCGTCTTGAGCTCCCTCGATGTGAAAGCGGGAGCCGGTGAGAGCGGACTCCGACACCTCGAGCTGGTATTCATCTCGAGGGAATTGTGGCGCGTTGTCGTTCACGTCCAAAATATCCACCTCCACGTTGTGCACCTCCAGTGGATTCTCTAGGACCACCTCCAGGTTGCGTGAACAGGTGCCACTGAACTCACACACCGTCTCTCGGTCAATGCGGTCACTCACCACCAGCTTCCCGGTTTTGTGATTGATGGTGAAATATCTCCGTCCACTGTCCGATCTTATTCGGATTCGTCGCGTGGAAAGTTTTCTCAGGTCCAGACCCAAATCTCGGACAATGTCACCGACCAAAGCCCCGTTCTCCAACTCCTCCGGAATAGAGTATCGGATTTGTGCAGTTGTAAGGCCACCGAGCACGAAAATAACGAAATATAAAGAAAAAGGCACATTCTCATTCACACTGTAACGGCATCGCGCCGTCACAGCCATCGCAGGCAGGCAGAATGTGCAGACGGGTCGGAGAAATCTTTCCGCCTTCTCAGCTTGCTGTGCGAGCCCACCCGCCTCATTAAAAACGAGGGAATAGTCCTGGCACAATTCCAACTATGTGCAGGACGACCACTGCATCCCCGCTGATGTCCGTTTCACCACAATCCTCCGGTGTGCATCCATGTTTTTCCTTTGTCTGTGCTGGTTGCTGTTTTTAAATGTCTCCGGCTCCTTTTACCGATGCTGCCTGCTCTCTCTCTCTCTCCCCCTTTCTCTCTCCATGTGATGGTGTCTGTGGGCAAAGGGGGAGGGGGAGCCACTCGCGCAACCGATGCTGGGTGCATTTTCAGCGCCTCCGAATAAAATGACCGAGCACCATCAAATAACAAATAAAAAGACGAAAGACTCCGGAGTTTTATCTTATCTACACATCTGGACACCGTGCGTGGAGCGGTCAATGCCACACCGATTTCACGGGAGATATTTCGACACGATCGTTTCCCTCTTTTTTTTTTGTTGTCAGCGCCACCGCCCTTTTCATTGTGCGCCGGGGGACCGAGTTATGAACCAGCCTGGCGATTTCATTTAAACCCGCAATTACTCGCGAACCCTCGAGCCAAATGGAAAAGCAGATTCCTGATACATGCAGCATGTCTTTTTTTTTTTTTTAGAAAAGGAAACTCATGAATAAAGAAATAAAGCAATCGTAAAAATAGAGAAATAAAGAAAAGAAAAAGACATCATGCGAATTGGTGCATCAACTCTGAAATGTTCAGCGTTTGACTTTGAGTACATTTGAGTAACTTAACGTACATATCATACTGTTCTATAAGGATACGTTGTTGGCAGGAATCTGAAGACATTATGAACAGCGCATGCGTGGTTAAACCTTGCAGGTGTTGACATGAACACCGACATCATCCGACTCTGGCTGTCCTGTAATTACTCCCATCTCCCTAAATAGAAGATTTTAATTGGATTCAAGTTGAAATGCATTCAACGTGACAGAGAGAGAAAGTCGAGGTTGTTTTAAACATTTCAACTTAACAGTGGAGCTCAGGTGGTGGAAAACAAAATCCAAGTTCAGTTTTCACGTATATTGAGCCTGGAGAGCCACCCAGAATATAAATATGCTAATTTGTCTGAGAAACAACAACGACGCATCCAGTAAGATACCGCCATAAAAGCTGTGTTGATGTGATCCATCACATCTCTTTACACAAGGTATGCTGTGAAGTGGCCTCGTGAGACCCTGAGCCTTCTCGATTCTCCCCGGTCACTGGGCCAAGATGGGCGTCCGTCCACCGCCCACATAATCTGTTTTCCTCTCCTGGTGCGCTGCCCCTCTCACCCACGCCTGGTCTGCCCACGGCGATGACAGCGCTTGGCATCCAGGGAGACGGGGAGAAGACAGTGACTCACTCGGATGCTAGTGGATGTGTAGATACAGAGTGACTCTTCCCACTCAAAGGCATGGAGGAGGCGGTGAAATGGGGAGTGTGAGAATCAGTCAAATGTCCGTTGAAGCAAGACAAATTATGAGCCATATAGAGTATACAGAAACCCCTTCTGCACACAGTGCGTTTCTAAAACATTCAATTTGTAGCAGCCTATCCCTCTAAATGCATAATAATAATATGGTGCAGCCTTCTCGTCAGTAAGAAAATAATGTGCATTCAAATCTACAAATAATTTGGCGACATTTGCAGTCTTTCTGTAAAACTGTTTCTGGAGTATTTGGCATTTACTTCTCCCTCTGCATTGTATCCCCCTGAGCAGCGGTGATAACAGAGTTCCTTTCAACCGGGTCTCTGGTGGTTCTACCTGTACAGTCTGCTAACCGTGACATTTAGCAGATTTTCCCGGTCGGACATGTGGGCCTAGGTGTCTGGCAATGACACAAAAATGAAAACAAGAGTTGTTTATCTTGCCAACAACAAAGGCAGAGCTGGATTCACACCTGCACTTTGCTCCGATAGCTCTCATTTCTCCTTTCCCCCTCTGCTCTTCCGATGTGTTGGATATATTACAGCTCTCTTGTACCTGTTATAAATACCTCCATCTGTTACAGCAATATTTTCACGCCGCTGAGCTATGAATTATTTCCTGTATCACCCGAGGGTTCTGCAGATGAAGCAATCACCATAATTTCAACTTCAGACAGACGCCTGTTACACATCAACAAATACAGATTCAGCTAAATGCTGATAGCTGTTCATGTTTACTTATCTTGTCTTAAAAAAGACACAGGCTGTCAACTTTGTTCTTCCTCTTTGTCAATTAATTTACCTGACCGTGACATCTTTTGTACTCTCACTCACCGATCAATCCATCCATATAAATATTCTCCCTTTCCCCAATCGTCCATCACTTACTTTCTCCAATCTGGATCGTCTCCAGCTGCTCATCCACAATTCCAGCTGAGAGCTGGCTGAGGGGCATATTGGGGTCTTAAATACTAGCTCATGTCTTTTGCAGACTGATACAGAAATCAGTGGTGATAAAAACCTCTGGAAGATATGGGGAAGATAGATTATTCAGATAACAAAACTCCCTCTTTGTTCCTTTTCTCTTCCAGAATACTCGTCCTCCCCCCTTGTCATCAATAATGCAGGACGGCCAGCATATTAATGACAGTCCCTTCACTAAGTCTCAACCTCATTAATACTGTAAGCGGCCACTCTAAAAGCCATTCATAACACTTTGCCTCGGAGTCTGTTATCTGGAATCCCCCCATATTAGGGAGTCAGATGACAGCAGAGATCCACAAAAAAAAAATCAGGTCACGGCTGGACTATCATGAGGCAGGACTCCTTACGTCACTCCTCCGGTCAACACATAAACAAACAGAGGTATTCATGCAAACTTAAAGGCCATTTGTGCCTGTAGGCATGCACACTCACACACAATCAGTGTGTACACAACACAACTATAAAAATTCAAATGCTATCTAAGGACATCACTATTTTGTCTGAATGAATGTCAGAGCAGCTTCTGCTGTAGGTTCCTATATTCTTAAATGGCAGGGAACAGCCATCAAGGGCTTTGATAAACAGATGCACTGATTACAGGGAAGAGGCACATACAGGCGCTCAGAGGTTACACTGATGGTGACTGACTAAACCTACTGGTTCACAGATGAATTTCATAATGTGCCCTCTTTTAAAGGATTGGATGGATGAAGAGGGAACAGATTATTTATGACGTGCTATAATGAAAACTGCTGGACCAAAGTTTGTATATCCATGTTATTCAAAATGTCATAACGCCTTGATTTAGTGCCACTTTGCAAAATGGGGAAGCAGTGATTGTTTTATGGATTACATTTGTACTGGTAGAGGCACAAATACTATTCTCCATTTTATACATGCTTGTTCAAAAAGAAGGTGCGTGAGAAAAATGGAGGAAATGTCTGCAGGCTGTTGAGTAGGTGGGCGGCATCGTCTGTGGCGTTCGGAAATGTGCTTTCAGATTTAGCTAAATAAAAATGATGCACCGAAAAGAATCTGACAAAACATACCGAGTCTAAGAAGAGACAGTTACAGCATTTACAAGTGCAAAGTATTGTAAAGATAAACGCTTGCCTTGGTCGGTGTTATTGAAGGTGTATAAATCAAAATGTAGTTTTTGATGAAGAGGAAATATCTTCCTTCACCAGCCAATCATAATAATGCTGTCCTTTGATTATTGCTCGTACTTAAAATAGGTTTGACAACAAAACATTATCTTTAGTAAAAGTCATTATAATGTAAAATGTATGCTTTAGTAAATAAGAAGAAGCCAATGCCAGTAGCACTGCACATTCTATCCTACTGTATGGGAGTGGCAGGCTGAGCAAAAGAGCAGAAGTCGAGAGATAGTGAAATTGGTCCCTCTGTTGGATTAAATCGGTAGTACAAGGGTTGGTCACTGCCCATCCACGGTCATTCTCATCAAGCCAAAGCACCAACACATAATCCCAGCCATGAATGTGCGTGTGTTTAAGAGATAGTGAGAGAGGGAGAGACAGAAAGAGAGAGCGAGAAGGGCACCGACGTCAGACTGCAGTGGCAGTCACTTTCTCTCTCTCATTTCAATACAGTGACCGCTATGGATAAAACAAGACACCCTCCAGAGGTGAGTTGAGGAAAAAGCAGTACTGATAATAACATCAACATTACCCACTGTGTATAATCAGTACTAGAGCAAGCCATGTATATATTTATCAAAACAATACAATTTCACATATTGGTTACTGTCCCACTCGCCAAAAAAGGAAATAAACAACCAAGAGTCATGTGCTCCAACATATAATCACTGCCTTTATCAGCATCACTCTTTCAAATTAAATTAAATAAACCTTCTAAAACATACACCTAAAAATACAGACTGGTGAATTGTATTTACAAAAATTCCCATGGCGAGTGGTATTTCTGTAAATAGGTTTATGACACTTTGATAAAGTTGTGTTCTCGTACTTTTCTCACAAGAACTTTCCTGTTCTTTAATCTCCAAAACCAAAAGTCCCATGGCAAACACAATCCCTTTACTCAGGTGGACACAATAAGCGGGCGCAGTAATCCATTCTGTGGGTATGTCTGTTTGTGCTGATCCCTTGTGTACCTTTCTTTCAGAAATAAAGGGCATGAGAGAACTAAAAGTAGCCACAAATCCCTCCCTCATGGGCCCTCTAAGGGTTAAACAGTTCCTTGTTTGTCCTGATTCAGCCTGTGCATAAATCAAACAGATTATTGTTGTGGCACTGAACAAAGCTATCAGGAAATGCAGGCAGGCTTTGGATTCTTCCCTCTTAGGATGCCCTGGCTCTGTAGACTTGCTGGATGGGAGTGGATGGAACCCGTGGTTCTGAGCATGACAAAGCTAATCTAATGACTGCAACAACATCCAGATGTCACTAAGAGGGAGTAGTGTGGGGGAGAAGGGGAGGGTGGTGATAAGTTCTTCCTTTTATCTGTGACCAATTGTAAGCCTGTGATGTTCTCACTCAGCTGCTGGGCATGTGTTTAATGTGTTTTTTGTCCATCTCATCCTCAGAAGCTCCAGTGTTCTAACTATCTAATGCTCAAGGCTGATGTCTGTGCTGCTGTATTTGTGACTTTCCCTAAAAGCCTCTCCCTTTTTAGAACCGACTCTATAATGCACGCACACTTCTCCCTGGCTTGCTCACTTCCTTTACCCTTCGTCTGACTGGGCATTTCTGCTCAAGATGCTGCACATCTTTGGTTGGCATCTTTCTCTTTGTCTCTCTATCTCTCATCCCCCATTGTGTCCACCCTGTTTCCTTCCTGCTTGCGTCTCACATCCAATGCATGGACTGATGTTTGGGTGGGGGCGGGTACATACAGGCAGCTCCCTGGAAACAGACTAGTTCATCATTTCATTAAGGCTCAGAACAGTCTCCATGGTAACCACACGCAGCTAACCTCACTCACACAAAGGACACACCCTGGTAAAGGGGAAACAACAGGAAGTGACAGTGGGCTGAAGGACAAAAATGAATATATTCTGTACCAACCACTCTGCTACTCAGTCGTGGCATTACAATTGGTGAGGTAACAACGTTAATACGTAATGCTTTTAGTCCATCTGTCGAACCATCTGTGTACGCCACCAAAATGACTGAGCTGAATGCCTCTAGCAGTGCAATCTATGAGCTGTGAACCACTTAGATATGCTTCAACCAGGATAATGCAGCCTCTGTAGAATCAATAATTTAATGCAACACTGTAGGTAGAGTTAGAAGCTTTCGTCACACTGTAAACCACAAGTCATCATTTTATGCACTGCCCACAAGCAATAGCTCTCCCAATAGCTGTGTATCTATTATCATATTGGTTCTATATAACACGCTCATCAGGCTATATCTGCAGTATGAAAGAAAAGAAAAAAAGGGGGGGGAATGCACAGTTTTGCTTCTCCATTAAAACATATCCTGTGACAACACACTGGCACAGAAACACGGTGTTCCGATGGTTGCGTGGATAAAAGCCTCTCCTCCTCATCCGCCCTGGCTTTTGCCCCGCCCAACCGGTTTGGCTGTGATTGACACTCGGTGTTGTCGGCCCCGCCCCGCCGCAGAGCAGAGAAGGAGGGAGAGCCGAGCGGAGCCGAGCGGAGCCGAGCGGAAAATTACCTGCCCCTCCCCCCTCTCTCACATCCACACAGAGCTGCAGCTCACAGAACGCAAACTGAACCATTTTTACGCAGAGACAATGCCCCAGGCATTGTTTCAGGAACCACAGTACGGAGAGCTTGTACATGTAGCGGAGGCTTTAACGGAGAGAGAGAGAGCTCACGAAAACACAGGTTCATTCAAACGCATGAAGCGCGCAGC
Source organism: Pseudoliparis swirei (assembly GCF_029220125.1). Lineage (NCBI taxonomy): Eukaryota > Metazoa > Chordata > Actinopteri > Perciformes > Liparidae > Pseudoliparis > Pseudoliparis swirei. The sequence goes on along the minus strand of NC_079406.1, from coordinate 14,684,434 downwards.
CATTTTTAAATCACACGCTGACCCACTTCAGAGCCTCACGTTGCCCATACGCATCGGCCTGCAATATGTTACGTCTGTTTGAGTGCATGACGCTCTGGTTCAGTCTCATTTGCACTGCACGAAGTAAACGAACTGACTTTTGACAGATGAGCCATCACGCGTGTTTGTGCCGGACCACTCCCTGAAATGAGGTCACATCGTCTGAGTGACTCAAAGCATCATAGATCACCACAACACAATGTTAGCTTCACCGGAAATGTCTGAACACGCGCCAATAGTCAGGAGAAATGACAACGCCTATAAATACCACAGAAATAATGATTGATTTAACCACTGACACATTCAATCAAAACATAATCCACACAGTGTCCTTGGCTTCAGCGGAACAGGGTGGACTCTGTACTACATGTACACGCATTAGGGATGTTAATGAACATATATTAGATCCTGTTTACAGCGCTCTGAGGCTGATGGCACACATGTCTGCAGAGATGGACGTTAATTCCCTGTTAGTTCTCTCAGCTGCTCCCCTTCTCAGGGAGAGCCGGTGAAGGAGAGGGGGAGGGGAAGGAGTTCTGGCTGCAGAGAGAAGGGGGAGATATTGCAGAGCAACAGAAATGGAGATCTAGAGCAGGCAAAAGTAAGACAACATAAAGAAGCAAGATGAATAACGAGTGGATCTAATTGTCACAGAATGCTGGGAATGCAAATATGTTCTTTTAATAATTAAATTGTGTTAAGCCCTTGTATTAGAAGAGCACAGAAAAGGCATCAAAGGAACACTATTCATTGATATTGAAATTAAAAGATGGCTTTGCAATCAGTGACTCTTTCTCAGGAAGGTAATCTATTTTTAGAAATACAGTTGCACACTGTCCTCTAAAAGTGCTGCATTTCACAATACACATATGGTCTGGAAGTGCTATAGACAAGGGGTGTAGCAGGTTACACTCATAAAGACCAGTGGATTTTAAAGTAAGAATGTTACTTAACCAACATATGTATGTATGCAACTGCTCTGGGTAGATGCAAGGATGTGGAGTACACGAGAGCTCTGATGGTGAATAATGTGAACAATAATGTGTGCTCATCTCAGGAGAAATACATTAAATAGAAAGATAGATGGAACAAGTATGAATAAGTAACATCAAAGACAGACAACAAATATGTCTGTATCACACCCAAAATACACACACGCACAGCGGTGTTTTCACATATATGTTGCTGAATTCCACAACCACTCAAGACAGTGTGGGCATGTATTGTGCTTGAATAATATCTCCCTCATATCCCTGTTGTACCCAATAAGGTGGGACAAATTGTGCCTTCATCATTCTCGTTGGCCTTCTTCACAGAATACATTTTACATGAAAAGTCAGGAGACCGATGACACATTTGTTGATAGCCAAATTCTATTGAGCTGCTTTGGTTTCAGGGTCCTGGCTCACTGTCACAGCTTGCAGAGACACGTGAACAGAACAGAGCGATCCTTAATGGTATACCGCTATGACAACTCAAAATGTCTGCAGTAAGTAGTCTGATGACCTCAAATTATTTCCAGCATAACTCTTCCCAACTTCAACAACCTGAGCCGAGAATAACTGAAGAAAACACCTGTGTAAATGTGCAGGGCCTTCCGCACCAACATCTGAACAAACCAAAAAAGCTCAAATCAGCTGTAGTCGATATGCCTGCATATATATATATATAGAGAGAGAGCAATATGGGCAGATGTACCCTGTGATAACATGTATTATATAAATACTAGGGCTGTCAATCGATTAAAAAAAATTAACTAATTAATCGCACATTTTGAAATTGCGATTAATCGCGATTAAAAGTTAAAAGTTCATTCTTTTTAAAGACCAAACTTCACACAGAGCTGTGTTTCAAAGAGGCTCCTACCTATAAAGTGCCAGCGAGGTATTTAATATTGTGGATGATAAATTGTTTCTTCAGTGAAACATCAGATTAGTAAAAAAAAAGAAGTAGGCCTATATTGAGACCCCATTGGTCCTGTTATCTTTAACACTGAACAACAGCAGAACCAGTGGCCTTGTTAAACTGACTGACATTCAAATATGTCCTGTTCACCCTCTGGAGGCTGGGGGCATTTTCTCCATTTTACAAAAACATTTAAATTCACCTTTTAAAGGCGTTTGCATATGACACATACCCATGTGTTCTACATCAAACATTCTAGAACAATCTCAGCTCTATTCAATGAGGCTCATTGTCCTCGTGCTGTGTTCTCTGCTCTCTGACTGACAGGCTGCTATAGAGCCTTACCTGTGAGGTGGGAGGTCCTTTGTGATTTACTGGTTGTTTTATTGGTTGTTTTTTCCCCAAAATGTTGACAGACAAACGGATTGACCAATCACGTTGAAGGTTTCGTGTGACGAGTTCTTTCCGCGCCGCGTCCCCCGACACGTCGCCCCTCGGTTCCTCTGTGTATCAGAGGGGGAGACGGGAGGAAGGAGGAGCAGGAGGAAACCCGACTGATTCATCCACGAGTTTAAACTGATTTCTGCTTCTTATTTTCGCGGAAAAATAATTGTTTTAAAAACGGAAACAGTGTTAAACCGTACTGCCGCGGTTTGACACTCGGTTTGAGTGTAAAAACTTCAACAAACACCGGAAGTAAACAAAGTTGCGTTAATTGCGTTAAAATATTTTAGTGCGTTAACGCGGCCAAATTAATCGCATAGATTAACGCGTTAACGCTGACAGCCCTAATAAATACATTTTGATAGGCTGATGAGCTCTGTTTGTAATTCGGTCATCAAGATATAGGCTACAGTTAATTTAAGAGTAAGACAGTGCACTGCTGATAGCTTGAATGCAGAACTATAACGGACGAGAGCAACCAGACAACAGGTTTTATGCCAATGCTAAAATCTAAACCAAGGAAAATCAAAACAACGTCTAACACAATGAACATATAGCTGCTGTCAATAATTCCTGTCATGCTACAGAAGCCCTCCATCAAGACTCATGTCATCAGCTCTACTTCCTGGTTTCACTTAGCTAAAAAAAATAAAGAAACTAGTTCACTGCAGGTCATCAACAAACTGATCACTAGCACTGTTTACTTCTGGTTTGTACAACCTAACCATGAGAGCGTCACATGAAGCAGCCACATGTTGATCACAGCTGATCTCAAAAGGTCAACATGCTAAAATCTCGCTCATGTCCATGTAAGGCGCTCATGAAGAAACAACGTGAATACTTACTCAGATGGACTGAGGTGATTTGCATGCAGGAGGAAGACAATACAACGCATGTTGAATCCAACGTGGCCTCCCTTGTGGACTACAGGTAGCGTTAGCTGTGATCAGAACGGATGCAGTACCGCTTGAAGCCATCAGTGGCAGAACTGAGCGCAGTGCTGCTGACCAGAGATGAGCGAAGAAGAAGCACTATCTTTTTTTAAATTGCGTGTGTTTACAATCTGTAAATCGTTTGGACCATTTGAGACCAAGCTGTATCTATGACGTTAACGTCCTCGTGGCATCGACCCATTTAACCCGACTGTTTGCTTCGCAGTTCAATTTATATCTGGTCAGTTTAGGTTTTCAACATAGGCTACCACCGATATATGAGACTTCAGTGAACCGTAATATTATGGTAATTTGGCGGCACGGATTTCTCAGGATATAAACTTATTACCGCCAACACTAAGTCAACAACATCCATAGGTCACACTTTAAATGAATGTAAAGTACAAACAGCCCCTGCGTTGCTCGGAGCTAAATAATTCGTGAATGAGCTCACCTGGTGGCGCCTTTATGGCGAAGCGGAAGTAGTGAGTTCGCTCTGTGTTAGAGACCGAGTTCTGATTGTTTCGCTGACGTTTTGTGATGCAGACCCCACGTTGTATCAGTGTGCAGTAACCTTCCCAGGCCACCAGTCTCTGTGCTTTGCTGTTTTGTACCATGATTTTTTTCTGTAAACAAATCTATGATTTAGTCAAGGCGCCTGGCCGTTTACAAACTATGTTAAATAATTAATGTGCATATACATGCCACATATCAAGCATACAAGGCAGCATCATTGGCAGTGAAAACAAATTAATACGTCCGCGCAGAATTAAACTTATTATCTCCGTGACTTTTATTTATTTCTTTGTTATCCTTTGACATTCATGAACACCTGCAGGGCAAGAAGGCGACGTTATAGCGTGTGTCGCACATTTTAGTTAAGTTGGTCGACAATAAGCACCACTAACAGGCTATTTCAGTACCATGGACAGCGCTTTACTAAAGGCAGCCAGAGGGGGAGAAGAAAAAAAAGTCTACTGAAACAAGTAGGCTATTAGGGAACACTCCTTCCACAGTCAGACGAGCTGGTAATGTCTATACTAGTGTAGTGGAGACGGGTTGTACGAAATGTACGCAATTAGTTGCGTATAGGATTGCAGCTTACCTTGTCTTTGTTGGGTAAAGTCTGTGTTGTATAAGTGTCTCCTCCGTTTATACTGATCAGTTCACCATCAACAGGAGGAAACTGTGGTGGGAAAACCACTACGTCACTCTTCAGCGTGTCTGAGCTGAAGCACACGTCATACTGCTGAGTGGACTTGGAGTAAGACCAGCTCCCGTCAGGGTGGGTGGTTATCATGGGGGCGCTGTACCTGCTGAAGCTGCCGTCGGTCCTGTGGCATTTGACAGCTATTAAACTGATGAGGCTCAGCAGAAAGATCACCGACACCGACACGATGCCGATCAGCAGGTACAGGTTCAAGTCAGAGAAGCTGTCCTCCTTCATGGGCACATGTCTGAACTGAGTCTGGATGTCAGCTGTGCTTTCAACCACCACCACGTCAATAGTCACAGTAGCGGACAGGGAGGGTTCTCCGTTATCAGAAACCATCACCACCAAGGGGTGAGCTTTCAGGTCGTTGTCACTCATTCTCCTCTTAGTCCTGATCTCTCCAGTGCTGGTTCCGATCCGGAAGAGGTTGTTTCCTTTGGGCTCAGACAGGTGGAAAGAAAGCAGCGCGTTGTATCCAGAGTCTGCGTCTACAGCCCTGATCTTTGCCACAAAGTATCCCACTTCAGCAGAATAGGGGATGCTCTCACTGTTAACGGAGCCGTGCTCAGAATAGGGCGCGAGGATCGTGGGACTGTTGTCGTTCTCATCCAGGACTAAAACGTTCACAATCACGTTGCTGCTGAGCGGAGGAACACCAGAGTCTGTGGCCTGGACTTTAAACTGAAAGGTGTTTAGCTCCTCGTAGTTAAACGACTGCAGACTGACTATGTCTCCAGTCTCTGAGTTGACGTTTATTACTGACCCTATTATATTGTTAAGTTTTGTATTCATTACTGAAAACGTCACTTTTGCATTTTCGTCTACATCTGGATCATCTGCAGTCATCGTATATATAACAGCTCCCACGAGACTGTTCTCTTTGACGAAAATGTTTATTACGGGCTCCTTAAATCGAGGTGCGTTGTCATTGACATCAGACACGTGGACTGTAATAACGCTTGTGCTGGAAAGAGGCGGAACGCCTTCGTCAGTTGCCGTTATTGTTACATTATATTGAGAAGCTTTTTCTCTGTCTAGCGTTCCATCTACGACCAACGAATAATGATTTTTATACGTGTTCTTAATTATAAAAGGCACTGAACCAACTATTCCAACCTGAACAACGCCATTTTTATCTGCATCGATATCTCTCACTGTTATAAGCCCAACCATTGTGTCTCGCGGTGCATCCTCCCTCACCAGGTTTACTAAGGAAGTTACTGATATTTCTGGTGGATTGTCATTGACATCCCTGATTTCAACGAGTATTTTACAATGAGATGCTCTTGGATTTACCCCTTTGTCTTTCGCTTGAACCCTGATTTCAACTGCATTGCCTTTTTCGTGATCCAATTCCCCATTTACCGTAATCTCTCCCGTTATTTGATTAATTGCAAATTTATCGACATCATCACTGTCGTGATTGAGAAAATAATAGAGTATTTCTCCGTTCAGACCCTCATCCAAGTCCTGAGCATGCACATAAATCACAGTGGCACCGTGCGGCGTGTTCTCCAGCACCGTGGCTTTATACAGCGGCTTGTCAAATATTGGAATATTATCATTTACATCTTGCACATTAACGATGATATTTAAAGTGCCTAATTTGGGAGGTTTCCCTCCGTCTAAAGCGGTCAGTGTAAGTTTGATTACGGACTGTTTCTCGCGGTCTAAAGCTTTCTGCAGCACTATGTCAGCAGACATTGTCGGCTCTCCGCCATTCTGTACATCCAGGGTGAAATGTTCATTTTGACTCAGCTTGTAGCCTCTGACCGAATAACTGCCGACATCTGCATCGTAGGCCTTTGCGAGTGAAAAGCTTTCACCAGGAAAAGCTGACTCTGACACGTTCAAAACAATTCCCGGTATCCGAAAAGAGGGTACGTTGTCGTTAATATCCACGATTTTAACCTCAAAGCGATAGAGATTCAGTGGCGAGTTCACACTGGCTTCCACTTCCAGAGAACATTTCACATGACGAGGGCAGAGCTCCTCCCGGTCTATTCTGTCTTTCACCGAAAGTATCCCGGTCTTAACGCTTGCTTCGAAATATCTCGTATTAGGTCCTGAAATCTTAAAACCCCGAGTCTCCAATTCTTGTACATTCAGATGCAAGTCCTTCGCCAAATTACCGACAGTGGTACCGGGGCTCGATTCCTCCGTCACAGAATACACAACCTGTGCTGCTGCAAGACTCCATAACCGACATGCATGGAGCAAAAAAATAATCCAATGCTTGAAAATATTCCTCATTCTGTCCACAGACTGACAAACAAGTCAATTCAAGAAAAGCACTAAGGCGGTAACATTGCTCAGTGATACATACAGATCACAGTTCACCGATACACTGAAAATGTGCTTTACTGTCATGACGAACAAAGAATTACAAACCTCTCTCTTAACGAAAAGGGAGGAGCGTCACATGAAAAATAAAAACGGGTTTAACTCTGTGAGCTGATAGTGACCTCTTGTGGTCAGGCATAGCCATGAACAAAGAAACGCAAGAACGAAGGATCATATAATGATGATCTTGAAACTGAAATAAAAAGCAAAACCAAACTCACTTGATATTCTAACATGAGTGGGTGGCCTTAATATACCTATATAAAGATGATTGTGCAAGAGGCAAAATATCCCCCAAAAAGTATCAGTGCCACACATTTAGAAAGGAGCATTGTGTCTTTAAAATAATGTGCAATCTGAACTTGGTTGAGTAGTACACTGAATTGCACAAAAGTACACACACGTGTGTTAAGGACAAACATTAAATTCAAAGACTTATTTTCATTGTGATGCTGGAATAGTTAACTTCCCTTTGCATATAAATCGCATGATTTGGAAAAGTAAGAAATTAAATAACCCTGTTTTCTGTGCCATCGCCCTTACCTTTTCTGTGTTTGGTAAGGTCTGAGTCCGGCCATAAGTGTCTCCTCCGTTTATACTGATCAGTTCACCATCAACAGGAGGAAACTGTGGTGGGAAAACCACTACGTCACTCTTCAGCGTGTCTGAGCTGAAGCACACGTCATACTGCTGAGTCGACTTGGAGTAAGACCAGCTCCCGTCAGGGTGGGTGGTGATCATTGGGGCGCTGTACCTGCTGAAGCTGCCGTCGGTCCTGTGGCATTTGACAGCTATTAAACTGATGAGGCTCAGCAGAAAGATCACCGACACCGACACGATGCCGATCAGCAGGTACAGGTTCAAGTCAGAGAAGCTGTCCTCCTTTATGGGCACATGTCTGAACTGAGTCTGGATGTCAGCTGTGCTTTCAACCACCACCACGTCAATACTCACAGTAGCGGACAGGGAGGGTTCTCCGTTATCAGAAACCATCACCACCAAGGGGTGAGCTTTCAGGTCGTTGTCACTCATTCTCCTCTTAGTCCTGATCTCTCCGGTGCTGGTTCCGATCCGGAACAGGTTGTTTCCCTTGGGCTCAGACAGGTGGTAAGAAAGCAGCGCGTTGTATCCAGAGTCTGCGTCTACAGCCCTGATCTTTGCCACAAAGTATCCCGCTTCAGCAGAATAGGGGATGCTCTCACTGTTAACGGAGCCGTGCTCAGAATAGGGCGCGAGGATCGTGGGACTGTTGTCGTTCTCATCCAGGACTAAAACGTTCACAGTCACGTTGCTGCTGAGCGGAGGAACACCAGAGTCTGTGGCCTGGACTTTAAACTGAAAGGTTTTTAACTCTTCATGGTTAAAAGACTGTAAGCTGATTATGTCTCCTGTTTCTGAGTTGACGTTAATAACAGTAGTTAGTGGAATCATTTTAGAAATACCATCTAATAATGAATATGTTACTTTAGCATTTTCTCCTGTATCAGGATCAACTGCTGTTATAGTGACGATAGTAGCTCCCGCTGGACTATTCTCATTCACATGCACATTAATCACTGGCTCTGAGAAAAAAGGGGAGTTGTCATTCACATCAGAAATGTGAACAGGAATAACAGTGGTGCTGGAGAGAGGCGGTGTGCCCTCATCAGCAGCTGTGATGGTGACATTATATTGAGAAACACTCTCTCGGTCAAGGGGTCCATCGACTGTTAATGAATAATAGTTTTTGTAGTTTAACTTTAGTTTAAAAGGCACCAAGCCGACTATGTTAGCACTCGTGAGACCATTTTTACCCCCATCTTTATCAGTCACCGTCACCAAAGCGACCACTGTGCCCACCTCAACGTTTTCTCTCACTGGGCTCATGAGAGAGCTAATAATTATTTTAGGTAAGTTGTCATTAACATCAGTTACTTCCACTAACACTTTACCATGCACACTTCGAGAAGGAGTACCTTTATCTCTTGCCTGCACACGGATATCATAAGCTATATTCTCTTCATAGTTTACCTTTCCCCTCACACATATTTCCCCTGTATCTGGGTTTATTGAGAACAAAGCCTCAGGGTTGAAATTCCCTCTCTCAATAAATGAATACACAATCTCTCCATTTATTCCCTCATCTAAATCTGTGGCAGTTACAGTCAGTATTGATGTCTGAAATGGAGCGTTTTCACTGACCTGGGCTTTATACAGAGATTGACTAAATACCGGAGCATTGTCGTTTGTATCCATAACATGTACCACTATCTTAAGTGTCCCTGACCGGGCTGGTTTCCTCCGTCCAGAGCAGTTAATGTAAGGTGGATAACGGACTGTTTCTCTCTGTCTAAAGCTTTCTGTAGGACCAGCTCAGCCGGCTCACTGTGTTGTCCGCCGCTCTGTACGTCCAATGAGAAATACTCATTTGGACTCAGCTTGTAGCTCTTTACCGAGTTACCGCCCGTGTCTGCGTCATTAGCCATCGGGAGGAGATATCGCTCCCCGGTAAAAGAAGATTCCGATATATTGAAAGTATTCTCTCTTTCACGGAAAGAGGGTGCATTGTCGTTAATATCAATAATGTTTACCTCTATGCGATGCAGATGCATCGGGTGGCTCAGAATGGCTTCCACGTTCAGGGAACATTTAGCGGTATTTGGGCAGAGCTCTTCACGATCGATCCTATCGCAAACATAGAGCGCACCCGTTTTTAAATCCACGTCGAAATATTTCTTAGAATTCCCGGACACAACTCGTAAATCCCGTTTTTCCAATTCGTGGACGTTAATCTGTAAATCCTTAGCGAGATTTCCGACTACCGTTCCTTTGTCAACCTCCTCGGAAACAGAGAAGGAGAGCTGCGCTGCGGACCCGCCGCACGCACAAAGCAACGCTGCTATTTGTATCCAAATGGGGACTGTTGGTCTCCCGCGTCCCATCGCTGCCACAGAGTGAAAAAAATGATCACTTTCCAACATGTCCACACTTTAGGCGAATAACAGACGAAGCCCTCGCTGTTATGTGACCATGTGTGTGTTTCCTGACAAAGCACGGGTGGAGTACTGCTCCGTGCGGAGAGGAGGAGTCTGAGAAAAAGGAGCCACATTTATATTGTGGTCTCGAGCGACACCGGCTGTTATTTTGGTGCTAATATACAAAGACCAAATAGACATGCATATTGTAACGTCTCGGACGTTATGGCACTGATGACACGGAGACGGGACGACGTTATTAATCCTCCCTTTATTGGGCATCCACCAACACAGACAGCGTGCTCCTCTCAGTTAAGCAGCTCGAACGTCAACAACAACGGTTCCCGTCAACCACCCTTAACTCCCCTTTTCCGACAGGTTAACCCCGCCTCCCCTCTACTCCGCCAATCACAGGCACGCCCCCTCGACCAGCATGCACGGTGCCACACTGTGATTGACAGCCACTTCACAAGGTCGCTACAATATTATGCACATAACTATAGCCCAAACATCAAAGCAGATGAAAACTATATCTCAGTGGATAAGTTAAATAATTTTACCACGGGAGACAACATTAACAAAGTAATGAATTGTCTACTATAGGTTGAAATATAATCAAAGCGAGGCAGCATGTAACCACTCTCAGACTTCAGCACCATGGACAGCGGCACCACTGGTCAGCAGCATCTAACTTGACCGACGACTTCACAGCTTAAAATAAATAGTTCAGCAACTGTTTCGAAGAATATCCCACATGAGTTCCCCAACATTCAGCCTCATTTAGTGAACTACTTTTCTATGGGAGAAAATGTATCATCAACATGCATGTTATACTAGAATTTGCTTTCACAGCCAATTAAAAGTAACACGAAAAGTCAGCAAATGTTGAAAATAACGACAGTCTGATGACCTATACGCATCTATGAGAAATGTAACGACAATCTACAGAAATAAATATTCTTTTGGGTTACAAACAACTCACCTTGTCTTTATTGGGTAAAGTCTGTGTTGTATAAGTATCTCCTCCGTTAATACTGATCAGTTCACCATCAACAGGAGGAAACTGTGGTGGGAAAACCACTACGTCACTCTTCAGCGTGTCTGAGCTGAAGCACACGTCATACTGCTGAGTGGACTTGGAGTAAGACCAGCTCCCGTCAGGGTGGGTGGTGATCATGGGGGCGCTGTACCTGCTGAAGCTGCCGTCGGTCCTGTGGCATTTGACAGCTATTAAAGTGATGAGGCTCAGCAGAAAGATCACGGACACCGACACAATGCCGATCAGCAGGTACAGGTTCAAGTCAGAGAAGCTGTCCTCCTTTAGGGGCACATGTCTGAACTGAGTCTGGATGTCAGCTGTGCTTTCAACCACCACCACGTCAATAGTCACAGTAGCGGACAGGGAGGGTTCTCCGTTATCAGAAACCATCACCACCAAGGGGTGAGCTTTCAGGTCGTTGTCACTCATTCTCCTCTTAGTCCTGATCTCTCCGGTGCTGGTTCCGATCCGGAAGAGGTTGTTTCCTTTGGGCTCAGACAGGTGGTAAGAAAGCAGCGCGTTGTATCCAGAGTCTGCGTCCACAGCCCTGATCTTTGCCACAAAGTATCCCGCTTCAGCAGAATAGGGGATGCTCTCACTGTTAACGGAGCCGTGCTCAGAATAGGGCGCGAGGATCGTGGGACTGTTGTCGTTCTCATCCAGGACTAAAACGTTCACAATCACGTTGCTGCTGAGCGGAGGAACACCAGAGTCTGTGGCCTGGACTTTGAACTGAAAGGTGTTTAGCTCCTCGTAGTTAAACGACTGCAGACTAAATATCTCTCCAGTCTCTGAGTTGATGTTGACAACAGAATTAATAGAAATACCTTTTGAATCTCCATCTAATGAGTAAGTCACTCTTGCATTTGCATGTATATCGGGATCGACTGCAGTTATTGAATAGATAGCTCCAACTGGACTGTTTTCTTTTACATAAATGTTTATCACGGGCTCAAGGAAATGAGGCGCATTATCGTTGACATCAGAAACCTGAATAGTTATAACACTGGTGCTGGATAGAGGAGGGGCCCCTTCATCAGCAGCTGTAATCGTCACATTGTAAAACGAGTGCCCCTCTCTATCAAGAGGCCCATCTACGACTAAAGAGTAATAATTTTTATAATTGGAAGTCAGCTTAAAAGGTTCAGAACCGAGAAGGGCACAACGAGTCTGGCCGTTTTTCCCTCCATCTTTATCAGTCACTGTCACTAAGGCGATAACGCTTCCTATGTCAGCATCTTCTTTAACCGGGTTTGTGAGTGACGTCACCACAATTTCCGGAGCATTGTCGTTCACATCAACTACCTCGACAAGCAGCTTTCCATTTGCACCCCGAGGCGAAAACCCCATATCCGTTGCTTTAATGTGAATCTCATATGCTGACTGTGCTTCGTAATCCAAATAACCCTTCACTGTGATTTCCCCAGTTTCTTTATCCACGATAAACACATCTGCAGGATCGAAATTCCCACGCTTGACAAAAGAATAAGTGATCCTCCCGTTGTCCCCTTCGTCTAAATCTGTCGCACTCAGTTGAATCACCGATGACCCAGCTGGCGCATTTTCATTCACCCGTGCCTTGTACAGTGTTTTACTAAATGACGGCGTGTTGTCGTTGACATCCAGAACATTCACATGTATGTGCAAGGTTCCGGATTTAGGAGGCTTTCCTCCATCTACAGCGGTCAACGACAGTTTAATGACGGCTTGTTTTTCGCGATCTAAAGCTTTCAGTAGCACCAATTCAGCAGATTCAAGATTCAAGATTCAAGATGTTTTATTTGTCACATACACACACAGGGTGTGCAGTGAAATGAAAGTGGCAATGCTCAGCAGGAATGTGCAAGGGCAACAAGTACACTATTTACAAATAAAATACAACACAATATTTACAGTAAGTGTGTGTGTGTGTGTGTGTGTGTGTGTGCCTAAGAGGGGCAGTTGTGTGGGTCTATGTGGGGGTCCTGGTGAGGTCGGAGTTCACAATCCTGATGGCCTGAGGAAAGAAACTCCGTCTCAGTCTCTGTGTTCTTGCAGCGTGACTACGGAGGCGCCTGCCTGACCGCAGCAGCTGAAACAGTCTGTTGTTGGGGTGGTGAGGATCCTTCATGATCCTGCTGGCTCTGGTTCTGCACCTCCTGGTGTACAAGTCCTGCAGGGTGGGAGTGTAGTTCAATAGTGCGCTCAGCAACGCACTACTCTCTGCAGAGCCTTCCTGTCCTGAGCGGGAGCAGCCAAACCAGGCTGTGATGCTTCCTGTCAGGACGCTCTCTACAGCTCCAGAGTAGAAGGACTGAAGGATCCTCTGGGAAACTTTAAATTTCCTCAGCTGCCTGAGGTGGTAGAGGCGCTGCCTTGCCTTTCTCACCAGAGTGTCTGTGTTCGTTGACCATGTCAGATCCTCGGTGATGTGGACTCCCAGGTATTTATACCCGCTCACCCTCTCCACAGTAGTCCCGTTAATCCCCAGTGGTGAGTACGTCCTCTGTTGTTGTACCTTCCTAAAGTCCACAATCAGCTCCTTAGTTTTGGTGACATTCATGATGAGGCTGTTGTCCGGCACCAGAGTGACAGATCAGCAACTTCCTCCAGGTAGGCCTTCTCGTCGTTGTCGGAGATCAGGCCCACCACCACTGTGTCATCCGCAAACTTGATGATGGTGTTGAGCTGAACCTGGCCACACAGTCATGTGTGTACAGGGAGTACAGTAGGGGCTGAGGACGCAACCCTGGGGATCCTGTGTTCAGGGTGAGGGATTTGAGGTGTGTCTGCCCTGACCACCTGTGGCCTGGCGGTCAGGAAGTCCAGGATCCAAGCACAGGGGTGTTCAGTCCCAGCTCAATCAGCTTGCCGGCCAGTCTGGAGGGACTATGGTGTTGAAAGCTGAACTATAATCAATGAACAGTAGTCTCACATAGCCCCCTCTGGCTGTCCAGATGAGAGAGTGTGGTGTGCAGTACCTGGGAGACAGCATCATCCGTGGATCTGTTTGGGCGATAAGCAAACTGCAGCGGTCCATGGAGGAAGGGAGGAAGGCGCAGATGTAGTCCTTTATCAGCCTCTCAGCATTTCATGACCACCGAGGTGAGGGCCACGGTCGGTAGTCATTCATACATGCTGGAGAAGCATTCTTGGGCACAGGGACAATAGTGGATCTCTTGAAGCAGGCGGGACCACGGACTCAGCCAGGAGAGGTTGAATATTGTGGTGAACACTGGAGCTAGCTGGTTAGCACAGGTCTTCAGTACTCGCCCAGATATGCCATCTGGACCTGCAGCTTTCCTGGTGTTCACCCTCAACAGAGCCCTCCTCACACTGTGCTCGGTCACAGAGAGTGTGTTCATCCCAGCGGTAGAACTCACCGGCTACGCTTAACGGTGTTGTTGTTAGCGCGAGCTAGCGCTGTTGTTGCTAGCCTCAAACCGTGCATAAAATGAGTTCAGGTCGTCCGCTAGGGATGCGTCGGCACTCACCATTGCGTAGTTTGTGATAGTCCGTAGCCCCTGCCATAGGCGCCTGGTGTCGCGCTGCTCCATCTGTGATTCCACTCTGTCTCGGTACCTCCTTTTGGCGTCCTTCACCGCCCTCCTCAGTCCATAGACCGCTGCCTTGTACTCGTCCATGTTGCGGATACAAGACCGGAGTTATAGGCAGCAGCACGGGCGTTCACAGCTTCACGGATGGATCTATCAACCCACGGCTTTTGATTAGGAAAGACCCTAACTTTTACCGTGGACGATGGTGTCCGTTAGCGTTGCTATGAGGCTCATTGCTACTTAAACTTCGCTGACGTCACTGGAACTGGATTGGATCATGTCCCAGTCGACAATACTCAGAGCGCTGTAGCTCAGCCTCTGATTGGTCAGACCACCGCATTACGTTCTCGTCACTACCGCTTCCTGCGATCCTTTGTTTATACTCGAAGCAGAAAAATGGCGGCATGGTCTGATTTCCTAACGGAGGGAGAGAGACAGCCTTATAGCCTCTCTTGAATGGCGTATAGCAGTGGTCCAACGTTCTTTCCCTCTGGTAGCACACGTAATGTGCTGGTGAAATTCGGCATGACTTTTTTAGGTTTGCCTTGTTAAAGTCCCCAGCCACCACCACAGCCGTGGGATACTTGTTCTGATGCCGACATAACACATCATGTAGGTCCGATAGTGCTACGTCGGTGTCCGCTTGTGGTGGAATGTAGACGGCTGTGGTGATGACCGAGCCGAACTCCCGGGGAAGGTAGAATGGACGGCATGAGATCGTCAGATGTTCCAGGCACTGTGTTCTCCACCGCCCTGTACATCGAGGGAGAAGTATTCATTTTGGCTCAGCCTGTAAGTCTTCACGGAATTGCTTCCCGTATCTGCGTCAAGCGCCAGAGGAAGCAAGAAGTGTTCGCCCTGAGGAGATGATTCAGATATGTTAAGTGAATACGACTTCTCAACGAATGCCGGTGCGTTGTCATTAATATCAACAATAACCACCTCAATGCGGTGGAGTACCATAGGATTACTCAGTATCGCCTCGAAGTTGAGCGTGCATTTGATCGTGTTTGCACAAAGCTCCTCGCGGTCGAGTCGCTCATTAACGTAAATATCCCCCGTTTTAAAGTTGGCGTCAAAATATTTTTTACTGTACCCGGACACAATATTTAGATTCCTCGTTTGCAAGTCTCGTACGTTGACATTTAAATCCTTTGCGAGATTCCCGACCACAGTCCCTTTGTCCGCCTCCTCGGAAACAGAGTAGAATATCTGAGCTGCGGACCAGTCCGATAAAAACAGGATAAACAGCAAACGGAGAGTCCCGTCATCCCTGCCGCGGCCCATCGCTGCTGTCAAAGAAAGTGACGCGATGCAAATTATATTCATCCATAAAACGCCACTCGATCGGCCGACATTTAAAATCCCATCCACTCCAGTTCTCTCCTCTTCCTCGTCGCTCTTGTTCCTCACAAAGCTCTCCCAGTCTGCGGACGCTTCACACCGGAAAGAGGAGACAGAGAACGCGGCACACAACAACACGTGGTCATCAGCGACCCCACGCGTTACAACGTGGACATGAACGTATATTTTAATCGAGTTGCACACATTGCATGAACTTGTACTACATTATATACCTGAGGGTTTTAAGGAAAGAGGATAAGATCGGGCTACATACTGTGAGATTACTGCGGGACATGTGAGAACTATCTGTTATGCAACACACGGAAAATATACATCCAACTTGTTTAGAGTTCAAAGGCATCAACACTATTTTACGTAGAGATAGGAAATAATACTTTCACGTTTTCATATTTCAAAGCCGTTGAGCTATTTTCAAGTATTAATGATTTATGAATGATAGCCTCAGTACATACACATGATTGAAAGCATAATTAATGCAAGAGCAGAAAGTGATGTTATTTTGTGAATGCAATATTCTTAGTTGGGAATTTCTGAGTTTCTGTTACGTTTGAGAGTCATGTATGTGAAAAGGAGAGACGATTAATAGGCTGTAAACAACTCACCTTGTCTTTATTGGGTAAAGTCTGTGTTGTATAAGTGTCTCCTCCGTTAATACTGATCAGTTCACCATCGACAGGAGGAAACTGTGGTGGGAAAACCACTACGTCACTCTTCAGCGTGTCTGAGCTGAAGCACACGTCATACTGCTGAGTCGACTTGGAGTAAGACCAGCTCCCGTCAGGGTGGGTGGTGGCCCATTTTTTGCTTTCATAACAAACCCTTTTTTAAAAAACCCTTTTTCATGGGTTGTTTCTTTCCCTTTGTTCAAGTTCCCCTTTCGGGCATTTAAAGAAAAAACAAAAAAGAAAATAAACCCAAAAACCAAAAAAGGAAAGTTAAAAAATTTTTTAAAAACAATTTTAAAATGGCTTTAACGGTTTTAACAACAGCAAAACCCGGCCCAAAGGGTCTTTTAAATTTTGGGTAGTTGCATTTCCCCCTTTTGCGATAACCCTGCGTTACAGAAAGTTCTTACACAGATTTCAGGGCTCAGTTATCCGGTTAATGGTTCCCAGTGGCTCAACTAAGAAAAAATTCCCACATCGAAACAATCGTTTAAAAAGGTCTTAAATATACCAATGGTGCATTTGCTAAATTTCGATAATTAAACTTCTCATCACGTTTTGGGCGTTTTAACACAATTTTTGTGCTAGGTCTAAACTGAAAAAGTTCCCCGGTTAAAATCGAGAAGACTGAAGTCCCAAAAAATTTAAATGAATTAAATTAATAAAATAAAAAATATTCTTAACTTATATTCAAAAAATCTTCATTTAAATTGTATTATTAACAAGTCCATTTTATAAGTGTATCATTTTAATAAAAATAATCTCCACAAGATCGGAAATGACTTATTATAAAAAATTTAAAAGGAAGACTGTTTAATGAAAGTACTTCCACTTCATTGTAACTTAAGAACATTTTAAATTAATTCATTTTGAATTGCCGACATTTAAAGATGTCAGTAACGTTCGGATTATTTAAGAACTTCCCACCATAGAAACCTTATTTCCTCTTATACATATTAAAAGTAAACATTAAAGCTTCGTGATAAGTCCTAACGGAGAAAAGTCATAATTACACGTGAAACATTTCATTCCCTGTATTGGCCAAAAAATTAAATTACAATACAACGTAACCCAAAATTTGTTTGGTATCATCAAAACATTGGCTCTTAAAAAATGCTTTTATTATTAGAAGCGTTCCATCAATGTTTTTAATTCATCCTATTTTGGCAAATTAAATAGTTTCTGAATTATTGAAAATGAGATTAAAAATATTTTGTTAAATAAATAAAATTTTACTTTCCTGTTTGGTTGTGAGCCATTCATTAATTAAATTAAATTGCCATAGGGGAGGGTAAAATTCCCGTAACTATTTCAGGTTAATGGAATGTGTGCCATCGTACTTTAAACACCGGTCGGCTTTGATCCCCGGGTTTGCTTCGTCGTAAGTCGGGTTGAATAAGCTAAATGACGGCTCGGGTCCCTTAACATGAAGCTAAGGAAGTCAGAACCCAACACTAGTGGTTATTCACACACTCGGAATAGTTCTACGGCAGAGCTTTCTTTAAAACCAGTGAATTTCCCGTCGTCACTTAGGATTCCTTCCCCTTTTAAATTGGTATTCGGAAGACGTTTAAATCCATGCTCTAACCCTGTTTGGCCTATTTAGTTGTTAAATGGGTACCTTTTAAAATTGGATATCAATTAACCTGTTTTCCAACCAGTATGCTTAAAAGTCACGGTTTGTCTAGTAAAAAATTTTGGTTGGAATTTGGGAAATTTCTCCTCTTTAACTAATGTTCTCCAGGGCTTGGGAAAAACCCCGGTTTTAATAAACTAACTTCATTATAATCATGTAGGCCCGTTATGTTAAGGGGGCCTTTTTATTCGAATGGCAGGAATTTTCTTGCATTTGAAGACATACATTTCCAGGCCAACAATATCGGGGCATCAGTGAACTTTCGAAGGAAATGCCTTGACTGGAAATGCCTTATCCCTGTATTAGTGCATCAGAAAAGTTTTTCCGTTTCATGAAACATCTAGTAGCCTTTCGAGTGTCACGCCTTTAGCACGACCCTTCGTTCCCCCAAGAGTTTTTCCCCTTTCTCAATTAGAGGTCCCAGTCGACTACAGTTGGTTTGTCACAGATTTCCCAATACCCATTTATGGCGCATACTCAAGCTGTAGTTTATCCAGGCAAATTCATACGTTTTCTAAGGAAAACCCTTTAAATTAAATCTAAAATTCATTCGTTTAAAGATCGATTATGTTTGATTGATTCAAAATTTTATCAATAGATATTTTCTTTACCCCCTTTAAAAGTTTGCATTAAAATTTTACATATTTATACATATTTTTCAATTATAAGTTAAGGTCTATCTGTAAAAAGAACAGAATGTCCGATTAGGCCAATCACAACAAATTGCCCTGTTATAAATTTAAGAAATTTCCCGTGTCTCTACTCCAGAGAAATTTTTCATTTTGGGTATTGCTTAGTTTACTGGAAGGATGTCGTTAAATCTCGATTCGGTTCATTTCAACCCTTGCAAATCATTTACATTGTTTAAAAACCTAGGGCATTAATTACAATTCAACCTTATCTTTATCGGTTCCAATTAAGTATTTCTACTTCTCAGAAGGTTAACCGCAAGTTTCTTTTAATTTCGATCAGGTCCCGGTTTCCATCAGCTATTTCCCCCTTAAAAATAATATTTAGATCGTTAAAAGTGCAATTCAGGTCCTCCTTTGGTTTCCCATAAGGTAGGGCTTTCCCTTAAAGATTAAATGGACTTCCTGGTAAAGGGGCTTTTATTGTTTTGCAACTTTTCCAATCGTGCATTCCAACCTGAAATCGCTGTTTGCTTATTTCTTTCAACCCGGATTAAAACCCTTGACTTTTAATTTTATATCAAGTTTAATGTTTCAAGGATTTCAAATGTTACAGGCTGACCTCATGTTGACATAAAAGTCCCCGGGTTTTAAAACACTGTTTAATGATTAACTAATTAAATACCGACAATTGAATGAATTAAATTATAATATTTTTTTAAGAAATAAATTATTAACGTATTCAAAGTTAAGTAAGTGTTAAAGTCAAATGGTTGTAAACTTGACAACATCCAAACAATGTTGAAACAATTTTAATTGATAATTAATCTTAGTATACCGTTTTATCATACTCAAAAAGGAATTCCAAAGCCGTCTTCGGTCCTAATCGTGCCCCGAGCGTTTCCAACTATTACCTTGTGAATTCATTCAATGTCACGCCGTCAGAGAAGAAAATATTTTTGGTTAAATTTTAAACTTTTAAATACGGACCAATTCACTTTAAATTTTTTTAAAACAGCGCGTCAGAGAAATGTTTCCATACAAGCGCCATGGTGATTCAAGTAGGTTTTCATTCTTTTAACCCTGGAAGCGGGTCTTCTTTATGAATGTTTAATAGTCTATTAAATCGTTTTATTTTTTTCCTAAGTCAACAGACAAAAAAACTGCTTCGAAATTTCAAAAAACCACCTTGTCTTTTTCAGTCTGGCCCAGGCCTTTTTTTAACGTAAATCGGTTACCAGAGGTTTTTTGGGGAAAACTCTATTTAGAGAGGGCTTGTGAACCTAATCGAACTTCTAAGCCTGTATTTTGGAAAGGATCCGTCATGCAAACTGTGGGGCCTCCTTTAACGAAGCTGAAAGTCCTGCGGAAGACGTGGGACGTCGGGCGTCCTTTAGGCGCTAACTTTTGACTTTTGGCAGCCCGTAGGGGGGCCTGGATCATGGCTGAGTTTGTTACGTCCTTTCAAATTAAAGTTATAAAACTGCATTTCCGGTTCGAGGAAACATCCTTGCTGCGTAGAGGGGTTTTAAGTCTGCGTTCCCTTTGAATTTTTAATCACAGGTGTCTCAAAACGAATGTCATCAATAGCCGGCTGGACGTTCTCTTATAAAGACCACCAGGTGGTGTCTTGCCTACCAACTCCGTCTCGTTGACGTTCTGATCCGAAGATTCAGCCCTCACGTTTTTGAAATTCAGCCTGAATGACTAGCTTCTGCGAAGTCCCGCTTACAAAGTAAGTACCATACTTTACAAATTAGAATGGGGAATTTATTCCCTTCAAAACCTAAATTACTTGTCCCCCAGTTTCTCCCGACGGTAACAAGTGTTGCCACCTTCAAAGGCCGTTTTCCCAAATAAGTTTTTAGAGGGATCTCTATGAAGAACTATTTTGACATTTGCGAGACTACGGTTTCTTTCATGGAAAAATCTAATCTATGTGTCATGAGGAAAGGTCCCATGGCCTACTTAACTTAAAATTATTATCCTCAGAGATAAATCGCCGCATCTCATTTTCCCCAATTAAAGGCTTCTTTCGTCAGGAGTTCATTAATCTTTTCGCTTTGTTGAAAAGAACATGACCATTTTCCCCGTTAAAAAAGGGCCGTCTATCAAACTACAGTGGTAAAATTTATGCCCTTGATTAATTGCAAACTTTGTAAGGCCTTTAAACCATTTTGCCTTTGGGTTTAAAACAATCATTTTCTTCCTATGTATTCAACAGATCGCCGATTTTGGAAACCAAAATTTGTCATTTCTTACAATATTCACTAAGATTCTTTGCCTCAGAAGGTTGTAAGTTTTTTCCGTTAAATGAAACGCCTCATTTCCATTTTTCTTCATGCAAAATTTTACAAGTTTCAACGGCTCTCATTTGTAAAGGATACATTGACCAGTTAACCCGTACAACATCGGTCATATATAATCTGTTGTTTGCTTTCTGTTTTAATTTGCGCCGGTTTAAATCCTTAATGTTTTTATCGTTTGAAAATACGCTGTCACTGAATCAAAAATATTTTAATTCAACTTTGGCTTCCATATCAACGTTGCTACATGGTTCTTTTGACTTCCAAAAAAGCTTTTTTTTACTCCGTGCCGTTCCTTTCTATTCGGATACTTAAAGCTGATTTTTAAATCTGTTTGTCTTTTTTAAAAAGGTGATGACAATTAATGTTTTTGGCGATCCACGCTTCGATTTCCTAAACGAATACCGTTTACAACTCCCTGAAAATGCAATAAAATATTTGCAGTTTTTCCATGTTTGTAACAAGGAAACCTAATCCCAATGGTCTCCATTAAAAACGGGTTTTTTCCTGTCTGGAAACTTTGATCTAGTTTACCCTCAGGACCCGGGCAAAAAAGAGATTTTACTATTGGTTCAGCATTCTCGTCCGAAGAAGATCGGGTTCTTCCTTCACTTCAGAGAAAACTTTAAAATGCCATTGATTGACCTCCAAAAATTTAAACACAATGACCGATTTAACGCATCCCAAAATTGTTCGTTCTAGTCAATTGGAAGTATTTTGAAATTAAATTTTTTAACGGCCCAAAACACATTGTTGTTTCTCACGCAAGTAAACAGTTTTTAAAATTTCGATCTTTTACGGGATATGAGACTCAAGAACTTGTATCGTTTATTTAACATTTGCATAAACTCGGGGAGAAACCTGATCAGGCAACCAACAAACTCCAAATCAACACCCAGAGATCTCCCCTGTTTCTGAATTTAGATCGAACATATTTGATGGATCAATATTTCCTCGTTTAATAAACGAATACAGGATCTTACTGTTCATGCCCTCGTCTAAATCGGTTGCATTTAACTTTATTACTAATGATCCGAGAGGAGCATTTTCACGAACACGTGCCTTATAAAGAGATTTACAGAAAGTGGGTGTATTATCATTTACATCTAAAACATTAACAATTAACTGCAATGTTCCAGATTTAACGGGTTTCCCTCCATCTACAGCGGTCAGAATAAGTGTGATGACCGGCTGTTTCTCTCGGTCTAAAGCCTTTTGCAGCACGAGCTCAGCAGACACACCGTGTTCTCCACCGCTCTGCACATCAAGAGAGAAATATTCATTTAGGCTCAGCTTGTACGTCTTTACTGCGTTAATGCCGATGTCCGTGTCTTCTGCTATTGGGAGAAGGTATCGCTCTCCTGGTGACAACGATTCTGAGATATTCAGTGAATGTGATTGATCGATGAAAACAGGCGAGTTGTCATTTATATCTAAAATATTTACTTCAATACGATATGCACTCATTGGATTGTTTAGAACGGCCTGGAATTTCAAGGTACATTTTACCGTATTTGGACAAAACTCTTCTCTGTCTATTCTTTCGTCTACAAAGAGGTTCCCGGTGCGTAAATTCACATCAAAATATTTCTTCGTTTGACCGGATACGATTTGGAGTTCCCTGTTTCCTAATTCTTGCACATTTAGGTTCAGGTCCTTCGCGATGTTCCCCACCACGGTGCCTTTGTTCACCTCCTCGGAAATTGAGTAGGAGATCTGAGAGACAGAGCCGTCACAAAGACACAGCAGCGCTACAATATGAATCCAGGCATATTCCCTTTGTCGTCGCACATGCATCATTGGAGCAATAAAAGAGCTGAAGCGAGTCAATCATTAATCCGTTGAATCAGTATTTCCTTCAAAAAGCAAATAGCTCCGTATAACATCCAGCCTATATCTTCTCACAACACCATCGAGAGCCGAGTGTTCATGACCGATGACGATTTCCTTTTTTACTGTCAACGGAGGAGGAGTCATGGATAGGCCTACAGAGACATTTCATTCTGTGGTCTCCTCGACATCATGTGGATCGTGGATATATTATATTCATGCACATGGTCATTTTATATGCCATGTATTTCTCCACAAATATTGTTCTAGGTATTCGAGCCAACATCGCACTGTGATTGGCCTCAAATAACGAAACATTGGTTAATAAATCATCACGTGCACGTTTTACCATGCACATGTTCAGTGTATAAGCATTCAGTTCAATGTTAAGTGTGCAAACGATATCAATTGATGGACATTTCCAAAGTCAGACCAGCCACCACATAATTCAAATGTTGTCATGATCCAGAAAACCAAAAAATAACTAAACAAGTTCGTCGTGAGATTTAAATGTAATATAAAGTAATTTGACTGAAAACAAATAATAATAAGACATGTGCTTATTTCGGAGTAGAACGGCACATAAACTATATTACAAGCTATACGTCACCATCACGAAGACCGCTATTTCACAACTCGTTCAATTCTTAAAGGTGTTTTCGGTTCAGTGTGAAACTAAAGATACAGCTGAAGGGCAGTACAACCAAAGGTCGTTTATTTAAGCACAATAGCGAGAATGTCTCAATTTAAGTAACGAGCCTCATGCTCAGGCAACCCTGTATCACGAAAATGAGGTTCCACCAGAACTCAAACTTAATGTGGAATAACGTTTGACTAAAACGTTTTTCACCCCAGATTACGTGTGTTTTGACGTATTACAAATACGTCTCTAATCAACATATCTTTGCCGTGTTGTCTCGATTTTCTACAATGCTGTTATTAATTGGGGAAAGCGTCCTCTATAGTCTTATTTATGATTATTTTATATGTTGTATCGTCTGCATATTATGACAGCAATAGGCGTGTTTACTTCTCATAAAACGAAAAGCAGGTATCCGGAAAAATCGGGAAAAATGGGAATCGTTAATAAAATATAATTTAAAACGTGATTTAAAAAGAAATAATGGAGCTATGCACTTGTTTTTCGGGAATCTGTTCCTGAGTGCATGCGTGAGCCTTGTCCCGGAAGGCACAGTCTCACTGCAATGGTAATATCTCGAAAATGTGTTAACTCTATCAATAACGTCAGGTGAAAATCATGACTGACGGTATATTTAAAAAAATAGGGATTGGATCAGGAGATACGCCTCGATGACGTCCGTGGCAGTTACGTTCACCCAAAAACACAACAGGCAACGCAATGAAAATGACCTGATCACAATCTTGTGTAAAACTACCAAACGTTACTGTTCTATGGTTTTAAGAAGTCATGTATTGGGAAAGTCTTGCCGCTTGATCGCTAATAAACGTGCCCTCTGTAACGGATCCCCGTATGAATTGGCATGACGACTTATACTGCTGGTGAAACTCCTTTATTTTCTTTCTTTATGTGACAATATATAATTAAAACGAGTAAACGATCACAACCACCGTAAGAGCGTTAGCCTCATACGGGTCCATTAAACTATTTAACGTTGTATAAAATGCGTATTGTGCATTGCAGATCAGTATACCTGCGTCAAGCTCGCATTCGAACATAAAACAAATATGCGAATTATGTTTACTAATTATATTTTCAGTGAAGTAACCTGATCTCCATGAAATCCACAGCTTCCATGAAGTTTGGTTATGCGTCCATCAAAAACGATTTTAGTTGTATAACAAAGGGAAGTCAGTGGTGCATGTATACTTTCATTTGACTTAAAATGAGTCCATGCTAATATAACAACATGTTATAACATTACACCTAGTGATAAGTCAAATAGTACAATTGGATTTCAGCGGAATTATTTTGTGGATCCACAATCTATTATTGAAACATTAAATTCAAAGTAGAACCTACCTTGTCTGTGTTTGGTAAGGTCTGAGTCCGGCCATAAGTGTCTCCTCCGTTTATACTGATTAGTTCACCATCAACGGGAGGAAACTGTGGTGGGAAACCACTACGTCACTCTTCAGCGTGTCTGAGCTGAAGCACACGCCATACTGCTGAGTCGACTTGGAGTAAGACCAGCTCCCGTCAGGGTGGGTGGTGATCATGGGGCGCTGTACCTGCTGAAGCTGCCGTCGGTCCTGTGGCATTTGACAGCTATTAAACTGATGAGGCTCAGCAGAAAGATCACCGACACCGACACGATGCCGATCAGCAGGTACAGGTTCAAGTCAGAGAAGCTGTCCTCCTTTATGGGCACATGTCTGAACTGAGTCTGGATGTCAGCTGTGCTTTCAACCACCACCACGTCAATAGTCACAGTAGCGGACAGGAGGGTTCTCCGTTATCAGAAACCATCACCACCAAGGCGTGAGCTTTCAGGTCGTTGTCACTCATTCTCCTCTTAGTCCTGATCTCTCCGGTGCTGGTTCCGATCCGGAAGAGGTTGTTTCCTTTGGGCTCAGACAGGTGGTAAGAAAGCAGCGCGTTGTATCCAGAGTCTGCGTCACAGCCCTGATCTTTGCCACAAAGTATCCCGCTTCAGCAGAATAGGGGATGCTCTCACTGTTAACGGAGCCGTGCTCAGAATAGGGCGCGAGGATCGTGGGACTGTTGTCGTTCTCATCCAGGACTAAAACGTTCACAGTCACGTTGCTGCTGAGCGGAGGAACACCAGAGTCTGTGGCCTGGACTTTAAACTGAAAGGAGTTTAGCTCCTCGTAGTTAAACGACTGCAGACTGACGATGTCTCCAGTCTCAGAGTTGATGTTTAAAATGGAAGAAATTGGAATATTTCTTGCAGAATTATCTAACAATTTGTAGGTCAGTTTTGAATTACTATTCAGATCTGGATCAAATGCATTTATTGTATGAATAACGGAGCCCACTGGACTATTTTCTTTCACATAAACATGAATCACAGGCTCCATAAATCGAGGTGCATTATCATTGACATCAGAAACATGAACAGTAATGACT
Organism: Pseudoliparis swirei; assembly: GCF_029220125.1. Classification (NCBI taxonomy): domain Eukaryota; kingdom Metazoa; phylum Chordata; class Actinopteri; order Perciformes; family Liparidae; genus Pseudoliparis; species Pseudoliparis swirei. Next base: position 14,658,528 of record NC_079406.1, on the reverse strand, counting down.
CTGTTACTGGACAGAGGTGGACTTCCTTCATCTGTGGCTGTAATAGTGACATTATACAGAGAAGTATGTTCTCTGTCCAGTGGTCCATCTACTACTAATGAATAGTCATTTTTGTAGTTGGACTTCAGTTTAAACGGAACAGACCCAACGACCCTACAGTTAGTCACGCCGTTGTTTCCTCCATCTTCATCACTCACTGTAACCAAAGCAACGATTGTCCCCAGTTCTGCATCTTCTTTTACTGGAGTCATGAGTGACGTCACAGATATTTCTGGGGCATTGTCATTCACGTCAATTATCTCTATCAGCAGTTTAGCATGCGCACTACGAGGAGAGGTGCCTTGATCAGTGGCTTGAACTCTAACTTCATAAGCAGGCGTCACTTCATAATCTAACATCCCCTTCACAGAGATCTCTCCTGTTTCTGAATTTAGATCGAAAATATTTGATGGATCAATATTTCCTCGTTTAATAAACGAATACAGGATCTTACTGTTTATGCCCTCGTCTAAATCGGTTGCATTTAACTTTATTATCATTGTTCCAAGAGCAGTATTTTCAGGTACACTTACTTTATACAGCGATTTTCTAAAAGTGGGTATATTATCATTGGCATCTAATACATTAACATGTATTTGTAATGTTCCAGATCTAACGGGTTTCCCTCCATCTACAGCCGTCAGAATAAGTGTGATGACCGGCTGTTTCTCTCGATCTAAAGCCTTTTGCAGCACGAGCTCAGCAGACACACCGTGTTCTCCACCGCTCTGCACATCAAGAGAGAAATATTCATTTTGGCTCAGCTTGTAGCTCTTTACTGCGTTAATGATGTCCGCGTCTTCTGCTATTGGGAGAAGATATCGCCTCCTGGTGACATTGATTCGAGATGTTTAAATAATACGACTGGTCAATGAATTCTGGCGAGTTATCATTTATGTCTAAAACGCTGACCTCTATCCGGTGTACAATCATAGGATTGCTTAATACAGCCTGTATTCTCAGGAGGCATTGTGCCGTGTACGGACAGATCTCCTCTCGGTCGATCCTCTCGTTCACAAAGAGGTTCCCGGTCCGCAAATTCACGTCAAAATACGTCTTACTGTAACTGGAAACAATATGTAGATCCCTGGTTTCTAGATCTTGTACATTCAGGTTCAGGTCCTTCGCGATGTTCCCCACCACGGTGCCTTTGTCCACCTCCTCAGAAATCGAGTAAGTCAATTGCGAGGCAGACCAGTCACAAAGACAGAGGAGAGCAACAATATGAATCCAGGCATATTCCTCGGTTCCCATTGTGGTACAATAATCACTGAATCCCGTGTATCCTGTATTTCCAGCGTATGTATATATCCGTCATAAACACGATTCACCAAACGGCAGCAGCAGCTCTTCTCCCCACAGTGTCTCGCTTTACTGATGGCCAATGGCCGTTTTAGGTTTCCCGTGCAAGGCGGAGTTTTACACACATTGTAATATTCATATCTATGCATGGTCTCCAGCGACATCATGTGGTAAATGACAGATACAGTCTAACTATTATCCCACATATGGTTGAGTATTATTATAGATCTGATATTTAAATATATGGCACAGAAATATGACTGTATTGGCAATATATATAAAACTAAATAAAGGTGCATATAATCATGTCGGTTCAACGATGTAAATTGGTGAATTCAACGATCTATTCAAAGGTAACAAAGTCCCAGCCATGTGTATAAAAAAGTTACTAATTATTTTAGGCAAAATTAGGCAGCATTAAAACTAATTTAATTTACCAAATGCATCAGTCAAGGAACAAATCCCGAATGAATACACATGACAAATTAGATAATTGTAGATGGTTTAAGAATATAACTGTTATTTACATAATGCAAAGATTTCAGAGTTTAATTTCAGCACCACGGAGAGTGCTGTTCGTTCAGGCTGTGAACTGGTTCAGTGAACAACTCGTTGCAGCCAATACAAAACAATCCTGCTTTTAAAGACCGTAATCTCAGGACCTTAAAACAAAACCAAGCCGAGTTGTTCTGTTATTCAGTTCTTTCAAAATTGGGAGCTGAATTCCTTCACTGATGAAACTACGATATGTGTTCAAGTGAACGGCTGAAGTCTAACGGGCTCGATCACACCAGACGCGATTCACATAACAGTTAAAATATTCTCTTGTAGAGCGAGGCGCGGGGTCGCACAGCTCATCAATGTCACACTCGGTCAAGGCAGCCAATCGGATCAAGTAAGAGGCGGGCTTTATTACTTTACCACTTCCTTCCGGTTTTCGAGTGGTATTCGCCATACTTTTCTTAAATATCGTGAACCTAAAACCTCCGCTTTTGGGGGGACTTTTTCCTCCTCATCACACAGCGCATAAAGAGCGTGACGTCTGCTTGAATCCATTTGGTTATTTAAGTCTTATCGTCCGGTTGCGCAGGCGCTCCACAGGCCCGCCGGGCTGTTTTGCCCGGCTCGTTTTTGCCCGGCGCGTTTTTGAAGCAGCTGCGCTTCTGGTGTGATTGAACCCTAATGTCAACTAGCGAGCTATTAATAATAATGTATTAGTTTTGAGTTTCTGTTGACCTGAAATGCAGAATTTCAATAAAATCGTTTTAAAAAAAAGGCAAATCACGGCAATTGAAAACTTAAGAACACATACCTTGTCTTTGTTGGGTAAAGTTTGTGTTGTATAAGTGTCTCCTCCGTTTATACTGATCAGTTCACCATCCACAGGAGGAAACTGTGCGGGGAAAACCACTACGTCACTCTTCAGCGTGTCTGAGCTGAAGCACACGTCATACTGCTGAGTGGACTTGGAGTAAGACCAGCTCCCGTCAGGGTGGGTGGTGATCATTGGGGCGCTGTACCTGCTGAAGCTGCCGTCGGTCCTGTGGCATTTGACAGCTATTAAACTGATGAGGCTCAGCAGAAAGATCACCGACACCGACACGATGCCGATCAGCAGGTACAGGTTCAAGTCAGAGAAGCTGTCCTCCTTTATGGGCACATGTCTGAACTGAGTCTGGATGTCAGCTGTGCTTTCAACCACCACCACGTCAATAGTCACAGTAGCGGACAGGGAGGGTTCTCCGTTATCAGAAACCATCACCACCAAGGGGTGAGCTTTCAGGTCGTTGTCACTCATTCTCCTCTTAGTCCTGATCTCTCCGGTGCTGGTTCCGATCCGGAAGAGGTTGTTTCCTTTGGGCTCAGACAGGTGGTAAGAAAGCAGCGCGTTGTATCCAGAGTCTGCGTCTACAGCCCTGATCTTTGCCACGAAGTATCCCGCTTCAGCAGAATAGGGGATGCTCTCACTGTTAACGGAGCCGTGCTCAGAATAGGGCGCGAGGATCGTGGGACTGTTGTCGTTCTCATCCAGGACTAAAACGTTCACAGTCACGTTGCTGCTGAGCGGAGGAACACCAGAGTCTGTGGCCTGGACTTTAAACTGAAAGGTGTTTAGCTCCTCGAAGTTAAAAGACTGCAGACTGACCATGTCTCCAGTCTCTGAGTTTATATTCACCATTGAAGCTATCTTTGTAGCCTTGGGAGAACTGTCTAGAACGCGGAACGTTGCTTTTGCATTTTCATTCAAATCTAAATCTAGTGTCGTCAGTGTATGAATAGTAGTTCCAATCGGGCCATTCTCTTTCACATACACATTGATAATAGACTCCAGGAATCGAGGAGGATTGTCATTCACGTCAGAAACTTCAACAGTAATGACGCTGGTGCTCGACAGTGAGGGAGTTCCTTCATCTGTCGCTGTAATTGACACATTGAACTGGGAAACACTCTCTCTGTCAAGAGGCCCGTCTACCAACAACGAATAATAGTTCTTATAATTAGATTTTAATTTAAATGGCACAGAACCTATAATTTTACAGTTTGTCACACCATTTTTGCCGCCATCTCTATCAGTGATTGTCACCATAGCAATAGCTGTGCCTATGTCAGCGTCCTCTTTAACTGGACTCATGAGTGATGAAACCGAGATTGCTGGAGCATTATCATTGACATCAATAACTTCCACTAAGATCTTACTATGTGCACTGCGAGGAGGAGTGCCTCTATCTCGTGCCTGCACACGAATCTCATATGCTTGATTTTCCTCATAATCAATACTGCCTTTGACGGTTATTTCTCCAGTAATATCATTCAGGGCAAATACGTCATCAGGATTTAAACGCCCCTTTCTGTGAAAGAGAATACAATTTGACCATTCACACCGTCATCTAAATCAGTGGCTGACAGTGATAATAATGGTGTTCCAGCGTTTGCATTTTCTGCGACGTGGACCTTATACAGAGATTTACTGAACACGGGGGAATTGTCATTCACATCCAGTACATTAACTTGTATCTGTAAAGTCCCGGTTTTGGGAGGTTTTCCTCCGTCTATTGCCGTCAGCGTGAGTTCAATAACAGTCAGTTTTTCTCGATCTAACGCTTTCTGCAGCACCAACTCAGCAGACACGCTCTGCTCACCAATGTTCTGGATATCCAAAGAGAAATGTTCATTCGGGTTTAATTTGTAAGTCTTCACCGAGTTAGCGCCTCCGTCTGCGTCATATGCTATCGGTAGTGGATGCCTTTCTCCGACATATGAAGACTCGTACATATCAATTGTACTTATTTCTTCCATAAAAGACGGGGCATTGTCATTGACATCATTAATAACAACTTCAATTCGATGGAGGCTGCGAGGGTTACTCAATACGGCTTCTACATTTAAAGAGCATTTTACCGTATTAGGACAAAGCTCCTCCCGATTTATCCTCTCGCTAACGAAAAGTATTCCGGAGTCATGATTTATGTCAAAATACTGTTGTTTGTATCCAGAGGTAATCTGAAGTCCCGTGGAATGAAGTTGCTGCACATTGAGATTTAAATCCTTCGAGGTTTCCCACCGCTGTCCCTTTGTCCACCTCCTCTGAAATCGAATAGGATATCTGAGCCACGGACCAGTCGCAGAGACAAAGCAGAGTCAAAACCAAACCTCTGAGATTATCCCATGGTTCACAAGCAGCCATCACTGTACAGGCAAAAGCAACGACTCCTGGTTTCTTCCTTTCGGACTCTCCAGGAAAAAGAAAAATAGCTTTTTTTGGTGGTTATGTATCCATTCTCGTGTCGGGTCCTCTCTCTTCAGAGCTTCACTCATCTATACGCTATTTCCACACAGCACTGCCAGATGGTGACGTTCTCCTCTGTCATAAATGGAGGAGGAGTTTCTGTACACTGACCATGCATGATATTGTTGCGTGGTCTAGAGCGACATCTCGTGACACTTTTGAATGTAGAAAGACGGCCCAAAAGAGAACATTGTGTTTTTACTTCACCGAACAGTAAACAGCATTAAAGAGAAACATATATTCTAATTGAAACCACTAAATGTATGCGTTGATTTAGGACATTTTGATCTCAACTCGAGACAAGGAAAACAACCTGCAATCAGCACCACAGACAACACCCACATCTCAACACAGAGGCCGTTTATGAATTTCCAGTATACGCTGAGTACAGACTTGTGTTTTTTTGAAGTTTGGACTTTGGAGTTTGGTCCAGACATGACTCCAAAGGACGGGAGGACGGTCTTTTTGCAATTAGAACAGCAGCTGAGTTGATGACGTCACCGCATCAGCTGTTCTTGCTCATGAGTTTAATTATTCACTTTAAAGTAATCTTACAGTCAAACAAAATAGGACAACTCTGCTTTTTTCATTATCCTTTAAATATAATTATTTGATTTTTGAATTGTGTGTGCGGGTGTATATATATATATATATATACACCCGCACACACAATTCAAAAAATAATTATATATATATATATATTAGTTGCACATAATTCGGTCAAAAGTAAAAAGACACCACTATAGTTCAACGTTAAAGTTGAATACAAATATTAATTTATGAATCTTATCCCTCAGTCAAACTGATTTAACGATGTGAATAAATAATGAACTCGTTGTGCTCGTTAGATTCTCCAAAATCCAATTATTATAACCGCTATACGGAGACATCGGAGCCGGCGGAGCATCTAAAAAAGTCTTGATGAGATCCGGCTGTTCTCGGCGGCCACACAGCGCGCTGACCGCCCGGCGCTGCGGAGCTCACTGGTCCGGCAAGCAGAACCTAAAATCTCCGGCGCATATTTGTATTAGTCTGACTCTTGACAAACAACAGGTTTGATTTTTAAAATACTAACTTATCGCCTGAAAACATCCTAACATTACATTCCGTGACTCAACAACAAATTGTGTTTAGAAAAAGTCAACTGTCAATTGTTATTTTTATCCACCGGCATTGTTTCCTGTCGCTGGCACGAAATGCATTCTAGAATATCAGCAAGACAGAGTACGCACAGGTCTCCTCTGACGCATCCTCCGTAAAGTGGGAGGATCAAGACACATCCGGGCATTTTGACCATGCTTTGCGAGAAGCGGACATTGAATTAGAACAATACTTGGGCTGCGACTGATGACGTTTCACGAGTCGACGAGAACACAAATACAGACAAGAACGCTGATTTAAAAACGCCGAGAGAGCAGAAAAAAGAGAGCATTTGTTCAGCTCCCTGGACAGCGACCATGAGCTGTTTTAAAGAATATCTTGTAATTGCTCAAATAACTGCATGATTACTTTCCAAAACACCATAACTCACAATTAATAGATATTGTCGCACATGTAATGGACTTGTTATTCGGTCAAACCATCGTTGACACAGTTGATATTCAATGCAATACGGAAAACTACGTAAAAACACACCATCAAAACCCGTTAGTTAAGTTTTGCATTGCAAAAGAGACATACGCGTCAGAGTTACGCCCCTATCGCAAGATCTCAATGATATCGAATAAAATCTTCAGATAAGTGTTATTGATATAGGTAAAGTGGATATCGAATTAGAAATAATTCCAAATGATTGTATGACTTTAGAACAAAACATAGACGACATGGTTCGGTCTGGAGGCATAACGAAATGTTTTTCTCAATATTCTGGAGCACACTTAAGCACATATGTTACCCAACGGAAAAAAATAAAAAAGACTTCTTTCAATCAAAGCGAGGTATATCTTACCTTTTCTTTGTTTGGTAAAGTCTGAGTCCGGCCATAAGTGTCTCCTCCGTTTATACTGATCAGTTCACCATCAACGGGAGGAAACGGCGGGAAAACCACTACGTCACTCTTCAGCGTGTCTGAGCTGAAGCACACGTCATACTGCTGAGTCGACTTGGAGTAAGACCAGCTCCCGTCAGGGTGGGTGGTGATCATTGGGGCGCTGCACCTGCTGAAGCTGCCGTCGGTCCTGTGGCATTTGACAGCTATTAAACCGATGAGGCTCAGCAGAAAGATCACCGACACCGACACGATGCCGATCAGCAGGTACAGGTTCAAGTCAGAGAAGCTGTCCTCCTTTATGGGCACATGTCTGAACTGAGTCTGGATGTCAGCTGTGCTTTCAACCACCACCACGTCAATAGTCACAGTAGCGGACAGGGAGGGTTCTCCGTTATCAGAAACCATCACCACCAAGGGGTGAGCTTTCAGGTCGTTGTCACTCATTCTCCTCTTAGTCCTGATCTCTCCGGTGCTGGTTCCGATCCGGAAGAGGTTGTTTCCTTTGGGCTCAGACAGGTGGAAAGAAAGCAGCGCGTTGTATCCAGAGTCTGCGTCTACAGCCCTGATCTTTGCCACAAAGTATCCCGCTTCAGCAGAATAGGGGATGCTCTCACTGTTAACGGAGCCGTGCTCAGAATAGGGCGCGAGGATCGTGGGACTGTTGTCGTTCTCATCCAGGACTAAAACGTTCACAGTCACGTTGCTGCTGAGCGGAGGAACACCAGAGTCTGTGGCCTGGACTTTAAACTGAAAGGCGTTTAGCTCCTCGTAGTTAAAAGACTGCAGACTGACGATGTCTCCTGTCTCTGAGTTTATATTCACCATTGAAGCTATCTTTGTAGCCTTGGGAGAACTGTCTAGAACGCGGAACGTTGCTTTTGCATTTTCATTCAAATCTAAATCTAGTGTCGTCAGTGTATGAATAGTAGTTCCAATCGGGCCATTCTCTTTCACATACACATTGATAATAGACTCCAGGAATCGAGGAGGATTGTCATTCACGTCAGAAACTTGAACAGTAATGACGCTGGTGCTCGACAGTGAGGGAGTTCCTTCATCTGTCGCTGTAATTGACACATTGAACTGGGAAACACTCTCTGTCAAGAGGCCCGTCTACCAACAACGAATAATAGTTCTTATAATTAGATTTTAATTTAAATGGCACAGAACCTATAATTTTACAGTTTGTCACACCATTTTTGCCGCCATCTCTATCAGTGATTGTCACCATAGCAATAGCTGTGCCTATGTCAGCGTCCTCTTTAACTGGACTCATGAGTGATGAAACCGAGATTGCTGGAGCATTATCATTGACATCAATAACTTCCACTAAGATCTTACTATGTGCACTGCGAGGAGGAGTGCCTCTATCTCGTGCCTGCACACGAATCTCATATGCTTGATTTTCCTCATAATCAATACTGCCTTTGACGGTTATTTCTCCAGTAATATCATTCAGGGCAAATACGTCATCAGGATTTAAACGCCCCCTTTCTGTGAAAGAGAATACAATTTGACCATTCACACCGTCATCTAAATCAGTGGCTGACAGTGATAATAATGGTGTTCCAGCGTTTGCATTTTCTGCGACGTGGACCTTATACAGAGATTTACTGAACACGGGGGAATTGTCATTCACATCCAGTACATTAACTTGTATCTGTAAAGTCCCGGTTTTGGGAGGTTTTCCTCCGTCTATTGCCGTCAGCGTGAGTTCAATAACAGTCTGTTTTTCTCGATCTAACGCTTTCTGCAGCACCAACTCAGCAGACACGCTCTGCTCACCAATGTTCTGGATATCCAAAGAGAAATGTTCATTCGGGTTTAATTTGTAAGTCTTCACTGAGTTAGCGCCTCCGTCTGCATCATATGCTATCGGCAGTGGATGCCTTTCTCCGACATATGAGGACTCAGACATATCTATTTTAGTTATTTCTTCCATAAAAGACGGGGCATTGTCATTGACATCATTAATAACAACTTCAATTCGATGGAGGCTGCGAGGGTTACTCAATACGGCTTCTACATTTAAAGAGCATTTTACCGTATTAGGACAAAGCTCCTCCCGATTTATCCTCTCGCTAACGAAAAGTACTCCGGATTCATGATTTATGTCAAAATACTGTTGTTTGTATCCAGAGGTAATCTGAAGTCCCGTGGAATGAAGTTGCTGCACATTGAGATTTAAATCCTTCGCGAGGTTTCCCACCGCTGTCCCTTTGTCCACCTCCTCTGAAATCGAATAGGATATCTGAGCCACGGACCAGTCGCAGAGACAAAGCAGAGTCAAAACCAGACCTCTGAGATTATCCCATGGTTCACAAGCTGCCATCACTGTACAGGCAAAAGCAACGACTCCTGGTTTCTTCCTTTCGGACTCTCCAGGAAAAAAAAGATATTTTTTTTGGTGGTTATGTATCCATTCTCGTGTCGGGTCCTCTCTCTTCAGAGCTTCACTCATCTATACGCTATTTCCACACAGCACTGCCAGATGGTGACGTTCTCCTCTGTCATAAATGGAGGAGGAGTTTCTGTACACTGACCATGATATTGTTGCGTGGTCTAGAGCGACATCTCGTGACACTTTTGAATGCAGAAAGACGGCCCAAAAGAGAGCATTGTGTTTTTACTTTACTGAACAAACAGCATGAAAGAGAAACATATATGCTAAATAAATAACTGCATGCGGGTTGATTTAGGAAATATTGATCTTAACCTGAATACAGTTGATAGGATAATTGTTATCTGTGAGTTGAATACATGCGTCTTGTTGTCTAGTTTTCATGACCTTAGTCTATATTCACTGAGACAAGGACAATAACCTGCACAATCAGCACAACAGACAACACCCACATCTCAACACAGAGGCCGTTTATTAATTCCAAGTGTACAGACTTGTGTTCTTTTGGAGTTTGGACTTTGTTCTTGGGAGTCCAGACTCCAAAGGACGGGAGGACGTTCTTTCTGCAATTGGATCAGCAGCTGACTTGTTGACGTCACCACATGAGTTGTTCTTGCTAATGAGTGTAAGTATTCAATGTAAAGTAATTTTAAAGTCGAACAAAATAGGACAACCCTGCTTGTCCTTTAAATATAATTATTTTATTTGTTTATTGTGTGAGTGGGTTTATATATATAATTATATATAAAACTATATATATATATAGTTTATGTATATATAATTATAATTATATATATATGGTTATATTACTCATGTAATTGCAAACAATTCGGTGAAAAGTACACTATAGTTCAACGTTAAAGTTTAATACAAATATTAAGTTATGAATCTTATCCCTCAGTCAAACTATTTTAACGTTACCTGTGAAAAAATAATACACTATTTGTGCTCGTTAGATTCTCTAAACCCAATTATTATATCTCATGTTTAACCGCAACGAACACATCAGAGCCAGCGTAAAATTTAAATAGTCCTGCCGAGATCAGGATGTTTTTGGCGCACAGCGCGCTGACCGCTCCGCGCTGTGGAGCTCGCTGAGCGAGCAGAACCTCACATCTCCAGCGCATATTTGTATTAGTCTGACTCTTGACAAACAACAGGTTTGATTTTTAAAATACTAACTTCTCGCCTGAAAACATCCTGAAATTACATTCCGTGACTCAACAACAAATAGTTTTTAGAAAAAGTCAACTGTCAATTGTTATTTTTTTCAACCGGCATTGTTTCCTGTCGCTGGTACGAAATGCATTCTAGAATATCCGCAAGCCAGATACGCACACGTCTCCTCTGACACATCCTCCGTAAAGCGGGAGGATCAAGTCACATCCGGGCATTTTGACCGTGCTTTGCGAGAAGCGGATCTTGAATTAGAACAATACTCGGGCTGCGACTGATGACGTTTCACGAGTCTACGAGAACACAAATACAGACAAGAACGCTGATTTAAAAACGCCGAGAGAGCAGAAAAAAGAGAGCATTTGTTCAGCTCCCTGGAGAGCGATCATGAGCTGTTTTAAAGAATATCTCGTCATTGCTCAAATAACTGTAGATTACTTTCCAAAACACCATAACTCACAATTAATAGATATTGTCGCACATGTAATAGACTTGTTCTTCCGTCAAACCATCGTTGACACAGTTGATATTCAAGACAATACGGAAAACTACGTAAAAACACACCATCAAAACCCGTTAGTTAAGTTTTGCATTGCAAAAGAGACATACGCGTCAGAGTTACGCCCCTATCGCAAGATCTCAATGATATCGAATAGTTATAATACCTTCAGATAAGTGTTATTTATAGGTAAAGTGCATCAAATTAGAAATAAATGCAAATGATTGCATTACTTTAGAACAAAACATAGACGACATAGTTTAGTCTGGAGGCACAACGAAATGTTTTTCTCAATATTCTAGAACACAATTACGCACATATATGTTACCCAACGGAAAATAAATAAAAAAGACTTCTTTTTGATCAAAGCGAGGTATAGCCTACCTTTTCTTTGTTTGGTAAAGTCTGAGTCCGGCCATAAGTGTCTCCTCCGTTTATACTGATCAGTTCACCATCAACAGGGGGAAACTGTGGTGGGAAAACCACTACGTCACTCTTCAGCGTGTCTGAGCTGAAGCACACGTCATACTGCTGAGTCGACTTGGAGTAAGACCAGCTCCCGTCAGCGTGGGTGGTGATCATTGGGGCGCTGTACCTGCTGAAGCTGCCGTCGGTCCTGTGGCATTTGACAGCTATTAAAGTGATGAGGCTCAGCAGAAAGATCACCGACACCGACACGATGCCGATCAGCAGGTACAGGTTCAAGTCAGAGAAGCTGTCCTCCTTTATGGGCACATGTCTGAACTGAGTCTGGATGTCAGCTGTGCTTTCAACCACCACCACGTCAATAGTCACAGTAGCGGACAGGGAGGGTTCTCCGTTATCAGAAACCATCACCACCAAGGGGTGAGCTTTCAGGTCGTTGTCACTCATTCTCCTCTTAGTCCTGATCTCTCCGGTGCTGGTTCCGATCCGGAAGAGGTTGTTTCCTTTCGGCTCAGACAGGTGGTAAGAAAGCAGCGCGTTGTATCCAGAGTCTGCGTCCACAGCCCTGATCTTTGCCACAAAGTATCCCGCTTCAGCAGAATAGGGGATGCTCTCACTGTTAACGGAGCCGTGCTCAGAATAGGGCGCGAGGATCGTGGGGCTGTTGTCGTTCTCATCCAGGACTAAAACGTTCACAGTCACGTTGCTGCTGAGCGGAGGAACACCAGAGTCTGTGGCCTGGACTTTAAACTGAAAGGTGTTTAGCTCCTCGTAGTTAAACGACTGCAGACTCACGATGTCTCCTGTCTCCGAGTTGATATTTATCATTGTCGAGAGAGGCAGAGTTTTACTATTACTCTCTAAAAACGAGTAGCGCACCTGGCCGTTGTTGCTGAAGTCAGCATCTGTTGCAGTCACTGTTTTAACAACTGTCCCCACTTTGCTGTTTTCTTTCAGATAAATATTTACAAAATCTTCCGGGAAACTTGGGGCATTGTCATTAACATCGGAAACATAAACGGTAACAACGGTGATGTTTGAAAGAGGAGGACTCCCTTCATCGGTTGCTGAAATCGTTACACTGTACTGAGGAGTTACCTCTCGGTCTAAATGTCCGTCAACCACTAAAGAATAATAGTTTTTGTAATTTGTCTCCAATTTGAACGGAACCACATTCAATATTTCACATTTGACCTGCCCATTTTTACCACTGTCTCTGTCTTGAACGGAAACAAGTGCAATGGCAGTTCCAACTTCAGCGTCCTCCTTTACTGTTTTGAGCAGTGACGTCACAGTGAGCTCTGGAGCGTTGTCGTTTACATCGATTACTTCTACCAGCACTTTACTATGAGCGGACAGGGGAGGCTGGGCTTTGTCTCTTGCCTCTGCTCGGATTTCAAAAGCTTTTCTTTCCTCATAGTCAATTTTCCCTTTCACTGAAATTACCCCCGTTTCAGGATCTATTTTGAAAATATCCAGAATGTGGTCTTGATCCTGATTACGAAGAGAATACACGACCTCGCTGTTTGTGCCTTCGTCAGCGTCGGTCGCATTTAAGGTGAAGATCGCCGTACCAAGTGGGGTATTTTCAAACGTTTGCACTTTGTAAAGAGTGCTGCTGAACATTGGCGCGTTGTCATTTATATCGAGTACATTTATTTTAATTTCTGATGTGCCTGAATTTGGCGGCGTCCCCCCGTCTACCGCAGTTAACATGAGCTGCATATGTGGCTTTTTTTCACGGTCTAGGGCTTTCTGCAGGACTAACTCTGGAGATAAACCCTCTCCTCGCGTGTGTGTCGACAGGCTGAAGTATTCGTTTGGACTGAGTTTATACGCACTGACACCATTTTTACCCACATCGGCATCGCTTGCCTCCGACAACGCGAATCTAAACCCAGGCAAGGTGTTCTCTGCGATGTCCAGTATTTGGGATTTCGTGGTAAAAGAAGGAGAATGGTCATTCACGTCTCTAATTTCTATCTCTACGCGGTAAAGCTTCAATGGGCTGTTTATAACTGCCTCTACGTTGACAGCGCATTTGTGTTCATATGAACAAAGCTCCTCTCGGTCTATCCTCTGATTGACATACAGGAATCCGGTCCTGAGATTTACCTCGAAGTATTTCCTCTTGGATCCCGTAACAACCTGAAACAAGCGGGACTCCAAATCCTGCACATTGAGGTTTAGATCTTTTGCGATATTTCCGACATTAGTCCCCGTGTTTACCTCCTCTGAGACGGAGTAGGAGAGCTGCCCAGTCGCCGCTTCCCAGAAACAATCCAACAACACCAGCAGCAGATACGTTACAATAGACCTCCTGCTCCTCGGTGAAGACATAATCCCCACGGAAAAATAACAAAGCATATATCCACAATTGGTTACGGTGGACGGATGAGATGTGCCAATATTTAGTCCGACACTATAATGATGTTCATCTTCGAGAGAAAGACTCCATTAGGTCCTCCCTTCTTCCCCGTGTTTCTTTGTGATAGAAATCCACAGTCATTGCGTTTGTACCCGGGAGGAGCCTCGACCTGTGCGTGTTACGGTCTATAGCGCCGCAGTTTTACGGTCTATAGCGTCACTTTGTGGAAATCTATAATAACTACACTGCATAAAACAACTGTAAATACCCCCCCCCCCCCCTCAATCATGAACGCCAACGAGCACTTAATTACAAATGGAACTATACATTATTGCAATAATTGGAAAACATGAAAAGAAAATACGTATTTCAAAATCTATGATTAATCTCACACTTTCTACTGCACGGGAGTGCGGATTATAACTAATTGTGGAAAATAATCAGCCGTTACTTTAATTTATTAAACTATTGTCATGATGAATACCATACATTCAATGGATATTCAACGTCGACAGTGACATGCAATAAAGTTAAACTTGTATTGGAGCACTTGCACTGAATATTGTGTTTTTCCTATTGTGTTATAGTTTCATGTCAGCTACTGTTTTCACATTTGCAGTAGAAAACCTGCCGTTTAGATGGAAGTAAGGGATTCCTATTACGTAAACAAATGATTTGCCAAATTCACCGAACAGATTAACTATTTAAAGAGGAGGATGAAATCGGTCAAACATACACTGTCTTGACAATTTTCTGACTACATAAATAGTCACAATATTTGTTTAACAACACACTGAACTTTGTAATAGCATTAGAAATTATTGCAGAGATCCAAATGACTGTTATAGAGAAGAAGATAAAAAACATGTCGATCTGACCACTTTCTTTTTACACTCTATTCTCAACACATTCAGAGATTGTCTTCAGCACCACGGACAGTGACGCACAGATTGACTTACTGAGTGAGCAGCCAAAAGAGGTGAGATTGGATCAACATGAGTAACAAGCCTGGATCAACATATGAAAACAGCATCATGGACTGTTCATTGAACTCACATTAAATGAATGGTTTACATAATACATGTCAAAGTTCTTACCTTGTCGTTATTAGGTAAAGTCTGCGTTCTGGTAAAAGTATCTCCTCCGTTTATACTGATCAGTTCACCATCGGCAGTAGGAAACTGTGGTGGGAAAACCACTACGTCACTCTTCAGCGTGTCTGAGCTGAAGCACACGTCATACTGCTGAGTGGACTTGGAGTAAGACCAGCTCCCGTCAGGGTGGGTGGTGATCATTGGGGCGCTGTACCTGCTGAAGCTGCCGTCGGTCCTGTGGCATTTGACAGCTATTAAACTGATGAGGCTCAGCAGAAAGATCACCGACACCGACACAATGCCGATCAGCAGGTACAGGTTCAAGTCAGAGAAGCTGTCCTCCTTCATGGGCACATGTCTGAACTGAGTCTGGATGTCAGCTGTGCTTTCAACCACCACCACACTGTAAGAAAAGATCCTAATTTTACGGTAAATAACTCTAAATATTTACAGTAGTTTTACCTTTTTTTTAAATTACATACAAAACTCTGTGAAATTACAGACATTATCCGTAAATTAACAACCCAACTGTTAATTTAAGTATTATGCTAATAATTCAAAATAACAATTTTCCCATTTTTTTAAAGAAAATGACTGTATTATTAATACAGTCTTTTTACCGTTTTCTTAAATGACATACAAATTCATGTAAAATAACAATTATTACCTGTAATTAAATGTGTAGCTCCTTATATGAAGGTTTATTTCCATACTAACAATTTAACGATTTTCTTTGTAATTTTAAGGTAGATCATATTATATTTATATTAACATGTACTTTTACATTCAAACTCTGTAATTCTAAATCTAAATTTAGCTAACTTCTTTCATTTCATTAAACATCTACATATTGCAGTTTTTTCAAGAGTACAAAGTAGAAGAAATAATGATAAGTTTTGATACTTGTTCTTTAGAGGAGCATAGGGCGACCATGAGTATTTGCTGTTATTTGTCCAGAGTCCAATATTTGTAATCAGAACTGATAATAAATAAATTAAAAGAAATTCTGACACACTAACATCTTTTTAAACACACACATGCATACACACACACACACACACATACACACACACACACACACACACACACACACACACACACTACTCTGCCAACTGACCCTTAACCTCCTAATTGTCTTTTAAAATTAATCTTACATATTATATTTACCTAAATATAATACATTGACATCATGGGGTGAAATCGCCTCTAGAATCTTTACAAGAGGAAAATCCTTAAAACCAAACTTTTAGTTAATTTGTCCTACTTTCAACCAACTTAGATATGTGGATCCTCTTCAGATTCAAAGAGGAACATCTTAATATGAATACCCTAGAGTTTTGGACCGATAGCTCTGAGTTAAGGGCCTCAAAAAAAGGTCCAACGGGTCAAATTGGCGAATTCTCTTATATTCGCATATTTTTGACAAGTGCAAAATGGTCATAATCTCCTAAATATTAGTCCTGGATATCCAAGATTGAACACAGACACTCAGGACAGGGCCTACAATGAGGTGATGGGGTGACATTTCCCCCAAAACACCCACAAGAGTTAATTGTCTGTCTGAAATCCAGGACTTGAAGAGGGTGTGTGGCTTTGCAAATCTGAGATCCTGTTAAGAGTTTGGGCTGATTTTAGCTTCTTTTTTTCGAAACATGTCATAGCTTAGCTTTCTTTACCAGGTTGTAGCCACTCCCAAATGGGACCCAACCATGTAGGCTGGCAATATCTAGCACTTAGCATCCCTGCTTGGCAGCGGTTTAAAAACCGAGAAGAACAAAAAATGCACTCCTTCAAAGGTTCACAAGTCCTCAAATGTTTGTAATATGACAAATCTCAATTATGATGTTCTACCAGTCTGTTGGACCAGTGCTCTGAGATGTTGGAGATGTCCTTCCAGTCTGTTGGACCAGTGCTCTGAGATGTTGGTGATGTTCTACCAGGCTGTTGGACCAGTGCTCTGAACTTCTCCGTAGTCTGCTGGGGAGCAGCATTGTAACTGGAGAAACCAACCGACTCACTAAACTGGTGTGGAAGGCCGGCTCCATCATTGGCTGCAAAGAGGACTACCGGAACAGGTGGAGAGGAGGACATGAAGAAATGTTTGTCCATATTGGAGAACCGGACCACCCTCTCCACCACCTACTGCAGGGACAGCGGAGCACGTTCTCCAACAGACTGCTTTAGCTCTGCTTCACAAGGACAGACCGGAGAACATTCCTGATAGAGGAGAACATTCATGATACAGGAGAACCTTCCTAATACAGGAGGACATTCCTGAGACATGAGAACATTCCTGATACAGGAGAACTTTCCAGTTACAGGAGAACATTCCAGATTCAGGAGAACCTTCTAGAAACAGGAGAACCTTCCAGATACAGGAGAACCTTCCAGTTACAGGAGAACATTCCTGGCAACTATTAGACTTTACAATGAATCACCTCTGGCCAGATCCTCCTCAAATTGAACAACATCAATGAACATTGCACCGCTTTCACTTTATATACACTTAGATACACTGTATTTACTTTCATTTTTATTACTTTTTAAATTTCCTTTATTATTTAACTTCTTAAATGTAATATGTCCTGTCCTGCTATTTTATTGTATTGTATTGTATTCTTCTAAGAATCTAGTTACTAGAGAAGAAAATAGCACAGACAGAGACAGACAGACAGCCCGTCCAACAGAGAGAGAGAGAGAGAGAGAGAGTTCAAAGGAGAGGCCAGGTGTCAGTGATCAGTCTGATCACAGCAATCAACACAAAAAGCAGATTGAACTGTTGAACCCGGTTTCGCGCCACTTCTCCGCAGTTTGAGCGGCGCGCTGCTCTCCTGCTTCAGTGACTCAGGAAACGCCACAGAGGGAACGACAGCCTCCTGACATGACAGCTGTTCTTGAGGTAAGAATGCCAACTTAATTTAATTTCAGAGAGTAACGTTGTATTGAACGGGCAACGTTAGTGACACTTTGAGGTTTCTACTCGGCTCTCCCATGAGGGGTTGAGCTAGCCTCATGTGAGCTAGCGGGTAGCTACTTTTGAATTCGAGGCATAGTTTTCTTCAGTTCTGTGTCGCCTTGGACATCAAGAGTAAGTTAACTTGGCTATCTGTTAAGTGTGAAGTGTGTTCACGTTTCTTTAACATCGTCGATGTAACGTAGGTTGTCGGTTTCTGTGTTGAAAGAGCCAACATTAGCTTACTTTACACATGTTAGCTGAGGTAATGTTTAGCTAACGCTCGTGTTATAGGTTCATTAGTGGCAGGTGGGTTAAGACACCTGAGGGGTCACGTGCTACACACTTCATCTAATAACCACGATTTTATTGAAGTGCTTTGAAACTGGTTCCAAGCAGACATGTGTAGACAAGCTCACAAATACCGGAGCGGTCAGTCCGGACAGTCACGTGACCAGACACGTTATTGTACGTGTCTGTTCACGTGACGTCGGGACTCTGTTCACGTGACCGCTATAAACTGCGCTGTGTTGTGTCATATGCTGTCGGGACGGCTGTTAACGTGACGCTCTTAACGTGATGCTGTTGACGTGGTCGGGACTCTGTTCACGTGACTGTTGTTAACATGACGCTTATAACTGCGCTGTGTCATATGCTGTCGGGACTCTGTTCACGTGACGCTCTTTACGTGATGCTGTTGACGTGGTCGGGACTCTGTTCACGTGACGCTCTTAACTTGATGCTGTTGACGTGGTCGGGACGGCTGTTCACGTGACACTCTTAACTTGATGCTGTTGATGTGGTCGGGACTCTGTTCACGTGACTGTTGTTGACATGACGCGTATAACTGCGCTGTGGCGGGACATGACAGCTCACAGCTCCTCAGAAGCTCCGTGAGCTGTCCAGTGAGGGGATGGTTTCATGATCAAATCTTAATTTACTGTCCACATTATCAGATGAGGACGTCACCAAAGAGTGTCCTTTGAGTCAATGTTTACATTTATGTCATTAAGAAGTAGAACATTTAGTTACCCATGATCGGATACAAGTTGTCAAGGATAAACGGAAGTAAGTTGTTTTAAGTTCAGTGTCTTAATTTAACAACAGAATACATCGTTATTGTTAGAACCACTTTTATGTTGTAAATGCTATTTAAAGTTATATTATTATTGTTAATCTTTTCTATTTTGTCTTTTTACTGGCTGTAGAGAGAATCATGTCAGCCCACAGACAACCGTTGACCTGTGAGTCTTCAAGCAGTAATGATGACTACGCCTGCCTTAAGTTCCAGTTTCCTGAACATCATGTCGGCATGAGATTCTGTCCCCACCTGTCTTCAGTCTGGACCCAATGATTCGGACACCAGTCTTGTCGAGGCTAAATTGAGGTAAGCGGTGATGTAGTTCAGTCTAGCAAATGATGGGTGCCAGCACAACTCAAACTAAAATATGTGGTGGCAGTTTTTTTTCTGATTCATTTTCACATTACCCTTTTCAACACTGATAATAACTAATTGCGCAAAACTTGCTTACATTTTTCAGATCAAGCATTGACGGGAAAACACCCAAAGTCCATCACTCGTAAGTATCCACTGCAGCATATATAAAAGATATTAGTCCATTTGAACCACTATTGCTAAACCTTACATCGTGATTAATATTAGATATTATTTCTTAAGTACTTTAATGATCTTAGCAAAGCACTTTTTTAAGACATTTCCCCCACTGGCCATAAAAAACTGGGGAGCTTTTCCTTCGGCCTTCCTTCTTTTGAGTTGTACGGTGGCCCTGAGAGGTCAGGGCACTGCAACTTAATAAAACATGCTAATAGACAAAACACAAGCAAATTAAGAAAACAACTTCATCAAATTGACAGCACATGTGCAGCATTTAGAAAAAGCGCTGCAAATTCAGACGACACAACACGGTACAGAAAAGCGCTGCAAATTAAGAAAAGGTGTTTCAAGAGGGCACTAAATCGTGATGAACACGGCTTGGACAGGCTTGCTGTTGCTATGGTTTGTGACTCATGAAGTTATTGAAATGTGTTTCTGATGGAAGTGCTAAGACATGCACTAGGTGCATCTTTAAATAGGTAAACATTTAATTACTATCATTCTAAAAGCTGACTGTGTTCAGATTGACAGGATGTTTCATAACGGCAACTGTTGGTACAGACAATTTCAAAATAGTTTGTTTAAGCTTGTTTAAAGGAATGGTAAGAAAACAAAGCTAACTTTCTAAGGACTTTCCAGTGAATTTGTTTGTCCTTCTCTTTTTTCCCCAGATGCACCGAGGATCTGGCTGATTACTGGAAATTAGGAAGATTGTTCTTTATCTGCACTGTCACTTCTGGTAAATATTTATGGACCTTTGCGGTATGTTTTGCTTTGACTTATCAACTGATGGTGAATAATTGGTTGATTTTGAAAATGTACATTAAATAAAATGTTTTAAAATCAATATTGGTGTGTACTTTCTTTGTAATTAAGTTTCTAACCCCTAGTTAAATTGAAACATTGGAAGTTTTGTAGATGTTTAAATGTATTTAGATTTTTCACAGTAATCTCAAAAGCTTATATTTCATAATAATTGAACACTTTATTGAAGGTGTTTGATTGTAATAATACAGGAGAAATCTGTAAAATCACAGAATTTCACTGCAAAACCTTTAGAAATATCACTTTATCGAAGGTGTTTAATTGTAATAATATAGGAAAAATCTGTAAAATTACAGTCACTGCAGAAGCTTTAGAAATATCACTTTATTGAAGGTATTTGACTGTAATAATATAGGAAAAATCTGTAGAATTACAGTATTTCACTGCAAAACCTTTAGAAATATCACTTTATTGAAGGTATTTGACTAATAATATAGGCAAAAATCTAAAATTACAGTATTTCACTGCAGAAGCTTTAGAAATATCACTTTATTGAAGGTATTTGACTAATAATATAGGCAAATTCTGTAAAATTACAGTATTTCACTGCAAAACCTTTAGAAATATCACTTTATTGAAGGTATTTGACTAATAATATAGGAAAAATCTGTAAAATAACAGTATTTCACTGCAGAACCTATAGAAATATCACTTTAATTAAGGTGTTTGATTGTAATATTACAGGAAAAATCTGTAAAAAAACAGTAATTTCACTGCAAAATCTTTAATGAAAATTACTGTAAATTTATGGTTTTCGTCCTTTATTTGAAGTAAGGTATTTTACCTTAAATTTACGGTTTTTGTTTGGCAGCCGTAGCTGCCACTCATTTGACCTTCTTTTTACGGGTTTTTTTCTTACAGTGCACGTCAATAGTCACAGTTGCGGACAGGGAGGTTTCTCCGTTATCAGAAACCATCACCACCAAGGGGTGAGCTTTCAGGTCGTTGTCACTCATTCTCCTCTTAGTCCTGATCTCTCCGGTGCTGGTTCCGATCCGGAAGAGGTTTTTCCTTTGGGCTCAGACAGGTGGTAAGAAAGCAGCGCGTTGTATCCAGAGTCTGCGTCTACAGCCCTGATCTTTGCCACAAAGTATCCCGCTTCAGCAGAATAGGGGATGCTCTCACTGTTAACGGAGCCGTGCTCAGAATAGGGCGCGAGGATCGTGGGACTGTTGTCGTTCTCATCCAGGACTAAAACGTTCACAGTCACGTTGCTGCTGAGCGGAGGAACACCAGAGTCTGTGGCCTGGACTTTGAACTGAAAGGTGTTTTGCTCCTCGTAGTTAAAAGACTGCAGACTGACGATGTCTCCTGTCTCTGAGTTTATATTTACCATTGTTGAGAGAGGCAATGAGTTAGTATTACTTTTTAAAAATGAATAGGTCACCTGACCATTTTGATTGATGTCAGCATCGATAGCTGAAACTGTTTTTATAACTGCTCCTGATGGACTGTTTTCTTTCACATAGACATTGATCATGTTTTCTATAAACAAAGGTCTGTTATCATTTACATCGGTTACGTGTACATTGATAACGCTCGTGCTAGAGAGAGGTGGGCTTCCCTCATCAGACGCAGTGATGCTAATACTGTATTGAGATATGCTCTCCCTGTCAAGAGGACCGTCCACAACTAACGAATAGTAATTCTTATAATTTGACTCTAATTTAAAAGGGACATTATTGGAAATGTCACAGTTCACCATTCCATTTTTACCTCCGTCTTTATCAAATAGTGAAACAAGTGCAATAGCGGTGCCAACGGACACATCCTCCCTCACGGTGTTCAACAATGATGTCACTGAAATTTCAGGTGCATTGTCGTTGACGTCTAAAACTTCAATTAATAATTTGGTATGTGAAGTGAGAGGGGAAGAAGCTCCATCACTAGCGTGTACTCTGATCTCAAAAGCATTATTTTTTTCAAAGTCGATATTCTTTTTATTTGTTATAGTCCCAGTTTTTTCATCGATAGAAAAAAGATCATTTTGTTTCCCCTGGTCTATTTCAAGAAAGGAATAAGATATTTGCCCGTTGTGCCCTATATCCAAATCAGTAGCATTTATTGTTATTATTGGCGTGCCTATCTTTACATTCTCATTCACACTGGCTTTATACAGAGTTTGACTGAATACAGGAGCATTATCATTAATGTCTAAGACATTAACTATAATTACCATAGTCCCTGATTTAGCAGGAGTTCCTCCATCAATGGCCGTCAGTGTGAGTCGAATCACAGGCTGTGTTTCTCTGTCTAAAACTTTCTGAAGCAATAACTCGACAGAGGCACTCCCTGCTTTGTGTGTAGCTAGAGAGAAATGTTCGTTTGGGCTCAGCTTGTAGGTATTTACTGTATTTTTACCGACATCTGCATCGTGAGCTCGTTGCAAGGGGAATTTAGCCCCTGCTGCTGTATTCTCTGTAATGTTAATCACTTGTGACGTGCTTCGAAAAGTCGGGGAATTATCATTTACATCAACAATGATAATTTCCATCCGGTACAATTTTAACGGTTTATTAATAACTGCTTCTACACTGAGGGAACATTTGGGTTCATCTCCGCAGAGTTCCTCCCGATCTATTCTCTCATTAACATACAGGACACCAGTCTTTAGATTTACCTCGAGATATTTCCTCTTTGATCCAGCAACGAGCTGAAACATGCGGGACTCCAAGTCCTGAACATTAATGTTAAAATCTTTGGCGATATTTCCGACAACAGTCCCCAGATTAACCTCCTCTGAGACGGAGTAAGAGAGCTGCCCGCATACCGTTTCCCAGTAACAATCCAGCAGCAGGAACAAGAGATAAATCCACGCAGAGCTCGTTCTGCTCCGCAAATGCATCATTCCATCAATCGCGAGGTGTCTGTATAATATGGGCAATATTCCACCACGAGATCAAGATCAAAGATGATATAAAATCCGAAATGTCCACATTTCCATGACCAAACCAGCCTGCCGCTCTTTGTCGTCCGACCTCTCTTTGTAACAAAGCCCTGCGATACTTCGTCCTCTGAATCAGGGAGGAGCCCCACGTCACCAGATATGTGCAGGTCTATAGTGTCTCCATGTGGACATTTACCATGACTACATGCTTAAGCAAACAATGACATTGGAAAACAATTATACATTTAAATGATCCGAAAACATGAATACATTGCTCAAACCAAAGCGTCAAACTCAGCACCGTAATTACTGAAATTCACAACCAACGATGATGCTATTTGGAATACGGCATCTTTGAGAAATGAACTGAAACCATTTAACACGCTGACAAAACAGAAGCGCAATCTGACTCATACATTATTAGATACGTTACTTCATGTTTAAAAGCTATTAGAAAATATGTGTTAAAAACAATATTAAACAACGTTTGGTTTTGCATCATGTCCTGGGAATGTTTAACACGTTTAATTAAGCACCATAGAGCGACACATAACAAAGAGCAGCCACACATGACTGAATTAAAAACATAAACCAACAAAGGAACAGCCGTCAAACTTACGAATATAGATTCCTTTATATTTTGTACTTGATGAAAACAGGAGAGTCCGTGTTGTGTAAATGCCATGATCACTGCAGAGCAGACATCTTTGTTTGAAGAAAATTAAATAACACGTTACAATGTCGTAACTCAAATAGAAAAAGTACAGCGCGTCTTGATACAATTGATTTCTTACCCGTATGTTACATGTGCTCAGGGCCGGAGTTGGGCCACTTTTCAGACCGAGAATTTCAGGCCCAAGACCAGCACACTTTTTTCATTGTAGTGGAAATTGGATAAATTCAGGTCTTACTATCCTCTAGTTTTTATTTATTCATACCATGGTTCAACAAATAATGTAACGGTTAAATAATCATCCACTTAAGATGAGAAATTAACAACAAATATTCCACTATTCCACAAGGACATGGGTTGATCAATAAACAAAAGCTGAAATAAATAAATACTTATTTTGTGATTTGACATCTGTGAAGCATTTTCTAAACTCATGTTATATATAAATAAAGTTCATCAATACTATTTTTGTATTATGATAGTCTGAATATTATTCATAAAAGCATCGCTAAATATGTACAAGTTGTACAAAATGTGTCGGTGTTGTATGGCCGTAGCCTTGAGAACAAGGACTTTCCAGTGAATTTGTTTGTCCTTCTTCCTTTTTCCCCAGATGCACCGAGGATCTGGCTGATTACTGGAAATTTGGAAGATTGTTCTTTATCTGCACTGTCACTTCTGGTAAATATTTATGAAGAAGAAATATACTTTATTAATCCCAAGGGAAATTAGTTCTCTGCATTTAACCCATCCTTAGTTATTATGAGCAGTGGGCTGCAGTGATGCGCCCAGGAAGCAACTGGGGGTTCAGTGCCTTGCTCAAGGACACTTCGACTTGCAACTAATGGGGAGAGCGGGGATCGAACCAACAACCTTGGGGTTGCAGGACGGCCCTCTTACCCCACTGAGCTACAGCCGCCCACAATTATGGACCTTTTGTGGTATGTTTTGCTTTCACTTATCAACTGATAGTGAATAATTGGTTGATTTTGAAAATGTACATTAAATAAAATGTTTTTAAATCAATATTGGTGTGTACTTTATATGTAATTCAGTTTCTAACCCCTACTTTAATTGAAACATTGAATGTTTTGTAGATGTTTCAATGTATTTAGAATTTTCACAGTAATCTCAAAAGCTTATATTTCATAATAATTGAACACTTGTAATAGTACAGGAGAAATCTGTAAAATCACAGTATTTCACTGCAAAACCTTTATAAATATCATTTTATTGAAGGTGTTTGATTGTAATAATATAGGAAAATCTGTAAAATCACAGTATTTCACTGCAGAACCTTTAGTAATATCACTTTATTGAAGGTGTTTGATTGTAATAATATAGGAAAAATCTGTAAAATCACAGTATTTCACTGCAGAACCTTTAGAAATATCACTTTATTGAAGGTGTTTGATTGTAATAATATAGGAAAAATCTGTAAAATCACAGTATTTCACTGCAGAACCTTTAGAAATATCACTTTATTGAAGGTGTTTGATTGTAATAATATAGGAAAGATCTGTAAAATAACAGTATTTCACTGCAGAACCTTGAGAAATATCACTTTATTGAAGGTGTTTGATTGTAATAATACATACAAAATCTGTAAAATTACAGTATTTCACTGCAGAACCTTGAGAAATATCACTTTATTGAAGGTGTTTGATTGTAATAATACATACAAAATCTGTAAAATTACAGTATTTCACTGCAGAAGCTTTAGAAATATGACTTTATTGAAGGTATTTGACTGTAATAATATAGGCAAAATCTGTAAAATTACAGTATTTCACTGCAGAAGCTTTAGAAATATCACTTTATTGAAGGTATTTGACGAATAATAAAGGAAAAATCTGTAAAATAACAGTATTTCACTGCAGAACCTATAGAAATATCACTTTAATTAAGGTGTTTGATTGTAATATTACAGGAAAAATCTGTAAAAAAACAGTATTTCACTGCAAAATCTTTAATGAAAATTACTGTAAATTTATGGTTTTCGTCCTTTATTTGAAGTAAGGTATTTTACCTTAAATTTACGGTTTTTGTTTGGCAGCCGTAGCTGCCACTCATTTGACCTTCTTTTTACGGGTTTTTTTCTTACAGTGTAGGAGATCTGAGAGACAGAGCCGTCACAAAGACACAGCAGCGCTACAATATGAATCCAGGCATATTCCCTTTGTCGTCGCACATGCATCATTGGAGCAATAAAAGAGCTGAAGCGAGTCAATCATTAATCCGTTGAATCAGTATTTCCTTCAAAAAGCAAATAGCTCCGTATAACATCCAGCCTATATCTTCTCACAACACCATCGAGAGCCGAGTGTTCATGACCGATGACGATTTCCTTTTTTACTGTCAACGGAGGAGGAGTCATGGATAGGCCTACACAGAGACATTTCATTCTGTGGTCTCCTGCGACATCATGTGGATCGTGGATATATTATATTCATGCACATGGTCATTTTATATGCCATGTATTTCTCCACAAATATTGTTCTAGGTATTCGAGCCAACATCGCACTGTGATTGGCCTCAAATAACGAAACATTGGTTAATAAATCATCACGTGCACGTTTTACCATGCACATGTTCAGTGTATAAGCATTCAGTTCAATGTTAAGTGTGCAAACGATATCAATTGATGGACATTTCCAAAGTCAGACCAGCCACCACATAATTCAAATGTTGTCATGATCCAGAAAACCAAAAAATAACTAAACAAGTTCGTCGTGAGATTTAAATGTAATATAAAGTAATTTGACTGAAAACAAATAATAATAAGACATGTGCTTATTTCGGAGTAGAACGGCACATAAACTATATTACAAGCTATACGTCACCATCACGAAGACCGCTATTTCACAACTCGTTCAATTCTTAAAAGGTGTTTTCGGTTCAGTGTGAAACTAAAGATACAGCTGAAGGGCAGTACAACCAAAGGTCGTTTATTTAAGCACAATAGCGAGAATGTCTCAATTTAAGTAACGAGCCTCATGCTCAGGCAACCCTGTATCACGAAAATGAGGTTCCACCAGAACTCAAACTTAATGTGGAATAACGTTTGACTAAAACGTTTTTCACCCCAGATTACGTGTGTTTTGACGTATTACAAATACGTCTCTAATCAACATATCTTTGCCGTGTGTTGTCTCGATTTTCTACAATGCTGTTATTAATTGGGGAAAGCGTCCTCTATAGTCTTATTTATGATTATTTTATATGTTGTATCGTCTGCATATTATGACAGCAATAGGCGTGTTTACTTCTCATAAAACGAAAAAGCAGGTATCCGGAAAAATCGGGGAAAAAATGTGGGAATCGTTAATAAAATATAATTTAAAACGTGATTTAAAAAGAAATAATGGAGCTATGCACTTGTTTTTCGGGGAATCTGTTCCTGGTGCATGCGTGAGCCTTGTCCCGGGAAGGCACAGTCTCACTGCAATGGTAATATCTACCCGAAAATGTGTTAACCTCTATCAATAACGTCAGGTGAAAATCATGACTGACGTGTATATTTAAAAAAATAGGGATTGGATCAGGGAGATACGCCTTCGATGACGTCCGTGGGCAGTTACGTTCACCCAAAAACACAACAGGCAACGCAATGAAAATGACCTGATCACAATCTTGTGTAAAACTACCAAACGTTACTGTTCTATGGTTTTAAGAAGTCATGTATTGGGGAAAGTCTTGCCGCTTGATCGCTAATAAACGTGCCCCCTCTGTAACGGATCCCCGTATATGAATTGGCATGACGACTTATACTGCTGGTGAAACTCCTTTATTTTCTTTCTTTATGTGACAATATATAATTAAAACGAGTAAACGATCACAACCACCGTAAGAGCGTTAGCCTCATACGGGTCCATTAAACTATTTAACGTTGTATAAAATGCGTATTGTGCATTGCAGATCAGTATACCCGTGCCGTCAAGCTCGCATTCGAACATAAAACAAATATGCGAATTATGTTTACTAATTATATTTTCAGTGAAGTAACCTGATCTCCATGAAATCCACAGCTTCCATGTAGTTTGGTTATGCGTCCATCAAAAACGATTTTAGTTGTATAACAAAGGGAAGTCAGTGGTGCATGTATACTTTCATTTGACTTAAAATGAGTCCATGCTAATATAACAACATGTTATAACATTACACCTAGTGATAAGTCAAATAGTACAATTGGATTTCAGCGGAATTATTTTGTGGATCCACAATCTATTATTGAAACATTAAATTCAAAGTAGAACCTACCTTGTCTGTGTTTGGTAAGGTCTGAGTCCGGCCATAAGTGTCTCCTCCGTTTATACTGATTAGTTCACCATCAACGGGAGGAAACTGTGGTGGGAAAACCACTACGTCACTCTTCAGCGTGTCTGAGCTGAAGCACACGTCATACTGCTGAGTCGACTTGGAGTAAGACCAGCTCCCGTCAGGGTGGGTGGTGATCATTGGGGCGCTGTACCTGCTGAAGCTGCCGTCGGTCCTGTGGCATTTGACAGCTATTAAACTGATGAGGCTCAGCAGAAAGATCACCGACACCGACACGATGCCGATCAGCAGGTACAGGTTTAAGTCAGAGAAGCTGTCCTCCTTTATGGGCACATGTCTGAACTGAGTCTGGATGTCAGCTGTGCTTTCAACCACCACCACGTCAATAGTCACAGTAGCGGACAGGGAGGGTTCTCCGTTATCAGAAACCATCACCACCAAGGGGTGAGCTTTCAGGTCGTTGTCACTCATTCTCCTCTTAGTCCTGATCTCTCCGGTGCTGGTTCCGATCCGGAAGAGGTTGTTTCCTTTGGGCTCAGACAGGTGGTAAGAAAGCAGCGCGTTGTATCCAGAGTCTGCGTCTACAGCCCTGATCTTTGCCACAAAGTATCCCGCTTCAGCAGAATAGGGGATGCTCTCACTGTTAACGGAGCCGTGCTCAGAATAGGGCGCGAGGATCGTGGGACTGTTGTCGTTCTCATCCAGGACTAAAACGTTCACAGTCACGTTGCTGCTGAGCGGAGGAACACCAGAGTCTGTGGCCTGGACTTTAAACTGAAAGGAGTTTAGCTCCTCGTAGTTAAACGACTGCAGACTGACGATGTCTCCAGTCTCAGAGTTGATATTTAAAATGGATGAAATTTGAATATTCTTTGCCGATTTATTCAACAATTTGTAGGTCAGTTTTGAATTACTATTCAGATCTGGATCAAATGCATTCATTGTATGAATAACGGAGCCCACTGGACTATTTTCTTTCACATAAACATGAATCACAGGCTCCATAAATCGAGGTGCATTATCATTGACATCAGAAACATGAACAGTAATGACTCTGTTACTGGACAGAGGTGGACTTCCTTCATCTGTGGCTGTAATAGTGACATTATACAGAAAAGTATGTTCTCTGTCCAGTGGTCCATCTACTACTAATGAATAGTCATTTTTGTAGTTGGACTTCAGTTTAAACGGAACAGACCCAACGACCCTACAGTTAGTCACGCCGTTGTTTCCTCCATCTTCATCACTCACTGTAACCAAAGCAACGATTGTCCCCAGTTCTGCATCTTCTTTTACTGGAGTCATGAGTGACGTCACAGATATTTCTGGGGCATTGTCATTCACGTCAATTATCTCTATCAGCAGTTTAGCATGCGCACTCCGAGGAGAAGTGCCTTGATCAGTGGCTTGAACTCTAATTTCATAAGCAGGCGTCTCTTCATAATCTAACATCCCCTTCACAGAGATCTCTCCTGTTTCTGAATTTAGATCGAACATATTTGATGGATCAATATTTCCTCGTTTAATAAACGAATACAGGATCTTACTGTTCATGCCCTCGTCTAAATCGGTTGCATTCAACTTAATTATCATTGTTCCAATAGCAGTATTTTCAGGTACACTTACTTTATAAAGCGATTTGCTGAAAATCGGTGTATTATCGTTGGCATCTATTACATTTACATGTATCTGCAATGTTCCAGATCTAACGGGTTTCCCTCCATCTACAGCGGTGAAAATAAGTGTGATGACCGGCTGTTTCTCTCGATCTAAAGCCTTTTGCAGCACGAGCTCAGCAGACACACCGTGTTCTCCACCGCTCTGCACATCAAGAGAGAAATATTCATTTTGGCTCAGCTTGTAGCTCTTTACTGCGTTAATGCCGATGTCCGCGTCTTCTGCTATTGGGAGAAGATATCGCTCTCCTGGTGACATTGATTCGGAGATGTTTAAATAATACGACTGGTCAATGAATTCTGGCGAGTTATCATTTATGTCTAAAACGCTGACCTCTATCCGGTGTACAATCATAGGATTGCTTAATACAGCCTGTATTCTCAGGAGGCATTGTGCCGTGTACGGACAGATCTCCTCTCGGTCTATGCTCTCGTCAACAAAGATGTCCCCGGTCCGCAAATTCACGTCAAAATATTTCTTACTGTAACTCGAAACAATACGTAGATCCCTGGTTTCTAGATCTTGTACATTCAGGTTCAGGTCCTTCGCGATGTTCCCCACCACGGTGCCTTTGTTCGCCTCCTCGGAAATGGAGTAAGTCAATTGCGAGGCAGACCAGTCACAAAGACAGAGGAGAGCAACAATATGAATCCAGGCATATTCCTCGGTTCCCATTGTGGTACAATAATCACTGAATCCCGTGTATCCTGTATTTCCAGCGTATGTATATATCCGTCATAAACACGATTCACCAAACGGCAGCAGCAGCTCTTCTCCCCACAGTGTCTCGCTTTACTGATGGCCAATGGCCGTTTTAGGTTTCCCGTGCAAGGCGGAGTTTTACACACATTGTAATATTCATATCTATGCATGGTCTCCAGCGACATCATGTGGTAAATGACAGATACAGTCTAACTATTATCCCACATACGGTTGAGTATTATTATAGATCTGATATTTAAATATATGGCACAGAAATATGACTGTATTGGCAATATATATAAAACTAAATAAAGGTGCATATAATCATGTCGGTTCCACGATGTAAATTGGTGAATTCAATGATCTATTCAAAGGTAACAATGTCCCAGCCATGTGTATAAAAAAGTTATTAATTATGTTAGGCAATATTAGGCAGCATTAAAACTAATTTAATTTATCAAATGCATCAGTCAAGCAACAAATCCCGAATGAATACACATGACAAATTAGATAATTGTAGATGGTTTAACAATATAACTGTTATTTACATAATGCAAAGATTTCAGAGTTTAATTTCAGCACCACGGAGAGTGCTGTTCGTTCAGGCTGTGAACTGGTTCAGTGAACAACTCGTTGCAGCCAATACAAAACAATCCTGCTTTTAAAGACCGTAATCTCAGGACCTTAAAACAAAACCAAGCCGAGTTGTTCTGTTATTCAGTTCTTTCAAAATTGGGAGCTGAATTCCTTCACTGATGAAACTACGATATGTGTTCAAGTGAACGGCTGAAGTCTAACGGGCTCGATCACACCAGACGCGATTCACATAACAGTTAAAATATTCTCTTCTTGTAGAGCGAGGCGCGGGGTCGCACAGCTCATCAATGTCACACTCGGTCAAGGCAGCCAATCGGATCAAGTAAGAGGCGGGCTTTATTACTTTACCACTTCCTTCCGGTTTTCGAGTGGTATTCGCCATACTTTTCTTAAATATCGTGAACCTAAAACCTCCGCTTTTGGGGGGACTTTTTTCCTCCTCATCACACAGCGCATAAAGAGCGTGACGTCTGCTTGAATCCATTTGGTTATTTAAGTCTTATCGTCCGGTTGCGCACGCAGGCGCTCCACAGGCCCGCCGGGCTGTTTTGCCCGGCTCGTTTTTGCCCGGCGCGTTTTTGAAGCAGCTGCGCTTCTGGTGTGATTGAACCCTAATGTCAACTAGCGAGCTATTAATAATAATGTATTAGTTTTGAGTTTCTGTTGACCTGAAATGCAGAATTTCAATAAAATCGTTTTAAAAAAAAGGCAAATCACGGCAATTGAAAACTTAAGAACACATACCTTGTCTTTGTTGGGTAAAGTTTGTGTTGTATAAGTGTCTCCTCCGTTTATACTGATCAGTTCACCATCCACAGGAGGAAACTGTGCGGGGAAAACCACTACGTCACTCTTCAGCGTGTCTGAGCTGAAGCACACGTCATACTGCTGAGTGGACTTGGAGTAAGACCAGCTCCCGTCAGGGTGGGTGGTGATCATTGGGGCGCTGTACCTGCTGAAGCTGCCGTCGGTCCTGTGGCATTTGACAGCTATTAAACTGATGAGGCTCAGCAGAAAGATCACCGACACCGACACGATGCCGATCAGCAGGTACAGGTTCAAGTCAGCGAAGCTGTCCTCCTTTATGGGCACATGTCTGAACTGAGTCTGGATGTCAGCTGTGCTTTCAACCACCACCACGTCAATAGTCACAGTAGCGGACAGGAGGGTTCTCCGTTATCAGAAACCATCACCACCAAGGGTGAGCTTTCAGGTCGTTGTCACTCATTCTCCTCTTAGTCCTGATCTCTCCGGTGCTGGTTCCGATCCGGAAGAGGTTGTTTTGGGCTCAGACAGGTGGTAAGAAAGCAGCGCGTTGTATCCAGAGTCTGCGTCTACAGCCCTGATCTTTGCCACGAAGTATCCCGCTTCAGCAGAATAGGGGATGCTCTCACTGTTAACGGAGCCGTGCTCAGAATAGGGCGCGAGGATCGTGGGACTGTTGTCGTTCTCATCCAGGACTAAAACGTTCACAGTCACGTTGCTGCTGAGCGGAGGAACACCAGAGTCTGTGGCCTGGACTTTAAACTGAAAGGTGTTTAGCTCCTCGTAGTTAAAAGACTGCAGACTGACCATGTCTCCAGTCTCTGAGTTTATATTCACCATTGAAGCTATCTTTGTAGCCTTGGGAGAACTGTCTAGAACGCGGAACGTTGCTTTTGCATTTTCATTCAAATCTAAATCTAGTGTCGTCAGTGTATGAATAGTAGTTCCAATCGGGCCATTCTCTTTCACATACACATTGATAATAGACTCCAGGAATCGAGGAGGATTGTCATTCACGTCAGAAACTTGAACAGTAATGACGCTGGTGCTCGACAGTGAGGGAGTTCCTTCATCTGTCGCTGTAATTGACACATTGAACTGGGAAACACTCTCTCTGTCAAGAGGCCCGTCTACCAACAACGAATAATAGTTTTTATAATTAGATTTTAATTTAAATGGCACAGAACCTATAATTTTACAGTTTGTCACACCATTTTTGCCGCCATCTCTATCAGTGATTGTCACCATAGCAATAGCTGTGCCTATGTCAGCGTCCTCTTTAACTGGACTCATGAGTGATGAAACCGAGATTGCTGGAGCATTATCATTGACATCAATAACTTCCACTAAGATCTTACTATGTGCACTGCGAGGAGGAGTGCCTCTATCTCGTGCCTGCACACGAATCTCATATGCTTGATTTCCCTCATAATCAAGACTGCCTTTGACGGTTATTTCTCCAGTAATATCATTCAGGGCAAATACGTCATCAGGATTTAAACGCCCCCTTTCTGTGAAAGAGAATACAATTTGACCATTCACACCGTCATCTAAATCAGTGGCTGACAGTGATAATAATGGTGTTCCAGCGTTTGCATTTTCTGCGACGTGGACCTTATACAGAGATTTACTGAACACGGGGGAATTGTCATTCACATCCAGTACATTAACTTGTATCTGTAAAGTCCCGGTTTTGGGAGGTTTTCCTCCGTCTATTGCCGTCAGCGTGAGTTCAATAACAGTCTGTTTTTCTCGATCTAACGCTTTCTGCAGCACCAACTCAGCAGACACGCTCTGCTCACCAATGTTCTGGATATCCAAAGAGAAATGTTCATTCGGGTTTAATTTGTAAGTCTTCACCGAGTTAGCGCCTCCGTCTGCGTCATATGCTATTGGTAGTGGATGCCTTTCTCCGACATATGAAGACTCGTACATATCAATTGTACTTATTTCTTCCATAAAAGACGGGGCATTGTCATTGACATCATTAATAACAACTTCAATTCGATGGAGGCTGCGAGGGTTACTCAATACGGCTTCTACATTTAAAGAGCATTTTACCGTATTAGGACAAAGCTCCTCCCGATTTATCCTCTCGCTAACGAAAAGTATTCCGGAGTCATGATTTATGTCAAAATACTGTTGTTTGTATCCAGAGGTAATCTGAAGTCCCGTGGAATGAAGTTGCTGCACATTGAGATTTAAATCCTTCGCGAGGTTTCCCACCGCTGTCCCTTTGTCCACCTCCTCTGAAATCGAATAGGATATCTGAGCCACGGACCAGTCGCAGAGACAAAGCAGAGTCAAAACCAGACCTCTGAGATTATCCCATGGTTCACAAGCAGCCATCACTGTACAGGCAAAAGCAACGACTCCTGGTTTCT
Source organism: Pseudoliparis swirei (assembly GCF_029220125.1). Lineage (NCBI taxonomy): Eukaryota > Metazoa > Chordata > Actinopteri > Perciformes > Liparidae > Pseudoliparis > Pseudoliparis swirei. The sequence continues at coordinate 14,624,090 of NC_079406.1, read as the reverse complement.
TCCTTTCGGACTCTCCAGGAAAAAGAAAAATAGCTTTTTTTGGTGGTTATGTATCCATTCTCGTGTCGGGTCCTCTCTCTTCAGAGCTTCACTCATCGATACGCTATTTCCACACAGCACTGCCAGATGGTGACGTTCTCCTCTGTCATAAATGGAGGAGGAGTTTCTGTACACTGACCATGATATTGTTGCATGGTCTAGAGCGACATCTCGTGACACTTTTGAATGTAGAAAGACGGCCCAAAAGAGAACATTGTGTTTTTACTTCACTGAACAGTAAACAGCATTAAAGAGAAACATATATTCTAATTGAAACCACTAAATGTATGCGTTGATTTAGGACATTTTGATCTCAACTCGAGACAAGGAAAACAACCTGCAATCAGCACCACAGACAACACCCACATCTCAACACAGAGGCCGTTTATGAATTTCCAGTATACGCTGAGTACAGACTTGTGTTTTTTTGAAGTTTGGACTTTGGAGTTTGGTCCAGACATGACTCCAAAGGACGGGAGGACGGTCTTTTTGCAATTAGAACAGCAGCTGAGTTGATGACGTCACCGCATCAGCTGTTCTTGCTCATGAGTTTAAGTATTCACTTTAAAGTAATCTTACAGTCAAACAAAATAGGACAACTCTGCTTTTTTCATTATCCTTTAAATATAATTATTTGATTTTTGAATTGTGTGTGCGGGTGTATATATATATATATATATATATATATATATATATATACACACCCGCACACACAATTCAAAAAATAATTATATATTAGTTGCACATAATTCGGTCAAAAGTAAAAATACACCACTATAGTTCAACGTTAAAGTTGAATACAAATATTAATTTATGAATCTTATCCCTCAGTCAAACTGATTTAACGATGTGAATAAATAATGAACTCGTTGTGCTCGTTAGATTCTCCAAAATCCAATTATTATAACCGCTATACGGAGACATCGGAGCCGGCGGAGCATCTAAAAAAGTCTTTATGAGATCCGGCTGTTCTCGGCGGCCACACAGCGCGCTGACCGCCCGGCGCTGCGGAGCTCACTGGTCCGGCAAGCAGAACCTAAAATCTCCGGCGCATATTTGTATTAGTCTGACTCTTGACAAACAACAGGTTTGATTTTTAAAATACTAACTTCTCGCCTGAAAACATCCTAACATTACATTCCGTGACTCAACAACAAATTGTGTTTAGAAAAAGTCAACTGTCAATTGTTATTTTTATCCACCCGCATTGTTTCCTGTGGCTGGCACGAAATGCATTCTAGAATATCGGCAAGCCAGAGTACGCACACGTCTCCTCTGACGCATCCTCCGTAAAGTGGGAGGATCAAGTCACATCCGGGCATTTTGACCATGCTTTGCGAGAAGCGGACATTGAATTAGAACAATACTTGGGCTGCGACTGATGACGTTTCACGAGTCGACGAGAACACAAATACAGACAAGAACGCTGATTTAAAAACGCAGAGAGAGCAGAAAAAAGAGAGCATTCAGCACCCTGGACAGCGACCATGAGCTGTTTTAAAGAATATCTTGTAATTGCTCAAATAACTGCATGATTACTTTCCAAAACACCATAACTCACAATTAATAGATATTGTCGCACATGTAATGGACTTGTTCTTCGGTCAAACCATCGTTGACACAGTTGATATTCAATGCAATACGGAAAACTACGTAAAAACACACCATCAAAACCCGTTAGTTAAGTTTTGCATTGCAAAAGAGACATACGCGTCAGAGTTACGCCCCTATCTCAAGATCTCAATGATATCGAATAAAATCTTCAGATAAGTGTTATTGATATAGGTAAAGTGGATATCGAATTAGAAATAATTCCAAATGATTGTATGACTTTAGAACAAAACATAGACGACATGGTTCGGTCTGGAGGCATAACGAAATGTTTTTCTCAATATTCTGGAACACACTTACGCCCGTTACCCAACGGAAAAAAATAAAAAAGACTTCTTTCGATCAAAGCGAGGTATATCTTACCTTTTCTTTGTTTGGTAAAGTCTGAGTCCGGCCATAAGTGTCTCCTCCGTTTATACTGATCAGTTCACCATCAACGGGAGGAAACTGCGGGAAAACCACTACGTCACTCTTCAGCGTGTCTGAGCTGAAGCACACGTCATACTGCTGAGTCGACTTGGAGTAAGACCAGCTCCCGTCAGGGTGGGTGGTGATCATTGGGGCGCTGTACCTGCTGAAGCTGCCGTCGGTCCTGTGGCATTTGACAGCTATTAAACCGATGAGGCTCAGCAGAAAGATCACCGACACCGACACGATGCCGATCAGCAGGTACAGGTTCAAGTCAGAGAAGCTGTCCTCCTTTATGGGCACATGTCTGAACTGAGTCTGGATGTCAGCTGTCCAACCACCACCACGTCAATAGTCACAGTAGCGGACAGGGAGGGTTCTCCGTTATCAGAAACCATCACCACCAAGGGGTGAGCTTTCAGGTCGTTGTCACTCATTCTCCTCTTAGTCCTGATCTCTCCGGTGCTGGTTCCGATCCGGAAGAGGTTGTTTTGGGCTCAGACAGGTGGTAAGAAAGCAGCGCGTTGTATCCAGAGTCTGCGTCTACAGCCCGGATCTTTGCCACAAAGTATCCCGCTTCAGCAGAATAGGGGATGCTCTCACTGTTAACGGAGCCGTGCTCAGAATAGGGCGCGAGGATCGTGGGACTGTTGTCGTTCTCATCCAGGACTAAAACGTTCACAGTCACGTTGCTGCTGAGCGGAGGAACACCAGAGTCTGTGGCCTGGACTTTAAACTGAAAGGTGTTTAGCTCCTCGTAGTTAAACGACTGCAGACTGACGATGTCTCCTGTCTCTGAGTTTATATTCACCATTGTTGAGAGAGGCAATGAGTTAGTATTACTTTTTAAAAATGAATAGGTCACCTGACCATTTTGATTGATGTCAGCATCGATAGCTGAAACTGTTTTTATAACTGCTCCTGATGGACTGTTTTCTTTCACATAGACATTGATCATGTTTTCTATAAACAGAGGTCTGTTATCATTTACATCGGTTACGTGTACATTGATAACGCTCGTGCTAGAGAGAGGTGGGCTTCCCTCATCAGACGCAGTGATGCTAATACTGTATTGAGATCTGCTCTCCCTGTCAAGAGGACCGTCCACAACTAACGAATAGTAATTCTTATAATTTGACTCTAATTTAAAAGGGACATCATTGGAAATGTCACAGTTCACCATTCCATTTTTACCTCCGTCTTTATCAAATAGTGAAACAAGTGCAATAGCGGTGCCAACGGACACATCCTCCCTCACGGTGTTCAACAATGATGTCACTGAAATTTCAGGTGCATTGTCGTTGACGTCTAAAACTTCAATCAATAATTTGGTGTGTGAGGTCATCGGGGAAGAAGCTCCATCACTAGCTTGTACTCTGATCTCAAAAGCATAATTTTTTTCAAAGTCGATATTCTTTTTATTTGTTATAGTCCCAGTTTTTTCATCGATAGAAAAAAGATCATTTTGTTTCCCCTGGTCTATTTCAAGAAAGGAATAAGATATTTGCCCGTTGTGCCCTATATCCAAATCAGTAGCATTTATTGTTATTATTGGCGTGCCTATCTTCACATTCTCATTCACACTGGCTTTATACAGAGATTGACTGAATACAGGAGGATTATCATTAATGTCTAAGACATTAATTATAATTACCATAGTCCCTGATTTAGCAGGAGTTCCTCCATCAATGGCCGTCAGTGTGAGTCGAATCACAGGCTGTGTTTCTCTGTCTAAAACTTTCTGAAGCAATAACTCGACAGAGGCACTCCCTGCTTTGTGTGTAGCTAGAGAGAAATGTTCATTTTGGCTCAGCTTGTAGGTATTTACTGTATTTTTACCGACGTCTGCATCGTGAGCTCGTTGCAAGGGGAATTTAGCCCCTGCTGCTGTAATCTCTGTAATGTTAATCACTTGTGACGTGCTTCGAAAAGACGGGGAATTATCATTTACATCAACAATGATAATTTCCATCCGGTACAATTTTAACGGGTTATTAATAACTGCTTCTACACTGAGGGAACATTTGGGTTCATCTCCGCAGAGTTCCTCCCGATCTATTCTCTCATTAACATACAGGACACCAGTCTTTAGATTTACCTCGAGATATTTCCTCTTTGATCCAGCAACGAGCTGAAACATGCGGGACTCCAAGTCCTGAACATTAATGTTCAAATCTTTGGCGATATTTCCGACAACAGTCCCCAGATTAACCTCCTCTGAGACGGAGTAAGAGAGCTGCCCGCACACCGTTTCCCAGTAACAATCCAGCAGCAGGAACAAGAGATAAATCCACGCAGAGCTCGTTCTGCTTCGCAAATGCATCATTCCATCAATCGCGAGGTGTCTGTATAATATGGGCAATATTCCACCACGAGATCAAGATCAAAGATGATATAAAATCCGAAATGTCCACATTTCCATGACCAAACCAGCCTGCCGCTATTTGTCGTCCGACCTCTCTTTGTAACAAAGCCCTGCGATACTTCGTCCTCTGAATCAGGGAGGAGCCCCACGTCACCACAGACAGACATGTGCAGGTCTACAGTGTCTCCATGTGGACATTTACCATGACTACATGCTTAAGCAAACAATGACATTGGAAAACAATTATACATTTAAATGTTCCGAAAACATGAATAAATTGCTCAAACCAAAGCGTCAAACATATAGGACGCTCAGCACCGTATTTACTGAAATACACAACCAACGATGATGCTATTTGGAATACGGCATCTTTGAGAAATTAACTGAAACTATTTAAAACGCTGACAAAACTGAAGCGCAATCTGACTCATACATTATTAGATAAGTTACTTCATGTTTAAAAGCTATTGCAAAATATGTGTTAAAAATAATATTAAACAACGTTTGGTTTTGCATCATGTCCTGGGAATGTTTAACACGTTAAATTAAGCACCATAGAGCGACACATAACAAAGAGCAGCCACACATGACTGAATTAAAAACATAAACCAACAAAGGAACAGCCGTCAAACTTACGAACATAGATTCCTTTATATTTTTTACTTGATGAAAACAGGAGAGTCCGTGTTGTGTAAATGCCATGATCTATGAGGGGCCGTGAGGGACATTATTCAGAATACCCTCTCACACACACTACTGAAATGCTCTCACACACACTACTGAAAAGCTCTCACACACACACACTACTGAAAAGCTCTCACACACACTAGTGAAATGCTCTCACACACACTACTGAAATGCTCTCACACACACTACTGAAAAACTATACGCTCACACACACTAGTGAAATGCTCTCACACACACTACTGAAATGCTCTCACACACACTAGTGAAATGCTCTCACACACACTACTGAAATGCTCTCACACACACTACTGAAATGCTCTCACACACACTACTGAAATGCTCTCACACACACTAGTGAAATGCTCTCACACACACTACTGAAATGCTCTCACACACACTACTGAAATGCTCTCACACACACTAGTGAAATGCTCTCACACACACTAGTGAAAAACTATATGCTCACACACACAACTGAAAATCTCTCACACATACTAGTGAAAAGCTCTCACACACATACATGATATGAAAAGCTCTCATACACACATATAAAAATTTCACTTGAAACGGAAGGCATTTCACTTGAAACGGAAGGCATTTCACTTGAAACGGAAGGCATTTCACTTGAAACGGAAGGTGCAGTGTTGCCAGGTCCGGGTTTTCCGCTGCATTGGGCAACTTTTGAAGTGTTGCCGCGGTTGAATTTTGTGTCCGCTGGGTTATATATATATATGTCTAGGATCCGTAGAGGACTACCATCCGTGTATGTGCTTTTACACAATGCATGTTCACCTGATCCTCTTTGTTTTTCACGTCCAAACTTTATTTTTTGAGGTAAGAGGCAACGAAGACGATATCGTACGTTTTTTTACTAGTGCTCTGCAATGCATTGAGTCATTGCAACGTGAGGAGTCCAACAATTACGGTCAGGAGAGGCTTTATAGAGAGCTTGAAGATCATACACGAACTCTATCTGCATTTCTTGCTGTGTCCAGATATAATCATGATGATAGTGATGTGAGTAATCTACTAGGATCATTGTATAGATGCTTTCGCAACTTTCTTCATGAACATGAGGCCAGACAGGGATCCAGTGATGTGACCAACAATTTGATACCCCCAACAATCTTGACTGGCCATCCAGGTCGGCCCCGATACAGCATAGCCCCCGAACAGATTGCTCACTGTGTATCCATTGGTATGACATGGCAGAGAATTGCATCGTGCTTTGGAATCAGTCGAAGAACCCTATACAGACACAGACAAACTCTGGGAGTTGAGCCATTAAGATATGCAATATTGTCAAATCAAGACCTGGACAGCGTAGACGACTATACTACAGAACACTCCAAATGCAGGTGAAGCATACGTTCTTGGAAGCCTGAGATCACGTGGCTTAAGGGTTCAGCGTTGGCGGGTCAGACAGAGCCTCGATCAAGTGGATCCCATTGGGCGGTCATTTAGACGCCGTCATGCCATACGTCAAGGGTCTATAGTGTTCAGGCCCCAACCAATTATGGTAAGTTGACTAGTAACTATTTTGTATTATCAATAAAGGTAATCAACAGTTTGCAAGCTTTACCTATATATGTTTTTATTTAATGTACTTTATATCTCCCAACAGGCATTTTGACGGCAACCACAAGCTGATTAGATGGCGGATGGTCTTTCATGGCTGTGTTGATGGCTTCAGTCGGACCATTATATACTTACGGTGCTTATCTAACAACAGAGCCTTAAGTGTCTTGTCATTATTTTTGGGAGGAGTACACAACTTTGGTTTGCCCTTACGGGTCAGATGTGATCATGGTATGGAAAATATACGTGTTGCCCAGTTTATGTTGGAAAGAAGAGGACTGAACAGTCGTAGTGTTATTACAGGAGTTTCAGTACACAACCAAAGGATTGAGAGACTATGGGCAGAATTGAATAGAGTTGTATCTAGACACTTTATTAATATGTTTAACTTCATGGAGGAGCAGGGTATACTGGACTCATTGAATGAAGTACATCTATTCTGTCTGCATTATGTTTATTTCCCAAGAATTGAAAGGGCAGTAACAGAATTTATCAACCAGTGGAATAACCACGGCCTGTCCACACAAGGGGGGAGGACTCTCTTCAGCTGTGGCATACAGGGGTCATAAACAATGTAGGAATCCATCCCGTTATAAATGACATTTTGATGACGATAACTACTATGGCATTGATGAAGAAGGGCCATTACCTGAACTTCAAACCAATAATGATGTTAGAATTCCAGACATTGATGTAACGATTAATGAGACCACAATGGACAGTATTCGACAAGTGAATCCACTTGAAAATGATGGGAACCATGGAATAGATGTGTTTTCTTCTCTTCTGCATTTTCTTCTCTGAAAAACATGCATGTTATGTAAGGTTTTGTTAAAACATTGTTTACTTCACCTGTGCAGTTTTCTCAGTGAATTACAAGAGTTATGTTAAAGTTAACATTGTTTTATTACACAAAAATGAACAAACATTTGTGAACGATTTTTCAAAAAGACAGGCAGAGGGAGAAACAGACAGACACATAAGACACGGACGGATAAGAGACAGAGGGGGAAATGACTCAATATACTTTAACTTTAACGTAACTGCCTAAGGCAATATCTATGGAAGCACGTTTCCGCCACTGTGATAAAAAAATTAAGATCCTGCAAGTCATTATGACTTCACTATCTCATAATTATTAGATGCTAAGTCATAATTATGAGATAGTATCTCATAATTATTAGATGCTAAGTCATAATTATGAGATAGTAAGTCGAAATTATGAGTGAAGTCATAAATTTGAGACACTATCTCATAATTTCGACTTACTATCTCATAATTATGAGATGCTAAGTCATAATTATGAGATCGTAAGTCGAAATTATGAGATAGTGAAGTCATAATTATGAGATACTATCTCATAATTATGACTGACAGGATCTTAATTTTGTTATCACAGTGGCGGAAACGGGCTTCCATAAATATCAGTGTGAGGGGAAGAACAGTTCCATTTTATTCCTTTTTCAAAGACATATATGTTTATGCCCTGCCAAACCCATACGAGTTTCCGATTGCAAAGTCGAACTTCTCCTTAAAGAGCCGATATGAAACATGTAGTGGCAACTTGAGACAGTTGACACACGTGTTGGCCACAGGGAACATTGGGGTCGAGGAGAAGTCGTCATCTTCCTTCTGGATGAACTGGATGGAAGGAGTTGGAGAGAAGCCAATCGGTGGTAGCACAGATGCTCCAGTTGCAAAGGCCAATATTTTTTGGAGTTTGGATGGCCCTTCTTCCTCTATAAGAACAGAAAAACATTGTAAGTGGTAGTTGGTCCAATAAGCATGTATATGAAACAGCAACTCATTTGATACTAAATAAATTGTGAAATAAGAGTATTGTACTTGTAAAAACTGAATAACTCTTATAGCAATATATTTACAAAACACCTTTCATCTTTTAACAATCTCAAAGGTGCTACTTGATGACATTACAACCAAGAAAGTAAGTAAGTTTAAGCTATAATGTTTTTGTTACACAAGTATTTTTTTTTCTTCACAAAACACACACGAAATACAATAACACTAAAATATAAATAGACACATAGCTTTACTTATACACTAAACTGTCAATTACCCTCTGCATCCTGGAGATAGTCTCTCCAGAAGGTAACGACTATCTCCTCAGCAGCTCTCTTGTTGCTCCTTCTGGAGACAGCCAAATGCTGAAAACATCATCCATCTGGTCAGCAGTCAGTGTGCTTGGCTCATGACAGAGCAGGGACGAAAGCTGTCTGGATGCCTTTGGATTTTCTCCAGAACCCCAAGCGTTTTCAGTCCTTCACAGAATCTGTACAAATAACATGGAATTTTGAAGAATTTAATTAGGGTTCCTAATTCACTTGTGCATTGTAAATTTACTTAGTTTTATATACAAATAATAGATTTAGTTGGTCTATGGGTAAAATTCTGATTGCTACTCTGATTAATCTGACTGCAAACAACCAACACCTCTGAATACCTTTGAAATGGACCTTGAACCCTGTGGATGATCTGGAACATGACAATGTCATGTACCAGCAAATCCCTGTCTCTTATAGAGCGCATAGGCCTCAGACATCCTGCATTGGCCAAGTAGTCAAGCAGAGGTGCCGTTGTCATCTCAAGGTCCTCAAGGGTTGTACTTTCAGATACCTAGCATCACAAGGAGCATCAGGATAGTTTGTTATGGAGGCTACTTATTAGTAAGAACCCAGACACTGGACGTCTGCATAATTAACAAGGGTGCCCTAACTTGTTTTCTTCCAGATAGCTACAATGTGATAAACAATAAGGAAAATACACTTTGCCGACAACCTATAGGAAGTGAGCATTCAGCAATGAGCAGACTGGGCTGGATTGGTATTCCTCTCAAATGGAAAACGGCAAGAGAATATTATAATGTAACCTAATTTTAATGCAAGATAACATTTAGACTACCAACTGACCTTTTTTACTTTTTCCAAAAGTTCATTGTCAGCTATGTCGTCTAGCACTGGCTTTGCTGAACCATCAACCAGAAGAGAAAATATTGTTGGCGAGAGGAAGTTTGGTGGCGGACCACCATGTACCAAGCTTACAGCAATGGCTCTGCCAGCTGTGTAGTACCGGTCCTCTTAGAGCTTCAAAACAACAGGATAAAAGGAAATGTCATATTGATAAATACATAAAGACCCACTACCACATAAAATCATGGATTTCATTGTGCCATTGAATACATTGTAAATCAGTTCAAAAGCTGAAAGTTGTATGTAAAAAAAAAAGATTACAAAAAATTAAAATGGTCATTACCAGCACTGTCAAGAGCCAAGTTCTTGCTGTTTTCTTTCCTCAAACATGGGTGACCTGGCCATGGTCTCCATCAGCAGCCTCAAGAATTCCTCCTTGGCCCTCCTAAATCAATCCCTTCCTCATTTCTCCCCATGTCATCTGAGAATTTCACGCAGATCATCAAGTTGGGGTTATAGGACACCTTTGAAATCCTCGCACGGCTCCCTCCCAGACAGCAGAGCGATTTATATTAAATTTGCACTGTTGCTTTGTGTTGATTTTGCTTGAGAGTTCCAGCAGTATCTCTTGAACCGGGACCTTTTCTACACTATAAAGACAACATCAAAAACAAATGATCAGATATGACAAAATAATCTTAAAATAAATAGTTCATATCAACTATGTGATCACATCATCCTCAATAGTTGACACATTCTGTGTTTGTGCTACTCACATTTGACTCTCCATACTGGCAATTATAGCCTGGTTGAACTCCTCATCATCTGAAGAGTCATCAGGAAGAGCAGCCATAAGTCTCAAATATGAAGAGTAGTCACCATCATCACCGCTTGTGCCAGGGTTGCCATCACTTCTTGCAAGGCTGCCTCCATCATCACCGCTTGTGCCAGGGTTGCCATCACTTCTTGCAAGGCTGCCTCCATCATCACCGCTTGTGCCAGGGTTGCCATCACTTGCAAGGCTGCCTCCATCATCACCGCTTGTGCCAGGGTTGCCATCACTTGCAAGACAGCCCATCGTGACCACTAGTGCCACTTCCTTGCATTGCTGTACGCCTTCTAACAACACTTCTGGTGGCGTGTGTGATGCCATAGCCATGTTCATCACCACTGCCAGTGCCAGGGTTTCCATCTCCATCCTGACTGCTAGTACAGGGGTCATCCCTACTTCTCATTGCTCTTGTAGCAACCCTGGTGGTGCTAGGTCTGCCAGTGTGGATTTGTGAACCATAAACTTCCAAACAGTCATCATCCTGGTCCTTAGCAGTTGCACAACTGCTTAATGTTGATCTGGTAGTGATGTTGGAACATTCATTTTCTTCATCTGAGTCAGTCTTAAACAGAAAAGAAAGACCAAAATATATATCAAAAGCAAAAATCACAACTTTGAAATTAAATAACCATATTAGAAACAAGTTATCGTTGACCGATTAAAACAAGGAACCTTTGTTTGTGCTTTTCTCTGGTTTGATTGCGCTCAAACCTTTGCTTTAATTGTATATATTGTATACTGCTACAAGTAATAAACAGTTTACATTTCATTTTCGAAAGATACAATTCTATTCAGTGAAAAGTATTAAAAACAAATAAAAGAAAGAAAGCAAACTTACTAAAATGGTCCTTGATGGTCTCACATACAGGCCTTTGGTTTTAAAAATCTTATGGATTAGCATTCCATTCAGCTCCTGGCCCTCCTGGAGTTTAGGGGACACCAGCTTATTGCCACAAGCCATTAGAAACTGGAGGCTACAAAGAAGATGGGGATATTACAACAACAAAAATGCTTTTAGGCTATGTCGTTTGTTGTACGATGGTGTGAGTCTGTGTGTCTCCTTGGTTTCTTGCTCTACGAGGTATGTGACCGAGTCATGTACATTTTATAACAAATGCTATTGTATTATGTTTGTAATAATCATGATTGCACTTTGTAAACCTGTGTTTGTTCTTTAAAGTGTTCTATAAATAAAGATTATTATAATATTATTTACAAAGTAAGGAAAAAGTCTTTACCTGACATCCTCTGGAATGTGCACACCAAAACCATCTCTGATGCATTCCACAACAGTCTGGTGGTCCCAGGCCTTCTGGAATTCAAAGGCACTGAGGATGTGCCCATGTTTGTGTAACCATAATTTTGGATTTTGTTTGCACACTATTCCCCATGATGGATTGGGAAGTAATATTACGTCCTTGTTGAAATGGTCATGCTGCTGTGATCTAGCTCTGAAATGAGAATGTAACTCTTAAGACGACATGAAAACAGCCACTGCACGTTAAGTCATGCTAACATAGATAAATACAAGACAGAGACCACAGTCGTAGAACAACATACAAACAATAGATATCTTAAACACGTCCAGTTTGACAAGAGCAAAATACTAACCGTCACCCTTATCGACCCTCCTTTGGCTGTGAATTAACTAGGGCTGCAACTAACGATTATTTTGATAATCGATTAATCGGTTGATTATTTTATCGATTAATCGGATAAAAAAACTTTAATTTTCAACCCTTTATTCAAAACAGGGTCCGTACGGTCATGGAAAACCTGGAAAAGTCATGGAATTTTAAATGGCTATTAGCAGGCCTAGAAAAGTAATTGAAAAATAAAATCCCAAAATATTTGGAAAAGTCATGCAAATTTGTTTTATTCAAATGTTAATTTACACGGTATAGATACGGTATGCTTTGGAATTCTCATTGTTAGTTTAAATACTACATCTTCTCACTTTGTCACGTATAGACAGAGTTTTCACAAAATGTTTAATCATGGAAATTTGGTTTAAAGTCATGGAAAGGTCCTGGAGACCCACTGGTCAGCATGGTGATGAACCCTGTTCACTGGTCACCATGGTGATGAACCGTCACAAACAGACTGACAGCTTTCCTCTCCTGAGCAGTGGTCCCCATGTGGACCCCTGAACAATATCAGAGACGCGTTCCGATTTATTATTTTTCTCACCTGGCCCGCTGCCGTTGAGATTGCAGTGAGACGCGGACAAAATGTGAAGTGGTGCTCTTCACAATAAAACATCTTTGATGGACGTGTCGCGTCTCGGCCAATCAGCGTTCAGATGTCCACAGCGTTTGGGAAGTTAGGTTAGCTTGAATGTTAGTCCGCTACATCTGCTGCTGTCACGCTGCACGGTGTAGCGATGCTAACAAAGTACCCGTACGTTAAACACGATGTGATTTAGCATATTTTTAGTATCGATACTTCATTTAAAGAGCGCCCGATCAGAGCTCACGCGCTGCTCCGCTCCGTTAAATATTGTCTGCACGCGCAGCGCACACAGCGAGTAGCGTCGTGGCTTATCTCCGTTGCCTTTCTCCGTGGAATAAATAACCACGTTTTCTACGTTATACTCTTGTGGAAATGCCACACACGTCGTGACATGTAGCGCCCTGGTGTCTGGGTTCATGACGTCACCCGTAGGCGCACTTAGCTCCGTGAATGTCTCCGACTACGTGAATGACTTCCGCATCCAGCGCCACGTGAGCAGCAGCAGCCAATTAGATTCATCAACAGAGGAGCAGCTGAGCGCTGATTGGCTCTCACAACGCAGCGTTACGTCTCTCCCTCCGCTCTTGTTTCCCCTGCGCCGCTCTGCGCTCAACTCAACTTTGTTTATACTCCGTGACTTATTGAGCGCCGTAATAATCGCGCGACACAACGAATCGATCATGAAATTTGTTGCCAACTATTTTAATTATCGATTTTTATCGTTTCGTTGTTGCAGCCCTAGAACTAACCCTCCAGCTGCCTTTAACATTATATATTTCCTCTCGTTTTCCCGCGAACATTTTGGTATTTGCTTGGCGAAATTGCTAGCCAATGTTCATCGTACATTTCATACACGTATACGCCATTCCTGGTTTCAGTTTAACCTAATTCCCACATTTACTCCTTCGAGTTTAATATCGTTCGTTCATTCATTTATTTATTCATACAGTAGGCTAGGCTAGTGTCGTAGGGGTGAACTAGCCAGCTAGCAAACCACACACGAGGGTAATATGAAAGATAATTTCAAACCGCGACTAGGTGTAATTACCTTTTTCTCCTCATGCCTTTTGATGTCCATGCGCAAGTGCTGCTGCGCTTGATAGCGGGGTGCAGGTGCACAGTTGCTCCTGACTGTACCTGCAGCAGACAATGGCACGCCGCTGCGCTGCCGGGACGGAAAGAGAGCTGCTAGGTGGCTGTCTACTGTATCCACACCTGGAGCTGCTGCAACGACCGGCTGCTGCCGAACAGTTGAGGCATTAGACAGTGTTCTGATTGTCTCCGCTGAGGCCAATATGTTGTTTAGCAACGCCGTTGCTTCTGCAAAATTGCTTGAGGGCTGTTGAGCACATGGTTGATCTGCCATCCTTGATCACCTTCCGTTTCAACTGAAACACCTTCCCAGGGTTGCCAGGTCTGTGTGACAAAACCAGCCCAATGGCCAATAAAACCAGCCCAATATCAGAACTCAAAATATGCCGTGCCAAACCATATACACTGCTTTTAAAGTCCAACAGCATTGCTATCATTACCAAATGTATTGTAATATCTACAAAGTAACACCAAATGTTTAGTATGCCAGCATTAAAAGCAGTTTATGGTAGGATTTGGGTATAAATAAATTATTTCATTTAAAATATGGATTTTATTGAAAGATATTCATGTAATCTGCATGCAAAATAGGTCTACCGAACCAGCGGACACAAAATTCAACCCGGCAACACTTCAAAAGTTGCCCAATGCCGCGGGAAAACCGAGGACCTGGGAACACTGCACCTTGCCTTTGAAGTGAAATGCCTTCCGTTTCAAGTGAAATGCCTTCCGCTTCAAGTGAAATTTGTATATGTGTGTATGAGAGCTTTTCATATCATGTGTGTGTGTGAGCTTTTCACTAGTATGTGTGAGAGATTTTCAGTTGTGTGTGTGAGCATATAGTTTTCACTAGTGTGTGTGAGAGCATTTCACCAGTGTGTGTGAGAGCATTTCAGTAGTGTGTGTGAGAGCATTTCAGTAGTGTGTGTGAGAGCATTTCACTAGTGTGTGTGAGAGCATTTCAGTAGTGTGTGTGAGAGCATTTCAGTAGTGTGTGAGAGCATTTCAGTAGTGTGTGAGAGCATTTCACTAGTGTGTGTGAGAGCATTTCAGTAGTGTGTGAGAGCATTTCACTAGTGTGTGTGAGCGATAGTTTTCAGTAGTGTGTGAGAGCATTTCAGTAGTGTGTGAGAGCATTTCACTAGTGTGTGTGAGAGCTTTTCAGTAGTGTGTGTGTGTGAGAGCTTTTCAGTAGTGTGTGTGAGAGCATTTCAGTAGTGTGTGTGAGAGGGTATTCTGAATAATGTCCCTCACGGCCCCTCATAATGATCACTGCAGAGCACACATCTTTGTTTGAAGAAAATTAAATAACACGTTACAATGTCGTAACTCAAATAGAAAAAGTATAGCGCGTATTGATACAATTGATTTCTTACCCGTATGTTACATGTGCCCAGGGCCGGAGTTGGGCCACTTTTCAGACCGAGAATTTCAGGCCCAAGACCGGCACACTTTTTTCATTATAGTGGAAATTGGATAAATTCAGGTCTTACTATCCTCTAGTTTTTATTTATTTATACCATGATTCAACAAATAATGTAAAGGTTAATTAATAATCCACTTAAGATGACAAGTTAACAACAAATATTTCACTATTCCACAAGGATAGGTTGATCAATTAACAAAAGCTGAAATAAATAAATACTTATTTTGTGATTTGACATCTGTGAAGCATTTGCTAAACTCATGTTATATGTAAAACAAGTTCATCAATACTATTTTATATTAGGATAGTCTGAATATTATTTATAAAAGCATCGCTAAATATGTACAAGTTGTACAAAATGTGTCGGTGTTGTATGGCCGTAGCCTTGAGAACAAGCATCGCTGAACATGTTTGGAAGTGTTAAAATCCGCCCAAGGTAACCAGTTGTTTTACATCACCTCGACCAAACTGTTCCCTGAACATATAAGAGATGAATATCTAAATAACTTTGCCAAATTGAATATCAGGTGTATAGCGCGTAGGCTGCGCGTCTATGAGTGAATTTACATTTTGCGTAAAAGAGATCGAAACCAGGTCGGTGCGATCTTTATGGGCCTATATTTTTTTTCTTCTAAAATGTAATTCTTAATACGTGGCTGTGATGCAGTGCTCACGTATACAATCGTAATAGCCGCAATGGATATGAACTGTGGCTTGGAGATCTCCAGCAATATGTTTGTGAATGCGTGAGGACTCTGGTGACCGAGACACACCCTGCAGCTGTTAAGTGAACATTACGCACGCACGCGTAGGGCACATTTGACATCCTCCTCAAATGCCTTTCTTTTTTTCAACCAGGCTTTTTCAGCCCCCCCTGGACTCTTCCTCCCATCCATCCTCCCTGACGCGTATCGTTGCGGTAGGGCCGGCCCAGCAGCCCTGAGAACACTTTTTTGGAAAAGACCGGATCCGGACTGAACCAACTCTATTTTAGAGAGAGGGGAGAACTTCCTCGCATGGTCCAACCCATGCAGAGGCTATACGGTGTCAGAACACGGAAGGTGTGTTTTCAGAGAAGATGGACTAACATGACACATGTCAACAAATAAAATTCTCCACCCGCCCAGAAGTGAAGCGGACGACCGGGAACTCTCCCAAATCTCCCGATTACCCAACCCGGGCCAGCATTTGCCTAAACAAACTATATACATTTGTTTAATTCTACTTGGTATTACTTAAATCATAGTTTAAAGGAAAAGCAGCGTATAAATGCCATGATGTTTTTTTGACCGCTAGACCAGTGCTCTTTGGCGTGGGCCGACAAAAAACAGCATTTTATTGTAACGATGAATCCCTCTGCCGAAAGAACATGCAACAAAGAGACCTTAGTGTATTTAATATCTTACCTTGTCTTTGTTGGGTAAAGTCTGTGTTGTATAAATATCTCCTCCATTAATACTGATCAGTTCACCATCCACAGGAGGAAACTGTGGTGGGAAAACCACCACGTCACTCTTCAGCGTGTCTGAGCTGAAGCACACGTCATACTGCTGAGTCGACTTGGAGTAAGACCAGCTCCCGTCAGGGTGGGTGGTGATCATGGGGGCGCTGTACCTGCTGAAGCTGCCGTCGGTCCTGTGGCATTTGACAGCTATTAAACTGATGAGGCTCAGCAGAAAGATCACCGACACCGACACGATGCCGATCAGCAGGTACAGGTTCAAGTCAGAGAAGCTGTCCTCCTTTATGGGCACATGTCTGAACTGAGTCTGGATGTCAGCTGTGCTTTCAACCACCACCACGTCAATAGTCACAGTAGCGGACAGGGAGGGTTCTCCGTTATCAGAAACCATCACCACCAAGGGGTGAGCTTTCAGGTCGTTGTCACTCATTCTCCTCTTAGTCCTGATCTCTCCGGTGCTGGTTCCGATCCGGAAGAGGTTGTTTCCTTTGGGCTCAGACAGGTGGTAAGAAAGCAGCGCGTTGTATCCAGAGTCTGCGTCTACAGCCCTGATCTTTGCCACAAAGTATCCCGCTTCAGCAGAATAGGGGATGCTCTCACTGTTAACGGAGCCGTGCTCAGAATAGGGCGCGAGGATCGTGGGACTGTTGTCGTTCTCATCCAGGACTAACACGTTCACAGTCACGTTGCTGCTGAGCGGAGGAACACCAGAGTCTGTGGCCTGGACTTTGAACTGAAAGGTGTTTAGCTCCTCGTAGTTAAACGACTGCAGACTGACGATGTCTCCTGTCTCTGAGTTTATGTTCACCATTGTTGAGAGAGGCAATGAGTTACTGTTACTTTCGATAATCGAAAAGCTCACCTGACTGTTTTGATCGATGTCAGCATCAACTGCAGATACTCGTTTTAGAACTTCTCCAACCGGACTATTCTCTTTTAAATAAACATTGACCAACGTGTCTGAAAAACGGGGCGAGTTGTCATTGACGTCGGAAATATAAACCGTAAGCTTACTGGTGCTCGTGAGAGCAGGGATTCCGTCGTCTGTAGCTGTGATGGTGACATTATAATGTGAAGCGATCTCCCTGTCGAGCTCACCGTCTACCACCAAAGAGTAATAGTTTTTATAATTCGTTTCCAATTTAAAGGGGCTGCCATTTTGAATAGCACAATTAACTACTGCATTTTCACCTCCATCTCTGTCCAGGACAGACACAAGTGCAACAGCAGTCCCTATTTTGGCATCTTCTTTCACTCTATTTATTAATGATGTAATAGTTATTTGAGGAGTGTTGTCATTTAAATCCAACACCTCTATTAGTACTTTGCACTGTGCTGCCATTGGAGGAGAGCCTTTGTCACTAGCTTGCACACGGATTTCAAAAGCCGGGTGCTCTTCAAAGTCAATCTTTCCCTTCACTGTCAATATGCCGGTGTGCTCATCAATTTGAAATATGTCTAAAATATGGTCTTGATCTTTGCTGCTCAGTGAATATGAAATCTCCCCGTTTGGGCCTTCATCCGCGTCTGTTGCCCTTAGAGTAATGACTGATGCACCCCGCGGTATATTTTCAGTAATACTTGTTTTATGTAATGTTTTGGTAAATATTGGGACGTTATCATTAACGTCTAAGACATTTATTATTATCTGTGATGTTCCGGATTTTGGAGATGTCCCTCCGTCTACTGCAGTCAATGTGAGATTAATTACAGTCCGTTTTTCTCGGTCCAAAGGTTTTTGGAGCACTATCTCAGCAGAAACGCTATCTCCTTTGTTTACAGATAACGAAAAATGTTCATTTTGATTTAGCTTGTAAGTATTGATACCGTTTTTTCCGACATCGGCATCATAAGCCGACAGCACAAGAAATGTAGTCCCAGGTAGTGTGTTCTCTGCTATTTCGATACTTTGCGATTTGGCACTGAAAGACGGATAATTGTCATTGACATCCAGGATATGTATTTCTAAACGATACAGCTTCAAAGGGATATTTATCACAGCCTCTACGCTCACTGTGCATTTCGTTGCCTTCGCGCAGAGCTCCTCTCGGTCTATTCTCTCACTCACATAAAGAACACCAGTCTTAAGGTTTACCTCGAAATTTTTTCTTTTTGATCCGGTCACAATCTGAAACATACGAGACTCCAGATCGTCGACATTGAGGTTTAGATCCTTGGCTATATTTCCAACAGAAGTCCCCGGATTCACCTCCTCTGATATGGAGTAGGAGAGCTGCCCGTACACCGCTTCCCAGTCCAGCGCAAATAACACGTATGCCACTCCAAGAAGCCTGTTCATCGAAGACATAATCCAATCCGACGTGAATCCAACATAGAACAAAGTATTTTGGATGCCGAGTATTGACTCAAACTGTGTTCCTTTCCCCCTGATTTGTCCAAATGAGGCTGATTTCTCAGCCTTAGCGCTCTGCTGCGTCTCTTTGTGTCAAAAGCCCAACAAGAAAGACATCATGACGCTCTTTATCTGGGAGGGGCCAGGGTATTTAAATACAACCATCTGTGTTATGGTCTATGTTGCCCCCCTATGGCCTTGTGGATTCATTACATTACAAACAGGAGGAGAAACAGTAAACGGTCACAGAAACAGCTCTATTTGACACTCAGCACAAAACTGGCCAATTTATTTAAAAACAAACCGAAAGCGAGGAAATATCACGTGGGTTTTTTGGAAAGTTGATTGTATTTTCTGGTAATACGCACCATGTTATACAATTCAACATGAGGGTCAACTGGCCTTTGTGATTGGCATGCTTATGTTTGACTCCAATGTAAGCCGCAATCCTTCACAAAATACCGTAAATGCAAGAGTAAAAATAACAATACAATAATAATTTATCAAAGGATCTTTGTGGATATGCTAAAAATAAATGAAATTTTGGGAGATTGAAAGCATTATCAGATTATAAGTCTCTTATAAAGTAAATTAATGGACTTTGATAAACAAAACCAATGTAACGCTGCCAAATAATCGTCTATATGATGCCAAACTGTAAGCCACCATTAACAAATTCCAAGTATCAGAGTTATTGTCAAAGGAGAGATGATAACCGGGACACTTAGAAACTGCGTGAATAAAAGTAAAAACTATTTTTTTTTAAACGGAGTCACATCATCAATAGCTCAGGTCAAGAAGTATCATCTTAACTTTCCTTGATGTGTAAAAATAAAGAAGACATCTTCTATCTACACCATCTACCACTTCCTTTCTTGTTTTTTGCCTTCAGCACCATGGAAAGCGAACTTAAACAGAACAGACTGGCTTAGACGATGATGGATACAAAACGTCACCATTTTGAAAGTCCTATAGGTGAGAATGGCAGAGATCTGTTTTCACACCAACATGTGTTTTATGTCAACACAATATACAGAAAAGAAGAAATGATCAAATAACTAGAAAGCAAGGACAGAGTTTAGTAACAATCACAGTGTTATCTTAATCTGTAGGCGATTATAAACTAGTCACTCTTACCTTGTCTTGGTTGGGTAAAGTCTGAGTTCTTGTATAAGTATCTCCTCCGTTTATACTGATCAGTTCACCATCGACAGGAGGAAACGGTGGTGGGAAAACCACTACGTCACTCTTCAGCGTGTCTGAGCTGAAGCACACGTCATACTGCTGAGTCGACTTGGAGTAAGACCAGCTCCCGTCAGGGTGGGTGGTGATCATTGGAGCGCTGTACCTGCTGAAGCTGCCGTCGGTCCTGTGGCATTTGACAGCTATTAAACCGATGAGGCTCAGCAGAAAGATCACCGACACCGACACGATGCCGATCAGCAGGTACAGGTTCAAGTCAGAGAAGCTGTCCTCCTTTATGGGCACATGTCTGAACTGAGTCTGGATGTCAGCTGTGCTTTCAACCACCACCACGTCAATAGTCACAGTAGCGGACAGGGAGGGTTCTCCGTTATCAGAAACCATCACCACCAAGGGGTGAGCTTTCAGGTCGTTGTCACTCATTCTCCTCTTAGTCCTGATCTCTCCGGTGCTGGTTCCGATCCGGAAGAGGTTGTTTCCTTTGGGCTCAGACAGGTGGTAAGAAAGCAGCGCGTTGTATCCAGAGTCTGCGTCTACAGCCCTGATCTTTGCCACAAAGTATCCCGCTTCAGCAGAATAGGGGATGCTCTCACTGTTAACGGAGCCGTGCTCAGAATAGGGCGCGAGGATCGTGGGACCGTTGTCGTTCTCATCCAGGACTAAAACGTTCACAGTCACGTTGCTGCTGAGCGGAGGAACACCAGAGTCTGTGGCCTGGACTTTAAACTGAAAGGTTTTTAGCTCCTCGTAGTTAAACGACTGCAGACTGACGATGTCTCCAGTCCCTGAGTTGATATTTATCATTGTTGAGAGAGGCAATGTGTTAGTATTACTTTTTAAAAATGAATAGGTCACCTGACCATTTTGATTGATGTCAGCATCGATAGCTGAAACTGTTTTTATAACTGCTCCTGATGGACTGTTTTCTTTCACATAGACATTGATCATGTTTTCTATAAACAAAGGTCTGTTATCATTTACATCGGTTACGTGTACATTGATAACGCTCGTGCTAGAGAGAGGTGGGCTTCCCTCATCAGACGCAGTGATGCTAATACTGTATTGAGATCTGCTCTCCCTGTCAAGAGGACCGTCCACAACTAACGAATAGTAATTCTTATAATTTGACTCTAATTTAAAATGGATATTATTGGAAATGTCACAGTTCACCATCCCATTTTTACCTCCGTCTTTATCAAATAATGAAACAAGTGCAATAGCGGTGCCAACGGACACATCCTCCCTCACGGTGTTCAACAATGATGTCACTGAAATTTCAGGTGCATTGTCGTTGACGTCTAAAACTTCAATTAATAATTTGGTATGTGAGGTGAGAGGGGAAGAAGCTCCATCACTAGCTTGTACTCTGATCTCAAAAGCATTATTCTCTTCAAAGTCGATATTCTTTTTATTTGTTACAGTCCCAGTTTTTTCATCGATAGCAAAAAGATCAGTTTGTTTCCCTCGACCTAAATTAGTGAACGAATATAACACTTGTCCATTTTGGCCTGCATCTAAATCAGTAGCATTTAGAGTGATTATTGATGTTCCAATCTTAGTGTTTTCATACATACTGGCTTTATACAGAGTTTGACTGAATACAGGAGGATTATCATTGCTGTCCAAAACGGTCACTGCTATGGTCATACTGCCTGATTTAGCAGGAGTTCCTCCATCAATGGCTGTCAGTGTGAGTCGAATCACAGGCTGTGTTTCTCTGTCTAGAACTTTCTGTAGCAATAATTCGGGAGATGAACTCTCCCCTTTATGCGTGGCTAGAGAGAAGTATTCATTTTCGCTCAGTTTGTAGATATTTACTGTATTTTTACCGACATCTGCATCGTCAGCCGTATGCAAAGGAAACTTAGCCCCTGCTGCTGTACTCTCTGTAATGTTAATCACTTGTGACGTGCTGAGAAATGATGGTGAATTATCATTTACATCAACAATGATAATTTCAATCCGGTACAATTTTAACGGGTTATTAATAACTGCTTCTACACTGAGGGAACATTTTGGTTCATCTGCGCAGAGTTCCTCCCGATCTATTCTCTCATTAACATACAGGACACCAGTCTTTAGATTTACCTCGAGATATTTCCTCTTTGATCCAGCAACGAGCTGAAACATGCGGGACTCCAAGTCCTGAACATTAATGTTCAAATCTTTGGCCATATTTCCGACAACAGTCCCCAGATTAACCTCCTCTGAGACGGAGTAGGAGAGCTGCCCGCATACCGTTTCCCAATAACAATCCAGCAGCAGGAACAAGAGATAAATCCACGCATAGCTCGTTCTGCTCGGCAAATGCATCATTCCACTCGTTGTGAAAAATCATAGACAGATTGGGCCAATAACGCCCCTCAAATCAAGAAACTATATTCAATATCCCCAAAATGAGTTGTTCGGCATATTTCCCCTGCAATACGAATACCGCTCCCTCTCGTCCTCCAGGTCTCTTTGTTTCAATCGCCGGAGAAACGCAGCGCCGTCCTTTGAATGTGGGAGGAGCCCCGAGCCACGAGAGGAAGTTCAAATGTGAAGGTCTATAATGTCCTCTTGTGGACACGTGTTATAACTACACTCAGCATGTGAGTCAGTGATTAGCAGGTCCGTCTTTCAATGAGGGGGTTGGCGGTTCAATCCCCACCCTCGTCGATGTGTCCTTGAGCAAGACACTTAACACTGAATTGCTCCCTGTAGCTGTGTCTACGGTGTATGAATGTCACATGATTGTAATTTGCTTTGGATAAAAGAGTCAGCTAAATGAAATGTAATGCAATAAACTGTATTAAACTACACTTGCATGCTTACAATATTATTGAACATGCCGAGCCAATCCATACCTCCAGGACGAATCATCAGTGCATATGTTATGCACATCCTTTGGTTTAACATGTCTTCTCTATGTTTTGACAATCTGATTTATTTTTAGAAACATTTCCAGAAAAAGATTTACAAGTCGGCTATTGCTGTTAGAAAAAAAAGGTTTTTCAAATATCAACGTTACAGGAAGATTGTTTAGTAAGAATTTCAACACTATAGCCGTCTTAGTAGCCAGAGAAACACAAACTAAGGAAAGAAAACAACGAAGTTCAAAGGCGTTTATAAATGAAACACGACCAGCAATGTGTTCAGCACCACGGACAGCGATACACATTCAAACCATCTGAGCGGCAAGTGAAGACTGAGATCACAAATCCCAAAACACACTAAGACTAAGCAGGCTTATTCACATGAATGTACTCAAATAATTTTAAGTGTTTCATTTGCAACGCAAACAGAAGTGTTTTCATCATTTTGTATTCACCCACCATGGCACAGATCTCTTTGAAAAGGACTTTCAGTAAAACGACATTAATTGTCATCCAATTACTGACTCAATTGAATCATTATGTGCTCCTTTAATGCTTTAATCTCAAGAGGTTCTTACCTTGTCTTTGTTGGGTAAAGTCTGTGTTGTATAAGTATCTCCTCCGTTTATACTGATCAGTTCACCATCGGCAGGAGGAAACTGTGGTGGGAAAACCACTACGTCACTCTTCAGCGTGTCTGAGCTGAAGCACACATCATACTGCTGAGTCGACTTGGAGTAAGACCAGCTCCCGTCAGGGTGGGTGGTGATCATTGGGGCGCTGTACCTGCTGAAGCTGCTGTCGGTCCTGTGGCATTTGACAGCTATTAAACCGATGAGGCTCAGCAGAAAGATCACCGACACCGACACGATGCCGATCAGCAGGTACAGGTTCAAGTCAGAGAAGCTGTCCTCCTTCATGGGCACATGTCTGAACTGAGTCTGGATGTCAGCTGTGCTTTCAACCACCACCACGTCAATAGTCACAGTAGCGGACAGGGAGGGTTCTCCGTAATCAGAAACCATCACCACCAAGGGGTGAGCTTTCAGGTCGTTGTCACTCATTCTCCTCTTAGTCCTGATCTCTCCGGTGCTGGTTCCGATCCGGAAGAGGTTGTTTCTTTGGGCTGAGACACGTGGTAAGAAAGGAGCGGCTTGTATCCAGAGTCTGCGTCTACAGCCCTGATCTTTGCCACAAAGTATCCCGCTTCAGCAGAATAGGGGATGCTCTCACTGTTAACGGAGCCGTGCTCAGAATAGGGCGCGAGGATCGTGGGACTGTTGTCGTTCTCATCCAGGACTAAAACGTTCACAGTCACGTTGCTGCTGAGCGGAGGAACACCAGAGTCTGTGGCCTGGACTTTGAACTGAAAGGCGTTTAGCTCCTCGTAGTTAAACGACTGCAGACTGACGATGTCTCCTGTCTCTGAGTTGATATTTACCATTGTTGAGAGAGGCAATGAGTTAGTATTACTTTTTAAAAATGAATAGGTCACCTGACCATTTTGATTGATGTCAGCATCGATAGCTGAAACAGTTTTTATAACTGCTCCTGATGGACTGTTTTCTTTCACATAGACATTGATCATGTTTTCTATAAACAGAGGTCTGTTATCATTTACATCGGTTACGTGTACATTGATAACGTTTGTGCTAGAGAGAGGTGGGCTTCCCTCATCAGACGCAGTGATGCTAATACTGTATTGAGATCTGCTCTCCCTGTCAAGAGGACCGTCCACAACTAACGAATAGTAATTCTTATAATTTGACTCTAATTTAAAAGGGACATCATTGGAAATGTCACAGTTCACCATCCCATTTTTACCTCCGTCTTTATCAAATAGTGAAACAAGTGCAATAGCGGTGCCAACGGACACATCCTCCCTCACGGTGTTCAACAATGATGTCACTGAAATTTCAGGTGCATTGTCGTTGACGTCTAAAACTTCAATCAATAATTTGGTGTGTGAGGTCATCGGGGAAGAAGCTCCATCACTAGCTTGTACTCTGATCTCAAAAGCATTATTTTCTTCAAAGTCAATATTCTTTTTATTTGTTACAGTCCCAGTTTTTTCATCGATAGAAAAAAGATCAGTTTGTTTCCCTCGACCTAAATTAGTGAACGAATATACCACTTGTCCATTTTGGCCTGCATCAAAATCAGTAGCATTTAGAGTGATTATTGATGCTCCAATCTTAGTGTTTTCATACACACTGGCTTTATACAGAGTTTGACTGAATACAGGAGGATTATCATTAATGTCTAAGACATTAACTATAATTACCATAGTCCCTGATTTAGCAGGAGTTCCTCCATCAATGGCTGTCAGTGTGAGTCGAATCACAGGCTGTGTTTCTCTGTCTAAAACTTTCTGTAGCAATAATTCGGGAGATGAACTCTCCCCTTTATGCGTGGCTAGAGAGAAGTATTCGTTTTGGCTCAGCTTGTAGATATTTACTGTATTTTTACCGACGTCTGCATCGTCAGCCGTATGCAAAGGAAACTTAGCCCCTGCTGCTGTATTCTCTGTAATGTTAATCACTTGTGACGTGCTGAGAAATGATGGTGAATTATCATTTACATCAACAATGATAATTTCAATCCGGTACAATTTTAACGGGTTATTAATAACTGCTTCTACACTGAGGGAACATTTGGGTTCATCTGCGCAGAGTTCCTCCCGATCTATTCTCTCATTAACATACAGGACACCAGTCTTTAGATTTACCTCGAGATATTTCCTCTTTGATCCAGCAACGAGCTGAAACATGCGGGACTCCAAGTCCTGAACATTAATGGTCAAATCTTTGGCAATATTTCCGACAACAGTCCCCAGATTAACCTCCTCTGAGACGGAGTAAGAGAGCTGCCCGCATACCGTTTCCCAGTAACAATCCAGCAGCAGGAACAAGAGATAAATC
Organism: Pseudoliparis swirei; assembly: GCF_029220125.1. NCBI lineage: Eukaryota > Metazoa > Chordata > Actinopteri > Perciformes > Liparidae > Pseudoliparis > Pseudoliparis swirei. Next base: position 14,598,099 of record NC_079406.1, on the reverse strand, counting down.
CACGCAGATCTCGTTCTGCTCGGCAAATGCATCATTCCACTCGTTGTGAAAAATCATAGACAGATTGGGCCAATAACGCCCCTCAAATCAAGAAACTATATTCAATATCCCCAAAATGAGTTGTTCGGCATATTTCCTCTGCAATACGAATACCGCTCCCTCTCGTCCTCCAGGTCTCTTTGTTTCAATCGACGGAGAAACGCAGCGTCGTCCTCTGAATGTGGGAGGAGCCCCGAGCCACGAGAGGAAGTTCAAATGTGAAGGTCTACAATGTCCTCTTGTGGACACGTGTTATAACTACACTCAACATGTGAGTCAGTGATTAGCAGGTCCGTCTTTCAATGAGGGGGTTGGCGGTTCAATCCCCACCCTCGTCGATGTGTCCTTGAGCAAGACACTTAACACTGAATTGCTCCCTGTAGCTGTGTCTACGGTGTATGAATGTCACATGATTGTAATCTGCTTTGGATAAAAGGGTCAGCTAAATGAAATGTAATGCAATAAACTGTATTAAACTACACTTGCATGCTTACAATATTATTGAACATGCCGAGCCAATCCATACCTCCAGGACGAATCATCAGTGCATATGTTATGCACATCCTTTGGTTTAACATGTCTTCTCTATGTTTTGACAATCTGATTTATTTTTAGAAACATTTCCAGAAAAAGATTGCCAAGTCGGCTATTGCTGTTAGAAAAAAAGGTTTTGCAAATATCAACGTTACAGGAAGATTGTTTAGTACGAATTTCAACACTATAGCTGTCTTAGTAGCCAGAGAAACACAAACTAAGGAAAGAAAACAACGAAGGTCAAAGGCGTTTATAAATGAAACACGACCAGCAATGTGTTCAGGACCACGGACAGCGATACACATTCAAACCATCTGAGCGGCAAGTGAAGACTGAGATCACAAATCCCAAAACACATTAAGACTAAGCAGGCTTATTCACATGAATGTACTCAAATATTTTTTCGTGATTCATTTGCAACGCAAACAGAAGTGTTTTTATCATTTTGTATTCACCCACCATGGCACAACTCTCTTTGAAAAGGACTTTCAGTAAAACGACATTAATTATCATCCAATTACTGACTAAATTGTATCATTATGTGCTCCTTTAATGCTTTAATCTCAAGAGGTTCTTACCTTGTCTTTGTTGGGTAAAGTCTGTGTTGTATAAGTATCTCCTCCGTTTATACTGATCAGTTCACCATCGGCAGGAGGAAACTGTGGTGGGAAAACGACTACGTCACTCTTCAGCGTGTCTGAGCTGAAGCACACGTCATACTGCTGAGTCGACTTGGAGTAAGACCAGCTCCCGTCAGGGTGGGTGGTGATCATGGGGGCGCTGTACCTGCTGAAGCTGCCGTCGGTCCTGTGGCATTTGACAGCTATTAAAGTGATGAGGCTCAGCAGAAAGATCACCGACACCGACACGATGCCGATCAGCAGGTACAGGTTCAAGTCAGAGAAGCTGTCCTCTTTTATGGGCACATGTCTGAACTGAGTCTGGATGTCAGCTGTGCTTTCAACCACCACCACGTCAATAGTCACAGTAGCGGACAGGGAGGGTTCTCCGTTATCAGAAACCATCACCACCAAGGGGTGAGCTTTCAGGTCGTTGTCACTCATTCTCCTCTTAGTCCTGATCTCTCCAGTGCTGGTTCCGATCCGGAAGAGGTTGTTTCCTTTGGGCTCAGACAGGTGGAAAGAAAGCAGCGCGTTGTATCCAGAGTCTGCGTCTACAGCCCTGATCTTTGCCACAAAGTATCCCGCTTCAGCAGAATAGGGGATGCTCTCACTGTTAACGGAGCCGTGCTCAGAATAGGGCGCGAGGATCGTGGGACTGTTGTCGTTCTCATCCAGGACTAAAACGTTCACAGTCACGTTGCTGCTGAGCGGAGGAACACCAGAGTCTGTGGCCTTGACTTTAAACTGAAAGGCGTTTAGCTCCTCGTAGTTAAACGACTGCAGACTGACGATGTCTCCTGTCTCTGAGTTTATATTCACCATTGTTGAGAGAGACAACACGTTATTATTACTTTTTAAGAACGAATAGCTCACCTGACCATTTTGACTGATATCGGCGTCAATTGCAGTCACAGTTTTAATAACTGCTCCTACTGGACTGTTCTCTTTAACATATATATTAAGCACTGACTCTGAGAAGCGAGGAGGGTTGTCATTGACGTCAGAGACCTGAACTGTCACTATGCTGGTGCTGGAGAGAGGTGGAGTCCCTTCATCATTTGCTACGATGACGACATTGTACTCGGCCATGATTTCTCTGTCAAGTGGACCATCAACTACTAACGAATAATAATTTTTATAATTTGTGTCCAATTTAAAGGGGCTTTCGTTTTGTATGACAGCTTTTACAGCCCCGTTTTCCCCTCCATCTTTGTCCAACACAGAGACAAGCGCTATAGCGGTACCTACTTCTGCGTTCTCCCTCACTGTGTTTCGTAGTGACGTCACAGTGATCTCAGGAGCGTTGTCGTTTAGGTCCACCACCTCTACCAGCACCTTACAGTGAGCAGACATCGGAGGTTGGCCTTTGTCACTGGCCTGCGCATGAATCTCAAACGCGGGGTGTTCTTCATAGTCGATCTTACCTTTGATTAAAATCGCACCCGTGTTCGAGTCTATTTCAAATAAATGTAAAATGCGATCCTGTCCTTTACTTCTTAAAGAATATTCTATGTCTGCATTTAATCCCTCATCTGCGTCTGTTGCATTAAGAACGACCACAGGAGACCCTATTGGCAAGTTTTCAAATATTTTAACTTTGAATAAAGATTTACTGAAAACTGGATGGTTGTCGTTAATATCCAACACAGTGATAATGATTTGTGAGGTTCCCGATCGGCTTGGATTCCCTCCGTCCAGCGCAGTTAGAGTGAGTTGTATCACTGAGCCGTGCTCTCGGTCTAAGGATTTCTTCAGAACTAACTCGGCCGACACGCCGTCTCCCCCTTTGTGAACGTCTAAAGAAAAATAATCATTACTACTAAGCTTGTATGTATTAACGCCGTTCTTTCCAACATCCAAGTCCGATGCTTCTATTAATCCAAATTTCACTCCCGGTAACGTATTCTCCGCTATGTTAATTGACTGCAATTGTTCAGAGAAAACGGGCGCGTTGTCGTTCATATCAGTTATAGTGATCTCTAACCGGTACAGCTTCAGCGGGTCATTAATCACGGCCTCGACATTGACTGTACATGTTGTCGCCTTCGCACAAAGCTCTTCTCGGTCGATTCTTTCATTGACATAAAGAACACCAGTTTTCAGATTTACATCAAAATATTTTCTCTTTGAACCCGCGACAATCTGAAACATACGAGACTCTAAATCCTGCACATTGAGATTTAGATCCTTGGCGATATTGCCAACAGAGGTGCCCGGGTTTACCTCCTCTGGTACGGAATACGAGAGCTGTCCAGAAGCCGCTTCCCAGCAACCATTCAGCAGCACGGCCACAAGATATATCCGAAAACAGTTTGTTTTGCTTGAGAGATACATAACCAAATCCAAGCCGAAAAAGAGTAAAATCCCAGGTTAACCAATCCCGTCAAAAAATCATGATGAATGTAAGGTACACATTCCAGTTTCTCGCATTTTTACCAGGCAGCTGGGAAATGCTGTTCACCCTTTTCTCTCTCGCCCTGCGTCTCTTTGTAACAAAGCCCAGAGGAACGTCATCATCCCGTTTCTGGGAGGAGTCATCCGCCTCCTGAAATAACGTTCAGATGTCATGGTCTACAGTGGCTCTATGTGGTGATGTATAAAAACTACATTCAACCTCACAGCAGCAATGGAAAGACTAGCAGCTGTTTAAACAGAGCGATGCAGTCAAAGAAATATATAGTTGCAATTATCAAATAATAGTAATTACACATCTCGACTTAATATACTCTTATTTTCCTATTTTCTCTTTCTGACTTTGTATCTGCTTACAAATAGACCTTCTTCTGTTAATTTGTGTAGATTTCTAGCCGGGAATTCAGTTAAGAACATTTAATTTAAAGCAAAGCACTCGACACACTGAAGAGATAATTGAAGAAGTTGATTGCAATTAAAAATTGCAACGTTTTTATATTTTAGAATCGGAAAAAAAGGAAAGGGAATTGAAGTAATGGAGTAGGCTACTGTAATATCTCCCTTGAATATTGGGAACGGTTTTTGTACATGTCATGAATATATACGAATAATTTCGAAAAATCGAAATATATGTGGCAAGAAATGACACGATACTGTTTTTACATTAGATAAAAAAATATGCAATCCACTCTCCCCGCACTCTGCACCCCGTGGTGCTTTTTTTCAGAACAATAGACAACGAAACGCAATTTGTGTATACTGTGAAAGGCACCGTAAAAATGTAAAGTACTGCTCATGTCGCACTGAACATTACATCACACATTGAACGCTAATTATAATGTATTTTATTTGTTGTGGGTATTTCTCACAAAGTAATTTAACTTTACAATGAAGACAAACAAAACACGGAGGGGGCATGCTTTCAGTCTCAGCTCCCGGGAAAACATTATTACAAATAGCCTTTTCATACTTTTCTTACCTTGTCTTGGTTGGGTAAAGTCTGTGTTCTCGAATAAGTATCTCCTCCGTTAATACTGATCAGTTCACCATCGACAGGAGGAAACTGTGGTGGAAAAACCACTACGTCACTCTTCAGCGTGTCTGAGCTGAAGCACACGTCATACTGCTGAGTCGACTTGGAGTAAGACCAGCTCCCGTCAGGGTGGGTGGTGATCATTGGGGCGCTGTACCTGCTGAAGCTGCCGTCGGTCCTGTGGCATTTGACAGCTATTAAAGTGATGAGGCTCAGCAGAAAGATCACCGACACCGACACGATGCCGATCAGCAGGTACAGGTTCAAGTCAGAGAAGCTGTCCTCCTTTATGGGCACATGTCTGAACTGAGTCTGGATGTCAGCTGTGCTTTCAACCACCACCACGTCAATAGTCACAGTAGCGGACAGGGAGGGTTCTCCGTTATCAGAAACCATCACCACCAAGGGGTGAGCTTTCAGGTCGTTGTCACTCATTCTCCTCTTAGTCCTGATCTCTCCGGTGCTGGTTCCGATCCGGAAGAGGTTGTTTCCTTTGGGCTCAGACAGGTGGAAAGAAAGCAGCGCGTTGTATCCAGAGTCTGCGTCTACAGCCCTGATCTTTGCCACAAAGTATCCCGCTTCAGCAGAATAGGGGATGCTCTCACTGTTAACGGAGCCGTGCTCAGAATAGGGCGCGAGGATCGTGGGACTGTTGTCGTTCTCATCCAGGACTAAAACGTTCACAGTCACGTTGCTGCTGAGCGGAGGAACACCAGAGTCTGTGGCCTGGACTTTAAACTGAAAGGTGTTTAGCTCCTCGTAGTTAAAAGACTGCAGACTGACGATGTCTCCTGTCTCTGAGTTTATATTCACCATTGTTGAGAGAGACAACACGTTATTATTACTTTTTAAGAACGAATAGCTCACCTGACCATTTTGACTGATATCGGCGTCAATTGCAGTCACAGTTTTAATAACTGCTCCTACTGGACTGTTCTCTTTAACATATATATTAAGCACTGACTCTGAGAAGCGAGGAGGGTTGTCATTGACGTCAGAGACCTGAACTGTCACTATGCTGGTGCTGGAGAGAGGTGGAGTCCCTTCATCATTTGCTACGATGATGACATTGTACTCGGCCATAATTTCTCTGTCAAGTGGACCATCAACTACTAACGAATAATAATTTTTATAATTTGTGTCCAATTTAAAGGGGCTTTCGTTTTGTATGACAGCTTTTACTGCCCCGTTTTCCCCTCCATCTTTGTCCAACACAGAGACAAGTGCTATAGCAGTACCTACTTCTGCGTTCTCCCTCACTGTGTTTAGTAGTGACGTCACAGTGATCTCAGGTGCGTTGTCGTTTAGGTCCACCACCTCTACCAACACCTTACAATCCGCAGACATCGGAGGTTGGCCTTTGTCACTGGCCTGCGCATGAATCTCAAACGCGGGGTGTTCCTCATAGTCGATCTTACCTTTGATTAAAATCGCACCCGTGTTCGAGTCTATTTCAAATAAATGTAAAATGTGATCCTGTCCTTTACTTCTTAAAGAATATTCTATGTCTGCATTTAATCCCTCATCTGCGTCTGTTGCATTTAGAACGACCACAGTAGTATCGACCGCTAAATTCTCAGAAATCCGTGCCTTGTATAACGACCTGCTGAAAACCGGAGAGTTGTCGTTATTGTCTAACACATTGATAATAATGAGAGAGGTTGCTGATCTGGTTGGATTTCCACCGTCCACAGCAGTAACTGTTAACCTCACAGTGCGTTCTTTCTCTCGGTCTAAAGCTTTCTGGAGCAAAAGCTGCGCAGACACACTCTCTCCGCCTTTGTGAACCTCAACAGCAAAATAATCATTTGGACTTAGTTTATACGTACTAACGCTATTCTTGCCAACATCGAGGTCCGATGCTCCTATAAATCCAAATTTCCCCCCTGGAACGGTACTTTCAGCAATGTTAAGAGACTGTACTTTCTCCGGGAAATATGGCGCATTGTCATTGATATCGACTATATTCACCTCTAAACGGTAAAGCTTCAATGGATTGTTGATCACTGCCTCTACGTTCACAGAACATGTTGGAGATTTAGCACAAAGCTCCTCGCGGTCGATTCTTTCATTGACATAAAGAACACCAGTTTTCAGATTTACATCGAAATATTTTCTTTTCGCTCCGCTCACAATCTGAAACATACGGGGCTCCAAGTCGTGTACATTAAGGTTTAGATCTTTCGCGAGATTCCCCACAGAAGTCCCCGGGTTTACCTCTTCTGATACAGAGTAAGAGAGCTGCCCAGACGCCGCTTCCCGGCAGCAGTCCAACAGAACAACGAGTAAATAAATCCCAAACGGGCTCCGTAACATCCGCGTCGACATATTTGGATCCAACGTGATCAGTGCATCTGTATTCCAATGTGCACAATAGTTCAGGATGGAGATCCACATTCCGGTTTCCTCGCTGTTTGAGTTGACACCGACACAATGATGGCCACACAGTCCATTCTTGGGCTGCGTCTCTTTGTAACAAAGCCCAGAGAAACATAATCATCTTCTGAATGTGGGAGGAGCCTGAAGCAGCCTGAACATCTACATCTGACGGTCTACAATGTCACCCTGTGGTCGTTTTATTAACTACAATAAATGCTATAGCTGATAAAAACACATGTCCCACTATACTGAACCGTCAAGTCAATATACAATAACAATAAGTACAAAATAAAAGAACACCAAAATAAGCAAAACAGTCAAATTCCATTATGTAATCCTTCACAGATTTATAATAGTACACACTCGCAAGTTCTTCAGAGAGTCTCATTCTTTAAATGTGCTGAAATCTTCACATATTAATACATATTGATAGTTTTCAGACAGCACACACCGCAGTTTGTTTTGCGCACGCCACACACTGTGGTGCTTATTTCAGCACCATGGACAACGAACTACACACGGCAGTGCTCTCAGAAGAAAGAGAGGCTTACGTTGATTTCAATATTGCGTTAGACCATGAATACACAAAATAAAACAACGTTGTCAAATACATTGTAGAAAGAAACTTCCATCTGTTAAGAAAGGGAACACGGGGATCCACGTCAACCGCAGCTCTGGAAAATAAAGTACATCTAAAGGAAAATGTTCTTACCTTGTCTTGGTTGGGTAAAGTCTGAGTTCTTGTATAAGTGTCTCCTCCGTTTATACTGATCAGCTCACCATCGGCAGGAGGAAACTGTGCGGGGAAAACGACTACGTCACTCTTCAGCGTGTCTGAGCTGAAGCACACGTCATACTGCTGAGTCGACTTGGAGTAAGACCAGCTCCCGTCAGGGTGGGTGGTGATCATGGGGGCGCTGTACCTGCTGAAGCTGCCGTCGGTCCTGTGGCATTTGACAGCTATTAAACTGATGAGGCTCAGCAGAAAGATCACCGACACCGACACGATGCCGATCAGCAGGTACAGGTTCAAGTCAGAGAAGCTGTCCTCCTTTATGAGCACATGTCTGAACTGAGTCTGGATGTCAGCTGTGCTTTCAACCACCACCACGTCAATAGTCACAGTAGCGGACAGGGAGGGTTCTCCGTTATCAGAAACCATCACCACCAAGGGGTGAGCTTTCAGGTCGTTGTCACTCATTCTCCTCTTAGTCCTGATCTCTCCGGTGCTGGTTCCGATCCGGAAGAGGTTGTTTCCTTTGGGCTCAGACAGGTGGAAAGAAAGCAGCGTTGTATCCAGAGTCTGCGTCTACAGCCCTGATCTTTGCCACAAAGTATCCCGCTTCAGCAGAATAGGGGATGCTCTCACTGTTAACGGAGCCGTGCTCAGAATAGGGCGCGAGGATCGTGGGACTGTTGTCGTTCTCATCCAGGACTAAAACGTTCACAGTCACGTTGCTGCTGAGCGGAGGAACACCAGAGTCTGTGGCCTGGACTTTAAACTGAAAGGCGTTTAGCTCCTCGTAGTTAAACGACTGCAGACTGACGATGTCTCCTGTCTCTGAGTTTATATTCACCATTGTAGATGATGGGTTATGGTTACTTTGTAAAAACGAATAACTCACGTGACTATTCTGGTCCACGTCAGCATCAGTGGCAGTTACTGTTTTAATTATTTCTCCCACTGGGCTGTTTTCCTTCAGGTACACATTGATGAGGGGCTCTGGGAACCGAGGTGGATTATCATTTACATCAGCAATGTGTATTGAAAGTACACCCGTGCTGGAGAGTGACGGGGTCCCTCTATCAGTGGCCACTATGGTGACGTTGTAGTTAGAGACACTCTCTCTGTCCAGGGGTCCGTCAACTAACAACGAATAATAATTGTTGTAGTTTGTTTCGAGTTTGAGTGGAACCCCGGTTCTAATTTGAATGTTCACATCACCGTTCTTCCCACCGTCCTTATCGACGACCGACACCAGAGCCACCACGGTGCCTGCGTGAGCGTCCTCTTTCACTGTGGCGTGGAGTGACGTCACAGTGATCTCGGGGGCATTGTCATTTACGTCCACCACTTCAACCAGCACTTTACAATGAGCGGACATGGGAGGCTGCCCTTTATCACTGGCCTCGACACGTATCTCAAAAGCCTTTTTGTCTTCGAAGTCTATATTTCCTTTTACCGTTATGACTCCCGTTCGACTTTCAATTTCAAAGATATCAAGCACGTGATCTTGATCTTTGCTCCTCAGTGAATACACAATCTCACTGTTGAGGTCTTCGTCTGCATCGGTGGCGTTCACGGCAATTACTGTCGTACCCAATGGCGTGTTCTCTGTGATTTTAGTTTTATACAACGTTTCACTGAATATTGGAACGTTATCGTTATTGTCTAACACATTAATAACAAGCTGCGAGGTGCTTGATTTTGGAGGACTCCCTCCATCTACAGCGGTCAGTGTCACAGTGACCACAGGCTGCTTCTCTCGGTCTAAGGCTTTCTGCAACACTAGCTCAGCAGACACACTGTCACCTGCTCTGTGCACATCCAGAGAGAAATGTGCATTCTGGCTTAGTTTGTAAGTACTGACTCCATTTCTCCCCACATCTACATCACTTGCTTCAGACAATGCAAATTTCACCCCTGGTAACGTGCTCTCTGCGATGTACAGATTTTGAAAATTGGTCGTAAACAATGGGGCATTGTCATTTACGTCTAAAATATCAACGTCAATACGGTAAAGCTTCAGAGGGTTATTTATGACGGCTTCCACACTTACTGAGCATTTAATTTCCTCCCCGCAGAGCTGCTCTCTGTCTATTCTCTCACTGACATACAGCACACCCGTCTTTAAATTGATCTCGAAAAATGTTCTCTTTGATCTGGTAACAATTTGAAACATACGTGATTCCAAGTCCTGTAAATTTAAGTTTAGGTCCTTCGCAATATTTCCAAGAGGAGTCCCCGGGTTTACCTCCTCTGAGACGGAATAGGAGAGCTGCCCAGAGACCGTTTCCCAGTATAATTCCAGTAGAAAGAGCCCGAGATAGATCCCGAAATATTTCCATCTAGGTGAAGACATGTTTCTGTCCAATAAAGCATGAATAGGACTTCAAGTCAGGATATTGCAGGTAGTCTGGAAGATATCAACCGAGCTGAGCTTTGAATTTGATTGGAACATTCTCTCTTTGTTCCACCGTCCTCCTTCTATAACAGAGACTGAAGAAATGTCCAAATCGCCTGGAAACAGGAGTGGCCTACTTCTTTCAGAGAGTAGAGCTGACTCGGATGGATCAACAGCGGTGCCGCGTGGTGAAATAGACATCATGCAGAGATCAGGGAAGAGGAAGACCTAATGTTGCAGCCATTACGTCACACCATACCATTTCGATATCACTGTAAGTGCTGCTAAATATCCTCACTCAAATACGAGCGATCAAAATTACATTTCAGCACCATGGACAACACATCAGAGAATGTTGCATGAAGCCTGCTCTGCCTGTCTTTTCATGAGACACACACACACACACACACACACAGCATATTGTCCACTTCTCTACCCAAAGCCTGTTCCCATTTATTTAATTAGGCAGTCATTTTGCATTCATGTGAAGACTTCTGTGGAGGCACGGCATCCATAAATCATCCAGTCATTTATTTGTGCACCCTGCTCGGTTGGCAATTTCTGAATAGCACAATGGTTACTTATAGCACATAATTGCAATCACAATCATAACAACAAACTGCAATAGAGCCAGGCTACAACATTTGATTTATACTAGAAATAAGTCATCTTCTTACTACTTCTGCATCTCTCCCTTCTCATTTTGTCTTTTTATTATTTGTGTTTGCCTTGAGAGTATTGCATGAAGTTAATTGGACCCTGTTGTTCCGTGCTGTGGTGTACCTCGGTGTATTTTAGTATTTCTTCACATTTCCACAGAGATGGTCGTCATGAGTTTATGCACATTCCCTTGTTTGTAATCCCAAGATTAAGCTCTGGGTTCAGAAACTCCTGTCCTATTTCCATAGGAAACATGATTTGATTTTAAAATATTAATAACCAATAGGCACTGAGTCATCCGTAAACCCTAAAATGCAATAATCATAATAGCTCACAAAAGATGACCTGTTTACTCAAAGATGTATGTTTTGTATATGTGGACTCTGAATATACTGCACATTCATCTTATTTACAAACACACAAGTGAACACACAAAGGCCGAATGGCCCATCGGACCCAGACAGATCATGATGAAATTCAATGAGTCATACTTTATTTGTAGGTCACTGTCTATACTGTGCCAGCCTTACAGACCTTCAGTCTGGATTATTTTACTCATAAACTCATCATGACACACAGGGACCACTGATGCGCCAGTTTACTCAGCACTCTAAAGATAATCTGTCTATATTTTTCCAGGGATTCTGCTTCGCGGCCCGCTGCCTCTGCTGTGAACTGGTTTTCTAGGTTAAATGTGAACACAACATGTAATTGTGTATTCCACCACTTGTGTCTGTTAATTATCTTTTGGAAGAGTGTGTCTAAAATGTGAATAAGAGTGTCCATATGCAATCCCCAAGTTAACCTAATACTGTTCGGCATTGTCCACACACAGAATGAAGGTTATCAGAGACTGTAGTATTGAACCCACCTGTGAGAGACGCCGGGGCCTGCATGCCCACTAGGCCTTGTGGAAGAAACACAGAGTGTGAATTAAGTTAATGAAAGATGATGAGAACACATCAGCTCCTCTTCCAATGCCAGATACATCTCCTCTGGGAAGCATCTGCAGAAGGGTCAATTAATCAATTAATAGCTCCGTATGCACTAGACAGACAAATGTAATCATCATTTTCAAACACATCGCCTTCATGTTGCTTGAAATGATTACATGTTAGTTGATTCAAACAACCAAGTGCTTATGGCACAGCATTTCACTTTTTCTTCATGAAGTATTTTTCTTTCATTCATGCAAGTTACATTTCCTGAGGATATGTAGATTGACTTTTCTGAATAATTTAACATGAATTAACGGTAGTTAAGAAAATACACAGTATTTAGTCCCTTAAGGAGCTGTGCATAATAAATATATTGTTTAGATACATACATGTGCCTGTCAACCTGTCAGACCACATGATGAATTTAATAGGAGAAACAGTCGGCAGCATCAAGAGCAGCGTGGTCAAAGGTGCAGAGGGAGCAGTATAGGGGTGGGGGAAGGGGGGGGGGGGGGCTTGGGCAGGAGCAGTGAACAGACCTGTTTTAGGAGTGTTCAATGCATTATTAAAGGCAAACCACCACATATAGTCAACCAATTAGCTAATGTATCTCCTCCATACTAGGGGATTTCATGATAGCCCAACATAGCCATCAATGTGTGTGTGCTTGTGAGTTAGTGTGTGTTAGAAGGGCGTGTACTGTGCTGTTCTCTGTGTGTGAGTAGATGGGGGAAGGGTGCGATCTGAACATGTTCCAAGGCGAGGCCCCCCCTCCTCCTTTCCTCCTCTCTCCTTCTGCACAGCTCTCTTGTCTCCATAGCAACGCCATCTCAGGCACAGACATGATGCATGTGTGGACAAACGCACACCCACAGCCTCACTAAAGCCGAAGCGTATGGGTTTATTTTTCAAAAGGCACGAGATAGTATAAAGTAATACGCCGCAGAATTTCATACCCACCTCTAGATTTGTATCTCCTACTGTTCACTTTCACATCGTCGGCTTATCTCACTAAACGTATCATATCCGATTGTGACAAGCAACACACACACACACACACCTACACACACCTAGACACACACACACACACACGCTTGTACCACACCATGCCGTCCCCAGTTGCTGTTGGGCTGCTCATGCATTGATAATGTAGCACTGCAACAGCATATTCGATATGACAGATTCACTTTTCCAGCAGTGCTTGCTTCTCTTTCCACCCCCACAGCCGCACAGCGAGCATGACCTTTGCATTCAGCCCAACCCCACCTTCTCTGCCCACTCTGGGCCAGGGCTCTGGGGACCACCCCCCTCTCTTTCAGTCCACACGCTACATCCTGCTTCATGTGACGAGGTCCTGATGTCATAGTGCAGTTTTAGTTCGGAGTCGAGCTCATCACGACACAAGGGGGCAACCTACTCCTTTTGCATGTCTCCTTCTTTACTCAGTACCAAACCTCCAGTACTATATCATGTTTGTTTCTTCTGAGCTTCACATATTTTTCTTTTTCTTTGTGTGTTCATCTGCTGAACTGTTTCAATTTATCTGGTGATTCTCTGAGAAACAGCTGTGCTATGACTCCTATAGCAGTTGATTTTTAGTGACAGTTTAACTAGAACCACACCCAACTGCAGCACTACACTATTTCATGTCTAAGATGCTCTGATAAAGCAGAGGGGATGAATGGAGATAAAGAAGTAACAGGACTGGCATATTGTCATAGGAAGTATAACAATGGAGGTACTTGATTATCTATGGAACAATGACCCCTCACTATCATATGACATTGTATTTGAAAAGAAAAATGGTAAAATGTTTCTATTTACAGGATTAGAATCCACAGCTGTGCAGACATTAGTAGCACTATATAGAATACATTTACTAGACTACTAGACTCACACTTGTATGCACACAAACAGCTACACAAACATATCATCCATAACATCATCTATGATAGATGTATAGAAAGAGAGAGGGAGAGAAAGAGGTTTAGGAAAGATGAATCACTTCTAATATTTTATCCAACATCAACTCAATCATTTACTTCTGAATCTGCGCTCGCTTCCACTGGTTTCTGGAGTAAGTAGGACAGGGGCGGGTCTATGGTAACATGAGCCGGAACCAGATGAAAACCAGGACACAGCAATATGGAGCATGCACACACACACACACACACACACACACACACACACACACACACACACACACACACACACACACACACACACACACATACCCTTGAGATAAAACTAGAGGCACACCAACACAGTGTTCACTCATATAAGTAATGACACAATGCTCAAATCTTGCGTAATTAGTTACTCAAGTGTAAACCAACAGGCCGGAGAAACATCATGCTGCTGCGGCCTGAGTGATTGCTCTATTTCATGTTGTTATGAATTGTCATTGCCAAAATGGGGAGCTGGGAGAGTGTGATCTCGGTCCATATGCCTAATCCGCATAACATGTCTGTCTTTTACAATTTTGCAGTCACTTTATTTGACGTTTTAGCCTCTCTATCAACGCACCAACACTATTGCCATTATTTCCATTCAGTATAAAGACATTAACAACTTGCCAGTTTCAGGTTATCTTTATTGTAAAAGGCCATCTGTTCGTAAAACCCAACATGTTCTTAATCATAATGGAGCTATGCAATTATAATTGCAGTCATTAAACTGTGTAACAGTGAATGTACGGTACATGGTAAGCAATACCCCTCTACAGTATGAGTCACAGTGTGTCTGTGTGGAGTTTAACGGCAGGAGGGAATCATCAGGGAGGAGGTTGGATCACTGGTACAGTGGTGCCAGGAGAACAGCCTCGTCCTCAACGTCAAGAAGACCAAGGAGCTGATCGTGGACTACAGGAAGCGGAGAGGAGAGCACACCCCCATCTCCATAGACGGAGTAGAGAGGTCAGCAGCAGTTCACACATCTCCGAGGACCTCAGGACACGCACACATCACGTGGTGAAAAGGGCCCAACAACGCCTGCAAATTCAACATGGCGACTGAGGAGAAACATTCTACACCAGTACCATCGAGAGTGTTCTGACAGTGTTCACTGACTGGTACGGAACTGCACCGCCCTGGGCGTAGGGGCACTACAGAGGGTGGTGCGGTCGGCACAGTACATCGTTGGAGGTGAGCTTCCTCCCCATCGCCAGGGCCAAACGGATGAAAGACAATAACACAAACCCGGTTCACACCTTCTACCGTCAGGCATCATGTCGCGACAAACAGACTGAGGGACACAGACTGAGGACAGCTTCAGTCAGGCCATCAGGCTGCTGAACAGGACTGAGACCCTCATTAAAAACTATACACATATTCCATGATTATCTGAATATGGCCATGGTGTATATTTTCACATTGTTTTATATATATATATTGTATATATATATTGTATATATATATATATATATATATTGTCTCAAAAAGTGTATATTTTATTGTTTTTTATATATATATATTGTCATGATGTATATTCTATTACATTGTTTTATATATATATTGTTAATACTTTCTTCTTTTTTTTGGTGTGGATATTGTATAGTTTATTCTCATTCTTATTCTTTTTTTAGTCTGCTACTGCTGTCGGGTGTTTTGCACATAAGAATTTCACAAACCGATTATACTTGTATAAAAAGGGATGTGACAATAAAAACTTGAAACTTGAAACTTGAAACTTGATTTCCATGTGTAAGAGAGGTGTGATGCGAGTAACAGAACTGGTGAGAAAGAGAGAGAGATTGAGAAGGACAAAAGAGAAACGTGTGTGCGCATGAATTCCATTCATATAGTTATATGTTATCAGTGGATATGTTGGTTATTCTAATCCAGCAAACATCTTATGAAAGCAGAGACACACTCAACATACCATTAATCAAAGTCTTAAGAAAACAGGATGCACAACAAGCTTTGATAATTGCAAAGGTAAATCTGATTCCTCAAATAGAATCACTTGACTGTAACTGACACTCTGATTGGCTCAACAGTGCCTGGAGACACAGGCAGTGTCTGATAGATCGCTGCTGTAACAGGGTGCACCCATAATAGATTCACTAGTTCCCTTCTTGTATCCATGGTGACGCAGATGCAGCCCCCATGCGCCCCTCCCTCCACCCTCCTCCACCGCACCGTCTTAATAAACATTCTGTATTATCACAAGGACGTGAAAAAGGCTTTTCTTTTCTTTTTAAATACCAAACAGACACATACACAACTGCCAGTTATATTCAACTAAAATACATATATGTTCCACAATGTGGACATTCACCCATTTTGCACAAACATTTTGTACACTCTCGTTCTCTCCTATTCTCTTTCTCTGCTTCCCACTCACACAGAGAAAAAGCCTAACCCAAACCATTTTTGTTGGATTAAGATCAAATCTATCTTCATAGTCTGGCATGGATAAACTAGATTTGTCAATCAAACAGTTCAGTGGGGAAGAGGGCAGGGACTGAGCCACGCTTTAATCAGAATGTAAAATGGGACAGGACTCGCTAACCACAGTTCAATACTGACACAGAAACTCAATAACCATACCAGTCAACACACTGCCACATACAGTGGCAGTGTGTTGACTGGTATGGTGTTTGTGTGGCAACAAGCTAAATAATTGAATGTATTGCACACAGACACATAAGGCAAAATAGAAGGGGCATGTCTTTACCATATTGTGCCACCAGGGGGAGCGTATTTACCATTGCCTTTGTTCTCTATAGCAGTTTCCTCACACACAGACACACACTGATGTCAGAGGCAGGCGATGCTTTAAAGCCTTATATTAGATGAACACGCTCACCCACTCCAAAAATGGTATGAGGGGTACAGATACACTAGCAGCCATGGTGTCTGTCAAACAGCTCCTCTGCCTGCGGAAATTAAAATGTCTAGTCTCCCAGATGGGAAAGGAGATGTGGATGTATGTAACAATACCTGCACATTCACATCCAGCTTGATACATATCAAAACAAAGAGGGAAATAAAATAGAGAGAAGTCCATCAATATAAATGAAGACGATGCAGAAGATGTTGTGTCCCTTACAGAGCAAATGCATTATACTTTACATTCACATTCCAAGGGCAACTGGAAATCACTCCATCCACACTTTGCTGTCTCGTTTCTATTTCCCTAGCATCAGCACATTTGACCTGTGTACATCAACGTAGCCATGTGCAATGTCTATTTTTAGTTTCTTATCAGTCATGCAGTATAGAATGTGCAGCATGCAGTGCTGCATGTGAAGAGCACTGCAGGTGTAGGTCTGCTGCGTTAGGGCTTGGCCCATTTCTTAAAAAAAAAAAAGGCTCTGAATAATAGAGGAGAGTGCTGGCCTGCAGAGAATCTGAGGTTGGAAACGGCTGAAATGGTTTTGTGAGGTTGCTCCACTTTCCACAGAAGATGAAGATGACTATTTATAAAGTAATGACTTGCCGACCAATCATTTAAGCTTGAGCTCTGTTGCTGCCGGTCTCTGAGAATAGCAAACATCATCTTCCACTCTTATCAGCATCAAAACTTAAACATGGACATGGACTTCACCTTAGCAAGGTTAAGTGCATGAATGTGCTTTATGTGTTTGCTAATTTATTTGGTGCGTGCTCTTGGTAAAGAGATGGGTAGGTAATATACACTCAGTTGCTAGGTTATTAGGTTCATATGCTAAACATAATACACTGATGCAACAGCCCTGCAATTCATCCTGCCCTCATGGTGGTCATCATGTTCAGTGTTGCTTTAGCTTAATGCTGTTTTGGATGTTTTGTGGTGCTGTAGAACCGCATTACTTTGTTTGGTTAGAATAAACATTAGAAACACCTCTCAGTAATACAACAGCACCAACAGTACACAGGTTACATGTATCTAAATGAGGGTTAGTAATCCACTCAATCAAGGCCAACGCAAAAACACATCAAGAATAGAATCAAATAGAAGGTAAAAAATGAAGTGGAGTCTGGACATTAGCCTGGATTTAAATGTGAGTGGCATCCTCGTTTACTCTGCTGTTGCCTTTTCAAAGCTACCCTTCATGGCATCATTAAGATGATTCCACCTAATCGCATTATAGCAGCAACATAGTGGAATTATTACTTTACACACAGAAGCCTTAATCTAGGGCAACTGGGGATACTGACATTTGTGTCAGAAAGGAAAAAAGGCGTTGAAAGCGAGTTGCTATTTACAGCACCTGAAGGAGCACTGACAATGTTTTGTGATTTTTAAAGCATTCGGTACAACACATCATTAACTTCCACACAGTCCATGGAGATCTGTTGTTTCCACAAAGGCCAATATGTATTGCAGGATTACATTGTACAGTTATTTAAATTGGACAGGTAACTTAGAGTATTTTGTTGATACTTCATACATCTATCATTGCTCCATTAAAAGCACTACGAGCACAGTCTAATACTCTAGTTCTCAGTTAGAGGACAAAGTAAAGTGAATCCGGATTAAGACAAACATTAGGGAGTAAACAAGGGTTTAGTGAACAATTATACTCCAGTCTAATCTTAAAGACCCGTTTACGCTAGTCTACAAACAAGCAGACAAATCTCCTTGTTATTTTGGTACCATGTGTTTTAATGGCTGTGTAGTCTCTGCTCAACTTTTCTATTCTTACACATTAGGTTTTCACTTTTTAATCTGAAATGTGAAGCAAAAATTATCTAGCAGTGTCTCCTGTGGATAATTTAGTTTAGGTGTGCATGAAACATTTTGTTTTCCTTTTCAATGTGTCATGTAGCACCTGATCTTGTTATCTGCTGTTAAAGCCGACTGATCTCTAAAGCATCAGACTAACACAGCAACTGATGATGTGACGCAAACAGCATTGCACTGAAACCTGGTCTGTACCTTTAAAACAACATGACATGAGAGTGACTCAGACCGATTGCAACTACAAGTACCTCAACATGTAAAGTCAACATACAATGAATGAAATGAAGCATTCGATAAAGCATTTTCTATAATTTCCATTACCCTGACAATGAAAGTGTAAACTGATTAGCTAATGCCAGTCTTTGCAGTGGGCACATGCACAAATATGAACAAAACTAACATTAAAACACAAGAAAAAGTCACCATCTAAAAGTAAGCAACCTTGCATAGATCTCTAAATAGTGACACGAAAGCCATGATAATTATTGTGATGTTTAATTACACAACAAGCATCATCCCCTAACCTGTAGAGACACCCTTAAAAATCAGATAATTACAAATAAGATGTATATTAAGGTGCACAGAATTGTGCTTGGATCCCAAAAAGATTAAGCACTAAATAATTATCAATTGAACCATGTGTATGGACTGTAAGACTATTACTGTTTGTTGAGAACAATATGTGTCAATAGTAATCATGGTCACTAGTGCAGGCCACATAGACACACAGACTAAAGCAGACCAGGAACCAGCTGAGCTGCATCTTTTAATGAGACATGATGAGATAAGCACTGTGCATAAAGAGTCAGTTAACAATACAGAACAGCATGTATCATAATGTGCTGAAAGTTGATCCTATAGTTGCTGAGTGCATAGAGCATGCTGAAATCCACCAACACAAATAACAATAACGCAACTAATGAAACTAAAACACAATCTGCCTTATCTGACAAGTAAGTCTTTTCCTTATTATATGAAAAAGAGAGGACCATGTGGAGTTGTTTTTTATACACTTCAACAGACAAAGCAACACTCTGATAACGCACCTTAACATGAACCAAAGAAGACAACAACTCTACTCTTAACTGAAACTGTAATTTTCTGAACTACTACCCTAAAGCTAGGCAAATGTTGAGTAATTGTAATACAAAAACGGCCCAGATTATATACACTTTGTGTTGTGACCTCACTGAAATGAACCCACAATGCATTTGAGTCAAGTTGGTTTTCTTAAAAGCAGTTATGTGTTGTGTGATAACCAGCAGACACATTAGTAAGAAAAATAGGGGGCTGAAAGTTCCATTTAAAAAGCCACTCTGGGTTCACATAGGACACACGAGTACACAGAAGCAGAGGATAGGATCAGATTATTCAGATTATGAGTGAGGCTGTGAAGAGCCAGACTACGGTTTGGTAGTGCGGGGGTCCGTCTCTCCTCTACAATGCTGCATAAGACTGAGAGAAAGAGGAAGGTGCTTTGACATTCAGCTCTACTCACAGCTATAGATAATACAGAGAGAGGAGGTAATTGAGAGAAGAGAGGCTGTCTCTGTGGTCAGAAAGGAGGGAGCTTGATATAATGAGGCTCATGGGCAAAGCTATGTTTTCTAATAGTAATTAGCAACTTAACTAAGAATAACAGAAATACACCAAACGGATTGGTGAGAGAGTAACACAGTCTCCAAAAGCGTTCAGCCATTTTCTATCATATTGTAATTATATGAAGAGACAGGAGGGGGCATAAGAGAGAGTACCGGCTTGAGGAAATCAGGATGCGTGGGAGGACAGAGAGGAAGAAAATCAGAAAGAGATTACATGCGCAAGAATGAGAGAGCAAAATCTATTCTGAAACAAAGAGATGGACTGAAGAAACCAGCAAATGAAAATAAACCAGTAGACGGTGAAGCTAAGAAGGAAAGCACTGCATGCTGGAGCATAGTGGGGTAGTTATCGAGAACAAAGGCAGGGGAAGAGGGAGAGGGGGAGCCAGTCGGTGGGAGGAGAGGGTGGGATATGACGAGTCAAGCTTGCATTAACACTCATCTTCCACACCCATGTCTCATTGTTTTATTCATACACTGCACCCACCAGGTAAGAAGGCAAGAAACATGGAAGAATATTTTGTGATACACATGTCAACATACACAGTTCAAGTGTATGTGTTACAGGGAGTCACATATGATAAAATAGTTCAAACTAGCATCTTAACTATAGGTTCAAGTGAGAATAAAAAGTGTGATCCATAAACTGAAATTATTCCAGGATAAACCAGCTATACTACCTGTGTACTTATATTCGTGACATGGGTCAGCTTGCATTATTGTTTGGCATGTGACATTTTGCATGTTTGAAAGCTGTGGTCTGTCTCATCTCAGTGGTGGAAGTTAAGTCTGTGTAGTCTCTGCTGATGATAAACGAATATCCCAAATGTCATGATAAGGTAATAGTTTTAACACAAAATGCCAAAGTCTCTGATTTAAATGTTTCATGACAGATGGTTTGCCTAAAAATAAACACAGCAGACCAACTTTACGAAATGAAAAGCTACATGTGGGATGAGATGACTCACCCACTGAATAGAACAGCTCACATGGTTCACACTCAGAAGATGACCAGAAGGAGCCAAATGACGCTCAGACCATTTGAAAAAATAAGAAGAGAACGGCGAAGACCTTTCAGGCGCTTTAATTAGTGTTGAAAATGACTTTCTCTACATCATCACATCAATGTTGTGTAATCACATGCACTTGATATCAGCATTATGACACCCATGCGCTTCAGCAAAGAACCACAGAATGAAATATATTTCTCTAAATACTGACTACATTGTCCCATTTTAATAGAAAGGGATATGTTCTAGTACAACTATTTAACACTGACATTGTATTTTTCAAGGAAAAATAAAAACAAAAACGACAGATTACCTCAATATACAACAAAAAAGACAGACTTGTACATATTTACAACTTTTTCTCTGAATTAGTTTTCATACAGTTTTGTTGTTAATAAAGTATTGTAACAAGACACACAAACCACAGAAAACAGCCAAGCTAACCATGTACAACATAATACAAATAAAAAGACAGGTCATACTGTGTTAGTGCTACATTGAAGAATTCATCAAAATATGCAAGCATGATGAAACAACTTTATTGTTGTGGAAATTCAAATGGACAGTGGAAAAGCAATTACCCAAGATGCTAAGTGTGTGTGTGGGGGGGGGGCACAGGGGCAAGAGGAACCCTGCTGCTAAAGTCTGGATCCATCTAACACCCAACATCTGATCCCATCCACTTCTGCATGATTAGAAATGCATACAACATGCGGTATTTAATCAGACAAGTGTATAGCAACTGCAGCCTTATATCCCATCATAGTCTACAGTGTGCAGGGATACTGCTGGAAGAAGGCAATCTTCTTACTGAGGCTGCAGCCAATATCTAAACAGCTCTGGATCCCCCCCCCCCCATTCAACATTCTATTAATCTGAGATCACAGCCCCATCCCATACATTTGGATCTCAGTACACTGGGTGCTTACAACAGGAGGAGCATAAAGGAGACTTTCAACCAACTGCGTCTTCACTTGTTTTCCACTTAATAGCTTTCTGTCTTGCATGCTGTCTTGCGCTGGCTGCTCAGTCAGTTCAATCCTCCAGGCATGGACTCATGACCTAAGCAGCAGCAGATGTTGTGGCTGTTTGAGCGCCGTGCATTCCTACATCTGTTCTGGTCTCTGTTGATTCAAAAAAGAAACTACTATTTAAACATAGCACTTGCCTTAACTGCACTTAACAAAGCGATCTAGCACGGGTTATCACATCAGACACAGATATGTTTTTCTTAAATTATATTAATAATATAATTGCAGGTACATTTTTATGACATTATTAAAATATGTATTCATTCCAAAATAAAAGAAGAGATCACCCTAAGCTAAGCTTATATTATCTAGAATGGATTTAATGTGACACATGAAGATAGTGTGGGTAAATGTTTTTTTATTAAGGCAATGTTGTTTTGCTCATGGAAGTAGACCCACACCGACATAGAGAGGCCTGGTTCAGCTGCAGTGGAGTGGCTGTAAAGTGAGAGTGGCATGGTCCAAACTATAAGACTCATCCACACAGCCATGAGGCAATGGCCCGAGAGTAATGAAGCTGCTTATATAATGCATGGTGCGGAGGAGAAAGGGTCAGTACTGCTCACACAGGCACGGAAGAGATGGGAGTAAGACAGAAAAGGAATAAAAACACAGATGCACTATTTCTGTATTAGTAACAATATAATTCAAATATAAACATGCAGGTCAGACTTGCTGGACAAGCTCACATATAACTTGCATCCTTTATCAACATGGAAGAACCAGGTTGTGCCTATACTTAAGAATAGTGACTGTAGCATGAGCCAATTGACATCAAATGGCTCTGAGATAGTCTCGTCTTGTGCCAAGGAGTCTTGGCCCACAGTTGTGAATGCAGCTGACAGTGCAGTTTGTGGCCCAGTTTTCCCCGTTAACCCGGGGGCATGTTGTGTGGTTACTAGTTTGGAGTCACAATTAAAAAGAAAAAAAGTTTAATGCAGTTAAAATCTGACAGTGTCACACATTCACATACAAGTGCAGCATTTTAAACTTTGATACAGCACACTTAAAGTTACATTAAAATATATATAAATGATATACTGCTAAGAAACAATGAATTACAGTTAGTCTCACTTGATATCGACAACTAATTTTCCCTTCCAAACCCTTCTCTGTCCCTCTGTGGCATTCCAAGCACATCACTACAGACAAACTGCTTCTTGACTAAATACTCTAAAAGCTGCACTGCAGCAGTGCCTGGGCTCGCTGACATTCACAACAACAACCTCCTGATTCACCGACACCAAATCACCTGACTGGTCCACAAAGAAGGTCATGCAGCTAATGCAAACACACACACTCACCAATGCACACACTCTGACGGACAGTACATATCAAACTGATCAGCAGAATCTGCCCAGCATGCAGTTTATGTGGAATGATATAATATACCCTAAAACAGCAGTTTTACAAAACACAATGCCAATATAATGGTCAACAACCAAACTTCAGTCACAGAGCTTCAGCAGCATAATTAATGAAAAATAACTCCAGTCAACCTTGTCAACTGTACGAGAGTAGTGATTTAAATCAATACTCGGTGACACAGAAACGCTTCCTAGCACTCGGAGTTAACACAGTATAGTCATCAAATAGAAGTCAGATCTGTCTTTGGAGAGCAATGTTTCGTTTTTGTTTTTCTCCTTTTGTTCTGCGTTTGAAGTGCCATTGTTTATGTTGTGGACCTCAATGCTGTTCGTGTGCTCTGCCAGAGCCTTAGCTGATCCCCGTCCTCCTGTTCTCTTTTTTTTAATGTGCCCTACTTCCCTCTACGTTTCCGCTTTATCACATTTTTAAATCATTGTGTTTGTTAACCATGTTTGCCTGTGATTTACTATTCCTGATTGCAAACTGCAAAGATGAAGGGGAAAGAGAAGGAACATAATCTAATATTGACGTGATGGGCTTATCTCAGTGCCCATAAATGACTCACAATTACTGATCTCAAGGGAAAACAAGTTTCACACTTAATGAAAGATGTATATGAGACTTAAAGTAATCAAAGCATGACAGTAGAGAGCAGGGCACAGATATAATAACATAGTTCAAACTATAGCATCTTAGCTATAGGTTCATGTAATGTATGCAGTACAGAGCAAGTCAGAATAAGGAGTGTGATCCATGAACTGAAATTTTCCCAGGATAAACCAACTATACTACCTGTGTCATTATATTTGTGACGTGGGTCAGCTTGCGTTATTGTTTGGCATGTGACATTTTGCATGTTCGGAAGATGTTGTTTGTGCCCTGTCTCATCTCAGTGGTGGACGTTAAGTCTGGGATATGAAAGCCCTCTGCTACAGTCTTCCCATTTATAAATCACAATAGTTGATTCAGAGTAATGTCTAATAGCCTCTTAAAAAATCCATGTCCTCATGATAAGAATGATTTTCTGTCATCTGATTTTTGCCACAGGCCTTTGATTGATATATTTATCTCACAGTGGATGTTTTACTTTCTCTCTGCAAGTCACTACATCACCAAAGGAAACATGCTCTGCTTGTTCCCGGTTTTCTTCCAGCCCCCTTTCTTCTGTGTGTGTCTCACAGTAAAGTGGATTAGGCATTTGTGAGTGTGTGCAATGTGTGTGCTTCTATGAGCCCGAGTGTGCACAGGTGAAGCATCAACATAAAGATAGTATGTTGTCGTTGTACCCTCCTGTGTGTGTAAATTAGATTAACATCACTGCAGCTGACCTCAATGTGAGATGCGCCGTCCTCTTACAAAGCTGGAGCAATAAGAGAGGATGTGCCCGACTGACACACAACAGCCCGCACCATCCACAGCCACAACCCTACAGGCATGAGGCACAGCAACACAGAGATGAAAAGCATGTGGCAGAATGAGAGACTACAGAAAGAAACGGACAGAAAATGATAGGGAGACAGAAAAGGGCGGCATGTGAAAGGGTAAACGAAGGACGGAGACATAAAAGCGGGAAAAGGAGGCCAAGTGTGGGATGGGGGAGGGGGGGAACTTAGAGCGATATCAATACGGAGGGTACAGAAGGAGGAGGAGAGAAATAGTAAGAAGACAGAGAAGGGAGCTGCACAAATGGAGAAAGGAAAGCGTGAGATGGAACAGGGAGTGAAGCGGCGATGTCTTTTAGAATTACATTCCTATTGCAGTATCTAACAAAAAAGGCCAGGCAGGGGAGTCGGGAATGGTCAGTGAAATGAAAAGGATACAACAGAACATTGTGAGAGGTGAACATAACATGTGGGGGTAGGGGTAAGGGAAGTTGATGCAGAGGAAGTTAAAAAGCAAAGGCAAAAAAAGATTTGGGCATATCTGCACTAGTAAATGCAGAAGAGCAGCAGCATAAAGAACCATTTCTCTCAAGCTGCAGACATAACAGTACAGTACACACAGTCTTGCTGTAACAGCTGTGTCTCCTCCTTCCCTGACATTTAGCTTGTCCTCTTGCCCTCTCACCCTCTCACCCTCTGACACTTGAATACGGTTTAATGAGGGAAATGTTCTCACCCACTAAACAAAGACAACATACACACAAAACACAAGGATCATTGCACTGTGAAAAATGTTCAATGCAGACACTCGGCGTGCAAACACAACATGCACAGATCTGCTCAGCCAGCCAGGCAGACCGAGCTACTGGAGCCAGCAGCCCCACCCCCACCGAAGAGAGCATACCAAACGGAAACGTAAGAAGAGACGTGCTATATTTAATTTATAGTCTCTTGTTGTACAGTAATGTTTGAAATCAAAATCAAGATCAACACAACGGAGGTACATTTTGAAAATGTAGTTGCTATGTTGAGTTTATTGTGCCAAAATCTGCCTGTTTTTGCACAATCAAACATAATGTGTTGATTCATCCGACCAGGGCACGTCTCCTTGTGTTCTGAATGCAGCTCATCACCCTACTTGTGATTCATCCACTCTGCTTGTTTTTCCGAGAAATGCCATGGAAAAGTAACCAGCTCACTGTGTGAACAGAGACACCCGATGTGATCCACCGACATCACTCTGTACTTTTTTATTGTTTAATGAGATGCACTCATTTTTAATGGCATCAATAAATCTTTTCTGGGCATCTGCTGTCCAGGCACAGCTTAGCACTGCTGCTGTGTTGCAAAACCCATGATGCCTCACACATTTTAATCTCACACACAAACAAGTGCACATGAAATATGCACACATACACACAGAGTAGGGCACTGAATATAACTGGACAGAGGAAGCGCAGAGAAAGTGTGTCCAGCCGTTACTCCGTGAAGCCGAGCTGCAGCCTGACACTGAATCTGATCTGATGCATTCACACTCCTTCCAGCTTTATTTCACGCGCTGCTTAGTGGGTCAAAGTATTCCATTAGGTTTCAACAAAGACACATTTAATGGTAAAAGGTAAAAATACATGTTTTTTTCTGAAAATATTTTTTAGGGAGGACATCTAAGGTTGACCCAGTTGCTGGAGAGAAAAGATGATCTCCATACTGTACAATATCTAATTAGAAGCTAAACTATTCACGCCTTGGTGATTGCTTTGATATCTGCAGCATCTGTTGCCTGATTTACTATGGAGATTTGCCCAGCACAATCCATGTGTTTCTATCTTAATACACCCATTTTCATTAAATATTGTGAGATGTCTAAAGATGAGCCGTACAAAAGCCACTTCCCCTCCCCCCTCCTCTGCTGCTCTCTCCATCCCTCCCTCCCTCTTCCGCTGCTGTTGCTAAGACAGCTGAGCACATGCTAGTCTGTGGAAACCAGCAGACATAGAGGTGGATCTCCTCGTGTGTTGCTATGGGCAACACACAGTGTTGGAGAATCAGCCTAGAAGCTATAGCAAGCACACACGTGATACAATATGACCTATTTCTTTACTGAACACAAATGGATGAGTTAAACAAAGGCTGGGGTGTATCGTAATAATAATAGTATTTATTTGTAGATATATATGTATATATATATGTATATATGTATATATTTATATGTATATATATACAAATAAATACATATATATATATATATATATATATAAACTGGGGAGACACATTATTTTACATTGTTGTCGAGCATTTATCCGAAGCATAAAAAGCCAATCAAATGAAAATAGTAATATTACACTGCTTGCTGCTTTGCGGTCTTGTTTTGAGGGAAGATCCCAGTTGAAGCAAAGAGCCTCAGCCCCACCTGCCTGGCTGTATATTGTGATTCACTGCACACCAGCCACAGGCTCCCTCCCTTCCCCTCTCTCTGCCATAGCTGCAGCCATTAATGGACCACTGAATCACCTCAACTACATCAGCAAGCACAGACCTCAAGTAACTCTGTTTGCCACTCCGTCACTCCCTTTACGGACAAGCAAGAACCTTAAGGCACATGGAGGGGAAACACATAAATATGCGTAAAAGCATGTAAAACACTGACCACAATTTCTTTCTCTTTCTGACTACATTATATGAGTATCAATGTACTGAAAACATATCTGATGCAGTGGCTCCATGCAGTTGTTTGGAAAAGCTTCAGAACTAATTACAGAAACAATATTTATTGTTTGCAAATGAGACTTCGGATGTTTTAAGGTGAAGCTAACACCAAGGACATGTGGTTACTGGAATAAACGGAACAACTATGAACTGAACTAAACCTATTTCACAAGGTTTGACCACAATTTGCTTAAATTATGCATTAATGTTTCCCAGATAGTTAATACAATACTATGACACAGCCAAGCACGGTCAAATTCTAGTCAAAGTTTGTCAGTGCATTGAATACAAAGTTATCAAAGGCCGGTAAGAAGTCAGATGTGAAGTCAGAGGCTTTCATTTTCTCAGGGGAAATGAAAAGTGTTTTCTTTGGTTCTCTTGTTTGAGAAAGCAACGTGTCTGCAGTACAACAAGAAAGAGCCCACTGCTATTTAAACACACAACTTCTTATCATTCTAATTTACAGAGCATATGCATTTCACGTTTATGTAAACAGGGCCAACACGGCATTCAGGGATAAACACAACATCCTAATGGCCAGTGAGTTATTTTGTAATATTTTACAGTCTAAGCTGTGTGAGAACCGCATACGACCATCTGTAAACCAACAGCTCAACTTGGCAGTCACACAACGCCACAACGCACAACCTCCTTATTAACCTGACTGATACATTTAATGTCTGTGGTCCATTTAGCATTCATCTGTTTTGAATATGTGGTGAGATTCATTACTTTTGGCACACTGTTATAGTTTTTACATCTCGACGATCAGCAGCATTCATACCAGAACTGTCTTGAGATGAAGTGATCTTTCTTACCTCGCCATGTGTCCTCCTGTCAGGGAGCATGAGTGTGTTGGCATGGCTGCCCGGGACTATCGTAGATCCTATACTCATTCTGGGTCCAACTAGCATGTAGCGTTTCTCTCCAGATCGGTACTGGATGCTGTGACACAGGGTCCCGTCATAATTAGGCTCTTGTATATATTTAGAAGTGTAGTCTGTGGATTTAGAGCACTGCATTGCAACCAGCACGATGATACTGATGAGAAAAAGAGTTGAAACTGAGCCCAAAGTTATCATCAGGTAGAAAGTCACGTTATTATCCTCCTCATCCTTTGTTGCACTTTTAATATCAGCGGCAGCAAAAGCCTCTTTGGGCTCCACAACTTTGACCATCACAGTAGCTGTTGCTGAGAGACACGTTCCCATTGTCTTTCACCAGTATGACCAGTTTATGCTCCGCCTCGTCTGTCTCTGTGAATGAGCGAAGGGTTCTGATCTGTCCTGTATAGCGGTCCAACCCAAAGAGACTGTGGTCAGTAACTTCCTGCAGTGAAAACAGCAGCCAGCCATTATATCCTATATCAGCGTCATAGGCTCTGACTTTAGTCACCAAGTGTCCTGCGTTCACATTGCGGGGAACCTCCTCCACACCTTCAGCAGAACCGTTAGAGCTGACTGGGTACAGGATGACTGGAGCGTTGTCGTTCTGATCCAGAATGAACACGTTCACTGTGACGTTGCTGCTGAGTGACGGAGTTCCAGAATCTGAGGCGACAACTTGGAACTGGAACGTTTTCAGACTTTCAAAGTCAAAACTT
Organism: Pseudoliparis swirei; assembly: GCF_029220125.1. Taxonomy (NCBI): domain Eukaryota; kingdom Metazoa; phylum Chordata; class Actinopteri; order Perciformes; family Liparidae; genus Pseudoliparis; species Pseudoliparis swirei. The sequence goes on along the minus strand of NC_079406.1, from coordinate 14,568,986 downwards.
TTTAAAGCCAAAATATCTCCACTTTCAGAGTTCATGTTAAGAATTGATGTCATCTTTTTGTTTTCATTCCCATTTCTCACAATCTTGTATGATATAAGGTTATTGTCAGCCTCATCACAATCGTGAGCACTCACTGAAAATAAAGCGGCTCCTGCAATGTTGTTCTCAATAACATAAAAAGTATACGGATTTGTTGAAAACTCTGGACTATTATCATTTACATCTGATACAGTGACACTAATTGTCCTGTGAGATGACAATGGTTGTTCACCAGCATCTTTACAAGTTATTGTAACATCATACTTGGACTGATGCTCTCTATTTAGCAGAGATTTGGTGACAATAGAATACATATTGTCTTGTTGAGATGGTGTTAATATAAAAGGGACATCCTCACTGATATAACAGATCACCTTTCCATTCAAAGCTGAATCATTATCATTCACACTTATTAGTGCTACTGTCGTTCCAGGTTTGGAGTCCTCGGGAATTGCACTTGAAAAGGAAGTCACCTCAATCTCAGGTGCATTGTCATTCAAGTCCACAATAGTAATTACAACACTTTTTTCTGTTGCTAATGGGACTGCTCCTTTATCAGAAGCTTTAATGTTAATTTCATACCTGTTTTTTGCTTCAAAATCTATCAGTCCCTTAACAATAATTTCACCAGTATTACTGTCCACTTCAAAAAGTTTACGTAATTTATTATTTACATTATTGCTGAATGAATAGACCACCTCCCCGTTTAAGCCATCATCTAAATCAGTGGCGTTTACTTGCATGATAGTTGTGCCAATGAGTGCATTTTCATTCAGCACCGCAACATATGAGTCTTTGTGAAAAACCGGCATATTGTCATTTACATCCAAAACATGAACGATGATTCTCAGGGTTCCTGACCTAGCAGGCTTTCCTCCATCAATGGCGGTAAGCAGTAACCTGTGATTTCTTGCAGTTTCTTTATCCAGCGATTTATGCAAATACAACACAGGAATTTTACCATCCTCTCCTCTATCTTTAACCTCCAGGCGAAAATGGTCATTTTGACTGAGCTTATACAGTTGCACAGAATACGTGTCACTGTCTGGATCATGGGCACCTTGTAGTTGAAATCGCGCCCCAGGTAAAGCAGACTCGGATATCTCCAAATGCGTCTCGTTTTCAGAGAACGTGGGGGAGTGGTCGTTCACGTCCAAAACCTCAATAGCGACGTAATGCACCTCTAACGGATTCTCCAACACGGTCTTTATGTTGATGATGCAGGTGCTGATCCGTTCACATACGTCTTCTCTGTCAATTTTTCGGGACACATGCAATATGCCGTTATTGTTCAGTTGGAACAAGGGTTCGGTCGATCCGGAAACGATGCGAAATCCTCTATCATTCAAAGCACTGGTATCCAGCCCCAAATCTTTAGCGATATTCCCAACAACAGATCCAACCGTAAGCTCCTCGGGAATCGAGTATCGTAGCTGTGCCGAAGTAATATCAAAAGTAAGAATCAAACAAATAATGAGAAAAACCGAGCGCTCCACGCGCGCGCTGCATCCGCGTCGTGCCATATTGGATAATAAAAAACGGAAAAAACAAAGATTTTAAATATCAAAATGTGAGTCTACACAGGAACACACATTTTGAACAAAACAGGTTGCCAATATTCGACTGGTTGGTGAACGAGTCAAATATGTGAAGCCGTTGTCTTCGCGCACAAGTGCACCTGACGCGAAATAGCTCCGTAGCAGCTACTGCTGACATAGAGGACGTGAAACCGGATGTGAGTCGTTCACGTCCACAAGCAGTGACATCATGCGAACTGACGTGAAATGCAAACACATTTAAAAAATAAACATATTTGTACATGACGTAGGCTACGCGATGCGATTTCTTTTGACTGCTGAAAATGAGAGCATAAAAAAAGGCAAAGTGCACTACAGACCATTTTAATCTTTCTGAAATGGACAGGCTCTATTACCGTATACTTTTACGTGATGTTGATATTTAGAAGTTATACTTTTAATAATGGATCATTACTACCATAAATCCATGGTCAGAAATATAAATCATCTTACCAGGAGTCCTCCTGTCAGGCAGCATGAGTGTGTTGGCGTGGCTGCCCGGGACTATAGTAGATCCTATACTCATTCTGGGTCCAACTAGCATGTAGCGTTTCTCTCCAGATCTGTAGATGCTCAACCCTGTATCACAAAAATTACGTTCCCCCAGACCTAAAATGCAATTTGCAGTTACGTTTGACTGAAACGTATTTCTCTCCAAATTACGTTTGACTGAAATGTATTTCTCTCCAGATTACGTTTGTATTTGACGTATTATAATTACAAATACGTCTCTAATCAACGTATCTTTGCCGTTTGTTATCTCTATTTTCTACAGTGGCGGGCCGTGGGCCTGGGGCCTGGGCCTTCAGTGAGGTCCTACACAGTCCCACCCGAATTAATCCACCTCTTATTACTATCATTATGATGCCATGGCTCTTGACCAGGGCTCAATACGTCGATCACGGCGTAGTATTGGTAGATCGCATGACATTAAAAAAAATTGGCCCGCCCCCGTCATTTTCTCTATAGCACGTCTTTGTTCATTTATTAAACTAAATAGCCGTCTGATGTTGATCGTATCTACACAACAGCATGTCATTTCTCTCGGCTCTCCGTCTCGCGCGCTGCAGAATGCGCGCATTGGGACGGAGAAAAAGAAGAAAAAAAGTCACTTGCACTAGTTTGTTCACTAAACAGGGCATTGTCGCACCCAAAGCAGTTTCACCGTGATGATAAAGACACATAACTATTCACTGAAAATAAAAGAAAGAAAACAAATAATTTGCAACATAGGCTATTTGCCATTTTATTTTGTGCCAAACATACATACACATTGAATAAAAAATAGAATGCATTGTATGCCTACTCACCAAAGACTGATTATTTGAACACAAAATCCATCCTTCTTTCTTTCCTCAAGAAGACTTCAATGACTCTGTTGTACAGTCTATCAAATTCAATTTCCTAGTTCTGAGGTTCTGCATTTACCTGCCCATAGGCCCCGCCTCTCAATATTGGTAATCCAATCAAAAGACGTGCAGCATTCCGCCTGCTAGCTGGCTCCTGTGCCGGTTCCGGGGCCTTCTAGAAGGCCTAGCAGGCCTATTCAACTAGCGGCCCGCGGGCCGGATACGGCCCGTTTGAGTTTAACTCTGGCCCGCAAGACTGCCTGCAAATCACTATAGCTTGGTAAGAAAAAATAAAACTGACGGACACACCTCTTTTATACATTGAGACATCTAACCCAGAGCCATTGAGTTTCACTGTTGCCTCAACCAAACCTGTATGGTTACATCAGGGGTGCTCAATACGTCGATCGCGGCGACCTGCCATTCGATCGCGGCGTAGTATTGGTAGATCGCATGACATTAAAAACAATTGGCCCGCCCCCCTGTCACTTTCTCTATAGCGCCACATTACAGCAGCAGCATTTCATTTCTGTCTCTACGTGTTGCGTTAACCCTCCTGTTATGTTCGTTTCTTACATACAGCCGTGGTGTTCCCGGGTCAATTTGACCCGGTTAATGTTGAATCATCCAAAAGTGGTCAGAAACCAAAAAATTCTAAAAACTATAGTTTGTACATCATCACCAACAACATTACTAACAATTAAATCAGTTTTTAGTGGAATTGAGTTATTTACCCCTCCATAGATCAGAGTTCAATCAGGAGCACTCACTCGTTTGAATGAAAAATACATGTTCAAACAATTTTTTAGGAACATTGAAAGAATCTAAATCTAAATTGCATTAGTCTACCATAACATGTATTTTCTCCTACATTTTATTTGCATTTTGTAATTTTTTTCTTTTCTTCATGGGGTGATGTAGATACATAGAGATGAGACACCTGTGCTGTTCAGGGTCATAATGACCCGCCCACTAAAAATCAAGCCAAATGAGTCATAAAGGATTTGTATTGAAAGTAAACTTTAGTTTTGTTTATTTTTAGTGTTAAGATGCATAAATTATATGATAAAAGATGACCAAAGGCCAGCACACAGTCATCCTCTTGGTGCAGTCGTATGTATCTGCAGAGTGTAATGTTGTAGGACTGCTCAGCAACCATTTTGTATGTTTGGCCCTCCCCTGCGAAGGCGTGCGTGGAGTTTTCCCGCAGGGAAAAATAAAGGTTCCCGTCAAAATAGTATCTGTATTTCTCGCACAGCTGGGGTCGTTAGAAAGAGAATGTGTGTGGGTCTGAGATTGGGATGAGACAGGGTGTGTGTCTCTCCCAGTCAGACAGACAGTATATTAGAAGTACTATACTACATATTTATAAGTTGAGACATGAAAGAAACCCTCACATTAGTGTCCCATGTCCAATAAAGGTGTATTTAGGGGGAAAGTTAGAAGATGATAAACATTGTTTAGTCTGTAAAGTGTGCTTCTCATGTAGGGTGATGGGCACACAGCAGGATAGAGATGGTTCCCATAACAACCACCTGATTCTTTTGTTTGAAGTTTGAAATGTGTACAACTTTATATATGGGGTTGTGAACTGTGTGTGCTGATATGTGTGTTTGTGTGTGTGCTGATATGTGTGTTTGTGTGTGTGTTGGTGTCTGTGTGTGCGTGTGTTAGTGTGTGTGTTGGTGTGTGTGTGTGTGTGTTGAAACTTGGTGGGAGGGAGTAAGAAAGACTGTCCTACATTTACAAAGAAAGAAATAGTCTAAACGTGACTCTTTTTATGACTTTTAGCCTTCACTTTCACAGCCGGGTCAAATTGACCCGGGAACATCATCTCTGTTATATAAACCTGCATGATATTTTTATTATTTTTTTTTTTAACGTTGATTCCACTAAATAAGTTAAGCAGAAGAAGTTTTATACAGAAAGAGTACTTAGAAGTATTTTTCCTAGATTTTCAAACTTTGAAACGGGTCAATTTGACCCGCAACATAACAGGAGGGTTAACAGTCCTCTGCCCGCCGTCTCGTGCGCCGCAGAGCTCCGGCACCGGTTTGCGGGCATCGGGACGGAGCAAAGAAAAAGTCACTAGCCCCCCGCCCCCCGTCCCCGTCGGTCGATCGCCTTGACTTGGTCACATAATAAGTAGCTCGCATGCTGAAAAAGTGTGAGCACCCCTGGGTTACATCTTTATGTTACGCACCGTGTTGGTTGCCGTTGTTACACCCCTACTGGTTTTCAAACCTACTGGTTTCCCTACCGTGCGTGCGTTGTGTTCTCTTAACATCTGCAGCGGGGCTCTGTCTCGCGCACTAGATTCGTCACACATTCACAAACATATTGCTGGAGATCTTCAAGCCACCGTTCATATCCATTTCGGCGATTACAATTGTATAAGTGAGCAGCGCATCACAGCCACGGATGAAGAAATACATTTTAGAAAAAATAAAAATATAAAGATCGCCCCACCTGGTTTCGATCCCTTTCACGCAAAAGGAGTCTGCACTCAAAGACATGCAGTCTGTGAGCTGCGCCACCAGATATTAGTTTCAACTCAAGTAATTTATATATTGATCCATTAAGTCACATTTCTTATGTTTTCATGGGAACAGTTTGGTCGAAGGGATCTGAAACAACTGGTTACCTTGAGCGGATATTTACACTTTGAAACATGTTTATAGTGATGCTTGTTCGCAACACTTTTGCCACACAATACCGACGCATTTTCGTGTGTGACTGTTTACCTGTGGAAATATACATTACTGTTTTTCATTTTTAGCCATTATTTGATCAATATTCTGTGCGGCCCTCACACCCCCCGTGATTTTCTTATTCGGCCCACTTGCTACTGAAGTTGAATAGCCCTGGCCTACAGGAGCCAACTCTAAAGCTGATTGGTTGACACAACATTGTCATTCCCATTCACTTGAAGCTACCAGCGCCCGCAATGTTGATTCTGAAGGCCTAAGGGCAGATTTTAGCCCCCTGGCAACACACGATGGCTGAATATGATTGGATAAAAGATCTAACATAAAGACCAGCCCTCCAAATCTCAACCTGGCGCTGGCAGCAGCGCAACCAAGAGGAACGCTATGAAATTAAGAGAATAACTCTTACTCTGGGAAATAATTGAATACATATTTGTGGGAAAATATATTTAGAAAAAAATATATATTCTGATGATGTTTAGGCCAGCAGAGAAGGCCTTGCTGGCCCTGACGGCCCGCCACTGATTTTCTACAATGCTGTTATGAATTGTAAAAAGCGTCTTCTAGTCTTATTTATTATAATGTTATATGTTGTTTCGCCTGCGTATTATGACAGCAATAAGCGTTGTAACGGATCATATGAATTGGCGTGAAGACTTACTGGTGACTCTCCTTTATTTTCTTTCTTTAGGTGACAATACATTAATTAAAACTCGTACACTATCACCACCTCATCACCACCTTAACAGAGTTAGTCCCATACGGGTCAAATCAACTATTAAACTGGTTATAAAATGCGCATCTGTCCGTAATCTATACCATAAAGTTCGCATTTTAACCTAAAAAAAAGTGCGCTTCCTTTTAACCTTTCAAAATAAAAGTCCGATTTATCTGTTAAGCGGAAGTAGTATAAAACGTCTATATTTATTCAAACAATACAATATAAAAGACATACATCAAAATCAATAAGGAAAATGCTAAACAGTCAAACAACTCAAAACAATAAACCCTTCATGGCGTTATTTACAGGGGAAATAATTTGGGAATTGTTAATAAAACATGATTTACCCTTCAACTTCCACTGATATGCATGCAAACTAATACATCGCTTCACACACACACACACACACACACACACACATACACACACTGACAGAAACACATAGACACTCACATACGTACACACACACAGGCAGAGACACACACATACTCACACTCTCATACGCACACACTCTTACACATGCACACACACACTCTTACACACGTACACACACACATACAGACACTCACATACATACACACACAGGCAGAGACACACACTCACACACACAGACACACACACACATATATACACATGCACACACACACATACTCTGCAGACTGACCCTTGACCTCCCAATTGTCTCTCAGATATAACCCTACTGCTTTATATTTCATATATTATATTTACCTAAATATAAGACTTTGAGGTCGTGGGGGGAATCCCCTCCAAAACCTTCACAAGAGAAAATTGTCACCGTGCCAATAACCCTTGTACGATCCTTAAAACCAGTCTTTAAGTACATTTTTCATACTTTCAATCAACTTAAAGATCTGGATTCTTTTCAGATTCAAAGAGGGGCATCTGAATATGAATACCCTAACGTTTTGGACCGATAGCTCTGAGCTAAGGGCCCCCAAAACAGGTCCAAAGGGTCAAATTGGTTAAACATGTCAGAGCTTAGCTTTCTTTTCCAGGTTGTAGCCACTCCCAAATGGGGTAGAATACAATTGAAATTGTTCATATAGTACAAACATTTGAGGAGTTGTTAACCTTTGAAGGAAGGAATTTGTTTTTTTCCGGGTTTTTAAACCCTTCCCAAGCAGGGATGCTAAGTGCTATATGTTGCCAGCCTACATGGTTGGGCCCCATTTGGGAGTGGCTACAACCTGCAAAAGAAAGCTAAGCTATGACATGTTTAGAAGAAATAAAAGCTAAAATCAGCCCAAACTCACAACAGGGTCTCAGATTTATTAAACCACACACCCTCTTCAAGTCCTGGATTTCAGACAGCCAATTAACTCTTGTCGGTGTTTCGGAGGAAATTTCACCCCATCACCTCATTGTAGGCCCTGTCCTGAGTGTCTCTGTTCAATTTGGGATTTCCAGGACAAATATTTAGGAGATTATGGCCATTATTGCACTCGTCAAAAAATATGCAAATTTAAGAGAATAAGGCCCAATTTGACCCTTCGGACCTGTTTTTGGGGCCCTTAACTCAGAGCTATCGGTCCAAAACTGTAGGGTATTCATATTCAGAGGCCCCTCTTTGAATCTGAAAATAATCTAGATCTTTAAGTTGATTGAAAGTATGAAAAATTAACTAAAAGACTGGTTTTAAGGATCGTACAAGGGTTATTGGCACGGTGACAATTTTCTCTTGTGAAAGTTTTGGAGGATTCTCATGACCTCAAAGTATTATATTTAGGTAAATATAATATATTTAATATAAAGCAGTAGGGTTATATCTGAGAGACAATTGGGAGGTCAAGGGTCAGTCTGCAGAGTAGGTGTGTGTGTGCATGTGTATATGTGTGTGTGTGGGTGTGTGTGTGTGTGTGTGTGTGATTCTGCCTGTGTTTGTATGTATGTGAATGTCTGTATGTGTGTGTCTGTGTGTGAGAGTGCGTGTCTGTGTGTGTGTGTGTGAGTGTGTTTCTGTCAATGTGTGTGTGTGTGTGTGTGTGTGTGTGTGTGTGTGAAACAATGTATTAGTTCGCATGCATATCAGTGGAAGTTGAAGGGTAAATCATGTTTTATTAACAATTCCCAAATTATTTCCCAGATTTTTCCGGGTACCTGCTCTTTTTGTTTGATGAGAAGTAAACACGCCTGTAAATAACGCCATGAAGGGTTTATTGTTTTGAGTTGTTTGACTGTTTGGCATTTTCCTTATTGATTTTGATGTATGAATGCCTTTTATATTGTATTGTTTGAATAAATATAGACGTTTTATCCTACTTCCGCTTAACAGACAAATCGGACTTTTATTTTGAAAGGTTAAAAGGAAGCACACTTTCTTTTTAGGTTAATATGCGAACTTTATGGTATAGATTACGGACAGATGCACATTTTATAACAAGTTTAATAGTTGATTTGACCCGTTTGGGACTAACTCTGTTAAGGTGGTGATAGTGTACGAGTTTTAATTAATGTATTGTCACCTAAAGAAAGAAAATAAAGGAGAGTCACCAGCAGTAAGTCTTCACGCCAATTCATATGATCCGTTACAACGCTTATTGCTGTCAGAATACGCAGGCGAAACAACATATAACATAATAATAAATAAGACTAGAGGACGCTTTTTATAATTCATCACAGCATTGTAGAAAAGAGAGATAACAAACGGCAAAGATACGTTGATCAGAGACGTATTTGTAATTATAATACGTCAAATACAAACGTAATCTGGAGAGAAATACGTTTCAGTCAAATGTAATCTGGAGAGAAATACGTTTCAGTCAAACGTAACTGCAAATTGTATTTTAGGTCTGGGGGAACGTAATTTTTGTGATACAGGGTTGCGGATGCTGTGTCCCGTCATAATTAGGCCAACCCTGTAACGGATCATATGAATATTGCACCTGTCCATCCTGGAGAGGGATCCTCCTCTGTTGCTCTCCTGAAGGTTTCTTCCCTTTTTTTCCCCCTGAAGGGTTATTTGGGAGGTTTTCCTGATCCGATGCGAGGTTTTGGGGCAGGGATGTCTATGTAAAGCACTCCGAGACAAATTTGTAATTTGTGAAATTGGGCTATACAAATAAACTGAATTGAAATTGAATTGAATTGGCGTGAAGAATTCCTGCTGGTGACTCTCCTTTATTTTCTTTCTTTAGGTGACAATACATTAATTAAAACCAGTAAACTATCACCACCTTATCGCCATCTTAAGAGAGTTAGCCTCATACGGGTCCAATCAACTATTAAACTTTTTATACAATGCGCATCTGTCCGTAATCTATACCATAAAGTTCGCATTTTAACCTAAAAAAAAGTGCGCTTCCTTTTAACCTTTAAAAATAAAGGTCCGATTTATCTCTTTAGCGGAAGTAGTATAAAACATCTATATTTATTCAAACAATACAATATAAAAGGCATACATCAAAATCAATAAGGAAAATGTTAACAGTCAAACAACTCAAAACAAAAAACCCTTCACGGAGTTATTTACAGGCGTGTTTACTTCTCATCAAACAAAAAGAGCAGGTACCCGGAAAAATCTGGGAAATAATTTGGGAATTGTTAATAAAACATGATTTACCCTTCAACTTCCACTGATATGCATGCAAAGTAATACATCGTTACACACACACACACACACACACACACTGACAGAAACACAAAGACACTCACATACGTACACACACACACAGGCAGAGACACACATACTCACACACACAGACACACACAGTCACACACAGACACAGGACAAACACAGACACACGCAAACTCACACACACACACACGGACACTCAAACACACACAGAATGACAGACACACACAGACACTCACATACGTACACACACACACAGGCAGAGACACATACATACTTACGCACAGACATACACTCACACACAGAATGACAGACACACACACTCCCACACTCATGACACACACTCTCATACACACATTATTACACACACACACACACACAGAGACAGACACACACATGTGTCTGTGTGTGTCTGTCATTCTGTGTGTGTTTTTGTGTGTGTGTAGGTGTGTGTGTCTGTGTGTGTCAGTGTGGCTGTCTCTGTGTGTGGGTGTGACAGTGTGTGTGTGTGTGTGTGTGTGTCTCTGTGTGTGTCATTCTGTGTGAGTGTGTGTCTGTGTGTGTGAGTATGTGTATGTCTCTGCCTGTGTACGTATGTGAGTGTCTATGTGTTTCTGTCAGTGTGTGTGCATGTGTATGTGTGTGTGTCTGTGTGTGTGTGTGTCTCTGCCTGTGTGTGTATGTATGTGAGTGTCTGTGTGTGTGTGTCTGTGTGTTTGAGTGTGTGTCTGTGTTTGTGTGTGTGTGTCATTCTGTGTGTGTGTGTGTGAGTGTGTGTCTGTCTGTGTGTGTGTGTGCGTGTGTGTAAGAATGTGTGTGTATGAGAGTGTGTGTCATGTGTGTGGGAGTGTGTGTCTGTCATTCTGTGTGTGAGTGTGTGTCTGTGTGCGTAAGTATGTATGTGTCTCTGCCTGTGTGTGTGTGTACGTATGTGAGTGTCTGTATGTGTCTGTCATTCTGTGTGTGTTTGAGTGTCCGTGTGTGTGTGTGTGTGTGAGTGTGTGTCCTGTGTGACAGTGTGTGTGTGTGTGTGTGTGTTTGAAACGATGTATTAGTTTTAGGGCTGTCAATCGATTAAAAAAAATTAACTAATTAACTTTTAATCGCGATTAAAAGTTTTTTTTTCTTCTAAAGACTAAATCTTCTCAATGAACGAGTAATCCCTTCAGACAGCGTGTATTTTAGACACTTGTTTAATTGTATTCTTTTTTAAAGACAAAACTTCACACAGAGCTGTGTATTCAAAGAGGCTCCTACATATAAAGTGCCAGCGAGGTATTTAATATCGTGGATGATAAATTGTTTCTTCAGTGAAACATCCAGATTAGTAAACAAAGGTGTATTTGAGACCCCATTGGTCCTGTCATCTTTAACATTGAACAACAGCAGAACCAATGGCCTTGGTAAACTGACAAATACGTAATGTTAACCCTCTGGAGTCTGGGCTCATTTTCTCGATTTTACAAAACAATGTAAATTCACCTTTTCAAGGCTTTTGCATGTGACACATCCCAGTGTTTCCCCCACCATTCTATCAGGGTGAGGCCCCGCCCCCCTGTAATTTTCTCGATCGCGCCAGATTACAGCAGAAGTAGCCTAATGTAAGGTTATTTTCTTAAAGACGTCTTTGTTCTTTTATTAAACTAAACAGCGGTCTGTTGTTGGCCGTCTCTACAGCAGCATGTCATTCTGTCTCCACGTGTCGGTCACTCTTCTCGGCTCTCGGTCTCGAGCGCCGCAGAGCTCCATGCCGGCGTGTCTGCGCGCGCATCGGGGCGGAGCAACATAAAAAAAGTCACCTGCACCTTCCGCCCCGCGTCACCGACACGTCACCCTCTGCTTCTCTGTGAATATCGAGGAGCAGACGGGAGGAAGGAGGCGGACTGCGGTGGTTTGACACTCAGAGGAGTGCAACAACTTCAACGCACACCGGAAGTAAACAAAGTTGCGTTAATTGCGGTAAAATATTTTAGTGCGTTAATCGCGGCCAAATTAATCGCATAGATTAACCCGTTAACGCTGACAGCCTTAATTAGTTTGCATGCATATCAGTGGAAGTTGAAGGGTAAATCATATTTTATTAACAATTCCCAAATTATTTCCCCGATTTTTCCGGGTAGCCTACCTGCTCTTTTTGTTTGATGAGAAGTAAACACGCCTGTAAATAATTCCATGAAGGGTTTATTGTTTTGAGTTTTTGACTGTTTAGCATTTTCCTTATTGATTTTGATGTATGCCTTTTATATTGTATTGTTTGAATAAATAGACGTGTTATACTACTTACGCTTAACAGATAAATCAGACTTTTATTTTGAAAGGTTAAAAGAAAGCGCACATTTTTTTTAGGTTAAAATCCGAATATTATGGTATAGATTACGGACAGATGCGCGTTTAAAAAAAAGTGGAATATTGATTGGACCCGTATGAGGCTAACTCTGTTAAGGTGGTGATGAGGTGGTGATAGTTTACGAGTTTTAATTAATGTATTGTCACCTAAAGAAAGAAAATAAAGGAGAGTCACCAGCAGGAAGTCTTCACGCCAATTCATATGACCCGCTACAACGCCTATTGCTGTCATACTACGCAGGCGAAACAACGTATAAAATAATAATAAATAAGACTAGAGGATGCTTTTTCCAATTCTTAACAGCATTGTACAAAAAAGAGACAACAAACGGAAAAGATACGTTGATTAGAGACGTATTTGTAATTGTAATACGTCAAACACAAACGTAATCTGGAGAGAAAAACATTTCAGTCAAACGTAATTTGGAGAGAAATACGTTTCAGTCAAACGTAATTTGGAGAGAAATATACACAGGCCGCAACAGACAAATAATAAGGGATACAGCTCAGGGGGCGGGGGACAAAGGAGGCGAACAATAAAGTGAGATGCGTAACTAAATAAGGAATATTTATTAGCACATCGAAGTCTTAACAAAAGGTAAACTAAAACAGAAGCAAAAAGGCGTCAAGTTCTCCAAGGCCAACACAATGAAACAAAACCCCAATGCTAAACTAGTAAACAAAAGATCCCACTGACCTATACAGAGAAGAAAGGAAAAACAATACTGAGCTCCCCGTCTTAGCACAAAACAGGAGAAAAGACACAACAAAAATGGCAGAGAACTCCTACACAGCTTGACCCCAAAACACACAAATGGTGGCCTACACTTAGGCACCATGCCACAGAATGGTCAAGCTCAGAGGTAAAGAGAAAGAGGCACTTGCATTCAGCGTGTATATATGTCCCGCCCACTGATTAGGAGATGCCTCCCAGGTGGTGTTGCTCCAGGCGTGCCAGACCTGAAGGACATAGCTCCACCCTCTTCAACATGCAAAGTGTCATTCATGTGAGAAAGGACTTTCAGCGTTCTGTCTTCATAAAACGTGGACTATTGAGACAGGAGGAGGATGAAAGTTTCTTCCTGGGTTCTGTGACGTCCGAAAGCTGCATGGATGCTAACATAGGAATAAGGAACACCACAATCAGGTTCAAACTCGACACCGGAGCGATGTCACTGCTGTGTCACAGACTGATATGAACCTATATTTTCCTCACAGCAGCCTGTTCTCCAGAAAGCAGAGAGACCTTGCTTGGTCCGGGACGATGCCGCTGGAGGAGGATTCGCCAGACTGCAGCAGGAGTAGTCAAACAGACCAAGCAGAAGGTTGACGTGGTCAAAATCTGAGCACGCCTTGCTCGGATTTCCAGCCACAGCCCTTGGCCTGCTCAAACGTGTTGCCAGCATAGATTTGAACAAGTCGAATGACTTGCTGCTAGGTGAGGTGAAATGGGCATATCACATAAAACTTAAACCAAATGCTGTGCCTTTCACTGAAAACCCCAAGGAGAATTCATGCCGCTGGAAAGTCAAGGAAGATCCAGCTAATGGAGCTCCGCCATCACAGCTGGAGGAGCCAACACTGTCCATTTTCACCAAAGAAAACAGCACGCCTGAGACTGTGTGGATTATACTGGCCTGAATGAGTATGTGTCCGTGAAAAGTACATTCTGCCGTGGATCAGTCCTCGAATGCTTGCCGGAGCAAAAGTGCAATTGATGCAACATTTCAGAACCCCTTAGCCGAAGAGTCAGTCATGTACACCATATCTACATTCGGGCGGTTCCACTTTAACCGTTCCTTCGCATCAACTCAGCAGAACACTTTCAGCATGATGGCAAGTCACAGAGGTTGGAGGGTGTCACACATCGATGACTTACTAGTGTACACCAAGATGAGCATGACACTGACTCCTGAGTGCTACAACGAGTGGAGAAAATCACCTGAATGTGGAAAAGTGACATCTCCAAGAGCGAGATGGTTTTCCACATCATCTCAGTCCGGCATCCGCTGATCCAAGAAGAAGGCTATCATATGAAGGAGCCCACAAATGTAGGAGATGAGTCATGGTCAACCAGCTGGGAAAAATCTCAGCTGGCCGAGGACAAAGCATGCACCTCCTCTCGAAAAGAACTGCTGTCACGGACCAGGCAATGGCGTTTATGAGCTGAAGGAATTTGCTTTCTCCAGTGCTGGCCATGTATGACCCAAACAGGGACACTGTATCAGCCGATGCATCTTCGTATGGCTTGGGACGTTATTCTCCAGAAGGTGGACGTGAATGGTGTCCTCATATCGTGGTCACTCTTTCCAACTGAACAACGCTATGCACAAGTTGAAAAGGAGGCTCAGGCCTCACATGGCCTGTGAACTTCCGGGATTTCCTCCTGAAAGCATTTCATCCTGAGACCGACCATGTTTCTTCTCAGCCTACTTGAGCCCAAGCACTTGATCTTCTGAAGAATTCAGCGCAGAATGAGGCGCGCCACTCAGATTCAATCATACAAAGTTACTCTGACAGCAGACACTTGTCACGCTGAAAGCTTTTGTCCCCAGATGAAAACGAACTGATGGAGCACAAACATATGTGGACTGTATCATGGAAAATCTGCCTGCCAGTCTCATAAATCTGAGGCAGCTCAAAGCTGACATTGTCTGTTCTCGACGCTGTGCAGAAAGGATGGCCAGATGTCAAACAGGAATCGGTGCTAAAACTACTGGCTAGAGCGAGCCACAACAGTGAAGATTGTGTCTTAAAAGACTCACGGCTGGTAATACCTGCAACATCATGAACTACGAAGCTGTTGCATGAAGGACATGTCTGAAATGTAAAGCTCAGACGCCAGGCTGTATGGTCACTTTCAGCAGATAAACGATGGTACTCAAATGCAGAACATGCATACAAGAGAGACACAATCAAATGAGGTTGCCCCCAGAGTTGACCGACACAGTGAAGGATTTGAACAGTTTAAAGACGTTACTTGTCATCGACTACTTCAGATATATTGAGATTGCACCTTATCTCACAGGTCCACATCGCCAGCATCTAAAGTCACTGGCCGCCATGGCATCGAGGTAATGATGTCAGATAACGGACCTCAGTTTTCTGACAGGTTTGTAGCTGCATACAGATCTGACATGTCACCAGCAGCTGAGGTCTGTAAATAACGGCGGCAGAACGGCGGTTCAGATGGTGAAAAACCTTTAAAGAAGGCAGATGATACCTGGCTCACTCGTTATAGAGCCATTTTGAACGGATACAGCCCGCCCAGCTTCTCATGGGCCGAGTTTACACACCATGCCAACCGTTCCCTCTCATCTGGACCCTACACTCTGACAGCCGAGCACTGGCTCAGAAGGAAAAAGAAGAGGATGTCAGATGACACTATAACAGGCGCCACCGCAAAATGCACAGCGCCTGTCACCAGGAGAACATTATTCACCGACGCCAAGATCGTCACAACTGTGATCCAGAACCACTTCCCAAGATCTTATTTGGTGGATTTACTCAAGGAGTGGAGACAAAGGCATCTGATACCCCACAGGCGCTACACAAGAGAGGACACCACAGCAGCACATGTCAGAGCAGGCTCCCATGCCACCTGCTGTGACATCTCCAGTGTTACCTGCAGAGACTCCCAATCTCAGAACTAGTCTGGAGATGCATTGAGCCCACTAGCTTAACTTCTGTGAATTGAAATGAATGAAAGAAATCTCTGAAATATATGTTGATTATTGTTGTGTTATGTCATGGTTATGTGAAAGCTCAGTTGAAGCTAATATGTTTAGTTAAAGCACATGTTACAATGTGAGAATTCAGAACTGCAGTTGTTTAATTAATGCACTTGTTTCATACAAGTTCCAATGCTCACCAAAGTGCCTAACATTGTTCTCCTTTACAGTTCAAATGGTCTGATGGAAACAATAGTTTATTCTCTGTTCTTAAAGGAAGATATTGTTCAATGTTACATAACAGTTGATTGACATGTATGTTTATCATAAAGCCCTATGTTGGTAGTTGTGACAATAGGATGAGGGAGTGAATGTTTATCAGATATGGAGGACAATAAACATGTCAACTTCAGTACACAGTTTGTCTCACGCAGACATTAAGCGAACACAAATACAAACGAAAACACTTCAGCTCCATTCGATTGTCTTTTGCAGTTAACTATGCCCACAGTATATATTATGACAGTATATTTGTTTCCGTTCATCTTATGAACGTGATCCTTTTTTTTACCATGTCATACACTTCTAAAGGATGTTATCACACTCTTGTTTGATGTCTTGCATATAGGACGTGCTGCTCCTCCGCCCTTTCAAATGAAAATGACATTTGACAGTCTTCAATTAAATTATATGAAACCGACAATGAAAAAAAACACAATGTACTGAAACAAAATAAGAAAGAGCCAAAGAGAAAGTATCAGACCGCACAAACCAAATTGGACATGCTGGTGAGAAAACTCATTGCAGTGCAACACGAACCATGGAGCATACGTTAGGTATATGATTAATAAGAAAGCAGTTCTAGTAAATCATTTAAAAGTGTTTACATAAATATGTCTTACCTCTCCTGATGTATGTCTCCTGTCAGGGAGCATGAGTGTGTTGGCGTGGCTGCCCGGGACTATAGTAGATCCTATACTCATTCTGGGTCCAACTAGCATGTAGCTTTCTTCCAGATCGTACTGGATGCTGTGACACAGGGTCCCGTCATAATTAGGCTCTTGTATATATTTAGAAGTGTAGTCTGTGGATTTAGAGCACTGCATTGCAACCAGCACGATGATACTGATGAGGAAAAGAGTTGAAACTGAGCCCAAAGTTATCATCAGGTAGAAAGTCACGTTATTATCCTCCTCCTTTGTTGCACTTTTAACATCAGCGGCAGCAAAGCCTCTTTGGGCTCCACAACTTTGACCATCACAGTAGCTGTTGCTGAGAGACACGTCATTGTCTTTCACCAGTATGACCAGTTTATGCTCCGCCTCGCCTGTCTCTGTGAATGAGCGAAGGTTCTGATCTGTCCTGTAAAGGTCCAACCCAAAGAGACTGTGGTCAGTAACTTCCTGCAGTGAAAACAGCAGCCAGCCGTTATATCCTATATCAGCCATAGGCTCTGACTTTAGTCACCAAGTGTCCTATCACACATGGGAACCTCCTCCACACCTTCAGCAGAACCGTTAGAGCTGACTGGGTACAGGATGACTGGAGCGTTGTCGTCTGATCCAGAATGAACACGTTCACTGTGACGTTGTTGCTGAGTGACGGAGTTCCAGAATCTGAGGCGACAACTTGGAACTGGAACGTTTTCAGACTTTCAAAGTCAAAACTTTTGAGAGCCAAAATATCTCCATTCTCAGTATTAATGTTGAGAAATGAAGTTACTCTATTATCTTTGCTTCCATCTCTGAGAATATGATAGGATATTAAAGCATTCTCAGTCTCATCACGGTCAAAAGCTCTAACAGAAAACACAGAGGCTCCTGGCTCATTAGCTTCAGTGACATAGAAAGTATAAGGACTCAGTGAAAACTCTGGACTGTTGTCATTCACGTCTGACACGACAATATCTATTTTCTTAGCACAAAATAGTGGTGGTTGACCAGCGTCTTTTCCAACTATTGTTAGCTCATAGGTGGGCTTTTTCTCTCTGTCTAAAGTTGATTTTGTGACTAATGAATACATGTTCTCCTGTAAAGCTGGTGATAAAGCAAAAGGAACATCCTCATCAATGGAGCAAATAACTTTTCCATTGAGACCAGAGTCCAAGTCATTTACACTAATAAGGGCAACTGTTGTTCCAGGTCTGGAGTCTTCAGGGATGGAGTTTGAAAATGAAGTCACTTCAATCTCAGGTGCGTTATCATTAATGTCAACTATCTGGATAATTACACTTTTTTCTGTTGTAAGAGGAGCAAGACCTTTATCTGATGCCTCAATTTCAATTTCATATCTGTCCTTCTTTTCATAGTCCAAAACACCTTTAACAGTGATCTCACCTGTTAATGGATTGATCTCAAATATGTTTAATATATTTTGACTCATACTGTTGCTAAATGAGTAAACCACTTCACCATTTTGTCCTTGGTCTAAATCAGTTGCATTAACTTGTATGACTTCTGTGCCTACTATGGCATTTTCATCGAGCACAACAGAATAAACATCTTTGGTGAAAATAGGTGCATTATCATTAACATCCAACACATTAATTAAAATATTCATAGTACCAGATTTTGGAGGTTTTCCTCCGTCGAGTGCTGTCAGTACCAATGAGATGCTTCCTGCAGTTTCTCTGTCTAAAGGTTTTTGGACAACCAATATTGGTATTTTACCATCTTCTCCTTTATCCTTGACTTCCAAACGGAAATGATCGTTGTGGCTGAGTTTATATTGCTGCACGGAGAATTGACCGCTGTCTCGATCCTGCGAGGGTTTGAGCTGAAATCGCGCTCCGGGCAACACGGACTCAGAAATATCTAATCTTTTCTCTTTCTCCAAGAAACTTGGAGAATGGTCATTTACATCCAACACTTCTACTTCAACATAATGCACCTGCAGAGGGTTTTCTAGGACCGTTTTTAGATTAATTAAACACGTACTGCTCTGCGCGCACACCTCTTCTCTGTCTATTTTACGGCTCACATACAGGACACCGTCATTCTGATTCACATGGAAAAGGTGATCGGCATGACTAGAAACAATCCGATACTTCCTGTCTCTCAGTGTGCTTTTATCCAATCCCAGATCCATATATTTCCAACCACAGTTCCTTCGTTAACTTCCTCAGAGATGGAATATCGTGATTGGCAGCCCGCTCCACAAAAGCACCGCAACCACGCAGCCGACCAAATATCCTCTCGCCCTTCGTCTCTCGGATCTTCTTTGTTCCATGGTTAAACCCGAACACATCAGTAATCCATCACAAGGACAAATATAGGAAACGGAATCCAGCTCTTCCGTGTATATCAATATTCACTCTCTTCTTACACGTTCAGAAATGGCAGCGTGTCCTGCAACAATACGCGTAGAACAGGCTGTACCAATATCGAAGATAATAAGAGGTGGAACCGAAATCTACTGACGACAAGCTCGCTACTGTCCACTGTTTATGTTCCGCTGACACCATGCGACCAGACGTCTCACTGCAGAACAGTCAAAGTCGATAAAGCACATCAGACAAACAGTCATTCGTTTCGTAGCTCAGACCAAACGTCATCGAGTGTGTAGTGGCACTCCGTCTAGTTCTGGTTCTTCTGTACCACACTTTTGAGATCAGTCTTAAAAAGCTAAAAATTGACACGCGAGTGACACAAGTAGTTCTTTCATACAAAATGATGTTTCCTAAAAAACGTAGAGTACATGTTCACACGTCAAAAAACTATGTCGCTTCCAACATTTGAGCTCAAACACGACTGACAGTCCAACACACATGCTGTTATACTGACGTGACGTCATCTGATTGGCAGCTTACATTCAGAAAAATTATTCAGGTTTTAAATACAATACTAAATTACATATATTAACATAAACATTCTTTCAAATCATAATAAAAAGATTTATCTTCAGTTACCTTTTTAAATCTTTTTAAACTAGATTATTATAACAAATGAAATCATGCATTTGGCTCTTACAGAGTGATTAGGTAATAAATATTTGAGATGGACTTCTCAGAAAAAAGCAACCTCAAGATGCACTTAAAATCACATGAGAAATATTAAATAATTGTGCACAACATTTTCGGATAAGGTGTATGCGTTCGGATTGAGTTGTATACATTAAATTATTGCTATGATGTAAGTGTGGCTGACGTTTGTTAAATTGTATGAATATACATTGGAAATTGAGAGCAAACCAGTTCAGCACCTCGGACAGTGACAGTGACCTGCTGCAGGTCAGTCTTGCTTCATGTGAAAGGATTGTGATCATGTTCCAGTTCATTAGTCAACAATGAAGCGCCCTGACATCTCCCACGATGTATTGTTTGTGTTACAACACTCTGCCGTTTTTATTTAGGACTGTACATTATGTTAATTATATCAAAGTCAAAAGTGTAAAAGAGAAAAAAGGATGTTGATTATATTTTTTAAACTATAGTGACAAAATACATGAAAAAAAATTTACTCTCAAAAAGTTCAATCACTGTTAACGTTAATCTTTACAGAAGACCTATGTTGTTACAATGACAAAGTATCGCACAATGAACAGCCAACAGATTCAACAAGATACTTTGTAAACCATGACACTGCAGCCTCAAGCCAGTGAATGTTGTAAACGAAAAAATCAAACTTCAACAATCCCAATGAAAACTATGAATTTACATTTGCAGACAAGAGATCCGTCAAGTACCGCAGTGTTTACTTCATGTCAAACACATATTTTCAAGATGTTGGTAACATCCCCTCAATAATGACTTTTCACATATGGGTTGGTGAAGAACTTAAATCATTAGAGATTCTATAGGTCCATTCTAAACTTAAAAGGAACAATTTGAGGACATCAAATGTCCAGATATGGTTTGTTCAACATGCAATTCTGCCTTGTGTTCAAAGTTGCACTGAATATAAATTGCACACATCTAAGATTAAAATGCACAAAACCACAGAAGAAAATTGCTTGTTTCATGTCTTACCTCTCCAGGAGTCCTCCTGTCAGGCAGCATGAGTGTGTTGGCGTGGCTGCCCGGGACTATAGTAGATCCTATACTCATTCTGGGTCCAACTAGCATGTAGCGTTTCTCTCCAGATCTGTACTGGATGCTGTGACACAGGGTCCCGTCATAATTAGGCTCTTGTATATATTTAGAAGTGTAGTCTGTGGATTTAGAGCACTGCATTGCAACCAGCACGATGATACTGATGAGGAAAAGAGTTGAAACTGAGCCCAAAGTTATCATCAGGTAGAAAGTCACGTTATTATCCTCCTCGTCCTTTGTTGCACTTTTAACATCAGCTGCAGCAAAAGCCTCTTTGGGCTCCACAACTTTGACCATCACAGTAGCTGTTGCTGAGAGAGACACGTTCCCATTGTCTTTCACCAGTATGACCAGTTTATGCTCCGCCTCGTCTGTCTCTGTGAATGAGCGAAGGGTTCTGATCTGTCCTGTATAGCGGTCCAACCCAAAGAGACTGTGGTCAGTAACTTCCTGCAGTGAAAACAGCAGCCAGCCGTTATATCCTATATCAGCGTCATAGGCTCTGACTTTAGTCACCAAGTGTCCTGCGTTCACATTGCGGGGAACCTGCTCCACACCTTCAGCAGAACCGTTAGAGCTGACTGGGTACAGGATGACTGGAGCGTTGTCGTTCTGATCCAGAATGAACACGTTCACTGTGACGTTGCTGCTGAGTGACGGAGTTCCAGAATCTGAGGCGACAACTTGGAACTGGAACGTTTTCAGACTTTCAAAGTCAAAACTTTTTAGAGCCAAAATATCACCACTTTCTGAATTAATATTTAAAAATGGAGTTACTTTATTATGTTTGCTTCCATCTCTGAGAATATGATAGGATATTAGAGCATTGTCAGTCTCATCACGGTCAAAAGCTCTAACAGAAAACACAGAGGCTCCTGGCTCATTAGCTTCAGTGACATAGAAAGTATAAGGACTCAGCGAAAACTCTGGACTGTTGTCATTCACGTCTGACACCACAACACTTATTGTCTTTTTAGATGATAATGAAGGCTGACCAGCATCTTTCGCATATACTGTTATAATATATTGTGACTGTCTCTCTCTGTCTAGAGGTGATTTTGTGACTAAAGAATACATGTTGTCTTGTAAAGATGGTGATAAAGCAAAAATAACATTATCACCTACAGTGCAAATAACTTTACCATTGAGACCAGAGTCCAAGTCATTCACACTAATAAGGGCAACTATAGTTCCAGTTCTGGAGTTTTCTGGGATGGATCTTGAAAATGAAGTCACTTCAATCTCAGGTGCGTTATCATTAATGTCAACTATTTTGATGATGACGCTTTTTTGTGTAGCCAGAGGAGCCAGACCTTTGTCTGATGCTTGAATTTCAATCTCATAGTTGTTCTTCTTTTCATAATCTATTGAATCTTTAACAATAATTTCACCTGTTGATGTATTTATATCAAACAGGTCTATTAATCTCTGATTCACACTGTTGCTGAATGAATAAACAACTTCTCCGTTTGGTCCGTCATCTAAATCCGTTGCATTTAATTGTAAGACTGTTGTTCCAACTGGAGCATTTTCATTCAGCAGCACAGAGTAAATTTCTTGAGAGAAAACAGGTGCGTTATCATTGACATCCAAAACATTTACCAAAATATTAATTTCACCAGATTTCGGAGGTTTTCCCCCATCCACTGCTGTCAGGACTAATGAATGGATTCCCACGGCTTCCCTATCCAAAGACTTTTGAACAATCAATATAGGTATTTTACCATCTTCTCCCTTATCCTTAACTTCCAAACGAAAGTGGGCATTTGGGCTGAGTTTATACTGCTGAACAGAAAAAATACCACCGTCTGGATCTCGTGCGGCTTGTAGCGGAATACGTGCTCCAGGTAACACAGACTCTGAAATCTCCAACGTTTTCTCTTTTTCGAAAAACAAAGGAGAATGGTCATTTATATCCAGAACTTCCACTCCAACATAGTGAACCTCCAGTGGATTTTCGAGCACCGTTTTGAGATTTATCAAACATGTGCTGCTTCGCTCGCACACCTCTTCTCTGTCAATCTTACGGCTCACATACAGGACGCCGTCATTCTGATTCACATGAAAAAAGGGTTCCATAGCACTAGAAACAATCCGATACGTCCTCTCCTTCAACGTGCTTTTATCCAATCCCAGATCCTTTGCTATATTTCCAACCACAGTTCCTTCGTTAACTTCCTCAGAGATGGAATATCGTATTTGCTCAGAAGCTCCGCTCCACAAAAGCACCGCAACCACGCAGCCGACCAAATATCCTCTCGCCCTTCTTGCGTCGCATCCTCTTTGTTCCATGATTGAAAATAACACTTCCTCACGGGATTAAATAACCGTGTTGTCAGTAAGTAATCCAACACATCCGTGTATGTAAATGATCACCCTGGTTATAAAATGTTTAAAATATACGACACGATGTAAAGACCGCAGGGAGCTGCCACGCGATTCTCTTTTCATCGAACTGAGAGCGCAATAAAGAGGTGGAACCAAAAAGAAGGGACGAGATGTCAAAGCCGTTATTGTCCATGCACACTGACACCATGCGATGCCGTTGCCCACTGCAAGGAAATACAGTTTCTCAAGCTATATTTGATAAAAAAAACAGTGTCAACGTGTTATATTTATGTACATTGGCCCTATGTGTGGAGCTTGTGAATGACACTAACCGACATCAGATGAGGGAACGCCTTATCAAGCAGATTTAACAAGCAAACAACATGTTGATTCATTTAAAAAGTGGAGACATCACATCTTCCCGCAAATGTTATATGCCATTATTTGAATACTATATTCAGTTCAGTCATGTAAATAAAAGTGAAAATTAATTAAATTCAATTAATTGCTGTTAACAAACTAGTGGTTTGTCTTTCTGTATTGTACAGCGTATCAACAGATCTGGACATAATACCAAAAACTATCAGCACCATGGACAGCAAATGAAGCCACTTTTAATTTCGTTAAACACCATGAAAGTCCTTGGATTACATCACTGCAGCCCAAGTCATGAAGTAAAAATCACTGTACATATAATGAAGTTAAAGTGCGCATATTCCAATGTGCAAACTGTTACTGTATATATATATAATGTACTGTAAGTAAAACATCCATTGGAAACAAGCCAGGGTTTTCATCATGTCTTACCTCTCCAGGAGTCCTCCTGTCAGGCAGCATGAGTGTGTTGGCGTGGCTGCCCGGGACTATAGTAGATCCTATACTCATTCTGGGTCCAACTAGCATGTAGCGTTTCTCTCCAGATCTGTACTGGATGCTGTGACACAGGGTCCCGTCATAATTAGGCTCTTGTATATATTTAGAAGTGTAGTCTGTGGATTTAGAGCACTGCATTGCAACCAGCACGATGATACTGATGAGAAAAAGAGTTGAAACTGAGCCCAAAGTTATCATCAGGTAGAAAGTCACGTTATTATCCTCCTCATCCTTTGTTGCACTTTTAACATCAGCGGCAGCAAAAGCCTCTTTGGGCTCCACAACTTTGACCATCACAGTAGCTGTTGCTGAGAGACACGTTCCCATTGTCTTTCACCAGTATGACCAGTTTATGCTCCACCTCGTCTGTCTCTGTGAATGAGCGAAGGGTTCTGATCTGTCCTGTATAGCGGTCCAACCCAAAGAGGCTGTGGTCAGTAACTTCCTGCAGTGAAAACAGCAGCCAGCCATTATATCCTATATCAGCGTCATAGGCTCTGACTTTAGTCACCAAGTGTCCTGCTCACATTGCGGGAACCTCCTCCACACCTTCAGCAGAACCGTTAGAGCTGACTGGGTACAGGATGACTGGAGCGTTGTCGTTCTGATCCAGAATGAACACGTTCACTGTGACGTTGCTGCTTAGTGACGGAGATCCAGAATCTGAGGCGACAACTTGGAACTGGAACGTTTTCAGACTTTCAAAGTCAAAACTTTTTAGAGCCAAAATATCTCCATTCTCAGTATGAATGTTGAGAAATGAAGTTACTCTATTATCTTTACTTCCATCTCTGAGAATATGATAGGATATTAGAGCATTGTCAGTCTCATCACGGTCAAAAGCTTTAACAGAAAACACAGAGGCTCCTGGCTCATTAGCTTCAGTGACATAGAAAGTATAAGGACTCAGTGAAAACTCTGGACTGTTGTCATTCACGTCTGACACGACAATATCTATTTTCTTAGCACAAAATAGTGGTGGTTGACCAGCGTCTTTTCCAACTATTGTTAGCTCATAGGTGGGCTTTTTCTCTCTGTCTAAAGTTGATTTTGTGACTAATGAATACATGTTCTCCTGTAAAGCTGGTGATAAAGCAAAAGGAACATCCTCATCAATGGAGCAAATAACTTTTCCATTGAGACCAGAGTCCAAGTCATTTACACTAATAAGGGCAACTGTAGTTCCAGGTCTGGAGTCTTCAGGGATGGAGCTTGAAAATGAAATCACTTCAATCTCAGGTGCGTTATCATTAATGTCAACTATCTTGATAATTACACTTTTTTCTGTTGTAAGAGGAACAAGACCTTTATCTGATGCCTCAATTTCAATTTCATATATGTCATTCTCTTCATAGTCTATTAAACCTTTAACAGTGATATCACCTGTTATTGGATTGATCTCAAATATGTTTAATATATTTTGACTCATACTGTTGCTAAATGAGTAAACCACTTCACCATTTGGTCCTTCATCTAAATCAGTTGCATTAACTTGCATGACTTTTGTTCCGACTGCAGAATTTTCACAAAGCACAACAGAATACACATCCTTTGTGAAAACAGGTGCATTATCATTATAATCTAAAACATTCACTAGAATATTCATAGTACCAGATTGTGGAGGTTTTCCTCCGTCGAGTGCTGTCAGTACCAATGAGATGCTTCCTGCAGTTTCTCTGTCTAAAGGTTTTTGGACAACCAATATTGGTATTTTACCATCTTTTCCTTTATCATTAACTTCCAAACGGAAATGATCGTTGTGGCTGAGTTTATATTGCTGCACGGAGAATTGACCGCTGTCTCGATCCCGCGAGGGTTTGAGCTGAAATCGCGCTCCGGGCAACACGGACTCAGACATTTCCAAACGTTTCTCTTTCTCAGGGAAACTGGGAGAATGGTCGTTTATATCCAGCACCTCCACGACAACATAATGCACCTCCAGAGGGTTTTCTAGTACCGTTTTTAGATTAATTAAACACGTACTGCTCTGCGCGCACACCTCTTCTCTGTCTATCTTACGGCTCACATACAGGACACCGTCATTCTGATTTACATGGAAAAGGTGATCCGCATTACTAGAAACAATCCGATACTTCCTGTCTCTCAGTGTGCTTTTATCCAATCCCAGGTCCTTTGCTATATTTCCAACCACCGTTCCTTCGTTAACTTCCTCAGAGATGGAATATCGTGATTGCGCAGAAGCTCCGCTCCACAAAAGCACCGCAACGCAGCCGACCAAATATCCTCTCGCCCTTCGTCTCTCGGATCTTCTTTGTTCCATGGTTGAACCCGAAAACCTGAGTTATAATCACAAAATCTAATGTGTCAATGTCTGAAAAATATGTATCGTCTTCTTGCAAAGACTGAGGGAAGTATTTCCAAAGGCAGCCGTCATCTGATGAACAATTGTGTTAATTTCTGACTGAAGAATTCATCTAGAGGCGGAACCAAAGTGCGCACACTGAACACACAATGCCGACTTTTCCATTACACTGACACCATGCGATCAACAATCTCACTAAGGAAAATCCAAAGCTAGCACCTTAGTTTAAGGATCGATATTCGTTATAATAATTATATATAATAATGCACCATGGACACTGGCTTAATCAGGCATCAAAGTTGTTAAGATAAAGTAATGAGCAGTCAACACATCCAAAGCTATACAATTCTAAAGCATACCTATGCCCTGCAAGAATACCTGCAAAAATAATGAAATGGACACCGATAAATATTAATATGCCACACATTATGTTAAAAACCAACACATATGAAATTACATTTACAATGCCAACACACGTTTCTCTCAATACAACCATGATCAAGATATTTCCACTTAACTTGTATCTTAATTAATTGCCTCATCAACTTAACCAACACACATTACTCATCGCATTCCTACGTGGAGAGTGAACATTGTGAAAACCAAAAGGGAACATTTGACATACATTGTTTGTTGAATATGAATAAATAATTTGATTATCAAAGTATTCAAAAACACACTTGTTAGGGCCCAATGTGTCAATCTATTTGCAGGGGAAAACCACATAACACCTGTCTAAATATGTCTTACCTCTCCAGGAGTCCTCCTGTCAGGGAGCATGAGTGTGTTGGCGTGGCTGCCCGGGACTATAGTAGATCCTATACTCATTCTGGGTCCAACTAGCATGTAGCGTTTCTCTCCAGATCTGTACTGGATGCTGTGACACAGGGTCCCGTCATAATTAGGCTCTTGTATGTATTTAGAAGTGTAGTCTGTGGATTTAGAGCACTGCATTGCAACCAGCACGATGATACTGATGAGGAAAAGAGTTGAAACTGAGCCCAAAGTTATCATCAAGTAGAAAGTCACGTTATTATCCTCCTCATCCTTTGTTGCACTTTTAACATCAGCGGCAGCAAAAGCCTCTTTGGGCTCCACAACTTTGACCATCACAGTAGCTGTTGCTGAGAGGGACACGTTCCCATTGTCTTTCACCAGTATGACCAGTTTATGCTCCGCCTCGTCTGTCTCTGTGAATGAGCGAAGGGTTCTGATCTGTCCTGTATAGCGGTCCAACCCAAAGAGACTGTGGTCAGTAACTTCCTGCAGTGAAAACAGCAGCCAGCCGTTATATCCTATATCAGCGTCATAGGCTCTGACTTTAGTCACCAAGTGTCCTGCTCACATTGCGGGGAACCTCCTCCACACCTTCAGCAGAACCGTTAGAGCTGACTGGGTACAGGATGAATGGAGCGTTGTCGTTCTGATCCAGAATGAACACGTTCACTGTGACGTTGCTGCTGAGTGACGGAGTTCCAGAATCTGATGCGACAACTTGGAACTGGAACGTTTTCAGACTTTCAAAGTCAAAACTTTTTAGAGCCAAAATATCTCCATTCTCAGTATTAATGTTGAGAAATGAAGTTACTTTATTATCTTTGTTTACATCTCTGAGAATATGATAGGATATTAGAGCATTGTCAGTCTCATCACGGTCAAAAGCTCTAACAGAAAACACAGAGGCTCCTGGCTCATTTGCTTCAGTGACATAGAAAGTATAAGGACTCAGTGAAAACTCTGGACTGTTGTCATTCACGTCTGACACCACAACACTTATTGTCTTTTTAGATGATAATGAAGGCTGACCAGCGTCTTTTGCAATAATTGTGACATCATATTTTGACTGTCTCTCTCTGTCCAGAGAGGATTTGGTGACTAATGAATACATGTTCTCCTGTAACGATGGTGATAAAGCAAAAGGAACATTCTCATTTATGGAGCAAATCACTTTTCCATTGAGACCAGAGTCCAAGTCATTCACACTAATAAGGGCAACTGTAGTTCCAGGTCGGGAATCTTCAGCGATGGAGTTTGAAAATGAAGTCACTTCAATCTCAGGTGCGTTATCATTAATGTCAACTATTTTGATCATAACACTTTTTTCTGAAGCCAGAGGAGCAAATCCTTTATCCGATACTCGAATTTCAATCTCATAATTGTCCCTCTCTTCATAATCTATTAACCCAGTAACAATGATTTCACCTGTTGATGGATTTATTTCAAATAGTTTTAATAACTTTTGATTGATACTGTTAGTAAACGAGTAAACTACTTCTCCGTTTGAACCCTCATCGAAATCAGTTGCATTCACTTCTATGACTGTTGTACCTGTTGGAGCATTTTCATTGAGCATCACCGAATAAACATCTTTCAAGAAAACAGGTGCGTTATCATTAACATCCAAAACATTTACTAAAATGTTAATTTCACCAGATTTTGGAGGTTTTCCTCCGTCCAGTGCTGTCAGTACCAATGAGTGGCTTCCTTCAGTTTCTCTGTCTAAAGCCTTTTTAACTATTAATATTGGTATTTTACCATCTTCTCCTTTATCCTTAACATCCAAACGGAAGTGATCGTTGTCGCTGAGTTTATAGTGTTGCACTGAAAAATGACCACTGTCGGGATCACGTGCAGGTTTTAATTGAATACGTACTCCAGGTGCTACAGACTCTGACATCTCCAACGTTGTCACTTTCTCAGGGAAACTGGGAGAATGGTCGTTTATATCCAGCACCTCCACGACAACATAATGCACCTCCAGAGGGTTTTCTAGTACCGTTTTTAGATTAATTAAACACGTACTGCTCTGCGCGCACACCTCTTCTCTGTCTATCTTACGGCTCACATACAGGACACCGTCATTCTGATTCACATGGAAAAGATGATCGGCATTACTAGAAACAATCCGATACTTCCTGTCTCTCAGTGTGCTTTTATCCAATCCCAGATCCTTTGCTATATTTCCAACCACCGTTCCTTCGTTAACTTCCTCAGAGATGGAATATCGTGATTGCGCAGAAGCTCCGCTCCACAAAAGCACCGCAACCACGCAGCCGACCAAATATCCTCTCGCCCTTCGCCTCTCGGATCTTCTTTGTTCCATGGTTGAACGCGATGCAATCATTAATCCATCACAAGGACAACTGCGTCGATGTATATAAATAATCCAACACGTCCGTATGCGTTTAAATTGATTAATTTCTTAAATATCCAGAAATTCGGACAAACCGACCATCTACGTAAAATAAGCAGAAATGATCCGGTCAGTATGGAAGTGAGAATGTTGCCAGGAGGTGGAACCAAACAGCAATGAGACTAAGCTCGTGTAAGGATGAGATCTCACGTTACACTGACACCGCGCGAATTTAGTTACTATTGCAGAAATGTGATGGTTGTTCTGTACATTATATCAAGGTTCGTTAATTTTTTAAGACCAGGAAACGAAAAAACACTATAGCTCCATGCGATTGTGGCGTTTTGCAGTTAACTATGCCTGTGGTATTGTTCAATGTTACGCATAACAGTTGAGTGACATGTATGTTTAACCAATAGGAAGTCCTATGCTGGTAGGCTGTGGACCAATAGGATGAGGGAGTGAATGTGTGGGGCGAGGGTCAGATACGGAGTGAGCGGGGGAATAAACATGTCAACTTCAGTACACATTTTGTCTCACGCGCATTACTAAGCGAACCCGACATGGTGTCAGAAGTGCTGTGTAGCTAAAGCAGGATATGTAACAGTTGTACTACTGTAGGGACGTCGGTCAAAGGTCGGAAGAAGAGTTCGGTGAAGTTTGATGAGTGATAACGAGCAGGACGGGGAGGCAGCTAACGTCAGCATGGCGGCTAACACACCCAGCGCTACGTTTAACATCCAGCCGCCGGAGCCCTTTGATTTTTCCAAGCCGAACGACTGGACAAAATGGATTCGGAGATTTGAGAGATTCCGTCAGGCAAGCAACCTGTCAGCAAGCTCCGAAGTCAACCAGGTGAACACCTTGATATACTGCATGGGAGATGACGCAGATGACGTCTTGAGAGGCTTAAAACTAAGCGCTCCAGACCAGCAAGTATACGCAAAAGTGAGAGACGGATTTGAGTCTTTCTTCATTGTTAGAAAGAACATTGTATATGAGCGCGCGCGTTTTAACATGCGCAAACAGGAGGCAAATGAAACAGTGGACGTTTTTGTAACTCCCTTACACGCATTAGCTGAACACTGCAATTATGGGACATTGCATGACGAGCAAATCAGAGATATGATTGTAGTGGGACTGGCTGATGCAAGGCTCTCCGAACGCATGCAGATGGAGAAGGATTTAGACCTGGAAAAAACCCTTAACATGGCAAGACAATCAGAGGAGATAAAAAAGCAACAAAACACACTGAGGAGTGATGCCAGTAGTGTAGTGCAGATGGATGCAGCCATGTGGACAGAGTGTTTGAAGGCAGAAAGCAAAAAGAGAAGCCCAAGTTTAACACATACAAAAGTGATGGAGCAAAGACACACTTCAGCAGCCAGAGTAAATATACACAGAGCTCCCAGTGCTACAAATGTGGTGGCTCACCTCACCCTAGACATGAGTGCCCTGCCAACGATGCAAAGTGTCATTCATGTGGAAAGAAAGGACACTTTCAGCAGGCGAAAACGTGGACGGTATTGAGACGGAGGAGGAGGATGACAGTTTCTTCCTGGGTTCTGTGACGTCCGACAAAGCTGCATGGACCGCTAACATAGGAATAAGGAACACCGCAATCAGGTTCAAACTCGACACCGGAGCGGATGTCACTGCTGTGTCACAGACTGATATGAACCGCATATTTTCCGGTACACAGCAGCCTGTTCTCCAGAAAGCAGAGAGACCTTTGCTTGGTCCGGGACGGATGCCGCTGGAGGTGTCAGGATTCGCCAGACTGCAGCTGAGGAGTGGAGTCAAACAGACCAAGCAGAAGGTTGACGTGGTCAAAAATCTGAGCACGCCCTTGCTCGGATTTCCAGCCATTACAGCCCTTGGCCTGCTCAAACGTGTTGCCAGCATAGATTTGAACACTCTCAAGTCGACGTACCCTAGACTGTGCAGTGGGCTAGGTGAGGTGAAATGGGCATATCACATAAAACTTAAACCAAATGCTGTGCCTTTCTCACTGAAAACCCCAAGGAGAATTCCACTGCCGCTGGTGGGGAAAGTCAAGGAAGAGCTCCAGCGAATGGAAAAGCTGGGCCATCACAGCGTGGAGGAGCCAACAGACTGGTGTGCCGGTATGGTGGTTGTACCAAAGAAAAACAGTACACGTCTGAGACTGTGTGGATTATACTGGCCTGAATGAGTATGTGTGCCGTGAAAAGTACATTCTGCCGTCTGTGGATCAGTCCCTCGGAATGCTTGCCGGAGCAAAAGTGTTCAGTAAATTGGATGCTAACATGGGGTTCTGGCAGATCCCCTTAGCCGAAGAGTCAGTCATGTACACCACATTCATAACACCCTTCGGGCGGTTCCACTTTAACCGCCTTCCCTTCGGCATCAACTCAGCACCCGAACACTTTCAGTGCATGATGGCGGAAGTCATAGAGGGGTTGGAGGGTGTGGTCTGCCACATCGATGACTTACTAGTGTGGGGACGGGACCAAGATGAGCATGACACTCGACTCCATGATGTGCTACAACGAGTGGAGAAAGCAGGCATCACCCTGAATGTGGAAAAGTGTGACATCTCCAAGAGCGAGATGGCCTTTTTGGGCCACATCATCTCAGTCCCGGGCATCCGGCCCGATCCGAAGAAGACGGAGGCTATCAGGGAGATGAAGGAGCCCACAAATGTGAGTGAGATGAGGAGTTTTCGGCATGGTCAACCAGCTGGGAAAATTCATTCCTCAGCTGGCCGAAAGGACAAAGCACTCCGCGACCTCCTCTCGAAAAAGAACTGCTGGGTGTGGGGCACGGACCAGGCAATGGCGTTTAAGGAGCTGAAGGAGGCACTTGCTTCTCCTCCAGTGCTGGCCATGTATGACCCAAACAGGGACACTAAAGTATCAGCCGATGCATCTTCGTATGGCTTGGGAGGCGTTATTCTCCAGAAGGTGGACGGTGAATGGTGTCCTGTGGCTTATGCATCGTGGTCACTCTTTCCAACTGAACAACGCTATGCACAAGTTGAAAAGGAGGCTCTAGGCCTCACATGGGCCTGTGAACGGTTCCGGGATTTCCTCCTGGGAAAGCATTTCATCCTGGAGACCGACCATAAGCCTCTTCTCAGCCTACTTGGAGCCCAAGCACTTGATCTTCTGCCGCCAAGAATTCAGCGCTTCAGAATGAGGCTCATGCGCTACTCGTATTCAATCATACATGTGCCAGGGAAGTCACTCTGGACAGCAGACACACTGTCACGCTCGCCTGTGAAAGCGAGCATGTCCCCAGATGAAAACGAACTGATGGAGAGCACAAACATATATGTGGACTGTATCATGGAAAATCTGCCTGCCAGCCCCTCATACATAGGGAATCTGAAAGAGCAGCTCAAAGCTGACATTGTCTGCTCACGGGTCATGACGCTGTGCAGAGAAGGATGGCCAGCGCATGTCAAACAGGAATCGGTGCTGAAAAACTACTGGCTAGAGCGAGCCACACTCGCAGTGGAAGGCGGTTTGCTCCTAAAAGACTCACGGCTGGTAATACCTGCAACATCATGAACGACGTGCCAGCCAAGCTGCATGAAGGTCACCAAGGTGTCGTGAAATGTAAAGCGCGCGCACGCCAGGCTGTATGGTGGCCGGGACTTGGTCAGCAGATAAACGACATGGTACTCAAATGCAGAACATGCATACAAGAGAGACACAATCACAATGAGCCGCTCATGCCCCCAGAGCTCCCTGACCGACCATGACAGAAGTTGGGGGCGGACCTCTTTGAACAGTTTGGAAAGACGTACTTACTTGTCATCGACTACTTCTCGAGATATATTGAGATTGCACTCTTATCTCACACCAGGTCCACCGACATCGTCACGCATCTAAAGTCAATCTTCGCTCGCCATGGCATCCCGGAGGTAATGATGTCAGATAACGGACCTCAGTTTTCTGGACAGGCCTTCGCCTTGTTTGCAGCTGCATACAGATTCAGACATGTCGCCAGCAGCCCGAGGTTCCCGCAAAGTAACGGCGAAGCAGAACGGGCGGTTCAGATGGTGAAAAACCTTTTAAAGAAGGCAGATGACCCCTACCTGGCTCTACTCGCTTATAGAGCCACTCCTCTTCAGAACGGATACAGCCCGGCTCAGCTTCTCATGGGCCGACGTTTACACACCACGGTGCCAACCGTTCCCTCTCATCTGGACCCTACACTGCGTGACAGCCGTGCACTGGCTCAGAAGGAAAAGGAGAAGAGGATGTCAGATGCTGCACACTATAACAGGCGTCACCGTGCAAAAATGCACAGCGTCTTGTCACCAGGAGAACATGTATGGGTCACCGACGCCAAGACGTCTGCAACTGTGATCCAGAACCACTCTACTCCAAGATCTTATTTGGTGGATTTACCTCAAGGAGTGGTGAGACGCAACCGCCTGCATCTGATACCTCTACAGGCGCCTACACAAGAGAGGACTTCACCACAGCAGCACATGTCAGAGCAGGCTCCCATGCCACCTGCTGTGACATCTCCAGTGTTACCTGCAGAGACTCCCAATCTCAGAACTAGGTCTGGGAGAGCCAGCATTGAGCCCACTAGGCTTAACTTGTGAATTGAAATGAAATGAAAGAAATCTCTGAAATATATGTTGAGTTATTGTTGTGTTAGGGTGTCATGGTTATGTGAAAGCTCAGTTGAAGCTAATACGTTTAGTTAAAGCACTTTATGTTACAATGTGAGAATTCAGGGAACTGCAGTTGTTTAATTAATGCACTTGTTTCATACAAGTTCCAATGCTCACCAAAGTGCCTAACATTGTTCTCCTTACAGGGTTCGAATGGTCTGATGGAAACAATAGTTTATTCTCTGTTCTTAAAAGGGAAGATGTGGTATTGTTCAATGTTACGCATAACAGTTGATTGACATGTATGTTTATCCAATAGGAAGCCCTATGTTGGTAGGCTGTGGACCAATAGGATGAGGGAGTGAATGTGTGGGGCGAGGGTCAGATATGGAGTGAGCGGGGGAATAAACATGTCAACTTCAGTACACAGTTTGTCTCACGCGCATTACTAAGCGAACCCGACAAATACCGGGAAACGAAAAACACTTCAGCTCCATTCGATTGTGGCTTTTTGCAGTTAACTATGCCCACAGTATATATTATGACAGTATATTTGTTTCCGTTCATCTTATGAACGTGATCCTTTTTTTTACCATGTCATACACTTCTAAAGGATGTTATCGTTTACTCTTGTGTCATGGGTTGCTCATGTCTTCGTTGATATAGGACGTGTTGCTCCTCCGCCCTTTCAAATGAAAATGACATTTGACAGTCTTCAATTAAATTATATGAAACCGACAATGAAAAAAAACACAATGTACTGAAACAAAATAAGAAAGAGCCAAAGAGAAAGTTACGGATCTCAGACCGGTAATAAACCAAATTTCGGACGTAATTGCCTGGTGAGAAAAGAGAAGCCAGCATTGCAGTGCAACACGAACCATGGAGCATACGTTAGGTATATGATTAATAAGAAAGCAGTTCTACTAAATCATTTAAAAGTGTTTACATAAATATGTCTTACCTCTCCTGATGTATGTCTCCTGTCAGGGAGCATGAGTGTGTTGGCGTGGCTGCCCGGGACTATAGTAGATCCTATACTCATTCTGGGTCCAACTAGCATGTAGCGTTTCTCTCCAGATCGGTACTGGATGCTGTGACACAGGGTCCCGTCATAATTAGGCTCTTGTATATATTTAGAAGTGTAGTCTGTGGATTTAGAGCACTGCATTGCAACCAGCACGATGATACTGATGAGGAAAAGAGTTGAAACTGAGCCCAAAGTTATCATCAGGTAGAAAGTCACGTTGTTATCCTCCTCGTCCTTTGTTGCACTTTTAACATCAGCGGCAGCAAAAGCCTCTTTGGGCTCCACAACTTTGACCATCACAGTAGCTGTTGCTGAGAGAGACACGTTCCATTGTCTTTCACCAGTATGACCAGTTTATGCTCCGCCTCGTCTGTCTCTGTGAATGAGCGAAGGGTTCTGATCTGTCCTGTATAGCGGTCCAACCCAAAGAGACTGTGGTCAGTAACTTCCTGCAGTGAAAACAGCAGCCAGCCGTTATATCCTATATCAGCGTCATAGGCTCTGACTTTAGTCACCAAGTGTCCTGCGTTCACATTGCGGGGAACCTCCTCCACACCTTCAGCAGAACCGTTAGAGCTGACTGGGTACAGGATGACTGGAGCGTTGTCGTTCTGATCCAGAATGAACACGTTCACTGCGACGTTGCTGCTGAGTGACGGAGTTCCAGAATCTGAGGCGACAACTTGGAACTGGAACGTTTTTAGACTTTCAAAGTCAAAACTTTTAAGAGCCAAAATATCTCCATTCTCAGTATTAATGTTGAGAAATGAAGTTACTCTATTATCTTTGCTTCCATCTCTGAGAATATGATAGGATATTAAAGCATTCTCAGTCTCATCACGGTCAAAAGCTCTAACAGAAAACACAGAGGCTCCTGGCTCATTAGCTTCAGTGACATAGAAAGTATAAGGACTCAGTGAAAACTCTGGACTGTTGTCATTCACGTCTGACACAATAATATCTATTTTCTTAGCAAAAAATAATGGTGGTTGACCAGCGTCTTTACCAACTATTGTTAGCTCATAGGTGGGCTTTTTCTCTCTGTCTAGAGGTGATTTTGTGACTAATGAATACATGTTGTCTTTTAATGATGGCAATAAAGTGAATGGAACATCCTCATCAATGGAGCAAATAACTTTTCCATTGAGACCAGAGTCCAAGTCATTTACACTAATAAGGGCAACTGTAGTTCCAGGTCGGGAATCTTCAGGGATGGAGTTTGAAAATGAAGTCACTTCAATCTCAGGTGCGTTATCATTAATGTCAACTATCTGGATAATTACACTTTTCTCTGTTGTAAGAGGAGCAAGACCTTTATCTGATGCCTCAATTTCAATTTCATATCTGTCCTTCTTTTCATAGTCCAAAACACCTTTAACAGTGATCTCACCTGTTAATGGATTGATCTCAAATATGTTTAATATATTTTGACTCATACTGTTGCTAAATGAGTAAACCACTTCACCATTTTGTCCTTGGTCTAAATCAGTTGCATTAACTTGTATGACTTCTGTGCCTACTATGGCATTTTCATCGAGCACAACAGAATAAACATCTTTGGTGAAAATAGGTGCATTATCATTAACATCCAACACATTAATTAAAATATTCATAGTACCAGATTTTGGAGGTTTTCCTCCGTCGAGTGCTGTCAGTACCAATGAGATGCTTCCTGCAGTTTCTCTGTCTAAAGGTTTTTGGACAACCAATATTGGTATTTTACCATCTTCTCCTTTATCCTTGACTTCCAAACGGAAATGATCGTTGTGGCTGAGTTTATATTGCTGCACGGAGAATTGACCGCTGTCTCGATCCTGCGAGGGTTTGAGCTGAAATCGCGCTCCGGGCAACACGGACTCAGAAATATCTAATCTTTTCTCTTTCTCCAAGAAACTTGGAGAATGGTCATTTACATCCAACACTTCTACTTCAACATAATGCACCTGCAGAGGGTTTTCTAGGACCGTTTTTAGATTAATTAAACACGTACTGCTCTGCGCGCACACCTCTTCTCTGTCTATTTTACGGCTCACATACAGGACACCGTCATTCTGATTCACATGGAAAAGGTGATCGGCATGACTAGAAACAATCCGATACTTCCTGTCTCTCAGTGTGCTTTTATCCAATCCCAGATCCTTTGCTATATTTCCAACCACAGTTCCTTCGTTAACTTCCTCAGAGATGGAATATCGTGATTGCGCAGAAGCTCCGCTCCACAAAAGCACCGCAACCACGCAGCCGACCAAATATCCTCTCGCCCTTCGTCCCTCGTATCTTCTTTGTTCCATGGTTAAACCCGAACACATCAGTAATCCATCACAAGGACAAATATAGGAAACGGAATCCAGCTCTTCCGTGTATATCAATATTCACTCTCTTCTTACACGTTCAGAAATGGCAGCGTGTCCTGCAACAATAAGCGTAGAACAGGCTGTACCAATATCGAAGATAATAAGAGGTGGAAACGAAATCTACTGACGACAAGCTCGCTACTGTCCACTGTTTATGTTCCGCTGACACCATGCGACCAGACGTCTCACTGCAGAACAGTCAAAGTCGATAAAGCACATCAGACAAACAGTCATTCGTTTCGTAGCTCAGACCAAACGTTATCGAGTGTGTAGTGGCACTCCGTCTAGTTCTGGTTCTTCTGTACCACACTTTTGAGATCAGTCTTAAAAAGCTAAAAATTGACACGCGAGTGACACAAGTAGTTCTTTCATACAAAATGATGTTTCCTAAAAAACGTAGAGTACATGTTCACACGTCAAAAAACTATGTCGCTTCCAACAACTCTGAGCTCAAACACGACTGACAGTCCAACACACATGCTGTTATACTGACGTGACGTCATCTGATTGGCAGCTTACATTCTGAAAAATTATTCAGGTTTTAAATACATTACTAAATTACATATATTAACATAAACATTCTTTCAAATCATAATAAAAAGATTTATCTTCAGTTACCTTTTTAAATCTTTTTAAACTAGATTATTATAACAAATGAAATCATGCATTTGGCTCTTACAGAGTGATTAGGTAATAGATATTTGAGATGGACTTCTCAGAAAAAAGCAACCTCAAGATGCACTTAAAATCACATGAGAAATATTAAATAATTGTGCACAACATTTTCGGATAAGGTGTATGCGTTCGGATTGAGTTGTATACATTAAATTATTGCTATGATGTAAGTGTGGCTGACGTTTGTTAAATTGTATGAATATACATTGGAAATTGAGAGCAAACCAGTTCAGCACCTCGGACAGTGACAGTGACCTGCTGCAGGTCAGTCTTGCTTCATGTGAAAGGATTGTGATCATGTTCCAGTTCATTAGTCAACAATGAAGCGCCCTGACATCTCCCACGATGTATTGTTTGTGTTACAACACTCTGCCGTTTTTATTTAGGACTGTACATTATGTTAATTATATCAAAGTCAAAAGTGTAAAAGAGAAAAAAGGATGTTGATTATATTTTTTTAACTATAGTGACAAAATACATGAAAAAAAATTTACTCTCAAAATGTTCAATCACTGTTCACGTTAATCTGTACAGAAGAACAATGTTGTTACATTGACAAAGTATCGCACAATGAACAGCCAACAGATTCAACAAGATACTTTGTAAACCATGACACTGCAGCCTCAAGCCAGTGAATGTTGTAAACGAAAAAATCAAATTTCAACAATCCCAATGAAAACTATGAATTTACATTTGCAGACAAGAGATCCGTCAAGTACCGCAGTGTTTACTTCATGTCAAACACATATTTTCAAGATGTTGGTAACATCCCCTCAATAATGACTTTTCACATATGGGTTGGTGAAGAACTTAAATCATCAGAGATTCTATAGGTCCATTCTAAACTTAAAAGGAACAATTTGAGGACATCAAATGTCCAGATATGGTTTGTTCAACATGCAATTCTGCCTTGTGTTCTGAAGTTTTGCACTGAATATAAATTGCAATACATCTAAGATTATAAATGCACAAAAAAAACCACAGAAGAAAATTGCTTGTTTCAACATGTCTTACCTCTCCAGGAGTCCTCCTGTCAGGCAGCATGAGTGTGTTGGCGTGGCTGCCCGGGACTATAGTAGATCCTATACTCATTCTGGGTCCAACTAGCATGTAGCGTTTCTCTCCAGATCTGTACTGGATGCTGTGACACAGGGTCCCGTCATAATTAGGCTCTTGTATATATTTAGAAGTGTAGTCTGTGGATTTAGAGCACTGCATTGCAACCAGCACGATGATACTGATGAGAAAAAGAGTTGAAACTGAGCCCAAAGTTATCATCAGGTAGAAAGTCACGTTATTATCCTCCTCATCCATTGTTGCACTTTTAACATCAGCGGCAGCAAAAGCCTCTTTGGGCTCCACAACTTTGATCAACACAGTAGCTGTTGCTGAGAGAGACACGTTCCCATTGTCTTTCACCAGTATGACCAGTTTATGCTCCGCCTCGTCTGTCTCTGTGAATGAGCGAAGGGTTCTGATCTGTCCTGTATAGCGGTCCAACCCAAAGAGACTGTGGTCAGTAACTTCCTGCAGTGAAAACAGCAGCCAGCCGTTATATCCTATATCAGCGTCATAGGCTCTGACTTTAGTCACCAAGTGTCCTGCGTTCACATTGCGGGGAACCTCCTCCACACCTTCAGCAGAACCGTTAGAGCTGACTGGGTACAGGATGACTGGAGCGTTGTCGTTCTGATCCAGAATGAACACGTTCACTGTGACGTTGCTGCTGAGTGACGGAGATCCAGAATCTGAGGCGACAACTTGGAACTGGAACGTTTTCAGACTTTCAAAGTCAAAACTTTTGAGAGCCAAAATATCTCCATTCTCAGTATTAATGTTGAGAAATGAAGTTACTTTATTATCTTTGCTTCCATCTCTGAGAATATGATAGGATATTAGAGCATTGTCAGTCTCATCACGATCAAAAGCTTTAACAGAAAACACAGAGGCTCCTGGCTCATTAGCTTCAGTGACATAGAAAGTATAAGGACTCAGTGAAAACTCTGGACTGTTGTCGTTCACGTCTGACACCACAACACTTATTGTCTTTTTAGATGATAATGAAGGCTGGCCAGCATCTTTCGCAATAATTGTGACATCATACTTTGACTGTCTCTCTCTGTCCAGAGGTGATTTGGTGACTAATGAATACATGTTGTCTTGTAAAGATGGTGATAAAGCAAAAGGAACATTCTCATTTATGGAGCAAATCACTTTTCCATTGAGACCAGAGTCCAAGTCATTCACACTAATAAGGGCAACTGTAGTTCCAGGTCGG
This sequence comes from Pseudoliparis swirei, assembly GCF_029220125.1. Taxonomy (NCBI): domain Eukaryota; kingdom Metazoa; phylum Chordata; class Actinopteri; order Perciformes; family Liparidae; genus Pseudoliparis; species Pseudoliparis swirei. The sequence continues at coordinate 14,528,345 of NC_079406.1, read as the reverse complement.
GAGTCTTCAGGGATGGAGTTTGAAAATGAAGTCACTTCAATCTCAGGTGCGTTATCATTAATGTCAACTATCTTGATAATTACACTTTTTTCTGTTGTAAGAGGAGCAAGACCTTTATCTGATGCCTCAATTTCAATTTCATAAATGTCATTCTCTTCATAGTCTATTAAACCTTTAACAGTGATCTCACCTGTTAATGGATTGATCTCAAATAGGTTTAATACATTTTGATTCATGCTGTTGCTAAATGAGTAAACTACTTCTCCACTTAGTCCTTGGTCTAAATCAGTTGCATTAACTTGTATGACTTTTGTTCCGACTGAAGAATTTTCACCAAGCACAACAGAGTAAACATCTTTTGTGAAAACAGGTGCATTATCATTAATATCCAAAACATTAACTAGAATATTCATAGTACCAGATTTGGGAGGCTTTCCTCCGTCGAGTGCTGTCAGTACCAATGAGATGCTTCCTGTAGTTTCTCTGTCTAAAGGTTTTTGGACAACCAATATTGGTATTTTGCCATCTTTTCCTTTATCCTTAACTTCCAAACGGAAGTGATCGTTGTGGCTGAGTTTATATTGCTGCACGGAGAATTGACCGCTGTCTCGATCCCGCGAGGGTTTGAGCTGAAATCGCGCTCCGGGCAACACGGACTCAGACATCTCCAATCGTTTCTCTTTCTCAGGGAAACTTGGAGAATGGTCGTTTATATCCAGCACCTCCACGACAACATAATGTACCTCCAGAGGGTTTTCTAGCACGGTTTTTAGATTAATTAAACACGTACTGCTCTGCGCGCACACCTCTTCTCTGTCTATCTTACGGCTCACATACAGGACACCGTCATTCTGATTCACGTGGAAAAGATGATCGGCATTACTAGAAACAATCCGATACTTCCTCTCTCTCAGTGTGCTTTTATCCAATCCCAGGTCCTTTGCTATATTTCCAACCACAGTTCCTTCGTTAACTTCCTCAGAGATGGAATATCGTGATTGCGCAGAAGCTCCGCTCCACAAAAGCACCGCAACCACGCAGCCGACCAAATATCCTCTCGCCCTTCTTCTCTCGGATCTTCTTTGTTCCATGGTTGAACCCGAACACATCAGTAATCCATCACAAGGACAACTGCTTAGATGTATATAATTAATCCAACACTTCCGTATGTGCGTTCATATTGATTAACTTCTTAAATACAAATAAATTCGGACAAACCGACCATCTACGTAAAAAAGGCAGAAACGATCCGGTCAGTATGGAAGTGAGAATGTTGCCAGGAGGTGGAACCAAACAGCAATGACACTGCGCTCGTGTAAGGATAATATCTCACGTTACACTGACACCGCGCGAACTCAGTTATCACTGCAGAAATGTGATGGTTGTTCTGCACATTATATCAATGTTCGTTAGTTTTTTAAGACCAGGAAACGAAAAACACTTCAGCTCCATAAACAGGGATTGTGTCGTTTTGCAGATCATTATGCTCCTTAAGACAGCAAACTGTTTCCAGTTTTTAAATTGTCTCTCGTTAAGTTTAGCCGTTTTTTCAACCATACTGTCTTGGGTACAATTACAGGATGTTAGCTTCTTAGCAAATCGACCTGGAAAGATGGAGGCCAACTTTGAGAAACAATTATATCAAAAGTGTCTAATCTAAACAGTTCAGCTGCTTCGTGTAATACAATTACATCTTAATAATGAAATGCTAATAATTAAACAACATCTTTTGAAGGAGAATTACTATACGTGTGTTTACTCATTATTCCATATACCGCACACTCTATTGTGTTCGGAAATAGCAAGTAAACATATTACAGGTCCATGGACAGCGATAACGGCTCAATCACTTTTACCAAATAAGTGCTCAGTTATCTAATTAATATATTACATAAAAATAGAACAAATAGAAGCGTTAAAGAAACTGAAATAATGTAAAAGCCAAGCAACATATCACTCGCTTTTAGGTTTCTGTTTTGTTTTTGAATTCCACTGTTAATCTTCATTGTATGATGTCGTTTTGGACATATGTCTGTCCAAGTGCACTCAGGGGGGAGTTGGAATGGCTCGCCCGTAAACATGTTTTGAAGCAATGGATTTTGTCTTACCTCTCCAGGAGTCCTCCTGTCAGGCAGCATGAGTGTGTTGGCGTGGCTGCCCGGGACTATAGTAGATCCTATACTCATTCTGGGTCCAACTAGCATGTAGCGTTTCTCTCCAGATCGGTACTGGATGCTGTGACACAGGGTCCCGTCATAATTAGGCTCTTGTATATATTTAGAAGTGTAGTCTGTGGATTTAGAGCACTGCATTGCAATCAGCACGATGATACTGATGAGGAAAAGAGTTGAAACTGAGCCCAAAGTTATCATCAGGTAGAAAGTCACGTTATTATCCTCCTCATCCTTTGTTGCACTTTTAACATCAGCGGCAGCAAAAGCCTCTTTGGGCTCCACAACTTTGACCATCACAGTAGCTGTTGCTGAGAGGGACACGTTCCCATTGTCTTTCACCAGTATGACCAGTTTATGCTGCGCCTCCTCTGTCTCTGTGAATGAGCGAAGGGTTCTGATCTGTCCTGTATAGCGGTCCAACCCAAAGAGGCTGTGGTCAGTAACTTCCTGCAGTGAAAACAGCAGCCAGCCGTTATATCCTATATCAGCGTCATAGGCTCTGACTTTAGTCACCAAGTGTCCTGCGTTCACATTGCGGGGAACCTCCTCCACACCTTCAGCAGAACCGTTAGAGCTGACTGGGTACAGGATGACTGGAGCGTTGTCGTTCTGATCCAGAATGAACACGTTCACTGTGACGTTGCTGCTGAGTGACGGAGTTCCAGAATCTGAGGCGACAACTTGGAACTGGAACGTTTTCAGACTTTCAAAGTCAAAACTTTTTAGAGCGGAAATGTGGCCATTATCAGAGTTTATATTTAGAAATATTGTTAGGTCATTTTCACTCCTTCCTCTGACAATGTGATATGACACAGCTGCATTTTCATTCACGTCTTTGTCCGTTGCGGTAACAGAGACAATTGAATGTCCTGCAATGTTATTTTCTAACAGGTAAAATTGTAATGGATTTTGCGAGAAATGTGGTCTGTTATCATTTACATCTGATATCTGAATATTCAGTGTTTTAACAGTAGATAAGGGAGGTTCACCACAATCTGTGGCTGTTATTGTTATTTCATAATGTGACACCTCCTCCCGATCCAAAAATCTTTTCGTCACAACTGAATATATATTTTCCTTATAAGACGCCTTTAATTCAAAAGGCACGTCCTCTGATATGCGTGAAATAATTTTTCCATTGACACCGGAGTCTTTATCTGTCATACTTATAAGTGAAATAACTGTGCCAAGCTTTGAATCTTCAGGCACTGTATTTGATAGTGATGTTACTTCTATTTCCGGATGGTTGTCATTTTCGTCTTTTATCTTTACAATGACTTTACACCTGCTTGTTAACGGAGGTGTTCCTTTGTCAGATGCCTGAACATCTAGTTTAAAAATCTCAGAGTCCTCAAAATCCACGACTCCTTTCAGTTTAATTTTTCCACTTAAATTATCTAATTCAAATATTTCGTAAACTTTACGTCCTAATGTTCTACTAAAGCTGTACTCTAGTTCGCCGTTCGTCCCTTCATCTGGATCTGTTGCATTCACTCTTGTAACAATCGTACCAACTGGGAGGTTTTCATATATTTCTATATGGTAAGTATCTTGACTAAATATCGGACGATTATCATTAATGTCAATAACAATAATAGAAACATTTAGTATGCCTGATCGTTGCGGTTTACCTCCATCAACTGCTGTTACAATTAGCGCGAGTGTATTCCTTTGTTCTCTGTCTAACGATTTCTTCAGCACTAAAAATGGTATTTTATCATCATCACTTTGGCTTATTTCTATTTCAAAATGATCATTTGACGTTAATGTATATGTGCGAATTGAGTTAATTCCAGCATCCGGATCGCGGGCCGCATGTAATTCAAATCGCGTTCCCAGAGATGTATGTTCTGCTATTTCAAATTGTTGTTCCTTTTCAGAAAAACTAGGAGAGTGGTCATTTACGTCAGTTATTTCTACAACTACGTGGTGCATTTCCAAAGGGTCTTCAACAAGGATTTTCAGCTCCATTAAGCACACACCACTACCGTGACACAGCTCCTCTCTGTCGATTTTCTTACGGACCTGTAAGGCACCATTGTCCGGGTTTACCTCGAAAAAAGCGTCCTTAGATCCAGACACAACTCGAAACCGTCGATCAATCAAAGAGGTTTTCTCCAGACCAAGATCCTTGGCAACATTTCCAACAATGGTCCCTTCCTTCATCTCCTCTGGGAGAGAATACCTCAATTCAGCCAAAGTCTGATTTCCGAAAAACAGCAAGGAAAAATAAAAAGCAAACCAATAGTCACGTGAGCGATATCCTCTTTCACTCCCCATCATTATCCAACACAGTATTTGCCCACAGGAGCCGCTTTCTGTAACAAAAATCTTTTTTCTATATCCGACCACCACACGGTCTCATCCTACTCCCGGTCTGACATCAAATGTATCCCCTGTTGTGAGGTTCCGAACAAAAGCTTTCTTTGGAGAGGCAAGAAGTATGTTATGGCCTCGTCGATGTTACAGTGACACCAAGAGGACAGCATATGTGACACCCACCAACGTGTTTGCACATGTATGTAATGTGTTTTGTTTCGATTGACAAATAACACGTTTCATAGTGAAAATTATATTACATAGGAAGTGAAATGCTTTAGTTTTGTATAGACTGTACATTTCACCTGGCAACTGCAGCAGAAGGCAGGGTGATGCTCTATTTTGCGTCAGGCAGGCTTTGCGACAGTGGAGCGATTTACGAGCACAACGTCGCAGGTGACGTTTCCTCATTCTGCCGAGTGACGCGCAATGACCGGATGTAAATGTGCGTGGTGTCATTTGTGTGTCCTGTTTATAGGTGGGTGAGAAAAGAACAGGGCTCTCAAGTGGTACGCATTGAGCGTGACAGTCACGTATTTCGGCCACACATCGTATTTCTCACGCTGAAAAAAAACTCGGGTCTATTTAATGTGCCGCAGCGCGCAAACATGACCTGGCCGCGCTGCCCTCACCATGGAGGAATCAAGCACGTCTCCCCAAATCCCCTGGAGTTCTGCTGTGAGGTGCCACCTATCACACAATCAGGAAGAAAAAAATCTGTTGTATCTGGGTAAGATTTAATCCAGCAACCAATGAAAATAAAGCCTCCTGGAATTGCGCGCGACTAATATCCGAAAGTTTCGTTCTGGGGGGGGGGGGGGGGGGGGTATTGATGATGGATATCACTCTTGCCTGTCTTCAAAACTTGAGAGCCCTGAATGAATGAGAAGTAAATACGTTTCTTTGGATGAAGTTACTGTTTTAGCAGCTATATAGGGAGGAGATGAATGTCTGTAAATGTATGTTTATAAGTTTTTGTGTGAAAGACTATAGTTTTGAATAGCCGGTGTGCTGCGTTAGCCAACATAGCATCACGCCCGTCGAGGCTGTTGTTGGCTCAATACAAATTTAATGTGAAGTAATGATATACTTAGGAATATATTTGGAATGTGATTTACAATATGTGTTGCACTTATGGATTTGAATATGAAAATAAATGGTATTCTGTTGAGTGATGCACAATGGCAAGACGTGAATGTGCGTGGTATCATTTGTGTGTCCTGTTTACAGAATAATATCATCTCGCTACTAGGTACCAATCCTGCTACCTGTAACATATACCACTCACAGAGCTATATGCTATATTACATGGTTTTGTTTTGTCAGCAAATCGACCTGGAAAGATGGAGGCCACAACTTTGAGAAACAATTCTATGAAAAGTGTCTAATCTAAACAGTTGAGCGGCTTCTTGTTAATGAAAATTACATATTTTGAAGGAACATTACGAAACACGTTTGTTTACTCATTTCCATACCGGCAGACTCCATTGTGCTTGATGCTCTATTGTGCTTGGAAAAAGCAAAAGTCAACATATTAAAGGACCATGGACAGCGATCACAACTCTTCTTGTAACCAATCACTTTTACCAAAGAAGTGCTCAAATATCAAACTAATATAATATATAACAAATATCGCTGAAATGCTTTTAGGTTTCTGTTTTTAAACTCCACTGTTAATCATCATTTGATGACATTGTTTTGGACATATGTCTGTCCAAGTGCACACTCAGGGGGAGTTGGAATGGCTCGCTCGTAAACATGTTTTGAAGAAATGCATTTTGTCTTACCTCTCCAGGTGTCCTCCTGTCAGGCAGCATGAGTGTGTTGGCATGGCTGCCCGGGCCTATAGTAGATCCTATACTCATTCTGGGTCCAACTAGCATGTAGCGTTTCTCTCCAGATCGGTACTGGATGCTGTGACACAGGGTCCCGTCATAATTAGGCTCTTGTATGTATTTAGAAGTGTAGTCTGTGGATTTAGAGCACTGCATTGCAACCAGCACGATGATACTGATGAGGAAAAGAGTTGAAACTGAGCCCAAAGTTATCATCAGGTAGAAAGTCACGTTATTATCCTCCTCATCCTTTGTTGCACTTTTAACATCAGCGGCAGCAAAAGCCTCTTTGGGCTCCACAACTTTGACCATCACAGTAGCTGTTGCTGAGAGAGACACGTTCCCATTGTCTTTCACCAGTATGACCAGTTTATGCTCCGCCTCGTCTGTCTCTGTGAATGAGCGAAGGGTTCTGATCTGTCCTGTATAGCGGTCCAACCCAAAGAGACTGTGGTCAGTAACTTCCTGCAGTGAAAACAGCAGCCAGCCATTATATCCTATATCAGCGTCATAGGCTCTGACTTTAGTCACCAAGTGTCCTGCGTTCACATTGCGGGGAACCTCCTCCACACCTTCAGCAGAACCGTTAGAGCTGACTGGGTACAGGATGACTGGAGCGTTGTCGTTCTGATCCAGAATGAACACGTTCACTGTGACGTTGCTGCTGAGTGACGGAGTTCCAGAATCTGAGGCGACAACTTGGAACTGGAACGTTTTCAGACTTTCAAAGTCAAAACTTTTGAGAGCCAAAATATCTCCATTCTCAGTATTAATGTTGAGAAATGAAGTTACTTTATTATGTTTGCTTCCATCTCTGAGAATATGATAGGATATTAGAGCATTGTCAGTCTCATCACGATCAAAAGCTTTAACAGAAAACACAGAGGCTCCTGGCTCATTAGCTTCAGTGACATAGAAAGTATAAGGACTCAGTGAAAACTCTGGACTGTTGTCATTCACGTCTGACACCACAACACTTATTGTCTTTTCAGATGATAATGAAGGCTTGCCAGCATCTTTCGCAATAATTGTGACATCATACTTTGACTGTCTCTCTCTGTCCAGAGGTAATTTAGTGACTAATGAATACATGTTGTCTTGTAAAAATGGCGATAAAGCAAAAGGAACATCCTCACCTATGGAGCAAATAACTTTTCCATTGAGACCAGAGTCCAAGTCATTTACACTAATAAGGGCAACTGTAGTTCCAGGTCGGGAATCTTCAGGGATAGAGTTTGAAAATGAAGTCACTTCAATCTCAGGTGCGTTATCATTAATGTCAACTATCTGGATAATTACACTTTTTTCTGTTGTAAGAGGAACAAATCCTTTATCTGATGCCTCAATTTCAATTTCATATCTTTCCTTCTTTTCATAGTCTATTAAACCTTTAACAGTGATCTCACCGGTTAATGGATTGATCTCAAATAGGTTTAATATATTTTTACTCATGCTGTTGCTAAATGAGTAAACCACTTTTGCATTTTGTCCTTCGTCTAAATCAGTTGCATTAACTTGTATGACTTTTGTTCCGACTGCAGAATTTTCACCAAGCACAACAGAGTAAACATCTTTTGTGAAAACAGGTGCATTATCATTAATATCCAAAACATTAACTAGAATATTCATAGTACCAGATTTGGGAGGCTTTCCTCCGTCGAGTGCTGTCAGTACCAATGAGATGCTTCCTGCAGTTTCTCTGTCTAAAGGTTTTTGTACAACCAATATTGGTATTTTACCATCTTCTCCTTTATCCTTAACTTCCAAACGGAAGTGATCGTTGTGGCTGAGTTTATATTGCTGCACGGAGAATTGACCGCTGTCTCGATCCCGCGAGGGTTTGAGCTGAAATCGCGCTCCGGGCAACACGGACTCAGACATCTCCAAACATTTCTCTTTCTCAGGGAAACTGGGAGAATGGTCGTTTATATCCAGCACCTCCACGACAACATAATGCACCTCCAGAGGGTTTTCTAGCACGGTTTTTAGATTAATTAAACACGTACTGCTCTGCGCGCACACCTCTTCTCTGTCTATCTTACGGCTCACATACAGGACACCGTCATTCTGATTCACATGGAAAAGATGATCGGCATTACTAGAAACAATCCGATACTTCCTGTCTCTCAGTGTGCTTTTATCCAATCCCAGATCCTTTGCTATATTTCCAACCACAGTTCCTTCGTTAACTTCCTCAGAGATGGAATATCGTGATTGCGCAGAAGCTCCGCTCCACAAAAGCACCGCAACCACGCAGCCGACCAAATATCCTCTCGCCCTTCGTCTCTCGGATCTTCTTTGTTCCATGGTTAAACCCGAACACATCAGTAATCCATCACAAGGACAAATATAGGAAACGGAATCCAGCTCTTCCGTGTATATCAATATTCACTCTCTTCTTACACATTCAGAAATGGCAGCGTGTCCTGCAACAATAAGCGTAGAACAGGCTGTACCAATATCGAAGATAACAAGAGGTGGAACCAAAATCTACTGACGACAAGCTCGCTAGTGTCGACTGTTTATGTTCCGCTGACACCATGCGACCAGATGTCTCACTGCAGAACAGTCAAAGTGGATAAAGCACATCAGACAAACTGTCATTCGTTTCGTAGCTCAGACCAAACGTCATCGAGTGATTAGGTAATAGATATTTGAGATGGACTTCTCAGAAAAAAGCAACCTCAAGATGCACTTAAAATCACATGAGAAATATTAAATAATTGTCCACAACATTTTCGGATAATGTGTATGTGTTCGGATTGAGTTGTATTCATTAAATTACTGCTATGATGTAACTGTGGCTGACGTTTGTTAAATTGTATGAATATACATTGGAAATTGAGAGCAAACCAGTTCAGCACCTCAGACAGTGACAGTGACCTGCTGCAGGTCAGTCTTGCTTCATGTGAAAGGATTGTGATCATGTTCCAGTTCATTAGTCAACAATGAAGCGCCCTGACATCTCCCACGATGTATTGTTTGTGTTACAACACTCTGCCGTTTTTATTTAGGACTGTACATTATGTTAATTATATCAAAGTAAAAAGTGTAAAAGTGAAAAGAGGATGTTGATTGTATTTTTTAAACTAGTGACAAAATCCATGAAAAGAATTGACTCTCAAAATGTCGCACAAAGAACAGCCAACAGATTCAACAACTTTGTAAACCATGACACTGCAGCCTCAAGCCAGTGAATGTTGAAAATGAACAAATCAAACTTCAACAATCTCAATGAAAACTATGAAATTACATTTGCAGACAAGAGAGCCGTCACGGACCACATTGTTTACTTCATGTCAAACACATATTTTCAAGATGTTTGTACTTAACATCCCCTCAATAATGACATTTCACATATGGGTTGGTGAAGAACTTAAATCATCAGAGATTCTATAGGTCCATTCTAAACTTAAAAGGAACAATTTGAGGACATCAAATGTCCAGATATGGTTTGTTGAACACGCAATTCTGCCTTGTGTTCTGAAGTTTTGCACTGAATATAAATTTCAATACATCTAAGATTATACATGCACACAAAAAAACACAGAAGAAAATTGCTTGTTTCAACATGTCTTACCTCTCCAGGAGTCCTCCTGTCAGGCAGCATGAGTGTGTTGGCATGGCTGCCCGGGACTATCGTAGATCCTATACTCATTCTGGGTCCAACTAGCATGTAGCGTTTCTCTCCAGATCTGTACTGGATGCTGTGACACAGGGTCCCGTCATAATTAGGCTCTTGTAGATATTTAGAAGTGTAGTCTGTGGATTTAGAGCACTGCATTGCAACCAGCACGATGATACTGATGAGAAAAAGAGTTGAAACTGAGCCCAAAGTTATCATCAGGTAGAAAGTCACGTTATTATCCTCCTCGTCCTTTGTTGCACTTTTAACATCAGCGGCAGCAAAAGCCTCTTTGGGCTCCACAACTTTGACCATCACAGTAGCTGTTGCTGAGAGGGACACGTTCCCATTGTCTTTCACCAGTATGACCAGTTTATGCTGCGCCTCGTCTGTCTCTGTGAATGAGCGAAGGGTTCTGATCTGTCCTGTATAGCGGTCCAACCCAAAGAGGCTGTGGTCAGTAACTTCCTGCAGTGAAAACAGCAGCCAGCCATTATATCCTATATCAGCGTCATAGGCTCTGACTTTAGTCACCAAGTGTCCTGCGTTCACATTGCGGGGAACCTGCTCCACACCTTCAGCAGAACCGTTAGAGCTGACTGGGTACAGGATGACTGGAGCGTTGTCGTTCTTATCCAGAATGAACACGTTCACTGTGACGTTGCTGCTGAGTGACGGAGTTCCAGAATCTGAGGCGACAACTTGGAACTGGAACGTTTTCAGACTTTCAAAGTCAAAACTTTTTAGAGCCAAAATATCTCCATTCTCAGTATTAATGTTGAGAAATGAAGTTACTCTATTATCTTTGCTTCCATCTCTGAGAATATGATAGGATATTAGAGCATTGTCAGTCTCATCACGGTCAAAAGCTTTAACAGAAAACACAGAGGCTCCTGGCTCATTAGCTTCAGTGACATAGAAAGTATAAGGACTCAGTGAAAACTCTGGACTGTTGTCATTCACGTCTGACACGACAACACTTATTGTCTTTTCAGATGATAATGAAGGCTGACCAGCGTCTTTTGCAATAATCGTGACATCATACTTTGACTGTCTCTCTCTGTCTAGAGGTGATTTGATTACTAATGAATACATGTTCTCCTGTAAAGATGGAGATAAAGCAAAAGGAACATCCTCACCGATGGAGCAAATCACTTTTCCATTGAGACCAGAGTCCAAGTCATTCACACTAATAAGGGCAACTGTAGTTCCAATTCTGGAATCTTCAGGGATGGAGCTTGAAAATGACGTCACTTCAATCACAGGTGCGTTATCATTAATGTCAACTATTTTGATCATAACACTTTTTTCTGTTGCCAGAGGAGCAAGACCTTTATCTGATGCTTGAATTTCAATCTCATATTTGTCCCTCTCCTCATAATCTATTAAACTTTTAACAATGATCTCTCCTGTTATTGGATTTACATCAAATAATTGTAATAACCTTTGATTGATAGTAAATGAGTAAACTACTTCTCCGTTTGAACCCTCATCGGAATCAGTTGCATTCACTTGTATGACTGTTGTGCCTACTGGAGCATTTTCATCCAGCATCACAGAATAAACATCTTTAGAGAAAACAGGTGCATTATCATTAATATCCAAAACATTTACTAAAATGTTAATTTCACCAGATTTCGGAGGTTTTCCTCCGTCCAGTGCTGTCAGTACCAATGAGTGGCTTCCAGCAGTTTCTCTATCTAAAGGTTTTTTTACTACTAATATTGGTATTTTACCATCTTCTCCTTTATCCTTAACTTCCAAACGGAAGTGAGCGTTGTCGCTGAGTTTATAGTGTTGCACTGAAAAATGACCACTGTCTGGATCACGTGCAGCTTTTAATTGGATACGTACTCCAAGTGGTACAGACTCTGACATCTCCAACGTTGTCACTTTCTCAGGGAAACTGGGAGAATGGTCGTTTATATCCAGCACCTCCACGACAACATAATGCACCTCCAGAGGGTTTTCTAGCACGGTTTTCAGATTAATTAAACACGTACTGCTCTGCGCGCACACCTCTTCTCTGTCTATCTTACGGCTCACATACAGGACACCGTCATTCTGATTTACATGGAAAAGATGATCGGCATTACTAGAAACAATCCGATACTTCCTGTCTCTCAGTGTGCTTTTATCCAATCCTAGATCCTTTGCTATATTTCCAACCACAGTTCCTTCGTTAACTTCCTCAGAGATGGAATATCGTGATTGCGCAGAAGCTCCGCTCCACAAAAGCACCGCAACCACGCAGCCGACCAAATATCCTCTCGCCCTTCGTCTCTCGGATCTTCTTTGTTCCATGGTTGAACCCGAAAACATCAGTAATCCATCACAAGAACAACTGCTTCGATGCATATAATTAATCCAACACGTCCGTATATGCGTTCATATATAATAACTTCTTAAATCCAAATAAATTCGGGCAAACCGACCATCTACGTAAAAAAGGCAGAAACGATCCGGTCAGTATGGAAGTGAGAATGTTGCCATGCAGGAGGTGGAACCAAACAGCAATGACACTACGCTCCTGTAAGGATAATATCTCACGTTACACTGACACCACGCGAACTCCGTTATCACTGCAGAAATGTGATGGTTGTTCTGCACATTATATCAATGTTCGTTAGTTTTTTAATACCAGGAAACGAAAAACACTTCAGCTCCATGAACAGGGATTGTGTCGTTTTGCAGTTCATTATGCTCCTTAAGGCAGCATACTGTTTCCAGTTTTTAAATTGTCTCTCGTTAAGTTTAGCCGTTTTTTCAACCATACTGTCTTGGGTACAATTACAGGATGTTAATTTCTTAGCAAATCGATCTGGAAAGATGGAGACCAACTTTGAGAAACAATTATATCAAAAGTGTCTAATCTAAACAGTTCAGCTGCTTCGTGTAATACAATTAAATCTTAATAATTAAATAATTAGAATCAAATTAAATCTTCTGAAGGAACAATACTATTAAATACGTTTGTTTATTCATTATTTCATACACCCGCACACTCTATTGTGCTCGGAAATAGAAAAAGTCAACATATTACAGGACCATGGACAGCGATCACTTTTCTTCTCGTAGCCAATCACTTTTACCAAAGAAGTGCTCACTTATCTAATTAATATATTATATATAAAATAGAACAATATAGAAGCTGTAAAGAACCTTAAATGATGTGACTGTCACACCGCGGTGAAGCTTGTCTTGTCTTGGGTTTTTGTCTCGTAACTTCCTGTTTTATTTTGAAGTCTAACTCTCCTCTCGTTTCAGGTCACTTGCCCTTCCTCATGTGTCACCGGTCTGATTGTCTCCCCTGATTGTTTCCACCTGTTCCCCATTACCCTCATGTGCGTCTTCCCTCTGTCCTGTGCCAAAGTGTTTCGTCTCATGGTCGTTCACCAAAGCCACGTTCATAGCCACCGAGCCTTTTTGTAAACTGAGTACCAACCTCGAAAGAGCGATTTTTGTTGTAGTTTTCATAGTCCAGCTTTTTATTTCTTAGTACCTAGTTTAGCCTCCACCTCTTAGGAGAGTTTTTGTTTGAATTATTAAACTCTGCTCACTGACGCCTCAGCATTTGAGTCCTGATTGGAATCCCGGCCTGACAGTGACAGCCAAGCAACATATCACTCACACGCTTGTAGGTTTCTGTTTTAGTTTTAAACTCCACTGTTATCATCATTGTATGACGTCGTTTTGGACATATGTCTGTCCAAGTGCACAATCAGGGGGGAGTTGGAATGGCTCGCCCGTAAACATGTTTTGAAGCAATGCATTGTGTCTTACCTCTCCAGGAGTCCTCCTGTCAGGCAGCCTGTCAGGCAGCATGAGTGTGTTGGCGTGGCTGCCCGGGACTATAGTAGATCCTATACTCATTCTGGGTCCAACTAGCATGTAGCGTTTCTCTCCAGATCTGTACTGGATGCTGTGACACAGGGTCCCGTCATAATTAGGCTCTTGTATATATTTAGAAGTGTAGTCCGTGGATTTAGAGCACTGCATTGCAACCAGCACGATGATACTGATGAGAAAAAGAGTTGAAACTGAGCCCAAAGTTATCATCAGGTAGAAAGTCACGTTATTATCCTCTTCATCCTTTGTTGCACTTTTAACATCAGCGGCAGCAAAAGCCTCTTTGGGCTCCACAACTTTGACCATCACAGTAGCTGTTGCTGAGAGAGACACGTTCCCATTGTCTTTCACCAGTATGACCAGTTTATGCTCCGCCTCGTCTGTCTCTGTGAATGAGCGAAGGGTTCTGACCTGTCCTGTATAGCGGTCCAACCCAAAGAGACTGTGGTCAGTAACGTCCTGCAGTGAAAACAGCAGCCAGCCGTTATATCCTATATCAGCGTCATAGGCTCTGACTTTAGTCACCAAGTGTCCTGCGTTCACATTGCGGGGAACCTCCTCCACACCTTCAGCAGAACCGTTAGAGCTGACTGGGTACAGGATGACTGGAGCGTTGTCGTTCTGATCCAGAATGAACACGTTCACTGTGACGTTGCTGCTGAGTGACGGAGTTCCAGAATCGGAGGCGACAACTTGGAACTGGAACGTTTTCAGAATTTCAAAGTCAAAACTTTTTAGAGCCAAAATATCTCCATTACCGGAGTTTACGTTGAGAAATGAAGTCACAGTATTTGCAGAAGTTGCATCTCTGAGAATATTATACGAAATAAAAGCATTATCTCCCTCGTCATGATCAGACGCGATTACGGAAAATACTGACACTCCTGCAGGGTTATTCTCGGTGACGTAAAAATTGTATTGCCTCTTAGAGAACTCTGGGCTGTTATCGTTAACGTCCGATACAATGACTCTCAACGTCTGTTCAGTTGTTAAGGCGGGTTCGCCTGCATCTTTTGCGATCACCGTTACATCATAAATCGATTTATTTTCCCTGTCAAGCTGCGACTTTGTCACGACAGTGTACATGTTGTCCTGTATTGAAGGTGTTATTGTGAAAGGGACATCGCCTTTTACAAAGCTGAGGACTTTCCCGTTCACTCCAGAGTCAAAATCCGTAATGCTAAGAAGTGCGACCGTTGTTCCTGGTCTGGAATCCTCCGACAATTTGCTCGACAGTGACGTCACCTCAATTACAGGTGCGTTGTCATTCATGTCTTTAATATTTACACTCACGCTTTTTTCTGTTCTAAATGGAACAACACCGCTGTCAGATGCCTGGATATTTATTTCGTAACTGTCATCCACTTCATAGTCTAATTGTCCTTTCACAGTAATCTCACCTGTGATCGGGTCGACATTAAAACATTCACGTACTTTACTATTCACATTGCCGAAAGAATAGCTGACATCTCCATTCAACCCGTCATCCATATCTGTGGCGTTTAATCGTATGACTATTGTTCCAATAGATGCATTTTCATTTATATCTGCAGAATACACATCTTTTGTAAAAACTGGAGCATTATCGTTCACATCTAGAATATCAATAATTATTTCCATGGACCCTGATTTCGGGGGTTTACCTCCGTCCAGGGCTGTAATAAGTAGTCTGTGGCTGCTAGAGGCCTCTCTGTCTAACGGGCTTTGTAATTGTAAAATAGGCACCTTGCCATCTTTCCCGCTGTCTTTCACTTCGAGACGAAAATGATTATTAGGACTTAGTTTGTACTGTTGAACGGAATTCAGTCCACCATCTGGATCGAGAGCAGCATGCAACTGGAATCTGGTTCCCGGTAAAGTGGACTCCGACATCTCGATCCTTTTGTTATCTTCCGGGAAAGAGGGCGAATGGTCATTTACGTCCAGCACTTCCACAGCCACATAATGGATCTCCAGTGGGTTCTCGAGCACGGTCTTTAGATTTATCAAACACGCACTGGTCCGCTGGCATATTTCTTCACGGTCAATGTTACGATTTACGTATAAAATCCCATCGTTTCGGTTTACTTTGAAAAGGGGTTCAGTGGAGCCCGAAACAATACGAAATCCCCTTGCTTGTAATATAATTGGATCTATTCCCAAATCCTTTGCAATATTCCCAACAGCAGTCCCTTCTTTGATCTCCTCCGATATGGAATATCTTATCTGTCCCGATGCCTCGCTGAAAACCAGACTCAGAGACAGCACCCAGGCCATCCATTGTCTTCCTTTTCGCCAGGAGTCCTGTCCGCTTTGTTCCATTGTCTTGTGTCAAAGTGTAGCTCCAGTGAAAACCAAGTGACAAAGATTGTTTACGTGTCCATTAATTGAAGAGAAATCACCGTTCAACGAGGCGCGCGGGCTGTATGAACGCAAAAAAACGTTTGAACAAAGCTCACTCGGAGGATGTTGGTCTGCCCCCCCGAAAGCTTTAGAGGCAGTCTCACAGACCGATGGTTAACTGCAGCGGGGCGTATATTCTGGATGTTTAGTGCCACCATGCGATTCTACACACAAACGGATTAATCTCAACTACTTATACATGCAGAGACAGTTTCGATCCACCGGCCATATGACACCAAGTCCAATATGCACACACTTAAGATTGAATTTGTAACCAAATTGTAATTTTAAAATATATTTTATACTTTTTATTTAAAAGGGAAATATTACAACTTAATTAAAATAGGATGACACATTATCAGTGTAAACAGGAATAACCAATGTATCCTTGTGGATAGAAAAAATATTCACGTTCACATTAGACAATGTATTTGTCTATGTGGGGATTTATATTTATAATGTATTTAATAATGTTTAAACATGTCTTACCTCTGTAGTCGCATACCTCCTGTCAGGGGGCATGAGTGTGTTGGCGTGGCTGCCCGGGACTATAGTAGATCCTATACTCATTCTGGGTCCAACTAGCATGTAGCGTTTCTCTCCAGATCGGTACTGGATGCTGTGACACAGGGTCCCGTCATAATTAGGCTCTTGTATGTATTTAGAAGTGTAGTCTGTGGATTTAGAGCACTGCATTGCAACCAGCACGATGATACTGATGAGGAAAAGAGTTGAAACTGAGCCCAAAGTTATCATCAGGTAGAAAGTCACGTTATTATCCTCCTCATCCTTTGTTGCACTTTTAACATCAGCGGCAGCAAAAGCCTCTTTGGGCTCCATAACTTTGACCATCACAGTAGCTGTTGCTGAGAGAGACACGTTCCCATTGTCTTTCACCAGTATGACCAGTTTATGCTCCGCCTCGTCTGTCTCTGTGAATGAGCGAAGGGTTCTGATCTGTCCTGTATAGCGGTCCAACCCAAAGAGACTGCGGTCAGTAACTTCCTGCAGTGAAAACAGCAGCCAGCCGTTATATCCTATATCAGCGTCATAGGCTCTGACTTTAGTCACCAAGTGTCCTGCGTTCACATTGCGGGGAACCTCCTCCACACCTTCAGCAGAACCGTTAGAGCTGACTGGGTACAGGATGACTGGAGCGTTGTCGTTCTGATCCAGAATGAACACGTTCACTGTGACGTTGCTGCTTTGTGACGGAGTTCCAGAATCTGAGGCAACAACTTGGAACTGGAACGTTTTCAGACTTTCAAAGTCAAAACTTTTTAGCGCAGATATGTGTCCGTTATCAGAATGAATATTTAGGAAAGACATAATGTCATTCTGACTACTTTCTCTCACTATATTATATGATATAACTGCATTGTCATTCACGTCTTTGTCCGTTGCGGAAACAGAGAAAATTGAATTTCCAGCAGCGTTATTTTCTAAAAGGTAAAACTGTAATGGATTTTGCGAGAAATGTGGTCTGTTGTCATTTACATCTGATATCTGAATACTCAGTGTTTTAACAGTAGATAATGGAGGTTCACCACAATCCGTGGCTTTTATTATTATTTCATAATGTGAAACCATCTCTCGATCCAAAACTCCCTTCGTAACAACTGAATATATATTCTCCTTATAGGAGGGTTTTAATTCAAAAGGGGCGTCATTGGATATGTGCGAAATAATTTTTCCATTGACACCGGAGTCTTTATCCGTGACACTAATAAGTGAAATAACTGTTCCAGGCTTTGAGTTTTCAGACACTGTGTTTGACAGTGATGTTACTTCTATTTCTGGTGCATTATCATTGACATCTTTAATCTTTATAATGACTCTACACTCACCTATCAGTGGAGGCGTTCCTTTATCGGATGCCTCAACATCAAGTTCATATGCGTCGTTTTCTTCATAATCCACTACCCCTTTAACTATAATTTCTCCACTTAGTTTGTCCAATTCAAACATGTCATATATTTTACGCGTTAAGGTTTTTCCGAGGCTGTACTCAACTTTCCCATTCGTGTCCTCATCCAGATCTGTTGCATTCATTTTAAATACAGAAGTACCAACCGCAACGTTTTCCTGTAATTCAATTTGGTAAATCTCCTGACTAAATATCGGACGATTATCATTACTGTCAAGAACAATAATAGAAACATTTAGTGTCGCAGATTTGGGAGGTTTACCTCCATCAACTGCTGTAACCAGTATATCATGTTTATTCGTTTGTTCTCTGTCTAACGACTTCTTCAGCACTAAAAATGGTATTTTACCCGCATCGCTCTGACGGATATTTACTTCAAAATGTTCATTTGTCGACAACGTGTATGTACGGATTGAGTTCATTCCGGCATCGGGATCACGAGCAGTGTGCAGTTGAAATCGCCTTCCTGGTAATGTATGCTCAGCTATTTCAAATATCTGTTCCCTTTCAGGAAAACTAGGAGCGTGATCATTTACATCAGTGATTTCTACAACGACGTAGTGTATTTCCAAAGGGCTTTCAACGAGGATCTTTAGCTCCATCAGACAAGCACCGCTGCCCTGGCAGAGCTCCTCCCTGTCAATGTGCTTGTCGACGTACAATGCGCCATTGTGCTGGTTTACCGCAAAGATAGCGTCCTTACTTCCAGATACAACACGGAACCGCCGAGCGATCAAAGAATTGATGTCGAGACCAAGATCCTTTGCGACATTTCCAACAACAGTTCCGTCTCGTACCTCCTCGGCAATAGAATATGTTATCTGAGCCAAAGTCAGTTCTCCGAACAGCAAGAGAGCCAAAGAAAAAGCAAACCAGGAGCAGTCCTTTGTCCGAGATTTTGAATTCATCCCCATCGTTATCCAACAACACATACACCGCAGGCTGTTACTCCAACGAACAATTATGTATGTCCAGCTCCCTGAATATCGCACATTTTCAGAAAACGAAGCGTGATTCCATCGGCTCGTGCTTGATTCAAATATCGTGTGTGCTCTGTTCACTAGAAATAAAAAGCCTTGAAAGGGGAGGGATAGTATACTGTTGTCGGTTTCTCAATGTAAGAGTGACACCCAGAGGTATTTAGAAAACTGCAATTTTAAATTATATAGTTTGAAGTCAAGCGTTCTTTTATGAAGCCTATCTCTATATATATATGCCGATTAATTGATAATGTAATTACTTTTTATGTTGTTCTTTAACGTTACATGTGTGTATGACACAATCATGTGTTTCAGTCCCATAGACAACAGCATCAGGAATACTTACATCATACCTCTAATAAACTAAATAGAAACATTGCATTATACTGTTAAGAAGTTGGAATATTATGCACTAACGCACAAACTCATTAACAACATATCATATTCCCAAATACAGATTGTTTTGGGATGAGAAGCCAGGCAATTTTAATTTTAGCACCATGGACGTTTTCTTAATCAAATGATATATACTATAGTTATGAGTTTGTACGTACATGACAACCAACAAAAGATGCAAATGTTGAAAGTTATATTTGGTAGGCTACTTTTCTCCGTAAAAATAGCTTTGGAGAAACAATAAAGCACACTTCGATAAATAAACCAATAAATATGTGCTCATATACATCTAATACACAATTTGTTTTAAATGTCTTACCTCTCCAGGAGTCCTCCTGTCAGGCAGCATGAGTGTGTTGGCGTGGCTGCCCGGGACTATAGTAGATCCTATACTCATTCTGGGTCCAACTAGCATGTAGCGTTTCTCTCCAGATCGGTACTGGATGCTGTGACACAGGGTCCCGTCATAATTAGGCTCTTGTATATATTTAGAAGTGTCTGTGGATTTAGAGCACTGCATTGCAACCAGCACGATGATACTGATGAGAAAAAGAGTTGAAACTGAGCCCAAAGTTATCATCAGGTAGAAAGTCACGTTATTATCCTCCTCATCCTTTGTTGCACTTTTAACATCAGTGGCAGCAAAAGCCTCTTTGGGCTCCACAACTTTGACCACCACAGTAGCTGTTGCTGAGAGAGACACGTTCCCATTGTCTTTCACCAGTATGACCAGTTTATGCTCCGCCTCATCTGTCTCTGTGAATGAGCGAAGGGTTCTGATCTGTCCTGTATAGCGGTCCAACCCAAAGAGACTGTGGTCAGTAACTTCTTGCAGTGAAAACAGCAGCCAGCCGTTATATCCTATATCAGCGTCATAGGCTCTGACTTTAGTCACCAAGTGTCCTGCGTTCACATTGCGGGGAACCTCCTCCACACCTTCAGCAGAACCGTTAGAGCTGACTGGGTACAGGATGACTGGAGCGTTGTCGTTCTGATCCAGAATGAACACGTTCACTGTGACGTTGCTGCTGAGTGACGGAGTTCCAGAATCTGAGGCGACAACTTGGAACTGGAACGTTTTCAGACTTTCAAAGTCAAAACTTTTTAGAGCCAAAATATCTCCATTCTCAGTATTAATGTTGAGAAATGAAGTTACTTTATTATCTTTGCTTCCATCTCTGAGAATATGATAGGATATTAGAGCATTGTCAGTCTCATCACGGTCAAAAGCTCTAACAGAAAACACAGAGGCTCCTGGCTCATTAGCTTCAGTGACATAGAAAGTATAAGGACTCAGTGAAAACTCTGGACTGTTGTCATTTACGTCTGACAACACAACGCTTATTGTCTTTTCAGATGATAATGAAGGCTGGCCAGCATCTTTTGCAATAATTGTCACATCATATTGTGACTTTTTTTCTTTATCGAGAAGTAATTTGGTGACTAATGAATACATGTTGTCGCGTAAAGATGGAGATAAAGCAAAAGGAACATTCTCACCTATGGAGCAAATAACTTTTCCATTAAGACCAGAGTCCAAGTCATTTACACTAATAAGGGCAACTGTAGTTCCAGGTCTGGAATCTTCAGGGATAGAGTTTGAGAATGACGTCACTTCAATCACAGGTGCGTTATCATTAATGTCAACTATTTTGATCATAACACTTTTTTCGGTTGCCATAGGAGCCAGACCTTTATCTGATGCTCGAATTTCAATCTCGTATTTGTCTCTCTCCTCATAATCTATTAAACCTTTCACGATGATCTCTCCTGTTAATGGATTTATATCAAACAATTGTAATAACCTTTGATTGATAGTAAACGAGTATACAACTTCTCCGTTTGGACCCTCATCTAAATCAGTTGCATTCACTTCTATGACTGTTGTGCCTACTGGAGCATTTTCATCCAGCATCACTGAATAAACATCTTTAGAGAAAACAGGTGCGTTATCATTAACATCTAAAACATTTACTAAAATCTTAATTTCACCAGATTTCGGAGGTTTTCCTCCGTCCAGTGCTGTCAGTACCAATGAGTGGCTTCCAGCAGTTTCTCTATCTAAAGGTTTTTTTACGACTAATATTGGTATTTTACCATATTCTGCTTTATCCTTAACTTCCAAACGGAAGTGATCGTTGTGGCTGAGTTTATAGTGTTGCACTGAAAAATGACCACTGTCTGGATCACGTGCGGCATTTAATTGGATACGTACTCCAGGTGGTACAGACTCTGACATCTCCAACGTTGTCACTTTCTCAGGGAAACTGGGAGAATGGTCGTTTATATCCAGCACCTCCACGTCAACATAATGCACTTCCAGAGGGTTTTCTAGCACGGTTTTTAGGTTAATTAAACACGTATTGCTCTGCGCGCACACCTCTTCTCTGTCTATCTTACGGCTCACATACAGGACACCGTCATTCTGATTTACATGGAAAAGATGATCGGCATTGCTAGAAACAATCCGATACTTCCTGTCTCTCAGTGTGCTTTTATCCAATCCCAGATCCTTTGCTATATTTCCAACCACAGTTCCTTCGTTTACTTCCTCAGAGATGGCATATCGTGATTGCGCAGAAGCTCCGCTCCACAAAAGCACCGCAACCATGCAGCCGACCAAATATCCTCTCGCCCTTCGTCTCTCGGATCTTCTTTGTTCCATGGTTGAATCCGAAAGCATCATTAATCCATCACAAGGACAACTGCTTCGATGTATATAATTAATCCAACACGTCCTTATGCGTTCATATTGATTAAATTATTAAATATCCAGAAAATCGGACAAACCGACCATCCACGTAAAAAAGGCAGAAACGATCCGGTCAGTATGGAAGTGAGAATGTTGCCAGGAGGTGGAACCAAACAGCAATGACACTACGATCGTGTAAGGATATTATCTCACGTTACACTGACACCGCGCGAACTCCGTTATCACTGCAGAAATGTGATGGTTGTTCTGCACATTATATCAATGTTCGTTTGTTTTTTAAGACCAGGAAACGAAAAACACTTCAGCTCCATGCGATTGTGTCGTTTTGCAGTTGAGTATATTTCTTAGTTACTCCAGTTTTTTAATTGTCTCTCGTTAAATTGAGCCGCTTTTTTCAACCACGCTGTCATATTTATAATTACAGGATGATAGTTTGTTACGTCATTGGTTGTTCATGTCTCCGTGAAATAGTCTTGATAATATAGACTCATTCACATGACATACGTCAGCTATATTTGCTCCTCCGCCGTTTCAAATGTAAGCAAAAGCGTTTACAATTAAAATGTATGAAATAAATATAAACCAAACCTAAAGTACTGCAAAAAAATAAGAAAAAAAACAAAAGAAATGTAAGGATGTCAAAATGTGAATTACGCTGTATACTTGTTCAGACATAATTGCCGGGAGAAACAATAAAAGCCAGCATATGTGTTATCGGCACCTTGTATTGTATGGAAAAAGTTTCATTAAATGACTTCAAACCTTGCACAGAAATGTATCTTACCTCTCCAGGTGTCCTCCTGTCAGGCAGCATGAGTGTGTTGGCGTGGCTGCCCGGGACTATAGTAGATCCTATACTCATTCTGGGTCCAACTAGCATGTAGCGTTTCTCTCCAGATCTGTACTGGATGCTGTGACACAGGGTCCCGTCATAATTAGGCTCTTGTATATATTTAGAAGTGTAGTCTGTGGATTTAGAGCACTGCATTGCAACCAGCACGATGATACTGATGAGAAAAAGAGTTGAAACTGAGCCCAAAGTTATCATCAGGTAGAAAGTCACGTTATTATCATCCTCATCCTTTGTTGCACTTTTAACATCAGCGGCAGCAAAAGCCTCTTTGGGCTCCACAACTTTGACCATCACAGTAGCTGTTGCTGAGAGGGACACGTTCCCATTGTCTTTCACCAGTATGACCAGTTTATGCGCCTCGTCTGTCTCTGTGAATGAGCGAAGGGTTCTGATCTGTCCTGTATAGCGGTCCAACCCAAAGAGACTGTGGTCAGTAACTTCCTGCAGTGAAAACAGCAGCCAGCCGTTATATCCTATATCAGCGTCATAGGCTCTGACTTTAGTCACCAAGTGTCCTGCGTTCACATTGCGGGGAACCTCCTCCACACCTTCAGCAGAACCGTTCGAGCTGACTGGGTACAGGATGACTGGAGCGTTGTCGTTCTGATCCAGAATGAACACGTTCACTGTGACGTTGCTGCTGAGTGACGGAGTTCCAGAATCTGAGGCAACAACTTGGAACTGGAACGTTTTCAGACTTTCAAAGTCAAAACTTTTTAGAGCCAAAATATCTCCATTCTCAGTATTAATGTTGAGAAAGGAAGTTACTTGATTATCTTTGTTTACATCTCCGAGAATATGATAGGATATTAGAGCATTCTCAGTCTCATCACGGTCAAAAGCTTTAACAGAAAACACAGAGGCTCCTGGCTCATTAGCTTCAGTGACATAGAACGTATCAGGACTCAGTGAAAACTCTGGACTGTTGTCATTCACGTCTGACACCACAACACTTATTGTCTTTTTAGATGATAATGAAGGCTGGCCAGCATCTTTCGCAATAATTGTGACATCATACTTTGACTGTCTCTCTCTGTCCAGAGGTGATTTGGTGACTAATGAATACATGTTGTCTCGTAAAGATGGTGATAAAGCAAAAGGAACATCCTCATCAATGGAGCAAATAACTTTTCCATTGAGACCAGAGTCCAAGTCATTCACACTAATAAGGGCAACTGTAGTTCCAGGTCTGGAATCTTCAGGGATGGAGTTTGAAAATGAAGTCACTTCAATCTCAGGTGCGTTATCATTAATGTCCACTATCTTGATAATTACACTTTTTTCTGTTGTAAGAGGAACGAGACCTTTATCTGATGCCTCAATTTCAATTTCATATATGTCATTCTCTTCATAGTCTATTAAACCTCTAACAGTGATCTCACCTGTTAATGGATTGATCTCAAATATGTTTAATATATTTTGACTCATGCTGTTGCTAAATGAGTAAACCACTTCACCATTTTGTCCTTGGTCTAAATCAGTTGAATGAACTTGTATGACTTTTGTTCCGACTGCAGCATTTTCACCAAGCACAACAGAGTAAACATCTTTTGTGAAAACAGGTGCATTATCATTAACATCCAAAACATTAACTAGAATATTCATAGTACCAGATTTGGGAGGTTTTCCTCCGTCGAGTGCTGTCAGTACCAATGAGATGCTTCCTGCAGTTTCTCTGTCTAAAGGTTTTTGTACAACCAATATTGGTATTTTGCCATCTTTTCCTTTATCCTTAACTTCCAAACGGAAATGATCATTGTGGCTGAGTTTATATTGCTGCACGGAGAATTGACCGCTGTCTCGATCCCGCGAGGGTTTGAGCTGAAATCGCGCTCCGGGCAACACGGACTCAGACATCTCAAATCGTTTCTCTTTCTCAGGGAAACTGGGAGAATGGTCGTTTATATCCAGCACCTCCACTTCAACATAATGCACCTCCAGAGGGTTTTCTAGCACAGTTTTCAGATTAATTAAACACGTACTGCTCTGCGCGCACACCTCTTCTCTGTCTATCTTACGGCTCACATACAGGACACCGTCATTCTGATTCACATGGAAAAGATGATCGGCATTACTAGAAACAATCCGAAACTTCCTCTCTCTCAGTGTGCTTTTATCCAATCCCAGGTCCTTTGCTATATTTCCAACCACAGTTCCTTCGTTAACTTCCTCAGAGATGGAATATCGTGATTGCGCAGAAGCTCCGCTCCACAAAAGCACCGCAACCACGCAGCCGACCAAATATCCTCTCGCCCTTCGCCTCTCGGATCTTCTTTGTTCCATGGTTGAACCCGAAAACATCAGTAATCCATCACAAGGACAACTGCTTCGATGTATATAATTAATCCAACACGTTCTTATGCGTTCATATATATTAACTTCTTAAATACAAATACATTCGGGCAAACCGACCATCTACGTAGAAAAGGCAGAAACGATCCGGTCAGTATGGAAGTGAGAATGTTGCCAGGAGGTGGAACCAAACAGCAATGACACTAAGCTCGCGTAAGGATAATATCTCACGTTACACTGACACCACGCGAACTCCGTTATCACTGCAGAAATGTGATGGTTGTTCTGTACATTATATCAATGTTCGTTAGTTTCTTAAAACCAGGAAACGAAAAACATTTCAGCTTCATGAAGGGATTGTTTCGTATTGCAGTTCATTATGCTCATTAAGACAGCAAACTGTTTCCAGTTTTTAAATTCTCTCTCGTTAACTGTAGCCGTTTTTTCAACCATGCTGTCTTAGTTAAAATTACAGGATGCTAATTTCTTAGCAAATCGACCTGGAAAGATGGAGGCCAACTTTGAGAAACAATTATATCAAAAGTGTCTAATCTAAACTGTTCAGCTGCTTTGTGTAATACAATTAAATCTTAATAATTAAATAATAATAATTAAATTAAATCTTTTAAAGGAACATTACTATTAAATACGTTTGTTTACTCCTTATTCCATACCTGCACACTCTATTGTGCTCGGAAATAGCTAAAGTCAACATATTACAGGACCATGGACAGCGATCACTTCTCTTCTCGTAGCCAATCACTTTTACCAAAGAAGTGCACTTATCTAATTAATATATGTTATACAAAATAGAACAATATAGAAGCTGTAAAGAAACTTAAATAATGTGACAGCCAAGCAACATATCGCTCACACGCTTTTAGGTTTCTGTTTTGGTTTTAAACTCCACTGTTATCATCATTTTATGACATCGTTTTGGACATATGTCTGTCCAAGTGCACTCAGGGGGGAGTTGGAATGGCTCGCCCGTAAACATGTTTTGAAGCAATGCATTTTGTCTTACCTCTCCAGATGTCCTCCTGTCAGGCAGCATGAGTGTGTTGGCGTGGCTGCCCGGGACTATAGTAGATCCTATACTCATTCTGGGTCCAACTAGCATGTAGCGTTTCTCTCCAGATCGGTACTGGATGCTGTGACACAGGGTCCCGTCATAATTAGGCTCTTGTATATATTTCGAAGTGTTGTCTGTGGATTTAGAGCACTGCATTGCAATCAGCACGATGATACTGATGAGGAAAAGAGTTGAAACTGAGCCCAAAGTTATCATCAGGTAGAAAGTCACGTTATTATCCTTCTCATCCTTTGTTGCACTTTTAACATCAGCGGCAGCAAAAGCCTCTTTGGGCTCCACAACTTTGACCATCACAGTAGCTGTTGCTGAGAGAGACACGTTCCCATTGTCTTTCACCAGTATGACCAGTTTATGCTCCGCCTCGTCTGTCTCTGTGAATGAGCGAAGGGTTCTGATCTGTCCTGTATAGCGGTCCAACCCAAAGAGACTGTGGTCAGTAACTTCCTGCAGTGAAAACAGCAGCCAGCCGTTATATCCTATATCAGCGTCATAGGCTCTGACTTTAGTCACCAAGTGTCCTGCGTTCACATTGCGGGGAACCTCCTCCACACCTTCAGCAGAACCGTTAGAGCTGACTGGGTACAGGATGACTGGAGCGTTGTCGTTCTGATCCAGAATGAACACGTTCACTGTGACGTTGCTGCTGAGTGACGGAGTTCCAGAATCTGAGGCGACAACTTGGAACTGGAACGTTTTCAGACTTTCAAAGTCAAAACTTTTTAGAGCCAAAATATCTCCATTCTCAGTATTAATGTTGAGAAATGAAGTTACTTTATTATCTTTGCTTCCATCTCTTAGAATATGATAGGATATTAGAGCATTGTCAGTCTCATCACGATCAAAAGCTCTAACAGAAAACACAGAGGCTCCTGGCTCATTTGCTTCAGTGACATAGAAAGTATAAGGACTCAGTGAAAACTCTGGACTGTTGTCATTCACGTCTGACACCACAACACTTATTGTCTTTTCAGATGATAATGAAGGCTGGCCAGCATCTTTCGCAATAATTGTGACATCATACTTTGACTGGCTCTCCCTGTCCAGAGGTGATTTGGTGACTAATGAATACATGTTGTCGCGTAAAGATGGTGATAAAGCAAAAGGAACATTCTCACCTATGGAGCAAATCACTTTTCCATTGAGACCAGAGTCCAAGTCATTTACACTAATAAGGGCAACTGTAGTTCCAGGTCTGGAATCTTCAGGGATGGAGTTTGAAAATGACGTCACTTCAATCACAGGTGCGTTATCATTAATGTCAACTATTTTTATCATAACACTTTTTTCTGTTGCCAGAGGAGCAAGACCTTTATCTGATGCTCGAATTTCAATCTCATATTTGTCCCTCTCCTCATAATCAATTAAACCTTTCACAATTATCTCTCCTGTTAATGGATTTATATCAAATAATTTTAATAACCTTTGATTGATAGTAAACGAGTAAACTACTTCTCCGTTTGAACCCTCATCTAAATCAGTTGCATTCACTTGTATGACTGTTGTGCCTGTTGGTGCATTTTCATCCAGCATCACAAAATAAACATCTTTAGAGAAAACAGGTGCATTATCATTAATATCTAAAACATTTACTAAAATCTTAATTTCACCAGATTTGGGAGGTTTTCCTCCGTCCAGTGCTGTCAGTACCAATGAGTGGCTTCCTGTAGTTTCTCTGTCTACAGCTTTTTTAACTATTAATATTGGTATTTTACCATCTTCTCCTTTATCCTTAACTTCCAAACGGAAGTGATCATTGTCGCTGAGTTTATAGTGTTGCACTGAAAAATGACCACTGTCTGGATCACGTGCGGCATTTAATTGAATACGTGCTCCAGGTGTTACAGATTCTGACATCTCCAACGTTGTCACTTTCTCAGGGAAACTGGGAGAATGGTCGTTTATATCCAGCACCTCCACGTCAACATAATGCACCTCCAGAGGGTTTTCTAGCACAGTTTTCAGATTAATTAAACACGTACTGCTCTGCGCGCACACCTCTTCTCTGTCTATTTTACGGCTCACATACAGGACACCGTCATTCTGATTCACATGGAAAAGATGATCCGCATTACTAGAAACAATCCGATACTTCCTGTCTCTCAGTGTGCTTTTATCCAATCCCAGATCCTTTGCTATATTTCCAACCACCGTTCCTTCGTTAACTTCCTCAGAGATGGAATATCGTGATTGCGCAGAAGCTCCGCTGCACAAAAGCACCGCAACCACGCAGCCGACCAAATATCCTCTCGCCATTCGTTCCTCGGATCTTCTTTGTTCCATGGTTGAACCCGAAAGCATCATTAATCCATCAAAAAAACAACTGCGTCGATGCATATAAATAATCCAATACGTCCTTATGCGTTCATATTGATTAAATTCTTAAATATCCAGAAAATCGGACAAACCGACCATCTACGTAGAAAAGGCAGAAAAGATCCGGTCAGTATATCGAAGTGAGAATGTTGCCAGGAGGTGGAACCAAACAGCAATGACACTAAGCTCCTGTAAGGATAATATCTCACGTTACACTGGCACCACGCGACCTCAGTTATCATTGCATAAATGTGATGGTTGTTCTGCACATTATATCAATGTTCGTTTGTTTTTTAAGACCAGGAAACGAAAAACACTTCAGCTCCATGCGATTGTGTCGTTTTGCAGTTGAGTATATTTTTTAGTTACTCCAGTTTTTTTCATCGTCTCTCGTCAAGTTGAGCCGTTTTTTTCAACCACGCTGTCATAGTTATTATTACAGGATGATAGTTTGTTACGTCATTGGTTGTTCATGTCTCCGTGAAATAGTCTATATGACATAAGTCAGTTATATTTGCTCCTCCGCCGTTTCAAATGATAAAACTACCGTAAGCAAAAGCGTTTACAATTAAAATATATGAAATAAATATAAACCAAACCTAAAGTACTGCAAAAAATAAGAAAAAAAAGAGAGAAATGTAAGTATGTCAAAATGTGATTTAAGCACTTGTTCAGAATTGCCGGGAGAAATAAGAAAAGCCAGCATATGCATGTGTTATGGGCACCTTGTATTATACGGAAAAAGTTTCATTCAATAACTTCAAACTTTGCACAGAAATGTGTCTTACCTCTCCAGGTGTCCTCCTGTCAGGCAGCATGAGTGTGTTGGCGTGGCTGCCCGGGACTATAGTAGATCCTATACTCATTCTGGGTCCAACTAGCATGTAGCGTTTCTCTCCAGATCTGTACTGGATGCTGTGACACAGGGTCCCGTCATAATTAGGCTCTTGTATATATTTCGAAGTGTTGTCTGTGGATTTAGAGCACTGCATTGCAACCAGCACGATGATACTGATGAGAAAAAGAGTTGAAACTGAGCCCAAAGTTATCATCAGGTAGAAAGTCACGTTATTATCCTCCTCATCCTTTGTTGCACTTTTAACATCAGCGGCAGCAAAAGCCTCTTTGGGCTCCACAACTTTGACCATCACAGTAGCTGTTGCTGAGAGGGACACGTTCCCATTGTCTTTCACCAGTATGACCAGTTTATGCTGCGCCTCGTCTGTCTCTGTGAATGAGCGAAGGGTTCTGATCTGTCCTGTATAGCGGTCCAACCCAAAGAGACTGTGGTCAGTAACTTCCTGCAGTGAAAACAGCAGCCAGCCGTTATATCCTATATCAGCGTCATAGGCTCTGACTTTAGTCACCAAGTGTCCTGCGTTCACATTGCGGGGAACCTCCTCCACACCTTCAGCAGAACCGTTAGAGCTGACTGGGTACAGGATGACTGGAGCGTTGTCGTTCTGATCCAGAATGAACACGTTCACTGTGACGTTGCTGCTGAGTGACGGAGTTCCAGAATCTGAGGCGACAACTTGGAACTGGAACGTTTTCAGACTTTCAAAGTCAAAACTTTTTAGCGCAGATATGTATCCGATTTCCGAATTAATACTTAGGAAAGACATTATGTCATTCTGACTACTTTCTCTCACTATAATATATGATATAACTGCATTGTCATTCACGTCTTTGTCCGTTGCGGAAACAGAGAAAATTGAATTTCCAGCAGCGTTATTTTCTACCAGATAAAACTCTAAAGGAGAATGTTGAAAATGTGGCCTGTTGTCATTAACATCTGATATCTGAATACTCAATGTTTTAACAGTAGATAATGGAGGTTCACCACAATCCGTGGCTTTTATTGTTATTTCATAATGCGACACCTTCTCTCGATCCAAAACTCCTTTCGTAACAACTGAATATATGTTTTCTTTATAGGAGGGTTTTAATTCAAAAGGAACGTCTGAGGTTATGCTTGATATTATTTTTCCATTAACACCGGAGTCTTTATCTGTTACACTAAGTAATGAAATTACGGTTCCAGGCTTTGAGTCTTCCGTCACTGTATTTGCCAGTGATGTAACTTCTATTTCTGGTGGATTATCATTGACATCTTTTATCTTGATAACGACTCTACACTCACCCACTAACGGCGGTGATGCTTTATCTGATGCCTCAACATCAAGTTTGAAAACTTCGTTTTCTTCATAGTCCACAACTCCTTTAATTCTAATTTCTCCCGTTAATTTGTCTAATTCAAACACTTCATAGATTTTTCGCTTCATTGTTTTCCCAAGGCTGTATTCAATTTCCCCATTGTTGCCTTCATCAGGATCTGTCGCATTCATTTTAAATATCAAAGTACCAAACGCAGTATTTTCATATATTTCTATTTGGAAAATATCTTGAGTAAATATCGGACGATTATCATTGATGTCAATAACAATAATAGAAACATTTAGTATCGCATATTTAGGAGGTTTACCTCCATCAACTGCTATAACCAGTAACGCGAGTTTATTCTTTTTCTCTGTCTAACGTTTTCTTGAGCACTAAAAATGGTATTTTGTCGTCATCACTTTGATGGATGTCTACTTCAAAATGTTCATTTGTCGACAACGTGTATGTACGGATTGAGTTCATTCCAGCATCGGGATCACGAGCAGTGTGCAGTTGAAATCGCCTTCCTGGTAATGTATGCTCAGCTATTTCAAATATCTGTTCCCTTTCAGGAAAACTAGGAGCGTGATCATTTACATCAGTGATGTCTACAACGACGTAGTGTATTTCCAAAGGGCTTTCAACGAGGATCTTTAGCTCCATCAGACAAGCACCGCTGCCCTGGCAGAGCTCTTCCCTGTCAATGTGCTTGTCGACGTACAATGCGCCATTGTGCTGGTTTACCGCAAAGATAGCGTCCTTACTTCCAGATACAACACGGAACCGCCGAGGGACCAAAGATTTGATGTCGAGACCAAGATCCTTTGCGACATTTCCAATAACAGTTCCGTCTCGTACCTCCTCGGGAATAGAATATCTTATCTGAGCCAAAGTCAGTTCTCCGAACAGCAGGAGAGCCAAAGAAAAAGCAAACCAGGAGCAGTCCTTTGTCCGAGATTTTGAATCCATCCCCATCGTTATCCAACAACACATACACCGCAGGCTGTTACTCCAACGAACAATTATGTATGTCCAGCTCCCTGAATATCGCACATTTTCAGAAAACGAAGCGTGATTCCATCGGCTCGTGCTTGATTCAAATATCGTGTGTGCTCTGTTCACTAGAAAACAAAATCCTTGAAAGGGGAGGGATAGTATACTGTTGTCGGTTTCTCAATGTAAGAGTGACACCCAGAGGTATTTAGAAAACTGCACTATTTTAATATAATTTGAAGTCATGCATTCTTTGACAAATCCTCTGCTATAGAGGCCGATTAATTAATCATTTAAATACGTTTTATTGTGTTCGTTAACGTTATGCGTATGACACAATCCTGCGTTTAAGTCCCATAGACAGTAACATCAGGAATACTTACATTATTTACCTCTAATATTAAACCCAATAGAAACACTGCAATATATTCGAGCTTTTAATTCAGCTGGTAAAAAGAAGGAATACTATGATGACTAGATGCCAAAAACGCACTAACCACATATTCCAAAATACAGATTAAACACCGTTTTGGTCTGGGAAGCCAGACCATTTTCATTTCAGCACCATAGACAGTATTCTTAATCAAAGGAGTTTACATACATTAAAACCCACAAGAGAATAAATGAGAGCATAGAACAGCATCTCCCAACTAGTAAAGAAACTGTCAATATAAATGACTTTGACATGAACGAGACATAAACATGAGTGATAATCAAACGTTGTTGAACATTATTTTTGGTACTTTTCTCTGTTCAAACGGCTTTGGAGAAACAATAAGAATCAAACTTCGATCAATAAATCAAATAAAGAATTATATGCTCGTAAGTACATTGTAAAACACAATTTTTTAAATGATCTTACCTCTCCAGGAGTCCTCCTGTCAGGGAGCATGAGTGTGTTGGCGTCGCTGCCCGGGACTATAGTAGATCCTATACTCATTCTGGGTCCAACTAGCATGTAGCGTTTCTCTCCAGATCGGTACTGGATGCTGTGACACAGGGTCCCGTCATAATTAGGCTCTTGTATATATTTAGAAGTGTAGTCTGTGGATTTAGAGCACTGCATTGCAATCAGCACGATGATACTGATGAGAAAAAGAGTTGAAACTGAGCCCAAAGTTATCATCAGGTAGAAAGTCACGTTATTATCCTCCTCATCCTTTGTTGCACTTTTAACATCAGCGGCAGCAAAAGCCTCTTTGGGCTCCACAACTCTGACCATCACAGTAGCTGTTGCTGAGAGAGACACGTTCCCATTGTCTTTCACCAGTATGACCAGTTTATGCTCCGCCTCGTCTGTCTCTGTGAATGAGCGAAGGGTTCTGATCTGTCCTGTATAGCGGTCCAACCCAAAGAGACTGCGGTCAGTAACTTCCTGCAGTGAAAACAGCAGCCAGCCGTTATATCCTATATCAGCGTCATAGGCTCTGACTTTAGTCACCAAGTGTCCTGCGTTCACATTGCGGGGAACCTCCTCCACACCTTCAGCAGAACCGTTAGAGCTGACTGGGTACAGGATGACTGGAGCGTTGTCGTTCTGATCCAGAATGAACACGTTCACTGTGACGTTGCTGCTGAGTGACGGAGTTCCAGAATCTGAGGCGACAACTTGGAACTGGAACGTTTTCAGACTTTCAAAGTCAAACCCCTTTAGTACTGAAATATCTCCATTTTCAGAATTAATATTCAGAAAAGATGCCATATCATTACGACCGCCTTTCCCTCTAATTAAACTGTATGACACTGCTGCATTGTCATTTAAGTCTTTATCAATTGCAGTTACAGCAAATATTGATGGTCCAGGATTATTGTTTTCGTTCAAATATATTTCAAATGCACCATGTGAGAACTCTGGGACGTTATCATTCACATCTGATACCTGAATACTCAACGTTTTGACTGTGGAAAGTGGAGGCTCGCCATAATCTGTAGCTGTTATTGAAATGTCATAATGTGACACGGTTTCTCTGTCCAGTTTGTCTTTTGTCACCAAAGAGTACATGTTTTCTTTGA
Source organism: Pseudoliparis swirei (assembly GCF_029220125.1). Lineage (NCBI taxonomy): Eukaryota > Metazoa > Chordata > Actinopteri > Perciformes > Liparidae > Pseudoliparis > Pseudoliparis swirei. Next base: position 14,494,428 of record NC_079406.1, on the reverse strand, counting down.
ACAATGGTTTTAATTCAAATGGTACATCCTTTGTCAGACTGCACATGACTTTGCCATTCAGGCCAGAATCAATATCTGTAACACTGATGAGAGAGACCACAGTTCCGTGTTTTGAATCCTCGAGGACCATGCTAGATATTGATGTTACCTCTATTTTTGGTTGATTGTCATTGACATCTTGGATCTTTATTATAACTCTGCAGTCCGTTGTTGTTGGTGGCTGACCTCTGTCAGAAGCCTGGACGTCTAACTTAAAAACATCAGCTGTCTCATAGTCAATTTGTCCTTTAACTCGAATCTCGCCAGAATGTCTGTCTAGAGTAAATAACTTGTACACCTTGGAATTAATGTCACCTCCAAAGGAATACTCGACATCCCCATTAGCTCCCTCATCGAAATCAGTTGCTTGGACTTTTGTCACAACTGTTTCTAAAGCAACATTTTCTTGTAATATCACAGAATAAACCTCCTTCGAAAAAGTAGGTCTGTTATCATTGATATCAAGAACCATTATGGTGAGATTAAGATTAGCAGATTTCTGTGGTGTTCCTCCATCCATAGCGGTTAAAATCAAGCTATGGTTCGTTTTCTGCTCTCTGTCCAACTGCCTCTGCAACACTAAGAAGGGGATTTTATCTTCGCCTCTTTCTCGAATTTCAAGATTAAAATGATCATTTGGACTAAATTTATAGCGCTGGACTGAATTTATTCCAACATCTGGATCGCGTGCGCCTGGTAACTGAAATCGCGCTCCGGTCAAAGTATTCTCTGTTATTTCTAAAACCTTTTCTTTCTCGACAAACGTCGGTGCATGGTCGTTTGTATCCGTTATTTCTACTGTGACATAATGGATCTCAAGTGGATTTTCAACAACAATTTTCAGATCTAATAAACAATCAACATTTGTGTCGCACAGCTTTTCTCTATCGAGATTTGTATGAACATACAAAACGCCATTGTTCGGGTTTACCTCAAATAGCGCGTCGTGAGGTCCAGACACAATACGGAAACGCCGGTGTATCAATGTACCGACATCAATGCCCAAATCCTTGGCAACATTTCCAATAACTGCTCCCAGTTTAACTTCCTCTTGAATCGAGTATTTGATTTGAGCGGAAATCAGCTCACCAAAGCCAAACATGAGAGAGAAAAGCAGAGGACCCGACCAAGACCTCATTCTGCCTCTTTGTCCTTTGTTTCCGTTGGTGTCGTTTTTGAAATAGCATCCAAAAATATATTCCTCTTCAAACTCCACTTCTACTCCTGATATTGTATCTCAGAAAACCAGGTCCGCGACGGAGAGATCGAACCAGAAAAGATGGTATATTATTTGCGTATACGAGCTGAAATACACAATGTAAAAGGGGCAGAGTCCATTTCGACTGAAGCCTTATTAATTCTCCAATGTAACACTGACACCCAGTGGACCAGCACCTTATTGTGTTCAGTCAAAAGGAAAGATAATAAAAAACATGAAACAGAAAAATTCCCGTAACAAAGTGTCGTGCAAAGAAATGTTCAATTAGTTTAGAGCTCAAACACAGTATCGCATAAACGTGTTGAAATAGTTTAGTAGCCCGTTGCCTGTCACCCTAAAGTATATTTCCACTAGAACCAGGAATTACAATAGAGGTTAAGATATGCCTAACACAAGCCTTCAGCTCCGTCGGCAGCGCAATACTGACGACATTTTCAAGTGTCGCTAAAAAAAGAAAAATGCTCTCTCCTCTGTTACAGATACTTAAAAAAAACAAAAAAACGAGTAAAATCACCGTGACCAGATTCTAATGAACGAAAGAACACAAACGTTCATGCTGGTAGCGCTGAACTACATGGCAACACATTTTTAAAGGCCAAGAACCTGACAGCATTGCACATTGCCAGACTTTGACCAAAAGGACATGACAACAAAAAAGTATTACAAAATACTATATATATATATTCATTTCAACAAGAAGCCTATAGTCAAGCAAAAAGCTACTATATAAATAGAATCCGTTAGTTATAAAAATCATACATCGGGCTTACCTCTCCAGGAGTCCTCCTGTCAGGCAGCATGAGTGTGTTGGCGTGGCTGCCCGGGACTATAGTAGATCCTATACTCATTCTGGGTCCAACTAGCATGTAGCGTTTCTCTCCAGATCTGTACTGGATGCTGTGACACAGGGTCCCGTCATAATTAGGCTCTTGTATATATTTAGAAGTGTAGTCTGTGGATTTAGAGCACTGCATTGCAACCAGCACGATGATACTGATGAGAAAAAGAGTTGAAACTGAGCCCAAAGTTATCATCAGGTAGAAAGTCACGTTATTATCCTCCTCATCCTTTGTTGCACTTTTAACATCAGCGGCAGCAAAAGCCTCTTTGGGCTCCACAACTTTGACCATCACAGTAGCTGTTGCTGAGAGGGACACGTTCCCATTGTCTTTCACCAGTATGACCAGTTTATGCTGCGCCTCGTCTGTCTCTGTGAATGAGCGAAGGGTTCTGATCTGTCCTGTATAGCGGTCCAACCCAAAGAGACTTTGGTCAGTCACTTCCTGCAGTGAAAACAGCAGCCAGCCGTTATATCCTATATCAGCGTCATAGGCTCTGACTTTAGTCACCAAGTGTCCTGCGTTCACATTGCGGGGAACCTCCTCCACACCTTCAGCAGAACCGTTAGAGCTGACTGGGTACAGGATGACTGGAGCGTTGTCGTTCTGATCCAGAATGAACACGTTCACTGTGACGTTGCTGCTGAGTGACGGAGTTCCAGAATCTGAGGCGACAACTTGGAACTGGAACGTTTTCAGACTTTCAAAGTCAAAACTTTTTAGAGCCAAAATATCTCCATTCTCAGTATGAATGTTGAGAAATGAAGTTACTCTATTATCTTTGCTTCCATCTCTGAGAATATGATAGGATATTAGAGCATTCTCAGTCTCATCACGGTCAAAAGCTTTAACAGAAAACACAGAGGCTCCTGGCTCATTAGCTTCAGTGACATAGAAAGTATAAGGACTCAGTGAAAACTCTGGACTGTTGTCATTCACGTCTGACACCACAACACTTATTGTCTTTTCAGATGATAATGAAGGCTGGCCAGCATCTTTTGCAATAATTGTCACATCATATTGTGACTTTGTTTCTCTGTCTAGAGGTGATTTGGTGACTAATGAATACATTTTGTCGCGTAAAGATGGTGATAAAGCAAAAGGAACATCCTCACCTATGGAGCAAATAACTTTTCCATTGAGACCAGAGTCCAAGTCATTTACACTAATAAGGGCAACTGTAGTTCCAGGTCTGGAATCTTCAGGGATGGAGTTTGAAAATGACGTCACTTCAATCACAGGTGCGTTATCATTAATGTCAACTATCTTAATGATGACACTTTTTTGTGTAGCCATTGGAACAAATCCTGTATCTGATGCTTGAATTTCAATCTCATATTTGTCCCTCTCCTCATAATCTATTAACCCTTTCACAATTATTTCACCTGTCGAAGGATTTATATCAAAAAGTTTTAATAATCTATGATTGACAATACTGCTAAATGAGTAAACAACTTCTCCGTTAGGACCGGCATCTAAATCAGTTGCATTCACTTCAATGACTGTTGTGCCGGTTGGAGCATTTTCATCCAGCATCACAGAATAAACATCTTTAGAGAAAACAGGTGCATTATCATTAATATCCAAAATATTTACTATAATTTCCATTTCTCCAGATTTTTGAGGTTTCCCTCCATCCAGTGCTGTTAACATTAGTGACTGTCTTTCTGCAATTTCCCTATCTAAAGATTTCTGCACGATTAAAAAAGGTATTTTACCATCCTCTCCCTTATCTTTAACTTCCAAACGAAAGTGGTCATTTGGGCTGAGTTTATACTGCTGAACAGAGAAAATACCACCGTCTGGATCTCGTGCGTGTTGTAGAGGAATACGTGCTCCAGGTAACACAGACTCGAAAATCTCCAACGTTGTCACTTTCTCAGGGAAACTTGGAGAATGGTCGTTTATATCCAGCACCTCCACGTCAACATAATGCACCTCCAGAGGGTTTTCTAGCACGGTTTTCAGATTAATTAAACACGTACTGCTCTGCGCGCACACCTCTTCTCTGTCTATTTTACGGCTCACATACAGGACACCGTCATTCTGATTCACATGGAAAAGATGATCGGCATTACTAGAAACAATCCGATACTTCCTGTCTCTCAGTGTGCTTTTATCCAATCCCAGATCCTTTGCTATATTTCCAACCACAGTTCCTTCGTTAACTTCCTCAGAGATGGAATATCGTGATTGCGCAGAAGCTCCGCTCCACAAAAGCACCGCAACCACGCAGCCGACCAAATATCCTCTCGCCCTTCGTCTCTCGGATCTTCTTTGTTCCATGGTTGAACCCGAAAACATCAGTAATCCATCACAAAGAGAACTGCGTCGATGTATATAAATAATCCAACACGGCCGTATGCGTTTAAATTGATTAATTTCTTAAATATCCAGAAATTCGGACAAACCGACCATCTACGTCAAATAAGCCGAAACGATCCGGTCAGTATCGAAGTGAAAATGTTGCCAGGAGGTGGAAGTGGAACCAAACAGCAATACGCTCCTGTAAGGATGAGATCTCACGTTACACTGACACCGCGCGAACTCCGTTATCACTGCAGAAATGTGATGGTTGTTCTGTACATTATATCAATGTTCGTTTGATTCTTAAGACCAGGAAACGAAAAACACTTCAGCTCCATGAAATTGTGTCGTTTTGCAGTTAACTATGCCCACAGTATATATTATGACAGTATATTTTTTCCCGTTCATCTTATAAACTTGAGCCGTTTTTTACCATGTCATACACTTCTAAAATTGTTTATCGTTTACTCTTGTGTCATGGGTTGTTCATGTCTTCGTTGATAGTATTGATGATATAGGACGTGTTGCTCCTCCGCCCTTTCAAATGAAAATGACATTTGATAAAGCCTCCAATTAAATTATATGAAATTGACATAAAACAAACGCAATGTAATGCAACGAAATAAGAAAGAGCCAAAGAGAAAGTTTAGGATCTCAACACGAGAATACATCATACTTGTTCTGATGTAATTGCCGGGAGAAATAGAGAAGGCAGCAGCTGCAGTGCAACACGAACCAGGTTGCGAATATATGATTAGTAAGAAAGCAATTACAGTAATTCATTTTAAAGTTTGAACATGAATGTATCTTACCTCTCCAGGAGTCCTCCTGTCAGGCAGCCTGTCAGGCAGCATGAGTGTGTTGGCGTGGCTGCCCGGGACTATAGTAGATCCTATACTCATTCTGGGTCCAACTAGCATGTAGCGTTTCTCTCCAGATCGGTACTGGATGCTGTGACACAGGGTCCCGTCATAATTAGGCTCTTGTATATATTTAGAAGTGTAGTCTGTGGATTTAGAGCACTGCATTGCAACCAGCACGATGATACTGATGAGAAAAAGAGTTGAAACTGAGCCCAAAGTTATCATCAGGTAGAAAGTCACGTTATTATCCTCCTCATCCTTTGTTGCACTTTTAACATCAGCGGCAGCAAAAGCCTCTTTGGGCTCCACAACTTTGACCATCACAGTAGCTGTTGCTGAGAGAGACACGTTCCCATTGTCTTTCACCAGTATGACCAGTTTATGCTGCGCCTCGTCTGTCTCTGTGAATGAGCGAAGGGTTCTGATCTGTCCTGTATAGCGGTCCAACCCAAAGAGACTGTGGTCAGTAACTTCCTGCAGTGAAAACAGCAGCCAGCCGTTATATCCTATATCAGCGTCATAGGCTCTGACTTTAGTCACCAAGTGTCCTGCGTTCACATTGCGGGGAACCTCCTCCACACCTTCAGCAGAACCGTTAGAGCTGACTGGGTACAGGATGACTGGAGCGTTGTCGTTCTGATCCAGAATGAACACGTTCACTGTGACGTTGCTGCTGAGTGACGGAGTTCCAGAATCTGAGGCGACAACTTGGAACTGAAACGTTTTCAGACTTTCAAAGTCAAAACTTTTTAGTGCAGATATTTGTCCGTTTTCCGAATTTATATTCAGAAAAGATGTCATTTCACGATGCAGCCCATTACCTCTCACAATGTGGTATGTTATTAATGCATTCTCCGTCAGATCACTGTCAGCAGCGCTTACAGAATATATTGATCCCCCGGCGACATTGTTTTCTACTAAATAAAGTTCAAATGGATTCTGACTGAAAAGTGGCCTGTTGTCATTTACATCTGCGACCTGAACAACGAATGATTTAACACGGGAAAGTGGAGGATCACCACAGTCTGTAGCTGTTATGGTGATATCATAATGGGACACACTTTCTCTGTCTAAACGCCCCTTTGTGACCAGAGAGTACATGTTTTCCTCAATGGATGGTGTTAATTCAAACGGAACATTATTTAATATTTTACAAATAACTTTCCCATTCAAGCCCGAATCTTTGTCTGTGACACTAATAAGTGATATAACTGTGCCAGGCTTTGAATCTTCTGCTACTACATTGGACAATGATGTCACCTCAATATCTGGCTGGTTGTCATTCACGTCTTTTATTTTGATCACAACTCTACTTTCAGCCGTCCACGGGGGCTGGCCTTTATCTGACGCCTGCAAATCCAGTCTATAAATCTCCGTGTCCTCAAAGTCTACATTTCCTTTCACTCGAATCTCACCAGTGACGCTGTCTAATTCAAATGTATCATGCACTTTTCTTTTCTGTGTTTTTCCAAACGCGTATTCAATTTCGCTGTTTAACCCTTCGTCTAAATCTGTAGCGTTTAATTGTATTACAAGAGTTCCTATCGGGGCATTTTCATCTAATGACACAGTATATATGTCTTTGCTGAACACAGGGCGGTTATCATTTGTGTCTATTACAGTTATAGTCAAATTAAGACTCCCAGATCTCGACGGACTTCCCCCGTCAAGAGCCGTTAACACTAAATGGTGTTCTGACTTCTGCTCCCTGTCTAAAGGCTTTTTCAGCACTAAGAATGGTATCTTGTCCTCCTCGCTGTCTCGGATTTCAATGTCGAAAAAATTATTTTGGCTCAATTTATATAATCGGACTGACTGTGGACCGACATCAGGGTCTCGAGCAGCATGGATTTGGAAACGAGTACCTGGAGGAGTATGCTCCGCTATTTCCAGCTGCTGCTCGCTTTCTGGAAAAATCGGTGAATGGTCATTAACATCCATTATTTCAACGGCGATGTAATGTATTTCCAGTGGGCTTTCTACAACAATTTTCAGGTTGATCAAACACACCTTGATGCCATCACAGAGCTCCTCGCGGTCCATGATATGCCCAATGTACAAAACGCCATTGTTTTGGTTGAACTGAAACAGAGCATGGTTGGGCCCCGAAACAATACGACACCGCCTGTCTGTCAAAGTGCTGATGTCAAGCCCTAAATCCTTGGCAACATTTCCGACAGGGGATCCCACTTGTAGTTCCTCTGGAACAGAGTATCGAAGCTGGGCCAAAATCCGTTCCCCACAGCACAGCAACAGAATCCCGACAACCCAGCAGCAGCTCACTCGGCGCCTTTGTCCTCGTTCTCCCATTGTCAAGCAAAACAATGAAGTCTTTCTTTTTGTAAAATTCAGAGAACAGATTGCTCATCGAACCATTCTGATAAGATCCATGTCACGATTCTCAAATGCAAGCTTTTCAATCATAAATATTAACCGCTGTTCGCATAAGCCTGATGTGTCCTCCGTCAGCGTACCTCCCCCTTAAGAGTTGAACCAGAGATGGGCGGGGCCTCCACAGAACCCGCAACACAGCCACTATTTAGGTCGCACTGACACCATGTGACCAGTGGGCAACAGTACCATACATCCCAAATGGTTTGCTTCACTATTTTATCTAGTAAAAAAAATCTACAACAAGTCTGCTGGACTCCGCAATTAGTGCAGTTGTGTTCAACATGAGTCCCTCATTATTCTTAGGCATTTCTAAACCAACAAATCATGGTATGTTTTTTAAGACAATCAGTACGAGTCAGGTGTGTGGTTCTTGGATAATCAATGCAGATAATGAATAACACCGCTGATCAAATGCATTGTTACAGGAGACACATATTGAAAACATGGCCAAATCTCAATGTTGTTAAATACACGATTGATACACTTAATAAAAACAAGTGGCTGAACGTAAGTCAACTGAATGTGCCATACAATGTTTATTCAGAACAACTGGCCGAGGGAATACTTGCATTTCTTTGCGAACCATGTTAAACTTCTCCTAAAGAATCACCAACACGCAAACTACATTTCAGCACCACGGACAGCGCAATGTCATCCCAGCGAGGAGAGAACGGAAAACAAAAAAACAAATGCATCTTCTTCTGCTGTAGATTACAATGACATATGTGTTGAAAAAAAGCATGATGTAAAATATTTTAAAAATGTATCTTACCTCTCCAGGAGTCCTCCTGTCAGGCAGCATGAGTGTGTTGGCGTGGCTGCCCGGGACTATAGTAGATCCTATACTCATTCTGGGTCCAACTAGCATGTAGCGTTTCTCTCCAGATCGGTACTGGATGCTGTGACACAGGGTCCCGTCATAATTAGGCTCTTGTATATATTTAGAAGTGTAGTCTGTGGATTTAGAGCACTGCATTGCAACCAGCACGATGATACTGATGAGGAAAAGAGTTGAAACTGAGCCCAAAGTTATCATCAGGTAGAAAGTCACGTTATTATCCTCCTCATCCTTTGTTGCACTATTAACATCAGCGGCAGCAAAAGCCTCTTTGGGCTCCACAACTTTGACCAACACAGTAGCTGTTGCTGAGAGGGACACGTTCCCATTGTCTTTCACCAGTATGACCAGTTTATGCTCCGCCTCGTCTGTCTCTGTGAATGAGCGAAGGGTTCTGATCTGTCCTGTATAGCGGTCCAACCCAAAGAGGCTGTGGTCAGTAACTTCCTGCAGTGAAAACAGCAGCCAGCCGTTATATCCTACACTGTAAGAAAAAAACCCGTAAAAAGAAGGTCAAATGAGTGGCAGCTACGGCTGCCAAACAAAAACCGTAAATTTAAGGTAAAATACCTTACTTCAAATAAAGGACGAAAACCATAAATTTACAGTAATTTTCATTAAAGATTTTGCAGTGAAATACTGTTTTTTTACAGATTTTTCCTGTAATATTACAATCAAACACCTTAATTAAAGTGATATTTCTATAGGTTCTGCAGTGAAATACTGTTATTTTACAGATTTTTCCTTTATTATTACAGTCAAATACCTTCAATAAAGTGATATTTCTAAAGCTTCTGCAGTGAAATACTGTAATTTTACAGATTTTGCCTATATTATTACAGTCAAATACCTTCAATAAAGTCATATTTCTAAAGCTTCTGCAGTGAAATACTGTAATTTTACAGATTTTGAATGTATTATTACAATCAAACACCTTCAATAAAGTGATATTTCTAAAGGTTCTGCAGTGAAATACTGTAATTCTACAGATTTTTCCTATATTATTACAGTCAAACGCCTTCAATAAAGTGATATTTCTAAAGGTTCTGCAGTGAAATACTGTAATTTTACAGATTTTTCCTATATTATTACAGTCAAACGCCTTCAATAAAGTGATATTTCTAAAGGTTCTGCAGTGAAATACTGTGATTTTAGATTTTTCCTATATTATTACAATCAAACACCTTCAATAAAGTGATATTTCTAAAGGTTCTGCAGTGAAATACTGTGATTTTACAGATTTTTCCTATATTATTACAATCAAACACCTTCAATAAAGTGATATTTCTAAAGGTTCTGCAGTGAAATACTGTGATTTTACAGATTTTCCGATATTATTACAATCAAACACCTTCAATAAAGTGATATTTCTAAAGGTTCTGCAGTGAAATACTGTGATTTTACAGATTTTTCCTATATTATTACAATCAAACACCTTCAATAAAATGATATTTATAAAGGTTTTGCAGTGAAATACTGTGATTTTACAGATTTCTCCTGTACTATTACAAGTGTTCAATTATTATGAAATATAAGCTTTTGAGATTACTGTGAAAAATCTAAATACATTGAAACATCTACAAAACATTCAATGTTTCAATTAAAGTAGGGGTTAGAAACTGAATTACATATAAAGTACACACCAATATTGATTTTAAAACATTTTATTTAATGTACATTTTCAAAATCAACCAATTATTCACTATCAGTTGATAAGTGAAAGCAAAACATACCACAAAAGGTCCATAATTGTGGGCGGCTGTAGCTCAGTGGGGTAAGAGGGCCGTCCTGCAACCCCAAGGTTGTCGGTTCGATCCCCGCTCTCCCCATTAGTTGCAAGTCGAAGTGTCCTTGAGCAAGGCACTGAACCCCCAGTTGCTTCCTGGTCGCATCACTGCAGCCCACTGCTCCTTAATAACTAAGGATGGGTTAAATGCAGAGAACTAATTTCCCCTTGGGGATTAATAAAGTATATTTCTTCTTCATAAATATTTACCAGAAGTGACAGTGCAGATAAAGAACAATCTTCCAAATTTCCAGTAATCAGCCAGATCCTCGATGCATCTGGGGGGAAAAAGGGAAGAAGGACAAACAAATTCACTGGAAAGTCCTGAGAAAGTTGGCTTTCATTTCTTCCCATTCCTTTAAACAAACTTAAACTAACTATTTTGAAATTGTCTGTACCAATTGACATTCTGTCAATCTGAACAGTCAGCTTTGAGAATGATAGTAATTAAATGATTACCTATTTAAAGCTGCACGCAGTGCATGTCTTAGCACTTCCATCAGAAACATGTGAATCACGAAAAGAAGAAAGACGTGGATTCACAACAATGGGCACGTTTCACAGATGTATCATAGCAAGGTAAACACACTTGTAGCTAAACAAAAAAAAGAAGCTAATTGATACATCTAGATCAAACCAACCACCGATAATTATATTGTGACATGTCTGAGGGTCTTTTCCTCAATGCCCCCTTAGAAATAAAAAAGGGTAGATGATGATAATGATGACGACATGTCTTTGAAAAGTATGCTAACTCTACGGTGGCCCTGAGAGATCAACACACTGCCACTTAAGAAAACACATGCAAAAAGACAAAACACAGGCAAGTTAAGATTAAACTTTAGCAATTTGACAACACATGTCCAGTATTTAGAAAACATGCCGCAAATACAGAAAACAGAAGTGTTTCCAAAGGACAATGGTGCTGAGCACGGTTTGAACATGTTTGTTGCTGCTAGTTTGAGACTCGTGAAGTTATTGAAGTGACGTCGGCTCCGTATACCATCTGTTTATGTTGGGAACTGACTTTTGCTGCTGCTTTACTCTGCACATAAAGTGACCGCTGCACGCAACTCATAGGACTTTGCAGAGCGAAAAGCAGAATTCAATCTCATATGACCTCATCTTCAAAATTGAAAAAGTTACGTTAACTGTAGCTTGCATAATAACCATATAAGCAATAACTTTATGGTGGTGATAGTAGTACGAGGTATGTTTATTTCAGGTAAGGTAATAGTGGTCTGTTTGGGGATTTTTCAAGGAAAGAAGTCTCATGGGAATGCTTGGCTTACTGTAGACTATACGTCTGTATATTTTTTTTGTCTAATAATGCCTACATGAATATGATGCAGGCTACAGGCTGTCTGTCCACACTGTTAAACCGGATAGTACAGTTTAAAATCTGTCAAATCTCCTCAGAAATAATCAGAATGACTGATATAATTCAGCTTTTCCGCTCTGCAAGGTCCTGCGAGGTGCATGCAGCTCACTTTCCGGTGAGTAGAGCAGTAGCATATTGTAGGTCCACAACGTAAACAGATGATACAATACCCGATTTCAATAACTTCATGAGTAACAAACCATAGCAACAGCAAGCCTGTCCAAGCTGTGTTCATCACGATTTAGTGTCCTCTTGAAACACTTTTTCTTAATTTGCAGCGCTTTTCTGTACCGTGTTGTGTCGTCTGAATTTGCAGCGCTTTTTCTAAATGCTGCACATGTGCTGTCAATTTGATGAAGTTGTTTTCTTAATTTGCTTGTGTTTTGTCTATTAGCATGTTTTATTAAGTTGCAGTGCCCTGACCTCTCAGGGCCACCGACAACTCAAAAGAAGGCCGAAGGAAAAGCTCCTCAGTTTTTTTTATGGCCAGTGGAAGAACTGTCTTAAAGTGCTTTGCTCAGATCATTAAAGTACTTGAGAAATCATATCTAATATTAATCACAATGTAAGGTTTTGCAATAGTGGTTCAAATGGACTAATATCTTTTATATATGCTGCAGTGGATACTTACGAGTGATGGACTTTGGGTGTTTCCCCCCGTCAATGTTGTTCCAATCCTTATTGAGCTGAAAAATATAAGAAAGTTTCGTGTAATTAGCTATTATCAGTGTTGAAAAGGGTAATGTGAAAATGAATCAGAAAAAAACTGCCACCACATATTTCGTGCATGCAGAAAGTATTCAGACTTTTTCACTCCCATTTTGTTATGTTGCAACCTTATGATAGAATCATTTGAATTAATTTTTACCTCATCAATCTACACTCAATACCCTGTAATAAAAAAGAGAAAACTGAATTATCACATTGACATACGTATTCAGACCCTTTACTTGGTACTTAGTTAATGCACCTTTGGCACGGTTAAAGCCTCGTCTCTTCGATAAAACGCGACAAGCTTTACACACCTGGATTTGGGGATGTTCTGCCATTCTTTTCTGCAGATCCTCACACGCTCTGTCAGGTTGGATGGGGACCGTTGGTAAACAGACATTTTCAGATCACTAAAAACAAATCACAAACCTATAAGTGACCATGGAAGGTGAACTCAATTTTAAGAATCATATCACCAGCATCACCAAGGTGCCTTTTTCCAACTCAGAAACATTTACAAAAATTAGAGGCTTTATTTCCCAGTCTGACTTAGAGTAACTCATGCATGCATTTGTTTTGAGCAGGCTTCTTAAATGAACACAACACATTTTTACAGTATGTATGTGTGTATTGTTTCTGTTTAAATGCACATGTTTGCTGTTTTATATTGTTTTTTGTAAGAACAAATCCTATCTCTCTCTATGTCTTGTCTGTTTGCTTACCTGTCCCTGAGTGGAATTATGTGCCCCACCATCCAGTGGTATCTTGTCACTCCTGGTTCTTCAGCCTTCTCATGATCTTGCAGGCCATGCACTGCTCAGGGTCCAGTGCTGTGTGCAGTACGGTTCGAAAAAGTGAAGAATACTGTCAATTATATCCATGTCACCCACCCTAAACCACATTCAAGTATGTTTTTCTGGTTGTGAGACAGAATCATGCCAACAAGCTAACGTTACCTGAAGCTAGTTTACTTAACTAGCTAACCAAACTCTTTGTAACAGTCCGTTTATCCACCTATAGCATTATTTAATCCATTATGAACTGTATTAAACACACTAATTAACTGATTTTAATGTAATAACATTACTTTTAAACATATAAAATGATTAATTTGTTTCCATATGTCTAAATGAAATATGTTTAAACTATGCTAAACAGAAAATTACATTAGGTTGTTTCAGAAAGTAACAGTGAAAATGTTTTCTTACCTGATATCTTCAATAATTTTGCAGGATATCAATTCACGTAACTTTGCTGGTCACCACATCCCGTATGATCCTTCCTCTGTGTCCCAGTCTTTCTTTCTCCGTTGACATCCCACAAGTTGAAATCGCAGGCATATGTAAAATACTTCAGGTAATAATGCAGGTAGGTCAACAGCAGACACTAGCAGACCTGCCGAGTAGCGCCTGCCCCGCTGCGGCTTCCGCTCAAACAGACGTAATTTCAAATCCGAGGCGGACAGTTCTCATTGGCCAGTTCTCTGAGTGACAGGCAGATTATCCAATCATGTTCAAAGCAACGTGGAGACAGCCAATAGCAATGGTTTTAGCGTGGTAACATAACACATATAGAAAAAGATGACTTGTTTTGAAAGAAACTAAAGAAATGTCTGTATTTAGTTGTATTTATAGGCTGGTATATTCAATTAACTCTTTCCATTGCAGTGTATGAATACAAATGAAATACTATATGGTAAAGTTGTAATAATACCTATAGGTTAACACAAACACACATAGACACATGGTAGGCTATATATATATATATTTCCACACTTAGTATGTTTTAAGGCCGGCTGAGAGGGGCGACGGTTGGTCATTCAATTCCTTTGTAGTATACTTACTAGTCTACAGTCAACAGAACTCCAACACATTGATCCATATGAAGCGTTTCCTCTACATTGAGTCTACTCAGAAGTGGTAGATTATTATTTGTATTATTACTATTATTTCCCCGGTTAGCCTCAACACAAGAACACACAAGTAGAGGCCCAGTGTTTAGTGGTTCTTTAATTAAAGAAAATGAAGCACCCAAATATTTTTAAAAAGTTTTAGTGCCATTCCCTGCACAATAACCCAAATGAGGACTGATGACGGCAATTGAGATGGAACAATCAACAATAATCACTGCATATATTGCTTATCGCTGGATTGATATCATGGTGACATTCTATTTACATTCAGATGGCCCATAGTATGACCCTCTTGCATTTTAACAAATCCCTGACCTTTCCTTTAGAACCACCAAAATGCCAACTGTGCAAACATGACAATGTCATTTTCCCCGAACTGTGTTGCAGTGTTATGCGGCAGGTTGGTTTAGAGTTCAGCCTTTGCCCACAGCAACACTCATTTGCCAACATGGCCATTATCCCATACAGGTTGCAACATGTTTTCAAACTTTTAACCGCATGTAGCAAGTCAATCCATTGCGAAGCCATTTCCCCCTCTTCTTGTCTTTATTCTTCTGCATAGCTCAAATCCAGCAGATCCAAGGTGTTGGCCAAAGTAGTTCGGCCATTAGCCATCCTTTATATGGGACAATGTACATTTTAATTGTTCAACTGCTCACTGTAGACAGTGAATGTCTTTAAAGTATGTTAGTTGTCTATGGAAGCAAGGTAGATTCAACAGTAATTGTGCAGTTTGATAATGCACTACAGCATCATCTCCAGGCTAAATTGGCTGAGTATAACTTCGGGATCTCTGCCAATTTGCGTCAAAACGATGAAAAGGCTGATTTAACCCCGTAAATACCATACATTTTTGGAGGCACATTCAAGACTACTTGAGCTCTGCGTCCAGGCTGAAAAGGTTGAATTAAAGGCAGCCAACAACGCTGTTTCTCGGATAAAAAAGCTGCTGTCCTCAATTCCCCCGGCTAAATGCAGTCTTTGGCTGAATTACGCATGCCCAAGACAGCATGCACTGCAGCAGCACAAGGCCTACTTTCTTAGGGCTAAACTCCCCCTCTTTCACCGTTGTGTGGATGCCCAAGACGGCATGCACTATAGCAGCACTGGGCCTCAATCACATGGGCAAAGGTTACTGTCTTTTGCCGGCTAAAGGACGCCCAAAGTAGCAAGCAACTATGGCAGAATCGGGCCTCCGTCGTTAGGGCAAACCCAGTTAATTTAACCGGCCTGGAAGTGTCCATGTGGGCATAAATCTCTATAATACAGGCCAAACTCACCCTCTATTTTTTACTTGCACAACTTGGAATGTGGAAATCAAATGTTTTTAATAGCATTGTCATTTTCAATATTTTGAACAGTAAAGGCCTATTCCAGTTCAATGTAACAATTAATATCACAGATAGCAAACTGACTCCCTCCCGGATGCGTCATAGGCTCCGGATCAGTGGCTAGATGTACAGCCGTATGCACCCATATTCATTCAATTTGGATCCTTCCATAAAGCAGCTCATTTGGCCCGGATCAATTACTTTACATACCGACATATATTTAATATGCATCAATGGGGAAAAAAGAAATGCAATCGGAAATAATATCAAAAAGTTTATTAAAAGGACATCAAATTATTTCTTGTACATGTATGAATCATATTTATTTATAATTAGTTCGAGACAATATATACACACATACATATAGAGTAAAAACTATAGCTCACATTAGAACACAAGAGCTACAACTAATACAACCATAAATACCGACCACCTAACCCAAATACCACAATTCTCCCAGAGAATAGGTCGCAGTGGCCTCAAGTGAATGGTGGAACTTCCAACTGAGAACTGGTGTGTGTGTATATATATATAAAAATATAAATATATATTATATATAAAAATATAAATATATATTTTTAATTCTGTTCAGTGTGGGGGATGTCGACAGTAGCACGCCTCCTGGAGCTACCCCGGTTTGCTGCCAGGTTGAACCACCTAATGGCATGCTTTAGAATCTGTTCATCAGTGGATGCATGTGTGGCATGATTCTTTCTGACGGCATCTGTAATCACACAAGCAGATACAAAATCTCATGAATCCTCAGTGCAACATAGAGCAGAAATGCAGTCTAAAATCTAGTAGCTGTCTGGCACTTAAGGTGTGCTATGCTATATTTAGAGCCAATATATCATATAACTATTATGTAAAGATATAGTCGAGTAACATTTACCCAAGTAGAGAATAAAGTTGCAATTCAAACATTTTATTTAGCACCGTTAAAAAAAGATCTGGGAAAGATGGTTATTCGTAAGTTTGAACACTACTCAAGACCTCTGGGTGAATCCAAATTGTTTTCATTAAATATGAGTTACTTACGCAGGAGCAAAGTCTTAGATGTCATTTGACTGAATAATTTTTTTCCATTCATTCGGGGATGTTCCACGTTTGGCATCATGTCGTCCGATTGTTGCCAGGGAGGAAATCGAAAATGGATCGAAAAAGTACGATTAATATTTGATACTTTACAGAATGTTTGAAAAAACATTTCCATCAAACATGGTATTGTCTAGTGTTAATTACATACAATAGATTTTAATCAGCTTTGCGTGAGATTCTTAAAACAAAAAAACTCACCACTCATTAGAATGTTGACGGGATCTTTGAGCCGTTGCTCAAAAAGGTCCACTTCCTCCATTGTGGTACACGGAAACGGAACCGGGTCTCTCACCTCTGTAATTGTCTCCAGCATGCCTAGGATTTGAACTGGAACAGCTATATAAAAAAACCATTCGAAAAACAGTTAAAAAATGTAACGATTAAGAGATTTTACATAAAATATGGAAATATCAAGTTTTATACAATTTCATTAATGCAATCATAATAATCATATTCACTTGGATTCAATGTGACAGTGTGTATTGCATGTCTTGTATACAATTAATAATTGTTAACATTTAAAAAAATTAAATGATTAAAAGGTTCAATTTGAATCCCATAGCCGTTTGAGGTGTTGCTCACCACAGCAGGCAATGGTGTCTGAACCACACCACGCCCCTCGCCAGGTGGGCGTGTCCCCCTGGCGTGTTCGCTGTCCTGCTGGTGATGGAGTACATGGAATAGTTAGGAGGAGGCAATGATTGGAGGGACAACTGTCCCGCTAGTGGTTGGACCCCTGTTTTGTGGGGGGAATTTTCATTTTCACTGTCTCCATCCGAGTCTCCATAGAAATGGCTAGAAAGAGATAGAAAAAAACTAATTGGTCATACTATAAAAATGAATGACAGACACTTTATTTTATTAAGGTAAAAGTGTTCTAAAGAATAAAATGTATACATATTTACTCACACCGGCATTGGCTTCCTCTTTTTAGGAATTGCCTCCTCTTCTGACTGGAGATCTGATGTGTCGCAAGACATATATTTCCACCAAGTAATTATCTAAAAATTAAGTCACATAAACACAATGAAAAAGTACAGAATTATAAACAGAACAATGTGATTAAAATGTTGTTTCCCCCAACATATATAACAAAGTGATTTTTTATATCCGTTTAAAACGGCCAATTAATACAATATTAATATAATACCGCATGATCCAATTACTCTGACGTCACGTGTCTGCCAGTCTGGTCCAGGTTGTTCGGCGCTTCTGACAGCCTTGTCCACCCTTTCGTCCCTCGGATAATTGGTTAAACGGTAGCAGTAGTGCCACAAAGCTGGTATAGCTTTGTGGCATTACTGCTACCGTTTTGTTAGTCAACAATTCTATGAAGTGGAACATCCTGAATTACAGAGGAAAGAAACAAACAGTGTCACTTGTCACAGAAATATAACCTTCTGTTCCAAGAACTTTGAAAAAAATAATATTTTGCAACTATTAAAGTTCTTTATAACCAGGAGTATGAAAATTTGTGTTTGAAAACACGAGGTATACCGTAAAAAAAAGAGATTAAACGGCAATAATAGGCGTGTTATACACATTGAAGAGAAGAAACTTTACTTAACAGTCAAAGTTGTATTCAGTTTCCCATCAATCAGTGATGTAGTCAAAACATCTTGACGGACCCTCCATCTAATGGTGGAGCTGGAGACAGGCCCATTCTTTCTGTTCATTTTTATCTCAAACAAACCAAAATACAAACAATGTTTGAAATGCATCTTTTCTTTCAGGAAATATACAATATCTATTTGTTCTCAATTGTATTAATTTGTAGTGCTTATATAGCATGTCAAGTCATTTTTATAAAAACACTGTTACGGATGCGTGGTGTGGAGGACCCAAACGCAGCAGGAGTTTCACGAAAAACAGAGTTTATTCTCAGTACAGGAACACGGACAACACCACACGGGAACGAAAAAAGACGATCTGACACCAGACAAACAGAAGGACACAGATTAAATACACAGGGGAACGAGACACAGGTGGAAACAATCAGGGCGTGTCTGGAAACAATCAGGAAAGAAACAGACAAGCACAGGGAGGGAAGAGCAGGGAAACGAGACAGGGACTTCAACATAAAACAGGAAACACACAGATCCTAACAAACACTACGCTATTAAGATAGTATTTTAATGAATTAATACAAATCTGGTCATTATAAAGTTAAACAGGTTATACGGTTCCCTCTCAAATGTGTCTTTAAGTTGCTGTGAAAACATTTCCTTCCAAAGAATGTGTGCTTACCTGAATTGTAGAGATGGCGATCAACAGTGTTGTCACTTCTGTACAACTGTGAGGATGACATTGCAAATTCTAAGTTACGTGTTGAGAACTCAATACATGCAGAATTAAATTAAAACAGGTCTGTGCTGGCGCTCGCTATTAGCTCGCGAGCTAGCGCTATTAGCTCGCGAGCTAGCGCTCGTTATTAGCTCGCGAGCTAGCGCTGCGGTTAGCCAGCGGTTAGCTCGCTCAGCTTCCATCGCGCACCCTTGGGTTGGAGCTAAGTAACCTAACCACTGACAATTCAGCGCTAGCTGCAGAAGATAGCTCCATGAGAACCACACATGGTAGTTAGCTGGACCAGCCCTGGCAGAGGGGACACGTGCAGTAGCAACATCAACTTATACACCATCACCAACTGTGTGTGATTAAATACGATTTTTTCTTTTAAAACCGGGATGTTACGGTAATAACTTATTTACGTTGAAGTCTAACAATACCTCAAACTTCACAAAGCAATGTTAGCGGCAGCCAAAAGAAGAGGGAACTCTTAAGAAAACGAGCCATAATTCGACAGTAGCAACACAATTCAACACTTACCTAACTCGTACTTCTGGCGCAAAGAGCTGCAGTTTTGAAAATACCAGTTTGAAAAGTCGAAGGGCAACAACGTGGAGCATCCACCGCAGTCACAACGCTGTCTGATGGTGCGCGGATCCGGTGGCATGACCAAACCGAGTGCGACAGGAGGGCGGATAGGATCAACTGCTATCTGGGATGCTTCGCACTCCGCTCGTGGTGGTCATTGCCATTGTGACGGTCTTATTTCTAGTTGACACTAAATCCTATATGGCAAGTTTCTGCTGCACTGCTCTCTTGAGGTTGAAACTTTCAAGCATGTTACATGCATTTAGCTGGCGCTTTTATCCAAAAGCGACTTACAGTTAGAAGTTAGATGTCTCGCCCGGGACACCGACACTGGACAAATACTCACGGTCGCCCTATAATGCTCCTATAAAGAACAAGTATCAAAACCTATTATTTCTTCTACTTTGTACTCTTAAAAAAATGCAATATGTTTAATGTAATGACAAAAGTTAGCTACATTTAGATTCAGATTTACAGAGTTTGAATGTAAAGTACACATTAATATAAATATAATATGATCTACCTTAAAATTACAAAGAAAATCGTTAAATTGTTAGTATGGACATAAACCTTCATATAAGGAGCTCCACATTTAATTACAGGTAATAATTGTTGTTTTACATGAATTTGTATGTCATTTAAGAAAACGGTAAAAAGACTGTATTAATAATACAGTCATTTTTCTTTACAAAAATGGGAAAAAAATGTTATTTTGTATTATGAGCATAAAACTTAAATTAACAGTTGGGTTGTTAATTTAAAGATAATGTCTGTAATTTCACAGAGTTTTGTATGTAATTTAAAAAGAAAGAAAAATACTGTAAATATTTAGAGTTATTTACCGTAAAATTAGGATCTTTTTTTACAGTGTATATCAGCGTCATAGGCTCTGACTTTAGTCACCAAGTGTCCTGCGTTCACATTGCGGGGAACCTCCTCCACACCTTCAGCAGAACCGTTAGAGCTGACTGGGTACAGGATGACTGGAGCGTTGTCGTTCTGATCCAGAATGAACACGTTCACTGTGATGTTGCTGCTGAGTGACGGAGTTCCAGAATCTGAGGCAACAACTTGGAACTGGAACGTTTTCAGACTTTCAAAGTCAAAACTTTTTAGTGCAAAAATATCTCCACTTTCTGAGTTAATATTCAGAAATGATGTTATATCATTTTCAGTTGCTCCCCTTACAACATGAAAAGAAATCACTGCATTGTCATTAACGTCTTTGTCTGTCGCGCTTACAGATAATATTGTCTTTCCAGCGATGTTATTTTCTATTAGGTAAAACTGTAATGGATTTTGGTTGAACTGTGGTCTGTTATCATTTACATCTGATATCTGAATACTCAGTGTTTTAACAGTAGATAATGGAGGTTCACCACAATCAGTGGCTGTTATTGTTATTTCATAATGTGACACCTCCTCTCTATCCAGAAATCCTTTAGTGACAATTGAATAAATGTTCTCCTTATAAGAAGGTTTTAATTCAAAAGGCACGTCTGATGTTATGCTTGTTATAATTTTTCCATTGACACCTGAGTCTTTATCCACAGCACTCAGCAGTGAAATGACTGTACCAGGTTTCGAATCTTCAGACACTATATTTGACAGTGATGTTACTTCTATTTCTGGTGCATTATCATTGGCATCTTTAATCTTTATAATGACTCTACACTCACCTATCAGTGGAGGCGTTCCTTTATCGGATGCCTCAACATCAAGTTTGTACACCTCGTTTTCCTCATAGTCCACTGCTGCCTTTACTCTAAGTTCTCCAGTTAATTTGTCCAATTCAAAAATGTCATATAATTTTTTCTTCATAGTTTTTCCAAGGCTGTATTCAAGTTCGCTATTGATGCCTTCATCAGCATCTGTTGCATTCATTTTACATATTGAAGTACCGACGGGGATATTTTCAGGTATTGTAATTTGGTAAATCTCCTTACTAAACATCGGACGATTATCATTAATGTCAATAACATTAATGGAAACATTTAGTGTCCCAGA
This sequence comes from Pseudoliparis swirei, assembly GCF_029220125.1. NCBI lineage: Eukaryota > Metazoa > Chordata > Actinopteri > Perciformes > Liparidae > Pseudoliparis > Pseudoliparis swirei. The sequence goes on along the minus strand of NC_079406.1, from coordinate 14,472,829 downwards.
TTTGGGAGGTTTACCTCCATCAACGGCTGTAACCAGTAGCGCGTGTTTGTTTTTTTGTTCTCTGTCGACCGGTTTTTTCAGCACTAAAAATGGAATTTTGTCTTCATCGCTTTCACGGATGTCTACTTTAAAATAATCGTTTGCTGTTAAAGTGTACGTACGGATAGAGTTAATTCCAGCATCGGGATCACGAGCAGCGTGCAGTTGGAATCGCCTTCCTGGTAATGTTTGTTCCCCGATTTCAAATGTCTGTTCTTTTTCGGGAAAACTAGGAAAGTGATCATTGACATCTGTAATTTCTACGACTACATAGTGCATTTCCAAGGGGTTTTCAACCAGGATTTTTAGCTCCATTAGACATGCACCACCACCGTGACACAGCTCCTCTCTGTCGATTTTCCTGTGGACATACAGAGCCCCATTGTCCTGGTTTACCTCAAAATACGTCTCCTGTGATCCAGAAACAACACGGAACCGCCGGTCAGATAACGAGGTGATTTCAATGCCAAGATCCTTTGCAACATTTCCAACAGCAGTTCCTTCTTTCGCCTCCTCTGGAATAGAGTACCGTATCTGAGCAAAAGCCTGCTTTCCGATGAAAAGCAATAGGGCCATTTGAAACACAAAAACGTAGTACTCCCTTTGTCGACCGGCTCTGTCGGCCCCCATAATTAAACTACAACTTCAACCAAACACGATGACGGATTTTACTGCAACGAAAAATATCTATGTCCAACCAGTTTTCCATCGAATAGTAAAAAATGCATAACGTGAATCCTTCGGCTGGCGTGCTTGATTCAAATACCATACCCTGCTGTAAATGACGGACAAAAGATTGTTCAGGGGAGGTACAACGTCTTCAATAGTTTCCCAATGTACAGTGACACCCGGAGGTCGTTAAAGGAACACAATACAATATATATATATATATATATATATATATATATATTCAATAATATACTATAGTGTTGACCAATTTTAGGAACTTTAAAGATATATAGTCTGCAACAATATATGTGTGCTAAAAATATAATACAGATGGACCTGAAGATATAGTAACAACACGAGTTTAACATTTAGGGTGTGTTGCTCTCCGTGTGTCTTTTTTCTTTTTTTTCTCGCTCCTTTTCTCTCTTTATCTTCATGAATTATAAGTGAATATATCACTTGTTTTTTAAGAAAGAGTTGTATTCGCTGAAGCTCTTAACGAACGTAGATGTATTGATAGTAAATGTGACAAAATGCATTGCATATAACTTTTCTAGTCTGTAGACCATGCAGGCAAAGCGATTTTACACTTTCATTTACTGAGAGCCGATCAGGAATAACATTCAGTCATATTCACACAGTGCAATCTCTCAATCCTTTACTTTAATTCAGAGACGTGTTGCACTTGCACCCTTAAAATGAACTGTTCAGAAACACGTTGCCCTTCTGTTTTGCAACTTTTATTTAACAAGGTCCCGGTTAAAAAAAACATACTTTGTTTTATCTTCAGCCTGTTTACACAACCCTGTATCACAAAAATGACGTTCCCCCAGACCTAAATTGCAATTCGCAGTTACGTTTGACTGAAACGTATTTATATCCAGATTGCGTTTGTATTTGACGTATTACAATTACAAATACGTCTCTAATCAACGTATCTTTGCCGTTTGTTGTCTCTCTTTTCTACAATGATGTTATGAATTGGAAAAAGCGTCCTCTAGTCTTATTTATTATTATTGTATATGTTGTTTCGCCTGCGTGTTATGACAGCAATAGGCGTTGTAGCGGATCATATGAATTGGCGTGAAGATGTACTGCTGCTGACACTCCTTTATTTTCTTTCTTTAGGTGACAATACATTAATTAAAACTCGCAAACTATCACCACCTCATAACCATCTTAAGAGAGTTAGCCTCATACGGGTCCAATCAACTATTCAACTTTTTATAAAATGCGCATCTGTCCGTAATCTATATCATAAAGTTCGCATTTTAACCTTAAAAAAATGCGCGCTTCCTTTTAACCTTTAAAAATAAAAGTCCAATTTATCTGTTAAGCGGAAGATTATAACACGTCTATATTTATTCAAACAATACAATATAAAAGGCATACATCAAAATCAATAAGGAAAATGCTAAACAGTCAAACAACTCAAAACAATAAACCATTCATGGAATTATTTACAGGCGTGTTTACTTCTCATCAAACAAAAAGAGCAGGTATGTTGATTAGAGACGTAATTGTAATACGTCAAATACAAACGCAATCTGGAGAGAAATACGTTTCAGTCAAACGTAATTTGGAGAGAAATACGTTTCAGTCAAACGTAACTGCGAATTGCAATTTAGGTCTGTGGGAACGTCATTTTTGTGATACAGGGTTGGCTTACAGCACCTGCCCTTCACACACCCCTCTCTTAAAGAGACAGCGCTCTATTCCAAAGGGACAACAAGCACGTTCCTCCCTTCACAGTTGTGCACAGGTGATCAACGCTCAAGATATATGACATAACATATTTCAGGGTGCTACACCCGGAACTGTCAAAAATAAATTAACCAAGTGTTCCTAAACAGAGTAGTGATTTTTTGACTTTTTTTAACTGGATGATAAAAAAAACATTAAATGCTTTAAATGATCTTACCTCTCCAGGAGTCCTCCTGTCAGGCAGCATGAGTGTGTTGGCGTGGCTGCCCGGGACTATAGTAGACCCTATACTCATTCTGGGTGCAACTAGCATGTAGCGTTTCTCTCCAGATCTGTACTGGATGCTGTGACACAGGGTCCCGTCATAATTAGGCTCTTGTAGATATTTAGAAGTGTAGTCTGTGGATTTAGAGCACTGCATTGCAACCAGCACGATGATACTGATGAGAAAAAGAGTTGAAACTGAGCCCAAAGTTATCATCAGGTAGAAAGTCACGTTATTATCCTCCTCATCCTTTGTTGCACTTTTAACATCAGCGGCAGCAAAAGCCTCTTTGGGCTCCACAACTTTGACCATCACAGTAGCTGTTGCTGAGAGAGACACGTTCCCATTGTCTTTCACCAGTATGACCAGTTTATGGTGCGCCTCGTCTGTCTCTGTGAATGAGCGAAGGGTTCTGATCTGTCCTGTATAGCGGTCCAACCCAAAGAGACTGTGGTCAGTAACTTCCTGCAGTGAAAACAGCAGCCAGCCGTTATATCCTATATCAGCGTCATAGGCTCTGACTTTAGTCACCAAGTGTCCTGCGTTCACATTGCGGGGAACCTCCTCCACACCTTCAGCAGAACCGTTAGAGCTGACTGGGTACAGGATGACTGGAGCGTTGTCGTTCTGATCCAGAATGAACACGTTCACTGTGACGTTGCTGCTGAGTGACGGAGTTCCAGAATCTGAGGCGACAACTTGGAACTGGAACGTTTTCAGACTTTCAAAGTCAAAACTTTTTTGAGCGGAAATAGTGCCATTGGCTTCATTTATATTTAAAAAGGAAGTGATAGTGGGCCCTGAACTTTTGCGGTCGAGTGAATATGTGACTGCAGCATTTTCACCTCCGTCAACATCCTCTGCTTTCACAGAACAAATTGGCATCCCAGCCTTGTTGTTTTCAGGCACATAAAAAGTATATGGGCTTTCAGTAAACAAAGGACTATTATCATTGATATCTAGCACATCCACCTGTATAACTTTCGTTGATGACAGAGCGGGGTTCCCTAAATCCTTCGCCATTATTGTGATATCATACATCTGTATGGTCTCCTTATCGAGTTTGTCCTTGGTGACCAACGAATATGACTGTCCGTCAGGGGACGGCTTTAAGTCAAAAGGTAAATGACTGGGCACACTGCAGACCACCTGTCCGTTCACTCCCGAGTCAAGGTCCGTCACGCCCATCAATGCCACCACGGTGCCCGGAGGCGCGTCCTCTGGAATGCGACTTGAAAGGGATGTGATGTCTATTTCGGGTTGATTGTCGTTCACGTCTTCCACTCTAACAACCACGTTGCAGTGTGTGGAGAGAGACACTGCGCCTTTGTCCGCAGCCAGTACTTTAATTTCATAGACTTGCTTTGCCTCGTAATCGAGACCTCCTTTCACCGTTAGTTTGCCAGTTCTGCTGTTCAAATCAAACGGTTCAGATGAGAGTCCTCGAGGTTTATTCCTTAAAGAATATTCGATCTCACCGTTCACTCCTTCATCCGAGTCAGATGCATTTACTGTCAGCAGAAATGTTCCCATGTGCGTTTTCCTTTATTGTAATTGTATATTTTTGTTTACTACACACTGGTGAGTTGTCATTTACATCAGACACAATAACGGTGATATTAATATTACCAGATTTAGATGGTTTACCGCCATCACTTGCTGTTAAGAGTAACCGGTGTTGAGCGGAGTGTTCTCTATCCAAAGGTCGCTGTAAGATTAAGAATGGAACCTTTCCATCCTCCCCAAATTCTTCCGTTTCCAGTCGAAAATACTGGTTGTGGTTGAGTTTATATAACTGTAATGAATTCAAACCAACATCCATGTCGTGTGCTCCTTCCATTTGAAATCGAGATCCAACTATGGCGGACTCCAGCACCTCTAATGTGTAGTTTCCTTCAGGAAATATTGGAGAGTTGTCGTTTACATCGAGTATTTCCACAGTTATTTGGTGCATCTCGAGGGGATTTTCAACAACTGCTTTCAAATTTGTGACGCATGGATCCGTTTTTGCACACAGGTCCTCTCTGTTTATTCTCTGGTTCACGAACAAAACTCCATTACATTACATTACATGTCATTTAGCAGACGCTTTTATCCAAAGCGACTTACAATAAGTGCATTTCAACCTAGAGTACAAACTAAGAACAACAAGAATACAGGAAGTAACATTTCCTCAACATAGTCGAACTACAAAAGTACCATAAGTAAGTGCTATCTAAGTGCCACTGAAGTGCTAATCTGTGTTTTAATCCAGATATAGTCGGAAAAGGTGTGTTTTCAGTCTCCGACGGAAGATGTAGAGACTTTCTGCTGTCCTGATGTCAGTGGGGAGCTCGTTCCACCACTGAGGAGCCAGGACAGCAAACAGTCTGGATTTCGAGTGATTAGCTCGAGGTGCAGGAGGCACAAGACGATTGGCTGTTGCCGAGCGGAGCTTAACGTGCGGTGTACGGTGACCATATCCCGGATGTAGACGGGCCCGATCCGTCTAGAGCACGATACGCCAGGACCAGTGTTTTGAAGCGGATGCGAGCAGCCACCGTAACCAGTGGAGAGAGCGGAGGAGCGGAGTGGTGTGGGTGAATTTCGGGAGGCTGAAGACCAGTTGAGCTGCTGCATTCTTGATGAGCTTCAGGGTCGGATGGCCTTAGCAGGTAGACCAGCCAGGAGGGAGTTGCAGTAGTCGAGGCGTGAAATGACCAGAGCCTGGATCAGAACCTGCGCCGCCTTCTGAGTAAGAAGAGGACGTATTCTCCTGATGTTGTGCAGCATGTACCTACAGGAACGCGTCGCAGCGATGTTGGCCGTCAGGAGAGTTGACTGTCGAGTGTCACCCCGAGGTTCCTGGCAGTCCGGTAGGGGCCAACACAGAGCTGTTGAAGGTGATAGTCAGGTCGTGGGTGGGGAGCCTTTCCCTGGAAGGAATAGTAGCTCAGTCTTGTCAGGGTTGATCTTCAGGTGGTGAGCAGACATCCACTGAGAGATGTCAGTCAGACAGGCAGAGATTCGTGCCGCCACCCGTGTTTCGGATGGTGGAAACGAGAAGATCAGTTGGGTGTCATCAGCATAGCTATGGTAGGAGAAGCCATGCAACGAATGACAGAGCCGAGAGAATTTGTGTACAGAGAGAAGAGGAGGGGACCCAGGACGGAGCCTTGAGGAACCCCAGTAGTGAGAGGACAAGGATCAGACACAGATCCTCTCCAAGTTACCCGGTAGGTGCGGTCTTTAAGGTAGGAAGAGAAAAGAGCGAGTGCAGTGCCTGAGATCCCCAGGTCCTGAAGAGAAGAGATCAGGATCTGGTGGTTCACGGTGTCAAATGCTGCAGAAAGGTCGAGAAGGATAAGGACAGAGGAGAGAGAGGCTGCTCTAGCAGTGTGAAGCTGCTCAGAGACAGCAAGGAGGGCCGTCTCTGTCGAGTGGCCGGCCTTGAATCCAGACTGGTGAGGGTCAAGAAGGTTGTTACTGTGGAGATAGGAGGACACTTGGCTCAAGATAGCTCGCTCCAGAGTTTTGGAGAGAAAAGGAAGATTTACCTTGAACAGATCCTGCTTTGTTCCTGACACAATACGAAGATTCCTATCCGTCAGTCTTCCAATATCTAATCCAAGGTCTTTTGCCACATTTCCAACTGCCGTACCTAATTTCAGTTCTTCCTGAATAGAATACCGTATTTGAGCAGATATTCCATCCAAATTAGTCACGATCAGCAGGGTCAGAAAAAAATAAATCCACACATCCAGCCATTGTTCTTTGATGTTCGTTATCGCCATTTTTAAAGAAAAAAGCCTTTCAAGCAACGGTCTTCGATCCGTTCAATCGTTACGAATTGTTTTAGATCCCTCTCACGGAGAGTTAACGATAAAGAGCTGCTTCTTCCTCCATTATGACAGAATAATGAAAGATTTGTAATCCAGTCTCTCAATCCGTCTCTTTGGGTCGTCACTGAATGCACTTGTACACATTATACCCCGTCACACACACAGTCACCGTGTATAGTGTAACAGCACCACCCATTGTCACTGTTATGATGGTGCGATGACGATAATACGATTTCCACCAGCCGATGTGATCTTACTGAAATATTTCCTCACATCTGGAGGCTATTTATACGCCCCAAGTTGGAGTCGAACATTTAATCACATCAATATTGTAAAGTTGTTGTTTTAACACGTCTGTGTCATTTTAACGTCTTACAAGCGGATCCAGAAAAAAACACAAAGTGAGAGCGAGGCTTGTCTTTCCAACGTGTCTCAAATAGCCTATTTCAACCTGCACTTTGTTCTTTTTATTTCGTATCTATCGTATTTATTTTGCATGCTTCCCACAACACTTCATATTTATCATTTAAATAACTTTTGCCCAAATAGTACTTTTTTATTTTGTCAGATGTGAAAGCTCTGTAATAATTTGTTTATAGTTCATCATTTTATAATCATTTTGTAATTTAGTTACATTCTGTAGGTTATGCCATTTAATTAATTTTCATTAACAAATTGAAACTCTACCACTATACGCTTTATTTTGTCTAGATATGCTTGTCCTATTTAGAAAAAACAATGTTCATGTGGTATAAAGTATCAATTAGTTTTTCATTTTAACCATTCTTGAATAATAAATTAAACCCCCAAAAAAGCACTTTCATTTAATTTAAATTTAATTTCCTTTATTATTTAAATTCTTAAATGTAATATGCCCTGCTATTTTATTTTATTGTATTGTATATTTGTAAACATGTGTGCTGCTGCTCAACGAAATTTGCCCCTGGGCAAGAATACAGTGACTAATCTAATCTAAACAAAAATGCTGAAAACCGAATGATCTATTTTTAACAGTGAAATGCTTTTGAGTGAAGTCTTCTAATCCTCACCAGCTCGAAAGTGAATTGACAAGTCGCCCGAGCAATGACTGAATGTCCCGGACTGAAGTTTATGGAAGCGTGGAGGAACACAAACAATGAATGCATAGCGTTACCTGGGGAGAATAACTCACAGGCGAATGGATAGACAACATGTGGGTTTATTAACCAACGACAAAACAAGAACTACTTCCTCAAAGTAGGAAGCGACACAGTATCCCTCATATGGCAATAGCAATGTTACAATAAGATGAACACTAAAGCACACTAGTCTGGCTTCCACGGCCTCTTAGCCTCCTGCAGCTCTAATCAGCCGATTGCCCTCAGCAGCTGTCCGCTCATCTGCATGCAGGATCACCCGCGTCACCTGCAAGGACCCTGCATGGGGGCGGAGCCAGAGAGCGAGAGAGAGAGAGAGAGAGAGAGAGCGCACAGGGACGACACACTGATGTTGGGGCACAGTATGCTATGTGTATTTGTTCTCACCACACTTAGTAGTTATAATAACTGTAATACTATACGAAAAACAGCAACCTATAATGTGTTCACATTGCCCACAGCAAATGTAATCCATGTATTTAAATACTGCTTGAACACTGCCTCTGTTTATGTATAGATTAATGGTCAAACTATGTAGTTCTTGGAAATATTTAATATAATTGCATCTCTCCAATCTGATGGAGCCGAACATAAAGCAGATTATTGTGTGTGCTAATGCAGATAAAGCAGCTGACCTTCACATTCTCTCTGCTTACACTATGGTACACAGCAAAATCCAGTGTCAATTCAACACCAATAGAGTTAAATTCAACACTTTGAAAGTGTCTATATTGGTCCACCCCATTTTGAGTTAAAACTACACTTTTAAAAGTGTTAAAAGATCAACACTGTGATAGAGTTGAAGCAACTCTCTCAATAGTTGACATTTAACACCAGTCAACACAGGCCAGTGTTGAATTTACACAACACTAGTGTGCAGTGTCATAATACTATCTGTATATTGTTTTAACACCGACTAGAGTTGCTGAGCTATGTAACACTATAGGGGATTTAAAATTAAACTCTGTATTTTACTCTTGTAGAGTTGATTTATATATATATTTTAACACTGTCGGGAGTTATAATCCTCAATGCTATATATGGTACAATTTTACTTTGGAATTCAGTATACTCCTAGTATTTAATTACAAAGAAGAAAATCAATACAAAAGTTTGTTCAAATAAAATTGTATTTTCAAGCCCACCACAAACATAGCATTACAATAACATTTCTTAAATGGCAGCCTCAATAGTACAGGTCACACAAAACAATAGCACGGGTCACACAACATGGCACAATGTATATTTTTCATCCATCTCATTAGATAACTGTTTATCATAGGGTCTATAATAAATCAACTCATCAATAGAAACAACATAAAATGAATCATCCCTCTCCTTGATACAATAAGCACTGAAGTGACAGTGACAGTATTTGTTGAAACAGTGTCCCGGTGCAAACGAATAAGGTGTTTCTTGAACCCTGAATAAGTGCAAAATAATATAAAACATTCCGGCTGTCCACATTTCAAACGTAATGTCTTTCCTGGATATAAACCATGGTAAAATCTCAAATGCTTACAAAGCAACATAGAACTTCTGTGGTGTAACTTGCAGATAAAACAAATCAACATATTTGCATCCAAGGATGTGCGTCACCTCAGATACTTGTGTTCAGCAGTCTTGCTCTGAGCTCCTTCACACGAGGACTTTCTTTGGTAATTCCCACATCAATGTTGAACAGTTGTTTGGATGAATGTGTAGAAGCTGTTAAGGGATTCGTGGTAGTGAACACTGAAGATGAAGTGGGCCTTAAAGAGTTCATCGAAAGCTGCCAGGGACTTCTGAGCCTTGCAAGGGATGGCCTTGTGGTCAACGATGACATAGAATCTTTGGATGTTGTTCTTCTCTTCACCGACACACAGGAGGATGGGTTGTCCTGGTTCCAAACTCTCAAGGAAGGTCTCAACACTGGCGCCAATCTGGAAAAAACAGAAGCATGAGGAACTATTTTAATGGCCCACTATATTACTAAAAACATATGTGCCTCTTCACAAAAAGAGGCATTGCGAATACAACTAAATAAAGAAGCATATTAAAACATTGCATACCCTCAAATATCTCACAACAAGTTTGATTGCTTGATGCGAGCTAATTTTAGGACTCTTCTTGGGTCCTTTTGCAGTAGGGGGAAGTAGGTGAACCAGCAGTAGGATGCTTGACAGGTCACTGTCCCAGCCTAGGGGGAAACCAGAAGAAAGTAGAAGATTTAACAAAGACTTACATGTGAAAATAAATATATCCACATTATGCTCAGACAAGATTTCTGAATCAGGCAAGTAAATTAATGTTTTAAAAAGATAATGAGCGATGCTTACCAGACACATCTGAGGAGTGATGCCCAGACAACAAAAATTTCTCTTGCTCTTTGGTCCAGCTTGATAGGTACAGGTGGTTGAGCATCTCCGAGATAGAACTGCAGTGTCGCGCTGGACTGTCTTTATCCTTCAGGCCAAATAACCAGATCCACTGTCAGCATCATAGAAGTGCTCCTAAAAAATTCGAGAAGAAAGAACAAAACTAAACATAACTGATGGGTCACAGCCAAACAAGGCAAATTCAGAATAACCTCCCTGCATACATTGGAGTATAAGCCATTCATTTACAAACTTACATATCCATTTGTTGATTAAGGATCCCCCAGGTAAGGAAATAGAGTGGTAGTGCCAAGAGCGTATTTTGTTCGCACATAGGTTGGTGGGATCCTCCTTTAAAAAGTAGAAAAACATATTATTTTTCAAACTTTAAAATTGTAAAATGTCAAACTAAAATAAGTATTATTATCAAGAAGAAAGCAAAAAAGACAGACATCTCTAAAGTAAACTATATTAATGCAAACAAATGATTTGTGTTATCATGATAACTATTAGTCTTTTTGTTTACAATTCCCGTGGCTTCTTTTGCACTGATCATACATTCGCCCGGTTTTCCCATTGGCTAATTAATTTGTATAACTTAATTGCTTTAATATTTTTGCTCCAGAAATGAGATTATATTTTATATATATCATTTAATAATGTGACAGGGTTCTGTAACAACTGCATCTTATGCTATGAAGAAAAAATAGATTTAAGGTGGGCACCAGTGAACATAAAATGCTTCCCCATGAACTTCAATCATGTCAGCCACCAGTAGGTTTATCATATGTCGCCGGGTACCATCCGTCAATGTCTTTGTTTTGTCATATTCATGCAACACTTTTACTCCCCCTGGCTTGGACTGAAGAACATCTCTCACCATCTAAAAATAAAAAGAATCAGACAATAAGTTATCATGTTAACCTTTACGGCAACAAGAGCACTGCTCGTTTGGACAATGTCTTTGGGTTTCAGTTTTATTAACAAATGTAATGTGCTATATACCGCTTCAGCTGATTCCCTATCGTCGTGGGTCCTTTTCCTCCCACCATCGTTCTCAAGAGTTATTGTTGCATCAGATGAATCAGAAGGCACAGAGGATACGGTGTCTGACACATTCGACTCAAAGGAAATTTCTGCTAGATCTGGTTGAAGCACAACTGCAAGACAGTTCAAAGAAATACACACAAAAAATTGGTTATACCGTCACAACTCTACAATACTAGTCAGAAAAACAGCTCACAGTACATTACAGTTCATGATCCTCATTTTTCGCTAACAAAGCTAAATCTTACCTCCAGACTTTTCTGTGGACACATTGACGGTAAGGTCCCCTGCTTGTAAAAGTTCCTCAAACACATCTGCATCCACCTCTGTCCCTGATTGATCCGTCAAGTGCAAGTCTGTCTGTAGAGGAAGACCTAACTTTCCTATTACTGAGAGAATATCAGATTTAGAAAAATGGTCCTTTGTAAACTTCTATTGACACTTTTATTATTATAATGTCTGAGCAGTGTGCAGAATATGTGATATAAATTCCCATCATACACCAATTGTCCATTTTGACTTGCTCACAAGACATAACAATTGGTCAACATAATAAAAACAATTGATAGGCGAGGCAACCAAACATTACTTAAATTAATATAAAAAGACACTAACATGAACTGACATTCAAGCAAATAATTTGTTTACTCCAAACAGATACAGCTGTGTAATAAACAAGTAATACCAACCTCTCAATAAATGTATTGTAGTCTTCATAGCCTGCTTCGGTTTCTGCCACCTTAACATACTTCTGACTTGAACCAAATCTCACCTTGACCAGCATATTGTCCTACAAAGAAAGAAAAAAACATTCATGAAATGTCTAAAACTCATGTTTTGTTTTCCCCTTGCCTTTTCTATGCCACCTGGGGTCGACAGTGTACAACTAAATCAAATTAATGTGCATCATACTTGTGTGACTAATAATTTTAAGTCACTTAAGTGAACGATGGGAGAGCTGGGCGCTCCATGCAGTCGCAGAAGTCAAGGCGCTGCCACTCTCCCAAAGTTTTCAATAGCGGCTCTGTTAAGCGCTTTACCCGACGAACGTGTCCCGAGGTCGGCCGCGAAACCGCCAGGTTACCCGCCCGTTATGGAGGACATTTTTTAGATTTTCAACCCGCCCAAAGTGATCGAAATTCGGACCCCAGACTTGGGCAAACCACGCCGAATCATGGAGCCACGGATAATCTTTAATTCGACTGGAGGAAGTTTTCCTTAAGCGGGTCCATAAATCGCTGAACCCGACGAAAGCGGGTCGCGCATTCTCCAGGTCAGGACATTTTTGGAGTATGAAAGGGGCTTAAAAGAGCCTGACCTTCTGTTTAGCTAACTATGTGTCGGCCAGAACAGCAAGCTTGCACATCTCTTTACGTCTCCATTGTGCAGACATGTTTGTCCAAAGCATGTTTTAATTACTTTACTCCTTCTGACATTTGCATTTTTCCGGTCACGCATTATATCGATACACACAAATGCTAGCACAAGTTCTTGACTGTACACTACAGGCTAGCTTAGAACATTAGCCACATAGCAGCCCTACCCACAGACATCGACACACGGACATACAAAATAACTTAAATTGCAAGTAGATAATGTCCACATGATAATACATTGACTTTCCATGTATTTCAAATAACTTCAGTTTAAATTTGAACCAAAACTAAGAAAGTGCAAAGAGCAGAGTGGAAACGTGGCTTACCCCGAAAAGTCCCGACACTAACAGGAAGTAAAGCTAACGGAACAGTGAGATTAATGCAGTCAAAATAAAATGCTCTTGACATTTCACGACAACCCCCACACATTTCTCTTTATTTAAAAGTGTCTAACCTTAATATGAAGCCCAATAGACTTGTTTAAATAATTTAATTAACACATGTGGGCGAAATGGCAGTAATAAACGAAAAGAAAAGAAAATAGTGGACAACATAGTGTAGCGACCCTGGGTCAGGAACGCTACGAGACGTAGATGGCTTATAGGGTGTTTATTCAGAGAACATAGAACAAGCTACTGTTGGCCGTAGCCTACGCCAAAACCCCCGCAAAACGCCGTGAAAACCTCCAAACCAGCTTCACGTCTGCTCCGGGTCATAGCTCTGCTCCGAACGAGTCGTAACACAACAACACACACACAACAACACTCGCTGTCCAATCACAGACACGCCTCACAGCTACCAGCTCGTGAGACGTTCACTTACATCCGGAACATAACATTTATAACATAACATTCCCTCAGTCCGTTACACTACCCTCCCCCCACAAAGTCCCTCGCCCTCGAGGGGGCAAACAAAGTCTCTCAGGTGGCCAGGGGGCCTGCGGTTCCTCTGAGGCTGCCGTCGGCGCTGGGGAGAAGGAAAAGGGGTTAAGGGGACGCTGGGACCAAGGGCAGGGGACGGGAAGGGAGGGGCGGGGCCAGGGACACTAAGAGCCTGTGAAGGGGCGGGCGAAAGGCTGGGCCCATTGGGAAGGGTTTGGGGGGTCGTCTGGGCTGAGTCCAGGGTTCCCCGTGCCCCAGGCTCTTGTCCTGATGGGGTGGATGTGCCCCGGTAGGGGGCCAGCCTGTCTCGATGCAGAGCGACTTTCCTTCCTCGTGGTGGCAGTTGGACCCTGTACACCACCTCTCCAAGTCTCTCCAGGACTCGGCAGGGCCCCACCCACTCACTGTCGAGCTTTGGGCACCTGCCCTTCTTCCTCTGAGGGCTATACACCCAGACCAGCTCTCCGACTTCAAAATGGCGTCCTCTAACGTGCACATCGTAGTTCCTCTTCTGCCTTACGCCCGCACTGCGCATCTGGTTCCTGGCAAACTCGTGGGCCGACTCCAAGCGGTCCTGGAGTTTCCGAGCATAGTCGAGCCCCGGGGGACCCGCAGGGGCGTCAGGAGGTTTCCCCATCATCATCTCCCCTGGCGTCCGGATTTCTCTGCCGAGCATGAGAAGGGCAGGAGAGCAGGAAGTGGAGTCCTGCACCGCAGACCTGTAAGCCATCAGCACCAGAGGCACGTGGTCGTCCCAGTCGCGCTGATGTTTAGCTGCCACGATGGCCAGCTGTTGTGCCAGCGTGCGGTTGAACCTCTCGACCAGCCCATCGCTCTGTGGATGGAGGGGTGTCGTGCGGGTTTTGTGGGATCCCAGTTTGTCACACATGGCGGCGAAGACACGGGACTCAAAGTTTCTGCCCTGATCTGTGTGGATGACTTCAGGGGCCCCAAATCTGCTGAACATTCCCCCCACCAGAGCATCCACAATCGTCTCTGCCTCCTGGTTCGGCATGCAGTACGCTTCGGGCCACTTAGTAAAATAGTCCATGGCAGTGAGGATGTAACGGTTGCCCCTCTCTGAGTGAGGAAACGGTCCAAGAACATCAATCCCCACCCTCTCCATGGGACACCCAGCCGGAAACTGCTGGAGCTGGGCATGAGATCTGTCTGCAGGGCCTTTCTTCGCTGTGCAGCTCCTCCACATCCCGCCTATGTTGGCCCCAGTAGAACCCCTGGCGGAGGCGACGGAGGGTCTTCGTAATGCTGAAGTGACCAGATCCCGGAGCTCCATGCATTGCCCGGAGCACTGTCTCTCTCAGAGCCCTGGGCACCACCACTTGCCACCGTGTCTCTCCAGTCGCCGGCTCTTTCCACCCCCTCTGCAGTACACCATCACGCAGTCGCAGGGCTTGAAAAATTGACCAGAGTCCCTTTGTGGCTCGAGAACACATGGTAACCTCTCCCCAAGGTGGTCGCTGTTGGGATCCCACCCAAGCGAGCACTGGCCTTATGTCGACATCCTCTTCCTGTTTGCACCCCACTCTGCTGCGTCCACAGCTGTCAGTCCATGGCCTGCTGGCGTGCCCACCGGTCCCACGGCAGCACATTTCACACCAGGTTGCAGCCGCTCTTCTTCCTGCGCCTCTCTTTTCTCACAGTAGTTGCAGCCATTAGCGCTGCAAGGCCGGCGTGAAAGCGCGTCAGCATTTCCGTGGCGTGCCCCCGGTCTGTGGACCACAGTGAAATCATACGCCTGTAGCTCCTCAATCCAGCGTGCCAGCTGGCCTTCTGGCTCCTTAAAAGACATGAGCCACTGTAAGGCAGAGTGGTCGGTCCGGACTGTGAAGTGGAGGCCCCCAAGGTAATATCTGAAATGTCGGATGGCACAGACCATAGCAAGCAGCTCCCGTCTCGTGACACAGTAGCGGCGTTCAGCCTTGTTGAACTGTCTGCTGTGATACGCCACCACTCTCTCCCTTCAGGAGTCACTTGGGCCAGCACAGCACCTGCGCCTGCATTACTGGCGTCCGTGTCGAGGATAAAAGGCAGGGTGAGGTCAGGCGGTGAGAGGACTGGGGCCTCCACAAGGGCTCTCTGCAGTGAAGTGAACGCTGCATGGCACTCCTCTGTCCAATCAAACACCACCCCTTTTGCAGCAGGCGGAACAGTGGTACAGCTATGCAGGAAAAACCCCTCACAAACTTCCTATAGTAGGAGGCCAGGCCCAGGAAGCTTTTCAGGTCCTGCACAGTGTTGGGGTAGGCCAATCCTTCACCGTCTGCACTTTATCATCCATGGTGCCGACACCGCCCCAAGCTTGTGCCCCAGAAATGTGACCTCCGTTGCATGAAGGAGCATTTCTGTGGGTGCAGCTTTAGACCTGCTGCTGCCCAGGAGGCCAGCACCCGCCTCAGGGCCTCGAGAGCCGCCTGGAAGGAGTCACCATGCACCAGTATGTCGTCCAGGTACACAACACACTCCTGCCGAGGGATACCAGCGAGTACCCTGTCCATTAGCCTCTCGAACGTGGCAGGAGCATTGCAGAGGCCAAACGGAAGGACTTTAAACTGCCACAAGCCCCCATTAGTGATGAAGGCAGTTTTGGCCCTCGCTTCAGGGCTGAGAGGGACCTGCCAATACCCGCTCCGAAGGTCCAAAGAGGAGTACCAGGCTGACCCTGCCACCGTGTCGAGGGCCTCGTCGATGCGTGGAAGGGGGTAGGAGTCCTTTTTTGTCACTTTGTTGAGGGGCCTGTAGTCCACACAGGAACGCCACGCCTCCTTCTGCTTCTTGGGGACCATGACGATCGCCGAGGCCCAGGGGCTGGTGGAAGGCTCGATGATTCCGCCGCTGCATCTCTTGCAGGGCTTTGTCTGCCGCAGCCTGCCTGGCCAGTGGGAGGCGTCGAGGTCTCATCCTAATCGGCCGTGCATCTCCTGTTTCGATGTCATGCTGGATGAGATCTGTGCGGCCCACATCGTCCTCCGACATTGAAAAACAGTCCTTGAACTCAAGAAGCAGCTGCCACAACAGGTCTTGTTCGCTAGGAGTCAGACCACCACAGTTTGCCTGCCAGACCTCCTTCACTGCCAAGACTCTTTCACGGTCGTCAGGTGGAGAGGCGTTTGTCACCTGTGTGTGTGGACTTGTAGCTGGCCGGACAGAGGCTGGGGGTGGGTGCAACTCAGCAGCTGGCAGGGTGGAGGGCAGTGTGGATAGCTCATTTGAAGGGATGCAGCTAGGGGCAGCATCATGTGTTGTCTCAGCCGTCAGTGTGGCAACGGTGTGGGTCGCAACACAGCCAGGCCGGGGTGGCTGGCGCCACATCTGGATGACATGACCATCAGGGAACGTGAGAGTTCCTCTCTTTGTGTCGATGACACAGTCCAATGCCCCGAGAACATCCAGTCCCAGTATACAGTCCTCCAGGTTAGCAACCCACACCGGGCAGCGGATAGACTTTTTCCCCAGGCCCAGAGTCACTATTGCTTCCCCAACCATAGGAGTTCGCTCCCCGGTGACTGACTGCAGTTTCACGATAGTGGGAAAAATATCAGTTCCATTTGTCACCACATCGGGCCTCACCAGGGTTGCTGACGAACCTGTGTCTACCAGTGCAGAGCAGCATGTCCCTCCAATGGTGAGCATTGTATACCAACAGTCTCCTATCCATGTTCGACCCAGCACCACTAGTCGCTCTAGCTGACCATCAAAATCCTCCGGTGGTCTGGTTGCCCTTATTTGGTCGGACGGTTGCGTAGCTTCGTTAATTAGAGGGGGCTGCAAGTGCCAGGGGTCCGCATCGTCCCGATTATGCGGTCCCCGGCTCGTTTCCCTTGTTCGCGGTGGCACGGGGGCAGTGTCGGATCAGGTGGCCAGGCTGGCCACACCCCCAGCAGACTCTTGGTCGTGGCTTGTCTTGCCTCTCATCTCTCGAAGTGGCAGCCCTCACTAGCTGGGTTAGCTCCCCCACCCAGGCAGGCTGCGCCAACTCCCTTTCCGTCTCACAAGCAGCGCTCCCTTTTGGTGCTTTTTCAACCACTTTACCCATGGCGCCAGCACACAGCATCTCTCTCTCCGTTGCTGACTCCAAAGCCTCCTGGAGCGACCCAGGGTGAGCGAGTAGTGTCTGGATGCGCAGGTCAGCTGGCAGCAGGGCCTGGAGGAAATGGTCCCTCGCTAGCTCACTCTGGATGGACGAGGGCATGTGGGCGAGGTGCGGTGAACAAGCCCTCAATGTCATTAGCGAGCTCCTCAGCGGCTCCTCTGGCCGTCGCTGTCTGCTGCATAGTTCAGAGCGGAGCAGGCTAGTGGCAGAGCATTGTCCAAATCGTCGCTTTAGAGCCCCAATTAGTGCATCATAATCACTCCGATCATCAGGACTCAGCAGCAGCAGGCTTGATAAAGCGTCACCCGTGAGGCACATCGCTAACTGGAGAGATTTTACTTCAGTGGACCATCTACTGGCATGGGCTAATAGTTCAAATTGTGCATGAAAAGCTTCCCAGTTGGATTTACCGTCATATCTGGGGGTCTTTATTGTGGACGCAATAGCTTCTCTCCGTGTCTCCGTGTGCTCAGTCATGTCCCTTCCTGCGGCCGCAGTTATTCCTCACGCCGCCATTTCCCTCAGCGGCGGCCCGAGTGGCCAAAGCCAGCCTCCGCAGCCATCCTAGCGGTCATTTCTTTTACCCGCCTCGGTGCTCCGTCGTCTGCCAGGCTCCGGCTGCGCCGTCAATTCCGTTCGCCACTTTCTCCTTCCCGTTTAATCTTGAGACGGCTCCCGGCGTCATGTTTCTCTCCGTTGACGGCGTTAGCCACTTAGCTTCTCTGCTGCTACCTCGCGTGGCGATGTTGATGATAGCGAAAGTTTTACTTGACACCAAATGTAGCGACCCTGGGTCAGGAACGCTACGAGACGTAGATGGCTTATAGGGTGTTTATTCAGAGAACATAGAACAAGCTAC
This sequence comes from Pseudoliparis swirei, assembly GCF_029220125.1. Taxonomy (NCBI): domain Eukaryota; kingdom Metazoa; phylum Chordata; class Actinopteri; order Perciformes; family Liparidae; genus Pseudoliparis; species Pseudoliparis swirei. The sequence continues at coordinate 14,454,564 of NC_079406.1, read as the reverse complement.
TGTTGGCCGTAGCCTACGCCAAAACCCCCGCAAAACGCCGTGAAAACCTCCAAACCAGCTTCACGTCTGCTCCGGGTCATAGCTCTGCTCGAGCAGTCGTAACACAACAACACACACACAACAACATCACTCGCTGTCCAATCACAGACACGCCTCACAGCTACCAGCTCGTGAGACGTTCACTTACATCCGGAACATAACATTTATAACATAACATTCCCTCAGTCCGTTACAATAGGATAATTGTTAACCTGCCTTCAAAATAAATGTCTGTGCTCTACCATTACAGAATTCTTTAAAAAAATTACAATTACGGTTCATAATATAACGTGATTGCAACGTGTGTTGATTATTCTAATTTCTTAATGAGAAGAAATATCACTATTCATCCTACTTGGCTAACATCACAGTCTTTGGCTAGCTAAACATTCTTTTTTATGCTATTCGGTTAGCTAAACATGCTGAGCTGGATAGCTAGCTAATGTTAGCTAACCATCAAGGATATACCTTTTCCAACGTTAATGTTACCTGTAGAAATACACACTGAAATACACACTAGGGTAGAACATTTAATGAAGAGACATATGCGGAGACATACTTACACAGGTATCATCCTAGTCACAGTTGGAATGATGTACTCTGAACATGTCCAGTCCACAGAAAAGAGTCTTAAGGTGTTTGTCTGGCTGCGTCAAACAATCTCCCGCCTCTTTCAAACATGCAGCCTTCTGGGGGATGGGTAACACTAGCTGTAGTGTAAAATCAACACTGTAGAGTTGTTTGCAGATTATGCCATTTGACTCCCTGTATTAACACCAACTCATTTTGAACAATAACTCTCTTGGAGTTGATTAACACTAAACCTGAGTTGAAATAACTCTATATTTTAACACTCAACCCTAACACTGAACATCCAACACTTTCGATTTTGCTGTGTATGCAGCACACTCTGCAGTTGTTGTCCCAATATATTGAAGAGGTGAGCAGCGACATCTCATGGATCGAACCTGCACATGCAGCTGTGACGAGCCCACCATATGTCTGCTCTGATTGGTTCATATGTCAATGTGCCTCATGCTGCTGCAGTGCATGGGATAATGCAGAATAAACCATGACAGATAATTACAAATAACAATCACAGTAACGGCACCAAGGAAACAAAATGGCAAATAAAGTAAAAGAAAAAAGAAAAAAAGGATCTTCACACCCCTCCCAAATTATAGACAACCTATTGTTTCTGGAATTAGGTCACGAGCGCTGCCGCATTGTGCAACACCTCCTCCCATTTGTGCTTCCATCATTTTCCGGAACATACTATTTTAAAGCACCTCATTTCTGTTTCTGATCAGGCCTTGGTAGGCAGATGTATCGATAATATTGAACAGAGAATGTTCATCGGATGTCTGCACGCTGCGGGTGCTGCACTGTAAAGTGAAGGGGGGCGGAGGGGTATGTCAGAATATTATATTACAGGCAGCTTCAGCACACTGCGACCTCCAGCGAACAGACATCACGTTGTCATGGCAACGCAGCTCTAATGGGCTAGACACTGCCCATGGTGCTGAAAGCAAGCAGCGCTCAGCAAGGAAGGAAGCAGAGGGGGAGGGATGCAGGAGATGTGAATGCTGCAGACAAAGAAAGTCAGCTGTTTTCACAAGCCCTGATGCTGTTCATTCTCTACTACAATATGTAATCCTCTTAAAAGGTATACATCTCCCTTATGGTTTAATACAAAATAATCAAAGAATAATGTTGTAATGAGGAAAACAGAAAAAGAAACGTGTAAAATATCACTCATAAAATCATGTTTATTTCTTCAGTACTACAAAAGAATGCACAGCAAATAAGACCCCAGTTTTTAATCATAAAACAAATTGGGGCTGTGTGATGCACATGTGTTAGCCTATACTAGTGCCAGCTGCTGGTGGTTCTATTGCTTTGTTCCTCAGTGCTGCATTGTGCTGTGTATCAGTGTTCTCGTCCGCCAGTGCACTCAGGCAGCAGACAGCAGCAGTGTGAGAGTCTCCACTGCAGGAGGAGGTGAGAACAACAATGTCCAAGATGCCACTTGGCTCTCAATAAATAATATTATCTATACTAGCCCCCATGTAAAAACCTTTTATCTTATCATCATTACAACTACACACACTTCTTAAGTGCTACTAACAATTAAGGGTATTGGTGATCAATCAGTCCAAATAACTCATCCTGCATGTGAGCCTAGCTGCCCTGCTCACACATGAGCTGATCTCTCTGGGGAGATGATGTCATGTCTGTGTACATGTAAAGGCAGAGACAGACACACTCACACCCTTTTGTAAAAAAACGAAATACAAATATTCCGCTACTACACATAACTTGTGGCCTTTAGCTCTACACATTAGAGCTTGAGATGAGTTTTAATATTGTGTTTCTTCTAAATATGGCCATGATGTCCTCACAATGTGCTGACTGTGATCAGTGCAGACGGTCTAGGGCACTCAGCCCGGGCCATGAGAGGTATTGTCATGGACTTCCTGCAATTTAATCTCTTTCCTGTTTTGACGCACACATATTGTACACTTGAATTACTTTCACTGTAAGAAAATCACTTTCCTCATTGAAAGAATGATGCTTAGACTTAAGATTAAAACTGACTATATTAGACGAGTATACTAGTCCCATACCCTAGTGTTCTGCACCCCTTGGTGTTTCTCAATCGGATCAGAAGTGGATATATGTGTATAGAAATGGAATATGTAATGACTGAAATGCCTTGTACTATAAGTGAAGCTGTGGTGGAAAGAGAGTGTTATCTCCTGGTATTTGAACTGGAGATTTCATATGAGAAGAAAAGGTCTTTAAATGTTCAAAGCTTTTGAGGATAGCAGAGTATTCAAATCAGACCTTCTCCCATTGTTAGAATTTGGAAATGTTATATAGATTATAATTTCCACCCGTGCACCAAGTGACTTGTTCTCAGAAAAGGGAAAAGGTTGATTTGATGTTGAAAGACATGCATGCCAAGCATGCTACTTTCATAGTTTTCATAGTAAATAGTGTTTTAACAGTGTGAGCTCAGTGTTTCAAACAAAGGTTTCTATGAGACTGAGTGAGTAGAGCAAAAAGTGATGAACGGAGAAAGTTTGTGTGACGCTACTGTTTTGATCATTTGAATGCAGGGTGAATATTTATCACACAGCATCAAAGAAATTGATTTGAATGAATTGGACTTAAAATGGCTTTCGTTATTTACTATTTATTTTAGAATCTCTCAGTAAGTAAAGAAATGTTGCAGGTTTTAAAGTTAAAGTCTGGTGGACTTGTGTATGAACTGCAATGCTACTGCAAAGACACAATGCTCAGTGTTCTTCTTCAACCGTTAGGTGGAAGCACAAAGAGAAGTGTCCGCCTTTGTGCAGTAGCTCTTTCATTTTTCAGACACGTCAAGACCACTTACAGTAAAGCCAATTGATTATTTTGCTGAACTAGTTATAGAAGGTGAATCTAATAACAACCTGATAATTAAGAATGTTTTATTGAACTTTTGTTAGAGATGTTTTGTCATTATCATCCTGCTTTTTGAATTTAGTATTGGAGGATTCAGCCATTCAGCAGTTCAGTAAAGAAAAAGCATAAACCAGTAATGTATGTATTATTTGCCAAATTCTATAGTATTACTACACTTTATTTGATAGATTCCCATGTCTTTACTCTTTATGTCTTGTAGAACTTAAATATGAAACACTGACATATTTATGTGAAACTTCAATACTTACATTGTTTGTAGGGAAATCCAGAATGATCACTTCTGGAAGCAGTGGGGCGCAGAAGAGCTTTGTGGACACCACTTGCATGCACACACACACACACACACACACACAAGCGCCAAGCGCACACACACGTACCGTATTTTATTATTATGTTTTATAATGAAGGTTATTGTTCCGGTTGTATTGCCATATTACTGTAACACTGTTTCAGTATCAGAGAGAGATAATGAGATACAAGTGAAAGCCAGAGCATCCTGGAAGAAGGCCTATTTTCTGGAATAATTATAGTTAAACCCTTTCATAGTAATTTTGTGGTTTATCACGGAACAGTGAGCTTTTGAAAACACATCACATACAGAATACTGTAAGAGGCCATGTGGTCCGTTGCTCTCTTCGAAACACAGTTACTAAGAGCCGTTACAAATGGTCAACCTGTCACTCACAGACATTGAAAAAAATATATTTCTGGGAGAATTTCCTGGTCCTATGTGAGGTCCTGGGACAGGGATGTCGTATGTGTACAGATTGTAAAGCCCTCTGAGGCAAATTTGTAATTTGTGATATGGGGCTATACAAAATAAATTGAATTGAATTAAAAAATAATCGACATAATATTCTGCTACATTACACAAGACAAGCTGTCTTTCTACTTAATACTTCAATAGTGTGAATGCTACAGTGCGTCACATTCTCTGATAACATATACAAAGCCATAGAACATTGCCGGCTAAAACACATTCAACAACTTCTCCTTCAGTATGAAAACACGTGTGAGGTGATTTTAATATTTGGCACAAGCCGACATGTCGGCTGGACCAGCAGTTTGCAGTACAGATGTCATTTAATTGACTGTGAGCCAGATGATGTTGGCTCTCTGAATCAGCAAATATAAACTGTATTGCAATTCATGCATTCAAGGATATTTTTTTTCTATAAAGTTGCTTTTGACAGGACAATCCTGCTGATAAAGTGAAACTGTTCGAGCCTTTGATTATCTTAAAAACTATAGCTCAATGTTTTCCAAAGTGAAAGAGAACTTTAATTAAGTTATTTTAGCTGACAGCGGTGGAACAAGCATTGTGATTAAGTAAAGTAGGCCTTTGATTTATTGTCCTCACACATGTTTGTAATAGATTAATTGACCTGCTGTGTGAACTGATATTAAAACAATTTTTTACAATAATGCAGCAGTACCTTTGATGCAAAACTCAAGAGATTCACAAGTTCACCATTAAGTTTAATGTTCTATTTAGTCTTTGTAGTTAATAGATCATACAGACCGCAGCGTACAATAAGCTCACATATTACACCTTACACCATAAAATTACCACACCACTGTACAAAAGCACTTTTTGAAGATGTTTGACTGTGAAAGATTACAACATTATACAAGTAATGCAATGTGAGCTGAGCTAAAGAGTTTGACTTCATGGTGATCGTTGAAGTGTTTTACATAGTTGGCCCATAAATCTGATGGGACAAGAGATCCACTGTATTTCTGTTCCGCATTGATATTGACAAATGAAGGCATATTTATAGATACAAATATATGCTGTATATCCATCATATCTGTATACCTATTTGGATGTTGCATATGCAGATACACACAGTAGTCAGAAATACAGATCAGTACAGCTTTCATTGGATGAAAACAGTATTATAAATTAAACACTGTCATTCATAGAGTTTTCATGTTGTTACACAATCTCAGAAGACATTGAAATGAAATAACATCCAGAGTTTGGCTTTCAAAATAAAAAAAGTGAAAGTACACGGTCATGCTTGTGATGTACATATAGTCGTCATAAGTAGATATCAATCAGTCCATTTTCGAACACTCACTGCATTCCCTTGTGTTTAGGGCGATCCTCTCAACTCCTCCCCAGTAATGTCCAAGTGAAGGTTCAAGCACACTCTGAACATTTTAAACGGGAGTAAACTTAACTTTCTGGATCCATAGTAAAGTATTATGCTGTTGCACTTCTTTATTCTGTTCTCATCATTGTTTTGCAAAATACTAAATGGTGAGGCATAACTATAGAAAATGGATTGCTCAATAATCATAAAATACCTAAAGCTATCACAATACTTGATTATTCCATGCAAAAACAAACCGAAAGGCAGATAAATAATTGCTGATAGCCTCACATTTATCAGTTTGATGTGCTGGCTAATTTAACTCAATCTCTCAGCACTCTCATATTTAGGCCTTGCTCACATGAAGCACAACGTCAAGTACAAAACATAAAACTGCTAAAAGCTACCACATCTATAAAATACTGATTTCCTTTTTTTCCATACTTTTACATTGAAGGTTGTTGCTTTTCTGACATTTAGTTATTTGTGCTGTTTCACTTCTTAGTTAACTTCAATATTATACATCAATGTTGTTATGGGGCAAGACAAAGCACAGAGGCTAATCATGTAATCAACATGTGTATCTCTAAAAGGCATTTCAACAGCTCTGTGTCCACTCTTATCGTCCTAGTTGAAGCTTTTTTTAAATATCCACATGTGCAATTTTGCATCCAGTCTTCTTCTTTGCAAGCATCTCCTCTTGCTATTGGATGTATGATGATCTTGGAGTGAGGTTGAAGCCATGCAGTCTTATCGTGCATATTCAATAGGCATTGTTGATTGGATTTTCATGTGCTTTAAGAAAGAGAGGGGAGAGGGCTTGGTCCTTAATCAGCCACCGTAGTCCATTTGGTCTTATAGCATTACAACTACACATTATGAGACGCAAGAGCCGGATGGACATGGGGGCGTTAATGAGCTGGGGTCGGTCCTTTGCTCTGTGAAGGATTCAAACCAGTACACAGCTGGAGGCTGGGCCTTACGTGGAACTGCTGCTGCTGGATGCCTGCCAAGGAGACAAAGAATTAGATACATATGGAAACAAACCACAGCACTGTGACTGGCCTAAATGACACATCTCATGCAGGCAATGGCTGTCACGCAGACTTCGGGGCTTCGGGCAGAAGACAGTGGGTGGAGGGGTTTGGCAGATCCTTGATCATGTAGTGGTGAGGTTGCAGGTCTATCAATGAATACCATGCTCCAGTATTATGTGAAGGAGAGTGGTTGCTAGGCAACTGGGTGACTGGTTTCACTTTGCGGCTCTCCTGCACAAAGAATTAGGTCACGATTCACACTACAACAGAGAGTAAATTGTCATCCTGTGAACTAACCCAGTCATACATCAACAACACAGTCCAATCCAACATATAAACATTCACAAATAAATAAATAATAAATAATTCACCTTAAGTTCAAAGGGTGACGTGGGAACACATATTACATGTAAATAGTGTTTTCTTTAACCTGCCGGTGTATATAAATAAGATGTGCTCATAACCTCTTAGTGATTGGTCAGTATGGGATGAACACTAATAATCTTAACATGCACAGGACCTTTTTGAGAACATAGTGATTTCATTAACAGCATATCAATATGTCCTTGATGTGTGTAGTAACCGGGCTTTAAAGCACATTTCAGATTGTGAAAAAAGCAAAGCCAGCAAATTTCAAATTGGAATTTGAAGTGAAGGATTTATTGTTACTTTGATCAATGACCTTCAGGCTTAGCAGCATGTTGATGTTATTATGTTGTGTTGGAAGATGACAACTCTATGAGCCGATGATACAGGTATGTGCAGGGACTTAACAGATAATGACCGTGACAGGAATACTGTTGCAATATGTCATCTGGACCACTACTTCTGATTATCTGCTAAACTGACCAGTGTCAGACTCATTACATTATCATGGTGATTTTCATGACCTAATGCCTTTGTACACCAAGGTCAATTAAAATCATAAGGACTAAATTTTTAGGCTTTGAGAAGGGAAATAATCATAAAATAATAATCTACTAATTACTTTAGTTAGATTGCATTGACACATTTGAGTGGTCTTTGGTGATGAGGCTGTAAAACGAGTAACAGTATTAAAATGTAGGCATGAAGAGCTTAACTTGGGAGATTTGACAAGCCACATGTTATAAAAACGGAGTTACCCTTTGCTATTAAAAACAAACAAACAGATATACTAAACCAGACAACATTTAAAAAAATAGATCCACTGAGAACACACAAATTAAATCTAAGTTTTGTAACATCAATCATAAAAGGGAATCCAGGATGGAGAGTGAGACTTGTGCATACCTCCAACTGCAGCGTGGACATTCCTCATTTAGGATACTTAAGAGTGGGGAGAAAGAAAAACAACAAGCAATTCAACAGTCAGGTCATTGCAAGCACAATAAAGGGGTATTTGTGTATGTATCCATATATAATCAGAGTTAATTAAATGTTTACTTTGAGAATTACACAGACTAAGCATGATCAATGTGACACTTGATAAAAGACGCAGCTTGTCACAATCCGTTCTATGAAAGTAGGTCAAACAGTTTTATACTTAGTTAAATCAATGTCTGTTCCTTCAGCAGCATACTTACCATCTTCGATAGATAGATAAATCACAATAAATAATCAACTGGTGCTGGGGAAAAAAAGGTTTACTAAAAACAGTGGGTTTAAGATATTCATTTCAGATATGTAGTCGATTGTGTTTTCATTCGAGTGAAGAAAACGAGACACAACTCTGATACACAGGCAACGAACCGAAGTCACACACAAAACGGTTTGAATGAACAACCTGTGAAGCAGGTGCTGCGTTGTAAAGCAACAACACAACTTAAAATACGAACAGCAGCAATATATTCTATAAGTATGTTGTAACTTAATTCTGTTATCTGTTCCTCGGGGTGGTTTCAAAAAACGGTTATTTCTTTATTGACCAGGGATTTTTGTTCTTTATTTGAATCAGAAAAGTAATTACATTTTTTATGATGATACACGGTGCACTGATTTAGTTGTTCTTTTTGTCAGAGTATCTGGTATGATATGTTAAATGCATGCATTAATTGGTTGAATTTAGAATTTAGTTTCTCATTTGAACCTACAAAATGTATAATATGTGTGTGTATATATATACGCACACATACATAATTCTAAATTCAACAACAAATGCATGTATTTAACATCATACAAATGTGTATGTATACATTGTTGATGAAAATTCTCTTTAAAATCACTTTTAAATGCGTCACATAATATTTAGTGCAACTGAAAAACATTGCCATGACTTTCTCTCACCAAACTGATTTTAGGAATATGGGTTGATTTAAAGTGCTATGAAAAGGAGCGGTCGTCTGTACCTGCAGAGTTGAAGCCGCTGAGTCACTAGTGTATGTCAGTCCTGTGCCTCTTGGTATGCTGGACACGAAGTATCTGGAGCCCTTTGGCACCGGCTGTCTAACCACCATCTTCCCCTTCCTGGTCTCTGCTAGAAACAGACTGTACCAGTAGGCATCGTTGGAGACCAGCGTGGAGTCTGCGATGGTGGAGTTCCTCTCACTGAGCATACTGTTCCTGCAGGGAGGAGCCGCTTTGCTGGGCTTGGGTTTCTGACACTTGAGCACGATGGTGACCAGAATGGTGATCAGCAGGAGAAATGACACCGAGCCCAGGCCGATGACCAAATACAGGTTGAGGTCTGAGAAGATGTCATATTCCAGAGGCACCTCCGTCATGTCCGAGTAGGCCTTCACGGCCGTCTCCACTGTGGACAGCTTGATGGTGACTGTAGCGGAGAGAGTGGGCTGCCCGTTGTCCTTTGCAACAACAACCAGTCGCTGGTGACGCGGGTCTCTGTAGCTGAACATCCTCATAGTCCGGATCTCTCCGTTGTACTGATCCAGACTGAACAAGGTGGCGTCAGTCACTTGTAGAAACTGGTACGTAATCCGAGAGTTGTGCACCGAGTCGGTGTCCAAGGCGATCACTTTGGCCACCAGAGAGCCTTTATCGGTGGATCTGGGGATCTTTTCCTCCACCACCGAGCCGTGTGCGCGCCACGGAGAGCGATCACAGGGCGTTGTCGTTCTGGTCCACTATGATGATGTGGACCGTCACGTTGCTGCTGAGTGGAGGAGAGCCAGAGTCTCTGGCCTCGATGTGGAAAAGAAACTCGCTCTCGATCTCATAGTCAAAGGTTTTCAGTGCGTACAGATTACCGTTCTCTGGATTGATGGAGAACAGCATGGACATGGAGGTGTTGGCTATCTCCCTCTCCAGGATGAAGTACACTAGGTACTGGTTTTCATGGAGGTCAGGGTCAAACGCAGTGAGTGAACTGAGCAGGGCCCCAGGTGCGTTATTCTCCATCACACGTATCGTATAGAATGACTGAGGGAACTGGGGAACATTGTCATTTACATCCAGCAGTTCTAACGTCATTGTTTCATTGTCAGATAAAGGAGGAGAGCCTCTGTCCGTCACAGTGAACGTGATGTCATATTCTGGGACCTTCTCCCGGTCTAGTGGCTGTGACACTACTAACTCATAATAGTTATCAGAGGACTCCCTCAGTTTGAAAGGCATATTATCTGGAATATGAAGGTCAACCACTCCATTGTCCCCAGAGTCTTTATCACTGACACTAACTACAGCTATCACTGTGTCTATCGGTTCATTTTCTTTTATTGGACTTTGAAATGATTTAATAGATATTTCTGGATGATTGTCGTTCATATCTGTCACCTGAATTGACAGTGTACACTGTCCAGATAAGGAGTTAGGCCCCTTATCCCTGGCAATTACTTCCATGTCATACAGCTTAAAGTCCTCATAATTTATCATCTCTCTCACTCTGATTTCTCCATTCTCTGGATTCAAGTTAAACACCTGTTGCGTTCTCTCTGATGTATATAAACTATATACATAAACTATATCAGAATTTGAACCTTCATCTAAATCAGTGGCGTTTAGTTTTATTACTAGACTGCCAATCGGGGAGTTTTCCATCACATCTACAATGTATTTGTCTTTGTCAAAAGAAGGGGCGTTGTCATTCACGTCAAGCACGCGAACAATGATGCTGGCTGTACCTGTGCGCGTGGGCACGCCACCGTCCACAGCAGTGAGAATTAGATTATGAACAGCCTGCTGCTCTCTATCTAAATCTTTTTTCAGAATCAAATCTGCAAACTTAGAGCCATCTCTTCCGGTCTGAATCTCGAGTTTAAAATGTTCATTTGAGCTCAGATGGTAATCTTTCACAGAATTTGTTCCAACATCTGGGTCCGCAGCATTATTCAATGAGAACCTCTCTCCAATGGGGCTTGATTCAGAGATGTCCAAATCCATCGTTCCTCTTCGAAAATGAGGAGCGTTGTCATTAATATCCATAATTTCGACCTCGATATTAAACATTCGTATTGGGTTTTCAATCGTAGCGTCTAATTTAAGAAAGCAATATGTACTTGTTTTTAAGGGGCACAACAACTCTCTGTCTATCCTCTCCAGAATGAACAGCTCCCCCGTGTCTTTGTTTATATCAAGATATCTCTTATTGCCCACAACGTCGACGCGCATTTTTCTTCCCGTTAGCGTCTTCACGTCTAATCCCAGATCAGTTGCTAAATTAGCAACGACAGAGCCTTCCTCCATTTCTTCGGGAACGGAATAGTGGGTGACGGAAGATACCGTGTTCATCATGGCAGCAAGAAAGAGAAATACTGAAACATACCCTCTCCCCATTGAAAGTCCGAGATGATGCGCCATCATGTTGATTCCTTTTAGCTCTGACATGTGGATAAACCGCTTTATGAGACACGAACAAACGAGGCGAGGATCGGAAAAGAAAAGGTGCATGTGTGCGGACACAGGAGTGACGTCATATAAATACAATATCTGACTGCTGCTCCTCCAATAAACTTCCGTGAAAACGTTGACGTTATCAGTAAACATGTTGTGTCGGAGAGCAGCGACGAAAATAGTCTTGTGTCAGCCTTTGCACCTACAAAAGTATTTAGTTTTAAACTAATGTGGTTAGGCAGACGAAAGGTAGCCTGCAGTTAAGGACCCAGGCAAAAGGGACCGAGCTCATAAAAAGTGGTGTGAAGCTCACCTGGGCTTTTCTTCCTGGGTAGTCATCACCTGGAGCAGCTGAGAACAGCCTTGTTAGGGGACTCATTTGGTAAACTCTCCTTTCTTTTTGTGCATGTTCCAAACGCGTGATTTTAGAAATGTGTTATGTTAAGTTAATTGTATTAAATCATGAATGTGTTTGTCAGTCTTCATGTTCGATGAGGGACATTAACGTGGAGGAAGTAAAACTCCAGAAAACTCACTTGCATGTTTTCCAACTGGGGAGGGGGGGGGGGGGGGGGGTCTGTGTTCCATCAGAGCACTACTCTTCGATACATGTTGTTATGAAATGTATTTGTACATGTTCCTTTTCTATATTAATGTTTCTTTTGTATTTAAACAGTCCTCAAAGGAGCAATCACATTTTTCCCAGGCCTATTGTGTTTTAGTGTCATTTTTATGGTAATAAATTGCATGGGCCTTTTTATGTTTTTATTTGAGCTTGTTGGGTTTTGTTCTGGGCTGAAGGGGGGGGGGGGGGCACAGTGAGCATCCATATATTTCACATGGGCACTTCATTATTGTGCCACGTATTGTGTGTTTGCTGTCAGCAGATACATTTTATTTGGTTCGTGTGACTATTTACTGTTTGTTATTAAACTGCATGCTTGCCTCAATGACAGTTTAGCCCTACATGATTGACGTTATTTTTTTCTGCAGTTTGGATTTATGTATGAAACTATAGTTTATGCATATCCCTCAATACAACCTATATTGTTGGTATAGTCTCTGGCTCCAGTTCCCCCTGTTTGTTGTGCTGTACATCACCAGGTCACTAAAAAGGGGTGCGAGTGTTTTGTATGACTGTTTCGGAAGCTAGAAATACTACTTATGTTGAAGTTTATTTCTGTTTTCATATTTACATTTATTGTGTGGAAAGTAATCTTCAGATTTTGTTCATTATATATTGACATTTCTTTAGAAAACTCTTTGGTTGCTTGTTTTTCACAAGTGCACGCTGATTGTAAGAGATTATGCATAATAATATCCTCTTTCTTTTGCGCTCTTAACATAGTATGCACATGGGTGTGCATGAAAACAATGACACACATGATTATAACAAGTGTCCGTGTCATTCATAATTGTTGCTTCTGCCATTTACTTGTAATTTAATATGATTTCATAATGTCAGTGTGGCCCAGGTCTGACCTATTTATTTTCCCCCCGATACCAAAATAATGTAGCTTTAAGAAGGAAAAAAAGTACATGAAGAAGAAGAGTATAGATTTTTCACCAAATAAGTTATTACATTTCATGATATTGTATTTTAGAAGCAACTATCTGCTGTAGCAAGTGTAAGAATATTTATCCAGCATGTCGATAATATGCTAACTTTTTCTACATGGTGGATCATTTCAGGACAGATATCCTAAAAGAAGTGAAAAGGCGAGTAATATTCTCAAGCGCTGATATGACAGGTATAGGATTACAATTGTCACTTGTAACTTGTGAACTTGATGTATATTGACGAATTGTAAAACATGTTCAGTTTGCCATACCTGCAGAGTGGAAGCCGCTGAGTCACTAGTGTAAAATTTCTACCCCGGTTGACGATTCTAATTTCGTACAAGATCTCTCACTTAGCGTCAAAGATCGTCGTATTTGTCGACATACTAACCTTTCCCGGTGAAGATTTTCTTCAGCGGTCTTCGCACAATTTATACCATTATTTCCTCGTGATTGAGTGCAATTGTGATTCAAATTCTGTTCAGTATTAGACTAGATTCATGATTTACAGATTCCTACAAGACTCAGTATCAACGAAATTGATGAGATTCTGATGATTACGATCTTGAGATATATTCATCAGTTATTACAATAAGTCAGAGTCCTTAGTTGTCAGCTGTCATCATTGGACGTGTTCCAGATGATTCGATGCCTCGATGCTTTCATCCATAGTTGCGATCGATAAACGCAGCCTATGTGAGCAACTTCTAGCATCTTACAGTAGTTGCATTGGAGTACTTGTACTGACTTGACGTTTATGCGGCATGAGTTTAATCTAGATGTCAATCGCTAGTCAGTGAGTCCGATTTCTCATCCTATGATGACAACTAACTACTGATAGTTAACCAGCACTAGCTGTCATGTGTAGTACTAGTCATTGACGTGTATAGCTTCACGGCTCTTCGATATTGCTCAGCAGCTTGCATCATCAGCTTGTGACATAGGTACTGGAGTGAGTCTACCGCTAACCAGCGTGCGATGGCGCGGCTGCGGTTCTGACCTGGACGTTCCAGATGCCACTCGCCTGAGTGACAGGGCATGGACACAGTTGAGTCTGGAGTCTTTCGACCTCGAGCACGTCGAGGTTCAGGCGCTACTCTGGACACTGATGGAGCGGGATGGCTCGGTCCAACCACGCGTGACTTGGTGCTCAGCCTCTGTGAACTGAGTCTACGGATGTGCACTTGGCTCGTACCAGTGGCACCGGTGCCGGCGTGACTATGTGCCCGTAGTTCTGGATCGGTCCAGACGTCAGCGACAGGGCGTCTGCAGAGTCCGGCCCTTGGCCTTCAGTGGTGATACGCGTGTATCTAGGCTGAGTGGCTCGTGCTCGTGTCGGTACAGTGGCGTAGTTAGCCTGATAGAAGTCATGGTGAGTGTCATCCTTCTCAGTAAGCTGGATGATCTCATTCTCAGGTAGTACAGTCATGAGGCACAGTGAGAAGCAGTATGAGTCTACTGAGATGTGTATCTCAGTGTCGATAATGAGTGGACATGTATGTCACAGTTGCATCTTTCTGCACAGTGTTTGTGTCATTTCATCTCAGATGACAAGTCTGTCAGGGGACTGATTTCAGTTAATGCAGTATGAGACTGTTATTAATGATTTATTGTATTGTATGTTTGATATATCGTATTAGCTAGTCCTATGTCCTGCACTACTGAGCATTTCTACGACGATGTTTCATTCCACTGGTTTTCGATATGTATTTCATATTATTCATTATTCGTCTCGATATCCTCCGCATCTCAGTCTCCCTAATGTGCATCTCATTTCAATTCTATCAAGTAGGAACACCATTCATTTACATCCAGCAGTTCTAACGTCATTGTTTCATTGTCAGATAAAGGAGGAGAGCCTCTGTCCGTCACAGTGAACGTGATGTCATATTCTGGGACCTTCTCCCGGTCTAGTGGCTGTGACACTACTAACTCATAATAGTTATCAGAGGACTCCCTCAGTTTGAAAGGCATATTATCTGGAATATGAAGGTCAACCACTCCATTGTCCCCAGAGTCTTTATCACTGACACTAACTACAGCTATCACTGTGTCTATCGGTTCATTTTCTTTTATTGGACTTTGAAATGATTTAATAGATATTTCTGGATGATTGTCGTTCATATCTGTCACCTGAATTGACAGTGTACACTGTCCAGATAAGGAGTTAGGCCCCTTATCCCTGGCAATTACTTCCATGTCATACAGCTTAAAGTCCTCATAATTTATCATCTCTCTCACTCTGATTTCTCCATTCTCTGGATTCAAGTTAAACACCTGTTGCGTTCTCTCTGATGTATATAAACTATATACATAAACTATATCAGAATTTGAACCTTCATCTAAATCAGTGGCGTTTAGTTTTATTACTAGACTGCCAATCGGGGAGTTTTCCATCACATCTACAATGTATTTGTCTTTGTCAAAAGAAGGGGCGTTGTCATTCACGTCAAGCACGCGAACAATGATGCTGGCTGTACCTGTGCGCGTGGGCACGCCACCGTCCACAGCAGTGAGAATTAGATTATGAACAGCCTGCTGCTCTCTATCTAAATCTTTTTTCAGAATCAAATCTGCAAATTTAGAGCCATCTCTTCCGGTCTGAATCTCGAGTTTAAAATGTTCACTTGAGCTCAGATGGTAATCTTTCACAGAATTTGTTCCAACATCTGGGTCCGCAGCATTATTCAATGAGAACCTCTCTCCAATGGGGCTTGATTCAGAGATGTCCAAATCCATCGTTCCTCTTCGAAAATGAGGAGCGTTGTCATTAATATCCAGAATTTCGACCTCGATATTAAACATTCGTATTGGGTTTTCAATCCTAGCGTCTAATTTAAGAAAGCATGATGTGGTTGTCTTTGATGGGCATAACAACTCTCTGTCAATCCTCTCCAGAATGAACAGCTCTCCCGTTTCTTTGTTTATATCAAGATATTTCTTATTGCCCACAACGTCGACGCGCATTTTTCTTCCCGTTAATGTCTTCATGTCTAATCCCAGATCAGTTGCTAAATTAGCAACGACAGAGCCTTCCTCCATTTCTTCGGGAACGGAATAATGGGTGACGGTAGATACCGTGTTCATCATGGCAGCAAGAAAGAGAAATACTGAAACATACCCTCTCCCGGAATACTGACGAGCCATTGTAAAGAATCCGTATTTAAAAACTTGAAATGTGACGTCGGGTGAAAAATAAAATAAAAAACACAGTCCTTCTATTCAATGATAAAAATCATCGGGTGTGTTAAGGAACCCGTTTCATTATTCTGGTATCAGCAGTTATCTGCCTACAATGTGTCTCCCTGCCAAGCATCCAATAAACTATCGCGAGAACTGTGACTTCCTCAGATATGAGTCGGTGGAGAGCAGCGACATGAAATGTCTTTTCTGTGTTTTTGCACCTCGTAAAATATCAAAGAAGTCAACATTTCGTTTAACAAAGAAAAATACTATCCAAACCTAATTTTGAATAAAAGTAAACAAATAATTAAACGTGTGGCTTTCCCCCCTGGTACTGTGGAATAAATCACTCTAGGTTTTATTATTATTTTGTATTATGTATTAAGTTGATTTTGTTAAAGAAATATGCAAATATTTTAAGGTATTTGATTGTGTATTCCACATATATTACACGGTAAACTATTGTTAGAATATTGATGTCAGTCATTACCTTCGTTTATGCGCCGGTTTGTGCGTAAAACCACTGCAAGATTTAGAATGATAATTTCTATCGACGCGAATTAGTCTCTAATTTAATGGTTTTGCTGAATGTTGTCGGTAATTATATGTGTTTGTTCAAGTCATGTTGCCACCTGAAGCGCACTGCCTCAAGAATTATAACCGGTGTACCTGATCCGCGTGCGAGAAAAAACTTTTTTTTTGAAGGAGAAAAAGTTTCAAATTCACTGTAATGTATCCAATAATACAAAATAAATGTGAAAAAGTATGTTAACATTCAGACAATGCATTGATGTCAACTTTGATTATCACCGGTATGGAGACGAGATGTGTTTCTGTACTCTCATATGAACCACTAAAAAATGTATGCTTCAAGAGGTTGGATTTATGGAATATTAAGGCCAAAACCAAAACGGTTGTAAAATATAACGTTTCAAACTTTCATTTATCTCTGCATTTGATGGCCATGCTCGAATAATATCTGATGAATTGAGTTAATTCCATACCTGCAGAGTGGAAGCCGCTGAGTCACTAGTGTATGTCAGTCCTGTGCCTCTTGGTATGCTGGACACGAAGTATCTGGAGCCCTTTGGCACCGGCTGTCTAACCACCATCTTCCCCTTCCTGGTCTCTGCTAGAAACAGACTGTACCAGTAGGCATCGTTGGAGACCAGCGTGGAGTCTGCGATGGTGGAGTTCCTCTCACTGAGCACACTGTTCCTGCAGGGAGGAGCCGCTTTGCTGGGCTTGGGTTTCTGACACTTGAGCACGATGGTGACCAGAATGGTGATCAGCAGGAGAAATGACACCGAGCCCAGGCCGATGACCAAATACAGGTTGAGGTCTGAGAAGATGTCATATTCCAGAGGCACCTCCGTCATGTCCGAGTAGGCCTTCACGGCAGTCTCCACTGTGGACAGCTTGATGGTGACTGTAGCGGAGAGAGTGGGCTGCCCGTTGTCCTTTGCAACAACAACCAGTCGCTGGTGACGCGGGTCTCTGTAGCTGAACATCCTCATAGTCCGGATCTCTCCGTTGTACTGATCCAGACTGAACAAGGTGGCGTCAGTCACTTGTAGAAACTGGTACGTAATCCGAGAGTTGTGCACCGAGTCGGTGTCCAAGGCGATCACTTTGGCCACCAGAGAGCCTTTATCGGTGGATCTGGGGATCTTTTCCTCCACCACCGAGCCGCGCGCGCCACGGAGAGACGATCATCGAGGCGTTGTCGTTCTGGTCCACTATGATGATGTGGACCGTCACGTTGCTGCTGAGTGGAGGAGAGCCAGAGTCTCTGGCCTCGATGTGGAAAAGAAACTCGCTCTCGATCTCATAGTCAAAGGTTTTCAGTGCGTACAGATTACCGTTCTCTGGATTGATGGAGAACAGCATGGACATGGAGGTGTTGGCTATCTCCCTCTCCAGGATGAAGTACACTAGGTACTGGTTTTCATGGAGGTCAGGGTCAAACGCAGTGAGTGAACTGAGCAGGGCCCCAGGTGCGTTATTCTCCATCACACGTATCGTATAAAATGACTGAGGAACTGGGGAACATTGTCATTTACATCCAGCAGTTCTAACGTCATCGTTTCATTGTCAGATAAAGGAGGAGAGCCTCTGTCCGTCACAGTGAACGTGATGTCATATTCTGGGACCTTCTCCCGGTCTAGTGGCTGTGACACTACTAACTCATAATAGTTATCAGAGGACTCCCTCAGTTTGAAAGGCATATTATCTGGAATATGAAGGTCAACCACTCCATTGTCACCTGAGTCTTTATCACTGACACTAACTACAGCTATCACTGTATCTAATTCTATGTTTTCCTTGACTGGACTCTGGAATGATTTAATAGATATTTCTGGATGATTGTCGTTCATATCTGTCACCTGAATTGACAGTTTACACTGTCCAGATAAGGAGTTAGGCCCCTTATCGCTGGCAATTACTTCCATGTCATACAGCTTAATGTCTTCATAATTTATCATATCTCTCACTCTGATTTCTCCATTCTCTGGATTCAAGTTAAACACCTGTTGCGTTCTCTCTGATGTATATAAACTATATACATAGACAATATCAGAATTTGAACCTTCATCTAAATCAGTGGCGTTTAGTTTCATTACTAGACTGCCAATCGGGGAGTTTTCCATCACATCTACAATGTATTTGTCTTTGTCAAAAGAAGGGGCGTTGTCATTCACGTCAAGCACGCGAACAATGATGCTGGCTGTACCTGTGCGCGTGGGCACGCCACCGTCCACAGCAGTGAGAATTAGATTATGAACTGCCTGCTGCTCTCTATCTAAATCTTTTTTCAGAATCAAATCGGCAAACTTCGTCCCATCTCTTCCGGTCTGAATTTCAATAGAGAAATGTTCACTTGAGCTCAGATGGTAATCTTTCACAGAATTTATTCCAACATCTGGGTCCGCAGCATTATTCAATGAGAACCTCTCTCCAATGGGGCTTGATTCAGAGATGTCCAAATACATCGTTCCTCTTCGAAAATGAGGAGCGTTGTCGTTAATATCCATAATTTCAACCTCGATATTAAACATCCGTATTGGGTTTTCAATCGTAGCGTCTAATTTAAGAAAACATGATGTAGTTGTTTTAGAGGGACATAACAACTCTCTGTCTATCCTCTCCAGAAAAAATAGCTCCCCCGTATCTTTGTTGATGTCAAGATATTTCTTATTGCCCACAACGTCGACGCGCATTTTTCTTCCCGTTAGCGTCTTCACGTCTAATCCCAGATCAATTGCTAAATTAGCAACGACAGAGCCTTCCTCCATTTCTTCGGGAACGGAATAATGGGTGACGGTAGATACCGTGTTCATCATGGCAGCAAGAAAGAGAAATTCTGAAACATACCCTCTCCCGGAATACTGACCAGCCATTGTAAAGAATCCGTATTTAAAAACGTGAAATTGAAATGTGACGTCAGGTGAAAATTTAAAAAACAAAACACGGTCCTTCTTTTCAATGATGAAAAATCATCGGGTGTGTTCAAGGAACCCGTTTCTTTATACTAGTATCAGCAGATATCTGCCTACAATGTGTCTCCCTGCCAAGCATCAAAGAAACTATCGCGAGAACTGTGACTTCCTGAGATCTGAGTTGGTGGAGAGCAGCGACATGAAATGTCTTTTCTGTACCTTTGCACCTCGTAAAATATCGAAGAAGTCAACATTTCGTTTAATAAAGAAAAATACTATCCAAACCTAACTTTGAATAAAAGTAAACAAATAATCAAACGTTTGACTTGTTTTCCCTGGTACTATGGAAGAAATTACTCTAGGTGTTATTATTATTATTTACGTATGTATTAAGTTGATTTTGTTAAAGAAATATGTAAACATTTTAAGGTATTTTTTTGTATTCCACATATATTACACGGTAAACTATTGTTAGAATATTGATGTCAGTCATTACCTTCGTTTATGCGCCGGTGTATGTGCGTAAAACCACTGTAAGATATAGAATAATAATTTCTATCCACACGATTCAGACTCTAATGTAATGGTTTTCTGAATGTTGTCAGTAAATATATGTGTTTGTCTATGTCATGTTGCCACGTGAAGCGCACTGCCTCAAGAACTATAACCGATGTAATGTGTACCTGCATCCGCGTGCGCGAAAAACAAATTTGTTGAAGGAACAAACGTTGCAAATTCCCTATGATGTATCCAATAATACAAAACAAATTTAAAAATCATGTTAACATTTCGACAATGTATGGATGTCAACTTTGATTAAGACCGGATATGGAGACGGTATAGATGTGTTTCTGTACTCGCATATGAACCACTAAAAAATGTATGCTTCAAGAGGTCGGATATATAGAATATTAAACATTGCAAGGCCAAAACCAAAACGGTTGTAAAATATAACGTTTCAAACTTTCATTTATCTCTGCATTTGATGGCCATGCTCGAATAATATCTGATGAATTGAGTTAAGTCCATACCTGCAGTGTTGAAGCCGCTGAGTCACTAGTGTCTGTCAGTCCTGTGCCTCTTGGTATGCTGGACACGAAGTATCTGGAGCCCTTTGGCACCGGCTGTCTAACCACCATCTTCCCCTTCCTGGTCTCTGCTAGAAACAGACTGTACCAGTAGGCATCGTTGGAGACCAGCGTGGAGTCTGCGATGGTGGAGTTCCTCTCACTGAGCACACTGTTCCTGCAGGGAGGAGCCGCTTTGCTGGGCTTGGGTTTCTGACACTTGAGCACGATGGTGACCAGAATGGTGATCAGCAGGAGAAATGACACCGAGCCCAGGCCGATGACCAAATACAGGTTCAGGTCTGAGAAGATGTCATATTCCAGAGGCACCTCCGTCATGTCCGAGTAGGCCTTCACGGCCGTCTCCACTGTGGACAGCTTGATGGTGACTGTAGCGAGAGAGTGGGCTGCCCGTTGTCCTTTGCAACAACAACCAGTCGCTGGTGACGCGGGTCTCTGTAGCTGAACATCCTCATAGTCCGGATCTCTCCATTGTACTGATCCAGACTGAACAAGGTGGCGTCAGTCACTTGTAGAAACTGGTACGTAATCCGAGAGTTGTGCACCGAGTCGGTGTCCAAGGCGATCACTTTGGCCACCAGAGAGCCTTTATCGGTGGATCTGGGGATCTTTTCCTCCACCACCGAGCCGTGTGCGCGCCACGGAGAGACGATCACCGGGGCGTTGTCGTTCTGGTCCACTATGATGATGTGGACCGTCACGTTGCTGCTGAGTGGAGGAGAGCCAGAGTCTCTGGCCTCGATGTGGAAAAGAAACTCGCTCTCGATCTCATAGTCAAAGGTTTTCAGTGCGTACAGATTACCGTTCTCTGGATTGATGGAGAACAGCATGGACATGGAGGTGTTGGCTATCTCCCTCTCCAGGATGAAGTACACTAGGTACTGGTTTTCATGGAGGTCAGGGTCAAACGCAGTGAGTGAACTGAGCAGGGCCCCAGGTGCGTTATTCTCCATCACACGTATCGTATAAAATGACTGAGGGAACTGGGGAACATTGTCATTTACATCCAGCAGTTCTAACGTCATCGTTTCATTGTCAGATAAAGGAGGAGAGCCTCTGTCCGTCACAGTGAACGTGATGTCATATTCTGGGACCTTCTCCCGGTCTAGTGGCTGTGACACTACTAACTCATAATAGTTATCAGAGGACTCCCTCAGTTTGAAAGGCATATTATCTGGAATATGAAGGTCAACCACTCCATTGTCACCTGAGTCTTTATCACTGACACTAACTACAGCTATCACTGTGTCTATCGGTTCATTTTCTTGACTGGACTCTGGAATGATTTAATAGATATTTCTGGATGATTGTCGTTCATATCTGTCACCTGAATTGACAGTTTACACTGTCCAGATAAGGAGTTAGGCCCCTTATCGCTGGCAATTACTTCCATGTCATACAGCTTAAAGTCCTCATAATTTATCATCTCTCTCACTCTGATTTCTCCATTCTCTGGATTCAAGTTAAACACCTGTTGCGTTCTCTCCGATGTATATAAACTATATACATAAACAATATCAGAGTTTGAACCTTCATCTAAATCAGTGGCGTTTAGTTTTATTACTAGACTGCCAATCGGGGAGTTTTCCATCACAACAACAATGTATTTGTCTTTGTCAAAAGAAGGGGCGTTGTCATTCACGTCAAGCACGCGAACAATGATGCTGGCTGTACCTGTGCGAGTGGGCACGCCACCGTCCACAGCAGTGAGAATTAGATTATGAACCGCCTGCTGCTCTCTATCTAAATCTTTTTTCAGAATAAAATCTGCAAACTTTGAGCCATCTCTTCCGGTCTGAATCTCGAGCGTAAAATGTTCACTCGAGCTCAGATGGTAATCTTTCACAGAATTTGTTCCGACATCTGGGTCCGCAGCATTATTCAATGAGAACCTCTCTCCAATGGGGCTTGATTCAGAGATGTCCAAATCCATCGTTCCTCTTCGAAAATGAGGAGCGTTGTCGTTAATATCCAGAATTTCGACCTCGATATTAAACATTCGTATTGGGTTTTCAATCGTAGCGTCTAATTTAAGAAAGCAATACGTAGTTGTCTTGGAGGGGCATAACAACTCTCTGTCTATCCTCTCCAGAATGAACAGCTCTCCCGTTTCTTTGTTGATGTCAAGATATTTCTTATTGCCCACAACGTCGACGCGCATTTTTCTTCCCGTTAGCGTCTTCACGTCTAATCCCAGATCAGTTGCTAAATTAGCAACGACAGAGCCTTCCTCCATTTCTTCGGGAACGGAATAATGGGTGACGGTAGATACCGTGTTCATCATGGCAGCAAGAAAGAGAAATACTGAAACATACCCTCTCCCGGAATACTGACGAGCCATTGTAAAGAATCCGTATTTAAAAACTTGAAATGTGACTTCGGGTGAAAAATAAAATAAAAAACACAGTCCTTCTATTCAATGATAAAAATCATCGGGTGTGTTCAAGGAACCCGTTTCTTTATACTGGTATCAGCAGTTATCTGCCTACAATGTGTCTCGCTGCCAAGCATCAAATAAACTATCGCGAGAACTGTGACTTCCTCAGATATGAGTTGGTGGAGAGCAGCGACATGAAATGTACTTTATGTGTGTTTGCACCTCGTAAAATATCAAAGAAGTCAACATTTCGTTTAACAAAGAAAAATACTATCCAAACCTAATTTTGAATAAAAGTTTAAAAAATAATCAAACGTTTGACTTGTTTTACCTGTTACTGTGGAGGAATTTACTCTCGGTGTTATTATTATTATTTATTATTTTTTAAAGTTGATTTTGTTAAATAAATATGTAAATATTTTAAGGTATTTTAATTTGTATTCCACATATACTACACGGTAAACTATTGTTGAATATTGATGTCAGTCATTACCTTCATTTATGCGCCGGTTTGTGCGTAAAAACACTGCAAGATACATGATAATAATTTATATCCACACGAATTCGTCTCTAATTTATAGGTTTTGCTGAATGTTGTCGGTAAATATATGTGTTTGTCCCAGTCATGTTGCCACCTGAAGCGCACTGCCTCAAGAACTACCTGATCCGTGAGCGAGAACAAACTTTTATTTAAGGAGCCAAAGTTGCAATTTCACTGTGATGTATCCAATGTTAAAAGACATTAAAAAACATCATGTTAATATTCAGACAATGTCTGGATGTCAACTTTGATTATCACCGGTATGGAGAGGGTATATGTGTTTCTGTACTCGCATATGAACCACTAAAAAATGTATGCTTCAAGAGGTTGAATTTATGGAATATTAAACATTGCAAGGCAAATACAAAAACGGTTGTAAAATGTAAAGTTTCACACTTTCAATTATCTCTGCAATTGATGGACATGCTCGGATAATATCTGATGAATTGAGTTAAGTCCATACCTGCAGAGTGGAAGCCGCTGAGTCACTTGTGTATGTCAGTCCTGTGCCTCTTGGTATGCTGGACACGAAGTATCTGGAGCCCTTTGGCACCGGCTGTCTAACCACCATCTTCCCCTTCCTGGTCTCTGCTAGAAACAGACTGTACCAGTAGGCATCGTTGGAGACCAGCGTGGAGTCTGCGATGGTGGAGTTCCTCTCACTGAGCACACTGTTCCTGCAGGGAGGAGCCGCTTTGCTGGGCTTGGGTTTCTGACACTTGAGCACGATGGTGACCAGAATGGTGATCAGCAGGAGAAATGACACCGAGCCCAGGCCGATGACCAAATACAGGTTGAGGTCTGAGAAGATGTCATATTCCAGAGGCACCTCCGTCATGTCCGAGTAGGCCTTCACGGCCGTCTCCACTGTGGACAGCTTGATGGTGACTGTAGCGGAGAGAGTGGGCTGCCCGTTGTCCTTTGCAACAACAACCAGTCGCTGGTGACGCGGGTCTCTGTAGCTGAACATCCTCATAGTCCGGATCTCTCCGTTGTACTGATCCAGACTGAACAAGGTGGCGTCAGTCACTTGTAGAAACTGGTACGTAATCCGAGAGTTGTGCACCGAGTCGGTGTCCAAGGCGATCACTTTGGCCACCAGAGAGCCTTTATCGGTGGATCTGGGGATCTTTTCCTCCACCACCGAGCCGTGTGCGCGCCACGGAGAGACGATCACCGGGGCGTTGTCGTTCTGGTCCACTATGATGATGTGGACCGTCACGTTGCTGCTGAGTGGAGGAGAGCCAGAGTCTCTGGCCTCGATGTGGAAAAGAAACTCGCTCTCGATCTCATAGTCAAAGGTTTTAAGTGCGTACAGATTACCGTTCTCTGGATTGATGGAGAACAGCATGGACATGGAGGTGTTGGCTATCTCCCTCTCCAGGATGAAGTACACTAGGTACTGGTTTTCATGGAGGTCAGGGTCAAACGCAGTGAGTGAACTGAGCAGGGCCCCAGGTGCGTTATTCTCCATCACACGTATCATATAAAATGACTGAGGGAACTGGGGAACATTGTCATTTACATCCAGCAGTTCTAACGTCATCGTTTCATTGTCAGATAAAGGAGGAGAGCCTCTGTCCGTCACAGTGAACGTGATGTCATATTCCGGGACCTTCTCCCGGTCTAGTGGCTGTGACACTACTAACTCATAATAGTTATCAGAGGACTCCCTCAGTTTGAAAGGCATGTTATCTGGAATATGAAGGTCAACCACTCCATTGACCCCAGAGTCTTTATCACTGACACTAACTACAGCTATCACTGTGTCTAATTCTATGTTTTCCTTGACTGGACTCTGGAATGATTTAATGGATATTTCTGGATGGTTGTCGTTCATATCTTCAATTATAATCTTAATAGTACATTGTCCTGATAATGCACTTGCTCCTTTATCAGTTGCTATAACTTCCATATCATAAATCCTGTAATCTTCATAATTCAACATTCCTTTACGGTAATTTCACCAGTAGAAGGATTCAGATTAAATGTTTCCTGTGTTTTCTCTGACGTATATAAACTATATGCATACGTTACATCAGAATTCGACCCTTCGTCTAAATCTGTAGCATTGAGATGGATAACGAGGCTTCCAGTGGGAGAATTCTCCATTATTTTTAAAGTGTAGTTTAATTTGCCAAAAGTCGGAGCGTTGTCATTTGTGTCTAAAACATGAACAATAACACGTGCAGTGCCCGAACGAGCAGGTGTGCCTCCATCTACAGCTGTGAGTATTAAATTATGAACAGCCTGCTGCTCTCGATCTAAAGTCTTTGTTAAGATTAATTCAGCAAATTTGGACCCATCTCTGCCACTTTTAACTTCAATATTAAAATGTTCACTTTCACTCAGGTGGTATGTTTTCACTGAGTTGGTTCCGACATCCGGATCCGCTGCGTTACTGAGAGAGAATCTCTCTCCGCTCGGCGTCGCTTCAGATATATCAAGATGAATGGCGTCTCTCCGAAACTGTGGGGCGTTGTCGTTCATATCCAATATTTCTACTTCTATATTAAAAATCCGCAGTGGATTTTCTAGCGTTATCTCCAGTTTGAGATAACACGACGCTGATGTTTTGGTGTTGCAAACATTTTCCCGGTCAATCTTTTCCACAACATACAGCTCTCCAGTCTCTTTGTTCACATCCAGATATTTCTTGTTCGCAATGATGTCCAGACGCATCTTCCTCTGGTTCAGCGTTTTAACATCCAGGATGAGATCGGTAGCAAGGTTTGCTACAACTGATCCTTCTTTCATTTCCTCCGGTATTGAATAATGAGTCCCTGAAGTCGATATGTTACGAACGAAATAAAAAAGAATAACGAGCAGCACGTACCTTTTACAAGAATGCAATAAAACGGACTCCATTGTTGTCAGCGGGTTGACTGCACTTCAAAGGAAATTACGTTCGTTTCCAGTGATATTGAGTTGTTCTCGATCGGCCGGGGTCTCGAGCATGTTTTCACAAATTAATCCCAAAAATGTATCGGTGCCGAAAGCCGCGAGCGCATATTGTGTGTGAGATTCAGCACCACGGAGCTCTCCGACGATCTTCCCCGATGACAACATTCACTGTCATGACGTTCACGATCCGGCATTTTACTAACATAACAGCGCCACCCTTTAGAGGCTTTCAAGACTTTTGAACTCAGTTCAACCAGATGTACATTAAAGAGTGTATTGGTTTCAATGAGAGTACAAATTAGTAATGCTGACGATTATTAATAAATTAACACTATACGTTTTAAATTCATAAAATATATTGATCGAAAATAACTACGATGTCAACTGAAATAAAACTAAATATTGATACATTATAAATATAAAAACACGTGTACATTGGACTCTCACCTGCAGTGTTGAAGCCGCTGAGTCACTAGTGTATGTCAGTCCTGTGCCTCTTGGTATGCTGGACACGAAGTATCTGGAGCCCTTTGGCACCGGCTGTCTAACCACCATCTTCCCCTTCCTGGTCTCTGCTAGAAACAGACTGTACCAGTAGGCATCGTTGGAGACCAGCGTGGAGTCTGCGATGGTGGAGTTCCTCTCACTGAGCACACTGTTCCTGCAGGGAGGAGCCGCTTTGCTGGGCTTGGGTTTCTGACACTTGAGCACGATGGTGACCAGAATGGTGATCAGCAGGAGAAATGACACCGAGCCCAGGCCGATGACCAAATACAGGTTGAGGTCTGAGAAGATGTCATATTCCAGAGGCACCTCCGTCATGTCCGAGTAGGCCTTCACGGCCGTCTCCACTGTGGACAGCTTGATGGTGACTGTAGCGGAGAGAGTGGGCTGCCCGTTGTCCTTTGCAACAACAACCAGTCGCTGGTGACGCGGGTCTCTGTAGCTGAACATCCTCATAGTCCGGATCTCTCCGTTGTACTGATCCAGACTGAACAAGGTGGCGTCAGTCACTTGTAGAAACTGGTACGTAATCCGAGAGTTGTGCACCGAGTCGGTGTCCAAGGCGATCACTTTGGCCACCAGAGAGCCTTTATCGGTGGATCTGGGGATCTTTTCCTCCACCACCGAGCCGTGTGCGCGCCACGGAGAGACGATCACCGGAGCGTTGTCGTTCTGGTCCACTATGATGATGTGGACCGTCACGTTGCTGCTGAGTGGAGGAGAGCCAGAGTCTCTGGCCTCGATGTGGAAAAGAAACTCGCTCTCGATCTCATAGTCAAAGGTTTTCAGTGCGTACAGATTACCGTTCTCTGGATTGATGGAGAACAGCATGGACATGGAGGTGTTGGCTATCTCCCTCTCCAGGATGAAGTACACTAGGTACTGGTTTTCATGGAGGTCAGGGTCAAACGCAGTGAGTGAACTGAGCAGGGCCCCAGGTGCGTTATTCTCCATCACACGTATCGTATAAAATGACTGAGGGAACTGTGGAACATTGTCATTTACATCCAGCAGTTCTAACGTCATCGTTTCATTGTCAGATAAAGGAGGAGAGCCTCTGTCCGTCACAGTGAACGTGATGTCATATTCTGGGACCTTCTCCCGGTCTAGTGGCTGTGACACTACTAACTCATAATAGTTGTCAGAGGACTCCCTCAGTTTGAAAGGCATATTATCTGGAATATGAAGGTCAACCACTCCATTGTCACCTGAGTCTTTATCACTGACACTAACTACAGCTATCACTGTGCCTAATTCTATGTTTTCCTTGACTGGACTCTGGAATGATTTAATGGATATTTCTGGATGGTTGTCGTTCATATCTTCAATTATAATCTTAATAGTACATTGTCCTGATAATGCACTTGATCCTTTATCAGTTGCTATAACTTCCATATCATAAATCCTGTAATCTTCATAATTCAACATTCCTTTAACGGTAATTTCACCACTAGAAGGATTCAGATTAAATGTTTCCTGTGTTTTCTCTGACGTATATAAACTATATGCATACATTACATCAGAATTCGACCCTTCGTCTAAATCTGTAGCATTGAGATGTATAACGAGGCTTCCAGTGGGAGAATTCTCCATTAATTTTAAAGTGTAGTTTAATTTGTCAAAAGTCGGAGCGTTGTCATTTGTGTCTAAAACATGAACAATAACACGTGCAGTGCCCGAACGAGCAGGTGTGCCTCCATCTACAGCTGTGAGTATTAAATTATGAACAGCCTGCTGCTCTCGATCTAAATTCTTTGTTAAGATTAATTCAGCAAATTTGGACCCATCTCTGCCACTTTTAACTTCAATATTAAAATGTTCACTTTCACTCAGGTGGTACGTTTTCACTGAGTTGGTTCCGACATCCGGATCCACTGCGTTACTGAGAGATAATCTCTCTCCACTCGGCGTCGCTTCAGATATATCTAGATGAATGGCGTCTCTCCGAAACTGTGGGGCGTTGTCGTTCATATCCAATATTTCTACTTCTATATTAAAAATCCGCAGTGGATTTTCTAGTGTTATCTCAAGTTTAAGATAACAAGTCGTTGACGATTTGGAAGGGCAAACATTTTCCCGGTCAATCTTTTCCACAACATACAGCTCTCCAGTCTCTTTGTTCACATCCAGATATTTCTTGTTCGCAATGATGTCCAGACGCATCTTCCTCTGGTTCAGCGTTTTAACATCCAGGATGAGATCGGTAGCAAGGTTTGCTACAACTGATCCTTCTTTCATTTCCTCCGGTATTGAATAATGAGTCCCTGAAGTCGATATGTTACGAACGAAATAAAAAAGAATAACGAGCAGCACGTACCTTTTACAAGAATGAAATAAAACGGACTCCATTGTTGTCAACGGGTTGACTGCACTTCAAAGGAAATTACGTTCGTTTCCAGTGATATTGAGTTGTTCTCGATCGGCCGGGGTCTCGAGCATGTTTTCACAAATTAATCCCAAAGATGTATCTGTGCCGAAAGCCGCGAGCGCATATTGTGTGTGAGATTCAGGACCACGGAGCTCGCCGGTGGTTCTAAGATCTTCCCCGATTACAACATTCACTGTCATGACGTTCACGAGCCGGCATTTTACTAACATAACAGCGCCACCCTTTAGAGGCTTTCAAGACTTTTGAACTCAGTTCAACCATAGGCTATACATTAAAGAGTGTGTTGGTTTCAATGTGAGTACAAATTGGTAATGCTGACGATTATTAATAAATTAACATTATACGTTTTAAATTCATAAAATATATTGATCTAAAATAACTAAGATGTCAGCTGAAATAAAACTAAATATTAATACATTATAAATATTGGACTCTCACCTGCAGTGTTGAAGCCGCTGAGTCACTAGTGTCTGTCAGTCCTGTGCCTCTTGGTATGCTGGACACGAAGTATCTGGAGCCCTTTGGCACCGGCTGTCTAACCACCATCTTCCCCTTCCTGGTCTCTGCTAGAAACAGACTGTACCAGTAGGCATCGTTGGAGACCAGCGTGGAGTCTGCGATGGTGGAGTTCCTCTCACTGAGCACACTGTTCCTGCAGGGAGGAGCCGCTTTGCTGGGCTTGGGTTTCTGACACTTGAGCACGATGGTGACCAGAATGGTGATCAGCAGAAGAAATGACACCGAGCCCAGGCCGATGACCAAATACAGGTTGAGGTCTGAGAAGATGTCATATTCCAGAGGCACCTCCGTCATGTCCGAGTAGGCCTTCACGGCCGTCTCCACTGTGGACAGCTTGATGGTGACTGTAGCGGAGAGAGTGGGCTGCCCGTTGTCCTTTGCAACAACAACCAGTCGCTGGTGACGCGGGTCTCTGTAGCTGAACATCCTCATAGTCCGGATCTCTCCGTTGTACTGATCCAGACTGAACAAGGTGGCGTCAGTCACTTGTAGAAACTGGTACGTAATCCGAGAGTTGTGCACCGAGTCGGTGTCCAAGGCGATCACTTTGGCCACCAGAGAGCCTTTATCGGTGGATCTGGGGATCTTTTCCTCCACCACCGAGCCGTGTGCGCGCCACGGAGAGACGATCACCGGAGCGTTGTCGTTCTGGTCCACTATGATGATGTGGACCGTCACGTTGCTGCTGAGTGGAGGAGAGCCAGAGTCTCTGGCCTCGATGTGGAAAAGAAACTCGCTCTCGATCTCATAGTCAAAGGTTTTCAGTGCGTACAGATTACCGTTCTCTGGATTGATGGAGAACAGCATGGACATGGAGGTGTTGGCTATCTCCCTCTCCAGGATGAAGTACACTAGGTACTGGTTTTCATGGAGGTCAGGGTCAAACGCAGTGAGTGAACTGAGCAGGGCCCCAGGTGCGTTATTCTCCATCACACGTATCGTATAAAATGACTGAGGGAACTGTGGTTTGTTGTCATTTACATCCAGCAGGTGCACAGTTATTGTTTCGTTGTCAGACAGAGGTGGTGCTCCTGCATCTGTCACAATCAGTTTGATGTCATATTCAGGTACTGTTTCACGATCTAAAGGTGCGGACACTATGAGCTTATAATGCATGGGTCTATCTGATGACTTGTTTAGAATAAATGGTATGTTCGGATTTATGGATAAGCTTACGTTCCCATTATAGCCAGTGTCTCTGTCACTTATACCTACAAGAGCAATGACACTTCCTACGGGGATGTTCTCATCCACTGTGTTTTTTACAGACTGTATGGTAATTTCCGGATAATTATCATTCATATCCGTCACGTGTACGACTACTTTACACTGCCCCAGCAAGGGATGCGTCCCCTTGTCTCTCGCTTCAATGTGCATCTCATATATTTGCAGATCTTCATAGTCAATAGTACCCTTCACAGTTATCTCCCCAGTATTCGGATTCAATTCAAATACGTCCTGTGTTTTTTCTGATGTGTACAGGGTGAATGAGTAGACTATCTCTGAATTAAGACCCTCGTCAAGATCTGTAGCGTTAAGCTTCTTCACTAATGTTCCGATCGGGGAATTTTCTGTCATATTAATTGTATAAATCTGCTTGTCAAACTGCGGAGGATTATCGTTCGTATCCTGTACTCTAACAATGATATTGGCGGTGCCGGAGCGCACGGGGAACCCCCCGTCCATAGCAGTCAGTTCTAGATTATGAACGGCATTCTCCTCTCTGTCTAAAGACTTAGTCAACACCAAATCAACATACTGAGTTCCATCACTGCCTGTCTGAATTTCGATGGTGAAATGTTCGCTGCTACTGAGTTTGTATGTTTTAATTGTATTTATTCCAACATCGGGATCCACGCCATTAGGCAAGGATAATCTCTCTCCTGGTGTGGCCGATTCGGAAACGTCGAGCTCAACTCGGTCTCGTCGGAAATGTGGAGCGTTATCATTAATGTCTGTTATTCCAAGTTCAATGTTGAAGATCCGCAAGGGGCTTTCTATGATAAGATCAAGCTTTAGAAAACAGGTTTTCGCTTGACAAAGATTTTCCCTGTCCATCTTTTCCACGATGTACAACTCCCCAGTCTTTTTATTTACATCGAGATACTTTTTGTTATGGAAAATATCAAGTTTTACCTCTCGTTGTGCCAAACCTTCAAGATCAAGTCCCAAATCAGCAGCGAGATTAGCCACAACAGAGCCCCTTTCCATCTCCTCGGCTATGGAGTAGCGTGTCACCGAGAAAGCGCTGCGCCATAATGCAGACAGGACAAAGAGCGTTGCACAAAAAATCATCCTTCTGTCTGCTAGAGGGAACTCCACTTTGTGAAAACGTGATTCTTGTTGATTTTTTAGATCCGACAATTATCCTAGGATATGTCTTTGGGTCGTGTTGGTAATCATAAAATAAAACGCATATCTTCCAAAAAGCTGTATCCGACAATACACCCTTTATAAATGGGTGTGTCATGACTACCAGGAGAGACGTGCATTATGCTTTAGTGGTCAACAGTGACACCGTGTGACAGACACTCAACAAGGGGCAGTAACTGTGCAGATATCATCTGCTCTGTTGGCCAAGACCTGTTAACAAATAAAAATGCTCACAGCACAGACATCACACACTTTATTGATTTTGATATGCCGTTTTTTCAAATTCAATGAGGAAGCGGCTGAGTGTTTTTCCTCTGGGTGCTCAGTTTTCCACACTGTTCGAACACATGTGGGTCAGGTGACTGCATGTGACAGTGTGTGTCCACTCTGGCTCAGTGGCAGGGCAGGGTCGTCCTTAAATCAGAGGATCGGTTCGATCCCCGGCTCCGCTAGTCCGGCAAGTCCTGTACAGCTGGAACTCACTGACAGCCAATGAAATAGCAGCATTGTGAACGCTGTCCAAGGTGCTGAAAAGCCACTCGCGGACATGTTTGAGACTCAGTTGGGCCAAAGCATGCACACATCAATGATGAAGAGCTATTTATCAAACACAATAAATGTATCCGACTTTGCTGTTTTCTGATTGTCACTTTATCCTAGTGGCAGACACATTATACAAGTACTTGGCTTACTTATGCATGTATTAACGTAATATATTACAGTTTTCCTTCTCATGAATATATGAATTGCAATTACTTAATGACTTCAATTAAATATTTCTTTGTTCATTATAATGATTCACATATTAATGAGACATGTATATAGGCATTAGTACATTGAATATATGTATTCACAACAGGGACAGTAACTATTTATCACAGAGCCCTGCAAGGTCACACAAACAACACAAATATGTAAAACGAATATGATAATTGATACAAGTATTAAAAAGAGAAAATATATATTCATGACAAAACACTTCCCATTTCTCTTATTTTTTCTTTTCAACTGCTCATCTGTTTTGTTCTGTCTCATAAAAGGCAGACACCTGGAACTCTCTCCATGTCATCTCCTTCTCCATGCCCTGGTCTGCAGGGAAACTACTTGAGCCGGGCAATAAACGTACTTCTCTGCTACTCCAGGGAACCCGGTGTGGATTCTGTGTGCTGGGATTCAGTCCTCTTCCCCCTTTTTCTGGCCTCTCTCCTCCACCCTATTCTTTGTAGCATACAGTTCCTGCTGAAAGAACTTTGTTCCTGCAAAGTCTTTAAAGTGCATTTTTGGTATGATGTAGCCGATTAGAACATGAACAGCTGATTTACAACAACTTCCTATTTCATGGCGAATGGTGTTTCCCCCATCGACCACCTCAGGGATATATAGTATGATAAGTGTATGATCTTTTAATGACTTTTCACTACCAAGGTTCAGATAAACAACAACAAACCATGGCACCATTTCCAAAACAATGGCAAGTTGTGGCAGCTGCAACAGCAACACAACTAGTAAATATATGTTAGGGGTATATATCTGGGATTGTTCATCTGTGGTTTATAATAGCTGCAATGACATTCAGTCAGGTCCATAAATATTTGGACTGACACAATTTTCATAATTTTGGCTCTGTGCACCACCACAATGGATTTTGAATATAACAATCAAGATGTGCTTTAAGAGCAGACTTTCAGCTTTAATGTGAGGGTCTTTACATCCACATCAGGTGAACGGTGTAGGAAGTACACCACATTGTATATGTGGACCCTCCTTTTAAAGGGACCAAAAGTAATTGAACAAACTAACATAATCATCAATATAATTGTCAATTGTAATACTTGGTTGCAAATCCTTTGCAGTCACTGAGAGCCTGAAGTCTGGAACCCAGAGACATCACCAGACGCTGGGTTTCATCCCTGGTGACGCTCTGCAGGCCTCTACTGCCACTGTCTTCACTTCCTGATGCTTCTTGGGGCATTTCCCCTTCAGTTTGGTCTTCAGCAAGTGAAATGCAGCTCAATTTGATTCAGGTCAGTTGATTGACTTGCCCATTGCAGGACATTACACTTCTTTGCCTTAAAAAGCTCATTCCTACACCGTTCACCTGATGTGGATGTAAAGACCCTCACATTAAAGCTGAAAGTCTGCTCTTAACCCTTGTGTTGCCTTCGGGTCAATTTGACCCGATTCAATGTTTCACCCTCCTGTCGCCTTCGGGTCAATATGACCCGATTCAATGTTTAACCCTCCTGTTACCTTTATATTTACTAACATATTTTACCCTTGAGGTCAATATGACCCCAGCTATTAAAATCTCCAGAAAATTATTAGAATTAATATTGTTTTCCAAGTTTAAGTGTGAGGTACTTTATGTTTGTTTGTTGACTCCCGAAAGAACACCGACATTAAACATTGAATCGGGTCAAATTGACCCGAAGGCGACAGGAGGGTTAAATATTGAATCGGGTCAAAATGACCCGAAGGCAACACAAGGGTTAAAGCACATCTTGATTGTTTCATTCAAAATCCATTGTGGTGGTGCACAGAGCCACAATGATGAAAATTGTGTCAATGTCCAAATATGTATGGTCCTGACTGTATGTCATTGCAGCTATTATAAACCACAGATGAACAATCCCAGATATATACCCCTGTTCGTGTTTATCATTGCCATAGCAAAAAGTACCAACTAATGTTAGCGTAATTAGCTTAGCTGAACTAAAACGGGCAGCCATGCGGTCACATATCAGCACTTTCTTTATAAACCAACAGTCGAGGCTCATGTCGTAACTTCAAGGCAGCTGCCAGCCGTGCCGGAAGTGATGCCACGGCGTGCCGCGGCACCGGAGGTTGTAACCGGAAGCATTGTCACGACCGGCTGCTGCCACGATTTGAGCTGGCTCCTACTGCAAACACTCTCCCTCCTCTCTTCACAGGTCCAGTGAGAGCAGCAGTCGGTGAGGACAGCAGGTGCAGAGACGGCCAACATGTGGTTTCTATGAAAACAAAAGCTAAAGAGTGCAATACGTTATTCTGACCTAAAGAAAGGAAAAGCCTTATATCACACACTTGAACAAGTGAAAACACGCTTTCCACTTTCAGATACTGACTCATTACTAACTAGTATGTATATGCAACAGTCTATTCTTTTACACATTAAATATTGTCAAATCTCATGAGAAAAGAAAATTGAAACACATTCATTACTCTACTAATACAATTAAAGTTGATTACAATTCAGTTTATAGTTTATACCAACTAATGCTGAAGTCTTGTCCATGACTTTGTCTGTCTGTGTGTTGGTTACCTGGATCGGTCTGAGGCCCGGGAGACGTACTTGGATTCACATATGGTTAGACAGCAGAATCCACTAGAGGGCGTGGAGGAAACTGAAACAGCGTGAGTGGTGCCATTGAGGATGCCGGAGACTGGACAGGAGGCGTGCTGCATTGAGGAGGTGGATTCAGGGCCAGGGCAAAGTCTGTCTTGGTCCTGTGCTGGTCCCAGTCCAGAAGAACTTGGCGGCAACCAGGCTCAACGCACTGCAGACCCAACTTCTCTCCAGTGTCTCTACTAGAGAAATGAAAAGCTGGACACGGGCTGTGTCCCAACACCTGTTTGGAGACTGCGTTGAGCTGGGCCATTGATGCAGGAGCAGAGACAGCTGGGAGGTAAACACCTGGCTGCTTCAAGTCCAACGGGTCATCCCCTGAGCTTGAAACAGTTCTCGGGAAACGAGTGTTCCAGTGACCCACTGCGCCTGGTGGGAGTAATAACCCTCCTCCTGGCTGTGCCTCTGATGGGCATCAGATTTTGACAATACAGAAAAGAATACTGTTGGTGAAGGTAGAAAGTATCTTTACCGTCACTGCTTTCATTAGTCAAATCCAATGAAACAGGCTGTTTCTAACATTATCATATTAAGAATATACTTCATTCATACACATGTGTTTATGTTGGAATTGGTTAATACTCTCTAGGATTAAACCTAGGCAGGGGAAGCACAGCAGTTTCACATGTATGTGAAAACAAAGACTGATACGTACCCTCATCATGACTGGGATCAATTCATAGTCACGAGGACAATAAGTGGAATGCCAAAAGACAAACATGACGAGAACATGCTCGCCATGAGAGAAGTCATCTTCATGTGGGATAATAACTCATGGTCCAGTTGTCTGGCAGATGATGAGTATGACGCATAAGCAGCTGTTAAACACAAACAAAAAAATATCAAATATGGATTAATAGCAAATCGGAGGAACTGTAAATTATAGTGATGCTCCGATTGATCGGCCGCCGATCATGATCGGCCGATATTGGTAAAAATGGCTTCATCGGCGATCGGCCAAAAGCGCCAATCAAAAAAGTCGATCACGTGACGTAAATTAATTGCGCGACTTCCACCTGCAACAGCAGAGCGGAGCTTGGCAGTGGAAAGCAAAATGACTTCTCCCGTCTGGAATGTTTTCAAATGGAGACATAGTACTTCCAAAAAGCCGCGGACGGCCAGCAAAAGCGCTGCACTTGATGCCATGTCTCCCACCACTCGCTGTGAGTGAGCACTGCCTTGTGTGTTTTTTCTTTCTTCAATACAGGTAATTCATAGTTAGTTTAATTTCTACAAATTGTGCACATAAAATAGGGGGTTATTGCGCTGAATGAATCCCAAAGGGATCTGCATGAAAGTTATGAAATAGGTGAATGAATATATGGCTGTAACATGAAGGTGGATCTGTCCCTTTAACTCTGTGCTGCGTTACGGTGAACATTCCATTTACCCGTTAACAACAGGAACCATTTGAAATGGCGGAATGACTAAATGATGTGAACAATAATAATAATGAACCAGGGAATGATTCAAATCCTACATGAACTAATATCTATACTATATACTGTTGACATGAAACAGACTAACCGCTGTTTCATAGCGACAGCCTTTTAAACAAAGCGAACTCTGCTTGATTATAGATAAAAGATTTTACCATTCCCCTGCCCTTCTGTGATCGGCAGGGATCGGCAATCGGCCGATCATGATTTTGGTGATCGGTAATCGGTGATCGGACCCAAAAATGCTGATCGGAGCATCTCTAGTAGATTATTTAGAATCTTCAGCTCGTAGAAACAAAGAAATAAAAGACACCACATGTTTACTCACAGCTCTGCACATGTTGCTTGGAAGGAGAGACGCTCAGCATCTCTCTCTCCAACTCTTCATCCATTACTGGCATTGTTTTCACACCAGATATTAATAGGTAATCTCTATGGAAAGCAGGACATAGGAGGTTAGTACAGCGGACTAACATCTGATATATTGTGTGTTGAGTGCCTGTCTTTCTGGATGCCTGGGTTTGTTGAGCCACATTATTTACATGTCATTGGCAGACCCCCTCCACCCCCTCCACCCCTAACAGACATGCATCAGAATATGATTATGCTATGTAATAAACAACTTTATCACATTCTGGTATTCTGTTTTTAACAGTGGTAATGAAAGTATACAGATCTTGTACCAAAACATATGTATTAATACCACCACATGGTCTAGATGCTCTTTAACAAGTGGACGTTGGTGAATTTCAGGCCGCTCCGTCTGGACAGTTTTTATTTAGATTTTACTACCATTTCAACAATTTAAATATACTCGAGTTCTTGTCACATATTCAATGGTGTAGTTAAGTTGTAATCACTGTAAACAGCCATTATTCACTGTTTTAACTTCACTGCAAACGCTTCGGCTCGGTTTTGTTTGTTACCTGTTGCACCTGCTCTCCACTGCTACGGACAACTAGCTCGCTGTCTCCCACTAGCCGGTGTTACACCCCAACTGGTTTTCAAACCGGCTGGTTGCCCTACGCGTGCGTCGTGCTCACTTAACAGCTGCAGGGTACATGAAGAAATACATTTAAAAAAAATATATATATAAAAGATCGCACTGACCTGGTTTTGATCTCTTTCGCGCAAAATGAAACTTCCCTCAAAGAGGTGCAGTCTATGCTACGTCACCTGTTATTAGTTTCTACGCAAGTAATTTATATATTCATCCATGACGTCACTTCCTCCACCCAGGTCCGCAACCTCGACATCATCCTCGACCCCACCCTCTCTTTCCTCCCTGATGCGAACCACGCCAACCACATCACCAAAACGGCCTTCTTTCATCTCAGGAACATTGCTCGCCTCCGGCCCTCCCTGTCCTCTGTCTCCACTGAAATCCTCATCCACGCCCTCATCACATCCAGACTCGACGACTGCAACAGCATCCTCTACGGCTCCCCCAACAAAATCATCAATAAACTACAATATGACCAAAACTCTGCCGCCCGACTGCTCACCTCCACCCGACGTCACGAACACATCACCCCGGTCCTACACCGCCTCCACTGGCTCCCGGTCAAGTACAGGATGGACTTCAAACTACTACTCATCATTTGCAAAGCCCTAAACAACCTGGCCCCTCCCTATCTTTCAGACCTCCTCCCCCTCCATGGCCAACCCGTTGCCTCAGGTCCGCCGGTACAAACACTCTGAAGATCATCAGGACGAAGCACCGGACCTGGGGTGACCGGGCCTTCTCAGCTGCTGCACCCGCCCTCTGGAACGCTCTCCCCATCCACATCAGTCAGTCGCCTACCCTACCATCATTTAAACAAGCCCTCAAAACACATCTCTTCAAACTCTTTCACCTGCTAAACCCCCTGAACCTACCCTCCGATATGAGCCACAGCTTCTCCACTTTGCTTTCCTTTCTCTCTTTGTTACCAACTATCTTCTGTTTGTTTGTTTGCCCTGTTTTGTCTTTCCATTTTCATTTTGTTCCGTTTGTAACCGTCTCTTTTCCACAATGAAAAGCGTCTTTGTATATTTAGAAAAGCGCTATAATAGTCCGAATTATTATTATTATAAATTAACGAGTATTTAATTTATACTTATTTGAGTCCTGCATTCAAATAAATGACTCAAGTAGAAATACTAAAGTTTAGCATCAAAACAAACGTGAAGTACCCAAAGTATAAGTAATATGCTGCTGGTAGTTTCATCTATAATAACACTTATATTAGTTGAGAATAATATATGTGGAGCAGTTAATATATGTGACTAAACTGCATGCATCTGTAGTGTTTCCGTTGGGTGGTTATACACCAGATGAATGACAACTTTGCGTATGTTCCTGTGTCTTTATTCTCCCCATACTTTCACACATGTATTCATTATATGCCGTCTGCTTACTCGCCTATATCATGCATATCTATGCTAGCCAAGTGGCGCCGTTCTCACCGTGAACCTCACATTGCCCATTTTTTCTTCAAAATGTATAAACTATATATTCTGAACCTGGGCTTGCTCTTACATATCTAACAATACGTCAACTGCCCTATTTACTATACTGAACATTATGCTCCAAGAGTATGATACATCTATACCACCAGTATCTCTGAACATGTACATTCCACACTATGACGGAACGCATAATGATGCATATTCAAAGTATATTATAAACATTTTCTAATGTGAAATTGCCTAACTTTAAAAATGTGTGGCTACATCAGTCCCTTTGAATTCAAAACAGTTCACATTAGTGTCCCAGTGTATAGTCCTGTAGGTAGCCGGGAGGACGTCTGTTGTGCCCTGAGGGGTATCTTGGTGGTGTTAGAGCAGTGGTCCTCCATCTGCCCTTTTTCAAAAAATATAATTAAGAAAATTGCCTTCACTTTTAATATACCAGATTACTCCAGCAGACAAAAACGATGTCAATAAAGTTTTGCAAAAAATAAAAAATATTTGGCAAATAGCTTATTGTGGCTGCAATTAACATATTTTGCACTGGATATCTTATTTATAAATAATAACAATAAGTGCAAATAAAGAGTTTTACACTAAATATATTTTCAAAACAAGAACGTGCAAAACAAAATTACTGTGTGAGCCATCAAGTTGTATCAGTATTAGTTCAAATTCACTCAGATTCTTAAAGGAATCAATATCCTTGATCGAGTCTCCTGACCCACATCTCAGCTTCAGTGAAACCTGATCTGGTCTGCAGCTGAGGAAGATGCTGCTCTCTGCCTTGAAGATGAAGATTGAATTCTTTCAACTTTCTAAATATGTCACTGAGAAAAATGATTAATCGGCTAATTTAATAGTTATAATTGAATTAATACATTTGTCTCCAAAAAGTATATACATGTTTTACAAATGCACACAGATTCAAAAATACATTCCAATGAATGCATTTGTAAATCGAATATATTTGTGAATTGTTCTTTGCACATTTGTGAATCTTTGAGTGTGCATTTGCAATTATTGAGACTGATCTGACTCCAGTCTGCTTACTCGCCTATGTCATATCTCGGCTCGCCAGGTGGCGCCGTTCTCCCCGTGAACATCACAGCATTTTAAAGTTAAGCGTTCATGAGTGTCGTTAACCGCCGTAGAAGTGCACGTTTATTACGTGACGTGAATAAAAAGAAAGACCGGGACGCCCCGTTCATAGTTTGCGTGTATTTCACTGCGTGTATGTAACGTAATATTCAAAGTATTTATGCTGACTATGGTACAGTAGAAAACGCCATATCATATATTTGAATGGAGTCACGTTAACATGGAGCTACCCATGTTCCCACCTCAAAAATACGATAAAGTCACACATGGATAAACAAAACTGAAGAAACACGACAAACTTTACAGCTGCAAGTGAACAAGGAATGCCAAAACTAATTCTCATTACATTTGAGTTCATTGTAATACACTTGAATGACTTACTGTTTCGCGTAACGACGGAGAGGTCCAGGAGGTGCGTGCTGTGGATCCAGTTTACCACTGCGGACATGTGGGGATACCAGCCGCCGCTTAAAATATAATGCACCTCTATTCATGGTGTTACGGGACGAGGGCTTGTACGACCCAAAAGCACGTAGTGAAAAGCAACATTATTGTGGACGTTATATGAAATAATATTATCGTTGAAACTAAAGATAAAGTCACCTTGAAATAGATAATGATATTCATAATTTTTCAATATGTAATCTTTTTTTATAGCAGATTATTTGAAGTGAATATAAACATGACACTGCTTTCTTGTTATTGATGACGTCTGATACACCCATGACTTTAACTTAGATTTTTTGAAAATCTTTACAGCGTTATCTCATGAAAATAATCATGGGCATAGCAAAAGGTCATAAACAAATTTAAACATTGGACATGTATGAATATCATTATCTATTTCAAGGTCACTTTAACTTTCTCGATAATATTATTTCATATAACGTCCAACATAATGTTGCTTTTCACTTGTTATATAAAAGTGGAATTTATTGGACATTATTACTGGGAAATGGGTCTATCTACGTGCTTTTGGGCTGTACAAGCCCTCGTACCGTAGCACCAAGAATAGAAGTGCATTACATTTCAAGCGACGGCACGGACACAGATTCGTTACCAATATTTTGCCAGAGACGTGTTTAATAAAATGAACAAGAAGTTTATTACAGGAAACTAAAATAATCTAACACAAAACAATTGAAAGACAAAACATGCTGAAGTAATTAACAATGAACAAACCATGCAAAACAGATGTAAAAAACAGCATAATGGAGACAGAAAAACAGGCAAAATAGGGGCAGCAAAACAGCAGCAGGTGAACCTACAAATTATAAACACAGATTAAAAGTTAACTTCATGGTGCAAAATAATACAAGATTGTGACTTCATAAGCGCAGTAACAAGAAATGGAGAAAAAAAAGTGCAACAACATGTTGAAATTGCCAATAGGTAGACACTTAAAATCCCACAACCTCCACTGAATGCCTTGACTGGGGTAGGGACCCCGATAGCTCAGCAACAGTTTTTGGACGAGCAGGAGGAACTAACTGAACTGAGAGCAGACCGTGGTTTAAAGTTGAGCTTTGCTGATCTATCCTTGGACAGTTTTGGGTTGACTGTTGCCCCATTCTGGCAAACAGAGCAATTTCAACATTTCTCCCATTTCCCACAACATATCTGTGTAAAATGAGCTTTTCAAGCTTGTCTGATATAAAAACTAAAAACAGAGAGAGACTGAGCGCTGTCGAAAAAGGGCTTTGTGTGGGCCTTTCTTCAGTTTCTGCCAGGATATCAGCTCTGTGTTCATCCAAACAGGCCCAGGTTTCACACCGAGTAAGTATCAACACATAAGAGACTTTAATTGGTTGTTGGGTGTGCCGCGGGATTTCTTTATTGTAAAAGATGGGCCGTGGCTCAAACTTCTTTGAAAACACTGATGTAGCTGATGCAGGACCTGGCAATTGAGTGACATGGTTAGTACCAACTAGAGAACCTCTTCTCCTTTGGGGCGGCAGACTCTGCGATAAAGCGCTCCATCTTTTTCCTCTATGCGGTCCCACTGTCTGACAAGCACAAGAGGCCTGGTGTCCTTTCCGCTGCATCAGGGCCCTTCCGTTTGGTCCAAAACCCCAGGAATTCGTTGATGATTGTGTCCGCTTCCTGAAAAACACTCAAGTCAGACCCAGTGTGGAAAGGAAAAACTGAGATGGTGGCCTGTGTAGCCCGATTAGTTCTCATAGCCTGATGGAGCAATTCTGGAACTTGGGTGCTGCTTTTAAGGCCCTCAAAGCTCTGCTCGCACTCCTCCGTCCATGGAGCAGGGAGACTTTTTCCGGATGATTTCCGTGATTTCCATGATTTGGAGCCAGTCAATTCAGCAACCAGGCGATGCAGTTGGGCCGCAGGCTTGGCAAACCCTTCAACAAAACATCTGTAGTAGCTTGCAAATCTAAGAAGGAATGTAACACAGACCCATGATTAGGTCACTGCCACTTTGAGACTGCTTCTATCTGGCCAGGCTCTGTGGACCCACCATCCCTGTATGTGATGTGACCCAAGCATCTCACATCTGGTCTGAAGAAGAAATACTTTTCCAACTTAGCTTTGAGGCCCACTTGCTGCAGGCGGCTGAGCACGGCATCCAGACGCTCCACGTGCTGCGCGACAGTGGAAGAGAAAACAACAATATCATCCAGGTACAGTAACAATGACTGACAGTGACTAGAATGGCGCGGCAGTGTCCAGTCGCCGTCGCGGCAGCTCCGCGGAGATTGTGCGCTCTTTTAGTTTTTGTGTTTATTTTTAATATTTTCTTTGCCACAAACACATCGGCACTAACAACATACGACCGCAGCACACTTTTGGACATAAACTTTTGCGCAAAACAAGGGTTTTTGTCCACTTTTTCCATCGATCCAGCGTGGCCGGCGGAGATTGCGGCGAACGCAACAACAACAGTGGAGCCGCTACTACGGGGGACGAAAACATCGAGGAAACGGGCGAATTCGGAACAGACTGAGAGTTCAAGCCCACCGTCCACCTTTGCCCAGCATCCTTCTTGCTAACGTCCAGTCTCTGGAAAATAAGATGGATGATTTTAGGGCAGGATCAGATTCCAACGGGACATGCGGGATTGTAACATCTTTTGTCTGGCGGAAACTTGGCTGACCCGCTGGTGCCGGATCGAGTCATATGCCCAACCGAGTCCTTCTCTGTTTTCCGTGCAGACAGAACGGAAGAGTCTGGTAAATCTAAGGGTGGAGGGGTGTGCTTCATGACTAACAACAAGTGGTGCGATCCCAAGAACATTAAGACTCTTTCTCGTTCCTGCTCGCCGAACCTGGAACATCTGACGATCTCATGCCGTCCATTCTACCTTCCCGGGAGTTCAGCTCGGTCATCACCACAGCCGTCTACATTCCACCACAAGCGGACACCGACGTAGCACTATCGGACCTACACGATGTGTTATGTCGGCATCAGAACAAGTATCCCGAGCGGCTGTGGTGGTGGCTGGGACTTTAACAAGGCAAACCTAAAAAGTCATGCCGAACTTTCACCAGCACATTACGTGTGCTACCAGAGGAAAGAACGTTGGACCACTGCTATCGCCATTCAAGACAGGCTACAAGGCTGTCTCTCTCCTCCGTTAGGAAATCAGACCATGCCGCCATTTTTCTGCTTCGGAGTATAAACAAAGGATCGCGCGGAAGCGGTAGTGACGAGCGTAATGCGGTGATCTGACCAATCAGAGGCTGAGCTACAGGACGCGCTGAGTATCGTCGACTAGGACATGATCCAATCCAGTTCCAGTGGTGTCAGCGAGTTCTTGAGTAGCAATGAGCCTCATAGCAACGCTAACGGACACCATCGTCCCCACGGTAAAAGTTAGGGACTTTCCTAACCAAAAGCCGTGGGTTGATAGATCCATCCGTGAAGCTGTGAACGCCCGTACTGCTGCCTATAACTCCGGTCTTGTATCCGGCAACATGGACGAGTACAAGGCAGCGGTCTATGGACTGAGGAGGGCGGTGAAGAACGCCAAGAGGAGGTACCGAGACAGAGTGGAATCACAGATGGAGCAGCGCGACACCAGGCGCCTATGGCAGGGGCTACGGACTATCACAAACTACGGAGCAGACCCGCGCAATGGTGAGTGCCGA
This sequence comes from Pseudoliparis swirei, assembly GCF_029220125.1. Classification (NCBI taxonomy): domain Eukaryota; kingdom Metazoa; phylum Chordata; class Actinopteri; order Perciformes; family Liparidae; genus Pseudoliparis; species Pseudoliparis swirei. Next base: position 14,409,791 of record NC_079406.1, on the reverse strand, counting down.
CGCATCCCTAGCGGACGACCTGAACTCATTTTATGCACGGTTTGAGGCTAGCAACAACAGCGCTAGCTCGCCGGCTAACAACAACACCGTTAGCGTAGCCGAGGTGAGTTCTACCGCTGGGGATGAACACACACTCTCTGTGACCGAGCACAGTGTGAGGAGGGCTCTGTTGAGGGTGAACACCAGGAAAGCTGCAGGTCCAGATGGCATATCTGGGCGAGTACTGAAGACCTGTGCTAACCAGCTAGCTCCAGTGTTCACCACAATATTCAACCTCTCCTGGCTGAGTCCGTGGTCCCCGCCTGCTTCAAGAGATCCACTATTGTCCCTGTGCCCAAGAATGCTTCTCCAGCATGTATGAACGACTACCGACCGGTGGCCCTCACCTCGGTGGTCATGAAATGCTTTGAGAGGCTGATAAAGGACTACATCTGCGCCTTCCTCCCTTCCTCCATGGACCCGCTGCAGTTTGCTTATCGCCCAAACAGATCCACGGATGATGCTGTCTCCCAGGTACTGCACACCACACTCTCTCATCTGGACAGCCAGAGGGGGGGCTATGTGAGACTGCTGTTCATTGATTATAGTTCAGCTTTCAACACCATAGTCCCCGCCACAGTCAGCGGCAAGCTGATTGAGCTGGGACTGAACACCCGCCTGTGTGCTTGGATCCTGGACTTCCTGACCGGCAGGCCACAGGTGGTCAGGGTGGGCAGACACACCTCCAAATCCCTCACCCTGAACACAGGATCCCGCCAGGGTTGCGTCCTCAGCCGCCTACTGTACTCCCTGTACACACATGACTGTGTGGCCAGGTTCAGCTCGAACACCATCATCAAGTTTGCGGATGACACAGTGGTGGTGGGCCTGATCTCCGACAACGACGAGAAGGCTTACCTGGAGGAAGTTGCTGATCTGTCACTCTGGTGCCAGGACAACAGCCTCATCATGAATGTCACCAAAACTAAGGAGCTGATTGTGGACTTTAGGAGGGTACAACAACAGAGGACGTACTCACCACTGGGGATTAACGGGACTACTGTGGAGAGGGTGAGCGGGTATAAATACCTGGGAGTCCACATCACCGAGGATCTGACATGGTCAACAAACACAGACACTCTGGTGAGAAAGGCAAGGCAGCGCCTCTACCACCTCAGGCAGCTGAGGAAATTTAAAGTTTCCCAGAGGATCCTTCAGTCCTTCTACTCTGGAGCTGTAGAGAGCGTCCTGACAGGAAGCATCACAGCCTGGTTTGGCAACTGCTCCGCTCAGGACAGGAAGGCTCTGCAGAGAGTAGTGCGTTCGGCTGAGCGCACTATTGGAACTACACTCCCCACCCTGCAGGACTTGTACACCAGGAGGTGCAGAACCAGAGCCGGCAGGATCATGAAGGATCCTCACCACCCCAACAACAGACTGTTTCAGCTGCTGCGGTCAGGCAGGCGCCTCCGTAGTCACGCTGCAAGAACAGAGAGACTGAGACGGAGTTTCTTTCCTCAGGCCATCAGGATTGTGAACTCCGACCTCACCAGGACCCCCACATAGACCCACACAACTGCCCCTCTTAGGCACACACACACACACACACACACACACACACACACTTACTGTAAATATTGTGTTGTTTTTTATTGTAAATAGTGTGTACTTGTTGCCCTTGCACATTCCTGCTGAGCATTGCCACTTTCATTTCACTGCACACCCTGTGTGTGTATGTGACAAATAAAATCATCTTGAATCTTGCTGATCTCCAAAGATCGTCTCTATTAATCTCTTGAAGGTGAACAGCCCAAAAGGAATGCAGAATGCAGTCTTACTTTTTCCTTTTCTGCGACAGGTACTTGCTTGTACCCAGCGGCCAGGTCCAGAGTTGAGAGTCAGCGGGACCCTGCCAGGGTGTCAAGGGACTCGTCGATCCGGGGCAATGCGAATGCGTCCTTGCGGGTCTTACTGTTCAAGAGCCGATAGTCCACACACAGATGAAGGCTGCCATCCTTCTTCTTCACCAGCACAATGGGAGAGGCAAACGGGCTACTACTTTCCCTGATAACCTGTGCCTCGAGAAGCGGGTGAATTTGAGTCTTCGCTGCCTCATACTCTGACAGGGGAATGCGCCGATACCTCTGACGTACAGGTACCTCATCCAATACAGGAATTGCATGGGACATGAGATTAGTGCAAAGTAAATCTGCCTCATGCCCTGAAAAGACACGACTGTTCTTCTGCTGTAAGGACCTGACCTGACGGTGCTCCTGATCATTGAGTGCTGCTAGATCAGATGCTGCAATCTGGTCCTGCACTGGTTACAGTCTGGGAGGAAACTGTGGCTGATATCTCCCCCTCTTCAAGACCTGCGGGTAAACTCACCAGGTGAGCCTGACTCATGATACCCAAAACGGTGCGAGGGTACAGCCAAACATCCTGCCAACAGCGCCAGATGCATTCCCCACTACTCATGGTTAGTTAGAGTCCTGATGGTATCCCCTGTCATCAGTGTGTGAATGCTGAAGTGCTTTCAGTGGTCGGAAGACGAAAGCGCGAACGAGTGCAGTCTATTTAACATTTGTTTCATTATTAGTGTAAACTTTGATTTAAGGGCAAAAAGACAAACACAACATAGAAAAGGAGATTGGACATTAAAAGGGTCAAACAATTATAATACAACCATGATAACGTGTGACTGAGTAGTGCTGTCAAGTCTATGTTCAGTGCAATTTAAGTGTATTTATTGCAGTTGGAGCACAGGAAAATGTAAACCTATTGTTTTTTTACCTTGGGGGCTGCGTCTCGGCCTAGAAGGGAGAAGAACGAATGGCTCCAAAACTGTGAGGTCAGAAATGGCTCAGATCAGCTGTTCTTATGTCTGTCTTATAGCTGCTAAAGAAAGCATGAAGCTGCAATTAATCTTAAACTATTTATTTTTTCACTTTAATTTTCCCAGACAAAGAAATCCAACAGAAGCTAGAAATACTCAATAGATTGTTCATAAAATAAAGCCGTCAGTGTCTTGTCCAATAAAGTATTCAGTCAGCTCTGAAAGTAAAGCCTGTGCCGGCCTTTTCTGCAGCTTACAGATGTGTTGAGGTCAGTTCAAGATCTGTTGACCGCTGTTGCAGGTGATGGCAATCAACCATAAGACCTGATAAAGATGGCCACTAGGGGAACCCGCCTCTTAACCACTCCATGCTGGTGAAAGTGTCGGCTCCAAGAGAAGAGCTATGTTGTGTGATGCAAGGTTTGGACCCAAACGCAGCAGGCAGAGTTCTCAAAATAACACAGGATTTATTATTAATGATCTAGCAGGAACAGGGACAAGAACCGGACAGGAACAAAACGAACAGACACAGAACAAGCAGAAGGACACAGGCTAAATACACTGGGGAAACGAGACACAGGTGGAAACAATCAGGGCGTGGCTGGGAACAATCAGGACCGAAACAGACAAGCACAGGGAAGGAAGCGCAGGGAAACAGGAAACGAGACAGGGACTTCAAAACAAAACAGGAAACACTCCAAATCATAACAAGCTAAGTAAAATAAATTAAATTACATTATTTAAACTCTCCCAGTCGATGCTTTACATCATGATATCTTTGTTTTTATCTGACACTGTTTTATTGCTCTCTTCTGACTATTCAATTCAATTTCACGAGCGATGCTCTCTGCTGCAGAGAGAGCACAAGAAGAAACACAAATTGGGCAATGGCAAAAGTGAGACAACACAGACTCTACAAAACCAAAAAGAAAGAAACTTGTTAAAAATCTAAATAAATAATGGAAATGTAATAAAGTGCAAGGAGAAGCCTGACTATCGTTCATCAAGAGTCAAATCACAGTCAGCTTGATCTTTGTATTAAACCTCATATTGAATTCATCAACAACAGATGAACGAATCATTCAAATGTGAGGGACTATGACATTGAAACAAGACTTGTACACAACACAAATAAAGACCCACAGCTGTGGGATCGTCCCTCATATAACCGTATCCGCGATTTTGTGTACCTGCATGAGCATGTGTGTGTACACGTGCATCTTTTATCTGAACCAAATATGACCTAATATCATGATATATGCGCCTATTGTGCTGTTCTTGGCTCAGATAGAAGAGAGGTCGTTGTCCAGCCCAGGAATGTTCTTGCGATGCTGCAGCCTCAAGATCCCAAGAGATGATGTTGTTTGGGTGTGACATGTGGCTGTAACATATATGATACTGATTGCATGACATATGTTGATACTATCATATCTAGGGCTTCTCATGTCTCATGTCTATTTGCCTGAAATCTTCAGCGTGTTGGACAGAATATCCTGTATTATGTTTGTGGGAAAGCCTGGTTTTAATAAAGACACAAATAGGAACATGTATTTTCCTAATGAACCATGCAAAGTCATTGTTCCACTGACCTATATTTTTTGATCCATTCGTATAATCTCTTACACAAACTTTTTTTCTCTCTTATTATATGTATTTTGTTAACTGCAAGAACATCACAACACAAAATGCGAAGCAACTGGAATGTGTTGACATTGTCCAATTTTGCAGTAGCCTGTAATTGATCATCTACCATTTATTAACATGCTGAGCATTTTATTCTATGTTTTTCTGTGAAATATACAACTTCGAAATGGCCCCTTGGTTTTGAAATGATACTTTCCCAACCAACCTGTAGAGCTGCTGTAGCACGGTGACGCGATCCCAGTACATGTCAGAATACTTGATCCGAAAAGACCCTGCAGCATAATGGAGACCTTTGCTTGATTTTAATGAGTCCAAGTTTGAGAAAATAAATTAAAAAACGTCAAACTTGCACACTACCCTTAGTTCAGACAAAAACAAACACAACGGGTCGGTGCTTGGACCAATCCTCTTCATTATCTACATGCTCCCCCTCGGCCGTGTCATCAGCAGACATAGGATGTCCTTCCATTGTTATGCTGACGACACACAGCTTTACATCAAAACTGCCCCAAACCCCTCTGCAGCAATGTCATGTGTCACCGCCTGTCTTGGGGAGATAAAGGCGTGGATGAGCAACAACTTTCTCCAGCTAAACAGCAGCAAAACTGAAGCCCTCCTTGTTGGCACTCAACACCAGGTTCAGACATCATCCATAACTCACCTCACCCTTGACAGTCAGGTCATACCCCTCTCCTCCACAATCACCAATCTGGGAGTTCGGTTTGACCCCCACCTGACCTTTACTGACCATATAAAATTCCTGTGCAAAACCTCCTTTTATCATCTAAAAAACATCTCCAAACTCCGCCCCATTTTAACCCTGTCAGGCAGAGAAACTCGTCACGCCTTTGTCTCCTCAAGACTGGACTACTGCAACTCTCTCTACACTGGGATCACTGACAAGAACATCACCAAACTACAATATATCCAAAACAGCGCCGCCAGGGTCCTGAGGGGAGTCCGGAAATATGACCACATATCACCCATTCTCCAATCACTGCACTGGCTCCTGTTTCATTCCGGATTAACTACAAGGTCCTAGTACTCACATATAAATGCATCAACGGACATGCACCCTCCTACCTACAAGAACTTATCACTCCCCTAACCTCCACCCGCACCCTCAGATCCACAGGCCGCTCGCTCCTTCGGGTCCCCGACACCAAGCTCCGCACCATGGGCGACCGGGCCTTTTGCTCGGCAGCGCCACGCTTGTGGAACAGTCTCCCTGACCACCTGAGGGAAACTCAGACACTGAACTCTTTTAAAACTGGCCTAAAAACCTTTTTATTCAGGAAGGCATTTCTTTTACCTTGAGTTAATTTATTGTCAGCTATTACATTCTGATTTTTTTTCTTTTTATGGGTTGCTTTAACTACACTGTAAAAAAAGATCCTAATTTTACGGAAAATAACTCTAAATATTTACAGTATTTTTCTTTCTTTTTAAATTACATACAAAACTCTGTGAAATTACAGACATTATCTTTAAATTAACAACCCAACTGTTAATTTAAGTTTTATGCTCATAATACAAAATAACATTTTTTTCCCATTTTTGTAAAGAAAAATGACTGTATTATTAATACAGTATTTTTACCGTTTTCTTAAATGACATACAAATTCATGTAAAACAACAATTATTACCTGTAATTAAAGGTGGAGCTCCTTATATGAAGGTTTATGTCCATACTAACAATTTAACGATTTTCTTTGTAATTTTAAGGCAGATCATATTATATTTATATTAATGTGTACTTTTACATTCAAACTCTGTAAATCTGAATCTAAATGTAGCTAACTTTTGTCATTACATTAAACATATTGCATATTTCCGAAGAGTACAAAGTAGAAGAAATAATAGGTTTTGATACTTGTTCTTTATAGGAGCATTATAGGGCGACCGTGAGTATTTGTCCAGTGTCGGTGTCCCGGGCGAGACATCTAACTTCTAACTGTAAGTCGCTTTTGGATAAAAGCGCCAGCTAAATGCATGTAACATGCTTGAAAGTTTCAACCTCAAGAGAGCAGTGCAGCAGAAACTTGCCATATAGGATTTAGTGTCAACTAGAAATAAGACCGTCACAATGGCAATGACCACCACGAGCGGAGTGCGAAGCATCCCAGATAGCAGTTGATCCTATCCGCCTCCTGTCGCACTCGGTTTAGTCATGCCAGCGGATCCGCGCACCATCAGACAGCGTTGTGACTGCGGTGGATGCTCCACGTTGTTGCCCTTCGACTTTTCAAACTGGTATTTTCAAAACTGCAGCTCTTTGCGCCAGAAACGAGTTAGGTAAGAGTTGAATTGTGTTGCTACTGTCGAATTATGGCTCGTTTTCTTAAGAGTTCCCTCCTCTTTTGGCTGCCGCTAACATTGCTTTGTGAAGTTTGAGGTATTGTTAGACTTCAACGTAAATAAGTTATTACCGTAACATCCCGGTTTTAAAAGAAAAAATCGTATTTAATCACACACAGTTGGTGATGGTGTATAAGCTGATGTTGCTACTGCACGTGTCCCTCTGCCAGGGCTGGTCCAGCTAACTACCATGTGTGGTTCTCATGGAGCTATCTTCTGCAGCTAGCGCTGAATTGTCAGTGGTTAGGTTACTTAAGCTCCAACCCAAGGGTGCGCGATGGAAGCTGAGCGAGCTAACCGCCAGCCCGCGAGCTAATAACGGCGCCAGCTCGCGAGCTAATAGCGCTAGCTTCATGAGCTAATAGCGAGCGCCAGCACAGACCTGTTTTAATTTAATTCTGCATGTATTGAGTTCTCAACACGTAACTTAGAATTTGCAATGTCATCCTCACAGTTGTACAGAAGTGACAACACTGTTGTTCGCCATCTCTACAATTCAGGTAAGCACACATTCTTTGGAAGGAAATGTTTTCACAGCAACTTAAAGACACATCTGAGAGGAACCGTATAACCTGTTTAACTTTATAATGACCAGATTTGTATTAATTCATTAAAATACTATCTTAATAGCGTAGTGTTTGTTAGGATCTGTGTGTTTCCTGTTTTATGTTGAAGTCCCTGTCTCGTTTCCTGTTTCCTGCTCTTCCTCCCTGTGCTTGTCTGTTTCTTTCCTGATTGTTTCCAGACACGCCCTGATTGTTTCCACCTGTGTCTCGTTCCCCTGTGTATTTAATCTGTGTCCTTCTGTTTGTCTGGTGTCAGATCGTCTTTTTTCGTTCCCGTGTGGTGTTGTCCGTGTTCCTGTACTGAGAATAAACTCAGTTTTTCGTGAAACTCCTGCTGCGTTTGGGTCCTCCACACCACGCATCCGTAACAGTGTTTTTATAAAAATGACTTGACATGCTATATAAGCACTACAAATTAATACAATTGAGAACAAATAGATATTGTATATTTCCTGAAAGAATAGATGCATTTCAAACATTGTTTGTATTTTGGTTTGTTTTAGATAAAATGAACAGAAAGAATGGGCCTGTCTCCAGCTCCACCATTAGACGGAGGGTCCGTCAAGATGTTTTGACTACATCACTGTGATTGATGGGAAACTGAATACAACTTTGACTGTTCAGTAAAGTTTCTTCTCTTCAATGTGTATAACACGCCTATTATTGCCGTTTAATCTCTTTTTACGGTATACCTCGTGTTGTCAAACACACATTTTCATACTCCTGGTTATTAAGAACTTTAATAGTTGCAAAATATTATTTTTTTCAAAGTTCTTGGAACAGAAGGTTATATTTCTGTGACAAGTGACACTGTTTGTTTCTTTCCTCTGTAATTCAGGATGTTCCACTTCATAGAATTCTTGACTAACAAAACGGTAGCAGTAGTGCCATAAAGCTATACCAGCTTTGTGGCACTACTGCTACTGTTGGCCGAATTATCCGAGGGCGAAAGGGTGGACAAGGCTGTCAGAAGCGCCGAACAACCTGGACCAGACTGGCAGACACATGACGTCAGAGTAATTGGATCATGCGGTATTATATTAATATTGTATTAATTGGCCGTTTTAAACGGATATAAAAAATCACTGTTATATATGTTGGGGGAAACAACATTTTAATCACATTGTTCTGTTTATAATTCTGTACTTTTTCATTGTGTTTATGTGACTTAATTTTTAGATAATTACTTGGTGGAAATATGTCTTGAGACACATCAGATCTCCAGTCAGAAGAGGAGGCAATTCCTAAAGAGGAAGCCAATGCCGGTGTGAGTAAATGTGTATACATTTTATTCTTTAGAACACTTTTACCTTAATAAAATAAAGCGTCTGTCATTCATTTTTATAGTATGACCAATTAGTTTTCTATCTCTTTCTAGCCATTTCTATGGAGACTCGGATGGAGACAGTGAAATGAAAATTCCCCACAAAACAGGGGTCCAACCACTAGCGGGACAGTTGTCCCTCAATCATTGCCTCCTCCTAACTATTCCATGTACTCCATAACCAGCAGGACAGCGAACACGCCAGGGGGACACGCCCACCTGGCGAGGGGCATGGTGTGGTTCAGACACCATTGCCTGCTGTGGTGAGCAACACCTCAAACGGCTATGGGATTCAAATTGAACCTTTTCATCATTTAATTTTTTTAAATGTTAACAATTGTTAATTGGATACATGACATGCAATACACACTGTCACATTGAATCCAAGTGAATATGATTATTATGATTGCATTAATTAAATTGTATAAAACTTGATATTTCCATATTTTATGTAAAATCTCTTAATCGTTTTTTTATATAGCTGTTCCAGTTCAAATCCTAGGCATGCTGGAGACAATTACAGAGGTGAGAGACCCGTTTCCGTGTACCACAATGGAGGAAGTGGACCTTTTTGAGCAACGGCTCAAAGATCCCGTCAACATTCTAATGAGTGGTGAGTTTTTTTGTTTTAAGAATCTCACGCAAAGCTGATTAAAATCTATTGTATGTAATTAACACTAGACAATACCATGTTTGATGGAAATGTTTTTTCAAACATTCTGTAAAGTATCAAATATTAATCGTACTTTCTCGATTTCCTCCCTGGCAACGATCGGACGACATGATGCCAAACGTGGAACATCCTCGAATGAATGGAAAAAAATTATTCTGTCAAATGACATCTAAGACTTTGCTCCTGCGTAAGTAACTCATATTTAATTAAAACAATTTGGATTCACCCAGAGGTCTTGAGTAGTGTTCAAACTTACGAATAACCATCTTTCCCAGATCTTTTTTTAACAGTGCTAAATAAAATGTTTGAATTGCAACTTTATTCTCTACTTGGGTAAATGTTACTCGACTATATCTTTACTTAATAGTTATATGATATATTGGCTCTAAATATAGCATAGCACACCTTAAGTGCCAGACAGCTACTAGATTTTAGACTGCATTTCTGCTCTATGTTGCACTGAGGATTCATGAGATTTTGTATCTGCTTGTGTGATTACAGATGCCGTCAGAAAGAATCATGCCACACATGCATCCACTGATGAACAGATTCTAAAGCATGCCATTAGGTGGTTCAACCTGGCAGCAAACCGGGGTAGCTCCAGGAGGCGTGCTACTGTCGACATCCCCCACACTGAACAGAATTAAAAATATATATTTATATTTTTATATATAATATATATACACACACCAGTTCTCAGTTGGAAGTTCCACCATTCACTTGAGGCCACTGCGACCTATTCTCTGGGAGAATTGTGGTATTTGGGTTAGGTGGTCGGTATTTATGGTTGTATTAGTTGTAGCTCTTGTGTTCTAATGTGAGCTATAGTTTTACTCCATATGTATGTGTGTATATATTGTCTCGAACTAATTATAAATAAATATGATTCATACATGTACAAGAAATAATTTGATGTCCTTTTAATAAACTGTTTTGATATTATTTCCGATTGCATTTCTTTTTCCCCATTGATGCATATTAAATATATGTCGGTATGTAAAGTAATTGATCCGGGCCAAATGAGCTGCTTTATGGAAGGATCCAAATTGAATGAATATGGGTGCACGGCTGTACATCTAGCCACTGATCCGGAGCCTATGATGCATCCGGGAGGGAGTCAGTTTGCTATCTGTGATATTAATTGTGTTACATTGAACTGGAATAGGCCTTTACTGTTCAAAATATTGAAAATGACTGCTATGAAAAACATTTGATTTCCACATTCCAAGTTGTGCAAGTAAAAAATAGAGGGTGAGTTTGGCCTGTATTATAGAGATTTATGCCCACATGGACACTTCCAGGCCGGTTAAATTAACTGGGTTTGCCCTAACGACGGAGGCCCGATTCTGCCATAGTTGCTTGCTACTTTGGGCGTCCTTTAGCCGGCAAAAGACAGTAACCTTTGCCCATGTGATTGAGGCCCAGTGCTGCTATAGTGCATGCAGTCTTGGGCATCCACACAACGGTGAAAGAGGGGGAGTTTAGCCCTAAGAAAGTAGGCCTTGTGCTGCTGCAGTGCATGCTGTCTTGGGCATGCGTAATTCAGCCAAAGACTGCATTTAGCCGGGGGAATTGAGGACAGCAGTTTCTTTATCCGAGAAACAGCGTTGTTGGCTGCCTTTAATTCAACCTTTTCAGCCTGGACGCAGAGCTCAAGTAGTCTTGAATGTGCCTCCAAAAATGTATGGTATTTGCGGGGTTAAATCAGCCTTTTCATCGTTTTGACGCAAATTGGCAGAGATCCCGAAGTTATACTCAACCAATTTAGCCTGGAGATGATGCTGTAGTGCATTATCAAACTGCACAATTACTGTTGAATCTACCTTGCTTCCATAGACAACTAAAATACTTTAAAGACATTCACTGTCTACAGTGAGCAGTTGAACAATTAAAATGTACATTGTCCCATATAAAGGATGGCTAATGGCCGAACTACTTTGGCCAACACCTTGGATCTGCTGGATTTGAGCTATGCAGAAGAATAAAGACAAGAAGAGGGAGAAATGGCTTCGCAATGGATTGACTTGCTACATGCGATTAAAAGTTTGAAAACATGTTGCAACTTGTATGGGATAATGGCCATGTTGGCAAATGAGTGTTGCTGTGGGCAAAGGCTGAACTCTAAACCAACCTGCCGCATAACACTGCAACACAGTTAGGGGGAAATGACATTGTCATGTTTGCACAGTTGGCATTTTGGTGGTTCTAAAGGAAAGGTCAGGGATTTGTTAAAATGCAAGAGGGTCATACTATGGGCCATCTGAATGTAAATAGAATGTCACCATGATATCAATCCAGCGATAAGCAATATATGCAGTGATTATTGTTGATTGTTCCATCTCAATTGCCGTCATCAGTCCTCATTTGGGTTATTGTGCAGGGAATGGCACTAAAACTTTTTTTAAATATTTGGGTGCTTCATTTTCTTTAATTAAAGAACCACTAAACACTGGGCCTCTACTTGTGTGTTCTTGTGTTGAGGCTAACCGGGGAAATAATAGTAATAATACAAATAATAATCTACCACTTCTGAGTAGACTCAATGTAGAGGAAACGCTTCATATGGATCAATGTGTTGGAGTTCTGTTGACTGTAGACTAGTAAGTATACTACAAAGGAATTGAATGACCAACCGTCGCCCCTCTCAGCCGGCCTTAAAACATACTAAGTGTGGAAATATATATATATATAGCCTACCATGTGTCTATGTGTGTTTGTGTTAACCTATAGGTATTATTACAACTTTACCATATAGTATTTCATTTGTATTCATACACTGCAATGGAAAGAGTTAATTGAATATACCAGCCTATAAATACAACTAAATACAGACATTTCTTTAGTTTCTTTCAAAACAAGTCATCTTTTTCTATATTTGTTATGTTACCACGCTAAAACCATTGCTATTGGCTGTCTCCCCACGTTGCTTTGAACATGATTGGATAATCTGCCTGTCACTCAGAGAACTGGCCAATGAGAACTGTCCGCGCCTCGGATTTGAAATTACGTCTGTTTGAGCGGGAAGCCGCAGCGGGGCAGGCGCTACTCGGCAGGTCTGCTAGTGTCTGCTGTTGACCTACCTGCATTATTACCTGAAGTATTTTACATATGCCTGCGATTTTAACTTGTGGGATGTCAACGGAGAAAGAAAGACTGGGACACAGAGGAAGGATCATACGGGATGTGGTGACCAGCAAAGTTACGTGAATTGATATCCTGCAAAATTATTGAAGATATCAGGTAAGAAAACATTTTCACTGTTACTTTCTGAAACAACCTTATGTAATTTTCTGTTTAGCATAGTTTAAACATATTTCATTTAGACATATGGAAACAAATTAATCATTTTACATGTTTAAAAGTAATGTTATTACATTAAAATCAGTTAATTAGTGTGTTCAATACAGTTCATAATGGATTAAATAATGCTATAGGTGGATAAACGGACTGTTACAAAGAGTTTGGTTAGCTAGTTAAGTAAACTAGCTTCAGGTAACGTTAGCTTGTTGGCATGATTCTGTCTCACAACCAGAAAACATACTTGAATGTGGTTTAGGGTGGGTGACATGGATATAATTGACAGTATTCTTCACTTTTTCGAACCGTACTGCACACAGCACTGGACCCTGAGCAGTGCATGGCCTGCAAGATCATGAGAAGGCTGAAGAACTAGGAGTGACAAGATACCACTGGATGGTGGGGCACATAATTCCACTCAGGGACAGGTAAGCAAACAGACAAGACATAAGAGAGATAGGATTTGTTCTTACAAAAAACAATATAAAACAGCAAACATGTGCATTTAAACAGAAACAATACACACATACATACTGTAAAAATGTGTTGTGTTCATTTAAGAAGCCTGCTCAAAACAAATGCATGCATGAGTTACTCTAAGTCAGACTGGGAAATAAAGCCTCTAATTTTTGTAAATGTTTCTGAGTTGGAAAAAGGCACCTTGGTGATGCTGGTGATATGATTCTTAAAACTGAGTTCACCTTCCATGGTCACTTATAGGTTTGTGATTTGTTTTTAGTGATCTGAAAATGTCTGTTTACCAACAGTCCCCATCCAACCTGACAGAGCGTGTGAGGATCTGCAGAAAAGAATGGCAGAACATCCCCAAATCCAGGTGTGTAAAGCTTGTCGCGTTTTATCGAAGAGACGAGGCTTTAACCGTGCCAAAGGTGCATTAACTAAGTACCAAGTAAAGGGTCTGAATACGTATGTCAATGTGATAATTCAGTTTTCTCTTTATTGCAGGGTATTGAGTGTAGATTGATGAGGTAAAATTAATTCAAATGATTCTATCATAAGGTTGCAACATAACAAAATGGGAAAAAGTGAAAAGTCTGAATACTTTCTGCATGCACGAAATATGTGGTGGCAGTTTTTTCTGATTCATTTTCACATTACCCTTTTCAACACTGATAATAGCTAATTACACGAAACTTTCTTATATTTTTCAGCTCAATAAGGATTGGAACAACATTGACGGGGGGAAACACCCAAAGTCCATCACTGTAAGTATCCACTGCAGCATATATAAAAGATATTAGTCCATTTGAACCACTATTGCAAAACCTTACATTGTGATTAATATTAGATATGATTTCTCAAGTACTTTAATGATCTGAGCAAAGCACTTTTTTAAGACAGTTCTTCCACTGGCCATAAAAAACTGAGGAGCTTTTCCTTGGCCTTCCTTTGAGTTGTACGGTGGCCCTGAGAGGTCAGGGCACTGCAACTTAATAAAACATGCTAATCGACAAAACACAAGCAAATTAAGAAAACAACTTCATCAAATTGACAGCACATGTGCAGCATTTAGAAAAAGCACTGCAAATTCAGACGACACAACACGGTACAGAAAAGCGCTGCAAATTAAGAAAAAGTGTTTCAAGAGGACACTAAATCGTGATGAACACAACTTGGACAGGCTTGCTGTTGCTATGGTTTGTTACTCATGAAGTTATTGAAATCGGGTATTGTATCATCTGTTTACGTTGTGGACCTACAATATGCTACTGCTCTACTCACCGGAAAGTGAGCTGCATGCACCTCGCAGGACCTTGCAGAGCGGAAAAGCTGAATTATATCAGTCATTCTGATTATTTCTGAGGAGATTTCACAGATTTTAAACTGTACTATCCGGTTTAACAGTGTGGACAGACAGCCTGTAGCCTGCATCATATTCATGTAGGCATTATTAGACAAAAAAAATATACAGACGTATAGTCTACAGTAAGCCAAGCATTCCCATGAGACTTCTTTCCTTGAAAAATCCCCAAACAGACCACTATTACCTTACCTGAAATGAACATACCTCGTACTACTATCACCACCATAAAGTTATTGCTTATATGGTTATTATGCAAGCTACAGTTAACGTAACTTTTAAATTTTGAAGATGAGGTCATATGAGATTGAATTCTGCTTTTCGCTCTGCAAAGTCCTATGAGTTGCGTGCAGCGGTCACTTTACGTGCAGAGTAAAGCAGCAGCAAAGTCAGTTCCCAACATAAACAGATGGTATACGGAGCCGACGTCACTTCAATAACTTCACGAGTCTCAAACTAGCAGCAACAAACATGTTCAAACCGTGCTCAGCACCATTGTCCTTTGGAAACACTTCTGTTTTCTGTATTTGCGGCATGTTTTCTAAATACTGGACATGTGTTGTCAAATTGCTAAAGTTTAATCTTAACTTGCCTGTGTTTTGTCTTTTTGCATGTGTTTTCTTAAGTGGCAGTGTGTTGATCTCTCAGGGCCACCGTAGAGTTAGCATACTTTTCAAAGACATGTCGTCATCATTATCATCATCTACCCTTTTTTTATTTCTAAAGGGGCATTGAGGAAAAGACCCTCAGACATGTCACAATATAATTATCGGTGGTTGGTTTGATCTAGATGTATCAATTAGCTTCTTTTTTTTGTTTAGCTACAAGTGTGTTTACCTTGCTATGATACATCTGTGAAACGTGCCCATTGTTGTGAATCCACGTCTTTCTTCTTTTCGTGATTCACATGTTTCTGATGGAAGTGCTAAGACATGCACTGCGTGCAGCTTTAAATAGGTAGTCATTTAATTACTATCATTCTCAAAGCTGACTGTTCAGATTGACAGAATGTCAATTGGTACAGACAATTTCAAAATAGTTAGTTTAAGTTTGTTTAAAGGAATGGGAAGAAATGAAAGCCAACTTTCTCAGGACTTTCCAGTGAATTTGTTTGTCCTTCTTCCTTTTTCCCCCCAGATGCACCGAGGATCTGGCTGATTACTGGAAATTTGGAAGATTGTTCTTTATCTGCACTGTCACTTCTGGTAAATATTTATGAAGAAGAAATATACTTTATTAATCCCCAAGGGAAATTAGTTCTCTGCATTTAACCCATCCTTAGTTATTATGAGCAGTGGGCTGCAGTGATGCGCCCAGGAAGCAACTGGGGTTCAGTGCCTTGCTCAAGGACACTTCGACTTGCAACTAATGGGAGAGCGGGGATCGAACCGACAACCTTGGGGTTGCAGGACGGCCCTCTTACCCCACTGAGCTACAGCCGCCCACAATTATGGACCTTTTGTGGTATGTTTTGCTTTCACTTATCAACTGATAGTGAATAATTGGTTGATTTTGAAAATGTACATTAAATAAAATGTTTTAAAATCAATATTGGTGTGTACTTTATATGTAATTCAGTTTCTAACCCCTACTTTAATTGAAACATTGAATGTTTTGTAGATGTTTCAATGTATTTAGATTTTTCACAGTAATCTCAAAAGCTTATATTTCATAATAATTGAACACTTGTAATAGTACAGGAGAAATCTGTAAAATCACAGTATTTCACTGCAAAACCTTTATAAATATCATTTTATTGAAGGTGTTTGATTGTAATAATATAGGAAAAATCTGTAAAATCACAGTATTTCACTGCAGAACCTTTAGTAATATCACTTTATTGAAGGTGTTTGATTGTAATAATATAGGAAAAATCTGTAAAATCACAGTATTTCACTGCAGAACCTTTAGAAATATCACTTTATTGAAGGTGTTTGATTGTAATAATATAGGAAAAATCTGTAAAATCACAGTATTTCACTGCAGAACCTTTAGAAATATCACTTTATTGAAGGTGTTTGATTGTAATAATATAGGAAAGATCTGTAAAATAACAGTATTTCACTGCAGAACCTTGAGAAATATCACTTTATTGAAGGTGTTTGATTGTAATAATACATACAAAATCTGTAAAATTACAGTATTTCACTGCAGAACCTTGAGAAATATCACTTTATTGAAGGTGTTTGATTGTAATAATACATACAAAATCTGTAAAATTACAGTATTTCACTGCAGAAGCTTTAGAAATATGACTTTATTGAAGGTATTTGACTGTAATAATATAGGCAAAATCTGTAAAATTACAGTATTTCACTGCAGAAGCTTTAGAAATATCACTTTATTGAAGGTATTTGACTGTAATAATAAAGGAAAAATCTGTAAAATAACAGTATTTCACTGCAGAACCTATAGAAATATCACTTTAATTAAGGTGTTTGATTGTAATATTACAGGAAAAATCTGTAAAAAAACAGTATTTCACTGCAAAATCTTTAATGAAAATTACTGTAAATTTATGGTTTTCGTCCTTTATTTGAAGTAAGGTATTTTACCTTAAATTTACGGTTTTTGTTTGGCAGCCGTAGCTGCCACTCATTTGACCTTCTTTTTACGGTTTTTTTTCTTACAGTGTATGTTTTAATCGGTTTTATTTGTTTTTACTATATGTGTGGCACTCTGAGATTCTTTGAAGGAAGAGTGCGATAAAAATGAAATGCATTATTATTATTATTATTATTGTTATGTTTGAATGGAAAATACAGCAGGAAACTTCAAAGGGATAATAGTATTAGAGTTGAGAGCAGCCAACAAAGTGACTCAAAGTGAGTCGAATTACAATAAAACAAACTCGACGACAACCCAAATTGTATCAGCTTCCTATGTCACTTGGTGGTGTCAAAGCTCCAGGTTTGACTATAGTGGCTCAGCTTAAAACATTTAGGAAACTCTTAGCTAACAGCATCTGGAAAGACGGTTGTGATATTGTTATGCAAATGAAACCAGAGCCTGTTGTTTATGTAAGGTTATGAATCTGTATTGAAAACAAACATTTAGCACAGCACCTGTAGCCTTCAAGGAAACTGCATGTCAGACATAATTTGGAAAAATGCATCAATGGCTATAACCCCCCCCCCACACACACACACACACACACACACTCGGTAGGGGTACTGTGGTTGAATGCCTTTCCAGTCATGCTCCATAGACAGCCCTCTGGCCTTTTTTCCGACTACTGGCTCTCTCTCGCTGTGCACCTGTGTCTGGGTGCTGCTCACCGCACTGCTGCGAGGGACACAAGTGTAAATGTTGTGGAGAAGGATTTGAACCACATTCTGGTGATGAGGAATGAGGCCCGTCTGGTACTCTTAAGCCCAGATGGAAGGGTTCAGAACAGGGACTATAGAACATCTTGGTACAATGGTGGAGTAAGAAAAAGCAGACGGAGGAGCTCAACTCCATCCACATACTGGGCATGGAAGCCTGATTTAACAATAGTGGATTTGTAAATAGTAGATATTCCAAAAGGATTGCTGCCGAGATGATCTCACTCCCATTGTAAATCCGTAAAAATGCCTTTTACACTAAGATTTATACTAAAATGACAGGCTTTGGGTAAAATACAAAAAGAAAATAAAGGACAGAATTAAACAGAGTCCCATTAACATTTGGAGTAACAGACAGTTATAATAACACATTATTCATAAATCAATTGTAAACTGCAGCAGCAAGTTTTAGACATGAATTAGCTTGCTCTGTCTCTGGAGTTGTGTTGATAAATGTTTCGGCAATCTGTATTTGCACAAAATATCTGGATATTCATGTGTGAGATGTGAAGTAAATTTCTAAAAAATATTTCTAAATATATTTTCCCATGTAAAGAGAGATCATGAACAGAGCTTCAATTTTATGTGTTTTGAGTGTGTCTGTCTCAATAAAAAAAGGACTCATAGTTCTTCTGCCCCCACCCTTTTCCACACGGGTTTTTTTCTTCCTCCAAATGAAATCAGTCAAGCTCTCCTGACAGGGTTGTTGGATGACGTCATTGTAATGTCCCAGCCCCTCAGCCATAGTTAAAATGTAAACTAAATCCACTCCTGATTGTTTCTTGTGCTGCGCCATGATTCCTACTCAAAAGTGCCATCTGCTGGAGGAATATGGCGCCACGCCAGTGTTACAAGATGGTGCTAATGCTCACAGGGACCTTGATTGGGATAGTATATGAATCATGTTTGCATTCAGTATTTGACTGCCATACGACCTAAGAATCTGAGTACACTATTTGAAAGTGATCGATAACTTTACTCTTACTGGGATGTGAATTGGATATTGATTCTACATATCCAGAGTGTGTATTCATTAAATAATACTGGATTGTGACTAGATGTGTCATTGCTCAAAGAGTTATATCTGTGATGCATATTATTATATATAATAAGTAATATACACTACCGTTCAAAAGTTTGGGGTCATCCAGACAATTTCGTGTCTTCCACGAAAACTCACTTTTATTTATCAAATGAATTGAAAATTGAATAGAAAATATAGTCAAGACATTGACAAGGTTAGAAATAATGATTAATATTTGAAGTATTCATTTTGTTCTTCAAACTTCAAGCTCAAAGGAAGGCCAGTTGTATCGCTTATATCACCAGCATAACTGTTTTCAGCTGTGCTAACATAATTGCACAAGGGTTTTCTAATCAGATATTAGTCTTCTAAGGCGATTAGCAAACACAATGTACCATTAGAACACTGGAGTGATAGTTGCTGTAAAAGGGCCTCTATACACCTATGGAGATATTTCATTAGAAACCAGACTTTTCCACCTAGAATAGTCATTTACCACATTAACAATGTATAGTGTGTATTTTTGATTAATGTTATCTTTATTGAAAAAACAGTGCTTTTCTTTGAAAAATAAAGACATTTCTAAGTGACCCCAAACTTTTGAACGGTAGTGTACATATTACTTGAATATGTATATTTAAGGCCACTCTAAACATATACAGCTATAGGTATATGATGCATTGTTATATCTACCCAACTGTATATAAAGTAATTAAATTAGCTGTACATCAACCAGCTGCAACATTCTAATGTGTCTTTGACATCACTGCATAATAACATTGTCACACCCAAACAGGGTAAACGTGTTTTGCATTACTTGTAATACTGTTTGTGCGTTTAATTTAATAGTTTTACGTTACTTCTAATTTGTAATGTTTTTTAAAATTGTTGTTAGATAAAGGATCTGAATACTTCTTCCACCACTTGCAGTGCCTCCATAACATACGAGCGTTAGCATACGCGCCCTCTGGTGGACGACTGGAGACACTGCAGTTTTCTAGGAAATAACCACTGGTCAAAACAATAATAGACCCATGACCATGGACAGCTCCCAATGCCAATGACCAACCTGGTTTAATGATGAATATTGACAGGAGTTGCCCGGTCCATGTTTCTGTAACGGATCAAACGGAGCAGATTGTATGCATTTTATGACCTTTATTTCAGTACATCTTAGATACCAAAATTGGAGTTTGCCCATTTCATTCTAGAATTATTCATGAATTCAGTGTCTATGAATGTCTTTTGTTTAATTAACCAACATTTAAAAAACAAAGCTTTTACTTTTTAAATGTTCTTGTGACACAAATAATGATCCTACACTTCTATTTGAAGAACATAGCTCTACTCCTCACTCATCTGAAATGAAGCCACGCTGACCTAAATACGGCTGCCCCTTCAGCCGTCCCGGTGGATCACCTTACTGCAGAGAAGGTTAGCCTCCTCCCATCCCTGTTCTCTACGGACACCCGTTTCCTTATTAACTGAATTATTTTCAGCCTGAGCCATACAGCGACCTAATTACCCGACTCATTTATGGCCGGTGGCCAGCTCTCATCCATGGATAGTAGGGCCTAATTCCCTGAGAAGTAAGATGTAAAAGGGCACAGAGAGAAAAGTCACAGGCCCTCTAGCTCACATGCAGGTATGGCATTTGGAGCTGAGCCCCCCCCCCCCCCACTCCACCCCCTGTATTTGTGTTCGTGGTCTTAATTAAAGTGATATTTCTAGAGAAGAGGTTCTGTTTGTTCAGTTAATGAACCCCACTATTCTCCCCGGGCAAATGGAAATGCAGGCACTCCAATTAGCATATGTTAGCATTTTACTGTTTATTCCTCACTGTAGAATACAGTTTACCAAGGCGAAAAGCTTTCCGCCCTTATAAGAGATATGGAACTTATCCACCCCAAAAATAATTGACTCAAGCTAATTAATCATAAACGTACATCTAAATGCTTTATGCATGTAGATCGACCGAATATGTGTCTGATTGCGTGTCTAAATCAGCATGGGCTTGGAGTTTTATGGATTACAGATGCATGTCTCGAAGTCATGACACAGACCTTGTGAAAAAAATACTTTATTTTCATAAATGTATACAGTACATGTGTGGGGGGGGGAATCCCCCCTTCTTTACAATTGTCTGCATCATGTTGCAGCTTGCATATACATTATTATACTTTGTAATATTCACACAAGCTCAGCAAACATACATATACTAAAGGAAACACTTCTTTCATCTCAAAAAAACAAATATATAAATTCATAAGGGTGTGCAAAATTATTGTCCACTAATGCCTTTTCAAAACATTTTGAATGTAAATGCTGCTCCAGTTTGATTGTCTAAATAATAATAAGAATAATAATGCTAATAATAAGAATTATTATTATATTGATAATGATAATAGGCTATATGGACCTTGTTGTGGCATGTCACATAAATAGCCATCAGCCAACATTTCCCTTCAGCATTTTAGCCAAAATGGATTCTTCATTCATTATTCCTCTTGTGTTTTTATCCTCCAACTTGTAAATCATATACGTTCATTAATCTATGCGCTGAATGTTCTCTTTCTCAGTTTTCATATCAGGTTATATGTCATTTTAATAATCCATTCAGACAGTCATTGACAAGTCAGTCATTGTACAGATCATTATTTATAATGGCAGCCTCTCCCTGGGGGGACATCTGAAGACGTCGCCTCTTGCCAAAGGTGGAGAACGAATTGTGGACATCCAGCTCGCTTCGCTGTGCTGTGGGCCTCAGGGTGCAAAAGCCTGATGGTGTCCCAGGGATGTACACATTGTGGTGATAGTCAGGTGGTGGTTGTGGGTGTGGTTGTGGGTGTGGGTGTGGTTGAGGGTGAGGGTGGGTCTGAGGGTGTGGTTGAGGGTGAGGTTGAGGGTTGGGTGTGATAGATGGCTGCTGCTGTTGGGGAGGAGGTGTGCACCGAGGGGTCCAGGGGCGAGAGGGGATCCCACTGGTCGAAGGAGACATCTTATAGTCTGTAGATGAGGAGAGAGGAGAGGTGAAGCACATACTCAATATTGACTGAGGACCGTTTAGTGGTATTTTCATTCTCATAGCACCTTTCTAAAACTAAGTTCAGTGCTTTGACTTCAGGACAACAAACAATGACAACGGCAACCAAAATAAATGGAGCCATAATGATGAGTATCATATGTACCGGAGATGGATTATGATTATACATCAATAAACCAATTAGGGAACGAAGGAAAACTGAAAGGCATTCCATAGAAGCATTGATGTTTGCTGTGTTGTGGCTAAATGCATATACAACCCTAAATGTGTTAAGTTTGAATGAAGGCATGGTGGTCCACCGGCATCTCTTACCTTTCACCCCTCTCATCTGAGTACCCCAGGTCCAGTACTGTCCAGGTGCCATGGATGTGACGTAGTTTTCTGGGTCAGCATGCATGGCCTTACGCATGAGGGTGCCGTCCATGTTGATGGAGTTATAACTGCAAACAAGATACCAGTCTGTAAGGACAACATACTTTACTCGTATGTCACTTCAATGTCTATATCCATTTTAACACAAGTGATCTTCAGCTTATTATCGAGCATTGTATGCTTTCGCACAATTGGTTGGGTTGACAGAGTGCAAAGGTCAAATATCAAAGATAAAGAATCTTACCTTTTAATGGAGGAGTTCTGATTTTTCGTAAGAGTCCAGTCTGTATTTGGCTGCTTCAGCTGCAGGAAAAATAACATGCAAACGCATTTAATTTCCAGTTTCTAACAACAACAAGAAAACATGTAAATGTTTAAATCCCCGTGGAAATGCACACAAAGAGCTGCTCACTGTCCAGGTCTATTTAGAGAAAAGAATCTCTTGAAAGTCTCAATCAAACCGGTCTTGATATCAAACGACGCCTGTCCATCGTCTCCTTTTGGCTCATAGAGGTCAGCCATTGACATGAGGAGTCTATCTTTGTGCCTGTCCTGAAATGGAGACCGGCCTCGAGTCACATGGACCGCGGCTGCCACCCGGTGGATGTTTGGTGCAACCGAATGAAGAGCGGAGGTGACGCTGCCTTCAGCTCTGATTGCCACTTAGTTTCGCTTGTATCTATGTGGCGCAGCGTGAGAGGTGAATGAGAGCACCCGAGAGATATGTATTCCCGGTCTGAGTTTCATAGTGTTGATTCTACGCTCTATTAAGTCTATTAAAGTTGTTAACGCGGAGAATGCGACGTAAGCGTATTATTAGAATCGGTATTCAAAATACACTCCCCGCCAACAACGCACAAAACCAATTAGAACCCCACCGGGATGAAACGAAACATGATTTTAATCTTCAAAGGAAACCGTGCCAGGGAGGAAATTAAGAAAATTACACGTCATTGTTTTGTGGATTTTATGCATCATTTTTACATTAATATTTGCCTGATGCTCCTCGAGCAAGGTTTTTAATTAAAAGTCTCTTAGAAAGCCTTGACAAGTTTGCGGTCCTCGCAGCTGTATATGTGCCACAACACAACCACCCTGAGAGCTCACTCGACACGCGCAGACACTCGCGTGCCCACGTGCACGCATCTGTGCTGGGTGTTTTACACGCTTGAATGTTTGTTTAATCTCTCTTTTCACCTTCAATGTATCACTCTAAGCAGGCCCGTGTACTTCCTGTTTTGTACTGCTCAAATAGTTTAATGGAGATTTGTCTTTGAGGTTTAGTGTCACAGACAACCTCACGCGGGGTGCATTAAGGGAACCAATTAACGACAGGAAGGACACTTTCTCCCGAAGGAGCCTTTAGCTGCAGGCAGAACAATCACCGTGACCTCGACATCCCTCCTGTGGCCAGAGGTGCATGAGCAGTGACCGAACTGACATCTCTCAGTGTGCCTGATGGAGACATGCTACCAGAGCTCTGAGTCGGAGTCTCTCTGCGTTGTTATGAACATCGAGAGGTGGCAACGAGCATCACGTATACATGCCGACTGCTGCCCCGTCTATTAGAATTTGAAAACACTAGACGTCCTGCCTCTACCCCCACCGTGCTCGACACATATGAAGCTCTCTCTCTCTCTCTCTCTCTCTCTCTCTCTCTCTCTCTCTCTCTCTCTCTCTCTCTCTCTCTCTCTCTCTCTCTCTCTCTCTCTCTCTCTCTCTCTCTCTCTCTCTCATTTAGAGGACAACATATCGGGGCCGATCTACAGGCGGCCCACGTCTCAGTCCAGCCATGTCCTTGCGTCCTCCCCTCCCACCCCCCTCATTCTCCTTGCCCCCTCCCCTCTGATGTCCTTCCCTGTCTCCCCAAAACCATCCATTTGCCATTTTTCATCAATAATGGACAGCCCCCCTTGCGAATAGGCCTATACCACATTGTGTGCAGTATAATGGCCGTGCCTGTGCCCTTGAGGCATAGTTAGTGAGGTTATATGTCCTATATTGTTAGTTTGAGGACACGAGGGTCCTGCAAACCCGACTGGTCGAAAAATAATTGTCTGAACCCAAGACAGATGCATTCAATAACTGCCATTCACCTTGCCCGATATAACCTTGACTTTTTGTTCAGACTCAGATGTGCTGGAAGCAGGTGTTCCCTCAGGAAAAGTACGTGGCACTGGGTGATGTATTCATATCTCAGGTCACAATCTATTATAATTAAGTGAATTACTTATTATTAAACTATTTTCACTGTGTAATTCATTTGCAAAAACATGCCGTCAAGACTTGAACTACATATCCTCTTTCTCTCTCACAGTAATTGATATCTCACTTCATTCCCATATGATAAGACACGGTGTGTGCACATAATATGTTCCTTCAGATGGGGCTTTACACTTTCATTACCATGTCAATTAGAATGTAATCTCACGTCGTCTCATATCATTTCCCGGGAGCACAACATTACCATAGGCTGCACACTTGGGATGCATTATTTCCGTGATTATAAAAACAGTCGAGGCAACATGATGTGTAATACACTTATTAAGAAGAGAGAGAAGACAAGGAAAGCTTGGCTTTGCTCAGTTTGTGCCTATAGTTTAAATGTTCTGTGTATGTGCACGTGACCTTCATGAGCAAATGTCACATGTTACCAGATATACAACTGAGGTGGGTTTTTGTTGTGGCAGTGAGTGCATGGACCAGATGTGTTTACATTAATATCATACGCTCTTGCCTCTTATGATGTGTTCACTGTACCTCGTTTGGAGTAGTTGCTCCATTGTTCACAGATGCGCTCCGGCTTTGCGCGTTCCACGAGCTTTCTGCGCTCTTCGCCTCGTTGTTCCTCGGCGTGCTGCCGGGGCTGCACGGCTTCAAAAACATGAAGTCACTTTTGGCAGATTCGGGAGTCAGGCACACTTTATAACAATATGACTGGGAGAGACTGCTGTTTCCATTCACCTCCATAAAGTTCGTGGGCACTTTGGCCGCGGATGAAATCTGCAGGTTGAGGTTGGATTTCTTGAACACCTCCGGAGGTGGATCGGGCTGAAACCCGCCACAACAGCAGCAGGCGAACGGGGGGAGGTTGTACCCGCTGAGGGTCTCCCTGTCCTTGTAGCACTTGACTCCCGCGAGCACAATTATAGCCACAAGGAATATTAAAGATATTGTGCTCAGTGACACGATTAAATATAGAGCGAGGTTTGAGGGGGGCTGTGGGCTGAGCGTGAGGTCTCCGAAATCTGACAGGGACACGGGCACGCTGTCGACCACGTTGAGGACAATGGAGACAGTGGCAGAGAGCGGCGGCTGTCCGTTGTCCTTGACTAATATTACCAGTCTTTGTCTTGTTACATCTTTTTCCAGGAGCCGGCGAATAGTCCTGATTTCGCCGGTGTACAGAGCCACGCTGAACAGCCCCGGGTCCGTAGCGTGCAGCACCTGATAGGACAGTCGCGAGTTCTGCCCTGCGTCCGCGTCCAGCGCTGTTATTTTGGTAACCAGATAGCCAGCGTCTACTAACCGCGGAACCACCTCTGTGGCCACGGTGCCGTTTTTGGGAAGCGGGGACACGATAACAGGTGCATTGTCGTTCTGGTCCAAGACAAAGACGTTGACTGTGATATTATTGGCGAGAGGAGGGAAACCAGCGTCCTGCGCCTGCACCAGAATCTGAAAGTTTCTAAGTTGTTCATAATCGAAAGAGCGCAGTGCGTAGATATTACCGTTGTCAGAGTTGATGGAGACATAAGTGGACACGGGCATGCCCTGAATCTGACCCTCGAGAATAGAATAAGACAGATAGGCGTTCTGGTTGGAATCGGGGTCGAATGCAGTTACAGAGCAAATGGATGCGCCCGGGGCATTATTCTCGGTCACATACACTGTGTATGAAGGTTGAGAGAACCGCGGGGGGTTGTCATTAATGTCAGACACTTGAACAAGCATGGTTTTCCTGGTGGATAGTGGAGGAGAGCCCAAGTCTCTGGCTGTGAGGGTGATGTTGTACTCGGATACCGCTTCCCTGTCCAGAAACTCGCTCGTCACCAGAGTATAATAGTTTTTAAAAGATGAATGGAGCTGAAAGGGGACGTTGCTTGGAATTTGGCAGTCAACGTTTCCGTTTTCTCCCGAGTCCCGGTCCATAACACTGATGACAGCTATCACCGTGCCCGGTGGCGCGTCTTCCTGGACAGGAGTGGACACTGATGTGAGGATGACTTCGGGCGCGTTGTCATTCACATCGAGAATGTCTACAAGCACTTTACTGTGCACAGCCACAGCCGAGGGTCCCCTGTCTTTTGCCTGCACATACAGCTCATACACACTGGCTTTCTCATAGTCCACAATGCCCTTCACTCGGATTTCCCCCGTGTACGGGTCAACGCTGAACAGCTCGCGCACCTTGAGGGGTGCGTGCCCGCTAAAAGCGTAGGTCACCTCTCCATTGGAGCCCTCATCAAGGTCTGTGGCGTTCAGCTTCAGCACCAGCGTCCCCCTCTGTGTGTTCTCCACCAGACTCGCCCGGTAAACTGAGCGGTCAAATACGGGCACGTTATCGTTGGAGTCCAACACTGTGATAGTTATCAGTGCTGTACCAGAGCGCCCCGGTGACCCCCCGTCAAAGGCAGTCAGAACCATTTCGTGCCTCTTCTGCTGTTCCCAGTCCAGCGGGGTGTCCAACACAAGCTCAGCAAACTTGCTCCCATCATTGCGCGTCTGGATATTCAGAACAAAGTGCTCGTTTGCGCTTAGCTGGTAGGAGCGCAGAGAGTTGGTGCCCACGTCCTGGTCCAGCGCGCTCTCCAACGGGAAACAGGAGCCGGGCGCAGCCGACTCTGTGATGTCAAGATTAAACTCGCTCCATGGGAAATTGGGGGAGTTGTCATTCACATCTAAAATCTCCACTTCCACTCTGTACAATTCTAATGGGTTTTCAATAACCACTTGTAGGTGTAAAAAACAGCTCGGGCTTCGTTCACACAGATCTTCTCTGTCCATCTTTTCGTTGACGAAGAGAATTCCATTCTCCAAGTTCACTTCTAAATACTGCCTCTTTGCGCCGGAGACTATACGAAACCGACGTGCTGACAACTTGGCCACATCCAAGCCCAGGTCTTCGGCAATGTTGCCCACAAAAGCTCCGTGCTCCAGCTCTTCAGGAATGGAGTACCGAATTTGCGCAAGAACCAGGTCCACAACACACGCACACAGAAGTAGACAGACAACCAGCCCAGTCACCGGTACCCAGCTGCCTCTGGGGAGAATGTGATCCATTTCAGCGGCGTGCGTCAAATCAACTCATCCAGACATCGTTCGCCGTATACTTTATAGGTTACAGCACACACCAAAAAAAAAGTACAAAAGCAGTGCCTTTCCCAAATTAACAAAATAAATATATATATTCAGAACTAAGTTTGAATCATAAAAGTGTACGGATAAGTTAACAGGAGGGGACGAGAGAGGAGAGGAGAGTAAAAGCACCTCTCTCTCTCTCTCTCTCTGTGTTGTGCTCCACGCGCAACACCGGGAGTGTGGGGAGGCTCGCGCTTTGGTTTTTCCAGTGTATGAGACACTCAGAGGAGCTGCTGAGGAGGCGTGTGTGTGTGTTTGTGTGTGTGAGCGAGAGAGAGAGAGAGAGAGAGAGAGAGACGGAGGGGGTGGACGTAGCTTCTCGCTGCTCGGTATTGGAGGACGCCGACGCAAAGTGCGACTCTAATTACTGGAGACGTTTAACCCTTTCGCATCCTCGTGTCTGTTCCTCTGACCCACTAAAGAGACGAGAAGGCGTACATTTGACACCAGACGTCAGAGCGAGATTTGGATTAGGGGACGAATAGTGTTGTGGGCAGGCCCGGGGTGGGTAATCGGGAGAATCGGGAGAGTTCCCGGTGGGCCGCTTCACTTCTGGGCCGGTCGAGAATTTTATTTGTTGACATTTGTCACGTTAGTCCATCTTCTCTTAAAGTGGGCTACACATGTTCCGCATTCTGACACCGCAGCCTCTGCATGGGTTACCGTGCGAGGAAGTTCACCCCTCCCAAATAATAGAGTTGGTTCGGTCCTTAGCCGTCTTTTCCAAAAAGTTCTCTCAGCTACGGATAGCTGGGCCGGCCCGACCGCAGCGATACGCGTCAGGGAGGAAGAGGGCAGGAGGGGCTGAAAAGCCAGGTTGAAAAAAAGAAAGGCATTGGAGGAGGATGCTGCCAAATGTGCCAAGCTTACAGATTTATTTTCAAGAGGATAAACACAAGTGGCAACTGGTAAAGAGAGACAAAGGCCTAATGATTAGCAACATAACTATTCGGCTAACGTTGTAGCCTTGATTAATATCATTGTAGCGTTGTCAACCTATTCCCAAGCAAAATATTAAATTGAATTAAAATATTAGCCTTTTTATATCACCCAAAATATGGCGATCCATAGACTTTGCAAATATTATGCAAATATTGATATATACTATAGATATTGAAGTATGCAGTAATATGTCTTAATTTTTCTTTGTAGCTTCGGAGCAGCAGATAAGAGTCTCCTGCTGAAAATGATGAGCCCGACATTTGCAATGAGGAGGCCATGACGACAGGGACAGGTAGAGAGGATAACAGAGGAAACTATATGATTTAAAGTTATATATTCTAAGAAAGAGCAGTATATGACAGTACTTGGTGAACCAATATGCATTGTTTGCTCAGAAGTGGGTGTAGTAAAGGAGTAAATCACCATAATACTCATGCAGAAAAATGATGACCATGCCAATGACGGCCCCCATGAGGTCTCACTCCAACAAATCTGGCCTACTGCCTAATCTGAGTCTGACACCCCTGCCCTTCTGCCTTTTTTAATGTTGTGCATATTTTTTGTTAACTTCTCATCTTAAGTGGATTATTATTGTTGTATTTAACCGTTACATTATTTGTTGGACCATGGTATTAATAAAAGAACTACAGGATAGTAAGAGCTGAACTGTTGCTTCATTTATCCAATTTCCACTACCATGAAAAAAGTGGGCTGGTCTTGAGCCTGAAATTCCCGGGCTGAAAAGTGGCCCCACTCCGGCCCTGGTTGTGGGTGTCGTTTTCTAGGCTGCATTAACCAGACGAGGGTGGAGAAGGATTTGCCTTGATGACCCTATGGGCCCAGGGTATATAGCTGTCGTTCTTTGATTCGTGATAACCCTCGTTATAATAACAGACACGCAAGATGTTCCTCCGTGGTTCCACTGTTACATTTTGCAATGTAGAAAAACAAAAACAAATACACTGGCCAAAGCGCTCATTCTCTGCCTCAAATGGGCCAGTGGCCATTGCCAGTGGGCACCTGGGATTCTGTAATGCTTATTAATGAGAGCCCTTTGAAGATGAATGCCAACACTGCAAAAACAGTCCCATTCATTAATCATCTCACACGAAATTGGATTTTTACAAAAATAAATGTCTTTGATCGGTCCGGATATTCAATTTAATCAATATTTAAATGAGTACATCTAGTGCTGAAAGTGATTCCAGTGACAATCACGAGCGGGTGATACTCATCGAAATGCGCTTTACACGACCGTAATTCACTTAAGTAGGCCTAAACATGTATCAACATAATCAACATAAAAGCAATGTCACAAAGCCTTAATCACTTGTCTCGAATCAGATATTATAGTGTGGATTATACCCCATAGGTGATGTTTACAGTTTCAGATGAGAAAAAACGGCGAGCATGATTCTGTGAGGTGTGTTCAAGGACCTATATCCTATATTAAGGACTTCAGCAGATCAACGTACTATACTCCAAAGCAGTGGGGCCTCTTTAGAGTGAGGCACATGTTTGTTCAGATCTTTTTCCTGTTAATCCTGGTCAGTAGACAACCAACCACAGGGAGAGAGAGAGAGAGAGAAACTAAAGGATGCCTTTGTGTATTCGCGTTCGTCTTTACGAGACACGAGTGGCATCCTAATGTAAAACGGTGGCTTGAAGTCTCTTCTTGGGACTGACGACACAGCCTTGGCCCCCCGGGCAACGCTGAGCTTGTCAGCAACGGAAAAGGAAGGGAGGGGGGGGGGGGGAGATGAGAGGGAAAGATGAAGAAACAAACATTTCTATACTTCCTAGGGCAGCATTTTCTTTTTCATTAAAATAGTGTTCATGATCTGCTCCTCTGTTCCTCTGTGAGAATCATCCGGGAAACCAAGTGATGTTCATGTCTAATAATGTTATTATGTTATCCCGTGAAATCAAACGGGCCGGGAATACCTCGACTTGGGGATGGTGGTTGTTTCTGACATTTAAGAGAAGGATAACTTCAGGAGTGAGGAAATAGATGTAGTTGTTGTATAATATTTCCAGTCGGTGACATGAGAGGTCACTTTTTTTTTTCTTGTGTAAAAAAAGGGATCATTGTAGAATAATATGTGACATCATATATCCCTGGTGCTTTTCCCTGGGCACAAGAAAGTGTCCCAGGCTTGTTTCTCAAACAAGCAGCTCTTAAAATGCATCACCCTCCCCTTTTCAGGAAAGAAAAAAGAAAAAAATCCTCAGGTTTAAATAAGCAGAAAACACAATCTGCTTACAGACTTAACCTCAAGCAGATGGTTAAGCTTCGCCGGAAATGATTACATTTCTGGAAAAGAAAAAAATCACCACCACCAGTTCCATTGCTTTCCTCTTCTTTTTAATTAACGGAGTGAAGGATTAGCGCGCAGCTATCCGGGATCAACCGTTCTCCGACGGAAGAATACAAATGGTTTGTGATAAATAATCCCAAAGCATTCCGTCCGGCGGTCCCTCGGTGCCGGTTACATTAACATGCATTACACACAGCATTAAGCCGGTCTCATCCGCCCCGATCGCCTTGCTCACCCCATTGTCCGACAGAAAGACACATTACTTCCTCTGACAACAGCTGACATTGGCCTGTCACTCTGCACTCTTCACAGGGTGAGAGGGGGCGGTGGGGGCATCACGGTTGGTGGAAGACTAATGGTGGGAAACTTTGAACGCATCATGCATTCCTTTCACTCTTAAAAGCGATGGTTCACTTTTTTAAGGGATGTCAGTTGAGCAGATAGTTAAAGGCTGCGCGTCTTATTTGACCCTCAATGTTCACAGATCAACTCATTGCATGCCGTTTGTGATCGTGTGGCCCCATCTACTGGGCACTGTCTGATAATGTAAAATAAATAAATGATTAGGCCTGTCTCAGTGACTAATCTCACAGCAACAGGATGTTCAATAATTTAAGGACCTTGTTAAAGAAGACATAGTATAGTTTTGTATATTTCATTGTAGAATCTGAACTTCATTGGAACATTGTAAAGAACATTTATATCAGATTATCATATAGTTCTCAATACACCGTGCCGAGAACACATCTTTAGGAAAATAACAATATAGAATGTAGACATACAAACACAAATAAGATAACATTAACACATCACAATGTATATTACAATGTATAGTTCCCATGCAATGGACGAAGATATAATCCTAGCCTTACATAAAATATGTTGGTTTTCACTGTTGACGTCAGTTATGAATATGTACTCAGCCAGGAAAGAGAGGATATATGCTGTATTTTTTGTGACATTGTATTAACTGTCATTCTTATAAAACATAAAACACTCCTGCTCAATGCAACAGACTGAAAGCATGAAAGATTCATATCTCAATCATGTCCCGTCTTAAGCATCATTGAGTTGCCCAATGCATCAAAATGTTTTCGACATAATAAACAAATAATAACAACTCCTCTCATAAACATCTTCATGGGGCTGTATGCTTTATTTCATCTGACAGTATTCATCAGGTTAATTTTGGAAAGCATACGCCAGGTGAAAATGTTAACACCCTTTACATTTGCATACAGAATATGGCAACACATGAGTTAGGCATGGGGTGTTTTGGTTAGAGGATGAGGTGTTACAGCTGCTTGATGTGACAAATAGTCCCTGCAGGCTTGATGAATTTATTGGAGTAAATAAGCTTACACAATAATGCTTGAAGGGGTGTTATAATATGCCTCTCATATATATATATATATATATATATAAAGAAAACCGGGGGAGGGAAACACATTATAAGCTCATTGACTGACACATCCCGAAGCACCTATCAGGATTTTTCAATTAATTCTCAGCAGTTGTCCCTTTGTCCCAATAAGAGGGCCTTAGTTATTGTATGTATATAGTGTTTGAGGTCTTGTTTTCTTATTATCTGTGGTCTTAGTCTGCCATCTATTGGATGGTAATTGGTATGACAGCTACTGAGGCCAAAGAGTGAGGAAAACAAAACAGCGTTTCCAATCCAAGTATATCTGTAACCAAATGTTGAATGTGGGAAAATATGCGGGAAAGTCTAAAGCTCTAACTTTGTTATTTCTACCACTATTTGATTCATATTATTCGTTTTATAAACGTTTATAAATTATTAGTATTACTATTATTATTATTGTTGTTATTGGTTCAGAGTATGTAATAGTATCCAGATACCAGTTGGCTGAGGGCATTATGACAACATGTGTATACCAGAATGGACAGTGTAGGTTACTCAATAAGATTACCGATGTAATGCTGAAAATAATCAGCTTGACTAAGATATAACTGTCTTTTCCCACTTGATATCTTCAGTTACATCACTTTAACATAATTTTAATCGAGTTTTGGAGATAAACCAAAATCACAACACCAGGTAAAACTGTAAAATGTTGATCGGTTTTACAGCGACTTCTACGGGAGACAAGTGTCATGACTGATCTGCTCTCCTTAGCTTTATCAACACTTCAGGAACAAGAACTGCACTGAATTGTTTTAAAAGTGGATGAATAACAACCAGACAAAGGACTTCTGTTTTATAATGTATTCATTCGATTAATTATAAAACATCGTTTGAGTATATAAATATGGGAAAGTATTCTCACGAAAGGTCACGTGTTCGTTCATATAGTGTGGGTTTATGTTCGTAAAGTACACTATCACGACACAGCCATAGGTTATTTCTCCCAGACATAACTTGTTGTTGTTATAATAAGGGTTGAGGCTTTTAGTTCTTAAATAAAGGGCTGAGCAGAAGTATAAAAGAAACGAGAGAAAAACACCGGACAGCGCCCATGGTCGAACTCTCAGGCCGCGGACCCATAGAGTGGAAACGTGAAATGTAGGAAGTAACCGTTGAGCTAAACCGATGCGGAGACAACAAGAGTATAACTTCTATAAGTAACTTACATGATCACAATAGTGGACACGTATGATAGTTTGTTTCGAAGGTTCTGTACAAAAGAGAGCAACGCGCTACTGGTGGGTAAACAACATTACGACACATTTACTGAGAAATAGAAAAATGACATGACGTGGTCTAGGCACCTTGCAGATCACGTGGTATAGAAACTCAGACCTAATGACTGACAGCGCAATGCTTTGTTTTGATTTGTTCATACTAAATGATGATTAAGAACAGAGTGAGATTCAGGCCATCTTATTCAGTTCTGCAAAAATAATAAAGAAACCTAAATCAATCCTGAAGAAAATGCCATCATTTACTCGGTCACCTTCTTCTATTTCCTACTTCTAAACGTGTTATGATTCTGACTCTATTATCAATGCGGCATTATATTTCACCGTAGGCCTATTGTGCGGGTTGTTTGTGGCATCATAACGACTGTAACAGACAGACATCTACGTGTCAATAGAAAACCGATGTAAGTGTTTAAAATAAGAAGATGTGACTTTGAGTTTACAACACAACAATGTTTTTCGAATTTTCTTACTTGATATATTGAGTTAAAAAATAGTTTTGAGGTCAAGAGCTGTGTAGAAGTATAAGAGAAAAACATCAGACAACACCCGTGGTCGAACTCAGCCCGCGGACCGATAAGTGGGCACGTTTGGTTGACAGAAGTAACGACTCAGCTAAACCGCTGCGAGTAAGTACTGAGTATAACTTATATAACTATCTAATGTGAGAATAATAGTGGACATATTGTGGACAAATGTTGAACATATTGTCTCGGTGGACTGTTTTTCAAGGTCCAGTTCAAAGGAGAGCAACGCACTTCTGTTGGGTAAACACGAGGCACATTTACAGAGAAATAGAAAAGTGGAATGACGTGACTCAGACGCTTCCTGAATAAGCAGGTAATCGCAGATCACGTGGTATAGTAACAGCCCGACGGCTCAATGCTTTGTTTGGTTGTATTGACTAAATTATGATTCATAAGAGTGAACACTGAAATTGAGATTATTGTGTTCAGTTCTGCAAAAATAATAAAGAAACCTAAATCCACCCTGAAGAAAATGCCATTATTTACTCGGTCACATTCTTTTATTTCTTTTGTATGAATGGCTTGTGTTCAAAACGTGTTATGACTCTGACTCTCTATTGTCAATGTATCGGACATCATATTTCATCGTATTGTGCTATACGGGTTGTTTGTGGCATCATGACGACTGTAACAGACAGACATCTACACTCAAAGAAATGACTCATTGGATGAACTCAATTAAATTGTTGGCAGGTTTTCCATCCAATAATTATATGCAACTCCAACTCAAATTTAGCACATCAGTGCAATACAATGTAATTAAGTTAGTCCAACTCATTTGTATCAAATACATCTTAAATAAAATACCGATATTCATTAAATTAAATTAATTTGTGTTTGTCCAACTCAAAATATAAACTAACTAACTAAGAAAATATGCAAACTCCACACAGAAGGAGTGGCCCGACTGGGAATTGAACCCACAGACCTTTGGCTTTGAGGCGACAGTGCTAGCCACTTCACCACCGTACAGCCCTGAAAGTATTTTCACCATGTAAACAACTGATTTTCAGCTGGCGCATGCGCAAAGGGTAGTCCTCAATTAAACACATTTATTTTGAGTTGATATGCACACCATCTAACCTAAATAAATCTAATAAATGAAAGAATTCATACATGTTGTGTTCCACCCATTAAATATAAATATCTATTTTTGTAATTGATTTATTTAAATGTATCAAACTATATTTAAATGTGTCACCTCGAAGAAGGGCTTGAATCGTTTTTGTGAGTGTAACGTAAATAAATCTAATAAATGAAAGTATTCATACATTTTGTGTTACACCCATTCAAAATAAATATCTTCGTTTTGTAATTGATTTATTTAAATGTATCAAACAATATTTAAATGTGTCACCTTTAAGAAGGGCTTGAATCGTTTTTTTGAGTGTATATGGTAAATAGATAACCGATTTAAGTGTTTAAAATAAGAAGATGTGGCTTTGAGTCTACCACACAACAATGTTTTTTGACTTTTCTTACTTGATATATTGAGTTAAGAAGAGTTCCTATAGGTAAAGAGCTTTGTAGAAGTATAAGACAAAAAGAAAGAAAAACACCGGACAGCGCCCGTGGTCGAACTCGCTAGCCCGCGGACCGATAGAGTGGATACGTCTGGTGTAGGAAGTAACCACTGAGCTAAACCGATGCAAGAAGATAACGAGTATAAGTTATATAAGTATCTTATGTGAAAATAATAGTGGACAAATTGTGGACATATTGTCTCGGTGGACTGTTTCACGGGTCCAGTTCAAAGGAGAGCAACACACTTCTGTTGGGTAAACAAGAGGCACATTAACAGAGAAATAGAAAAGTGGAATGACGTGGCACAGACGCTTCCTGAATAAGCAGGTGCATCGCAGATCACGTGGTACGCTATAGTAACACAGCCCGACGGCTCAATGCTTTGTTTGGTTTTATTGACTAAATTATGATTCATAAGAGTGAACACTGACATTGAGATTATCGTATTCAGTTCTGCACACTACGAAACCAAAATAAAATGTATTTTTTTAATCAGCCTCCTTTTTATATTTATTTTTTACGAATGGCCTATATGCTCAAAAGAGTGTACGTTATCACTCTGACTCAATCTATTGCCAATGAATTGGAAATGATCTCTTAGCATATTCCGTAATTCTAGAGAAACTGAGACCGGACGAGTTCACCGCATACCCGGATTGAATTTTGAATGACGTCATCTTTTAAGGAAAGGAATATGAATTTGGTCTCGTTGACATGAAAACTCCACTAGGAGGAGCTAAAGACTAATACAAGACTGCCATAGTACCATGTCCACCCATCCCTCTGACTCTCTCTCTCTCTCGATGCTGAGCTGATTTATTCTCTCCCACCTTTCCTCTCACCTTTAAATCCCTTTTTTTCTGTTTGGGTCTTCCAATATTGTGGTGATACTTTCGACAGAGTTCAGCAGGACATTTTGCATACTGCGGAAAGTGATGAGGTTAAGCTAATTGCAGGTGGAAGTCACCCTTCCTTTCATCACGTGTCTCGGTTATATATATATATATATCTTACTGTATGTATATACTGTATATATATATATATATATACAGTATATACATACAGTAAGATACAAACCGAAAAAGAGAGATTTAAAGGTGAGACTAAAGGTGGGAGGCCATCTATGCATGGAGAGAAAATAAATCCTCGGGGAGGAAGGCAGGTGAGAGGAGATAAGACCAAACACAGACAGAAGAAACATGTGACAGACTCAGTAGCAGAAGTGGTGAAACGACGACAGGAAAAGGAAGAGCCAGGATAGGGGAATCGAGAGGCAGGAAAAAGAGGGAAAGAGAGAGAATAGAGGGCTTCGTCCACATGTTCCTCAGCTGTGTAAACTGAAGGTCTCTGCTGCTTCTCCAATTCCCCCGAAGTCGGGGGATATTTATAGGAGGCTGGCAGTGGCAGTCAATGGACCCTTGCTCTGTCACACCCACTAACATTATTAGTATTACTTTATATGCGCAAAAATGGAAAATGTCTGCAACTCGAGAAGACTACAGAGACAGTGGGTGCAGGTCCAGTGTCTCACTCCCTCTTAGTGTGTGTGTGTAGGTGTGTGTGTGTGTGTGTTTCTCTATACTCATGTTGGTGAGACATGGCATTTAAGAGGAAGCGAGGAGACAGAATGAGAGGGAGAAGAGAAAAACAGGGAGAAGTTGGCATGTATTAAGGGGTGTAACCTGATCTACTGAACTTATTAGAGCTGTCAAAGAGTGAGAAAAAAGAGAGGGAGTGAGAGAGAAAAGAGAGAGGAAGTAAGAGAGAGAGGTGGAGCAGGGCTAGACAGACACAGACATGAGCACATATTCCAGCTCCAGATTATAAGATTCCCGCAAGTTGTAGACGTGTTGAAACAGACGACACACACACATGCACAAACACTCACACACAGGTCCGGGTCCACCTGGTAACAGATGCAAACTCAGACACACATGCAGAAACACAAACACTCTGATAGACATAACAGACGTGCACGCGCATGCACACATGCTGGGAAAGGAGGAAATTCCAGAGGGAACAGGTGGGAGTGGCGATAGCAATCTATCAGGATGACTTTGATCTTCCCCATGCCTCTGTCACAACTGCTGAAATACACATAGGATGACCAGGCCGGTCTCCAATTATTCAGAATGTGCATATTTACGCACACGGAGGCAACAACATCACCACACCAAAATACGCGCAAAGTAAAATTGTAGTGTTGATGGAGTGAGTGCCCATCAGATAATATGAGCACAAGTTGAAATGCATCCTAAGTAAGGCGGTTCAGTCCGTCTTGTTGTCTTCCCATGCTTCCGTGTGTTCCGTCTAAAGCAGAGGCGGAGAGAACGTCTCTTGTCCTGGCTGTGTTCAATGAGACACAGTGATCTGAAGGGGGCAGTGTTGAGAGGCTTCAGGGAGTTGAGTTGCGCTTCACCTGAAACATAAACATTACCATGGGGATGTTGTGGTCTCGATAGGTGAGAGGAAACAACAATATGCATCCTTTCCAGTACGCGTACGCATCATTTAATCATTTAACCTTTAGAAGTTCTCGTTATTGTCAACGAGGTGATCTGAGATGTGAGGGAAGTAAGAAAAACATGAGGATGGAAAAAAGGAAGGAAAGAGGGAGACAGAGAGGAGACAGAGACAGAAGTCAAAGCTCAAAGTGTGTGTGAGTTTGCTTTTGTGGATGCGTGTGTGTGTTCGTGTGAGTGTGTGTCCTCAGGGTGACCACACCTTAGGACACACACGTATCATTCAGTACAATGTCTCATCACAAGGAAGAACACATCAGAATATCCGTAGTATCAGCCAAGTGTGTGTGTGTGTGTGTGTGTGTGTGTGTGCGTGTGTTTGTGGGCGGGCGAGCGGGCGAGTGCCAATGATGAGAGTGGAGAGCCCCTGCCTTAGGGGCCACAAAGTCAGCTGATTGACAAGCTACATGAACATGAATGTGCCTGTGTGTAACCCTCTCTGTACCAAATCCTCCTAATCACACCACTTCTCCTCTTTTGTCCTCTCTAGCCACCCATCCCTCCCTCCACTTCCCCTCTTCATCCTCCAACCATCCCTCCTTCTTCCACCTCTCCATTTCTTACAGTTCTTTTTTATTGGGACGTAGGCGCATATTAATGACCCCCTCGGTAATGAGCTACTTTAAAGCATAAAAAGGCATGAATGGAGGTCTGCCCATGAACAGGTTTGCACATAAACACGGCGGTCAGCTCGCATCGTGTGCTGCTCGGCCAAAACATGAGCAGCCATCGAGAAAACATGCAAGGAGGAAAAAAGTAAATCGTGACGGAAACCATTTGCAGAAATTATTCATTTCCCTCCTTTTTTATGTTTTCCTTGAGCTGACTGTACACCCCTCCCTCTCCCCAGTCTCCCTCTTTCACTCTCACTCTTTCCCTCTCGCACATTCCACTCTTTTTTGCATATCTCTTACCCCCCCCATACACACACACACACTTGCGCTATACCTCACCACTTTTAAATCAACTCTCCTTCCTCCTCTCATTCTCTTTTTCTTTCTTTCTCTCTCCCTCTCCACCTCATTCCCTTCCTCCCCTCACTACCTGACATGGTGGCTCGATGCCCAATGAGTCACACCTCTGTTAAAATCATCAGAGATGGAGGGAGGGAGGAGGAAGCAACAAAAAAAAGAAATCGTCAGGGAGAGAGAAAAAGCAGGAGAGTGTGACAGAGAGAAAAATATAGAAAATAAAAATGGGAGGAGAAAAAGTTAGAGAAGCAGAAAGAGGGAGCCTCCAGGGAGAGAAAAGAACATCGAGTGCGCTTAACTTTTTGACTCCAGTAGTCAGTGTGTGCTTGTCAGTAACAGTTAGCCTGCAGACAACAACACTTTCCACACACTATATGCACACACATGCATACACAAATACATACGCACACACAGCCATACACAAACAGTCACACAATGGCATCTTGCATTAGCCCACCTGCATGCTCGCAGGCACACACACACACACACACACATACAGCAATCAGACATGCAAACACACTAGAGTAGAAAGTGTGGCTGCAGCCCTGCCTCTTTACATCAGCCTCCCCCACCCTCTCTAGCCGTTGCCCATGGTTACCACACAAACACTCCCTGTTGGGCAACACTGGGAGTCAGGAGAGGACGTACATGGGTCACACACCTCCCCAAGCGCTTTGAGTTTAAAAGCAGTTGTATGTGTTAAAGTGTGTTTTTGCCTTTTGTGCGTATGTTTCAGGCGGGAATTAAATAGCTTTTGGATAACTAGTTCCTGCTTGTTGAAGCAGCGTTAATATCCAAGGTGACGCAATAAATACATGCGCTGCAAAAAGCAAGAAATACAAGATGGAAGGATTATGGTCGGTCGAAAAAAGTATCGTTTACTACAGTAGGTCTCCCTCGTCCTCTGATTTGACTCATGACGACCCTTCTCCATGATCTGTGACCCTCTCTTGCTCGCCACAGTGGGGGCGCGAGCTTTAACAAGGCTTGTGTTTTATGAACCCCGAGGGATCGCTGCAAGCTGTGTGGATGTCGCTGCGTGCCACGTGCCTGCCATCATTCAGCGGGGTCGTTTTTGAACAGTGCTGTGCCTCGGTCAAACACGCTCATGCTTCTGACACGGGCTTGTGTGTAAATCAATCAAATGGTTTTTTCTGTCTTTTACATCATCAGGTTGGCTTATCACCACGTGTCCAGATGGAGGGGAACAGAGTTGGTTTCATGTTTCCTTTATCTTGGGTTTTGCACTCAGGGATTCGTTTTGAATTTAGGGAAAGTGAAAGACGACAGCAGAAGACTCTTTAGTACCTCTACAAATGGCACAATCTATTCTGCTTTGATGGGGTCAATCCTAAGTGAAGCCCAAGGCTTAGGAAGCGGAACAAGCCTCTACCCATAGCTGTAATGTTTTTAAAGCCATACCAGCCAGCCACAAAGCTCCTTCTGCCCTTTGTACAGAACACACCAGACAACCCTTGGAAGCCATCCATGACAAAGCACATTCCCAAAGTATTTTTTTCTTCTTTTTTACAAGTGTGGAATGGGGTCGAACAACAATTACGGTAAAATGTGACTAATATGTCACAGACATGCTGGTGTGTTTTTTTCTGACCTACTCTTTCTTTTTTCCCTCTTTTCCATCCATCCTTTTCTCTCTTCTCGAAAATTATTCACTTCAAACCCCTGTAATTACAAACAAAAGTGCTGACTCTTCTCCAGCTGAAACAATGATAATGATGGAGAATAGTTAGTGTGCGCGTGTGTGTGCATGCGTGTGTGTGTGTGTGTGTGTATCTTCATCAAAGCGGCGTTGACGTTGATGGGTGTAGAAAAATATGTGGAGGACAGAGAGGATTAACACAATCTGGGCACGAAGCCCCACAACTGAGAGAATAGTGTGTGTGTGTGTGTGTGTGTGTGTGTGTATATGTTGACTCGGTCTTGATAGCAACGATCCAACACACAGCTGCTCCCAAAGCTTGGCATTTAAATGAAGCAATTCGAGACTTGGAGCAAATGGAATACAGACAGAGGCAGATAGAAGAGATTTGAGGATCAGCGGCAAACTCAAGAGCAGGTTGCACTTATTCTTGGGCTGTAAACAACATAACAGTGATGAGCATATAGTGTGTGTGTGTGTGTGTATGTGAGTGCGCGTGTGTCGGGGTGTGCGCGTTTGTCTGCGTGTGTGTGTGTGTGGACAGAGAAGGTGACGTGACTTTTGAATCTTGCACCAGAATATGAATGTGCAGCTGAACTGTAGGTAGAGTACCGTGTGCGGTGTAGTCGTATCTAGGCCACATGTATGCATGGTTGCGAGGTAGAGAATGTACTGCCTGGTTGTGTTTGGAGCGGGCCCAGGCCAGAGGAGCTCAAAGCACTGAATGTCATCATCAGAGCTGTCGGAGAGCCAAGCAGTAATCACACCCAGATCACCTACACACTCACGCCAACTTACAACACCAGTCACCCCAGAGTGGTGTGTGTGTGTGTGTGTGTGTATTTGTAAAAAAAAGCAAAGAAAAAAAAGCAAGACTGATTGAGAGGCAGAAAGCGAACGAAAGACAATAAGTATATGTGCATGCAGCAGGTATGCATCCTGGGTTACCTTCAAAAGTGTGTGTGCGCAGACAAGCATGTGGTCATAGTGTGAGCAGTGAGTGAGTGAAGGCTATACATGTGTGTTGGAGAGGAGGGTGTGTTTTTTCTCTCCTCTTTCTTCCTCCCTCTCTCCATGTCAGTCTTATATCCCACCCCTCAATTTTCCATTTTTACATGCAGCTCCAGATGTGAAGGCATTGAAATATTAAATTACAGAAATGGGCTTGTTTTTGCACTTTGGCTATACCAAAAACAAACCAGCCCGTGCTCTCTCCTGACCTGACGCACACTCTTTCTCACACTTTGATCACCACATTTCAAACTGTGTGACCATACATTGCAGGTGAAAAGAGCAAAGTACAGTAATGCTTGGTACTTACTCAGTTAGTGGTTTGATTTGGCTTTCAGACTCATATTTTAAGCATATTACTTGTTTTCAATTGTAAAAACAATGTTTATTTTTTGAGGACAACCTGTCCACACACTTTGCATGAGAGTCAGGCCGCAGCCACCGCAGCTGGAGCTTTGATCAAAATTGCCTCACAGTGCAGTCCCAGTAAACACCACTAGATGCTGGCTAAAAGAAAGCCTTGACTGTACTCAAGTCAACAGACCATTTAGTTACATATAAATAAATGTTCATGGTTTCATGTTTGTTTTTTGTTGCAGCTATTGCCAATGTCAGTAGCTGATTTTCATCTGAGAAGTTAAAATGAATTGGATCAAGTTATTTGTAGCTAAATATAACGGGACATGTAAAACAACTAATAATTTGAAAGGGCTTTTTCTGGCCCATCATATCGAGAGTCTCTAGACATAAATGTTCCTCAATAAATGAATGATTATTGGAAGAGTGTATTTGCTTGGTTGATTTGTGTGATTATCTCTAATTATCACTCTCAGCTGTTCCATTTGCTCCACCATCTTCAGCTTGGCTCCACACCATATCCAACACATGGCAGTGATGGTAACCCCACCAGCAGCATCGAAAAGGACCTGAAGAAACATATGAATGTCCTCATCTTTCCCAGGCTTTTTAAAACAAGATGAAAAAGTTATGAAAGAAAAAAATTGTTCACTTTCAATGAGGGAAATTAGATGAATGCATGTCGCAGTTTGTTTGAGCCAGACATAATGATTAGACAAAGCATGAACTGGATGTTGTGATTGCAGAGAACGAAGGAGAGTGACACAAGTATTGGACCAATAAATTCAAGTAATCTGGATTGAGAAATGATGTTACTTTGATTCATATAAGCACTGTTATATATAGAATATTTCCTTTTGATAGTTATATTTTCTCTTAATGCAAATTACATTTAAATTTACTTACCATATCAGCTGATCTTCTCAATATCATTTGGGGAAAATATTAAACGTTTTACATAATTTACGAACATAATGAACTTAATTCACAAACATATTCGATCAAGAGACGCTGCAGTTGAACAGTTTGGTTGTTAAAAGTGGACGAGAACCGGTGATATCAGTGGAATTCAGTCAAGTCTGAAACTTGACTGAATTCAACAGAACATATAACAGTAGCTTACACAATCATAATGATAAGTTAAAAAACAAACTAATTCTCAGAAAAAGTCCATTATTCTCCGAGAATCACTACATGTAGTTCGATTCTAGAACACATTGTGACATCACCTGTTGGCTGTCAATGACCGGGGGATGGTTTGAATGAGGAACGTAGTGCAAAGTTTTTTTGGTTTGTTTGTTTTTTTACTGGGCTTAACAAAAGCAACTGGATGATCAGTGCTGATACAAAAAACATGTTGCGTTAAGGGCAGTTTGAAAGGTAAGCAGTCCCAGACTTTCATGATGACCATTCGTGCAGGGTCTTTAAATTTAAAAGCAAATATTGCCAATAGCTTGTCTTAACATACAATTCAATTTGTACTAATGCAGCCCAAAGATAATTACCATGGTGGTCCTTGTTTGAGAGAGAGAGAGAGAGAGAGAGAGAGACAGAGAGAGACAGAGAGAGAGAGAATAGTTCTTCAAGGAAAACAAGACAGTTTAAAACATGCAGTGTGTAAAACCCAGGGCCTAATAAATCTGAAATAAGTGATTAGGAATTCTTCTAAAGAATTTTATGTATATTCAGTAATGAGAGTATGGGCATCCAATAAAGAACTTAATCGTTTCCTCTTCTTTATGGCACGCCTTCTGATTATACTGCAGACAACACATTGGCATGAAAGACTAACGTAGCATTAGCTATCATTAAAATGTTACACCAGGCCCAAATATCTGTGGCTCTCCCTTTTGCACATATTGTTCTGAATATGTAGCCCCCTGGTCACCTTCCTCATAAACCCGGAGCTATCCCAGGGATACACATGACTTACTGATTGAGTGTAGACAACCTGATAGCAGTTTAGGATCGCAGTAGAGTTAACACACTGTCAAATGCCATGCAATGAGCGCCTCAACACGGGACATATGAGAGCAACATGTGAGCGTATGCTGGACGTGTGTACGTCTGTGCATATGAGAGGGGTGAGTGTGAACTGACTGTGTATCTTTGCGTGTGTGTGTGTGTGTGTGCACACGTCTGTTTGTGTGTGTGAGGGCTACCCTGCTCAGGGCATTGACTGAATTGTTTCCACATGTGTCTTAACGCAGAGTTCTGGGCGGGTTTGGAGCACAAGGGAGGAGAGGGGGCTGCTAAGGTTGGTGTGTGTGTGTGTGTGTGTGCGTGGGGGGGGGGGGGGGGGGTC
The DNA here is from genome assembly GCF_029220125.1 of Pseudoliparis swirei. Classification (NCBI taxonomy): domain Eukaryota; kingdom Metazoa; phylum Chordata; class Actinopteri; order Perciformes; family Liparidae; genus Pseudoliparis; species Pseudoliparis swirei. The sequence continues at coordinate 14,365,365 of NC_079406.1, read as the reverse complement.
AGGTTACATAGCACCATGCAGCACATCTGGGCTGCAAGAGCAGAATTAGATTTCCCACGACTGAAAACACAAAGTCGACACACACTCACATGTGTCTGCACACACCTTGATGAACCACGATCGGTACACAAACATCTGTGATCTGTAAGCCGCGAGCATGTGCACAAGCACTCCCACAAAGCGACAACACACGGAGCATGAGTGCACACACACTCAGCTACCGCACACATTGTACAAACAGCTACACACTTCCTTATTTATGTTCTGCAGGTTAGGCTTCTTGTATCATACTCTGTTGCTTTTTAACCTTCGTCTTTCTAATCCTTAATACACACACACACATGCGCACACACACACACACACACGCTCAAACACCACTTCTTCCTTGGCACAGCTGTCCCAAATGCTGCGGGCACACAGGCGTTTCACTGGCACGACACATGGAAGGAAAATCTGAATGTGTTCTCACTAATCATTCCCCTATTCCACCAAGAAAGAGCGAGAGAAAGAGAGAGAGAGAGTGATGTGGAGGACTGAAGGATGAGGAAGGACGAGTGCAGGGACTGGACGACCTGCGTAGCAGGTGTCAAAAGGTGAGGAGGCAGGAGACAACCAGTGTCATAGCAAAAACATGAGAAGAAAGAGAGACTGACGGAGTGGGATAAAAGCAGGTGAGAGGTGAACGGATAGGGAGAGCTTGTGGGAGAGAGAGACCGAGTGGGATGGGATAAATGGGGGCATGCCAGTACCATAAATGTTTAATTGCCAGCAGGTTTATTCATGTTAAGAGAGAGCAGAAGAAAGAGAGAGCTTAAACAGTACAAAATCTGTCTAGAGCCCCCAAATCTAATTTACACAACAAACAGAATGAGGAGAGAAGAGAGGGCAAATCGGAGGGGAAGGGAAAAGAGGGGGGGGGGGATGCTAATTGGCTACAGTTGGGCATGTCTGGCCTGAGATGAAAGAAGAAGAGGACAGAGAAAAAGGGAGCAGGAGGGAGGGATGAGAGTAGAAGACAAGGAAGAGTGTGGACTACACAGACTGATGGATGGATGGATGGGAACACATGGAAGAAATAATTTCATATTCTCTCCCAAAACAACAACAGAAGGAATTAAAGCAATGATGAATGATGGTGATGTCTGTTCATTCACATCGCAGTAGACACACATCATGGGTCTTGAGAACTGTTGAGACTGAAGATCCTGGAGCTGCAGGTCACTTCAATATACTTCTCAAATAAATCTCAAAGCATGATTGACATTCATCGACTAAATGCACGTCCTTCTATCTCAGCGAATTAAATACTTCAAATTACTTTTAAAAGGAGGGAAATCAATTCAGTTTCAGCCACGCAATATGGGTCACACATGATTGGCATCTGGTCAGTAGCTACTGTTCATTGGGCTAAGCGTTGAAATGGACGAGAGGAAAGAACAGCCTGCACGGTGTTGTATTTCACTATCCTCGTCTTATTGACACTGCATCAGTATTTCTCCATGTGTCGATGCAAAGACTTTGAATGGAATCCACAAATGAGTCGGATTGGACTTTCCCAGCTGTGCAGAGGTTTGGCGTTGTCCGTGCTGCTGGTGCAGGGATACTGGAACTGTTTTGACTTGGCGGGTCCTTCCTAAATTGAAACAACTCATAACCTCAACTGCAGCGAAAAAGGATTAAAATTCTCTCGGTCCCCAGCGCAAAGTGGACCTTGTACACGGTTTATGGCAGGACCCTCTCCCCCTCACCCCATTTTGTCTCTCACTCGGTATATCTCTCCCATTTTGTCTCTCATCTCCTGTTCCATCACATGTTACACCTCCTCCCTTCCTCTCCTGCGTTTTCGCTTAAGCTTATTCCTGTATTACCCCAAATATCCCCCCCCCCCCCCGCCAGCCACGTGTTGAGAGCAGAACCCAAATGTCACAAAGCAAACATGATACCAAGTGAATAGGTCAGCATTGTCCAAAGCAAGGTCAGAGTGTTTCTTGGGCTTGACCTGCCTTTGGATGAAGACGTGTTTATTGTGGCTGAACCAAAGGTAGGGACATTCTGAAAAAATGTTCTCCCTCACTGTGTAAAGCAGACGTATGTCTCCAGGCTGATACCGCATCTGTGCTTTGTTAAACATATTACTGTTACGCAAGAATCTGGGGCAACGAACAACAACACTTGCTAAATATTTTGTTTATTGAAGTTAAAAATGCATACAATTGCGGTCATGAATCTTGCTTGAGAACACTTCACTCTCATTAATCATGAAAACAAAGCAGCTTTTACAAGGAAAATAAACCCCAGGCAGGCCACTGGTGGAGAAAACGCCTTGTGTGTGTACCTGACGAGGTTTGGATTTGAGCCAGGAAAGCGGGTCAGAGGGTGCTGTGCTGCGGGAGATCTGTTTGGAGTCTACTCTGTGTGTGTTTCTGTGTTCAGCCCGGTTTAGCCCGTCTCCGATTTACAAACATTTAAGGCCTCGCTGCTGCACTGTTTCATTTTTCATTTAGTCGCGGCCCAAGGCCATGTTCCAGATTGGAGACCGCTACACAGAACACCGCTGCACTCTGCAAGCTGCTTCCCCTCCTCATCGTCTGGTCTGGTCTGAGGAGATGAGGACCTGCCGGTGACCCCATAGCCTGCAACACACACACTCACATTCTTGCACATTTCTATATGCACGCTCACACACACACATAAACCTAAGCCGAGCGCAGACATATTTCTGCTCGCGCGCACAAACTTACACAAGCGAGCCAAGAAAACACAGACAGATAGGCAGACAGAACACACACACTCAGACAACATGCGGAATAAGCCGTCTAATTCCACTAATACGTACAAATCTGCCGAGACAGACAGGTATGACACAGCAGCAACTACAAAACACAAAGAGAGTATACACACTCCAGTACACTGTTGTGTGTTTATGAAGATTTAACTCAGGTACAGGGGGTACGCACACACACTGAAATACCTGATAGCCAGTTACATGCATGCTGTATTGTCCCACAAACATTAACACACACATATGCATGAACACCACATCTGGACCTATACACACACACACACACACACACACACAAACAGAAATATATATACACACTGCATACAGGCACACACCTGTGGTTTCAGACTAGCACACAGAACTCTTTGGTCTTAGAGCTGTCTTTCCCACTTAAAGTTAGTGCTGCTTGTGAAGAGGACCTGACAGACACACACGCGCACACACTGCGATGAGTACCCTGCTGGAGCAGAAGACCTGACGAAGCTGAATTCCCCCCTGCTCCCCTTTCCTATTTTCCATCTGCCTCAGCGTAGGAGAACCTGTGTGGGGAAAACGAATGCCCGCCATTCACACGCCACGCTTTAACTTTCTCTACGCACTGTGACACTCCTTAGAACACACACACGCACAACGCAGACGCACAACGCAGACGCACTGCTAATCCGCTTCGTCAATCTCCGCAGTTTCCCTCGGCTTTATATTCACTCATTTGTTTCCATGCAGCCTCTCGGTCGTCTGTCTTTACTCGTTCTTCCAATTGCCTCAACTCCAGCCTTATCTCCTATCGTCACCCCCCCCCCTTCATCCATCCCTTTGTCGTTTCTGTGGTGCTGTGTGGTTGACCAACAGCCAGGGAGAGACAAGTGCAGGAGTGCCGGCCAAACTTGCCTGCCTCTGCCCAAATTACATGGGACAGTAACAATTACCCTGTGGCCAACCAAAGCGTTTCCTGGGTTAGTGCTGGTGACGCGTGCCCCCCCCCCCCCCTTTGCTGTGGTTACAGGGGGTGTCATTAGACGCTTGTTTTACTGCAACCCCAAGAACGTGCCCGCTGGCCGCATTCACGCCACGGGAAGCACGACTGCAACGTTCCAATAACTTTGCAGAGCCTGATGGATGACAAATGGGAGAACGTTACTGGTAACGCTGGAGCTTGTAGTAAATTCCTGCTGGCCAAGGGGGAGATGCAAAGGAAACATTGCAAGGAAAAAGATGCATTCTAGTAAAGCTGCTGGGACTTCTGGGAAGCTGATAAGTGTGAGCTGTTTTTGTGGCATTCAAAACACTGGGGAGGAGAGCCGTATGGACAAGTTATCCCTCACACAATGCAAAGTGCAGATGTTGAGCGAATAAATAATTTATTCGGAGAAGTGTGTTTTTGACATGCAATACTGGAGAGAAATTAGGCGAATCTAGTTGCAATAAAGCAGTTTGAAGAATGGAGCTGAAGGTGATCTTCCCTATGTTCCCCCCGGCCAAGAATTCAACTGAAATGGCTGAAGCATGTTTGACTTAACCCTTGTGTTGCCTTTGGGTCATTTTGACCCGATTCAATATTTAACCCTCCTGTCGCCTTCGGGTCAATTTGACCCGATTCAATGTTTAATGTCGGTGTTCTTCGAGTCAACAAACAAACATAAAGTACCTCACACTTAAACTTGGAAAACAATATTAATTCTAATAATTTTCTGGAGATTTTAATAGCTGGGGTCATATTGACCTCAAGGGTAAAATATGTTAGTAAATATAAAGGTAACAGGAGGGTTAAACATTGAATCGGGTCATATTGACCCGAAGGCGACAGGAGGGTGAAACATTGAATCGGGTCAAATTGACCCGAAGGCAACACAAGGGTTAAGTAGCGTTAACAGGTTAGCTATGAAGCAAGGATGTAGGTCACTTCGCCTCGTCACTTGTGTGTCACTATGTATCGTGTTGTGTGTTCTAGGGATGCTTTCTCTATGTTTCACAACTTCTTGCTGCGAACGCGAACCAAGGAGGGGGGTGGGGTGGCCGACGCATCCATTTATTTTGGTCGAAGAAACTTGTGCTCCACGAGCGGACTTTCTCTTCCACATCTGCCCGAGACACTGCACAGATGGTACAGTATGTCATCGTACAAATCTAAAAACATGAACCAAATTTCCCTGTTTTTTATTAGAACCAAACAAAGGAGAGTGAGAGTAAAAGAAGGGGAACAAAAGATCGAAAAAGATGGATCTCCATTGAGGAAAGTAGGCAAACGGAGAAGGGAAAGAGTAAGTGATTGACGCACACAGCGGGGAAAAGGGTTTGGAGGGATTGTCTGGCGAGAGGCAGAGTGACGTAATGGATGAGCGGAGAGAAGGATTAGTCGAGTGACAGAGATGAAGGGATGCTCTCTGGTGTCACCCGTCCTCACTCTCACTCCGTCCATCACTCATCAGGAGCATCATGGGGCTCCAGAGTGTGTGGCAGCAGCTGCGCACGTGTACATATGTGTAATCAATTTGTTTGCATACATTTCAAAGTCTGTTTATGCACATGTGTATTGTATGTATTAATATTCATTGTGTCAATCTTTCAATAATAATCGGCACCATGTGTCTTTGTGCAAAGTGTGTGTGTTATGTATTCAAGTGTGTGTCACATGTGTGTAGTGTGTGTCTACAAGCAATGTGTCGACTTCTCGTTGCCCATCTGGTGCTGCTATGCTGCTCAGCCAGCTCTCTAATAGCTCCAATAAGCCTGTGGTTTGCTGTCTCATACACACACATGCACAAATACACTCGCAGAGATTCACATATGTACACACTGGTGGATGAATACACTCACATACTTACACAGTTCATACAAACCTTTACACTCATGCTCCTCTCACTGTTATTCTTCTTCCAAGAGAAAGAGGCCGACAAAAATGACGATTTATTTACTTTGAGCTCTGTTCTATGGCAAGGCTGCCAGTACCAGAAATAAAAAGAGTCAAAGAGTGAATGAGAGGAGGGAGTAGGAAGGCTAAAGGTTGACGAACAACAGAAGAAGACAGCGTGAGGAGTGGTGGACGAACAGGAAAAGAAGGAGCCAGAAGGAGTCACAGGTTGAGAAAGAGTTTGTTGGTGGATGTGGAGTAGCAAAATGTGGTTTGGTCCAGTGCAGCGTTTGGTTGTGTTAGTCTGCCTGTGGCTTGTGTGGGTTGGGCTGAAAGAAGCAGGGAAACAAACCCGAGCAAAAAAGTAGTTGAATTTATTCTGAGCACTTGAAAACACACATTACTAATGCTACGTATCTAGCAAGTGATTTTTGTCCATGTTGAGGTTTTTAAAAGTCTCTGATGAGACGAATTAAGGTTAACCTCATACATTTCAAATATGTTGAGCTGTGTTTGTTTGTGCAGGTCCACTGGAGGCGGCACTCAGCCCTGCCCAGCCTGGCCCAGGACTCCGATCAGTAGCAGAGTGTCTTTCTACCTAGCAGAGCCACACAGTTCCAGCAAACGTATTTACATTCGGTGGAAAAATACACCTTTTCAAATATTCCTTATAAGTCATTTCTACCCAGAGAAATATCTCAACACATGTCAACAGGACAAATTGTCAACTTAGCTTTGACGTGATTCCCCTGGATGTGGTGGATTACGCTCAGATTCAAAGCCAGGTTGTTCCAGTTCATCCAACAAAACAGGTCTCTCTTCAAGCCAATGTTTATATGAATCCCCTTGGGGAAAGCCAGGTGTTGCCAGTGTACACACGCCGAATGCGGTTTGGGGAGTTTACCTCAGCGCGCAGACTACAGGTGCTTGTAGGAGTGTGCTGCGCTGCTACGAAGATAAGATGCTGAGATGGGAGGTGAGCATGTGTCCCACGACCCCTGAACAATGTAGTCAGCACTGAGATACAGACAACCAGATTGACACACACACACACACACTTAGTGCCTGTCTACTCTGAAGGCCAAGGTTGCCACAGTTACCTGCTCTCTCTCTTTCGGTTCCTTCTTCCGTTCTTTTTCATCCCTCTCTCTCCCTCACTCGTTCTTTTTCATCCCTCTCTCTCCCTCCCTCCTCTTCTGTTAATCTGTTCCAGAGCATTGTGATCACATGGAAAAAAACATAGCAAGTGCACATATTTCCTCCTTAGCCAAGAGTGAAAAAACACACACAGGGGTGGGGTGTAGGGGGTTGGAAGGGAGAAGAAAAAAAGCGAAATAAACTGTTTATTCAAAGGCAGCGCTGAGCCCTTTTGTTGTGGTGGGGACCTGTCTTTTATTAGCAGCCTGAAAAGCCTTCAAAGGCTGGAAAGACAGAGGACATGCCAACAGACGAGTGTATACAAGGCAGAGGAGAGAGGAGGGGAGGGGGAGATGGGAGAGAAAGGGGGGACGTGAAGGGGACAGGGCAAAAAGGTTTAAGGTTTAGACTTAGAGGTTTAGAAAAGGTTTAGAAAGAGGCAAACGGAGAGGGTCTGGGGACATGAATGGGTAGAAATGTCTCGGGGGGATGGAGGAGTTGATGGAGGGTTGAGAACTTGAGATTGTGCCACTGGCAGTGAGGACACCGAGCGAAGGCCAGCGCAGAAGGAAAAGGGGCGTGCTGGGACAGTTCCAGATGGACCATAATATGGGGAAACTGTTCAGAACTGTTCTCATATGTTTGCAGCTTTTTACTCTGGCAGGACTTTCACAGAGTCTTGTAACTGATTTTGTCAGTGTGTGTGCATGTGTGTCTTTTGGGGAGGTTAAGCGCAGAATGATGTTTTATATCAGATTTTGATAGTTTGAAAAAAGGTTCTGGCTAGTGAGAGCATGTGGTGTCTGTGTGTCTCAGTCTGCATATGGTTATGAGTGTGTGTTTGTCAGCGTGCTGTGTGGCTGTGTGGCTGTGTAGGTGTGTGAATAAACGTACATGTGTGCGGGAGATGGATGTATTTGGGGATAGCTTTGAGAGGCAAAGGAGACATTCCCTCGTTGCGTAACTCCAACTCTCTTATCTCTGCTCTCAAAGCAAACTGTCAATGCTGCATTCCCATCTCTCTCTCTTTTTCTCTCTCTCTCTCTTTTCTCTCTCTCTTTCTGGATCAAGTCTTCAGGGCCACAACCTTTTTGCTTTCCTCCCCTCTCACCCTGCTTTCCATCTCATCTACTGTGTATTCAAGCTGTTTGTCTACTTTGGAAAAGTGCTGTTAAAGTGATGTGGCCACTCTGATCCAACACTGTGTGTGTGTGTGTGTGTGTGGGTGTGTGTGTATGTGTGTGTGTGTGTGTGTGTGTGTGTGTGTGCTTAAAATATGCTGATGGTATGAACTGTATGTGCAATGTGTGTGTGTGTTGTGTGTATGTGTGTTATGTGTGTGTGTTGTGTGTATGTGTGTTATGTGTGTGTGTTGTGTGTATGTGTGTTATGTGTGTGTGTTGTGTGTATGTGTGCACTCTGTGCACGGTGACCGCTCTTGAAGCCGAATCAAAGTGCTCTGCTTTCAATAAGAGTCACAATCAGCAAAGTGGCAGCAAGCAATGACATCACTGCAGCTGGGTCCCCAGCTGGAGCACAGAAAGGACTTTGGCAAGTGTGTTTGTGTGTGTGAGTGAGTGTGTGTCGACGTATGTGTGTAACAAGGTCAAAGATCAGTGTATGTGTAGTTTATTTGTAATATGCATATTTCATGCAATTCTTAAACTCTGAGGCCAAGCAAAATGGCAGCAGGTCCATGCCAAGGTAGAACCTTTCCTCACAGCGCTCATGAGCGTGTGTGTGTAGGTGTGTGGTGGCTGAGAGTGTAAGTGAGATTTCCAACCTCAGTCGTCCCCATCAGTCTCTCTGCACATTCTGTGCCTTGTTTCTATTGGAGCAGACAGTGCTGCGGTGAGAAAAACAACAGGAATTTCATCTGTCATTGATTAAGCCCATTAACGGTGGTGTCTGATGTCTTTTACACTCATTCCACGCACACCGACATGCAGCTGCACTCACAAACACACAACGTTACACACACACACGCCCTGACTCCCCCCACTGCATCGCTACCAAGACTACCATATTGACGGACACACCATGGAATATCATCAAGATCCACACCGTCGGCTGTGTGTGTATGTGTGTGTGTGTGTGTGTTGTGTGTGTGTGTGTGTGTTTGTGTGTGTGTGTATTTGCGTTGGGTGTGAATAGATTTTCACACGCTTAGCCATGCAAGCCGGAAAATACTGATCATAAACTTCCAACCAGCATGAGCAACCAACAACCCCACAGAGAGCCAACACACACACACACACACATGCACACACACTATGCTACTGGACGCACAAGCACTGACGTGGTCCACACACACACACACACACACACAAACACACATTATAAACTGCCCTCATATAAACAAACCATGGTTTCAAATACACACACACACACACACACCTACACACACACATAGGCCACAGCCACTGACAACACACTGCTACTGATCGTGCGGCGCAACCAGACACTCCAAACTCACGAAACAAATGTCTGATGTTGTCACTCTGGTATTTACCACCCCACCCCTGTCATTGTATAAGCAGGCCTCGCTGCTTTGAAGGTGCAAGCTTTGTGATTTTAGCTGCTTGCTGAAAGTATCGCTCAAATAATGTGACAGTTATTGGTTGAAAACAAAGCTCCAGTGCTACAATTCCACTACGTCGGTAGTGCAGAATAAAAAACGAATCGAAAAAATCCCCATCAGTGATCTACCTGAAGCATTGATCTATTCTTGTCATCCTGATTTGTGCCACTGAAGTCTGTTCAATGTGGTGTCTATGCCGTCCCCAGTGCGTGTCCCCAGACAGGTGAAACCTCCCAGCCTCTTACCAGTACATTCATTACCTGGTGGTGGCACATAACCGGTTCAAATACATTTCGGCGCCACAAAACAACTGCACGTTGCCACCATGAAAACAATGGAACGATGCATCAAATGTAATGCAACAAAACTAACGTGATGTTCAAGCAACAAAAAACATTTTGTTAGATTTCGGAAAAACCTAACGAGTGTAACTTCAGATAAACTCAACATTGTGTGTTGAAAGTCTTGTGTTTGTTTGCCCATTCCAGCTTCACTCCCAACCCCCCTGTGTCTGTTTCTATGTGTAACCTTATGCCACGAGCTCAGACCGTTGCATTGTCACGTGGATGCATTTAATTCGAGTCCATCACGAAACTAACCATTTGCATTGTTTCTGGGATGTTGACATGTTGTTCTAACACATTGCCACCGTGGTGACGAGAAATGTGTTAGAATAACACTTCTAGTATTTGTGTGAGACCAGGTTGTTGTATAAATTACACCAATAGCACTTCCTGTCGCTGTTCAGAGATGTCAAGCTAACTATATATATTTATATATATCATTTTTAATCTTTATTTTGATATATATACTGTATATGAATGGGAGTTTTTTTAGGCAAATTCGTAATTTGTGATATTGGGCTGTGTAAAAAAATTGATTAATAATAATATATATAATAATAATAATAATAAAAGATATATATCTAATAATAATAATAATATAATAATTATTATTATTATTATTATTTATTTTATATAGCGCTTCTCAAGACACCCAAAGTCGCTTTACAGAGTCCAGTAGTCATACACACACACAGTCGTCCCGGTGGTGGTAAGCTACATCAGTAGCCACAGCTGCCCTGGGGCAGACTGACAGAAGCGTGGCAGCCAATCAGCGCCTACGGCCCCTCCGACCACCACCAACATTCATTCATCCATACGACGTGGTGCATGTCTTTATGATGATCTATCTTTTATTCATCAAGAATTATTTAAGAATTAACTGTCATGCTTATTGAGAATGTCATCTGCCATGGAGATTACAGGACAGTGTTTATAAGTTCATGCATACTGTGGTTTGTGTACTGTGGTGGATGAGCTGAACTCATTTCCACCACAAGTACTCCCCTTGATCCCCGGCTGCAGCATTCTGTCATTTTATAACCCGTTATAGCCATCCCTCTGTAGAAGCGTCAGTATTCAGGATCTTTATCTATTCGTTTGTTTGAGTTTCTTCTTGTCACTCGTCTGTACATGGACAATGTCAATTATCAGTTTCATAGGAATGTTCAAAAAACAATGAAGCATGCGTAGCTTCTTAAGTGCTGTGCAACCTTTGCAAATGTGTGGGAATATTCATTGTTGTTGCACAGTGGAAAGGCATTTCAATGAAGATGATTTAGTCGTTGATAGTGTGCGTTTCTCTGATCCTTTTCTATTTATACAATATGTAGTTGTTTGGACATTCATAGTCTCTGACGTTTCCTTTCACTTCAGTCAGCACAGTTCTCACCAGATCATTTGGATCCAAAAAAGTTTCCTTATAATAAAAATAATGACATGTTATTCAAGCTGAATACAGGCTAACGAGCTGAAAAGAATAATTTAACCAAATAGTTGTCTACCAGCTGTCACTACTTTTTATTTTTTTATTACAGAAGCAAAATGGAGTTATGACTATAGCAAGATATAGCTGTCAAACGCCATAAATTGAATCATCCAACAATCCAACTTTGAGCTTCAAAGCAGTTTAAGCCAAACAATATAATTTCTATCATAAAATATACATTGGCAAAGCTCTGTACCAGTTCAGCAATATAATAGGATGAAACACAAAGCATAGAACAGGAGAGCAGAGTGAACCAACATCAGAGACCTGAGGGAACCGAGCAGTGATGAGGGACAGCTACCAGAGACACCCAGCAACTCACATGGGTGTGCACAGCAACCCCCCCCCCCCCACACACACACACACACACACCGGTGCACATCGGCCATATAAAGCACACGATTATACACATAGATACACAGGCCAGGAAAAGGCAAGTGAACAAATAAGCAAACACATGCAGACACACACACACACACACACACATATACACACGTGCACACCAGGCCATGCTGGAAAGTACCTGCACACATCACACCTGTCGTGCACATGCACACACATCTTTGTTTCAGTGCATGCTTGAATCCTTTATTATCTGTATGCTCCTTTGTTTCCATCTCCGTCCTTCTTTTTCTTCTCTTAAATTCCAGAGATCCGTCACATTCCCTATTTCCATCACAGGAGACAGCCCCACAGCCCCACCGCTCCCCAGGAGTCCAAAGCTGTGTCCAGCAAACCAGTCTGACTCCAGAATGATGTGCTATAATCGAGCTCTCTCCAGAGGACTTTCCCTCTGACTGTCGCTTCCCATAAGTCACTGTCATTCAACTCATCTGTCAGGGGTCTGGGGAAAGGGCTCTGGGTGACTGAGCAGAGGTGTCATCGGATTGCTGTCTGAATCTTTCTTGGTTGCTTTCTTCGCTCATAACACACATAGAAAGCTAAGTCTGAATGGCAAAGGGCAGAGGAGAAAGGCAGGTGGGTTTACATAGAGGGAGAGGTTGAGGACAGAAAGGGAGGAAGTGACAGAAGCCAACAGAAAAAGTGTTAGAGAGGGAGAAAGAGCATGAGAGAAAGAGAAAGAATGAGAAGAAAATGGAGAATAAAACAACAGGCAAAGAGGGAGAGAAAAGGAGAGTGAGAAAGCCTCCGGAGTGCTTTTTTGCTCCAACGGGACAAAAGGTTACAGCATGACGGGGGTAGGTGTCAGGTGATGTGTGACAAGTCCAAATTAAAGATGACATAATGGCGGGGGCCCGGATGGGGTCCAAAATGGGGGCTGACTGAGACTGAGGGTGGGGGCAGACCATGGCAACCAAGTCGAGCCGGGCCATGCTGGGCTCGGCTCGGTCTGGGAAGCAGGGGGCTACCCTGCAGGCTCCTCCATATGGAACGCGTTAGCCTAGCGATTGCTAATGAAATGCAGGCTGACGTCAGACAGACACCCACCCATTGTTTTGCTGCTTACTTTGTGACAATATTTGTCTTACAAATGAGGATTTTTCCAGGACAGAGGAAGAATAAGAGGCGTCAGCCACAGGTTAACAGAGGTTGGCAAAGGGTATTACAGTAAGAGCCCAATCTTCAGGCCGCAAATGGGGTTTGAGCACTTGCAGTAAAGGTGGAGAAAAGCTAGGGGACTTAGCATAAGCGCTAACACAAGAAGAGCCAGGGCCTCAGCTGGCCTCTAAGTGGGAGGTTTATTGACCCGAGGTGGACTAGCAGGGTGCGCTGGAAAGGGAGGGACTGATGTAAGAGGATGTGAGTATGTGTTAATTGCATATGGAAGTTTTTTAGCATGAACAAACATTTCTGCATTACTCACAACAATTTGTGTGAGGAATGCACTATGGTCTTGCAGCTGCCTGCCTGTTTTATGCATCCTCATTTACACTCTTTCAGTAAGTGTTATTCTCTCTCTCAAACCCATTCACCCAGTATTCAACACACAGAGAAGTCTTCCTAAAATAGACTCAGTGGAGCAAGTTTAAGAAAGCCCAATAGGAGTTGTGCTGTAATTGACCACCACCTGGGCATCTGGCAGAAGTCACAGCGAGCTGGAGAGAAGGGGATACAGAGGGAGAGGAAGGAACTGTGGATGGAAAGAATGAAAGAAGCGACATAGCAGAGATGAACAAATGGAGAATGAGGCAAGACAAGAAAGGAGTAGAGATTAATAGAGGGGGGGGGGGGTGGAAAGTGTGTGTGTGTGTGTGTGTGTGTGTGCTATGTCCCTCTCTCTCTATTGCTCTCCCATTCTGACCTGTCCATCTGAAGGCGTTTTATTGGCGTGAGTAATGACGGGAGGTGTTGCCAGGGTAATTACATAGCACATTAAAGGGTTTCATAAACATTACAGTTCCTCCTCTGCCCGGTGGCAAGGCTAAAGGAGAGGGGGTGGGGGGGCAGGGAGAGGGGGGGAAAACTGAATGAGAAAAATGGACACAATGAGAGGGAGTAGAAGCGGCACAAAGGAGAGAGGATGGATGAGTAAAGCGCTCCCACTGGAGAGGAGGGGGAGGAAGAGAGAGAAGGAAGGAGTGTAGGAGAGATGAACAGAAACTATGACAGGAGTGAAGGTTACCAAGATCATGGATTCAATCGCTTAGCGCCTGAACATGAACCGGGAAGGGAAGAAAAAAAACGAAACATGCTGGAGCAGCGTCCAACACAAGCCACAGCTGCATTTCACATCATGATACAACACTCGCATGCACGTCTCCACGTCTACACAACGTGTGCATATATCCTTGTTGATGCCATCTTTGCAGATACTCATAGCCATTCACACTATAGCCACAAGGTCCACACACTCAGCTGTGCACAGCCTGTCACTGACGGGCATGACACTCTCACTCAACCAAAACACACAGAACCACAAGCGCCATAATTAAACAAACATCCACCCAGTCGCTGAGCGGTGCATATTTATGTGCAACCTCATTGGTCAAAAGCAATTATCTTGTTCCTCTCTTCATCTGGAGAGCACACTAAACAGCCCCTGGCAATCAGTAAAACCCTTATTGTTGCAGTATTTTATCTTTAGTTGTCATGCCTGTTGTTGAAGTTTATTTCTGTCCATGCTTTCATTTTATTGGGACAATCAGAGGTTCTTGAATCGTCGGGCCCTGCATGATGTTCTGTCAGGAGGTCCTGATGACACTGATATACGATCAAAGTGCATAAAGTGGATGTCTTCATCTTGTGTCTTCACGTGCCACTTCATCAATGTACATTCTTAAAACTTCAGTAAGCGGCCTCTCCAGATGTCACAGAAGTGAAGAGGAGACAGTCTTGCTGCTGGATCGCATGTGTTGTTGCAGTCAGTATGTTGCACTTGGTTAATCACAGATGTTTTGTGTTTTTGTATATTTTGACAAAGCTAATTCACAACAATGACAATAAACTCCAGAAGCCACTGAATGACTTCCACACTGAACATGTTTGTATGTAGCTCGCTAAGAAGACAGGTCGTCGTCCAAAGAACACTGCCACCTGATTTACTGGCTTTGGCCTGACAATGACAAGCTAGATTGAATAATCACCCTGACAAGTGTCCAAAGCAGCATCAAACCCTCCAACCCGAAAGTTCCAAAGTAAAGTTATTCCAGTGCTTCGGCTGGGCTATGTATAGAGACAACAGCTGCAATGGATTGTGCCACGGAGGAGAATAAACCTTTATATTCACTGGATTAATCTTGCTCAGCAAGAGAAGGGAGCAGGCGCTAATAAAAACAATATTTTGCTTTTCTCTTCATCTCAGCCGCGGCTCAATATTGCACAAACGGCTCTCCGCTAATTAATTCCTGCTTTTACTTAGTTGCAGCTGTCGATTCTCTCGTCTCACAGACAAGTGGCGAACAGGTTCTCGTTTCAAAGACCAACACACTGCATGCATTCCTTGACTTTGCATGGGCCCCTCTGCCATCAAAGGGCCTTTATTAAGTGTCTCATACATTTACACATTGGGGAACAGTTTAAACGTGGCCCTTGATTAACAGAGTATAGGGATCTCCGTCCCAGAAACCGATGTTAGTCTGACATCTCACCATCTGATGTGAAGATTGAGGCCCATATCTACAGGAATTAATCAAAGCTAAAACATCTCTATCCCTCCAGGGATCCCAACTGTACACAGGCTTTCTACTTTGGTCCTTCCTCCCATCCAAACATATACAGCCCATAACTTATGGACAAAGCTAATTGGATACAATCCACTGCACTTGACACATCTGAAAACTCAAAATCTGTGTGTCAACCGAATGATGGATGGCATTTATACTGTTCAAAGTGTACGCGGTGTTTAACACTCTGGAGAACACAGCTGGGGGATGATAGTGCCTGTCAGCTTGTCTTTGACTGCATGCAAACCAAGGAATATCTCAACTTGACTCCTCACCCACACCTCTACACACAACTGTCATAATGAGTCAACAACTGGCGGCTCAGAACGCCGCGAACTCTGCATTAGGTTCCACTCCAGTCACCCTTAACATAGAGTCCAGCATACCATGCCTCTCCTCCACGATGACCTTGGGGTCAGGCCAGAATGCCCTCATATAATGGGAGTGCAGTTTGGGGATTTGTTTGACTGTGATAGAGAAAGGGCAAGCACACGCAATGCACCCTGGGTCTTTGTCTGGGTGCTGACGGTATTGACGAGCGCTGATCGATGTTAATTGCTAGACAGAATGGCCGTATTGACCAGGCTCCCTGGATGAAGAAGCATGCAGGCCCCGTCAAAGACAGAGAGGGAGAGGGAGATACAGAGAGAGTAAAAGCTGCTCGGCCCAGACCGAGAGCAGCTACAGGGCCGAAGACACACACACACACGGCTCTCATTCACTTTAATGAGTCGAGAGAGGAGCACAAAGGCATAACGTCCATCAATGCCAAGTCTATTCAATACAACAGAGGGTATATGCAAAAAAAATAGGTGTCCTGTTGTGTGTCTCTTTGTGTGCGGTGGTGCACACGTGAATGCATGCACATGTTCATTTATGAATATTGTGTCTGGTGAAGTTGGTCTAAATGAAAGTAAGATGTTTTTTGAGTGTGTATAACGGGAAGGGGACATCCATGCATGCGAGGGTGCGTGCGCACACAAGTTTGGTGTATTTGTGTGTTTGTGTGTGTGTCTGTGTGTGTGTGTGTCTTAGGCAAGGATCAATAGGCAGGAGCTGCAGAGGCAAAAACATGGGCAATCAATATGCTGGCTGCAAACAGAGGGAGGGACCGAGTGAGCAGATAAAAAACAGCCGGGGAGATTAAAGAGACAGATAGGGAGGACAGAAAATGAATGAGAGAGAGCAATGTGAAAGAAGGAGAGAGGAAGAAAGGACCTGGTTGACACCCCCCCCCCCCTACCCTCCCCACCACCCCCACACACACAACTTTATGTTGGGTTTTTTTCTACATGAAATGTAATTTCCGAACCCAGGTAACATTTATCAAAACAACTCCACAGACAGAGCAAGCTAATTAATGTTTAAAACTTGCTGCTGCAGCTTACAATTGATTTATGAATAATGTGTTATTATAACTGTCTGTTACTCCAGATGTTAATGAGACTCCGTTTAATTTCTGCCTTTATTTTCTTTTTGTATTTTACCCAAAGCCTGTCATTTTAGTATAAATCTTAGTGTACAAGGCATTTTTACGGATTTACAATGGGAGTGAGATCATCTCGGCAGCAATCCTTTTGGAATATCTACTCTTTACAAATCCACTATTGTTAAATCAGGCTTCCATGCCCAGTATGTGGATGGAGTTGAGCTCCTCCGTCTGCTTTTTCTTACTCCACCATTGTACCAAGATGTGCTATCGTCCCTGTTCTGAACCCTTCCATCTGGGCTTAAGAGTACCAGACGGGCCTCATTCCTCATCACCAGAATGTGGTTCAAATCCTTCTCCACAACATTTACACTTGTGTCCCTCGCAGCAGTGCGGTGAGCAGCACCCAGACACAGGTGCACAGCGAGAGAGAGCCAGTAGTCGGAAAAAAGGCCAGAGGGCTGTCTATGGAGCATGACTGGAAAGGCATTCAACCACAGTACCCCTACCCAGCCCTGCTCAACCCCGTCCAGTTGCAGAAGTGTGTGTGTGTGTGTGTGTGTGTTTGTTTGTGTGTCTGAAAGTACAATGTTGAAAAGAATAGCCTCACACTTGGAGCCAAAATAACTGTCCCTGATGTATGAGGCCAACCCCCTCCCATTTCACATACACACACATTTAATCTGTTTCCCTCGACATATATGTGTGTATGTCTGCGTGTGTAGGTGAGCGTTTGTCTGTGTGTGTGTGTGTGTGTGCGTGCGTGCGTGCGTGCGTGCTTGGGTGCGTGCGTGCGTGTATGAGAGAGAGAGAGAATGAAAGGTATGGCAAGAGTGTTGTGTTGGCTTGGCTGACCGTCTGCGGTTGTGCGGCGGCGAGAGGGAGTTTTGGGAGCGCAGAGCGGGCGTTGCTGCCGAAATCCCTGAGAAATGTTCGTTTTGGATCCTTGTCCGTGCTTACATACCGTCCTCCCGACTGTCTCTCATTCTCCTTTTTCATTTTTCCCTCTTAAGGTTTAACTTAAAAGTTATGAAATGGGGAGTCAAAATACATCACTTCAAAGCGCGGCAGCTCTGAATGTGTCCGAGTGTGTGTGTGTGTGTGTGTGTGCGTTTGTGTGTGTTTGTGTGTGTGGGGGGGCGTGCGTGCGTGTGTGCGCGCATACTGCCATCCACCCTCAACCCTGAGTCCAGGGCTACTGAAGCTGCATGGTTAAGATCATCTTCAGACATAATGCAGAGCCAGAAGTCCCCAGGAGTAGAAGACAGATGTTCACCTGACTGAGGCAGGTGTCTTTGTTTTGTGGAGATGAAATCTAAAACAATGGAGAGAGTTTCTGCCACTCTCACAGACAATCTGAAATCCACTTCAAAATCGTCAAACAAATGAAATCGATACAATTACATCATTCGACTTCAATGTATTTACGTCTTTTCGGAATTCCCGCAAACAAATATTAGATGATTAGTAGAGAAAATTACCTAATTTGAGAATATTAGATAGAAGCCAGTTGCTTTGCATTGTAAACAAGTGAAATCATCTCACCTCATTAGCAGATTTTTTTAACGAAAAATGTATATGTTTGCAGGGTGAGAGAGAGGAGGAGGAGGAGAGAGAGAGGTGGAAGGGAGGGAGGAGAGGAGGGAGGATTGATCCGCGTTAAAGTCTTGTTCTGGTTTTTCTTGGAGTGAGGTCGGTGCCTGCCGACGCGCCTCTCCTGTGCAGCCCCCCTCAAGAAGAGCTTTTCGTTGAAGGAAACCTTGGCATTTTTTAAAAGGAAGGAGGATCTGCATAATTCCAGTGAAGTGGATAAAAAGGCACGACTTGGTTCTTTTGGGGTTCTCTCTTAGCATTTTCTCCTCTGGTGTCTGAATGAAACAGGGAGGGGAAATATATGAGGAAGAAGCACAGGTTCTAAACTGAGAGTCGATCTGACAGTGTGATTTGGGGTAAACACGTTTCCACTGCGCACGTTTGAACTTTTATTTCTTCAGAAACTGGTGAGCTCGCCTCCTCTCCTCTTGCAGCGCGGAGTTGTTGTTTTTTCGGAACGACGAGACTTTCGCGTTTTTCTCCCAACCGAGTAACTGCTTAAACTTTCTTTTAAAATAAATAAATAAAAAGGTCGGATTGCATTTTCCCCCTTCAAACATTTTGGCGGTGATGTCATCGTGCTGTGTTTGGGCTGGTATTGTGTCAAGAGGGCGCAGGGAAGACTTCTGCAGCCAAGCGGTAAGCAGCGGCTGAGGCAAGCAGGGAAGTCCGCAAAATCAGGTGCAAAGTGCGGCTGTCATTTCCTCGCTGTGTCGCGGGTGGCTGAGTCCGCCACCCAGTCACAGCTGTTCCCATCCTTTACAGCCACCCCTCCCTCCCTCCCTCCCTCGCCTTTCTTTCTCCTATATTATCCCCTCCCATTTTCATTCAGAACTCCATACACCCCTCTGAGCTGGACCGCTCTGGGACCTTATCACCTTCTCTCTCGGACACTGTTGTTCGGTGTCACCTGAGCCACAGACCCGTTGAGCCAGCGTGGGGGCGCAGTCATGACCGAGGCCCTGCATTACCCTGCGCCCGCAGAGCCCCCGTCTCCAGTTCACGGTTTGCTCCATCAGCCAGCCCAGGTAGCCCACCTCCAACAGCTCCTGACCCTGCTCTGCTGGTACTAAACCCGCCTGCTACTCCTGTCTGGAACAAACACTCTACCACTTTCCTTTATCATCTCACCGGCTACAGAATTAAGTGTGGTGACCAGAAGCTTGCTCCTGCACTGAAACGTTACGCTTTGGATTACGCACGCACCGCACAAGGTCGATTGGAATTGGTTATATGTGACGCGTGAGCGCGATTCACCTGTTCCTCTCCTTGTCGGGGACGCGCAGCCTTTAAAGTCCCAACCTCCCCCTTTGCTTCCCCGCCCATCCGTCCTCTCCACCACTCTGGACAGCTGTTAGAGGTTGCCCGACGGTCACAGTGGCACAGTTAACCCGGCTTCACGCCCCACATTGCCCGTGCCCGCACATTTACGCACGCCGGGAGAACCGGGGCACGCCGCCGCCGATGCCAACGGGAGTGTCCGCTGACTCTTTGACTGCACAACCTCGAGCGGATTCACAAAACACGAGGGAACCCTCTGGACTGTCGGACTGGCTTAGACCGAGCGAGGAGACTGTCTCTGGGACAAGTTCCATAGTGGAGGGGGGAAGCAATGTGGCCCCTTCTTTCCACGCTGACCGTCTTGTAAGTTACTTTTATCACTTTATTATGTAATAATTATATTTATGTAGGTGGGTCATAAAAATGTTTTTTTTCCAGTTGTTTAAACTATAGTTTATTGACCGGCAAAGCTAAAGATGAAGATGATGGAGAGGAAGGCTGCAGTGTCTAACGATTACATCACTCCTCATCAGTCCCCATAGAAAACATGCCACAGAAGGCCCTGTTGTGATTGGCTGACAGTTCAGGGTCACTGGGTCACAGTCAGGACCCTGTTACTCATAAAACCTGCCATAAACATCTCCATCCCCATCTGCACTTACTTCAGGGATGGCCAAGCTGAATTAGAAAAATACATTTTCCCATCGCCAAAAAAATGTTTTTCTCCCCATTAAAAATATGTCTGAAGTTGAGTCAAATAACACGTCTTTATCTAGTGGGATAGGAGAGTGATAAAGTGCCAAGAGCAAATCCAAGGGAGGAGGATACAGTCAGGGGGCTTGAGTTTGCCCATTTGAGGTGTGTCTTGTTAAAAGCCAAGGGATTTATTTTTCTTTCTTTGTGTCGGCTGTACTTCTCCCAGATGGCAGTCATCTCCAGATACTTCTCATTCCTCACACAACCTGGACAGGGTGTGTGCTGCTGCTGGTGTCTGCCTGACTTTCTATTTCTTCGTGTGTGTCTCCACACACACTCTCTCCACTTAACCACCTCACGGCTATACATTTGTCTTCCTATTTTGCTTCTACCTATTTTTTTCCGCTGATACTTGATCTTAAAAAAAAGTATGAATTAATAACTGTTGAATGATGTTGCTCCGGCAGTATCCGAGGAGGAGCAGTTTTACTGTTTAGTCTGCTGCTTTTTAGTTGAGGTCTTCCAGAGTCTTTCTATTCATTTCCTTCTTCCAGTTTTCTTTAGTTTTACCACAGTCTCTTCACTACATCTGCTGTTTTACCAACGTGATTATACTAAAGTCCAAATGCCACAACAACCTGTTAATGCTCAGCTCCCTGTCGAGGCGCTCTGCTTCCCTAACAATTGTTCCACCATCGGCTCTCTTACTGCTGATACCACTCACACGCCTTCTAGCCTAACCGCCATTCTTCACCGAGGCCCACTGCTGAACATCTGAAACGCTTGCACTGTGCCGTAGCCCGCTGCTCCGGTGTCGGCCTACCGCGCTAACCGCTGCTACACACAGCTGAAACCACTGCTCCGTGCTGAGTCCCACCAGGCCAACCGCTCTCACTCCTCGGCACCGAGGCCTGCTCGTCTAACCGCAGTCTCCATATGGTCGATCTGCTGGGACGCAGGTTTATGATGTCAGACCCTTGCTTGTTTTGGCAGCCGGCCAAGGCGCACCGGGCTTTCCCTCTCTCCATACCTCCTTCTGTCTTTACTTTACCCGACTTTTACTCTGCACTCTCTTATTTTCTCGTTTTCTCATCCCTCCCCCACCCCCCGGTTGATCCTCTCTCCTTCTCTTTCTCTCTGTGGCTGGCATAATATGGAGTGTCTGTGGTTTTTGTGGGAGTGGGGGAATCCAGCGCCGAGGCACTTTTCCTGCAGTGTCCTCGGCAGCAGTGCAGCCGTGGTGTTTTAACAGCTGAGAGTCCTCACAATGCACAGGCGCTCAGGTTTTTTGGGCTGCGCAGACAAAATGTGAGGGCCAACATGCTGCATTGCCCAGGTTATCTGCATTTATTATAACGACTCAGGGGCCAACACACCAGCTCTGGGAAAGAAAGGTTGAGGAGGAGGAGGAGGAGGAGGGAAGAGAGAGGAAGCATATGTATGTGTGTTAGTCAGGAGGCAGTGACATGTGTTACGATGTGCATGAGTTCAAACCCCCTCTTCTTTCTTTCCAATTATTTATCTTTTTGTCTACTTCTCACGCCAGGCCACACTCTGTGGTTACCCTTCTGTCTCTCATTTTGACAGTTTTTTTCTTTCTTCCTACAAAATGTAACCATAGTCTTATTCACTCTCTCCTTCTCACATCTGTGCATCTTCTTTCTGATTCTATCGCTCATCTCTCTTATTATCTGTCAGCCTTTCTCTTGCTTCATCTCCCCTCTATTTATTCTGACATCACCTTCCTTCTCCCTATCCCTTTGTGTATCTCTCAGTGTATCTCTCTCTTCACTATCTCCCTCTCTCAGCAGTGTGTATGTCTTTGCTTTGGCCCAGCTGTCAGCTGCCTGTTCCTCCTGTACGCACACATACACCCCGCGCACATCTGCACATCTGTGTGCATGCCCATGACAGTGTGGAGGAGTCCCCGTGCTAACCCCAAACATAAAGGAAGATTGGAGGCAGGGAACGATAGGAGAAAGGTAGAGTGGACAGAAAGACAGGGAGGGAGAGAAGAGATAGGGAGGATGACAAGTGAGAAAGTAAGAGTGGAGTACAAAGAGAGAGAGGGAGAGACAGAGAAGATGAGGTGGGGAAAGACACAATTCGTAGAATTGTTTTTGAGCCCACACACTTGGTTCTGAACTTCATCATGTCTTCAGCCGCTAATTCAGACCAGTTGAAGGTCTGCCAGAGTAGATCACTCCCTTACTAAGTCTGTCAATAACACGATGTATCCAAGGTCAAGGTCTAAAATTCAATTAAGCATTGTGATGAAGTGAGATTTTTTTTTATTTTAACTGAAACCAGCTGTTTCCATCATAAATGTCTCTGAAGATCCAGATCAGAAGGATAAGCAAGTCATAAGAAATAATACTCAAAAGTTGCTTCATGCTACATCGTCATGATTATTCCCGACCAAGTGATTCCCCAATAAATAACCTTTCCACACGTTGTGGTAGATCGTGCCACTTATTCATAGAAAATCAAAGCACACTCTGCTGCTCTCCAAAGCCACATCACCGCTTCGCGTACACCTGTAGTCCAGCCCAGCTGTCCGACATACACAGAGGATTAAAATGAGCCAGCGCAGTCCCTTAGATGTGCAAATCCAAAGACTGTTCTCGTTGTCTCGGTATGTTTAACATTTCACCACAGTCCAATCAGGTCATTTGGAGGCCAGATTTTGGTGTTGTGAAAGTCACAGGGTCAGAAAGTGGGTTTGGACTGAAGGCTAGTAGCGTAACAATAAACACAGCTGTGGGTGGGTCTGTCTGTCGGTCCCTGGACATCTGCCTGCTGTCTGCATGTCATGTCTCTGTGCCAGCCACACACCGAGCAATGTGAGTAATAACCCAATAAGGAAAAGAGATGTTGAACAGAACGAATAGCCGAGATGAAAGAGATGGAAATGATGGTGTCACACATAACTCTTCCAATATTTAATGTTGCTTAGATATTTCTGAATCCATCTGTTTCCACTTTTTCCAGATGTATCCAGATGTTGCTGGTGATGTGCGATCCATTACAGGTAAGTGTCTGAATACTTGACAAAGAATGTTCAGACATTACATCGGAAAAGTTATGTATGTGTAAACATATGCCAATCTTTACACGTGTGTGTGTGTGTGTGTGTTCTCAGCAGGTACTTGGTGTGGATGGGGTCAACTTCAGCGTGCATGTGGAGAACCAAACACAGGTGCGAGACACCATGAGCCGACGACACCACCGCGTCTACCAGCTCTACAGCCGCACCAGCGGCAAACACGTCCAAGTACTGGGACGCAGAATCAGCGCTCGAGGAGAAGATGGAGACAAATTTGGTAAGACACACACACACACACACACACACACACACACTAGAACACAGGCACTTTGCTACGTGCGAGTCAGTGAATACATAGTTAGATGTTTCCCTGCACACACAAGCACAGACTCACACAGACTAACGGCTGCGAGCACAAAGACTTGAAGGTTGACCAAATGCATGCATGAACGGATACAGAATGCAACTGTGCCGGCACACTCACAAAAGCACACACACATGCCTCCCCAGGCTTTGGCAGAGGGGCAGTGGAGCTTGTCTTGGGAGTACAAAGACCTCATCGACTGGCTGCTGACTCAATGATTCACTAGAGAGAGAGAGAGAGAGACAGAGGAAGAGAGAGAACAAGTGTGAGTTAGCGGGAAAAGCCTGGCAGGTAGAGCGTTAGAAACTCATCTCCTTCATCGATCCCTGCATTGATTTCTCATCCTCCCTGTAGTCTCCTCTGGATTTAAAACAGCAGGCTTCCTCTCCGTCCCTCCCTCCACCCTCGAACACTCCCTCTGTCCATCCCCCACTCCCTCCTCCTTTCAACCGTTCTCCATCTGTAATGACGTCGAACCCATTCTTAAACCACACACAATCAATGGGCAGAAGAAAACCAAGCCACACAGCTGGAGTTCATATTTCTACATGTGCTCAGATGGTCGCTCTTATTGCACATCGTATCGATTCACAAACACGTCACGCCACTTCAAGCCAAAGATGGAACCATGGACACAAAAGCATGTCTGCTTGTAGACAAATACCAGCCCTAAGCTGAACAATCCACCCCAAAACGAAGCAACGATGAGGCATTACACGGAGGAACCAGGAGCAGAGAGAGAAGACATAAAGCGTCGACGAGGCGGGTGCATGAAGGTATACGCATGAAGTGGAAGAGCAGAAGGGAGACGAGAGGAGAGTTGGGGGAAGAGAGCGGAAGAGGGCAAGAGGGAGGGAGGTATTGATTTCTCTTGACCCCTTTGTTGACTCAGGTCATGTCGGAACCATTTTAGGGATTTATTTTTAAACAGGCACAAGCGCTCTGTGAAGATGTGTTGTTGGTGAAGCGTTATTGCCTGGAAGGATGAACATACATGCACCTGCACACACACAAATACACAGAGGGGCACACACACACACACACACACACACACACACACACACGCACTCACCTTAAAACAACGGTATCTCAGACACTCAGTCTGTTCTCCCGCTCCTCTCGGCCCACCGTGCTCTGTCTACTTTTGGCTGTTATCTTTTTTACGAGGCCCATTTGCGGTCGGCAGCCTCACATCCATGTGTGTGACCGGGCTTATCTGACAACCATCTGTCCAGCCAGGGACATTTACATCGGCCTGTGATTTATCAGCACATTTAAATAGCAACCATGAATCCTAAAACTGGGATTTATTGTGAATGGCTTATCTGATTTGAAAACCCAAATCTGATTTAATGGCATGGCTGGTAATCTGTGCCACACTTCACGTGACACTAGTGATGACTTGAATGTTGTTCACTGCAATGGAATGAGCTCACGCGACATGAAACTCACTGAGCTCTTTTACTCTGGGTGAGCTTTATCTTTCTCCCTCTTATATTTGTGTAAACTTCTGACATCCTGCAAACACAACATACTGTATTTGTCTGCATTGCCTGCGGCTCTAATGTCTGTCTGTCCCTCTGTCTGTCCCTTCACAAGCCCAGCTCGTAGTGGAGGCTGATACCTTTGGTAGCCAGGTGAGAATCCGGGGCAAAGAAACCAATTTCTACCTGTGCATGAACCGCCGCGGAAAGCTGGTCGGAAAGGTGAGACTTCTTTATTTCAGAGACATGTTGATCAAAAAATCGAATGATCTTAAAGTGTCCTGACCAGCCTCTCTTTGTTTCTCCCAATGTGCGTGCGTGTGCGTGTGCATGTGGGTACCTGTGGTTTCTCTGCTCTCTCAGAAGGCCAGTAACCGAAGCGATGACTGCGTTTTTGTGGAAAAGGTTCTGGAAAACCACTACACAGCTCTGATGTCAGCACGCCACACAGGCTGGTATGTGGGCTTCACTAAAAGAGGTCGTCCTCGCCGTGGTCCCCACACACTCCCGAACCAGCAGGACGTACACTTCATGAAGCGCTTCCCGCCGGGTGAGCAGCCAGACCTCACCACCCCCTTTCGCTTCACCACCGTCAGCAAGCGGGGCAAGCGGGTGCGTGCTACCGGGCCCCGCTAGTACTGGCGAACACGAGCACCCACTGTCTTTTCATCCAGAGCCTTGACCTGAGCCGGCCAATAGCTAACCCAGTCATCTCCTCCGTCACACACGACTGAACACCTCTCTTTGTTGGGACAAACATTGACCAGAAACTTGATGAATCATTCATGGGGTTTAGCTTTACACCTACTAATTTGCCACTACAGCCCACTAGTTAGTGATCATTCCTCTTAGTTTTAGTTCCCCTACTGGGCCAACTGGACCATTACTGGTCCATCGCTGGAAGCTTCATGGACATGCTCAGCTTCCATTCATAGGCCAGAAAAACTGACAGGGAAGCTGAAGGGCATCCAGAGTCCCAGGCTCTACGAAGGCCTTTATTCCAATTCAACCAAACCCACAAGGTCTTCGTGTCTCCTGTTCTGGACCAGAAGGACAATGTCATGTATGGGATTACAACTGGACTAGAGATAGAACAAGGGATGGGGAAAGACTGGCTGAACAAGAGAGTGGGTGCTTAGCCTACGGATAAAGGGAAAAGAGGAAAGACGGGAAAACGGCAGAGTGGACAAAGGGACAGAGTGATCTTCACAGATCAAATGGACCAATAATGGACCGCTGACATGTGACGCACTTATTTGTCTCACTGCAAAATTGGTGTGAACCTGTGCGACTGCTGACAAAAGGATGAATGAGGGAACGATCGAGTGAGTGACTTACTGAATAAACGCATGTTTGTAAGAACGAGAAGACAAGGAAATGTTTGTAAGGTTGTGTGTGTGTTTGTGTGTGTGTGTGTGTGTGAGTGAGTGCACCATCAACCATAAGTGAAGCTGGATCACGAGGGACTCTGGAAAGGGACCATCCAGTCCCTGCATGAACCCGTGACAACTCACCGCAGGGACTGAAGCTTTAAGAACTGGAATGTATAAAAACCAAGCTGCACCAAAAACAGCTCGCCAATCACAGCAGACCAAACCAACAACCGACCAAAGACAACTGGAGACCTTCTTCATGACTCCTCCCCCCACTCCCCCAAGGACACTACACCCTCCGCTTATAGGTGCAGAGGATGACAAGTGCAGGGGCGAGCATTGCGGGGAGGGTGCCTTTCCCATTAGCATTGCTATAGAAACGACCCAGGGGATGATGCTCCTGCGCGACACCGTGGATACAGAATGCTGCTACCAGGACATTCAGTGGAACAAACCAAAGTCTCAAGCATACACACAGGAGAAAACATATTAAAGGGAACAATTTATTGAAAGTTATATATATTATATATATAAAAGAAGACAGAAACCCTAAATAAGCAATCTTACTATGATGGTTCTTCTAATTATTACGATAAAATTATTGTCATTTATTTATTTCAGCTCTGTGTGCAGCAGTCTTTCTCGACTCAGTAAACAGAAAATTGTCCTGTGTCTCACAGCTTCTTTAAACTGCTTCTTAACATGCTTTCTTTTCTGTCAAAGAATATATTGTAGAAAGAGATTCAAGTGTGCCGAGCCCCGAGATGTGGCTGGCTTTAAAGCCCAATAAGTTGATCGACAAAAAAATGATTTGGCATCTATTTTGTTCAGTAATAATTGTCATGTATTAAGCAACAATTACCAACATTTGCTTGTTCCAGCTACTGTAATATGAGGGTTTGGTTGTTTTCTCTGTATATCACTCTAAATTGAATATCTTTGGGTTTTAAACTGTTGGTTGAACAAAAGAAGCCAAGACATTTTCCTGGGCTCAGAGAAATAGTGATTTCGGCGAAGTGATGAGATATACCATGATACAGTATAGATTTGTCACTCATCAGAGATTGTGCCATACAGCTTATACCAAGATATCTATCACTTTAATATAACTGGTTGTATTCCATTATTTACATTGCAATCAAACAGGATGCAGGTCTAATTTATTGAATTGACAATGCTAGAATTGCATCGACTCTGATATATTGTATCAACATTGCCCACTCATAATACGATTTATTCACTATCTATTGGCATGATGTATGAAAAGATTAGTTGTAAGAAAAGACAGTTCTTTGGAAAACGATATGACTAATATTATCTGAAAAGTTGTAAGGGCCAATCACAGACTGTGACTTCAAAACTATAAAATGTTCTATTTCCCACAACAATCAAAAAGTTATTCCAAAACTTTAGTGCTTTAAAACCAAATCTGCAGATTTCTAATCGAGACAAGGGGAAGAACAGAAAGGTTGAAGAACAGTTCTGTGGTTGATATAGATCTTGTCAGTATATGTTGAAGTCACTGAAGTTCAAAACTCAGACACTACATTCCTTTAAAGAATTTTAAACCTAAGATGGACCCGCCTCACTCGAGAGCACTGACTGTTCAAAATCCATCGTGACGTCCACATTATAAAGTTTTGCCATAATTATACAACATGAAGGATCAGACCGACCAGTGGAAGGGAACATGCAGTCGTGAGTTAGACTTCCTTTGCTCTCCTCTATCCTGCTCTTATCCCCCCATACCTCCCCTTCCTTCCCCATCCAAGCGGGAGGTCACTGAAGAGATGTCGCTGCCAAATGACCCAATCATGCCGGCAGACACAAACAGCTGACTCAGGGGGAAAAGGGTTGTTCCAGAGGAATCCTATTGGAAGGCAGCAGGAATCTGTGCTGGAGGGGTTGGTATACGGGGGAGATGGGGTCGGAGGGGAAACAGGGTGTGCGGGGTGGGATAAAGAAGAGCGAGTAGGGGGTGGTGGGGTGAGTTGTTCATTTCTGGAACGTTGCTCTAGTTCCACTCGGGAATGATGGAAATATTCCGCGGAGCCAAACCCAGAGTGGAAGGTGTATGGTAATCATGTCGGGGAAGGAATGCCAAATATGTGCGTGAGAAAGGAGCTGTGACCTGAGAGCTGCAGGAATTATGGGCCAAAATCCCACAGACCCAGAGGAAGCACACACACCCATATCCAACTCATACACACATCATAGACTAATGGTGCTCCACCAAACACCAATCCATCCCACATAACTTATTCACTGCATTTTAAACATTCTGCTATACAAAACTAAACCCAGAAATGTTGAAAACCGAGTCCCCTCCCTCGACGAGTCGAGAGAATACACACTGTGTGTTGACCATACGGACACATATAGAGCTCGATTACACTAGCCAGGTCTGTACAGGCACGACTTTAAGCATCTGAAATGCACATTCCTCCTTCACAGTTACAGTATTTACAAACTGAGTATGTGATCTACTGTAACAGGTTGTTTAGACTTTAACTTGGCTACCAACCAGTCAGAGCCCAAGTCTCCAAAACAGAACACACTGTCGGATGATTGCTAAGTTTCTACTCCCACCTGGTGGCCACCCTTGATACACTGTCATCCCACAGCGGTTGAACCAACATTTGTTGATAAAATGTCCAAATTGTAAAAAAGTTAACAATTATAAACATATTGGAAAGTCTTACTGACAGATACCTAGAAGCAAATACATTTGTAACTTATATATAATGTGGTTTCAAATTAAAGAAAGTTGCTTTTAATATTGTGACGTCTATGTTGATGCAAATTTGCCTTCAGTTATTTTGATTTGTTCAACTTTGGACGATTGAAAACCCGAGGACTTCTACGTACCGTCAATTACATGTACTCGCTTTGTTAAAGTAAAAAAGTTCTAACTTATCTTGACCCAATGAAGGTCTGGGGACTGATACATTGTTAATAAAGTGAGTATAAGTTATTGGTAGTGTGCAGGATTCTTTGGTCAAATGTGTACAAAGTAAAATTTAATAAACTAAAGGCCAAAGTGTATCAATTAAGTCTGTTATACAAAGTTGAGGATCAATTGTGTTTAATTTGTACATATATATTGTAATCTTTTTTTATAAAACTAGTGCAGTGGCTGCTTAGGATCGGCCCCCAGAAGTGCTGCTTTCAGTGTTGTTGAGAAGCCCTCATTGCCCGTTGAGTCCAAGGAAGTGAAGAGGAATTGGGTTGTATCCTGTTCTGCAGACGGATTCTCGCGATGTCACAAGATCTCAGGAGGATTGCATATCATACACAATCCCATCTCATGAGGCTTCAAGTAATATATGTGTCCTGCAAACCATGTGCTGGACCAATCAGCGTCTTCTGAAGAGCAACTTGCAGCTACAGGTGTGTGCGTGTGTTCGAGAGGACATGGAGAGGCGACCGGCCCTTCTAAAAGACAATGGCGGTTCCTAAAGAGGTTAGTGTGGATGCTGCAATAGCATCAGCTATATCAGAGTTGGAGCGTATTTCTTCATTTATGAAAGAGCAAAGAACACCACTGAAGCTTTTTCTCAATGGAAAAGTCTTCACCTGACTGTCTGCGGCCAGAGCTTGATTGACACATGGTTCATCCAATCACTCTTCTTTTTTCACCCTTTCCTAACAGTTTCAAATGATTCTAAGATGGTTCTGTGTAACACTAAGTAATTTGGCTAACCCACTGCTGCGCAGAGCACTATCAGTGTGTATTATTAGTATTATTATTAAACATAGCGCAAATCCAAAATGCAATAAGTTAAGGTGTGTGTGGAAGCAAACAGACAGTTTGCTCACTGTCTGTGTTTTGGACGGTGTGTTTGACTAATAGCTAATTTAACGACCAGTCAACCACAGATAACTGAACCACCAACACACACACGTTGAGTACGTCACCGCCACTCAGCCACAGGCACAAAGGCTGGTGACTTCAGAACCCTTTATGAGATACGACACTATTACAAGGCATTGATGTGATATTTTTCACTTTTGTCATAGTATACGATGACTTATTTTTTAATGAAAAACTATTCAATTACTTTTTCATTACAAACGATGTTTTATTATTACTATATTTTATTGTTACATACACAGAAGATACAATAAAACAATAAATGTCATATTTTACCATCACTATATAATTATTTTTGTATGACATACTAGAACTTTGACGTTCTATATAATTTGTTAGGACAATTAATTTATTTACGACAATTACTTTTGAATTACATTTTATTATTAAACAATTACTTTTTAAGATGTTTTTTTCTATTGAAATTTTACTTTCAAAGACATTTATGACTATATACTATTTATTTTTATGAAATACAATATGAAAAAATCCTCAATTGCATTTATGACATTATGATGACATATTATACTGTTATTTAGAATAATTGAATTTACGAGGAAATGTTCAGGACTTCTTAAACCTTTTTATTTTATGACTTTTTAGTACATACTATATTATGTCTTTCAACTATGTAATGTTCAATTACATTTTATGAGTACTTTATGACATAATATACTATTAGTTTTTATTACAATGTAATGACTACTTTATGACATGATATACTACTACGTTATATTAATTCAATTCAATTCAATTCAGTTTATTTGTATAGCCCAATTTCACAAATTACAAATTTGTCTCGGAGTGCTTTACAATCTGTACACATAGACATCCCTGCCCCAAAACCTCACATCGGACCAGGAAAAACTCCCAAATAACCCTTCAGGGGGAAAAAAAGGGAAGAAACCTGGAGGAGAGCAACAGAGGAGGATCCCTCTCCAGGATGGACAGATGCAATAGATGTAATGTGTACAGAAGGACAGATTTAGAGTTAAAATACATTCAATGAATATGACAGAGTGTATGAATAGTTCATAGTAGGCATATTCCACGATGGAGACCTCCACGATCCATCAGGCAGATGGCGGTGGGGAGGAGGAGGGCGGAGTCTCAACAGTGGGCGGAGTCTCAACAGGACAGTGGCGTAGTCATGAGCAGGAATTCCACGACCCAGACGATCCATCAGGCAGATAGGATCTATGCCGTCTCATAGGGTCCGATGACCCCATGAGACGTGAAGTCAAAAGGACTCCGGGGAGAAAGCAGAGTTAGTAACGTGTGATTGAGAGATGAAAATTCATCCTTAAGGAGAGAAAAAAGAGGAGATAGGTACTCAGTGCATCCTAAAACGTCCCCCGGCAGCTATAAGCCTATAGCAGCATATCAAGGGGCTGGACCAGGTGAACCTGATTCAGCCCTAACTATAAGCTCTGTCAAAGAGGAAGGTCTTAAGTCTACTCTTAAACGAGGTGACTGTGTCTGCCTCCCGGTCTGAAATTGGAAGCTGGTTCCATAAAAGAGGAGCTTGATAACTAAAGGCTCTGGCTCCCATTCTACTTTTTAAGACTCTAGGAACTACAAGTAGTCCCGCATTTAGTGAGGGTAGCTCTCTAGTGGGCAATATGGTACTACAAGCTCCTTAAGATATGATGGAGCATCACCAATCAAGGCTTTGTAGGTTAAGAGAAGAATTTTAAAAGTGATTCTTGATTTTACTGGGAGCCAGTGCAGAGCAGCTAGTGCAGGAGTGATGTGATCTCTTTTCTTAGTTTTAGTGAGAACACGAGCTGCAGCATTCTGGATCAACTGGAGGGACCTAAGAGATTTATTAGAGCAGCCTGATAATAAGGAGTTGCAGTAATCCAGTCTCAAGTAACGAACGCGTGAACCAATTTTTCTGCATCTTTTGAGACAAGATGTGCCTGATTTTGAAATATTACGTAGATGAAAGAATGCAGTCCTTGAGATTTGCTTTACGTGGGAGTTAAAGGACAAGTCCCGATCAAAGATAACGCCAAGATTCTTTACAGTGGTGTTGGATGCCAGGGCAATGCCGTCTTCAGAAACCACATCACCAGATAATTGATCTCTGAGGTGCTCAGGGCCGATTAAAATTACTTCGGTTTTGTCTGAGTTTAACATCAAGAAGTTGCAGGTCATCCATGTTTTTATGTCGTTAAGACATGCTTGAATTTTACAGAGTTGGTTGCTCTCCTCTGGTTACAATTGTAGAACATACTATATTATGACTTTTATGAGCTTGATGACATACAACCCTTTCAAACTTTAAATGACATTTTAATGAAAAATACAATAAATATATTTTGAATGACATACTTTACTGACTTTTATGAAATGTATTGACATTTAATACAATTAATATATATAAGCTGTGACTTTATTCATTACATTCTATCCAGACTTTTTAATGAAAAACATCATTTATTTTTTAAGACTTTTAAAATACATGTCATTTACCACGATCTTTTACTATATTCTTATGGCATACTATACTTTGAGATGTTGATGACATTCTATACTATAACATTGTTATATTTTATTGACATAAAATTGACTTTTTTATCACTTTTAATAAAAAAACATGACTACAGTATAATTTTAATGACAGACTATCTCATTACTTTGAATGTTTTCTTTTAATAGCCTTCTATATTCTATATATTTATTATTATTTTCTACATATTTGACTTGATGTACCCATCTATTTTCTTATTATAATTTCTCTTATATATTTTACTATTATATATTTATTTGACAATCGTTACAACCCGGCTCAAAGCCTACAATGTGAATGGGAGACAATGAGTGGAAACACATTTATTTAAAGAATACATAAACTAAACAAACATGTGGCGTCAGTAATGTCAGCACGTGTGGATGTATAAAAAAGTCTGAAACAAACGAAACAAAGAGGCGTTCGTGTTCCTCCAAGAAGAGCCAGTCAGTGTTCAGGTGTGGCTCGTTGGAGCTCGTTGGAGCTGCTCAGGTGTGGCTCATCAGCTGACGAGCAACATCCTGAAAGACAAAAAAGAGACACAAACAGAACGCAGACCCTGGTAGGGAGGGGTTCTGACACAATATGTAGAAGTTTATTAAAAACGATACACTACTACATTAAGTCAGTACCAAGGTCAGCATAGAATAGATCAAGGATTAAAGGATTTATTCCTAATCATTTCTCTTAAACTACAAATGTAATAGACAGCTGAAGCGGATCCAGGCGGCTGCTTCTCGAGCCCTCACCAAGAAGGAGATGATGTGACTCAGCTCTGAGATCTTCAACAGCTTCCTGTCCGTTATAAAAGCACAAAGTGGTTTCGGGCCAGAATACATTTGTGAACTTCCGCTACGTTACGGACGATCCAGACCTCTCAGATGATCTGGGACGGGTCTGCTTTCTTTCCCCAGAGTCAAACGTAAACATTGAGAAGCAACACTGGTTTCTAAATGCACCATTCCACAGGTCAGCTGTAACCCTCCCTTCTTTTAAACCATTTTATTTAGTTTCTTTCACTGCACTATTTCATTGCATACCAGTCTTATTCTATTTTAACTTGTTTTTAATTGTATTGGCACTTAAGACAGTTTCTAAAATGTATTTACATGAATAAGTTTCTTTTTGAAAAACGCTATATAAATAAACTTAAGTTGCCCCTGTATTGCCTTTTTTTAAAACCTTTTAGATTAACGACTATGGCACGCCTTAAGAAATCTTTTCAAAACATTATACAATAATTTTGTAAAACATACTATAACATGTATCGTTACATACTATACTGTCTTGTTATGACTTTTGAAAGACAAACTTAAATGTTTACTTTGTCATACCATAGAACCCGTGTATGATTTCTTCTGTGACATTTTAACTATGACATTACTTATCAAACACTGACTTTTCTGACAGCAAACTCTAATTTACAATAACTTTTTCGACATGGATCTTTTGGACATACCATTCCGAAAGTTTTTTATAACAAAGTACAACATTTTAACAACTTTTTTTTCAACGTGCTATTCGATGATTTCTTTCATGGCGTATTTGCCGACGACCCTTCCATTACTTCTTCCGACATGCTATACTAGAAACCTTCAATGACTCTTGCAGACGTACCCCCGGTGAGATGACGATTGTCGAGATGGTCGACTGCGAAAACTCAGAAAGACCACAAGATGCTGTAATCTCCAGAAATATCTCGTAGCTAGATCTTGAAGTGCTTTCTTGAGAAAAGTCAGGAAATCCAAACATTACAAATACATTCGTTGTCAGTTTGAACACAGCCACTGATGCCCTTATGTCCGTCACAAGTACAAAAGGAACAGACGTAAGGCCGACCGAGTATGATCTACATGTTAGATACCAATACAAATCCACCCACACATGCACACAGACAAGGACAGACAATCAGACTCATTCATGTTACAGTTGGCTCAACACTCCACCACTGTCAAGTACTTTATTCACAATAAGGTCATTTTCTTCTTTAAAAAATCATTTTTAATATACAACACAATCTTTGACAAGACAACTCCGT
This sequence comes from Pseudoliparis swirei, assembly GCF_029220125.1. NCBI lineage: Eukaryota > Metazoa > Chordata > Actinopteri > Perciformes > Liparidae > Pseudoliparis > Pseudoliparis swirei. The sequence continues at coordinate 14,330,370 of NC_079406.1, read as the reverse complement.
TTACAGCTAAATTTGAGCTCTTGAGTTCCAGCTTCTCTCATAACCAAAGCAAGCACGTAGATGATGGGGAGAGAAAGATGGAGTGAAAGGGACAGATGAACATGGGTCGAAGTTAGAAGAAAGAATGAGGAAAAGGCAGTGAGAGAGAGAAAGAGGGGGGAAATAGAAAGAGGACTACGCTTAGTATGATTTTTGTACTAAGAACCAAAATACGCAAATAAAATGAGAAAATAACAGTAATAAAAAACAGTAAGAAAGTAAGAGTTAAAGAGAAAAAAAAGCAGAGGTCTACCAGGATGCTGTATCCACGGCAACCTCACATGCATGTCTGTCTGTTTGACGCTTCTGCTCGTTCTGCCGTTTCACAAGTCCACATACACAAACACACACTCACAAACTTGAGTGTGTGCGCCCCCATACTCCAAGCGAGTGTGCATCTCTGGGGATTAGGGCTGGGGGGGAGGGGCTGGGGAGAGACAGGGAGGAGCGTGAGGGAGTGAGAGGGAGCAGGGAAGTCATCCCGACTCATTCCTCCCTCGTTCACTCCCTCCATCTTCCATCCTTCCCTCGTTTCCTAGAGCTGAGTAAAGAGTCTCTGTCTCCCGCATCACAGCTCCAGTCATCCTCTGTCCAACTGTGCCACTGTATGCGTGTTTATGTGCGTGTAAAATATAGATAGAAATATATTCTACACACACACACATACACCCACATACATATATAAGGAGCAAAAGCTGCTTTAAGTTTGTATCAAGGGGACAAAAAGGGAGCGTGTGACTTATATAAGGTCTAAGTTAATACTGTCATTAGTGTACTTTACAAAACATAAATTAGTAGTACAAGATGAACTTCTTTGGAGAGTTGAGTTGGTTCTGTAGTAGGGAATCCTTACCGGTGTTGACCGGTGTGTGTGCGCGCATGTCACAGTACTGGCAGGCGATGGGAACAAGCTCAAGGCCCATCTGAACAGGCGAGGAGGTGGATGTGGCGACGGCAGGGGGGGGGGGAGTCGGACAGAGAGATGACGAGGAGGAAGGAGAAGAGATGGGCTCTTTTCCATGACGGACGCACCGATCAGCCAATCAGCCCTGGGCTCCTCCGAGAACGGGTGCGGTGGATGGCGCCACCTGAGGGGTAGCACAGAGTCTGAAATCACACCAGTGTCTGCTCCGCAGGCGTCAACATACTGGCCCAATATGACTCTACGCACGCAGACACATCCTCATGTGGGATGCAGGGCGGATTTGAAAAGGAGGGTCTAATCAGCCAAGCGTGAATGTGTGTGGTCTTTGTACCTGCTATCTAGAAATGTAAGTGTAGGTGCGGGAGGGAGACCGCCCCTCTGACTGGCCATTGGTCGAGACGTTCAGGAAGTCCCAGATCAGAATGGTGTCGTCGTGAGAACTGCTGATGATCTGAAACTCATCAAACTGCAGACGAAACACGCGTCCAGAGTGCTCCTGAAAACACATCGACGACATTATATTAACATGCTATCAATACAGGCAGAGCACGGACTCAAAACAATGAGATCTGACATTAGAACATAACTGTTCAGCGCCGTTTAAAGCAGAAATAAATCCTTTCAGGTTGGAAACGCCAGACATCTGCTGCAGATTGATATGAACGGACCTTCTGAAACTGGAACCTCCGATGCCATTCATGGATGTGTTATGAATACGTCGACTCCTCCGTTTAGATCAATGAGGGTAGACAACATATTGGAATCTCATCTCTGTATATTGCATTACAAGACCATTGATAATAAACTTTAATCCACAAATCCCAAAGTTAAAAAAAAACCTGAACATTAAATGCATGGGAGAGTTTAATTAGGAAATAATGCTTTTTAGCTAATTATCCCTAAAATACTCAAATGAGTCGTCTACTCTAATGATCCTCAAACAAGTTAATAGCATAGCTCACGATGAGTTTCATGATATACAATACCTTTAGAGTATATTAAACTGGATATGACATACCATAATACGTTTTGTTTTTCATGGCATACAATGCTGTATTTTCCCCCGCAGTCTGAGAATATTTTTATTGAAATACTACTGACGTGTCATTATGTGATGTGCTTCACCATTTTAATGAGATACTATACTATGATTCGTTTGTTATACAATAACATGTTTTCATAAAATACGACTGACTTTTTGAAGAGCTTTGTATATGGTATCCTGTTACTGTGAATTACATACTACACCAGGGGTGGCCAACCCGCGGCTCGCGAGCCTCATGCGGCTCTTTAACTAGTTTCATGCGGCTCTTCAGGAGCTGTCACATGACATGCGTCAAAAATGCTTGGCTGGCGCTGTCATTCACTCCCCCTACAGCTAGATGGCACACTGACCATGTAAGCCTGGTTGAGTGACGTCAAACGAGCGACGAGAGAATCTTTGGTGTGCCATCATTTGTGTTGTAAACAATTTCCGTCAAGTTACCTCTTGAAATGGCAGGGAAAAAAAGCACAGCCAAACGAAAATATGAAGAAGAACACAGGACGTTTTGCCAGAGTGGGAGAGTTTATATTTTTTTGTTAAACGTAATGGCAAGCCGATCTGCCTTATATGTCACGCAGCATTAGCGCATTTCAAAGCTTCAAATCTTCAGCGTCACTTCAGCTCACTCCACCCTAACATCGAACAGTAATTTCCAAAAGGGACGGAACTTCGCAAGAACAAGTTGGTCGCTTTGAAAAGCCAGGCAGAAAAGCAGGTACAGTTTTTCATCATGTTGGTGTGTGACATTTACAATAAATCTGGCTGATCAGAGGTGTGTGTGTGTGTGTGTGTGTGTGTGTGTGCGCACACATATGTGTATGATGTGGCTCTTTGCGGTAACACAGTAAAAAATGTGGCTCTTAGTCTCTGACTGGTTGGCCACCCCTGTACTACACAATGCATTTTATTACACTAAACTATGACTTTTCTAATGAAATTCTATACATTTCTATTACTTTTATATGGAATACGACTACTTTTTTTGACTTGTTTATGCTATATATGGATACTATGACTTAAATAAAAATAATAAAGAATATTTATTGTAAAGATGATCAACTCCGATGGCTGTATCAAGAAAGAAATATGTTCAACAGACAACCAAATCACAAATGGTAACTCATACAAATAATAAGCGTGCATTAATGTAAAGTGCTCTGGATGTGATTGCGATATAAATGCACTCGATTCCAGAAATGAAATATATGTAATATAATAAAAAATACATTTGGGTCCATTTCCATGAGCTGTAATTGGCCTCTTGACAACCACAAGAAATCACATCTACACTCCAGTGGGCACATGGACACTGATGATGGGGTGAACTACAGTTCCCTTTTTCAGTTTCACTGAACAAAAAACACACCAAAACATTGGAAATGACCAAAACAGAAAATAAAAAGACTTTTATACTATACTATGATGTTCATGACTTTCTAATGGCATAGCATATTACTTTTAATACTGGATTACTTTGGGATTGTTATGGCATTTTATACTATGACTTTTTTATGAAAGCCAATCCTTTTATTCACCTTTTCATGACATATTCATCACTTCTTTTGTTAAACTATATTATTTTATACTATATTACAATGCTATATGGTCCAAAAATAAGAAAAGTACACTCAGACAATTGTATGGTTGTATTTGGCAGGTACAAGGACAATATATATATATATATATATATTTTTAAACTGAAAATGCATCAACATTAATATTTGTAATTTTTCAGTCATCGATTACGTGGACTAATTGCTGCAGCTGATGAGAAACTGCAGTTGGAGACAATTGTGCATGAATTGTGTCAGTCAGCCATGTTGCCACAGGCCAAGTCCTAGAGTACTCACCACTAGAGTGCGCAGACATAATGTGCTGGCTGGGGCTCTCGGGTCCAGGGCTGCCTGCAGGTCCCACACCTTGATCTTGCTGCAGAGAGAAATACGAGTCGACACCATCAGAAACAAAATGTGTCTCCGTGTACAAAGCTATGTGTGTGTGTGTGTGTTTGGGAAACTGACCCGTCGTAGGCACCACTGACAATTCTTTTATTGTCAAAGCGAATGCAACGCACCAGCTCTTCGTGACCTTCCAGCACTCGCAAACATGCCCCGCACTCGATGTCCCATAACCTAGAGAAAGAGAAGCCTTAGTAGACGCATACGGCAAAACACTCTTCCTACACTGTAAACATATTTGAAACAATGACATGCGTGTACAGGATTTTCTGTTACTCATAGAAATTAAGAGTTTCGACCAACAACTACTTGGATACAATAGGAATTGTAAATCATCTTAATACATTTAGATCATTGTCACATAAACAGTTTGAAGCTTAACAATGGACACGTTAAATATAAATGACATGCTATATAAACCATATACATCTTTAATTGCACACATACCGAATTGTGTTGTCAGATGAGCCGCTGACCACCAGGCGATCTCTGTACTGTAGACAGGCAATGCCCCTCTTGTGACCGTTTAGTGTGCGCACAAACTCACAGGTGCTGGTGCTCCATACCTACAACAAGGGGCAACAAAGAAGGCATTGTTAAATAATGGCCTGGATATATTCAGAGGAGTGTATTTTACCAAACAACCACTTGGCAGGTTTCAAACTAGACCAAGTTTGACATTTATAGTTTGAAAGGATCCTAGTTAAACAGATTAAACTCTAAATTATAAGGTTCATCATAGACAATAAAACAATCATTAAATGCAACTCTACCCTGCAGCAACTACTAGATAAGATATTACTCTAACAACCACCACCTCAGCTCTCGTTACCTTTATGGTACGGTCCCCTGAGGCGGACACAATGTATTTGTCATCAAAATCGACCACATTGACCGCAGCCCGGTGTCCCACAAGGACACGACGTAGACTGATGTCAGTAGGAGAGGCCATGTCCCAGACAGCAATTGAGCGGTCCTTGGAGCATGTGACCATCAGTCCATTGGCGAAGCGTAGATGAAGAACTGCCTCGTTGTGGTGGATGAGTGTGTTCAGTACCTCCCCTGTGGTCACCTCCCACACCCTACAGAGGATGAGGAGTAGCATAGAGAAGGATGGAGGAAGAGGAAACAAAAGGAGGGAAAATTGACATGATGGCAAAATGATGGAAAAGGCACGGAGGAAAAATTAGGACGTGGATTGAGAGGAGTGTGAGAAAGAGGGAAGAGATAAGTGGAAATGATAGGAGGAAGGGGTAAGTAGGAAAGACAAAAAATGTATGAGGACAGAGTGGGCAATATGAAGGTAAAAAGATAGTGGAAAAAGAAATGCAATGGGAAAGGAAATGGAAAAACAATAGAGACAGGATTATGTTTATTCATTTCACAATGAAGAGTCACAAGAGTTCTCGCATGCCGTCTGAGCCGCACGTGTGAAGAACACACTGATAGTTGGTTTTGTTGTCTGTTTTTCCCCAACACCTGTCAAGCTGTTGCTAAGTAAGTAAAGTCACATTTTCCTTAGATACGACCCAACGTGTCCGGCTGCAGCGGGAAGAGAATTAATATTGAGCTTCTGTCTGCAGCAGCCAAGTGGGCATTAACACACACGCCAGGTCTTTAAATATCTGCGATTAAATGTATCCCACTATCTCTGATCAATGATATTGAAGCCAACCAATCATGAGATGAATATGTCTGGCCTTATTGTGAGCGGCAGCTGTAGGTTGGGTGGGATTTGGTCGTAAACCAGGGGCAGTAGTCTGTATTTTGGTCTCGACTGTTTAAAGATGCGTCTACAGAAATAGCACCCTTATTTGAAAATTGCAACTGATGTTGAAATTACTTCTTTACTTTCTAATAGTACAGTATTTTGCATCAGATACTTTGAGTTAGGTTTATGACAGGATTTCAAGCTTTTTAGGCGTTAAGAAAAACGTTTGAGGCGAAACAATTGGTAGAACTAATAATTTGACATTTAGAATACTTAATTGTCCACTTTCATACAATGACAGACCTATGGTCAGTTTTTAGAGCTGGTACAACTATATAAAACAAATATTTTGTTTTGTAATTAAAGTCTGTAATAATTTTTATTGTTTACTGAAGTACAGTAATAGAGTAGCATAGATGTACATGATTACATTCCTCCACAGCAAGAGCGTAACATTGTTTCAAGAGCACAAAGATTAATATATCTAGTTTCTGAAATCTGCTCTCAATGTGCACGAGACGAGGCATTGAACTTAAACATTTTGAAAATCTTCTTCCGGGGTACACCACCCAGAGTCTCACAAAGTCGTGTGGGAAACATCGTTACTATTACTTCTTTCTTTAAAGACATTTTATGGCGTACTAAATATGTCCTTTTGTTCAATTGTATTTAATACAACATGGGCTCTGGAGCCAGAGGTTTTATTGGCTGTTTACTGTTTCAGGGTAATTAGCAACTTGTGAAGCAAGATCTGAGACATGCTTATGAATGCAGAAATCAGTTTATAGAGATTAATCGTATTTTAATCGTATCTCGTCTAACTTCCACTGTGAAGCATTCCTTTCAGTTCGATAACCTGTGCTGCAAAAACACATTTGTGTTTCATGTTCTAGTTTTAAAATAAACACCTTCACCACTAAGATTGATGTTAATTTATTATTTTCCTAATATTACCTGTGTATCATGAATCCAATAGAAAAGATAATAATAATATACACTTTTATTAATCCCCAAGGGGAAATTAGTTCTCTGCATTTAACCCATCCTTAGTTATTAAGGAGCAGTGGGCTGCAGTGATGCGCCCGGGAAGCAACTGGGGGTTCAGTGCCTTGCTCAAGGACACTTCGACTTGCAACTAATGGGGAGAGCCGGGATCGAACCCACAACCTTGCGGTTGCAGGACGGCCCTCTTACCCCACTGAGCTACAGCCGCCCTAAAAGATGCATAAGTATTCACATCCAACTTGATTGTTCTACAGTTTTTATAATATAATTGAGATTTATAAATCTAGTTTATATCAATGCTCGTCTACTTGTTGCGTAATTATATTGCCCAAGTTAAGAACGGATTAACAGTTTGTTTCAGCTGAAAATAAGTTGGAAACTATAAATAAACGGATAAGTCATATTTGTGCAGTAATCCCCGAAAGTCGTCCTAATCGTCGGCCTAATTAACAGAGTAACGCTGTTACTTCAGCAATTTGAATGTTTTTTTACATCTTGCCAACCCTACCCCCGGGTCCTGGTCCCAGAGACGACGCGTTCCCTCTGGAACCAACGTGTGCCGTACCTGACAGTTGAGTCGGAGGACCCGGTGACGATGACCCTCTCATCATACTGAAGACACAACACTGATCCTGTGTGACCGGTCAGGATCTTCAGACACTCCAGAGACTGCTTATCCCAGATCTATCAGGAGAACGGACAAGAGTGGAAAGAGAGGGGAGAACGACGAGTGATGCGGAGGGAGATAGAGGAGGGGAGAGAAAAAGAGGAAACATTAGTGGTTGCAAAAAAAGTTTGCAGATTTGGGTCACGCTAGGAACGGCCCATTCTCACAGCAGTGCTCATGCCCCATTTCCCCACTGCCGAGTGAGAACACTCAGAGCCAATCCGCGTCAGCCTCCTCCAGGACAATAAGACGAAAAATGCTCTTCACCTCCCTCCCTTCCTTTTCTCCTCCTCTTCTGCCAGGCTAGATAGATAAGTGGAACACACAACTGGTCTATAGCGGAGCCCTTTTATCCTGTAAGTCACTCGTGTTCTGTCTCATTGTTCGCTGGTTTCGCTCAGCACCGGAGACAATAAGATGATTAGCCATATTAGGCCGCAAGGTGAACCACGAAAAGTCCTTTAGAAAATGAATCCCGCTCCACAGTCGCGCATCTACACAATATTTAGTTCATAAAAAAGAAAGTCGTGCTTAGCTACCAAAAAAAAAGTCTGTCGCTGAAATTGCCTTCGATTCTCGATGCGACTGTTTTATGCCGAACTAGTTTCTTCAGAGCGTAATATGATCTTGGTCACGAGGGGTGGCACGGTTCGACACGTGATCGGTCTACACCAATGAGGTAGCTGCTTTTTGTCAACAGAATGGCAAGATGGCGTCCTCGAGCAGTACGGAAGACGAAGAAAATACACCGGAATATATTAATAAATCAAAAAACAAACATTGTTTTATGCATATTACTTCAGTCAAGCACGAGGAGGTACATTATTTCACCACTACACGATGGAATACATACAGGACAAGCCTACAAACGTGGCTCGGGTTGGACGGTGAGTCCCGGGACGTGGCTGAGAACTTCAAACACTGTGTTGATGTGGAGTTTGACAATATTCCCGAGGATGCTGGCTTCCATCACACGTGCTACCGTAGATTTACGGACAAAAAATCCATGGCAAAGGTGGAAAGACGTCTCGCACGTGAGAGACGAGAAGCGACGGAAGACCACGAGGCCATTCCATCGACTTCTAGCGGCACGAGTCCAACAAAGAAACTGCGATCCAGGTCAGGGCTGCCAATCGCAGGCTCTGGCCCCGTTCTTCCTGCCCTGTGCATAATTGGCCAAAAAAAAGGAGAAGTTTGTCAACAGAGCAGGCAAACGACAAAGGGATCCTCTGTCAAAGGCCGAAACATTAACAGCAGGTAAACACACACAGTGGTTGAGTGACTGAAAGGTACAATTATGTGTGAGCTATGTCAACAAACTCATTGAGCTGTCCTTTGTTTTGTTAAGGCCAATTGCAGAAAGCTGCCGAGTTGAAGGAGGACCAAAGTATTCTTTTGCATATAAAAGACAAAGACTGTGTGGCTCTGGAGGTGCAGTACCACAAAGGCTGTTATAATCAGTACACCAGGTTTTTGACGAGGCCTGAAAAACCAGAGAAAGACCAGTAAGTTATTTATTATATTGCATTTCAAGGAGCTACTAACTTAACATTGCATAAGTAAACATTCAATCTGCATTCTGTTGTATGTGCACACAATCACAACACTTATTCATTTATTTCCTTCTCATTCATATGTGTTCTAGGAATGAGCCCACGTTTGATGTCAGCTATAAGATATTCTGTGAAAGGATCATTCGCCAAAGGCTGCTTGTCAACCAAGAGGTGCTGAGAATGGGCTGAGGAAGGCCTTCATTGAACTGGTGAAAGCAAATGAAGGTCTTGATGCTTCAAACTACAGGGAACTGCAATGCATTTTTCTCTCACGTCTTATTATTTGTCATGTGCAAGTCCAGCTTTACACAACATGTGTGTGACAGGCCTGAGAAACTGTTTTTAATTCTTGCCGTTTGCACAAACATGTACCAGTTGGCAACAAGGAGACGTGTGTGTGTGCGTGCGTGATGTTGTGTGCCTTTCTTGGGCATCTTTGGTGTTAAATGTGCTGGATGGCAGATAGCTTCTAGCCTGTAATGTCTTGTACCACCTGCACCACTCTCTGCTTTTCATGATACTCCTGTGACTCTTAATTACCTTCGCATTGAAAATGTGGAAGGTTATGTTTTGATCGCCGTGTATTTATTTATTTATTTATTTGTATGCGTGTTATTCGGATAACAAAAAAAGTTTAAACCGAATCGCATGAAATTTGGTGGGATGCTTGGTTATTATCCAGGGACCATTTGATTTGATTTTGGGATCAATCGGGTCGAAGGTCAAGGTCATGGATAGGTCAAAATCTTCTTTTTACCATAGCGCGGTCAATGTATATCCAATTGGCATGCAACTAATGCCAAAATGTTCATAATTCAATGCCCAATCTTGTGATATGCGAAGGTATGCGCTCTACCGAGTGCCCATTCTAGTTGTCACTGTTTTGTTCTGTTGCAGACAGGATATGTTGAAGAAGAGGCTGGCTCGTGATTTCCCCCAGCTGGTGTTTCACATCCCCACCAAGCGCAACATCTGAGAGCTGGTTTTTGCAGAGACCCTGTCAACCGGTACACTCGCGTGACTCCACAAGTGCCTTTTATGGCAAAGGGGAAAAAAAAAAGAAGACATTTTCCGTTGCATGTGAGAAAGGTGAGTACCTAAAGGCTTTTAAAAGTTTAGGTACTCACTTTAACTTGGAGCAGTCAACATTTGCACTTCTTTGCCAGTATGTGTTCCACTTATATGATCAGCCAGCTGCCGATAATGTAAATGAAGCCAGGTACAAGGCTTTCTGTATGGCATCATCAGCCTTGCCAGAAATATGCATTCCCCCAACTACTGATGCCCTCCAACAGCACTGCAAAACGGCAAACTACCAGGCTGCAATAATGAGGTCCCGTCGCAAACAAAAAATAAGTGCTCCATCACCTGCTGGATATGGTTGGCAAATAGAGGATGGGACTTTGCACATCACCTGGATGACCAGAAATCCGGCCCCTGACAGTGTTTTGCATGTCATACACTGCGGCTGCAAAGGTGCCTGTGAGACAGGAAGATGTTCCTGTTTTTCTGCAGGATTGTGTTGCACAGACTTATGTCGTTGCTGTAATTGTGCCAACACCAAAGACACCGAGCAACTGGAAGACAACTGTCCTGACACTGACAGTGAGGACTGAGTGTCCTTAATATGTTATTTCTTTTGTAGTTTTGTACAGTTTTATATATCAGTCATATTTTTCATAAAGATTGTTTCTATTGTTCATCAGTGTTGTTTTCATTTGTGGAAGAATGAATGAATGAACGAACAAATGGTCATTGGTATAAGTACAATTACTGCCTTTTACTGCCAAAAGACTTGTACTTCCTACTTTTACTGCCAAAGACTGTACTTCCTACTCTTACTGCCAAAGAGTGTACTTCCTACCTCAGTAGGAAGTACAGTCTTTGCCTTGATTTCTTCAGTGTGTGCTGGGTGTTCAGTCCATGTTAGATCGTCAGTAAGGTGTATTCCCAGGTATGTCAAACTTGATCTAAATGACTTAACATAAGCATAACATGATCGTATATTTGCCTCATTGTTCTTATTGGCCGCGGCTATGTATACAGCACTATTTAGAATCCATTTGTCCCTTTTAAGGGTGTTTTCCTCTTTATCGGTAACGTTGAATCCAACCACGGGAGCCGCCATCTTGCCATTCTGTTGACAAAAAGCAGCTACCTCATTGGTGTAGACCGATCACGTGTCGAACCGTGCCACCACTGGCGACCAAGATCCGATTACGCTCTGGAGAAACTAGTTCGGCATAAAACATAGTCGCATCGAGAATCAAAGGCAAATTCAGCGACAGACTTTTTTTTGGTAGGTTAGCACAACTTGTTCTTTTTTATGAGCTAACGATTGTGTAGATGCGCGACTGGAGCGGGTTGAAACGAAAACAGTGTTCACCTTACGGCCTATATGCCGAGCCAGGGGAAAAGATTAACTTCAGAAATACACAAACCATGTAGGAGCACAACCACACCATGTTAAAGTCCAATGTATGTTGAAATGCAGTCGTTGTGTTACACAACTTTGTTGTCCACGATGTTAAAAAGGAGTGAGTTTTACAAATTCAATCATAATCTATGATTAGTCATCTTTTTCTTTTCTTAAAAAAGTCAGATTCTAATCCAATACACTTTTTGTAAAATTCAGCAAATACCTCCTGCTGGCCCGCTAGCTGTCAGGAGGACAATGCAAACATTTATTGTGTTGATACACAGCCCTGACTCTGTAAACAAAGTGGATTTAACCAAACCAACAATCATGATATCTATAAAAAAAGATGAACGCATCAGTTCAAATCAATAATTAATGGACTTTGCAGTTGCAGTTTAAAGAGTTTAAACTTGTGGTCTTTTTATTTCCGCTAAATAAAAACATAAAAAATCATGAAATCTGGCAATAATTTTGATCACAGGGAGCCCTGGGCAGCCCCGCCCCCTGGCAGTTAATGCCTGCAGGCAGCATGACAGGGAGCGGAACAGTGATTGCGCTCTGATCACGTGCTATTTTATGCAATATCGTATTGTTTTTAACGAACGGGTACCGCGGTACGCTTTTAGCGTCGATACAGCGTGCACACTTGTTCAGCTGAGGTTGTAGCCAGTCATCTTCAATGTTTGACAAATATTTGAACAAGTAACTAATTGATGACCAAACAGTGAGGGCCTGTGTCGTAGCGTTTTTTTCTTACATTTTTCAATTGTTGTCTATGGAGGAGTGTGTGGCCACACACACACACCCACACACACACATTGAAAATCTCAACTGATGAAATGACTGTAGAATTGGCAAAGAAGCTTGTTACGGCCCCGTCTGTCTATCCTGAGCTTTATATTTCAGACAGACATTATCATAATAAAGCCAGGCATGCACGGTGCTGTTTTTATCCCCGTACACCTCGTCTCCGAAAGATTGTTACTACTAGATAGTCGCCCAAATGGAAAGATACTTTTTAAAGCACTGGGATCAATTCTGGTCTATCACACAAACTTTCGGCATCGTTTAAATATTTCAACTTTGGCAAAAATTTCACCCAAGGCTGAGTTGCGAAAGCCAATCAGTGTTGAGACGCTCCGCCCTTCATCACTGACGTCGTGCCGTTGGTGAATCAAACTGGCTGCTGCTCCTCGAGTAGCGCTGGAAGCGACAGTTATTGAGATGTAGTCTGTGATATTCACCGAGCTGTGTGAGCCTACGGGTTGATTATTTTTTCGATTCATCGGATAAAAAAACAAAAAAAACTTTAATTCCCAACCCTTTATTCAAAACAGGGTTCATACGGTCATGGAAAACCTGGAAAAGTCATGGAATTTTTAAATAGCTATTAGCAGGCCTAGAAAAGTAATTGAAAAAAATAAAATCCCAAAATATTTGGAAAAGTAATGCAAATTTGTTTTATTCAAATTTTAATTTACACGGTATATATACGGTATGCTTTGGAATTCTCATTGTTAGTTTAAATACTACATCTTCTCACTTTGTCACGTATAGACAGAGTTTTCACAAAATGTTTAATCATGGAAATTTGGTTTAAAGTCATGGAAAGGTCCTGGAGACCCACTGGTCACCATGGTGATGAACCTGTTCACTGGTCACCATGGTGATGAACCCGTCACAAACAGACTGACAGCTTAACTCTCCTGAGCAGTGGTCCCCATGTGGCCCCCTGAACAATATCAGAGATGTGTTCCGATTAATTATTTTTTTCACCTGGCCCGCTGCCGTTGAGATTGCAGTGAGACGCAGAAAAAATGTGAAGTTGTGCTCTTCGCAATAAAACATCTTTGATGGGACGTGTCGCGTCTCGGCCAATCAGCGTTCAGATGTCCACAGCGTTTGGGAAGTTAGGTTAGCTTGAATGTTAGTCCGCTACATCTGCTGCTGTCACGCTGCACGGTGTAGCGATGCTAACAAAGTACCCGTACGTTAAAAACGATGTGATTTAGCATATTTTTAGTATCGATACTTCATTAAAAGAGCGATCAGAGCTCACGCGCTGCTCCGCTCCGTTAAATGTTGCCTGCACGCGCAGCGCTCAGCGAGTGGCGTCGTGGCTTATCTCCGGTGCCTTTCTCCGTTGCAAAATATTTTCCGCTCTCCGCCACGGAATAAATAACCACGTTTTCTATGTTATACTCTTGTGGAAATGCCACACACGTCGTGACATGTAGCGCCCTGGTGTCTGGGTTCATAACGTCACCCGTAGGCGCACACAGCTCAGTGAATGTCTCCGACTACGTGAATGACTTCCGCATCCAGCGCCACGTGAGCAGCAGCAGCCAATTAGATTCATCAACAGAGGAGCAGCTCAGCGCTGATTGGCTCTCACAACGCAGCGTTCAGTCTCTCCTCTCCCTCTCGCTCCGCTCTGGTTTCTCCTGCGCCGCTCTGCGCTCAACTCAACTTTTTTTATACTCCGTGACTTATTGAGGGCCGTAATAATCGCGCGACACAACGAATCGATAATGAAATTCGTTGCCAACTATTTTAATAATCGATTTTTATCGATTCGTTGTTGCAGCCCTATTATGAACCCAAACCGCGGGCGTTTGATGTTCCGTTTGTGGGACGTCCACAACAAGTATAAAGCAGATAGTGGTTATTTCTACCATGGTGAATAAGCGGAAAAGATAACCGTTTCCACTGAGTAGAGCCATGGAGATAAGCCACGCCCCTCTAAGGCTCGAATGAAGCAAATGACAAAAATAAACCACAAACTGAAATAGATGGTAAACTCACACGAGTAAAGTGTTGGGAATATTTGCAACGCTTTTAGTGTGAACGCAGGATTTAGAGTAGTTAAATGTTTGTCATAGAAAAGTAAAGCGATTTCTGCCAGAAAAAGACAAAATGGACACTATGGACAGTGTTCACCTAAGAATTATATCGATTGCAATCAGGTAAGCTGGCTCAATAACATATGCATTATAGGGTCAGTGTATATAATGGAAAAGTGCATTAGGACGTGCCAAATACCACAACATTTTGGCTTAGATCTATCCATTATCCAAACCGCTTATCCTTCTTTAGGGGCGCTGGAGCCGGTCCCAGCTGACATTGGGCAAATCCAGGGTACACCCTGGACAGGTCACCAGTCCATCTCAGCGCACACAGAGACAGACAACCATTCATGCTCACATTCACACCTACGGGAGTTCAATTAACCTGCATTGACCGCCCAGACCGGGAATTGAACCCGTGGCCCTCTTGCTGTGAGGCGACAGTGCTAGCCACGACACCACCGTGCAGCTCCTGAAGATAGCTGGCTAATCTGTATCCTCGTGGAAAACCCTGCCTGCTGCTCTGTTGTATACAAAGGGTGCTGCCAGCTGGAATTCCACGCAATAATGTGTTTCCATGAGCTCTCTGAGCGTTGCATGTTTATGTACTGCCCGCTCAGGCCACGTTCACAGGGGTGATTTCACATTGGACGGAAATGACTATAGTAGTTATGGAAGAGAAAGTTGAGAAGAAGATCCAATGTGTGGCGAGGCACAGTGAGAACAATAACATGGGTGATGTCGTAATCCTGTGGATTTCAGATCGTCCTCGATGAATACACACCTTGATGGAATTGTCCCTAAGGCCACTGATGATCTTGTCATCGTCGTACTGGAGACAGTAAACCCCTTTACTATTTTCTGAGCGACACTGAATCCTCTGCAAGTTGTGTCTGCCACATCGCCAATTGGCCTCAATAGTCTGGAGAAACAATCAGAAAGACAAAAACAAAAGGCCGCCATTAGAGAGAGAAAGGAGCTCTGTCGTTGAAAAGGCTCAACATTAGAAGATGGAGACAAATACAGAATGGGATCAAACAATGAACGTGGACATGAGATTATTTTTATTAGAATAACAGCAACATCAAGAAAATGTTGCTGTTCTGCTGCTCCATTAGCAGCTACAACACATACATTAGTACACCTACTGACCACTGCCTACTAGAGGTATAACAGACGTTGATCCGAGATATGTATGATCCATCGGTTACCCCTCACGCTTCGGCACGCACGTGAACCGCCGATTAATTACAGTTTAACGTTAACCATCAGTGTCAAATAAAGTTTTACAGACTAAATTTCTGTAAAATATGTGATCAGGACATCAGCATTTATGCTTTTCTATTCGCTGATCTCCGATTATGTTACACCATCAACAACTATTCTGTGTTTAAATTGACAAGAAAAAAGCTGCCAACGAGCGCCGGATCCGGTCCGTTACATTACGATGCGTTCAGGCTCTATTCAGTGAAAATAAAAGTTCAGAAAAAGGTAAATCTCAAGATAATCATGATGTATTCTCGTAACACATATACTGTTGGTGAGAAACTTGAATACATCTAGTTGTTTGAAGGAAAAGTTTTTATTACAAATAGATATAGAGATGAATTATGAGACGTTAACACTAAGCAGTTTATAATAAATCGTTTAAACTACTAATGAAAAAGTTTGATTTAATCCATAAATATATTATCTTTTATTTCCTTAACATTTGAATTGTGTTTTTAATGAAGAAATGACCAAAAAAAAAGGTAAAATAATTTTTGGGACTGTTGTAAAAAATAAAATAAGATAGTCTGGAGCCTTGTAGAGGAGCTGCTATATTTAAACGATGAGATAGATCTGTATAGATCATCAATGATCATCAATTTGTATCTGCAGCAAAGAAATGGGAGCAAATATAACTTTTCGACTCTAAAAGTAACATTTTCTCCCATTTTTCTTTTGTGCCGATGCAATCTGTGATTCGATCCATTTCCCCACTACTGCCTCCACATGCCACCTGGCAGTGGTGGAACGGCCGTCTGGTGTTTAACCCTCCTGTTACCTTTACATATACTAACATATTTTACCCTCGGGGTCAATTTGACCAAATCAATTAAAACCTCCAGAAAATTATTAGAATTAATATTGTTTCCCAAGTTTAAGTGTGAGGTACTTTATGTTTGTTTGTTGACTACCTAAATAGCCCTTTAAATATATAAAAAAGTTGACATTTCTTATATGTTTGACATAGTGAAAAACAGCCTGGGGTCAAATTGACCCCAAGGAACACCGACATTAAATATTGAATGGGGTCAAATTGACCCAAAAGGTAACAGGAGGGTTAAGAACACTTTTTTCTGTGGTGTAACAAACTCAGACCACACATATATTTTGATTCCCCCCCACCTTCCGCTTGTTTCAAGCAATGCAGTTTATTTAAAACATATCTTTAATATCACAATATAAATGATATATATAGTTACGGTGGTACCGAATAGTTCGAGGGCTCATTATGTTAACATTATTGTAAGAAAGCCTTTAAAGTCTCCCATTTCCAGCAGTGGGGCACGCGACTATTAACGGGCCGGTCTAGCCGCAACACAATTCATTACATTTATACAACCACAATTACGAAACACCATATTGTTAAAAAGCAATATAAAACAGGATGATGGACTTTCAAAGATTCATTTGGAAGCTTTATCTCTTACCTCTATGTCTTGGATGATCTTGGGATAAAGGGAGTGATAGTAAGAGTTGGGTGGGACTTCTGCCGTGCGGTTCTTGAACAAATATTTCTCCCTAGGGTAAGAAAAAAAGAAATGACAACTGCCTTATTAAAGCACAGATTTTTTCAACTACAACAAACACTCAAGACAAAACGTCTCTGCCTTTCCTCTATCCTAAATTAAAGCCTGTGCGTGTGTGTGTGTAGAAGGGTCTGTTGTCCATTCTCACCACTGGTGTCTCTCAGACAGGCCTTTCCAGAGTGGGTCAGTGCGGACCATGCGTTCGATGAGCTTCTTCCACAACATGCCCTCAGAGATAACCCTCTGCCACTCCTTACACACCAGCTCTGCCGAGCACAGCGAGCGTGCGTCCAGGAAAGACAGGATGTTCTCCGCTATGTGATCCAAGCCTTGGGCTGAATGGAGGAAGAAAAGAGGCAGAGTGAGTATTTGCTGCAAAATTAGTATTTCTTCTGGTCGTTGATCCGAAACATTCATTTTAAATATAATCTGTGTTTATTGGTATTTAATTCAAATGTTTGCCGAAAAACAAATAAAAGAAAATCAACAATACAAAAACTTGGTTGGAAATTTTAGGAATGTCATGTGCAAACTTTATGTAGTTTCATTTTTTTTGCGTGTTCTTGAGGAGGCCTAATTTACTTCAAACTACAATTGTTGTCCTCAGGCAGAAGGGCGGAAATAGAAACTTCCAAATAATCTTCTCTTTTGAAAAATTCTGGGCATTTTTCAAGGAAAGCTGTACAAATTGTAAATTATGAGTCTTATATTGGCTTCACTGTACACCACATTGAAGGAAGATGGAGCTCCCACTGGAGTGATTGGTACTAAATCTATACATGTACCTGGCAGCGCAGTGATGAAGTCCCTCTGCAGCATGGGTTTGAGGTAGGAGTTGATGTGGCCGTGCTGGTAGTGGCACATACGGGAGATCAGGCGCTCGACAAACTCCACCTGGTCGGCCTCCGACCACTGGTCAAACAGGGCGATGCAGTGTTCCTTCTCCTTCTCGTAGTTCCCCTCTGACGGGCGCTTGCGGGACCCCACAACAGGACCATTAGTAAGCTGCAAATGTAGAAAAAAAAAATACAGTTTGAGTTTGAATCTCGTTAATACAGTAAAATAAACACAAAACCACCACAACTCGTTTTAATTTGAGATGGTGTAAATATGAATAAGCTGAGCAGCAGACTGTCACTTTTCACCAAGCTGTGGTCATGGAAACGCATGAAAACAGATGCGCACACACACCTTGAGAACTGTGTTCTTCTTTGGCGACAGATCGTCAACGAGGTTCTGCGAGTCCATCCCTGTCATGTTCTGTAGAGAAGGGACAAAACAAAGACAATGTGCGGGTTAGTTTGATTCCCTTTACATCCGTGTTAAGGCACTGCAGGAGCCAGGGAAGTGTCGTGGACAGCGCTGGACACAAGAGTGCCACAAACACAGCCGAGGAAGGGTGTGCACGCACAAACAACCGTGCATTTACACAAATATGAAGTGAAAGAAACTAAACGCCGCAACAAAATGAGATCTTTTCGCTTGCTTGTGTGCGATGTGGGCTAAGTAGTCTGGACAGGAAATTAAACTGCAGCATCTTTGGTATGTCCCCGGCAGCAGCTCAGGCAGAACTGAAATGCAACTGAAAACACATAGTGGTCTTATAGCAGATACACAAGAATCAAGATAGACAAAAACTAAACAGAATGGGGAGGTAACCAGATCTCACACATTTATAGCATCACTTGGGTCCCTTGCAAGTGCATTACAAAGTAGCTAGAGACTTAACATAATAACAGCAGCTTTATGGCAAACATCACTTAGTGGCAGTCATAGAGTGAGATGCTGACCATTTAACCTGGATCTTAAGACTTAATACATAATAACTTGTGAATAAATAACAAATAGCAGGTTCTTTATAGCATACACACTTTTCTGTGAGTCATGGCTAATCAGGCTATTATCTTAGGGGGCTTCATGTGTATTGTTCTTGTTGCGACTGAAGATACACCGGATGTTCAGAGACCACCTTGAACCAACATGATTGCACATCATTTCCTCAAACCAACATATTCATACAAAGACAAAAGGATACACTGAAAACCCTCCAGAAATGAGCAGGAAGAGCACAAGCAGAGCACATCTATATATGGGATACATCAGAATGGGACGGATGCAAAATTGCTATTATTTGCAGGTGCATTCTTAAGTTAAAATATATATATATATTCCTACTTTGCAGAAATGTTTAACTTATATGGGGAAATGGGACTCGCGTGTCCTTTTGCCTGGGCGAGGGTCAAGGCTCTATATATATCAATCTGTGTCGGTGATGACTGAGCCGAGGTCAAAGTCTTTGAAGACTGTTAAAAAGCGAGGCGTGTCTATTTATTTGACTCGTCTGCACTTCTTCAGAAACCCCGAGTGTTGCCATGAATCTGGGGCCCATCTTAAAAACAGGAATACTATTTACCTAGTTATTCTTTTTAAAAGTAAAAACTCAAAACTGTTATACGTTTTGATCAGTGTAGTTATCGATTTCACTTTGTGATGCTGCTACCTGTGGTGGTCACAACCAACCGAGAACATCAGTGGTTGGCCCCAACAACCACACAAAGGGTCAGGTACCAAGACCAAGGCAGACAGGACAAGAAGCCAGAATGGGCTTGATGGTGTTTATGATCATGCAGAGCAGAAGAGAAGGAAGGAGAGAAAAAAAACACAGACCAGGTTTGGCCAGGCAGGCAGGCAAGCAAGCATGTAGCCTCTCAGAGCTTGAAGGAAGACCCCCCCCCCCCGACCCTTACATCTCCAGGTAGAAGGTGAGAAAATGATACTCCTCATTGTGGGGTCATTCTCTGGTACCCACGGAGTCCATTCTCCACTCACATCAGAATACTTTGGCAATCGTCTACTTGTCAAACTGATTGTGAAAGTTGTGCATTCCATGGCACAATCACCTTTTGACTGTTTAAGCATTCTGGGTCCTAATGTATATGCAACTGTGATTTGATATGATTATAAGGAATTAAATGACAGTTTATGAAGTTAGAAATGTTGTGTCAAGCAGAGTTTTAGGACACACCAGAGAAGAACCTGAGAGCAGTGTGCTTCAAACAGAGAGGAAAGGACAACGGATGGTGAGGAGGTAGGAGGGTGAATGGGCGCCGTCTGCACCAAGGTGGCATGAGGAGTCATGTGGAGTGGGCAAAGAAAAGTGAAGGGTGAAGAGATGGCAAGGAAGGAGGGAAGGAAGGGAAGGGAGAGGAGGAGCAGCAGAATTAAGAGGAGAGAGGCAGAACCTGGTTGTGAGCCCGGGTGGAGGGGATGCTCTGCAGGCACCTGAGTGCACACAAACTCTCAGCCACCGAGGAGCAGCCCAGCCAGAGAGAGCGAGGCACAGAGCACTGTGTGAAAGAGAGAGGACGGGAGGAGGAGAACGTAGTGGACAGGGTGAGGGAGAGAAAGGAAAGAGCAAGAGACCAGAGATGGGAAGAAAAGGAACAGAGGAGGGAAGTGGATGAGGAAACCGAAGTTGGGAGGAGGAAACCAATGAATATGTGTATGGATGGAAGTGGTGAGGAGGAGTGCAGGAAAGGGTTGGGAAAAATAAATAAATAGGGTTTGGTTTGAAATTGAGAGGAGGTAGGTGTGCAACCATCAAAAGGTGAGGAGAGAAGAGGGGAGGAGGTGGGGGATAGTAAGGGGAAAAACCAGTATTAGAGCTACACACACACACACACACTGGCACAGTGAGCGCAGGAACACACACTCCTTCACACACAAGATAGACTGATACACATGCACACAGGAGCATTATTAGACATGAACTGGGACGGTAGAGGAGAGGGAGGGGCAATGGGAGTAACTGTCAATATTGTCACTCTTGTTTTGACAGAAACCCCACCCACTGTTCTGCCATCCCCACTCTCGTGAGTGGTTAGTGAATAACACTGGGACAAACAAAATCAGACACAAAAAAGAAATACACAGACAACCCGAAAAGTGTTGTATCCCTGTAAGATGATGGTCCCCAAACCCTTCACACATATGTCCTTCACGTGGAGGCGAAAGAGAGGTGATGTATGAAGTCATTATTGATGTTGGCTACATGCTGTCTTGTCAGATATATTACTTGTCATATTACATCAACACAAGTAAAAAATATTGTCCTATTCTGTGACAGAAAGCCTGAAAACCAAAACGTCTTCAAGAGCCTGCTTTACGAATGTATTTTAACTTTTAATAGGAAAAAAAGATAAACAACCAATGAAAGATGTGTAAAGCAACGTATCTATTACATTGCATCATTTCATTACTAAATTGACTCTTTACTGACATTTCATTTCCCTCAACGATGGTTATTCAGTCTATAAACGTCTGGAGTAATTCTGGATAGGACCCTTTTACAAAAATAGGCACACTGCTTACTCGAGACATCTGGTGCATGTAATCAACAATCTAAGATATTAACGTTACTTTATAGGCCTAACTTGCCATGTCAATAGCAAACATGGCAATTGATTCGTAAATAAACGGTATAGTATTTCAGATATGGACTACGAGTGGCGGAGGAATGAGAGACAACCCGCGTGTAAATTCATTGACAATACACTTGTGTGCCTTATCTCACTTGGAGTCTTCCTCGAGACCACTTTGACCCCTGTAGTGTTAATGTTGGCTCTTACTAAGCTAGCGTTAGCCTAGCGGGCTATCTCACCAAGAAAGCTAATCATTTCACAAGAAACCGATGCTACTTGTTGGCCAAATCTGCCAAGTTTAAGGACGAAAGAGACATTACGGTGACAGCTCGTGCTCCTGGTGTCCAAAAGGTATTCTGCCACACTGCCAGACTGACTGTTTTTGTATGGTAATGCATGTCAAGTACACCTAGCACTTTTAGCACGCTAGCTATTCAGCTAATTGCTACCTCGCTAATCGTGGTATGAAAAAGCAACACTTCCTTCTACGCACTTTGAAAATATAAATAGAGAACCAGCGCGTAATAACGATTTTAGCAACACCGCGTTGGAATAATAAACACATCGGAGTGATCCACACGACTATGAATGTGTAGGGTCCCTTACAGTAAAGTATATACTATAACATACCCATAAATGTACGTGGTTCATCGCCTTGTAGCCTGTTAGCTGGATGGCTAAGTCTCAAACAGGGCCCAGTTAAAGTGGCGCAGCGTCACCGCAGTGAACGAGTCCCCGAGAACCCTCCGACGGCCGAGCACAGCCTCTCGATGTCCCCGCTGTGAACCGGGTGTATCCCGAACCACACGCGTTGTACCAGACGTGGAAGTAGAAGGTCTTGGTTATTAATCTGGTCGAATACGCGGAGCAGTCTTAAGAAAATGTATCGATGATTTCAGGCCCTCCCTCTGTTTTCTGGTCCCCCCCTCCTTTCTCCTCCACCTCTCCCGACAAGCCGCTCCAGCCCGTTCCTGCCGTCGAGTCGAGCCTCGGCGCTTCCCCACCCTCAGCTATAAGAGTGATACTGAACACTTCGGATGTCCAGGATGCCGAAACGGAAATGATCTTACCATCAATTCCAACGTTTTGTCCTCCATCTCCGGCTCCATGTTGACGATCCCCCCCGTAACTCGCTCTGAAAATGGAAACCCAGCCCTGCGTCGGCGGCCCGAAAATGCAGAGACGTCATTCACTTCGCTCAACCACACAGCTTTGGTGGGGCAGTGTCAAAAGGGTGGGTGGGGGGAAATGGTAACGCCCATGCAATGAAAAAACGCGCTGATTGGACAGATTTTGTCAAAAGGGGAGTGATTTGATAGCTTTACTTTTTATTGATTGGCTTACCGTGCTACCAAGGCTTCCCCGGTGACTCCCCCAAACAAAAGGGCAAATGGATGAAGATGCTGTTGCCATCCTGAAGTGGAATACACTAAGGCAAAATCAATCATCCGCATAGCTTTGCTATAATATACTGCAGGATGTTAGCTATTTGAATGGTGTCATTACAGGAAATGGTCATTCAAATGTGGCTCCATAAAACAGTAACATAAGTGATGCAAGCATTCCCGGTTTTGTTTCCCTATGGCCCAGTGATAACATGGACAAATACAATTTTGAGAAGAGGTTTGGGTTGTTTCAGTACATTATCATCCAATTGCATATATGTTACTAAATCCACACTGGAGTGAATGAGGAGCGGGATGAAAGCGACAATAGTTAGACCAAAGGCCTAATGTACAAAGTGGGTCACGAACTAACAGGATCATTTTGAGTAAAATATGGATCTTGGTGTACATGGCATGATTTTAGACGTTAATAAAGTAAGTCACCCACAACTTCAGTTTCTGTTATCCTTTAGTGTATAGTTCACACTATAGAAACATGGCGTGTCAATGTTAGAATTATTAAAATGTCATTCTCAGAACTAGCTGTGATGTGCAGGATCATTTGTTACCTTTTCTTAACAATCAGTGGCTACTATAATAATTAATTAACTCAAGACCCTCAATACGGTTCCACTTCGGCAGCTCGTCATGTGAATCAATACAAGTCCTCTTTTATGAAAGAATGAGTTTTCCGTGTATTCAACAAGGCCACTCCAACAGGTCCTTGGGTACTTCCGTCTTCAACATTTTCCAGCATTATGAACGAACATCCATCCTCATCTTATTAACCCAATAGAGGGACGCACATACCAAACCTCATGTTCGAGATGACCAACATATCACATGTAAAATGGCACCAAAATTAATGCATTTCTGATCATTGGCGTCACAGATTCATTTACAAAAGCAATCAGACATTTCACAGCTGGAATTGTGATCGAGATGCAGGCTGTTGAAAACTTGAGGTTAATTGGAAACAGCTCACATCACCTTATGTCAAGGTATAAAATAATGAATAACAAGATAATCAGAGCCAATCAAGATCTGATAAACTTCTAAAAATTAATTCGTAAAATAAATTAAACCTCAATATAGAGGTGAATCCTGATAAAACAATTAGACAACAAAATCCACTAAAAGCAGTCATGTGTACTTATCACTCACGCAGGACTAAAAATATTCATTTAGTCAGAAAAGCAAAGAAAAGTTCCGCCTTCCCAGGAAGATGAAAGACTTAGCACAAGATTGAGACCACAGCAGATGAGGAGGTAGCAATGGTTTTCAGCAGTTCAAATTTAATACTTTGTCCCCCTTTCTCTACAGAAACCCAGGTAAAAAAAATCCCCCACTCTCATAAAATACAACAGCAGCAGTTACCAGTAAAAAAAATGAAATGCAAAAAAGGAAAAAAAGAAAAGAAAAAAAGAGAAAGCATTGAAGGGAGAAGAGAGAGAGAGAGGGTAGGGACATGAGGCAAGAAAGGAAAATATATTTTCTATATATGAGAAGAGTCCAAAGTTCATATTCAGACCAGGTTAGGGGCAGCGAGGAATCTGGGAACTTGCTGTTGTGTTCATTCAAAATGGAGGGGAGGAGAAAAAAAATGAACAAATTGAGTCGAGTCCAATCCAATTTGGGGAAGGAACCAGCACTCTAAGGCAGGGATTTATTCAGGAAGGGCTTTTTCCCCCTCTCTGGATGAAAGAAAATCTCACTCCTCTTCAGCCTGTGTGATGCATTTTGTTGTGTGTACAGATGAAATTTATGCGCAAGTTTGTGTATGCAACAGGTAAATTGGAAGGTGTGTCTTGTCATATATGGTCAACACAGTTGCAGCCCTCACTTGCTGCAAGAGAGGTGGCATTTTTCTTCCCACATTTCTTCATTAATTCCTTTGCTTTGCTTTTTTTCTCCGAATATCAGTCCCCGACTACCTAGTAGTCATCCAAATCAAAGAACTCATCGTCCGCTCCTTGGTACTCCATGCCCTGGAAATCCACCCTGTACCGCAAGATACCTGAGCAAGACAAACATGACAACGGTAATATGATGAGTGGCCAGCTTGTCATGTTTTATTATATTGTTACAGCAATAAAGGAATAATTTGTATTGAGATAAGCTAACCCCTAAAGGGATGAATTCATGAAAACTTTGTCCTACTTACTAAAAAAAAACCCCACAACATTCAATTTATTTTAAGGTTGAAAAGTACAGGAAACTAGTATGCATTTTTTTGTTTCTACATTAAAGAATAAGTACTGTTGCATAATTAAGAAAAATGTTATTCGACAATATTGAGTAAAATAAAATATGGATCTCCTAAAAAAGTGTTAGTGAAGAATTTAAATAAATAATACAGTTCACACTAAGCAGTTTATAACACATCATTAAAACTACAAATGATAAAATTTATAATAAAACACAAATATTTTTATTTCCTAATAAATTTAATTGTGTTTTTATGAAGAAAATAAATAAATGACTAACAAAGTAAAAATATAACATTTCTAATTTTGTATAGTTTACAACAACTTCAGAGAAGCTGAATTTTTTTGGGACGAGGATCTGTGTCTGCCGATATGGATAATCAATGATCATCAATTAGTATCAACGGCAACATTTTTTATCATGGTTCTCTAAAGAGTTTCATGATTCGTTAAACCATTCCTTCGTGAAGACATGCACATTAACTTTTCACAGAAGGGGGACTGGCATCTTTTAAACCAGATTAGTCCTGGCCATAACCTACTATATAATATAATATATATACATATATAGTCTTACGTTCTTGGAGCTAAGCCAAATATTATAATTAGATTGTGAAATTCTTGCAATATGTCTGTGGCTATCAATGTCTTGGTTAAGGCCGATTACAGCATGCAATTAACTTTGGTAGAGCAGCTTAAGCAGTTATGTGGCCGATGATAGGCTGGTTTCCAACACTATTCAAAGTTACAAAAGAAAGGACATCTTCTTCGTGAGTCACCAAAAAATATATCAACTGAACTACACATATCCTCTATTCATCCTAAAAATTATTTTGTACAAAATCTCCAATTCCACTGTCATAAAGCCTGTTGTAAACAGTGTGCTCACCTCCAATGCCTCCAAAACCCTTGACGAACTGGGACCCTTCCTGGCTCTTGTCAGTGACTATCTCCAGCGTGGCTCCAAATTTCTTGTAGTTGTTAGCAAACCACTCCAGCAGAGGCATGCTCTCGAGTAGCTCATGTTCTTGTCCCGTCTAGAACAACACAATCAAGAGTAAGGAACGTTATGGGACTAACTTAATTCACAAGAATCAGTCATGTCTTTAAAGAGCTCACCTCCTTGTCTGTGAAGTGAGACTTGTCTTTCTCCTGCTCTGGTGTCAAGTACAAAGTCTTCTCATCTGAAAACCAAAGGAGATATGAAGATCACAGCATTGCAGTAGGTTTATTTTCAAAATATTATTTTTTCTCATCAATGGTAAATGTGATATTTGTGGTTTTTGTACCGTTCTCTAATCCGTTGCTCTCTGCCCCATGTACACGTAGAATGTAACGCATGGTGTCTAGGTTTTCATAGACTATGAGAATCTCCACTGCTCCCATCTCCAGCGCTTTGAGTGTGTCCTCCACACCAAAACAGTACTTCCCCGTGTCCTGGCTGATCTCATCGAAGTACCGTCCTATAGAGAGGGACAACCATCAAGAACATCTTTACCCCAACAAAAGCTCTTGCTTTTAAAAAAGATGTCACGGGAGACACCTAAAAACTGTTGTTCAACAGCGTCAGTGGGACGACTCACCTATGAGCTTCTTCTCCTGGATGAACTTGACATTAGAGAGAACCTCTGCTGAGAGCTCAATGGCCTGGTTGAAACCATTCTCTCCTCCATAGGAGATGTCCACCAGCTTTAAAACCTTGGCCTGTAACCTCTGTAGAACAGACACACAGGTTAAACACACTACAGAGTAATCCACAGAAATAGCATAACATGATATAAGAAGCACACTTAATGTGAATGCTTTTCATGCAACAATTCAAACAAAAGTTTATAAATATAGTAGTGCTGTGAAAAATAACGCGTTAATTCAATTACAGGTTTAACTAGTTAATTTTTTTTAGCGCATTTAACGCATGCGCAGAATGAGCTTCCAATCTGTCTGTTGTTGGTCGTCGGGACGAAAAAAAAGTCACTTGCAAAATGAGCTTCCAATACACCACTTCAATCTGAACTCTGTCCGCTCTCATGCAGACGGTCTGTTCATCGGTAATGATCCTTCCGCAGGTTCACCTCCGGAAACCTTGTTACGACTTTTACTTCCTGTAGATCAGGGTCTCAACACGTCGATCGCGACCTGCCAGTCGATCGCGGCGTAGTGTCGGTAGATCGCATGACATTAAAAAGATTGGCCCGCCCCTGACATGTTCTCTAGAGCACGTCTTTGTTCTTTTATTAAACTAAACGTCTGTTGTTGATCGTATCTCCACAGCAGCATGTCATTTCTGTCTCTTCGCGTTGCGTTAACACTTATCGATCTCCGTCTGGCGCGCCACAGAGCTCCGTGCGCGCGCATCGGGACCGAGCAAAAAAAGTCACTTGTCAATCTGTCCACCTTTAGATTGTATCATGGTGGAGTTAATGGTTGACAAACAAGAGAAACATGTTCTGTTTAACCCTCCTGTTACCTTTACATTTACTAACATATTTTACCCTCGGGGTCAATTTGACCCCAGCAATTAAAACCTCCAGAAAATTATTAGAATTAATATTGCTTCCCAAGTTTAAGTGTGAGGTACTTTATGTTTGTTTGTTGACTACCTAAATAGCCCTTTGAATAAATAAAAAAGTTGATATTTCTTAAATGTTTGACACAGTGAAAAACAGCCTGGGGTCAAATTGACCCCAAAGAACACCGACATTAAACATTGAATGGGGTCAAATTGACCCGAAAGGTAACAGGAGGGTTAAACATTCTGTTTAGGATGAAGATGTATTAATGTTCCATATGGAAGAAAACTGCTAAATAACTGCTGAGTTGCAGCACCATTGTATAGAAGAATGTATAAATGTATATATCCGTCTTTTGTCATAAATCTCTATGTTCTCACAAAATATACCGAGAATATCGGTAATATGTGATTAATCATGATTAATCCACAAAAACCTGTGATTAATCCGATTAAAAATTTTAATCGTTTCACAGCCCTAAAATATAGTCATCTTAACTTAAGATCTTAGGTGATTACATTTTGTACTCATCTTGTTTGTTTATGTTGTGCATTTGTACTTTTTTTAAATGGATTTTGTTTACCCATAATAAACTGAGATTCTAAATTGTTTAGCCGTCTAGTTTCTGAATTGTTTAAGATTAACATAAATTCTTTATCGATACATTACATAGTAAAATCATAATTAGTATAGTTTTTGATATAATAAAAACACAAAGACTTACAGGGTCGAACATGTCCGACTGGCTGAGCTCGGTCTTGAAGTCAGCGGAGCCAGCCAAGACCATTCCTGCCACATTAACTTTGTCGTTGGATACGAAGAGCTGAACCGCCGTCTCCGCCACCTTTCTCACATAGTTGTGTCTCTTTTCCATTCTGAGACGAGCAAAACGTAGAGCAGACTGCCCTCCTCTCCCTGAAAGAAAGATTGAGAACAAGTGACACAATCTTCACAGGCAAAATCAACTCACGAACTACAGAATAATATGTAATATAGTATATATTGATCCCTGCTGTGTAGTTAAAAATATAAAAATGTTGGTGTTTTTAGAGTATTGAAGGTCAGTACCGTGCTTCTTGGGTAAGTCCACAGTGAACTTGTGCATCACCTCTCTGGTGTTGCCCTGCAGTGTGCCAAACAGTGCCCCACTACCATCGATCACAATAAAGCCAAATTTACTGTCATCGGAGAGCAGGGCTGTCAATGCCTGTTTGGGGAAAGTTTGAGAAAAAATAGATGAGAATGTGACAGAAAAGTAATTTAAATACGGAAAGTAATGTAAAAAAAAAAAAAAAGATGTGCAAACACAATAAGCAGGGATGAGCTCTCACCTCTGTGTGGAACTTGTTGTCACAGAGATAAAGGGATGTGTTAATTGGCTTAAAAGGCTCAAAGTCGATATTGACTTTCTTCTCCTTGCCTTCGTCTGTCACAATGGTGCCACAGTACACAACCAAACCATTGGGTGGCACTGGCAAGACACAAAGTTCAGAGAATAGATGAGACAAATATCCTGGGTTTTTTCATATATTCATTAACATTGCAGTTTCTTCAGGGGAAGCTAGCATTGTCAAGCTTTCTCAGACACGTCACTGATATGCTTTACTCGAGATTCTGAAATGCCACAACATACTGTGACCAAATTGTCCAAAGTGTTTCCCCTGGAATGTTGCTCTCTTATGTGATTTATGCACACCCTTCTCTCACGCAACCTATTTTACATTTAAATGCTACACTCACATCTCATTCTAGAAACATTGTACTTTCATTTACTACTAGGTGGTCAGAAGCTGCATGGAGGTGCATAATACACATGATAAAATGCTGAGGATATTGGACGATTACATTTATACAATTTCTAGGATTTTTGATGTCATGACCGGAGTTAATGATATACAGTTGCCCCTGAAAAAGTAACTCACATGCAACTCAGCAGGATTTTATTTGGGTTATCACTGGAACACATACCTTTGTTGTAGAGTTTTAGTCTTTGCTGTACAGAGGTGATGGCCCCGAGTACAGATAGCCTGTTGACTCTGCTCTTAATGTTGGAAGCTGTACCAAACTCATCAGCCAGCATCTTGGCCACTCTAGATATCTGGTCCTTGGGAGGGATGATCAGTGAGATCATACTGGTGCCATTACTAGAAAGAGCAAGGATTCAATGTTAGTGCTTACATTAACACTGTACACATTAACACACATGTACAGGATGCAATGTCTGACAACTCACTATAAACATAATTTCCTTACCAGGGAGAGGTTGATAGCATACTACAAATAATGTAATTCCTAATATGTTACAATAATACTGCTTAAAGAAAGTATGGATAACACCGATTGTGTAAATTGTAATGATTTGGAACTAGAATCTGTTTGTTTTATCAACTTTCTGATATCAGTGTCTCACTCATATCATTTTGTAAACACAACCTTCCCTTGCAAAATATCACCGTGATCAGGTCTGAAAGGTTGAGGGGCAGACAGGATGGGCTTTCAGTTACACAGAATAGAATATATGCCCTTGAAGCCGAGGACCACCAGTCCCACTACTCCACGCTTGAACGCTCGCTGTCCTTTCACTGCCAGTCAAAAGACAAAGCGTACCAGCACAAGCTGACACTGCAGACACAGGCAGGTAGCAGCAGCTGGATGAATGTGGGGCAAACGGTCAACTGTGTGCCATGGCAGGGTGTGGAGCACAGGAAAGCAGATTCTGCTCTACACGAGACGGAAAGCTGTGGCAGAGCAAGCGACCGGCAAGTGCAGCAGCACCCACATTTACATGTCGTGTTTGATTCAGAAGGCCACAACGTCCAGAGCTGGCAACCAACTGGACGGATTCTTTACGACTGACGGTTCGTAGCCCGCCTGCCATGAGGCACCCACAATATGGGACTCGTTGGTCAATTGATAAGCTCCGTCATATAATCGAGGTGTAGAAAGGTCACGCTGACGCCATTTGAAGTTGCGGATGAGCCTCTCGAAAAAAATTGTAACAGTAAGCTAGCCGGCCCTCATCTCTCATCAACGTGCTCTCTCGTCAGAAGACACCCATGGCGGCCTCCAACCAGATATGACGTCGGTTAGCACGGCTTGTAAGCAATAAAGCGACAATGGCCGTTCCTGTCGAAAACGCGTTCAGGGAGTCATGTCAACATTATCTGCCGTGTTACACTTGAGACAGACTCGTGTATTCCTCCATATTAACGCAACATGTCCAGCCTCTATGCGGGCAAAATGCGACAGTAGTTAGGAGTTTAGCATTTAGCCAGCTAACAGCAGAAGCTATGGTACGCTAAGCTAGATACGCTAAGCTACCACTCCCAAATTCGGCCCTACTTGTCAGAGCTCCAGCTGTCGCGGCGGTCAACATTCACACAGTCACCGCGCACAGTCCGCCCCGTGGCGGTATTGGCTCACGGCTGAATCGAATTGCTTACCCACGGGCAGCTTCCAAACTTTTGATCAGCTTCTTGATTTTCCATATCTCCACGTTCCTGTCTGCCGCGCTGGGGTCGTCCGCCATCTTTCTGCTGTAATCGCTTCAGCACCTGAAAAGAAAAACATATGCGTCTAGTAAAGAGACTCACCGATAGTCACTGGCTTACTAGGCGGACAGAATATTTGACCGAACCAGCAGGACTCAGTACCTCTCCAACCGCGGTGTCCGTTAAGGCACCTGACCAGTACTGGCAACCGGGCTCGCCGCGAATAAAAGACGCTAACCCGGCTGTTCCTCTCACTACAGCCCGCGGAGAATGACGGGCCTAGTTCTGCCAGGCCCTAGCGTCCACCCTGTTCTTATCTTTGACGACCTACTTTCCCCTGTTCTCCTGGAAACCAAATATCAGCTTTTCCGGCGTTGCGTCTTTAATCCGCAAAGAAAAAAAGAAACAGGTACGGTACCTGCCTCGGACAACGCCGCTCCGCTATCGTTCCGCTGCGCTACGTTGAGTCGGTGGTCCGAGGAGTGACGTTGCCTTCCCGACCGGTCTCTCGCTACTCCACACGCTGCGCGCGGTGCTAACGACGGGGCTCACATGTGGGAGGTGGTTTGAATTGTGGCGTCCACTTCCTGGAAACCACATAGAAACCAATAACAGCTCTTGGCTCGTACGTCAATCATAAAGCTGAAACAAGGATTGGACGAAAGATAAACTACGTCATCGTAGCTTGGTGTGCTGTGGATCATGGGATATGTAGTTGGTGTGATGTAACGCAAAGACTTCTGTTGAATTAACAGGTCGTGCAAAACTGGCATATATATTTTGTTCACCTCCTTCCATCTGAGTTTATACTTTCAGCTAAAGACTTCATGGTGTTTTTATAGCCCACGTATTACATTGTCATCCGCTTACTTATTATGTGAGCGCTTTACATATATTCAGTGTGAAGAGGGACATCTGCTGGACACTTTAAAACGTGTTTGCCAGTCTTTTATTCTTTCTTACACAATACCTTTGAAACATGTAAATTTCTGAAAACAATGTTGAGGATTATTATGATCTTCAGCTTTTACCCGTCAGAAAAATACAGAAGCAAACATTCTGTAACAAACACCATTTATTTTTCTTGTTTTCGCACAATCTTTCTGCTTACTTGAGTTTTGACAAACCAACACTCAACCCAACTCTCACTGGGCTTTAAACCGTCAAATGGAAGAAATCGTAGGAGAAACGCAGCAGTGGGTAAATTAAGGAGGATTAACTGCAGTAACTCAGTTTTCAGCTATCTTGTGACCATTGAATTAAAGTAAAACAAAAACATGACAGTAAGTGACGTTTTGATATTATTAGTCATTATGACTTCTGAAAACTGAAACCCAACCTACTATACACGATGTTGTGATGCGACAGGGGTCTTGAATGTTACATATATGTACATGTTCTTTTTTATATCTACGTCAGCAGGGGTGGGCCATTCGTTTAGCCTCTGAGTGTTGCAGAAAGGTGGCTTCCTAACTGAAAAGGGGACTCATTCAAACCATAAAAAGTTCAGCCGTCCAATTACTGTGACTGGTGATGTAGAAGACTTCAGAGAAAATAAATATAGCAGCTGTTTCAAGCCAGGCCACTCAGTAATGCAATTACCTTCCGTTGCTAATTATTTGGTGGGATGATAAGTGAGCTCGGTTGTAGCCTGAGATTGTGCTGTGTAATATAATGTAGTTCTTATCAAAGGTTAAAGGTCACTCAATGACTGAGCCTGAAGATATGGTGGGTCATATTCAGTCAAATATATCAGTTTGTCCTTTTTGCTCTTCATGTTTTGAATACAATTACATTTGGTACTTGTGACAGAAGAAACAAGTTATAGCCTAAATGGTGACAGAAAAAGACATTAAGAGGACAGATATTGAACTCAGAAAATCACAAAAATAGAACATATAACAAAAATATTTTCATCTACAAGATCTCTGTTCACTGTTACATCTATGTTCATATTTAACATGCATACATGTGTTGTGGTTGTCTGATCTGATTATTAGAAACATTAATAAGCTAATGTAAATGTAAATGTAGATCTTCTTGTGTGTTGAAATATGCAAGCACTCTGAACATCAAAAGCAGATTGAATTTATAATGAATACGTTTGGTTTGAAGTCAGTTGTGTCACTTTTCCTGATATGTTCATGATGCATTTTTCAGTATTTTAAGGTAAGTTAAAGCTACATATCCCAAAAATGTTTGCCTGGAGCGTGGTGGCAATGAGAGCCAGAATCAGAAATAAAAGTGGCAGAAAAATATATAGTGAGAAGACACTAAGTCTGTCCTTTTCCCCTCTTCAATAGAATATCTACACAGAAGCAACCTTCATATTTATTTTGATATGCAGTAGAAGAATACTATGACCTATTCACAGTTACACCACAAGATGGCAGCATTGATTTAAGGACAACTGAATGGCTTCTTCAGTCTCTGTCTTGTTTTCATTAGTTGATGAAGGAGCATTGTATCCCCGGAGATTCGGTGTTTTGCATCGCTCATTGAGACTCTCATAAGTTCGGTGTGGTTGTGTATTTGTTGTGTTAATTGTGGAATTCAGTTTATTAGGTTGCCATATGCTGGATATTAGTCATTGCCGTTAGTGAATTGTGATTGTTTCTTTCAGAACAAACATCTGTTTGTGCACGAAGCAACAAGCCCAAGAAGGATCTCTGTTGTATTACCCATCTCTAGTGAACCGGGGGAATGGGAGGAGGTGGGTTGAGCATCTGGATCTGACACTCGTAGCATAGCTTTATCATTAGTGAACAAGTGATATAGCAGTTTGTATAACCGACTGCCTCCAAAATGGTCCAGCATCGCCATCAGCACCAATGAATCACCATCTGTCGACCATCAGAGCTGTAATGATCTGTCGTTTGGAAATGAATGGTGCTTGCTGTACTATGGATGGGAGCTGTCCTGTGCCAGGGCCGCTATTCCTCATTTCACCTGGTCGTCACACATGAGCATTCAAATGAGCAGAGAAGGTTGTGGACTCCTCAGCATTCAAAGAGCCAAATAAGAAGCTGGCAATGAATATAATCAGCATATGGGGTTAAATCAGGGGTATAATTCCCTTTTTTGGGCCCACGGCCCAAATTTCAGGTCCAAAATATTCTCTTGCAGTTTGAGAGATGTTTCGTTGTTGTCTACATTTGATTAAGATATTATTAAGTATTCAGTTTTCAAGAGCTTTGACAGAGCTTCAAGTATCCTAGAGCCCTACATTGAAACTTCAATATTTCAAACCTATTTTGTGTTTTGCGATTCAAAATAGAACAGATAAACCAACAAATCATAAATCCTGATTGTCTTGTTATCAAGTTATAACTTTTCTCATGAGACCAACTTAAATTCTTCATTATTTGCCTGTCAATTGAAACTGTTTATTTTTACATACGGCATGTCTACAAGTAATACAAACAACAATACAACCCAATTAACTCAAAGATCTTGACATTACGTACACACTCACAACTGTGTAACCTCTAACTCAAATTCTACTTTCATAACCTGTGAAGGTAATAATGTCATGGGAGTGACTCGTCGTGTTATAAGAAAGCGCTTTGTGTATGTGTTCTGTAAGTGCAAGAATTATGGAACGTTTGACCCAAAACAGATGGCAGCAGGTTGACAGGCTCTACTTCCCCATCTGTGGCCATCTGCTTAAGTAGCGTTGAGGGGAAAAAGGGATGAGTGAAGTTGCAACTCTCAGAGTTTATTCAAGGACACTCCTCAGACAGGTGAGGGCGGTGTAAAGAGAGAGGGATGCAGACAATAAGCAGGTAGTTACATAATCAGGGATATAAAAATACTTTGGCATAGAAGTTATCTCGGCTGCATTTCAGAGAGGACCAACATCCGACATAAAAGTTAATCAAAAGCAAATCACAAAAAATTAAACATGATATAAAACATAAGAATAAATAAAAGTGATATAGTTAGGGCTGAATCAGGTTCACCTGGTCCATTCCCTTGATATGCTGCTATAGGCTTATAGGCTGCTGGGGGACGTTTAGGATACACTGAGCACCTCTCTCCTCTTTTCTCCCTCCTTGTGGATGAATTTTCATCTCTCCATTGCACATTACTAACTCTGCTTTCTCCCCGGAGTCTTTGTGACTTCACGTCTCATGGGGTCCATTGGACCTGGCTGGGTCTGATGCAATAGCCCTACTGATGTTCCCAGCCCCCCCCCCACCCCTCCCTCTCTACCTCCTTCTGTCTCATGAATTGTGGAGGTCTGGATCGTGGTCCATGCATACTAAGAACTTTTCATACTGTCATATTCATTTAATGTGTTGTCACTCTGTAATGCATCCTTCTGTACACATTTTTTATTTTTATTTGTTTTTTATTTATTTAACCAGGAAATGCCTCATTGAGATTAAAAATCGCCTTCACATGACATCTATTGCTTCTGTCCATCTGGGAAGAGGGATCCTCTTCTGTTGCTCTCCTGAAGGTTTCTTCCCTTATTTTTTACCGTAAAAGGGTTGTTTCTTTTTCTTGTTTTTCTTCCTGATCTGATGTGAGGTCCTGGGACAGGGATGTCGTGTGTGTACAGATTGTAAAGCTCTCTGAGGCAAATTTGTAATTTGTGATATTGGGCTGTACAAAATAAACTGAATTGAAATTGATACCTATTTCTCTGACTATTGTACCCTTGTGGTCACTGGCATGTTACAGCCTGGATGCTTCCCCTCCCACACACATGTAAGTTGCCCCTCCATGTGTGCAGTACAGCTCTTGACACAGAAGAGGGAAACCGTGAACTCCTCTGAGGGAATTAGGCAGCACATCTTCTCTGTGACTCAGTATGTGTCTGTTTCTCAGGCTCTCTTTCTCTGTCCTCCCCATTATAAATACCAGTAAAAATACTTCAATAGCTTGCTTAGGACTTCAACCGAAATCTTCTTAGGACGGGCTGTAGGGTATGAACATGTACAACTGTTGATGTCTGCCAGCCATCTGCTGCACCGGTTCAGAGTGCAAAGATATGGGACTGTAGCAGCAGGGGCGTTTGGGTGTATGTTTTATTTTCTTTGTGCAAATCTAAAAGTTGACATTCTTGTCACATCCCTGGCAGAATTACTTCTCTCCACAGAGGCAGAGGGAGATTTACAGATCTGCGTCCTAATATTAAGTGGAATCAGGAATGGAGAGTCAAGGTTGTCATAAATATAAATGAGGTCTTTTGAGGCATCGGGTGAGACACGCTTCATGTCCACAGTGTAGACTATTAGGAGTTTATCAGCGCAGTGGATTAAGACCAATAACCTCAATTTAGAGGCCAAGACTCACAGTCAATCGTAATGATGCATTGGAAAGGGGTTAAACCCAAAGTTAATATGGACCAGCAGGCCTGTCTTCACCACTCACTGACTCAAGGCATAATCCAATTGTCTTTCACGCCTCATGAAGCGAGACGTTGTATTTTGCAGTTTAAGTTAGAGTTATAACTGAAATGTAGAATAGTAAATATAAAAATGTGCTACGTGTAAACGTTGAAGGATATTGCTGTGTTGCAGTCAGCACATCCAGTTAATAAAGCCACCCATCACTCCCTAAGGAGAGATTACCAGATGCGCCCATCTTTCCCATCTTTCCCAGGGCCTGATTGTATATCCTCTTTGCCTGAAATCTGTATTGGAGAAACAGAGTAAATGTACAGATTTCTACATGAAGAAAAACACACATTTGTGGAGATTTTTTTTTTCTCCACATGCAGCTGTTCTGCAACATCTGTTCCACCAATGCCTGGCACCAACCGTGGTTCTCCATCTGATGGCTTAATTGTTAGGCTCTTAGCAGAATTAGTTGCGTTTAATTATAAAAAATGGACTTGGCGCTGCATTCAGATGAATCTATCCTATTTATTGTGGTGGTCTTGGTTGTCACTACCCAGGAAAAGTGTTCATACCGATGAGTCCAGTCGATGTAATCCATGCCATCACTCATGCAGCACAGCTCTGAACTCATTATATTGGAGTCCCCACCACGACAACCTCACAGATGGACTGATCGGGAAAGGACAGTGGGATTAAACAAGGGAGACATATTGTGGAAAATTTATTTTCTTTGAGCTGCATGAATCAAATTGAATAGAGACAAGGCATTTTCAGCACAATGGAATTTATACCGCATATTAAATGAAGACAAAGGCATGTCTGTTAAGGCGAGCTTAGTGTGAGGGATGATGATGGTAATGATCAAAAGTCAATGCCATTCCGATGACATGCAAACATCTCAGAGGGAAAATATAAATATATATAGATACTACTGTGGGTTGTATTTATTTCAACTGCGGCTGCAGGAATGCGCTCACATCAGTCATTGTATTTAACCTCTGAGTGTGTGTGTGCAAGTCTGCTCTGGTGTGTGAGTTGTACAGTGTGTGTCTGCTGCTGACACATGTCGATGCCTGGAGCTGAAATGAGGACACTAAACAGACAGAATGGGACAGACAGACTTTCTTCAGACACACACACAAGGTAAGGTGGAACTGTCACAATAAAATGATCTTTTCAGCTCATACAATCACCATTTCATTAGAACTTCACACATTAACAGAGGAAAAAGCTTTTCGAATGTGTTCATGTAGAACTGCATTTGTAAAAGACTTAAAACTGTCAAATGTTGTTGTTTGTCTGTGTGTTTAAAGGCCGCCATAGCCACAGGGTAGGACAATAGCCAGGAAGGAAGCTTCTGGAGTATAACCCTATCTCAGTCTGTGTGGCCGTAATCGCATTTGTAAATCTGTAAAAAGAAAGGTCAATCTGTACTTAGATTTGCAAGTTTAAAACTGGAAACACGGACATAAATATTATTGGCATAAAAGTCTATTTCTTGCTCCAAGAGCTGGAAATACAGAAACACCATTAGTAACAACTCAGCAAGTCTTTTTATACGTGACTCTAGCTCCACTTCTGCCATGGCAAACAGGCGGAGGGCTGCTAGAAGTTGTTTTTTTGTAATTTTGAATTTATTAAATTATTACATTTTCTTTTCTTTATTTAAAATGTTGTGTTCTCAAAATGTAATTACTCATTGCATTATGCCAAACAATTGTATCACATTATGTGCTTGTGGTTTTCATACATTATGTGCTGATTATTACTATGCTTTAATTATCATCGATGATCACATTATGAGTTGCCACATGCCTCTATTTGCAAAGACAGATAAACACTCTTTTTGTTATTCCCCTTTTGATCGGTGAAAATATTGTTGTTGTTTTTTTAGACACCCAATTCGGTACCAGAGTTCATCTAGATCTTAGCCAGATCATGAACAGAGGGGGAAAAGTTTGTGTTTAATTGTATTAGTTTTTGTATTTATAAATGAAAGATGGAAGCGATATTGCACTGCTCTACTTGTCATGCAATAAGCATTTGATAGTTCTTATAAAGTCATCCATTTTGAGCTTCGGCCATAATTGTCTGCCATAATTTAGCTTAGCTGGCACCCTCCACAATTTAAAGCTTACTCCTCCCGGCACACACACGCAGATTGAAAGCTAGATGAGCACCAAAGTAAATGTATGCCAATCTAAGTCTATTAAACCAAAGAGACCCAGGTTTGGCTGACAGGGCAAAAAGTGAGTCAACACTGGACTCGCATCGGGCTGGTGAGAAGTAGGATAACTCAAATTGAACAGTGAAGAATCAAACGTGTGTCAGTGCACGTATCCTCAACCTGTGAACAAAGGTATCATACCCAGCAGCACCTCAACTACCAAAGTGACCCGTTGGCCTCTTGCTTTTGAGTCGGGATCATATTTTCCTTGCTTTGGTAAGACAATCCCAAAAATGATTTACATTACAAAATACAGATTCGTCAGCAAACACAAAAAAGACATTTTGATTTTGACCTATTTCTCTTTACTTTTTTGCCTTTTACACCTAGTTTTCCTCTGATCTTTTCATCAATTAGAGCATTGATTTGGATGAATAACAATTCAATTCAATTATAGTCAGTTTATTTTGTATAGCCCAATATCACAAACTACAAATGTGCCTCAGAGGGCTTTACAATCTGTACACATACGACATCCCTGTCCCAGGACCTCACATAGGACCAGGAAAAACTCCCAAAAAATAGAAAAAAACATTTCACGGGGAAAAAAGTGATGAAACCTTGAGGAGAGCAACAGAGGAGGATCCCTCTCCCCGGATGGACAGAAGCAATAGATGTCATGTGGACAGAAGGAATCATTACAGAGTAACACATTCAATGAGTGTGACAGAGTGTATGAATAGTTTGACCTCTCAAATAATAATAAAAATCTCCTCTTCCCATGCTGTACCTCTTTCTATTGTATTCATCATTCTTTCCGCATCAGACTGTACAAGCACTCACATTTTCATTACTTTCTTTCCAACTCCTGGATTCCAATGTTCTAATGTTGCCTGGAAAGAAGTGTTATCTCAATTCATGTTCTGGTTATTCAACCACAGCACCACATAGATGTTATTGGTGGCCGCCCACAACAGAGTGAGCCTATAATTAAATTTTCTAGCCTTTCATTTCTTCATGTAAACTCTCTAAACTGTCTATGTAACAGAGAAAACACACTGCATTGCAACATCTTCACTGTTACCATAGGAACGCTATCTGATAATTATATCTGACCTGCCTTTGATCGGCGGCACTAATTGATGAACAGAGATGGCAGCGTGTAAGAAAACACAGGAGTCACAACCGGAAGAGACACGGGATATGTATGTATGTATGTGTGTGTGTGTGTGTGTGTGTGTGTCCGCAAAATAAAAACACTTTTACTGATTAGCTTGAGAAAACTAGCACAGTACAGGTGGGGATCCAACACCATCCTCTCCCTCTCGGTCAGACAAACACACACTGACAAATATTTGATCACTCAGCACCTCAGTCACTGAGTTACAATTCAACTATAGGAACATAAGTAACTGATTACATTCTGAATATAGAGTTAATACACACATACATAGATGCTTTTACAAATAATGACAAACTGTAAAACATGTAAAACTGATTTTCATTTAATTATTTGAACAACACAAATTTATGTAGGAAAACACAGTTTATAATTGAAACTTTTCATACTTTTCTCAAATACAACAATGCAAATTATGCTTCAACAATAAGTCTATCAAATCAGAATGAACTAGAACGGGCACTCGGTAGAGCGCATACCTTCGCATATCACAAGATTGGGCATTGAATTATGAACATTTTGGCATTAGTTGCATGCCAATTGGATATACATTGACCGCGCAATGGTAAAAACAAGATTTTGACCTTTTCATGACCTTGACCTTTGACCCGATCGATCCCAAAATCGAATGGTCCCCGGATAATAACCAATCATCCCACCAAATTTCATGCGATTCAAGAAGATGTTGACCTTTTTCATGACCTTGACCTTTGACCCGATCGATCCCAAAATCTAATCAAATGGTCCCCGGATAATAACCAATCATCCCACCAAATTTCATGTGATTCGGTTTAATACTTTTTGACTTATGCGAATAACACGCACGCACGCACACATACAAATACACGCCAATCAAAACATTACCTTCCGCATTTTCAATGCAAAGGTAATAAAATGATAACTAACCCTGCAGTTATTCACTGCCTGCCACTAAGCTTTTTATCTTAAACATATCATTTAAGTTGAAACACTAATTTTCTCCTCACTCAAAAACAGAGAGACATGTCTTTATCACGTTATTGTTCCCTTTCACTATTTTTTGCATTTTCTCCCCATTACAGTCTTTGTTTCACTTTGACACTACACTATTCTCCTGCTGCTCTGACTTCTCCCTCTCTGCCTCTCCACTCTCTTTACTCTTTGCACTGTGGCCCACGATGAGTCTCAAAGGAACCTTCTTTTCGGTTTTACTTGGTGTGACCCAAATGGTTTTGGACAGAAACGGCACTTCTGTCTGTGACGGAAGTCCTTTTGCTGGCCAGTGAGTCAGAAAACCGGAGCAGAAAACATTTTCACTCCAGGAGGCACGAATACAAAGGGACAAGATACAAAGAGACAACATGTCCTGTTAACTGCTTCTTTCAGCAGCACAAGGCGGTCAGGCCGGCTTAATGATGTCAAAGTCTGACACACGACTGACATCAAAGTTGTTCCACAGGGAATACATGGGGAGCTCTTGTACATTCAGATCACACAGGGGCTCCGTGGTTAGGAGAAACCCTCTCCTCTGAGGGAAGCATGTGCCAAGCCACAGTCATCTTGAGTGAAACACTGTGTGCCAAATGGCCCCGAGGGGCCCAGACTGTGGCTGAACCTACACTATTCGAGATGAAAGAGCAAAAATAGGGTTCTGTTTACGAATATATTCAATTACTAACAGATTAAAGTACACAAATGGATCAGAGACAGAGTAACACACTACTGCATCTAGTGTATCCTATCTAAGGGTGGACAACAGAGCCTGATCTTATCAGATTGTTGAGTCGACATTGATATTTCATTCGATAATAACAATATTTTAGCCACAATTTGCTTTCTGACAATAAACGCATAGTAAAAAGTCAGAAGTTCCATTGTTTTGTTTTTTAAAGAATTTACTCATGACAAAGCAGTTCCCTTGTTGAAAAATGAACTTCTATGCTCTGGTAAACAAAATATAAATCCAATACAGCCTTTGTGAAGGTTATACGGTCCATTACTTTTATCATAATTTGTGAAGTTCTTACTGTACTACAAATTGGCCCCCCTGTATTGGACAATCATTCTCATCCATATATGTACAGGTACAATAAACTATCTTGTATCTTTCTTTTCCTGACCAGGAAAAGGTCACTTATTACTTAAGGTTGCAAACAGTTTGAATAGGATATGGTTAAATATGTCTTCCTTGGGAAAGGCGTAGGTCAAAGTAAGGGTTTGGCATGCTGGCAGTAAAGCAGATGACAAACACCCTGGATGAGAGATATTTCATAAAACAGGGGAAGAGAGAAATGGTGAGGCGAGTAATTCATCTTTGACACGATGGGTAGGTTATTCATCCCCTCTTTTTGCAGAAGTGGCACCATCAAATATAAGAATGGAGCAGAGAAAGGGAGGATGATTTGGAGAGAGATAAAACGATAGATAGAAAGAGAATGAAAATGGGGAAAGTGACCCCCTAGGCCTAGGGGGTCTACGGGTTTCAAAAGGTTAAACAATCATAAGAACAGAGAGAAGTGGTTGCTGATTTTAACTATGTGTATTAATTTTGTTCCTCACAAAATCCTGGATTCAATTCTTGTCATATGTTTGTATTATATAATGAAAACGAAAACCAAAATATGCTGAAGCAACAACAACAAAACCTACAGATTTAGGCAGAGTATGCTTTTGCAATATTCTGTAATTAATGACAAAGGAGTTTGTGAAGTGAACGAAATAAGCGTTTCTTGCCATCTATCTGTTGAATGTCCATTGTTCTACAACTCAGACCAGTATTAACAGATCAGTATCTGTTGGCTTCTTTCGACTACACTACACTACACCAGCCAGACATATTGGAAACACTGCAAGTTTGATTTAGGACAGATTCCCATCGGTCAGGTTCCTGAAGTGAATCAATATGAGGATGATCCATCGTTAGAATGCTCCACGGTCCGGTTTGCGTTGACAAAGGCAAATTTCAAAGGTTGCAGAAACGGTATAAAAATGTCATGTTGGAAATGTCAATTATTGGTCGTACAGCGGTCTTCTCAGGCGTGTTTTCTGCATGATGAAAAGAGTGTGCGGATGAAAGGTTTTAAATTGTACTCATTTAGCAGCTATACAGTTAGCGAGCTAGTTTGCTAATTCCGCCACGTTTTCATGGTAACCTATGCAAGGTAAAGTTTTTTACCTGTGATGCATGCAATTAAAGTACCTAGTTATTCACAACTGAATACTGACAGATAATGACGACTGAAATAGAGGAACTGCAAGTTTCAGAAGTGTGGCACGACAGGAGGAGGCAAAACCGCCTTCTAAAAATGCATGTCTGCGACTCATTCAGTTACCTCTCAGTTTGTCTTGAAATATTTAGTGACTTTTTTGTTTTGTTTTTTTGCCAGGTCTCAGACCTTCTGATGAGTCTAACATTCAATCTCATTTAGCTGCATTTTGATCGAAAGAAAGTAACTATGACTGTGAAGTAAAACGTGATTTTGATTTTATTGAATAATATATCAAAAACGGAGAGAAAAAAGGTAAATGAAAGAAAGAAGATGATCAGAGGGGTAGAGAGTCGACATGGAGGGCCATATATGGACTGGATAGTGAAGGTTTATTTGTGTGTCTCAGGGCTTCACTTGCACCTGAGAGGAAGCTTTGGTAAACAGTCAAGCAGGAAGCTTGTGTGTACTTCATCAAACACACACTATTGATCTGAGCCACAAGTCAGATATCAAACACAGAATCATGGCTGGGAATTACCCTCCTGCCTCTCCTTGTTTCTCTCTTGCACCCTCACTCCTGTCTTTCATGCAGTATTTGTGAAACTTATATTAATAGGGAAGGGCAACACTTAGCAAAGGAAATACAATAACCATATTTTTCTCACTAACTCGCTCATAATGCGCATGTACAGACCGACAGACATATATTTGTTTTGGAAATGTTTTTGAACATATATTTGTTTTGGAAATGTTTTTTGACCCATATGCATGTGCTGACTCACATCCATTCAGTGCAGACTAAACTAACTGCAATTGAATACCAATAAATAAAGAAACCCCCCAAACAGTCGTGGGTGTAATTACACATACCAAAAAGGTCAATTGCAAAATATAAATTAGAGATGACTTTAGCTAGAC
Source organism: Pseudoliparis swirei (assembly GCF_029220125.1). Lineage (NCBI taxonomy): Eukaryota > Metazoa > Chordata > Actinopteri > Perciformes > Liparidae > Pseudoliparis > Pseudoliparis swirei. Next base: position 14,286,589 of record NC_079406.1, on the reverse strand, counting down.
CTGCCAATAAGTATGAGCCCATGAGGGATTTCTTTTGTTTATCACTGTACCACTAATGCCAACTATTCCAAACTCACTCAACCACTCAAAAGAACACGCCTCATAAAGGACAACAGTGACCAAGAACTAGAATAGATGCATAAGCACATACACAAATATACATACAGTAGGTAGCACTGTCCTTAAACCATCATGTGTGTCACAGTGAAGGTGACGTGGCCAGAGAAGGACAATGTAAGCAGTAAACAGCACAGAAGAGTCAAAGGAATGAAGAGCAAGACGCTTTAAGATCCACTTGTGTGGTAGAAAATAAACATAATAGATTTTTAAAATAGCTTATCTCCCTGACTTTTCTCATTTCTCATTTATCATTTCGCCATCCACAATTGGAAGAAATAACCGCTAGTTCTGCTTTATACTTATTGTGGAAAACCCACAAAACATTGGAACATCTAACGCCCTCGTGTTTGGGTTCATAAGATTAATATCATATATACTGTACATATATTATATATATATATATATATATTCATATATAGGTTTACACCGCTCGGTGACTCGATAACTGTCGCTTGCAGCGCTAGTAGAGTAGCAGCAGCAGTTAGATTCACCAACGGCACGACGTCAGTGAAGATGGGCGGAGCATCTCAGCGTTGATTGTGTCGGGCAAATTTTTCGCTTTGCTCTATTCGGTTCATTCAGGTCTGCACATTGACTTCGCAGCGCTTCAGGTGTGAAATTGTGTGTTGCCGAAATATCGTCAAAAACGGCCCAACATTGCTCGTGTGAACCGGGCTATACTGTGTGTGCCTTGACCCCTGCCGAACCCCTGGGGTTCGATCAAACCCAGATTAAGAAACACTGCACTAAACTATATTATTTAAAACCAAACAATCAATACATAGTTAATTTTAAACACATACCATTAACAAGTCATCGTCTAACTGTTTCAAACTATGTCTGTTTCCACTCCATCCGTGGTGTGTGATACAAAGCAACTGTCCGTGGAGGAGTCAGCATGTCTTACTTTCATGGTACATTTGAATGGTACAAACAAGAATAAAGTTAAGAGCTGACATTGAGTTGAAACCTTTTATCTGCCATGTGTTTTCAGTGTGACACCTGGCATAAAACACATCAAAAATAAAGAGAAAAAAGTGATAGAGTAAGAATAATGACGACTTCTTTTGGAACATCAATGTCATTTTCCAACACAGCAATCTCCATATGTTATCCTTGTGACATCGAGGCACAGCAGGCTGGCATTCAAGGCGACAGAGATCAAAGCTGATCATTGATTCTGAACATCATATCATTTCACACTAGGCTAACTGCACAACCCACAATTTGAAGGTGTCGACGCTGGACGTTTTAGGGAGAGACAGCGGTCGTAAAGCAGAAGCAAGAGGAGGACTAAAAAGAGACGTGGCTGTTTCAATGTGCAACACTTGAGTGAGTGTAACAGTGACAAGACCATGGAGGAACATGGACAAGAGAGGAAGCCAAGGCACGACACTGGGTATCAGGACAGTGGTGTACAATGTGAAAGGGAGACCTGTCCACATTACTAGTACGTTTGTGTGGATTTACAAAGAACTTAAAGGGAGCCGCAGCCATAATGTGAGTGTTATGGCAATATGTGTGTTTCTTTTCTTCTTTTTTTACTTCTACATCAAGCCACATTGTACATGTCATTAGCATGTAAGAACACACGAACAGAGCAGCCGTGTCTCCATTAGGGGCCTAATGGGTTATTTTTTTTAGCAACAACTGGTTTCTGATGTGAACCCGATCGCACACTGTGCTGCTGTTAACATGGCAGGTTATTACTGTTAATCACACGATTAAATCTGCCAGGGACATGGAATCAGATTTCCTGATCCTGTCATAATCATCCGCTAATCTCCTTCTTTCCACTGGTTCTAGGTCTCTGAATCTTAACCTGGTTTAATAAATATGATAATATGCATCATCAAGTAAAATCTTGTAAACATAATATATTTCTGCACCACAGCGCATGCATCACTCAAGCTACTTTTTAAATCTTGTATTTCTGGTCACCAGTATATATTGGGTTTCACACAGGGACTCTAGAAAATAGATTACTATTACAGAACAAAGATGGACAAAATAAAAAGAAATGACAGAAGGAAAATGAGAACCACACACATAGAATAAGGTTGTCAAATACGATATGAACAATCAAACACACCGATCCATTGCGAAGGAACACTGTTCTTTCCATTTTTTTGTGTGACAAAGTGTTTCGGTTGTAGGTCAAAACTTTACACAAGCAAAATATGTCACAGAGTGAGGGGAAGTGACATGACAACCTTTCTCCTCATGGCTTGGTCTATTAATTTGTTCAATCCATCAGTGCTCAAGGGAGCCTGTCTGACTTCCTGCCGCGTCAACATTACATTTTCACTGGGAGGAAACGGGGATGAGAGGACAAGAGAGAGTTTGCACGAACAAATACAGGACTGTCTCAGAAAATTAGAATATTGTGATAAAGTTCTTTATTTTCTGTAATGCAATAAAAAAAATATTAAATATTAAAAGAATAAAAGGCTTGCAATATTTCAGTTGATTTGTAATGAATCCAGAATGCATGACATTTTTGTTTTTTTAATTGCATTACAGAAAATAAAGAACTTTATCACAATATTCTAATTTTCTGAGACAGTCCTGTACATGCACAATCACATCGACAAAAAACCACAGTTCAAAACATTAAATGAGATTCATTGAAATTATTAATGCAAATATCGTATGCTGCAGATTGAGTAATGTCTGCATACATATGGTGAATAATATAGGCAAAGACAAATAAATGGTAAAGGACGACTGAGAAGAGAAATGACCGCATGACTGAACCACCGTCCAGTGGGGACAGAAGAAAGATAAAGTGACACTGACAAGAAGAGAAGAGGTACAGCGGAGGTCAGGAGAGCAGGCATGAAAGAAGTGTCTTGGAAAATGATGAAATGATAACTGAGAGAGGACAGTTTGACCTGGAACTCAATTATTGCAGGATCAGGATCACTTCACCACCCTGAGCCACATCACACTTCCTGCAATGCCTCATTCTCCTTCTGTACTCATCTCTGTGTTCCTTCCATTAATTATTCTCTTATTTTTTTCTTAAACAGATAAAAACTTTCATTAAAACAAATTACAATGTAATGACATTGTTACATTGCTTTTTGCATTGGGGAATATGGACCCACAGTATTACGATTATAAAAGCGGCACAATAAAAGTGAAAATGAGGATGATGACGTTTTGCCAAATGCTTTTTGTTAAAATAATTAGATTGCACTGACATGCCATTCAGAGTGCCAGAATGTCAGTGATACTGGTTTAAAGAGTGTTGTATACGTAACTGTGGATTACGCCCCTTTAAAATGTTTTGGATTAGCAATGTGCTGCAGCAATGAGTCCTAAAACCCAGCAACCAGTTATAATGTTTGCCCTTCTCGTTGCCTCGTCTCAAAGTCTATGGGTTTCTGTGTAGATGCCTGAAATAAGGTCTTGAGTTAAAACAAGCTTCAATGTGCACGATCTGAGATTGGGATTGGATTTCTTTGGCCTCTCCACGCCTCTAAACATAGCCGAGGCTCATAGCTAACGGTGCTAATAGTGCAATTTATGGCAAAAGTTTCACCCGTCTTGAACAAGTCAGCTGCTGACAAGAAGCTAAATGAGACTCCAAAGGTTGTCAGGGACAAGAAACCACATCACGCAGAACAGGGAGACTCTTACATTACATTTAGATAAAAAGCATCAGCTACAGGGAGCACATTTAGGGTTAAGTGTCTTGCTCAAGGCCACATCAACTAGGGCAGGGATTGAACTGCCAACACCCTGATTGAAAGACAGACCTGCTAACCACTGGCCTAAAGTCGTCCTACTCACTAGTGCGCCTTTACAGCCTTGGTGTGTTCGTACTCGCTCTCAAATCAGACGAGAACACTATTTGTAACCAAAGCTAAGAGGTACATGAGGTCAGTGTGCAAAATCAAATTTGGGATCTCCGTGGTGGTGACGTTGAAGTCATGTAACTGTGGGGTAGTTTGTTGATCAGGTAACATTCTCCCGAATTTTGAGGTCAAATATATTCTTCAATAGAAAATGTGCAGTGTAGCATTAGGCCATTAAAAAGGGGAAAGTGCCATTCACCTTAATTAATGATAATTTCTTCATAGACAACAGTTTATATGAATTTAGGAAAATATCCCTATGGACAATATCAATATGGGTCGCACATGCATCTCCTATGATCGACTGAAAGCCTTTATTAGTGTGAGTTATGATACAGGCCTTAAAGAAGTTAACACCAATTGTGTGTTCATTAACTTACAATTTGCTTGTAATTGTTTAGTGTTATAGACTTATATTACCTTTGTGCTGGCAAATATGTTTGTATGTGTTGCATCTAAAAGGTGTGTTTGGTGTAATGCATGATGTCTTTTTGGGAGTTGCAGGTCCATTAATATAGGGGGAGAGAATGGACATTTATGATTTATAAAAACTAATTACTCATGGACAATTAACTGCAGCAGTGGCGGTGATTACTTCTGTGATTTACCGTTTACAAAAAACAAAACAAAAAACAACGACTTTACATTGTATGCCCTGTTGAAGCCTTGGTGGCCATGAGAAGATCATCGGAATAACTTCATCTGACAACAGTCAGATTGGAGGATTGTAAATAACCTTCACAACTGTTACAGGTATATTGTTCACATGAAAAAGAGAGGGATGGACAGAAGAGATTTTAGGAAGAGTTAAACTACACGGTAACATGACAAAGAAAACCACATAAATGACAGCAGAAAATAAAATAATGCATCAAGTGCACTTCATGGGAGTTTTGTGTTCAGCTCCACAAAACCGCAGCCCAAACTAAAATACCAGCAACGCGATAAATGTAATTTTCTACATTATTTTTCTGCCTTATTGCTGTGCATCAGTTGTTTTCTGCGTGATTATGTATTTTTCCTGACGTTAAGCGGCTCACAAATAGTGTGCTCTGATTCAATCTGGCAATCATGCATTTTTTATATATTGGATTTTTCTTTCTCAATAGCAGGCTGAATTGGAAGCCTTCATCATATTCATCATGGTTTTCTGTAGACAATGGAAGCAGGAGCAGGCACTGAAAAGTCATTATAATGCAAGGTGCACATGGGAGCAGCTTGCCTTCAGGGCTTTCTGCCAGAAATCTCCGTAGGCAACAAAGCTCCTGGGTTAGGTTAGGAAAATGGATGTATAAACAATAATTTCCAACTATAATTCAATCTTCATTTTTATAGTTGCAGCAACCCTCCCACATATGGGCTTCTGGCAGAGAATAACACTGCAGCACAAGCTTAAAAATCTAATTACTAGAAAGGTTAAGTGTTTAACACCTTTCCCTGCCTGGAAAGGGAAGCCATGTATAAAAGGGGAGTTTTAATGAAAGACTTGTCCGGGGCCCTGGAAGGACACCAGCACTGATTGGATAATAAAGATAGTGGAAGTGCAGGACAACAGGCCACTTTGCCAACAGAGCTGGATTGGGTCAGACGGATCCTTCTTTACACTGTGTGTATTTTATTGACTTTTTTATTTAATGAGAAGCAAGCTAGTTTTAGACTTTCATAGTGAGAATAAATTGGTGATTTTAAGTGACCTTGTTATATTGCATTTCCAGCCATTAGCCTTGAGGTAAGTAAACAGATATTGCCAGGACATGAGGGTCGATAGGTTTGTGGTTTGCTTACTGCTCTACAGTTTGCCCAGCTCCTAACAGCAAACACACTAGTTTAAAATTGAAAAAACAAGGCAACCATTAAAAATGATGCAATACTGACTTACTGTTTTTAATTTTTTAAAATCTTTTTCAGACTTTAATGATTCGATAATTAATTTAAAACTAATTAAAAATGTGTTTTCTCTATTTTACGAGGGAGGCTACAGAGAAAAACAAGAGATGCCGAGAGAAAGAAAATAGAAATACTTTGTGAACAGTCTGTTTGGCCTGTGAGAGGCACTGTTAGAACAGTGAGGAATGAGACGGAGAGCGCCTCTGGGAAGTTAAAGTGATAGAACAAATTCAATATCTAGAACTATTTGTGTTTGTTCTGTGTTTGTTCCTGTGGCCATCAAAAACATGTTCAAATATTCAATGGGATGGAATTTCCAATTTAATTAAAGAATGAGTCAGAGTAAGACAATGTGGGTTTTCCTATCAGTTACTATGTATTTTGTAGTGCTTTGTTTATGTGCGGATAAGATGTGACGACCTCTCAACCTAATGGGGAAAAGTCTCGACATGTGTTACTACTAGATGAGTTTTACAGTGTTCAAATATCACATTCATGCGCAAGCAGGAGTTGTCCACTTTTCCTTTTTATATTTGCCTTCACACTTGAACCACTTGTCTTTGCAATATGTGTTAATAGCAGCTGGACGAAGACCATAATCAGCTTTTACACATGGATGCAATATTATTGGTGTCAAGCATCTCTCACAAATTGCTGTTCTAGCGATATGTTCTCTAACCAACAGTTTTTTTCAGACACCCATCTACAAAAATAACTGGACTAAATCCAAAGCAATGCCTTAGTAGTCAATACATTGTCGGGATCGACAGATTCCTTCAAGTGTGGTATCAATCTCATCACACACTGAGAAATAACAACCTACATTCAAAACCATTCCTTGCATTCAGAGCCCATTATAATTGAAGGGAATTGAATGCATCCCTCTACATTTTTTTAACGTATTAAAAAATGTAACCACCAAATTCCTCAATATGACCCACAGAATCTGCTGCCACTTACCCTCCGGCCACCAAGAGAACAATCTTTGATCTCTTTTTAATTGCACTTAGATGTACTTTGCCAAGGAGAACCGGAGAACCGGAGAACATGAGCTCTATAGCTCAGACTCACATCACCGGACTGTTTCACTGGAGCAGCGAAAACAAAAGCCTGCTGTGGGTTTTGATGGAGGAGATGTTTGATGCCCTTCCAGATCTCCAGTCATACTTACATAAAAACAATTAACAAACACCGGTCAATAAAAGCACATTATTATTTTTGGCACTCACACGAGTGAAATGAATAAATGGATCTGTTTTCTACACAGCAGGCACAGTCTAATCACATGACTTTAACACCAATAAAAAAATCGATCCTTGCAATAACAAATGTGTTTATCAAATGAACTGAAATAATGATCCTATATGTGCAGAAACTGCGAGATGATGCCCGTGCATCACTTTCAGGTAAGTCCATGTTTAATCATTGTTAAATACGAGAAATGTGCTGCTAATTTAACAAAAGTTTCATGAAGGCATCATGAAGAAGTTATGTTTAGGGCACCAAAATGGCTAGCAGCAGCACTGCCCATGACTACAACATCCAGCATGCATTTCAACCACACAGTATTGAGGAATCTCTATGTGAAAATGGGCATCTGCTTTCTGCAGGGCTGACCGTCCCGATGACTCGATTTGTTGACAAAGATTACTTTTGTCAATTAGTCTTTTTATACTAATGTTTTAAAAATGTCTGGAAACCACAAGATTTAAAGTGGTGCTTTTATGTGATTCTTCGTGGAGAAAGTATTTTACCGAACTGTCGATTAAAGCGATTTATCGATAGAGAACACACCTGGGTGAGTGTTAGTCGATTTGGACTTTAGTTGTCTGGCTGCAATAATCTGCACGGTGTCCTGGATTAACATTATGATAACCAGCAGAAACACAAAGATTGATTCTTTGGCACTGATCTAATTCATGCCTTTTTAATTGTTTTATTTAACACAGCTAGAGACCATGCTTCCACTCAGCCCTCGGTTAATTAAGGAACAGCAGTGTGACCAGGAAGCCATTCTGGCTGCAGGCTCTATATTTCCTCCAGAGATAGTGCAGGGCTGTCGGGCTGGAACTCACGAGGAACATAACGGACTGAAATCTCTGTGCTTATCAGAACTCGGACAGCATTTCTTCTTTCGGCAGTGCTGCAATATTTTCTTCCACCTCATTTAGCAAGAATGCAATACCAATCTTTCCAAGACACACATACTATTTCTTCTTCATTTAATGTGTGCGTACCCAACCCTGTATCACAAAAATTACGTTCCCCCAGACCTAAAATGCAATTTGCAGTTACGTTTGACTGAAACGTATTTCTCTCCAAATTACGTTTGACTGAAACGTACGTATTTCTCTCCAGATTACGTTTGCATTTGACGTATTATAATTACAAATATGTCTCTGATCAACGTATCTTTGCCGTTTGTTAGGCCTATCTCTCTTTTCTACAATGCTGTTATGAATTGTAAAAAGCGTCCTCGTCTTATTTATTATTATTTTATCTGTTGTTTCGCCTGTGTATTATGACAGCAATAGGCGTTGTAAAGGATCATATGAATTGGCGTGAAGACTTACTGCTGGTGACTCTCTTTTATTTTATTTTTTTAGGTGACAATACATTAATTAAAACTCGTACACTATCACCACCTTAACAGAGTTAGTCCCATACGGGTCAAATCAACTATTAAACTTGTTATAAAATGCGCATCTGTCCGTAATCTATACCATAAAGTTCGCATTTTAACCTCAAAAAAAAAGTGCGCTTCCTTTTAAGCTTTCAAAATAAAAGTACGATTTATCTGTTAAGCGGAAGTAGTATAAAACGTCTATATGTATTCAAACAATACAATATAAAAGGCATACATACATCAAAATTAATAAGGAAAATGCTAAACAGTCAAACAACTCAAAACAATAAACTTTTCATGGCGTTATTTCCAGGCGTATTTACTTCTCATCAAACAAAAAGAGCAGGTACCCGGAAAAATCTGGGAAATAATTTGGAAATTGTTAATAAAACATGATTTACCCTTCAACTTCCACTGATATGCATGCAAACTAAGACATCATTTCACACACACACACACACACACACACTGACAGAAACACATAGACACTCATATACGTACACACACACACAGGCAGAGACACACACATACTCACACACACAAACACACACTCTCATACGCACACACTCTTACACACGCACACATACACAGACAGACACACTCACACACACACACACAGAATGACAGACACACACACACAGACACACACTCTCACACACACACACACACTCAGACACACACATACAGACACTCACATACATACAAACACAGGCAGAATCACACACACGCACACACACCCACACAAATACACAGGCACACACACTCATATTCTGCAGACTGACCCTTGACCTCCCAATTGTCTCTCAGATATAACCCGACTGCTTTATATTTAATATATTATATTTACCTAAATATAATACTTTGAGGTCATGGGGGGAATCCCCTCCAAAACTTTCACAAGAGAAAATTGTCACCGTGCCAATAACCCTTATACGATCCTTAAAACCAGTCTTTTAGTTAATTTTTCATCCATTCAATCAACTTAAAGATCTGGATTATTTTCAAATTCAAAGAAGGGCATCTGAATATGAATACCCTACAGGTTTGGACCGATAACTCTGAGCTAAGGGCCCCAAAAACAGGTCCAAAGGGTCAAATTGGGCCTTATTCTCTTAAATTTGCATATTTTTTGACAAGTGCAAAAATGGCCATAATCTCCTAAATATTCGTCCTGGAAATCCCAAATTGAACACAGACACTCAGGACAGGGCCTACAATGAGGTGATGATGTGAAATTTCCTCCGAAACACCCACAAGAGTTAATTGGCTGTCTGAAATCCAGGACTTGAAGAGGGTGTGTGGTTTAACAAATCTGAGACCCTGTTGTGAGCTTGGGCTGATTTTAACTTTTTTTCCTTCTAAACATGTCAGAGCTTAGCTTTCTTTTGCAGGTTGTAGCCCCTCCCAAATGGGTCCCAACCATGTAGGCTGGCCACATATAGCACTTAGCATCCCTGCTTGGGAAGGGTTTAAAAACACGGGGGAAAAAAAATTCCTTCCTTCAAAGGTTAACAACTCCTTAAATGTTTGTACTATATGAACAATTTCAATTGTATTCTACGCCATTTGGGAGTGGCTACAACCTGGAAAAGAAAGCTAAGCTCTGACATGTTTACCCAATTTGACCCTTTGGACCTGTTTTTGGGGCCCTTAACTCAGAGCTATCGGTCCAAAACGTTAGGGTATTCATATTCAGAGGCCCCTCTTTGAATCTGAAAAGAATCCAGATCTTTAAGTTGATTGAAAGTATAACAAATGTTCTAAAAGACTGGTTTTAAGGATCGTACAAGGGTTATTGGCACGGTGACAATTTTCTCTTGTGAAAGTTTTGGAGGGGATTCCCCTCATGACCTCAAAGTATTATATTTAGGTAAATATAATATATTAAATATAAAGCAGTAGGGTTATATCTGAGAGACAATTGGGAGGTCAAGGGTCAGTCTGCAGAGTATGCGTGTGTGTGCATGTGTAAATGTGTGTGTGTGGGTGTGTGTGTGTGAGTGTGTGTCTCTGCCTGTGTGTGTATGTATGTGAGTGTCTGTATGTGTGTCTGAGTGTGTGTCTGTCATTCTGTGTGTGTGTGTGTGTGAGTGTGTAAGAGTGTGTGTATGCGTGTGTAAGAGTGTGTGCGTATGAGAGTGTGTGTCTGTGTGTGAGTATGTGTGTGTCTCTGCCTGTGTGTGTGTACGTATATGAGTGTCTATGTGTTTCTGTCAGTGTGTGTGTGTGTGTGTGTGTGTGTGTGTGTGTGAAACGATGTATTAGTTTGCATGCATATCAGTGGAAGTTGAAGGGTAAATCATGTTTTATTAACAATTCCCAAATTATTTCCCAGATTTTTCCGGGTACCTGCTCTTTTTGTTTGATGAAAAGTAAATACGCCTGTAAATAACGCCATGAAGGGTTTATTGTTTTGAGTTGTTTGACTGTTTGGCATTTTACTTATTGATTTTGATGTATGTATGCCTTTTATATTGTATTGTTTGAATAAATATAGACGTTTTATACTACTTCCGCTTAACAGATAAATCGGACTTTTATTTTGAAAGGTTAAAAGGAAACACACTTTTTTTTAGGTTAAAATGCGAACTTTATGGTATAGATTACGGACAGATGCGCATTTTATAACAAGTTTAATAGTTGATTTGACCCGTATGGGACTAACTCTGTTGAGGTGGTGATGAGGTGGTGATGAGGTGGTGATAGTGTACGAGTTTTAATTAATGTATTGTCACCTAAAAAAAGAAAATAAAGGAGAGTAACCAGCAGTAAGTCTTCACGCCAATTCATATGATCCGTTACAACGCTTATTGCTGTCAGAATACGCAGGCGAAACAACATATATAACATAATAATAAATAAGGCTAGAGGACGCTTTTTACAATTCATAACAGCATTGTAGAAAAGAGAGATAACAAACGGCAAAGATACGTTGATCAGAGACGTATTTGTAATTATAATACGTCAAATGCAAACGTATTCTGGAGAGAAATACGTTTCAGTCAAACGTAATTTGGAGAGAAATACGTTTCAGTCAAACGTAACTGCAAATTGTATTTTAGGTCTGGGGGAACGTAATTTTTGTGAGACAGGGTTGGCGTACCATATCTGCCCCCATTCCTCCCCTCCGCCTCCTGCCCCTCCTTCACTCACATGTCTCTATACTGCCATAAGCAAATACAGAGCATCAGGGGCGTCTCTAGGATTTGGATACATCTGGGGCTTAGCCAATGCAGCTTAGATTGGAAAGTGACCCACGGCGAGCGTTGTCGACGGGGGGGTGGGGTGCTAGTGAGTTTTTCTAACATTCGGGGCTAATTAAAAAACATTTGGGGCTTTAGCCCCGGGTTTTTTAGCCTAGGGACGCCACTGCAGAGCATCCTCTGAGTTTGATCATCATTTAATTGACTTTATCTCCCTTGTGCAGTCTCTTCGCTCAAATCAAAATGCCTTATGGCCTCTTTGTTTTATCCCATCATTGTTACATTGTTTCAATAGAGAGCACATCACTGATTATTTTGGTTGACAGGGTAATCAACGATAGCCCTGAGGTTCAAAACACGACAATATTTCACAAAACACAACGGCTTTTCACATACAATACACCCGCAAAAAAGAAAACACTTCGATGTTAAGGTGAGACTCAAACCTGAAAAAGAGTATGATGCCTGAAAAAAATAAAAATAAAAAACTGTCAAGACATTACGAAAGTGGCATATATTTGTCCTCGCTTCATTTGATATTTCTGACAGATCTGGTTTAGAGTGTGAGGCAGAAATCTATTGAGTCAAACTATAACAATCTGCAGCACAGTTTTAAACACTGTGAAAATGTACGTACAAATCAAACATCATCATTTCTCCTCGACATGGACTAATGCCACATCATTTCATGTGCAAATGGATTGTTACAGACAATACCAGAGTGGTCTTTCTGCCGTCAGGCAGAGTATCCATAAATTAAGAAAAATAATGAACCACATAAAGTATATCTTCCAAAGACGGGGGCGTTTTTGAATAAATGGACTCTAAAAGTCCTGGTTTGGGGACAGACGTCGACGGCAGCCAGACATTGTGTACTGGGTGCTCTGATTGTGTCTCTACGCCAGTTTGACTCTCTTGTGCTGCTCTGGATTGTCTGTGATAAAGAGGCACAGCATGCGGTTTGTGAGCCTCCCTTTGACTACCTTCACCAGATAATGCATTTCAATCACAACCTCACAAATCTGTTGGGCATACCGATAGACAAGACCCCGGCATTAAATGTGCCCTGGTGAGAGCTCAACTCATCTGCTCCCAGGGATTCTTCTTTCCCTCTTTTCTCTCCGTCTGTTTGCTCAAGGGCCTTTCAGAGCAGCTCTCCAGCCATTACAGAAGGGACTGAGAAAGAAAATAATGCCGATGATGAAAACAAATAAAAGAAAAACACACATGACTGAGCAAACATAGAGACATCATAAGCTGGAAACTGGAATCCATACAATATGGGACCTCGTATCGGACACAGAGTTGTATTGAATAAGGGACTTGCTATGTGTCACTACGTTTTTCTCTGAGCAGTGAGTATACAAGCTGGTTTTAGAATGAAGCTGTTTTCCCATGTGAATGGGAAATGATGTAAATGTCAGCACACGGTTGACATTTTAATGACTACAAGGCAGCTACTTCAACCTGTTCAGTCAGTCACACCTCGGGGACAGAGACCAAGGGCAAGCATGCATGTGTTTGATTGTAAGTGTGTGTGTGTGTGTGTGTGTGTGTGTGTGTGTAAGACGTGTGCATAAATAAGTATGTTACACTTAATGTTTGTATATGTAATATTGGTCTCAGTTAATCCACCGAGGTTCTTTTTGACTTTAGGTGCCACCACTCAACAACACATCCTCTGCCATATGACCTTCCTCGTTGGGCTCAGTGACAGCGTCGACCCAGTTACTGATCTAGAAACAGTCTTCAAGATAAATCTTGTGATAACCTCCAAGGTTTGGACCTTATCTGACATCAGTTTGTCACACAAGCACTCCCAACTCCCATCGATCTCTCCCTCTCTCCCTCTCTCTCTCTACACACACGTAGAGGCAGGCTGCTCAGAGTGTAAAGTATTACATTCATTAACAGTCTGTAACAACGAAATACTCACAACAACCAGCTGTAGTTGCTACAGGCACCCTCAGATGAATGTCAAATCAGGTCTGCTAGCCAATAGACCATTACCATGGCAACACAATGACATTTAGCAGTGGCATAATGAAATATCGCCTATAACAGAGACTGTATACAAATACAGTTCAACATTTCAAATATTCTCCGAAGCAACTGTTTTGTGGTTTTGAGACATCACATTTCAACACTCAGGGAGAAGGATGTTTGTTAGGATCTGGAGTTTGTGTCTCGTTTTGTGTCTTGTTTTGAAGTCCTTGTGTCGTCTGTCTCCCTGTGATTGTCTGCCCTGGCCCTGATTGTTTCCTTCTGTGTGATTGCTGGCCCCGCCCTCATTGTGTCCACCTGTGTCTCGTTCCCCGTTGTCCAATCCTCTCACCTTGCCTGTGTATCTAAACCCCGTTTGTCTCATTCCCAGTGTGGCTTCGTACTGTTTGGTCCGCATTTTTGTCGTTCTGTTAGTATTTGGAAATGAAATATAGTTTTTTGCAGAATATGTCGGCATTTGGGTCCTCTCTCTCTGCGACATCTGTGACTTATCATGACAATGTTAGTGAGTTCAGACAGTTTATCTCGGCCTTTGGTTCCCAACATGGTGTCACGGGGGAAATGGTTAACAGTAGTGATGGTGAGATGAAGCCTCATGAGGCATCGAACCACTTCAGCCAATTGGTTCGAGAAAGGGTTCATTTCTCGAAGCTTCATGTGCTCACGAAACCACCTACTGGCCAAGTGTATAATCACAGGCAGCTGTATCTGAACCACATAATGTGATGCATTGAATTGTTGTGTCTGTTATGGCTGTTGGGAATGACTATGAATTACAAAAATGTACGACCAAATCATTTCTGTACATAAATTCACACGTGCATAATAAAATATATTTTAAATGTATTCTGTGTGTAAATGTTCCCAAAATGGTAGTAGCCTATCATATGATATAGCGGGTTGTGTAATAATGTTATTATGTCACTTTAGGAAAATGGCATGGGCTTAAGCAGGCAGAGGACAGTGGAAGTGCTTGTGTAACTAGGAAGAGGGGACTGAATATGGTTGTGTAACTTGGACAGTGATGTACAGGGGACATTTTATTCATTTTTATTCAGAAATAACAGTTTCTCAACAGTTCCATCTTATCACCTCTCCTTCTCTCTAAACTCTCCAAACTCTCAACCAACAACCCACATTTTGAATGGAGCCTGAGGGGTTTATATTGCTGTCAAACCTCCCGGCAATAATCTGAACCACTTCCCGAAGCAGTCACGTGGTACAGCCGGGCAGCGAGGCTTCGGACGTCATCATTTTTGGCTCCTCCCCTAAATGAAGCAAGCCTCGATACGCGCTTCGAGGAAACGCCCCCTCCATTACTCGACACACGCTTCGAAGCTTCGGCACATCTCGTAACAACACTAGTGAACAGTCAAGAAAAGAGGAAAACCATCGTTTTCAGACTTCTTTTCTTTCTTTGAATTAATAGAATCAGAACGGGAGCATGTGTCTGCTCCCAGCAGTGAGTATACTTAAGCATTGTACTCTACAAATCTGAACGACACAAAAACAGTGTCATTTGCTTATGACGTATGCCTGCAGGTGAGCTCAAATCATTGTTTAATTTGTATTTAAACAGACACTAAATGTGCCTGAAACGTTGGTAAAAATCCTTCATTGCACGGGAACATAAGTGCTGTTTAGGGGTGAGTACATCTTCTTTTCTGGTGCAAGCCTTTCACATGATCTTGAAGATACCAGGTATGGTACAAACAAGTCGATCCTGTGAGAGTGGAACCAGAGATGGGAACATTTGGGCATACAGCTAAACATGCCAAAAGCATAACACAAATGGAAAACACCACCAAGGGCCTGAAAGGGATTATGTAAATCATTATTAATCATCAGCACTGACACTGTTTGGACTGAAACTATAACTAATACCCGTGATCGTGACTGGCACCACTACAGCAAGTCATCTGGGCGCAGTGGTCGGAGTGGGCGCAGCAGGCGCAGCAGCCGCAGACAGAGAGACAGAAGACGCAGACGTAGCTACTCTCGCCACAGGTCATCCTCGGTATGAGAACCTCCTTCTCTCCTCTACTCCCCTCTCCTGTCTTTGCCATCAAATCTAATAGGTCATCACTGATGTTTAGCCGATGCATATCACCAACCTCTTTGTCTCTCTGTATCTGTGTGCCCCACTCTTCACTATTGAGCGTGAGCTTCCAATAATGACTAGTAGGGCACTCAGGGGGGCTCAGAGATTGGGAGTGTTTATAAAATTGTTAGAAAAATAGACCCAGTGTTTGTGCTGAAATCTTAGTTGTCAGTTTTGTGACTTGATAGTTAAGAATTAAGTTGTTTTGAAACAGTTACAAAGAACTACATGCAGATAGACTGTAATCAATCCAGTTCATTTTTTCCCCTGTACTACTGTGAGAAAGTCTCTCATCTGAAAATCTTGTTGCCATGTTTTTCTTCTGTAACACACACTATGTGGTGGCTGGCTCCCAATTTCTCTGACGGGGCTGAATTTAAATTTGTTAAAGTTAAACGTCTGTTCCGATAATTCTCACTTAAAATGGTCACAGCTGTCCTATTGGGAGTTTGTTGATCAGATGGTGTGCCTCTTCACAGGCAGGAAGATAAACACATCCGGTTATGAAACAAACACACTGTCAATATAAAAGATCTCTGAGCTATGTTTTTTATTGCAATTCAGAAAAAAAGGTTCAGATTATCCGCCAAGAAGTTAATACATTGAAATTGTGTTTGAGCTTCAATTCAAATGGGAAAAGAGAAAGTGGGCAGATGGTTACAGCACGTTTTTGCTCTAATGGAGATTCAAAGCAGCGCATAAGAGGCTGATGAAAGGAAAAACTGTTGAGATAATAATGACTAAGTCACTATGTTCAAGTATGTGTGAAATACATGCAAATAATTATGAGCTAAATCGCAGAGCTCTTTGGTATCTTGAATTACTGTCATCCATCTCGTGGCAAATAATTAAAGATTCATCTAGGGGGCTCAATGCATAAAAACTGCAAGTTTTTTAAAGAAAAAAAGAGAAGAGGAATGTGGGAGATAGCAAGCATGACAGGAAAGAGAGATGAATAAACCTGAGTAATAATCAGAAAAGGCAGACATACAAGCTAGGTGAGAGAGCGAGAGAGAGAGAGAATCTAAATATATAAACATTTAAATGTTTATGCTAAAGATAAAAACGCAACTGCAAGAAAGTTGTGTTTAAAAGCGACATTTTTGTGTGTTATGATCTA
Source organism: Pseudoliparis swirei (assembly GCF_029220125.1). Lineage (NCBI taxonomy): Eukaryota > Metazoa > Chordata > Actinopteri > Perciformes > Liparidae > Pseudoliparis > Pseudoliparis swirei. Next base: position 14,269,665 of record NC_079406.1, on the reverse strand, counting down.
TTTTCTTTCCTTCTCATCATTTCCAAAAGAAAAAATAAATCAATAAAGCCCCATATTTCAATGATTTTTTAATAACCTTAGATAAGCAGCAGGAGTCATCGTCACATGCTCGTTGGAGTCAGAAAACACTTTGTGATGAACCACGCTCAGGACATCAGGTTGTGCTTGTACTGGGGGTTTGATTCATTGTCTGCGTTGTGACTACTGACGATAACAAGTTGGAACAAAGCTGAGGCAGAAAACGAATCAGATGTGCAAACAAGAAAAATAACTTGTTTAGTTAAACAAACTGACTGACAGAAAGTTCCCGTTTCAACAGGAGCCACTTAGATTCAAAATTAGGGGAAAATTTAGCCAAGATTATAATGAAATGATACAACAAAAAGACACAAGAACAGCAAAACCCTGACATCTAAGTGGAACAAATATCCTGGTGAGATTGTTCAGATGTTATGGAAGATTACAATTTAATTTATAGCACAAACTAAACTAGTGTTTGTTTTCTTTTGCCACCTACAGCTAATACAAGACTGACATATCAACATATACATCTGACATATAAAATACTTTCACACGTGTGCACGTCCAGCAGAAACAGAGCAACATTATCATTCATGAGAGCCGTTTCTCCATTCCAATAATCCCTCCACCCTAAACTCTGCTTTGATCTCTACCAACTCCTAAGGGAAATATCTGCCTCGTATGAATATGTAGCTGCTAAAATCTCTGTGCTTTCACCAGTTAGAGGTTAACCTTTTCTTATTATAGCTCTCATCTTCTTTACTCTCTCTGAACTGCTTTGATGGGAGAGCCTCTTTAAGATCTGTCGTACATCGCCTATAGAGGCATTGTGGGAAGGGGCTATACAAAATGTCAAAAATTGTCCTTTCCCCTTAATTATTTATCTTCTGTAGCTCTTTTCATTTGCCACTTTTCCAAATTCAGCATGAACTGTAAAGTTGAACAATGACACATTCCTTCAGCTGCTGAGTCTTACAAAGGAGCTCAAAAGACTTTACCTTATAATGAATGACCTTCTACACATTCCTGTACTTTCCCCTCAAATCACTGGCTCTGCTCTTTTCTTTATTTCTGCTATTTTTTCTGCTTTATTTCTGTACTACTAATTTAATAACAATATGAATAGTGTATCCCCATATATGAGGATACACAAGGCCCTTTGTCAGACAGTATGTTTCTGATCAGTTGAGAAACACTCTTCCCTTTTAAAACTCAGATACTCACTACGGAGATACATCTGAAGAATTGATTTGACCCTCAATTGCTAATTTTGTGCCTTTATTGATCAGTCGTTCCTTTTCTAGCTCAAGTAACCCGAAAGCATACAGGACAAAGACAGAGGGGTCTTACCTCAGTCTAGGGACTTGAAAGGAGCTAAACTCTTAAAGTGATCATTGTAAGAAAAAAACACAGTGGAACGCAATTGAATGTACACAAAGCACAATGTGAGAGAGAGAACATGTGTGTTGGCTTGCCTACCTAGATTTACAGATTATATTTATATGTTCGATGGAACAACTGGGCTCCTGAGCATGTAAATAAAAGAATGTCAGAGAAATCCCAAGATTACTGCAGCTCCTTTGTTACCTTCCAATTTCTTAGCTGTCCATTTAAGGAGTCATTGTTGCCATTTGTGGGTCTTTACCAACACCAGGGCTAAGTAGCAACTAAAATAGAAAAGTAATTTCGAGCATGATAGAGTGATATTGCCAACGATGTTTAAAAGTAGTAAAAATGTATATTGCACATAGATTAATGAAACTAATAGGTGCATGCAATGTGGTTATTTTTGTTGTTAGTGTCCGATGATTAAATTGCCCTTCCAGCAGAAGGCGGAGGAGTTATAGAGTTTGATGGCCACTGGTAGAAAAGACTTCCTGTGGTGCCAGTCTACGGCTAAGGTGCTCTGAGGTCATTGCTCATAATACAGAGTCATTTCTTAAACATCCTTCTCTCTCACCTCCACCACAGACTCCAGTTCTACTCACAGGACAGAACCATCTTTCCCGATAAGCTTTCTCATCAGTCTATAACATCTCATGAGTCTCTTGGACTTGCACCAGCACACTACAGCATAGAAGATGACGCTGGCCCCCACCGAGTGGTAAAACAGCTACAGCAGGCTTACGCAGAGACTGTTACTGGGCGAGGCTCAGGTGCAGAGAGACAGGCTGGACTCCAGGTTTGAGTGAAACAAAAAAAACACTTTACTTCAGAAAAAGGTAAAACATAAAAACTTTGGCTTGAAAGCAACTACAGTAACACTATGAATCACCAAGCGACCAAAGACATCTGAACAGAAACATTACGAGACTGAGATAAAGACAACAAACCCGACAGGAGGCAAGGGATAGACTGGCACAATGTATAGGGGGGAAACAGGTGAAGACAATCAGGGAGACAGGAGTGGCTGAGGGCAGGTGAAGGGAATTAACCAATCAAGACAGAGGAGACACAGAGGAGAACACAGGAGAAGAAACAGGAGAAACGGAAATGGGCGTTACAGAGACTGAAAGATCTGAGTCTCCTGAGAAAATAAGACCTTTCTTGTACAGATCTATGTTTTTAGTCCAGTCCATCTTATTGTTCATGTGGCCACCCAGGTATTTCTAATCCTCCACGACATCCACCGCTGTTCCCCTGATGTTTACTGCTTTGGGAGGGTTCCTCTGTCTCCAAAAGGTCGGTTTGATGTTGAGTTGGATGTGATTCAATTCACAACACTCAACAAAACTGTCCACCATCCTCCTGTTCTCGGCCTCCTGTTTCCATACTTATACAGCCAACAAGTCATCCGAAAACTTCTGCAGGTGGCAGGAGTGTGAGCAGAATCCAACGTCTAAATTGAAACAGGTGTTTACAGGAAGGAAGACAGGACAGTTCACTGCGCTGTCCTCGTGCTCCTCACTAATTTATTTTACACGTTGCTCTGCAACCTTGCAAACTGTGACCGACCTGTGAGGTAGTTGGTGATCCAGGCCACTAAAGGAGCACCCACATTCACGTCTAGTAGCTTCGTCCGAAGCAGGGTAGGTCTTAGGGTGTTAAAAGTACTGGAAAAACCCAAGAAAATGACTCGCAGTGCTGCCTGCCTCTTCCAGGTGAGTATAAAGTATTTCACTCCAATGAAGGGCAGGTAGGCCAACTGCAGAGGGTCCAGTGACGCTTGCGTGATGAACGCAGGTACTTCAGGACCAGACTCTCCAGTGACTTCTTGACATGTGAAGTCAAAGCCACTGGTCTGTAGTCACTGAGGGTATTTGGTTGCTTTTTTGGGGGGACAAGAACCAGGCATAATGTGTTGCACAGGACATGGCCGGCCATATGGTAGGGTGACCAGATGTCCTCTTTTCCCCGGACATGTCCTCTTTTTGAGACCTAAAAAATGCATCCGGCAGGGATTCCAAAAACGTCCGGGATTTTGCTTCGTCGGATATTTTTGTTTCTCTGGGTCTTTCACAAACTAGTTATTACGCCCTTACATGTTTTGGAAATGGTATCTCCCTTACGTTCCACTTTCTTGCGCGAGCTCTGATTGTAGAGAGAACAGTCATTGGTCGACCGATCTCAATGTTGCCAGATACACGATAATTATCCTCCAAATACGACCATTTTGAGCCTTTGGTACGATACTTCAATCTGGCAACACTGAGCACATTGCCGCCTCCACTAGTTGCATTTATTTAGAATTTTGTATTTGTTATTATTATTGCTTTAACATATGAGGAGGACTGAAAAGTGTCTTCATTTTCTTATTTTAATATGTGGCTATATAAAGTATTTATTATTTAGAATCTTTTATTTGTTATCATTATTGCTTCAATATATGGACAAGACACATTAAAGAAGCGCTGGACGAAATGCCACAAAAAAGATTTTTTTTACATTTGCACTTTGCAGTTTTGTTAAAGTTCAATAAATAGATGTTCATACAGTCATTTGTGTCATTTCATTTGTGACATTTGTATGCATTCACATGGTCATGGTGCGGCATGCTATAACTACCCCGAGAAACGAGTTTCTGTCGACCTCCAATACTCAGACAGCCAATCTAACGTCTCACCAATAAGATTAGTACTTACAGTGTCCATTCAGTGAGCTTAAAGCTCCCAGTTAGTGTGTTGTTCTCACTCACCGCTCCAATGGCATGCTCTTCCCTGCTCAGCATTTAAACCCCCGGTTTTAGACTTCAGAATAAGAGCCTAAACAGGAAACCAGCTCGGATCCCAAGGGAAACGCACCTCTACCATAATAAAGCCAATCTCATTCATACCATCCACATATCCTATAGTTATGATAACAATACACCTCATAAAATCAATATTACAGTTACAAATATAATACAGTGATCATACTTGTCTATGCTTCTTAATACATTAATCAGAATATTCCTCCCTAATATCCATTATGTAAATTGTCTTTCTATATGCATTATTTAAAACATAAGACTTCCTTATTTACATGTGCAAGTGTACATAAAATCCACTACAACCTAACACTGAGATGGCTTTTGATTAAACACACACAACCACACACACACTCATGTTGCAGCATGCGGCGATGTTGTGCTGCTCTCATCTGTAATCAGCTTGGTTTAACAGGACCAGAAGTTCAACCGGAATTTAGAGATGGACGACAGTGATTTGTTCACCTGATTATCTTCCCTCCCCAGACCGTCTGTCCCATTGAGATGAGACAAATCACAGAGAATTAGCCTCCAATTACGCTCTGCAAGCAAGCAAGCCTCTCTTCATCTGTCCTCCTCAATTAGCCCAAAAAGCCAATGTTTGAAGTTGAATACTGAAGAGAGGGTTGTACTCTAAATATGGTTCCTCCTCTCTACCCACCTACACAGCACCCCTCTGATGTAGCTTCCAATGCGTTCTTTCCTCCAAGGGCAGAATGTTGGCGTTAATACAATCAAACTGGAGTATTATCAAAGTGTGCGTGTGTCAGCCCCGGTATATTAGTAATAAATCACAGTTGCAGATGGGAGTTTGGCAGACAGAAGTGTGATGTGTGTGGGGATGTGCTGCGGAGTGTGAGACTAAAGCGGCTGAAAATAAAGTCAAGTTCTGTGTCCACAAAGTTACTTTTATTCTCACTCACACAACAATACTTCCATACAGCGGTGATGCTTCCTCCACAACTGTGTTATCAAGCAATGTGACAAGTTCAAAAGACACTTTGAGACCCTTGTGTCAAAATTCAGGACCAGTGCCTTGTTTTTTTTATAATGCTGCCAGGCAGATGCTTCAACGGAGAAACTTCTTCACCCACAGCTGGATATGAATCCTTACCCACAGCTAAAAGCCCCCCAGTTTATCAAAGTGGTTCAGTTGGCTTGAGCCGTGTTAAAAAGCTCTCTTTCCCACTGAGAGACGACAAAACAGCTCTGTCACCCCCAGTTGTGCCTTTTCACAGCTCAGCACCAGAACTGCCTCAACTCTTCAGGATGTTCTGGTTATTTCTTTTTTTTTTTAACCAACAATTTGTCCTTTCCTCTTAACCTCTCTATCTTATGGCTTTGTTTTGTCTCTCTCTTACCTTAAATATCCTCACTGTCCTTTCTCAAGCACTGCTTCCCTAGCCGACCTTTAACGTGCACATTTACACCGCCAGCCATGCAAATAGCACCCCCTGAACACATCACGCACAAGAGAGGAACTGAATCACCTGTTCAACCCGGAGTGTGTTCAAGGGTTACAGAAACTCACCGACACAGGCAGCTCTAGTGGAGGCCTCTACTCCCCAAGTGGCATTTTAAGAATCATATCTGCATAAGCAAGGAGTATGATGATAATGTCCCTTTCCCATTTGCTCAATATTATACACTTCAGTCGCACCACGCTGAGCTGTAATCAGATGACCGAGCTGACCTCTGGTACTGGTCCAGCTCATGAACTCGGGATGATCCTTAAGGAAGCATTTCCCTGAAATCTAAACAACGGTTTAAACTTAGATAAGTCTAAATGTTAGAAAACAGTCGAAAATGGACCCAACGGACAAATAGACAACCCAAGATGTATTTTATATGTATTGTATATGTAATGGTATTAAATCAGAATATGCTGCCACAACGTATGAGACATAGGCCATGTGAGCAGGGGAATATAATCATATGCAACCATCACAATGTCCTAACCCCTTTACACTTTCACAATTTGTCTAATTAATTAATTAATTTGTATTACACCTCTAAGAATACTACAATCCCATCATCATATATTATACGCTTTCTATGACTTAGAGACCTCTTTCCTGAGAAGTTCAACATAATATTACAACATTTATGCATTATGTATATTTATAATACTTAATGCAGCAACTTATGGCTGACCAACAACTGAAACTCGTTTGTGCTGTGAATTTAAATCAAAAATATTTCTCCCACTCAGCAGTACATTATAATAATTCCACTTTGAGAGAAACTCAACAATGTCAAGGTCTTACAGGAAAGTGCTGTATGAACTGTAACTATAGCTATAAGTGCTTTTATGCACCAATGCCTCCATTAAATGCAGAATCAAGAGGGAGGAATGTCACACAGATGGAACAAAGGTCAGCCAAAACAATATACTGTATGTCTATCAAATTAATAACACCCCGTTGCTACTCAGTCTGAACTCTTAAGTTAACCCAGAGATTCTTTAATGGGAATCTGGGTCTGAGGATGGAAGTGGTGTCACTGCTCTGCTGTACACACACGCACACACATGCACATGCACGCACACACACACACACACCCACACACACACACACACACTATGGCTGCAGAAAACACGTAGCCTTATTTGATGTGACATGTAATTCCAGACACATCAAGGGCAAATTATACAGGCTGAAAGGGAAGGTATATTGAGGAAGAGTATAGAAAGAGATGAGAAACCTGTCCTCCACCCGTCTATTTCTCTGTCTCAGAAATGTCTTCTGTGGAACAGGAACACAAAGCTTTGAGACTGACGCACCATATCCATTAAGCTGCTCTTTCAAAGCGAGCTACTCTGCATGTATTATCATGTTCTCCCAACTTGTACAATGTTACAAGTTAACTTTGCGAGCCCTTTCCAAACAAATAGACTTGTTTAGATGTATATTCCAGATATCTGCCTTTTCATTAGGTTGAAGGAGAGATATCAAAATAGATATGGTCAAAATTGATGCAACCAATCTTTAAATATCCTGACTTTTTCTCCCTATAAAATAGGTTAAAACTCCCAAAACACAGGGCCTTGTAATTCCCATCAATTAACAGAGTATTTAATATAATCCTCTGTTCTTGATAACTAGTTTATAAACCAGACTTACAATCAACAAATATAAATCTAATCAAACACAGTCTAATTAAAATAACTCTAATGACATGACTAGGGTTATTCTCTTTAAAATATGCCGTCGGAGCAACAGGCACCGGTAATGGATGGAGTTCCTCTCTGTATGAACCGGACTGCAGCGGCAGTGCTTTTGTTTGAGATGTTGGAACAGATTTCTCAACTACTCCATGTTACAATGGTCCGTGTACGTTTTGTTAGTTTGTTTTTTTGTTTCATTCCAAAAACGGAAAAACGGAATACCACCTCCGTATTTCGTTTCTGCCGTCTGAAACCAAAAACTATTCTTCTAACGTTAATACGAATATGTATCACTGGCTTTTATTTTGACTTTCATTTTAAGCACTTCCGTTCTGTCGTTTTTGGTTTCAGACGGAAAACAAAAAAACCACGTGATTTCCGAATTCTGTATTTGGAATGAAACAAAAAAACAAACTAACAAAACGTACACGGACCGACAATCAGCTCTCGTATTTTACTGCCTTCGTCTGATATGACCTTTCTTTTCCAGGAACCTCATTAATATTTAAGTATGCTCATTTCAAAAGCATTAACTTAGCCTTCCCTGACTTTGGCCAAGTGTCACTCAAACTCTTTAAAGGGATTACAAGACTATAAAACTGTCTTTTGTGATCATATCATCTTTTAATAGCAACTATCTGTTTCCACTTTCACGACTAATAAATAACCGAGTTATGCACGTGTATTTCATCCCTCTCCCTTCTAAGCCTGGACCGGGAGGTGGGAGACAGATTTAAAATGCCATCAAAATGAATGATGCATTTGCTATCTCGCGTTATATTACAGTAGAAGGAGAGCCAGATTGTTGCAAAGATAAAGATGGCACAAGACATAGAGCCGAGTCACACGCAGGCTTTGTTCTAACTGTTCTGGAAATTAACACATAAATAATGAACAACAAAGGTTAATTAACTAAGAGTTTAACAACACATTCCTATCCCCGTGTCATCTGTCTTGTCAGGCCATGCGGAAAAGATGTACATTCAAAAGATGTGAAACAGGATTTAATCATTGAGTCACACAAGCTCGAATAAAATAAATTAGATTACAGAATACGCTTGACTGCTCTGTAAATATAGAGAATGTTATTTAAAGCAATTTGCCAACTTTTCAAAACTAAGAAAGAAAGTTGGTCCTAAGTCGGTGCCGTGTGTTTTCCCAGAGACAGGGCTTGAGTCACTGAGTTGTGCCGCTGTTGTGTATAAGCCAGATGGCGTCGCTGACATCCTTCCTGCGGATCTGCAGGTAACATGCATCCGTTACATTCTGGCAACAGCTGCTGCATCAGCTGGACAGGGTGTTCAGGGATATCGTCGGAATATTTCAGTCCTCTGTATCCATTAGGTGATGGACCGGTATGAGCCATTAAGCCACTGCTCCTTAATAACTAAGGATGGGTTAAATGCAGAGAACTAATTTCCCCTTGGGGATTAATAAAAGTGTATATTCATTAAGTAGTAGCTCATTCGTTGCCGTCGTGCCACAGTTGTTAGGCAGATTTGATCTGGAGATGTGACTGCATGGATCTGGTCCGACAGACGACTGAACTGCAGCTGCAGAGATGCCGGCACGAAACTCTGCGCTTTTACATTAGTTTGAGGCTCTATGGATGGTATTTATGTAGGTATTTTATAAATATAGAGAATTTGTTGCGTATCATGTATTACAAATACATCAAAGGAGCCAAAGATGCCATTCAGAGCAGAGCTTTGCTGACATAGCCTTTTAGTGCACCTTCCTGCTTGTTAGCGGGCTCCACAGGTTAGCTGATGGTCTGTGTTCTCACACGGCGGTTAAATAATGCCATCCGGACCGACAGCCCCCGCCCAGGGGTTCGCTCTCAGGTAAACTAGCTGCAGCACGTTTGCCGTAGTTTGTACCGTTAGTGAGGTTGAGAGCCGTTCAGAGGCAACTGAAATGCTCCCATCTCATATCGTGCATTTTTGAAGTGTGCTTTGGGAACCAGCTGAGGTATGATGTTGTTGTCCCGCTATGTGTTGGATGCTGCACTGTTTTGGTTAGGTCTGTAACATTGCTCAGGGTTCTATTCTAAGTATAAGAAACTCTATACGTATTTGTATGTATCGGTTTGTGTCGTGTGTTTGTCTTTGTGTCTTTGTTTCTGTGCTTGTAGCAAAACTATTGAAGGAGAAAAGACAGTGAAGGAGAACATTTGGGTGATGCTGTGATGACAGTTTAATGATTGGAGGCTTTAATTGCCTCAGAGCTAGATAAGTATGATAACACACAAGCACACACCCTCTCTCTTTAGCTTAAGGAGGCCACTAGTGTGTCATTACAGTCAACTATGACTCCCACTAAGTATGTTACTTACTCTGCAAGTACACAGTACAAATTAGGTCTCTGACAAGGGATGTTCATCATACTGTTGAGTTTGAATATAAGCACTGTAGTTATAAAGTATGTATAGATAAAGAGATATCTTACTGGTGGAAAGAAATGCGCTTGATAAAATCTACAAATCCAATTCCACAGCAAGATTAGTTGTGCCACTGTGGCCAATTTGGTTTATTGTGTAGGAATCTACGTGATGTGTGTGTGTGTGTGTGTGTGTGTGTGTGTGCTTTCATGAGTCATTACACATTATTATCAGTATTATGTTCTGAGGCATTCTAAGTCTCTGGTTTTTAAAAGTTCCCAGAGTACAAATGGGTGTACTGGGAGTGATGATGTCCATGTATGTGCATGTGTGTGTGTGTGTGTTTATAATACTAGCAATAGAGTAGCTTTGAATCTACAACTGGAAACATGATTTAAAAGCACGGTTTTTCCACATCTATGTTTCGGTAAATTAATTGTGCACAGCATCTGAAGTTGCACAAAAACAGTTGTCTACATTTTGCAAAGCCAAAGTTATGTATGTATTTCCTGACCTACAGTTGCCATTATCTGCACGACAACTGGGCAGTTCTCCGTAATTGTTGCTTTCTACATGATGCAAGACAGCAATTAACATAGAATTAGTAACACATTTACGATTTAGAAGATCTGCTTAAAACATTGAATGTGTATCCTAACCATTTCCTTAAATATATGAAACATTCTCATTTCTGTACTGTACACAATGAAGAAACAGGAGGTCATCATAAACTTGCCCAACTCAATGCTGCATCATTTGTGAGGGAACACATGCACTTGTTTTATTCATTGTTATGCCGCCTAGCCCAACTCCTCGCTTCACTCTTCCTTTTCCCAACACCTCCTCCCACTATTCTCTCCCTCCATTCCTCTCCTCTCCACACTGTCGATAGCACAGGTCTGAGATGGTTCACATATGTCAAATGGAGCGAAATAATGAAATAGAGTTTGATGTGGCGGAAAGATACCTTTGTGAATTGAGCAAAGGTAGTATTTACAGAATGAAGACGGTGAAAGGAAAAGGGAGAGGAGAAATACAGGTTAATAAAAGGACAGGCAAGCAGAATAACCACATGTGGAAATAATGATGGAGAAATGATTGCTTAAAGAATGAGATTTACCTCAAATGTCCACAATTTACAAATCCTGTTACAAATCTCTGCTATAGGCCTTTATACTTCTACCTGTGCTTCATGTCGCAATATGTTTTGTGTGGGTTTTGTTGAAATTGCTTCTGGGAAATGCAGAAGATGACTAACTGGAGGACAGAACAAGGTTGATGGAAAGCATAGCTATAAAGATAAATATAGGGTTATAGCCTACTGATCATAAGTCTTCATGTAAATCAGAGTATTCGGGTTGTTTTGTACTATTTTGGCAATATAATCATTTGACAATACATTTAAAATAAAGAGCGGAAAAAACATGACAATTGAACTCCTGAATGGAATTCCTTCTTGTAAACATTTAGTTTTGTGCTTTCACTCATATACCGTATATTTGTCTAGGACATGGTGCTCAGCACATTACAATACAAGGTAGTTCCACAACCCTGGTGTCCTGTGGCAGGAGAAAGGCGTGAGGTCACTTTAAAGCTGGCCGGTGCAGTCAGAGTTATGAATAATATATAAGATAACATGCCTCTGATTTAGCAAGACACAATGAAACTCCTGCTGCCTCTGCAATGGTGGGAAGAATAGAGAACAAGGGAAGAAAGAAGAGAGCGATGGGAAGGTGAGAGAGGGTAAACAGATACAGGGGATGACAGATGATGAGAAAGGGAGGAAAACAAGGGATACGCAAGTCAAAACATTAGAATGTTAAGTTAAACTTCTAGAATGTTATGTTGCAATTGTCGCATGCCAAGTTGTAGTTTTAGAATATTCAATATCAACTTTAGAATGTTTAGTTACACTTCTAGATTAGAATGTTGAGTGATAATTGTAATGTTAACCTCGGGTTCTAGAATGTATACGGAACAGTTCTCAAATGTTGCGTTGCATTCGAGCTCGAGTCTGAGCCAGAGGCCTGGGGCTCCAGGTTGAACTGAGTTTGCTGCTGCTGCTGCTTATTGGAACCACAGCTCAGTCTCAGCGCTCTGCTCCAGTTCTCCCACATCGCTCGTATGGCTGTGATGCTTCCTCAACCTCTTCATGGTGTGAAAAACAAAGATGTAACAGTCTGTCTTTCTGCTCATTAAAGAACTTAACAGCTTGCTCTGAACATTTGTTTTACTTTCACACTCTCTCCTCTGACTGACAGATGTTGGGATGCCATCACTGCTGAGCAGGATGTAGATCTTCAGAGTATATTACAAGTTGGTAAAATCCCACCTGTTTCTTCTGAGTGTGATTTAATGCGTGCGTGAAGGAGAGAGACTGAGGGACAAACACACACACATAACATATGTGTACCTTGTGTATGTGGTAAATGGTAAAGGGACCTGTACTTGTATAGCACTTTTCTAGTCTTCCAACAACTCAAAGCACTTTAACATGACACAACATCATCCATCCATTCACACCCATTCATACACTGATGGGAGGGGCCACCTGCCCATCAGGACTTAATAACATTCACACACCACAGGCACAGCTACAGGAACAATTGTGGGGTTCCATGTTTTGCCCAAGGACACACCGACATGGGCTAGCGGAGCCGGGGATTGAACTGCCGATCCTCTGATTGAAGGACGACCCCGCTCACCACTGAGGCACGTCTGGCATTTTAAAAATGAATCCAAGAAAATCCGAGACAATGTCGTCCAGCCAAGGGAGAGACTTTTCAACTTAAAACAAATAAATATACTGTGTGGGCTTCTCTGGAGGTCAAATAAATTGCATTTGCAGTACATGCTGAGCTCAGCCTGAATCCCTCCCAGACAATATATTTCCTTCCCTTTAGGAATTGTTAAATAAATAATTGAATGTATTGATGTAGCCTACAGTACTCCACATGATCAATAACTCACTTCAAGTTTAGAACTGTGTAACAACAAATACAGAACTAATTATATAAATCCTTCTATATCAAGGTATAGCCTCCAGAGTATGAAATAAACTGAAATAGATGATATTAATAAAACATTTTCACAAACTAAACACAAAATGACATTTAACAACAGAAGATAACGACGATTTTACCGAAGCAAACCAAACCTCAGAGTGTATAAATGTTGGTTGATCATAACAAGAATTAATCACACCATGCACCATGTTTGTGGTAAGGATGGACTATAGATCCAGATATTTTATGAGGGTACAAACCACATCACGTCTGGCATGAATGTCATGACGTCAGTGGTTCTCAAACTGTGGGGCGCCGAGGTATTACAAGTGGGCGCGGGGTTCAGTGCGGAGAACACATATTATAAAAGGATGTGTAAATGTTTACGTTACATTTACGGCGTTAACAGGTTACGCTTGCGCATGCGCGATCGCAACGTCCAAGCTCCTTTGCCACTCATGTGTCGCGTGTCGCTCAGTAGCGTGTCGCTCAGTAGTGTGTAGCTTTAGTAGCGTGTCGCTCAGAAGTGTGTCGCTCAGTAGTGTGTCGCTCAGTAGCGTGTAGCTCAATAGCGTGTCGCTCAGTAGCGTGTAGCTCAGTAGTGTGTAGCTCAGTAGTGTGTAGCTCAGTAGTGTGTAGCTCAGTAGTGTGTAGCTCAGTAGTGTGTAGCTCAGTAGTGTGTAGCTCAGTAGTGTGTAGCTCAGTAGCGTGCACAACAGAGAGACATTTCATTTGGCAGGAGGGACAACAAAATCAAGTTGTGGGGGTTTCTGCACAGATGGCGGGAGACCATGTCAGAGAAAAGGAATGCAGGCGCTGATCAAGATGTCTCCAATATGCAATGGACACACTGTCAAACACAAAGAAAGCAGCAAGACAGATGTGCCATGAACTACACTATCAGCTTGGTCAATTTAATAAAAACAAGGTCCCTGAAAGCACCACTGTTTTCAGGAGCGCAGCCTTCAGCTGTTTCATAGCGAAGCTCGGTGGCTCTCACGAGGAAACGTGTTGTGACATTAAACATCCGTCATATGATGACATATGTCATACAGGACAGGACAATACAATTGAAATTGTACACATATTATTCATGCACATATTATTATACAAAGAGGAGGTGGACTCAGTTTATCATTTATTTTATCTTTAATATACTTTTTGGAGGCAAATTTGTTAATTCAATTACATTTATTAAGTTCGCTGATGAATAATTTCTGATGAAATTGGCCTATCTCAGTGACCTATTTGGAAAGTTGAATGAATTAAATCTTCATCTTCAAGGCAGAGAGCAGCATCTTCCTCAACTGCAGACCAGATCAGGTTTCACTGAAGCTGAGATGTGGATCTGCACTAATTTTGTTTTGCACGTTATTGTTTTAAAAAGATAGTTAGTGTAACACTCTGACAACTATTTGAACTTGTTTAGTTTAGTTTTTCACAGATTGCAATTATTGTTATTATCTTGAAAAGATATTCAATGCCAAAAATGTTAATTGCAGCCACAATAAGCTATTTGCCAAATATTTGTTATTTTTTGCACAGCTTTATTTCTAACATAGTGATTGCACTTTTTATTATTTTTTAAATCTGGTAATCTGGTTTAATTCAAACAGATTGCAATTTTCCTTATTCTTTTATTTTAAAAAGCACACAGAGACCATTTAGTTAAAATGTTAGAGCGATGGGGCACCAACATTTTTCTTCCTCCGTAGTGGGGCGCGACAGAAAAAAAGAACGACTGCATTAAGTGTTTCTGTTTTGCCAATTTGCAGTAAATATTTAAAAACAATCTAAGAGTCTATACTCACTTATTTATATATATATATTCCTATATATATATACATATATATATATAGTACTATATATGTGGATAAACAATGAAAAAGTACAGCTATAAACAATGAAATAAGTTATCTATACTATCTTCAAATAAGTCTTAATGGATTGTTTAACCTTTAAAATGTAGGTTCAGATGATAATTATTCAAAGATCTATATGATGGGATATTGAATATCATCATTCAACAGTTCCCATTTCTAACATTCCAAAAATGCAGCTATGTTGACATCTGGCAAAATGTCAACTCATTTCATTAATATTTCTCCACAGCCAAACCCTTGGGAGATGACGTTTTCAGTGCTGAAATTGAATTATTCATAACATTTAATAGAAAAACAGCAGTATACTTTTTTTGTGACCAGCCTGTATACCTTTGTACCAGTCCATCCATCATTCTAACGATCCATTATCTCTGTCCCTCACCTCTAATGGTCTCACCGTGGCTGTCTTTCTCATCACCACTGAGATGCAAAGAACACTTCTGTGATGTCATAAGAAAGCTTCAGGCCATCTGCACACAAGAACAAATATTCCACCTCATGAGGCTTCCACACATGAGGCATGTTAGCTAGCAGGAGACAGCAAAGATTGTTTCATTGGAAAATTCAATTCAATTTCAATTTCAATTCAGTTTTATTTGTATAGCCCATTTTCACAAATTACAAATTTGTCTGAGAGTGCTTTACAATCTGTACACATAAACATCCCAGTCCCAAAACCTCACATCGGATCAGGAAAAACTCACAAACAACCGTCATGGGGTAAAAAGGGAAGAAACCTTCAGGAGAGCAACAGAGGAGGATCCCTCTCCAAGATGGACAGGTGTAATAGATGTAATGTGTAAAGAAGGAATCATTACACACAAATTAAAACACAGTAACAACACAATCGATGAATATGAGTGTATGAATAGTTGGTAGTAGTCATAATCCATGATGCAGAGCTCGATGATCCATCAGGCAGATAGGATCTATGACGTCTCATACGGTCATCGGACCGTATGAGACGTGAAGTCAAAAGGATTCCAGGGAGAAAATGTCCAAGAAGTCCTGTTACCATTATTTTATTAATGTAAGTGATCGTTTGTTTCTATAGCTGAAATATAATCTTACCACATTTGTGATATTTTTAGTTTTTGTCACACTGTTTTCCCCACTTTAAAGTATACTTTATAGCGGGTTGGGGGGGGGGGGGGGGCTGCCCCCAACTGTGTTATTACTCCATCGGCCGGGGGCCAGTTAAGAGAGGTGAGTGAGGAGTCAGACACTTTAAAACGGTGTTTTGAAAGTGAGTCAACACAACCACGAGCAAGCAACCATAACTGGCAAGTAGCAACCCCAACAATGATATAGTTTGCTGCAGCAGAATGAGGCAGAGGTGCTTTTTTAAATACTAACTAAGTCATAATAATTAGATCATGCATCCACACTAATTGCTGCTTTTCTGGTGTCAGTGCACCAAGACATTGCAGACTTGTCATGGGCACAGGTTGTCATTTGTCATTTTTGATTTGTCTGACATATTTCTTACATATTGAGAATGCAGCAGAGCACAAACGCTAGAAGAGAGAGCTGAGTGCAAAAGAGCAGAGGAAGAAGAGAGGAGAGAGGCACGTTGCTGAAAAAACCTGCATCTTTTTCTTTTTGAGAGGCAAGGATAATATTGGGGCCTTTTAATATTCGGAAATTAAACCCTCTAGATTGAACAACAACATATTTTACCAGTACTGACTGTGCTTTGGCAGGGCTTATGTGGAATAAAATGAGTCCAGGTTTTCATGCGTCATAAGCCTCTGATGCTGGTTCCCTTCAGGGATATATTGCACATCATTTTTGTCCAGAGATAAAATAATTAAATCATGAAAAGCTATAGCACAATAATTCAGGATTAACCAGAAGAAATCTACAAATATACCTAAAAGGATTAAGCTCTAGTCTCTCATTCAACATTAACATAATAGAATCCTTGGGTTATTAATTAGGAAAATGTTAAAACGTCCTCTTCACTTGCGCTGGAATTTAATGGACTGTTTGTGTTTCGCTTTAAAGCTTTTCATATCACGATCATGCTAACCTCATTTTAATGGGATCACATACAAATGTTTTCAATTACTCTACATAACTGCCAATAATCAAATCTGCCAAGACAATCTCTTTGTCAATAAACATTCATAGCACTAATGCAGGATGCCGTTTGCGCTTAATGAAGTCATCAACTCTTTTGTTTTGATTGAACTTCATTGTCCAATAATTAATTATCTCTACATCAATAACTATGCAGCTATGCACTCACACACATGTTCTCTGATATGACATCCCCCTATGATGCATCGACAAGGAGCAAATTACTGTGTGAGGCTGTATGTCCAGTGGGTAATGGTACAATGTGTAAATCACAACATTAAAATCGGCAAAGAGATATTTTAGCCAGCGTGTAATGCTTTGTGTGCAGCAAACGAACGGTTGATGTGCTTTGGGGGGTGTTGGGAGGGAGGAATGCTAGTGATTGATGTATTGCTTGTAGTAGGTATATAAACCACATCATCCGGTTGTCAATGGTAACACAATCCTGCTGTTTTACAGATATTATTGACAGCAAAATAATCGGAGGTTTTATGGCAATTAAATTAAATTGAAGAATTTAAGGAGCAGACGCAAATCAATGCTCTCCTCAGCCATATCTTTCCTCCGTCTTCTGGCCTCCCGGCACCTCTGTATTTTACCCTACGATGATAAATGTAAACTCAATGAACTAAATCTCGGGTCTTGTGAACGGAGTGGATTATGTTGGACTGAATGATTTAGTGTTTCAACAATGCTGGATCTGCACCACTTGAACAATTGTGCTATCAGACCAACAACAAGGCTAAACTAGCTTGTTACCTGCTACGCTATAATAATATAAATCAAATGCATTTCTGAACATTTTAAAAGCCAGCACTCCCTCTTCTGGACATTGCATACATGGTCGAAATAGCCCAAAGAAACATGTTAGAGCTTGGGGACAATTCACAATTAATACTATAAAGAACTGAACCACTTCTCAGGCTGTCATTGTTCTGGACATCAAACAGTTTACAGGTCGACTGGGACTTTTGTGTAGAGTTTGTTCTTGATTTTCACAATGTAGACATTTTACACATCATGCGGAAACTACATTTGTAATTTGTCAAATGTGATGTACTGCCCAGATCCAATATTTATAGCAGAAAGAAAGTCACAGAGTCAACATGTTTGATCAGTCAGAAACACTGTTTCCTTAACTGGCATAGCAACATTTCTGAACCCCATCTCACATTTATGGCTGCAACTAAGGGTTCATTGCATTGATAATAAAGGTACCTTTTACTTTATCTTGTTATTTGATTAATCCGTGGGACCAACAGTCTTAAAGCGATTAACTTTAATTCCAAAAAATACCTAAAGTGGAACAGACAACTGTTTGACATGTTTGCTTGAAAAGTAAGCAATTAATACATTTTTGAAATACCTGCCAATTAGTTTTCTGTTGACTAAAAATACATTTTCTTCAGGTCTATCAGCATCGTAAAGATGACAAAAGTGAAAAATTAGACAGGGCATGCAGTTTTATTGTAAAGTGAAGTCAGGAAAGACACCATGGAACAAGGCCACCTCCCTCGTTTGTGTATGTGGCCCTGTGCGTGCGTCCAGGACAGTCTATGGGATCACCACTGAGGTCCAGGATTTTATGAACCTATTTCCAGCAGGCTGGTGTGAGCCAGTCAGCTCTTTTACAACAACCTCTCTGAAACTGGCTGAATTATCAATAACCCATCAGACACAGTAAATCTGAGGAGGAAAAGCAGTGAGAGCTGCTCTAAAGACACTGGACTGTTACAAATACCAGGAGGACATATTCAAATAGATAACAAGCAGCTAAGTTATAGAAGTAAATTCAAATATGTGATTACGACATTGTGTAATCTTAATATGAAACATTCCAAGAGAGCAGAAATGCCATCACAGCTGCGTCAGACTGGAAAAGGCCAATACAACATCATATGTTCTGGGCTCACATGGAATGTTTTATTCTAAAAGCAATGTGTCGCCTGTGGTTTGGTTTGCACTTGACCCGGAAGAAAGATAAACTAGAGAAATGGTGCTTTATATTATGTTTTACACGTATGTAACACATTATATGTCTTTGCAGATAATACAACATCCTAACTATGTACTGCATACTTATTCTAATCATGTATTAGGACATACTATATTGGAAAAATTAGTTTTACTTGTGTTTTAAATGTTCGGAAGGATACTTCAATTGCTGTTTTTTTAAAGGATAGTGTTGATAATAAATTCACACTGTTATAATAAAAAACATGAAACCAAGTTTCTTAGGAAGAAAGCTGGTATTAAAAGGGTTTTCAGGATGCCACTCCACTTAGATTACTTTTGTATCATTTCGTAGTGGTGCAAAACCCTAAATTACACACATTTCATGAATAGTAACCCTATTTAACCTGAATTGAAAGAAAGAGCAGAGGAAAAGTGAATTAAAGGCTCCCAATTGTCTTTTGGTCATTCAGGTGGAAAATCACTGCGGTCTTAAAAACAGAGAACGATGAAGAGCAAGGAGAATATGCAGAATAATTTGTTCTCCCTTTTTGCTCTCAAACTATGAAAGCTAATGAAACCAATTGCACTGTGTGTGTGTGTTTGTGTGAGTTTGTGTTTCACATTCAAATGTATCGTCCGTTGTCTCCAGCATTTGCCTTAGTTACTAGTTTTTGTGTTAAACCATTAGTTTTATCATCAGGAAGGCAATTTGAATATCTCCGTAATATGTCTACATAAAGATTACGTCATTCAAATTCAGAGAAAAACTGTAAATTGGAACAAGGCAAAGTGTTGTAAGCAAAGAAAAATCTGAATTCAAAATGAGCTTTTTCTGTTCAATTTATCAGATACTTTTCAAGAACAGTTGTAAACTATCATCTATAACTAACTATGCATTAACTGAAACATTTTGTGTTGTTTGGTTAATCACATCCAAAGAAAATATCAAGATGCTTGTTAGGATCTGTGTGTTTCTTGTTTTATGTTGAAGTCCCTGTCTCGTTTCCTGTTTTCCTGCTCTTCCCTCCCTGTGCTTGTCTGTTTCTTTCCTGATTGTTTCCAGCCACGCCCTGATTGTTTCCACCTGTGTCTCCACCTGTGTCTCGTTCCCCTGTGTATTTAATCTGTGTCCTTCTGTTTGTTTGGTGTCGGATCGTCCTTTTTTGTTCCTGTGTGGTGTTCGTCCGTGTTCCTGTCCTGGAAATAAATCTGATTTCTCGTGAAAACTCCGGCTGCATTTGGATCCTCCACACCGCACCATAACAGAACGATCTGACCAAGGAGAATGGACCCAGCACTGGAGAGTGTTGCACATTTGTTCCGTCCGATGTACCCATCGGTCTGCCTTCCCGGCTTTCCGCCGGTCTACCAGCCCAAGCCCCTGCAGCCCGTCGTCGAGCCATCGGCCCTGGCAGCCCCCAACGGTTCCTGCGGCTGTCGCTTGGTCGGTGGAGGATGACCCTCTTCGCCAGGAGGCGCGGAAGCTCCTCCGGGACCTGGTCGCTGCGTTTCAGTCGAGGTTTGGTCCAGTCCCCGGTGTTCCGTCGCCGGTTCCTGTCCGCGATGTTCCAGTCCCCGGTGTTCTGTCGCCGGCTCTTGTTCCCTCTGTCCCGTCTCCATCGCTGCCGGTCCCAGTTCCCCCTGTACCGTCTTCGTCCCGGCCGGCTCTAGTTCCCAGAGCCCCTTTGCTGTCCCGGCCGGTTCCATCTCCCCTTCTTTCGCCCTCTGTCCTACTTCCGCCTGTTCTGTCGCCGGCTTCCTGTGACCTGTCCCGGTTCCCCGTGACCTTCCCCGTGTCCCGTCCCACTGTTAGGATATGTGTGTTGTCAGCACGATAAATTCATACCTGATCCTCCAGTGTTAAACTTTAGACTAACAGTGGCATCTCCTCAAAGTAGAATTTCATGGTGACATGGTAAAATAATAAAATATATATATACACTACCGTTCAAAAGTTTGGGATCACCCAGACAATTTTGTGTTTTCCATGAAAACTCACACTTTTATTTATCAAATGAGTTGCAAAATGTATAGAAAATATAGTCAAGACATTGACAAGGTTAGAAATAATGATTTGTATTTGAAGTATTAATTTTTTTCTTCAAACTTTGCTTTCGTCAAAGAATGCTCCTTTTGCAGCAATTACAGCATTGCAGACCTTTGGCATTCTAGTTGGTAATCTGTTGAAATTTCACCCCAACTTGTGGCAGGTGCTGAAGCACCTGCCACAAGTTGGATTGGCTTGATGGGCACTTCTTGCAGACCATACGGTCAAGCTGCTCCCACAACAGCTCAATGGGGTTGAGATCTGGTGACTGTGCTGGCCACTCCATTATAGACAGCATACCAGCTGCCTGCTTCTTCCCTAAATAGTTCTTGCACAATGTGGAGGTGTGCTTTGGGTCATTGTCCTGTTGGAGGAAATTGGCTCCAATCAAGCGCTGCCCACAGGGTATGGCATGGCGTTGCAAAATGGAGTGATAGCCTTCCTTATTTAAAATCCCTTTTACCTGGTACAAATCTCCCACTTTACCAGCACCAAAGCAGCCCCAGACCATCACATTACCTCCACCATGCTTGACAGATGGTGTCAGGCACTCTTCCAGCATCTTTTCACCTGTTCTGCGTCTCACAAATGTTCTTCTGAGTGATCCAAACACCTCAAACTTGGATTCATCTGTCCATAACACCTTTTTCCAATCTTCCTCTGTCCAATGCCTGTGTTCTTTAGCCCATACCAATCTTTTTTTAATTTATTGGCCAGTCTCAGATATGGCTTTTTCTTTGCCACTGCCTAGAAGGCCAGCATCCCGGAGTCGCCGCTTCAGTGTCGACGTTGACACTGGCGTTTTGCGGTTACCATTTAAAGAAGCTGCCAGTTGAGGACCTGTGAGGCGTCTATTTCTCAAACTAGAGACTCTAATGTACTTGTCTTCTTGCTGAGTTGTGCACCGGGGCCTCCCACTTCTCTTTCTGCTCTGGTTAGAGCCCATTTGTGCTGTTCTCTGAAGGGAGTAGTACACACCGCTGTAGGAAATTGTCAGTTTCTTTGCAATTTCTCGCATGGAATAGCCTTCATTTCTAAGAACAAGAATAGACTGGCGAATTTCACATGGAAGTTCTTTTTTTCTGGCCATTTTGAGAGTTATCGAATCCACAAATGTGATGCTCCAGATAATCAACTAGCTCAAAGGAAGGCCAGTTTTATAGCTTCTCTCATCAGCAAAACAGTTTTCAGCTGTGCTAACATAATTGCACAAGGGTTTTCTAATCAGATATTAGTCTTCTAAGGCGATTAGCAAACACAATGTACCATTAGAACACTGGAGTGATAGTTGATGGAAATGGGCCTCTATACACCTATGGAGATATTTCATTAGAAACGAGACGTTTCCACCTAGAATAGTCATTTACCACATTAACAATGTATAGAGTGTATTTCTGATTGATTTAATGTTATCTTCATTGAAAAAACAATGCTTTTCTTTGAAAAATAAAGACATTTCTAAGTGATCCCAAACTTTTGAACGGTAGTGTATATATATATTTAAATTATTATTATTAAAGAAAGGCGGGTACATTATACATATTGTAGCGACCCTGTGAAGTGGCTGTCAATCAGTGTGGCACCGTGCGTGCTGGTCGAGGGGGCGTGCCTGTGATTGGCAGAGTAGAGGGGAGGCGGGGTTAACCTTTCGGAAATCGGGAGTTAAGGGTGGTTGACGGGAACCGTTGTTGTTGACGTTCGAGCTGCTAAACTGAGAGGAGCACCCTGTCTGTGTTGGTGGATACCCAATAAAGGGAGGATTAATAACGTCTCCGTGTCATCAGTGCCATAACGTCCGAGACGTTACAATATCATGGTATATAAGTGTAATAGATTACGAAGTGAAACGTAGTAGCAAAACAATATTAAATATAGTACAGCAGTAATGTACAGCACTATCTTATTGCATATTGTCAGTAAGTGTCAACAAAAAGACACTAATTATATATATATATCCATCTGTGTATCTAGCTAGCTATTTTAGCTATCTATCTAGCTAAACCGCAGCTCCTCCATTCTGTGATCATGAAAGTGATTTCTTCCGCTGTCCGGGCACTTCAGTGAAGCTTGTCACTGAGTCGTCGCAGACTCGTCACTGCGCAGACATGCCTCAGACGCGCCTGGCCGACCCTCCGTCTGCTGGCACTTTTTAACTAGTAGTGGCACTTTTTGACTAGCTGCGGCACCTGCTGGCAAGTGTCACTGAGTGCCAGTGCTTAAACTTTAGACTAACAGTGGCATCTCCTCAAAATAGAATTTCATGGAGGTATAACAGTATGACATGGTAAAAAAATTAATTATACATTTTTTTATTATTAAAGAAAGGCGGGTACATTATACATATCATGGTATATAAGTGTTATATATTACGAAGTGAAACGTAGTAGCAAAACAATATTCAATATAGTACATCAGTATTGTACAGCAATATCGTATTGCATATTGTAAGTAAGTCTAAAAAAATACATTATCTATTTGTACACTGAGGCAATGACAAAAGAAAAAATCCGCAGCTTCTCCATTCTATGATCATAAAACTGATTAACGGCAGCTGATCTGTCGTAACAACAATGGTTGTTCCACCCACAGCTTCTCGGCGAGTGTCGTTCGCTTGCTGCTGTCCTGCCACTTGAGTGTTGCTGCCGGCGACTCGTCGCAAAAACACGCCACTGAGTCGTCGCTGTACAGGCACTTGCCACAGACTTGCCACTGAGTTGTCGGTGCCAGTGATTGCACTCGCCCTCTCTCCAATTGTGTATGCATGGGTACATATTATAACTGAGAACCTGAATGCTCTGCTAAACTACAGGCTTGAGTTCAAAAATGCAATTACACATTCAGAACTCCACCTGTGCATCTCAACCTGCATGACTGCACAGAGCGCCAACTGAATCTGTGTGTGTGTGTGTGTGTGACTGTTTTGACTTCAAGAAGAAGAGGACAAAAGAAATATTAGTGTTTATGTGTTCATGTGGGAGTATAGTATCACATACTTCCTAAAGATGATCTGAAGTTTAGGAACGTTCCACCAGCTAGTTTTCTAAGTTGAAGAGTTGTCCTCGTGAACTCTGTCTCGACTCTCGAATGTGTCAAACAAGCCGCGTTTCTAATGAACGGGCTTCTGCTCGTGTGGTGGAAGGTGACAGTTAATTCATACCTCAAACAGTCGACCCGCCCCGGCATACGCACGCTTCCTCGCTTTTGCCATTTGTGATTTTTATCCCGATCCTTACTGCATTTATCTCAAACTAATCTGAGAAGAATAAGTATGAAGAATGTTATCAGACACTATACATGTGCCTGCTTTAGGGTTACACCATTCCCTTTCAGATAGAAATCAAAAACAATGTATTATTGATTACAAAAAAATATGATGGTTTCAACATTGAGGAAAAAGCAACCTCAAAATCCCAGTTGAGTTCAATGAAAAAGTATTTAATCACCATATAAAGAACCTATATGAAATGACTAAATGTCAACTGCAAGTCTATGTTGCAGAGAAAAACCCTGTAATCTGTAATCAGGCACATGCCAGGTACGATTCATACAGTATTTCATCTTCTGTCGCAAGGAGGTAGGACATTAAGATTATTACAACAATTAAGAAAACATTGACAAATGGGGACAGTTGTGAAAAGAAAGGGGACGACAGAGTGAAGTGTACGCCTACAAAGAGGTGAGTGCAATGAAGTGGAGCTTCTAAGGAGGACCAAGACACGTCTTGTTTGAACGGATCACTTCACTGATGAACTGCAGTGATACAAACTCTAAAAGCGATTTAGAAAACGCTCTTGCACCTGACATGTATATTTTTCGACTACATCGACAAGCACGTATCATTACTTCCTGTCTTCAAAGTAAAAGCACTTGTCTTCATGCTCTTCACAATAAAAGTCAAACACGCAATCAAAATAAGTTACAACAGTGAGCTAACGGGGGAAACCCAAAACAAGCGTCTGCTCTCTAAAATGTTAATAAATGAATCCACAGCGGGAATGATGCAGCGACAGCACTCATAGGACACGTCTCCCGGCCTCTCTGCCCCCAACACCGCTGGACTATCATCTATTCCAAACGTCACATGGTGATTGACAGTCTGTGTGAGGCCTGAGGTCAGCACGGTGTTTTGTGTGTCTCTGCAGGAGGACTCATTTCTAGCCCTCCTAAGTGAGTAAGTCTTATGGGACTTAGCTGGCTCTTAATGGATGATAGAAATAAAGAAGCTGTCGCTGTCAACACTCAAACAAAGTCCTCTAACAGACGTAGCAAAACATAAGTATTTGGTAATGCCTTGAAGCTCCCCCGTGTCTCTCTCCAGATCCAGATATTCTTACAACAGCCAGTGATGTTTGGAAGTTCATTATTGACATGGCTAACAGTCTGTGCTACAATATGATCTCAGCTTCTGTGCTTCACAGGAGATGGAGCTGCAGCTTGAAGTGATGTTGAATTCTGATTAAGTTCATAGAATGTGGTTGAAACCTTGAAGAAAGCTACACAGTGGACCTTTCACTTGAGATAGTTTAGCTGCACAGGATATGTTGTAGTTACAACTACAATTTATTTATTTTTGGATGTCTATAAAAAAACCTCATTAATTGCACTCAGCCATTCCCTTGAAATTGTAGTTGAGTGCTATTGGCACAATACGTGTTTGCTTTAAAGGGAAAGCAATGCAGGGAAGCATGCATTGCTCTAATGTGAAAAACGGATGTTTCCATATTAGGTTTTATGAGAACACTACCTTTAAAGAGCTGCATCGTAATCTATGGACATTTTACTGAACATAATGCTGTGGTAACCGGCTGGCCCAGTACATCATGATGCAGTTATATAACGAAACTGAATAACACACCATGATTGGAAATTGCACAGAGAAGGATGAACTACAACTTGCCCCTTATGTACAGAATCAACTGAGGTGTGTGTATACTCCAGCCCATTTTATATAGTTCATGTGATGGATAAGTATTAACTATTAACTATAATGAACGCATATTTGATAATTGTTCAAGTAAATCAAGTTGCAGTGCACCAATAGCAACGCAACAGGCACTAATTCCTAAGCACAATAGACGTTGGTGGTGAAATTAAACTCAGGAGAAAGAATGTAAGTGAACTCAAACCAAACTACGATCATGAACTCTCATTCTTCCATTAGAAAACAAAAACTATGACAAATGCAAACCCTCCATTTTAGTTGAATTCAGACAAGATACAGCCTTCCCATTTTGAAAACAAATCCTTCTTGTGTGTCCTTGCAGAAAAAAATAAACCATTCATCAATCTGAGGGAGACGCAAACTCTGGGCCACAGCTGTCCATCAATCAAACCTCTGGCCAGCTGTCCAATGGAAGCCAAAGTGACAGCGATGACCCAGCCACCTGGTCGACTCGGTGACCTTTGAATCATCCTGACAAGCTGATGGATATCCTGTGTCACAGGAAGTGAAACATTTCCCCTCCAGACTGCAGGTGAGCGGACAGATACAAAACTACACTCACTGCTACAACCACACACACCGTTACATGTCAGAGCTTACGATGGGCATTGATAGATAGATGTACACAACCTGAGAGCTAGGTACAGGTTTTCAAAGCCATATCAGAAAATGTATCTTAAAAACAGCAATAGCCCCATCCCCCTCAGATTCAAAGTGCTTCTATTGAGTAGCAGAATCAAAGGGAACCCAACGAGCCACAGGTTCTCTGTGAAGAAGGGAGATCTAATCATCCCCATACAGATACACACAAAGACAGCTGCTACACACACCAGAATTCTACCTGAATGCCACAACACTAACGTAAGGCCGTGAAGAAGAACATGCGTAGCTTTTCAGGAGGTTTACTTAGTGTGGCAGCTGTCTCTAATTTAGCCTTGGCTGCTGGTGATTGGCAATCAGTCAGCAGCCGAGGCCGCCCTCATAAAAGCTCCCAGTTGAGGGTGGAGCAGGGAGAAGTGAGCAGAGGCGCAGGTTTTGCGGTCTGCTGTGTGTGAGTGAATAAAATGTCGTTCAACAAAACCTCTTGGTGCCTGGCTGATCCTTGGAGCCTTTGGGGGAAACCCACGGGTAGTGGCCCGGAAGCTGCTACACTTAGCTATCGCAAATAAACCAAAAACACTTAGCTACTTTACAAATAGACATGGACAATGCTGTAAACCAAACAAAGCAGACCCAGAGCATGTTCTTTAAACATGTAATCTTCTTGGAGCTGCTCTCCACACCACCACGATTCAATTCAGTTTATTTGTATAGCCCAATTTCACAAATTTGTCTCGGAGTGCTTTACAATCTGTACACATAGACATCCCTGCCCCAAAACCTCACATCGGACCAGGAAAAACTCCCAAATAACCCTTCAGGGGGAAAAAAAGGGAAGAAACCTGCAGGAGAGCAACAGAGGAGGATCCCTCTCCAGGATGGACAGATGCAATAGATGTAATGTGTACAGAAGGACAGATTTAGAGTTAAAATACATTCAATGAATGTGACAGTGTATGAATAGTTCATAGTTAGGCATATTCCATGATGGAGACCTCCACGATCCATCAGGCAGATGGCGGTGGGGAGGAGGAGTGGGCGGAGTCTCAACAGGACAGTGGCGTAGTCAGGAGCAGGAATTCCACGACCCAGACCTCGATGATCCATCAGGCAGATAGGATCTATGTCGTCTCATAGGGTCCGATGACCCCATGAGACGTGAAGTCAAAAGGACTCCGGGGAGAAAGCAGAGTTAGTAACGTGTGATTGAGAGATGAAAATTCATCCTTAAGGAGAGAAAAAAGAGGAGATAGGTGCTCAGTGCATCCTAAAACGTCCCCCGGCAGCTATAAGCCTATAGCAGCATATCAAGGGGCTGGACCAGGTGAACCTGATTCAGCCCTAACTATAAGCTCTGTCAAA
Organism: Pseudoliparis swirei; assembly: GCF_029220125.1. Lineage (NCBI taxonomy): Eukaryota > Metazoa > Chordata > Actinopteri > Perciformes > Liparidae > Pseudoliparis > Pseudoliparis swirei. The sequence goes on along the minus strand of NC_079406.1, from coordinate 14,242,035 downwards.
GAGGAAGGTCTTAAGTCTACTCTTAAACGAGGTGACTGTGTCTGCCTCCCGGACTGAAATTGGAAGCTATCTATAGCCATTTACCACACACACACACATACCAACCTGCAGTGTCAGGTATATGGAGTCCATGCTGTACAGCCTCATTAATTATCTTTTACTGAAGATCTCTCACACACACACACTCTCTCAAACACACACACTTTCTGAATCCATAAATCCCTTTATCCCACCATGTCTCTTTCTATCTCTTTGCATTTTCCATGTTCCATCATCACAGGTGTGAAGAGTTATGACACCGCAGAGTAGCTATTCAGCAAATTCTCAGATTCTACACATTTTCTAAAATAAGTATTTGAGAGATGCACAGTACATTGAAGCACGACATGCAATAGGCTGATGACCACAATACAGCTGAGCAGCTGCTATAATCTGGAGGGGAACAGTTGTGCTTCTCCTGGTGTGAAAAATAAAAATTCACCTCAACACTTTTTCCCTTAGGCATGATTCATAGTTAGGTTTAACAGTAAGTATGACATATTTTATTACATTAAAGGATAGGTCCCTCATTTGTAAAGTATGGTATGCACATTTCAACTGATTTTGCTTTCTGTAATCAGAGAGATCATTATTGACAGCAATGTCAAGAAGCAAACAGGGACAACACCCACAGTCCTGTTCTTGTTCCAAACTGTATCTGAAGCTATAGCATGAGGGTTCAAAAGTCTGAGTTAGTCAAATCAAGTGGATATCTTCCAAACTCACATTATTTTCAGTTCAAAATTCCCTCTTCGTATTATCCCTAATAGGCCTAAGTTGGTGGTGGGAGGAAAGTAATAAAGACGGATTGTGAATTCTGTCCCATGAACTTACTCTACATTGAAATTGCGTTGGGAACAGATCTATTCAGGGTCGGTGTGAACAGGACGAGTGATCGCAGCTAACAGAGACACTTGTAATGTTCACATGGGCATTAAGACTATGTCCTAATACAGATCTAAACAATTGTAAATGTATCCTTTAAGCACATTTCTTGGTTGATTTCTAGGATTTTTTATGAAGCATAATTGAACAAATCTATAATTAAAAAAGAATAGTTTGAACCAAGGCCATATGTGTGAGCTTTAAATGTTTTCTTCTCCTTGACATTTCTATATGAGTGATGTCCCAACTGTTTTTACAACCCGGGGTTTAAACACCATCTGTTTCAGGTCCACATCAGTTATCCGCAACTTGCTCACACGCACATATAAAAATAGAGGGCTGGAAGGTCAGCCAGAAACATTCAGCAAGCTGTTAGCACATCATATAGTGCCATCTAAGTGGAGGAGGAGCTATTAACTCTTAAAAGTTAGGGTGAGCAGTGAGAATATGGTGTATATTAATGTTGAAACCATCAAACCCAATGACAGTGGATGGGATTTGTTGACAGGGTTCCAACAGGTTAATAGTGAGAATGACTAATAATAAGTATTTTTTTTGCATTCGCTTTTCAATAAATTGTCATCGGCTGTGCAACCGACTTAAAGAAGCTGTATTTAACATTGTGAATGTTAAGTACAGCAGCAAACAACTATTTAAAGATATAGTGAAGTAATGTCTACCTTAATGATGTCACTCTCTCTCTGTGTGTGTTGTTAGGTGATACTGTCCTTGCCGTGATGACATGTGAGGGTTACCCGACGGACGGCTTCGTTGCAGAAGCGTAGCACTCACCCACCGGTCCCCCCGCAGGTAAATACTGTTAGCATTGTCAGCACTTTTGGCCAAATGTGCACTATAAGCACTGAGAGCACCGTTTGCTATGAGCCACTGGCACGCTGTGGTCCGGTTGAGAACCGCTGATAGACAACAGTAAAGATCTTGCATCTTTACGAGTCCGTCAAACAAGTCTGTTTCCAGACTGGGGGGTGGAGCCGTCAATGATGCTGAAATGTAACGTAGATCCGGCAAATCAGGATTACAAAAGGGATTTACTCTTTGTATTACACTTTTGAGCTTGTGGGTCAATGAATAATTAGGAAAACTGATTAAAGCATATATTACCAATAGGTAGCAGTTGTATTGGACTTCTCCAGTCTAAACGGCTGCTTTGAAAACAATTACCATTTTAGGTGTCTCTAAAGCCCAGAAGCTCAGGTCTACAGGAGTAATGCAGAGTAACTTTAAACACTAACACACATTTATGTCTACACTTACACGTAATACTGAAATCAACAAGAAGTTTAGCACCATTTAAACATGCTTTAGAATATTCCTTCTCCTCTCTTTGGTTCCAGCTTGCTACACTCACGTACATGCAGACACATTATTTTTTGCAGTCAAATCAACAAAACATCCTAAAATTACATTCCGTGACTCGACAACAGTAGTATTTATAAAAAGTCAACTGTCAGTAGTTTATTTTCTCCTCCGCTACTGTTTCCGGTTAAATGCATTCTGGGATATATGCTGGCCAGAGTACACACAAATCTCCTCTGATGCATCCTCCGGAAAGTGGGAGGATCAAGTCACATTCGGGCATTTTGACCGTGCTTTGCGAGAAGCGAACTTTGAATTGGAACATGTACCCGGGCTGCGACTGATGACGTTTCACGAGTCCACGAGTACGGACAAGATCGCTGATTGAGAAACGCGGATCTTTCTGCGATTGGAACAGCAGCTGACTTGATGACATCACCACATCAGCTGTTCTTGCTCATGAGTTTTCTCCAATTATTCACTGTACATTATTTTTTACAGGCAATACAAATTAGACAACCCTGCTTTTTCATTATCCTTTAAATATAATTATTTTATTTAGAATTGTGTGAATTTTTTAAATTGTGTGTGTGATTATATATATAGCTTATATACACACAATTCAAAATAAAATAATCATACTCATAATTGTGTAAAAAATAAAAACATATATATTATTTATACATATTGAGATTGTATATAAATATTTATATATATATAATACATTTGTTATATACATACACACATGTGTGTATATATAATTGTATGTATATTATACATGTAATTGCAAACAATTCGGTCAAAAGTAAAAAGACAGCACTGTGGAAGTTGCATTAAAATGCAAAACACAATTCCTCAAGTTGAGCACACAAGTGTGTGTCTCGTTTATTTCGTATCACAAAACGAATGAACACAAGATGGCGCTGCCCAGATACCAAACCCGCATGGGGCTCGACGTCACCAACAGAAACACAACACTTAAAGGGACCGCGATCCCGGAACAGTCACACTGATGTGTGTGACTCATTACATTAATAATTGTGTCAAGAACTACACCAGGAACAAGGGTGAATCATGATATCACATTCACTACAGCACTATAGTTCAATGTTAAAGTTTAATTAAAATATGAATCTTAACCCTCAGCCAAACTGATTTAACGTTATCTGTGAATAAATAATAAACTTTGTGCTCGTTAGATCCTCCAAAACCCAGTTATTATATCTCATGTTTAACCGCTACGGAGACATCAGAGCCAGCGGAGCATTTAAAAAGTTCTGCCGAGATCAGGCTGCTGTCGGCGGCCACACAGCGCGCTGACCGCCCGGCGCTGTGGAGCTCACTGAGCGAGCAGAACCTCACATCTACGGCAGAGATCTTTATGAGGCTGAATCATAAATGTGGCAGCTGTCTCCAATCTGGCCTTGGCTGCTGGTGATTGGCAATCATTCAGCAGCCGAGGCCGCCCTCATAAAAGCTCTGTTGAGAGTGGAGGGCGGGGGGGGGGAGAGTGAGCAGAGGCGCAGTGTTGCGGTCTGCTCGGTGCATGTGGTAAATAAAGCATGTTGTCAAACGGAACCTCTTTGGTCATGGCTGATCCTTGGTGCTTTTGGGGGAAACCCATGGGTAACGGCGCGAGAGCTGCTACAATAACAAACCAACCACAGATTTTATTTTTAAACTAAGTTCTCGCTTGATCCTAAAACTACATTCCTGACTCAACAACAGTAGTATTGAGAAAAAGTCAAGTGTCAGTAGTTTATTTTCTCCTCCGCTATTGTTTCCGGTTGTTGGTGTGAAATGAATTCTGGGATATCGGCTGGCCAGAGTACACACAAGTCTCCTCTGATGCATCCTCCGGATAGTGGGAGGATCAAGTCACATCCGGGCATTTTGACCGTGCTTTGCGAGAAGCGAACTTTGAATTGGAACATGTACTCGGGCTGCGACTGACGTTTCACCAGTCCACGAGTACGGACAAGAACACATATTGAGAAACGGCTACAGAACGGGACTTTACAATGATAGTCTTCCCCTTCTCTCACTCACCTTCCAAGCACATGATAATTGGATCCACTTATTGCAGCAGACAGTCATGAAGGAAAGAGTGATAACAGGAAACAGAAGAAAATGAGGCACAGAATATGATTGACGAGATGGAGACAGAGGAAGAGTGAGAAATAGAGCATGAGAAAAATAACAGGGCTATAAAATATGGCAGCAAGGCTCAGTGAAGCATGAAACTAGCGAGGGAAGAGCTTTGAGATTGATAATACGGAAGAAGTGGAAAAAGAGACAGAGAGAGGAATGATGCTGAGCCAAGGCGCCTTTACTGTCTGGTATCAGGGAAGGTGTGTGTTTCAGCGTCTGTATTCTGACTGGCTGGTTGTGACCCAAAGGGACGAGCTCACGGTGCTCTAAAGACAAATATTTGACCTTAACAAACCTGTGAGATGTGAGAATAAATCACACATCGGAAGTGTGCTACTTTCAATTCAATTCAGTTTATTTGTATAGCCCAATATTACAAATTTGTCTCGGAGTGCTTTACAATCTGTACACATAGACATCCCTGCCCCAAAACCTCACATCGAATCAATCTCACTTCAAGTCTCGACATTAATATTCTGAAAACTGTAGCACCACAACACATTTCCATCGATTTATCCTGCACTTGCATCAACTCCACGGTCCTAATTTCTCATTTTACCTTCCACTCCCTTTTCAGCAGAGTCAACAACACAACTCTGATGTTTTTTTTATGTCACCTTCTTTACCCAACTGTTCCTACCTTGATCTCCCCTTTGCTCCCTCACCCCAAGTGTGATGGAAAAGCTGTGTTTTGTTGCATCATGTTGAAATTAAAGAAAAACTATTAGGGTCGCTGTTCACATCACGTTGGCCACGCCGATGTGCTGCTCTGCGAAACTGCAGAGAACACACTCACCGGGGAGAGAAACGGGGTAATAATCACTCACACTGTTAGTGTGAACTGGTGATAAACAGATGGAAACGGTGAGAAGGGAAGAAAATACGGGAGCCACATGATAAAGAAAGAGAAATAAAAGACAGAGGGAGGTAGAAATACTGTGTTTGTGTTGTGATGGCTTTAAAAGAGTGTCCTCAGCTGGTGGTTACCAGGTGAAACTAAAGAGTCAACCATTGTTCTGTTGGAGTCATTCCACATTTCCATATACAATCTGTTAATGTAACAGAAAGAGTTGGTTCAACATTGTGCAACTAAATAATATAAATATTTTTCAATGAAATGCTAACTCTTTGTAAAGAGGGCTGCATGTGATTGCACATCTCTTTATCTTGTTGCTTTGTGAAGGTCATAACAAAGCTAGAAACAAAAGCTGTCACGGGTGAGGCTCAGGTGCAGAGAGACAGGCTCCATGTTTGAGTGGAAAAAAAACACTACTTCGGAAAAAGGTAAGACATTCAACCTCTGGCTTGAATCACCATGAGAACAAAGACAGAGTGAGACATCGAAACAGAGACATTACGAGACTGAGATAAAGACAACAAACCGACAGGCGACAAGTGAACGACTGGCACAATATATAGGGGGGGGAAACAGGTGTACGGCATGAGACAATCAGGGTGACAGAGGAGTGGCTGAGGGCAGGTGAAGGGAATTAACCAATCAAGGAGAGAGAAGTGGCTGAGGGCAGGTGCAGGAAATGAACCAATCAAGGAGACAGAGGAGTGGCTGAGGGCAGGTGAAGGAAATTAACCAATCAAGGAGAGAGAGGAGTGGTTGAGGGCAGGTGAAGGGAATTAACTAATCAAGGAGACAGGAGTTGGTGAGGGCAGGTGCAGGGAATGAACAATCAAGGAGACAGGAGTGGCTAAGGGCAGGTGAAGGGAATGAAACAATCAAGACAGAGGAGACACAGAAGAAACAGGGCGTTACAAAAGCAGCATTATCTTAGTCATACAGAGACAACCAAAAGTAAATTATTATTATTGGCAAACGAGATAGGTACTGGTATTTGTATGTTCCATAAGGATATTTGGATAGGGGGGAAAACAGCTATACTGGTGTTTTTTTAAATCTTACATACTAATAATGTATACTTTATTGATCGCACAGTAGGGAAATTATTCTCTGCATTCAACCCCTCCTTAGTTATTAAGGAGCAGTGGGCTGCTGTGAAGCACCCGGGGAGGAACTTGGGGGCTTAGTGTCTTGGTCATGGACACTTCAACATGCAACTATGGGCATCGAACCAGCAACCACCAGGTACCCGGTTCGATCCCCGCGCATGAGCTATGCAACCTGACAGACAGATTTGCACAAGGTACACGCTGGAGTGAATAAACTATTTCATGATTATAGTTTGAGAATGTCACTTCATTTTAGCCGTTAATAGTGGAGTCCAGGAAAAGGATGTGAACTGAGACGGAGACACATAACTATCTGGGTGGCTATCCCAGCTGACATTTCTACTTAAATCACAAGCTGATTTGTGTGTGCCTGTGACAAGCCCTTTGGCGATCATAGTCCGATAACACTTCAGCGTTTCTCCATTTCAGCAGGTCTGGCAATAACAGCTAAACAGTATCTGCCTTCACGTCCTACATATCATTCTCCCTCAGGCAGAAGTTTATATGTCGCCAGTTGCCCTTTTCCAAACCAAATCTTCTGGAGACTCCAGCCCTTTCTTCAGTCATCTGACTTTTATCCCTCCATCCAGTGGTTCTTCCTGCCATAACAAATCCCTCTCTCCCTCAGTCACACTCTGCGTTTGTCATTCCACGGTTGCTTTTGAGGACTCATTCATTTTCTCCTTGTATTGTCTGTCCACTTCTTTATTTCTCTCTCCTCCAACAGTCAATCTTCTGCTAGTCAATAAAGACCACTTATCCCAATTCTACCGATCACATTTTCTCTTAGATCATTACACTATATCTCTTGAGCACTCTCTTATATTTATTCTTTTGATGGCCCGGGGATACTCTGAGTGCTTCCTCTCATTGTCTCTTCACTCCCTCTATAGCTTTAAAGTGTTGAAATACATCTCGTTACTTTTGATACTCACCGTCTGCAAAATCCAATTTCTCGTCTTCTGACTCCCACTCATCTCTTTATTTCGCTGTGAAGCCCAAAGTGAGTGTAGAGCGACTATCTCTCGTTCACTTCTCTGACCAAAACAGTTGTGGAAGGACTCCAGGTCTGGTTTAACCATGTGGCATGGATTCTGTATATACATCACAGTAAAATAAAATAAAATATTAACAATGAGTTTATGTGTTAGTATCCAAAACTGTATCAGTAGCAAGAGTTTTGTTCGCTGAGTGTACCTTTACACATGTAATTGTTATACTATTCTAAATTCCAGTGCTACTTCCAAATCGGACCCTGTATGAATTGTTTCAGCTACAGAGCTGAAGCAGAAAAATCAATCATGCATTGTGAGTCACAGACACAAAAAGCGAAAACAAAGGAGAACAACATAAGTAAAGTGGGATGAAGGTATTTTCTTCAGGATGTGGAGAGAACTAATGCAAAGTTGGATTTAATGTGGAACCTAATAAGAGATCAAACAAAGGAATACACAACCATTATTTTGTTTGAAAGATGCATTCAAACCTATTCAACTTAAAAGATCCCTGAATAGGCACAGACATGTGTACAATGGTATACGATTTACAGAGAGGAGGCACCTCTTTCAGGATATGTAATGTGCTGTGATTCTCCTTGTGTGCTATTCAGATTTAGAGGCAGTGATAAACCCCACCTCGAGCCTAGAGCTGGGTCCTCCACAGTCTCTTATCGCACCCTGAGAAATACATGTTCTCCACACACGCATCAAACCACACGGAACCTCTCAGTAAAAGGGATTACCCATGAAGAAATTAGATCAGAGATACAAACCAACACAAAGATGCGTGGACTGGTGAAACTGAGGAATCAATAGGTCATATCGTGGATAGATAGAGAAGAGGAATGTTTTGCTAGTTCTTACTTGCTTGTATTTAATTCATATTGTGAATCTCAGTGTCCGCCCTACTTACTGCAGAATGTGAAATCCTCACCGATTACCTGAGAAGACAGCTTCCTCTCCATCCTGATCCTTTCTCACGCTGTTGGAAAAAAACATTTTATTTTCCAGACATGGAAGGAGAGACAAGGATTTTTTTGTTTGAGTGTCACATTGTACCCGTTGATGACACCCCCACGAGGCTGGACCATGTCCTGCTTTATTTTGGATTCCAAAATACAGTTTTCCGGAAAAAGGCGACAAACATACATACATAACTGTTACATCCAAGTAACCTCTACTTTTCATCTCTTAGTGTCACGCTTTCCCCACCTTCCTAGTTAAATTCATCCTGCTTACATGTTTAATTAACTCCCCTGTCATTCCAGATCCTGTAATCCTCACCTGATTGCCCCTCATTCCCTTCACCTGGTCCTCACGCCCTTCTCACCTGCAGCCCATCCCCTCATTATTTAGCTCCCTCACTTCCACTTGTCCTCTGCCAGATTGTCTTGTGTGTCACCGCCAAACTCTCCAGCGAATTCCCTGTACTATTTCTGATCTGCCTGTTACGACCCTGTTTGCCTTTTCACTAGTGTTGTTACGAGATGTGCAGACGCTTCGAAGCGTGTGTCAAGAAATGGAGGGGGCGTTTCCTCGAAGCGCGTATCGAGGCTTGCTTCATTTAGGGGAGGAGCCAAAAATGATGACGTCCGAAGCCTCGCTGCACGGCTGTACCACGTGACTGCTTCGGGAAGTGGTTCAGATATTGCCGGGAGGTTTGACAGCAATATAAACCCCTCAGGCTCCATTCAACATGTGGGTTGTTGGTTGAGAGTTTGGAGAGTTAGGAGAGTGAGGAGAGAAGGAGAGGTGATAAGATGGAACTGTTGAGAAACTGTTATTTCTGAATAAAATGTCCCTTGTCCTGTACATCACTGTCCAAGTAACACAAGCATATTCAGTCCCCTCTTCCTAGTTACACACACGTTCACTGTCCTCTGCCTGCTTAAGCCCATGCCATTTTCCTAAAGTGACATAATAACATTATTACACAACCTGCCATATCATATGATACTACCATTTTGGGAACATTTACACACACAGAATACATTCAAAAAATATTTTATAATGCACATGTGATTTATGTACAGAAATGATTTGGTCATACATTTTTGTAATTCATAGTCATTCCCAACAGCCATAACAGACACAAACATTCAATGCATCACATTATGTGGTTCAGATACAGCTGCCTGTGATTATGCACTTGGCCAGTAGGTGGTTTCAGGAGCACATGAAGCTTCGAGAAATGAACCCTTTCTCGAACCAATTGGCTGAAGTGGTTCGATGCCTCATGAGGCTTCATCTCACCATCACGACTGTTCACCCGACTTGAGATTTTTGCCTGCCCCTTTTTTGGATTTGTTGCCCTGTTTGACTGACCACCCGGTTTTGACCCTGCCTGAAAGATTAAGTAAACAGCCTCCTCCTGCATTCCTGTGTTTGTCATACTTTTGGGTTCCAGTACCTGTAACCATTACAGTACAATCTGGCCGAGGACAAGTGGAACTGAGGGAGCTAAATAGTGAGGGACTAATGAGGGGATGGGCTGCAGGTGAGAAGGGCGTGAGGACCAGATGAAGGGAATGAGGGACAATCAGGTGAGGATGACAGGATCTGGAATGACAGGGGAGTTAATTAAACGTGTAAGCAGGATGAATTTAACTAGGAAGGTGGGGAAAGCGTGACACTTAGCACTTCATGGAAAACAACTATTTGATATTCTTTGGGTACATGTGATCATTTGGTCTGCTGGTCATGCTGAAGGAAAAATGATAAATTCAACCAAATGCATTAAGAATTTGCTCTTATAATTGACTGACATTGCCAACCTTACACTTTGCTGCTAGCTTATAGCTAAAGGGAAGTTAGACCTGCCCAGTTAATATGATAAGGCTAATATTTGAATTCTAATATTTGAGTGGCTTCAGGCTGAGTATGAAAAACTCTGCCAAAACCTCCTGTTTCAGCTATATCAACATAAATGTTGGGTTGCAAATGTAACCCAGGCTCAAAATCCATTCATGCTTTCACTGAAATGCGTTTCCATTGTGTTATTTTTAATTTTTGACAATTGAGCCCTTTCACAAACATGTTTCCACACATAATTTGTTTCCGGGGGAGAATATGTATCCATAGAAGCCAGGAGGAAGTGATAGTGAGAACCCAACCAGGCAGTCAGTGTGATACTTACAGGCGAAGCTGTCGATCAGCTGCAACTCAGTTATGAGAAACTTGTTCATGGCTGGAAATTACCTCCTTTTCTATATCTGCTTCCTGTCTCTCCCCTTCCTCCTGACTGCCCCACTCCCCTGGTCCCCGTGTCTTTCATGCCTGTTGTTACAGGATGGGTTTCTGAACACATGCAGATCATCACACACGCACACACCAACACGCATGCATTCTGTCCTTGACTGCCTCCTTCAGGGGAAATGGTAGATACACAAGCACTCGGCACAATGGCGTGGACAAACATCAGCAAAAGACGAGGACACTTTACTCTCTGATATCTCAACTTGTGTAATTACATTCAACTCCTCCTCTCTGCCTCCACTCCTCAGTTCCTCAAACAGAACACATGTGTTGTGGGTTCATGAATCAGATGCAACTCCATCACAAGGTGAACCACCTGTTTGCTGGGCTTTTACAACAGTCAAACATTTCTGTGACACTGAATTGCAACGCAAAGTCACAATACTCTGCTGAAAGGAAGCTCACATGAATAATTCAGAGGAAGTAATTAAAAGTGACAGGTGAAAACGGATCTTATTTGGAAACAAAGTCTTTCTGGAGGTCAGACTGAGTGACAGGTGAACACAGGAATCACACTCTTTCTCAAACACACACACACACACACACCAGAGTGACAGTGTACTTCCCAGTGCAAACAGAGGACATGTGGTCGCTATAACTCAATGATTCAGGCAGGTCCTGATGTGCGGCTGCATTGTTTCGAGACAGATCACCAGTGGGGGTTCTTGATGTGACAGCTATCGCCATGGGAACACAGAGGATCGACACTGTCACATACAACTTTCTGAGTGGCAACATATATTCTGTTCCTCCAGATCATCATTTAGTGGACGTCCTCTGGTGTCCCCTGTCCACTCTCCTTTATTCTGAAGTGAATATTCTCCGTAAAAAATAAATAAAAATAAAAGCTTTGTGGAAGGCCTTGGATGTAGCCATGTTGCCACCAGCATGTCTTCTGTACTAAAGAGGTTTTATTGTTCGGTGACACATTTGTAATCATCAGGAGGCACAAGAATATCTGTTTATTGTTTGCCAATAATCTGCATAATGAGACCAGCAGATGCCGGCACACTGCTGCTACGTCCTTTCTTCTTCTTTTGTTTGACTTGGACACAACAGCATGTTGACCAGAAAGGATCTTTTTCAGGTGAAGACAATTGTTGGTCAAAATATTTTAATACGCATGAAGAATAACAATTGAGAAGATAACTGTGTGTGGGTATTCTTTTATGTTGTGTCAGTTATGAACTGCTATGAATATAATAGAGAATAAAGACTTTCTCCATAAAGTATATTCTTACTATTTAACATAACCATTATTATGTAGTACATGTAGTGATCATGTAGTGCCTTTAAAATTGTAAACACTATACAGACGATCAAGAAAACGTAAACAAATCAGCAACAAAAGTACAGTGTAATAAATAGATGAATACAACGTTACTTACATTAAGTTGGTATCGTTGGTAAGGTGTGCTGCACTTTTCTTACGATACTCTTTGCTTGAACAGCAGAAAAATATTATCTCACGTTCTGTAAAATTTCTTTCAATCCCTTCCGCAATGTGCCATCATCCAAAGTAAATTGTCCACTCGGTGAACACTGACACATTCAGACAAAAGTAATTCATCAGGAAACAAGTTCATTTGTAACATCAACATTTCTGACTGACGATTCAGTAATTGGTACAAAGATGTATTTTTAATTCAAAATAAAAACAGTTAAAAAGGAAATGGTGCAACTATTTGTTGCAACTTAATTATACGTGTGTGTGTGTGTGTGTGTGTGTGCGTGTGTGTGTGCGTCTGTGTGTGTGGTGATGGACATGCCTCTGCAGCAGTTGAGAGGAATGCTTAATTACACGGGTTCAAAGACACTCCATTATAGGAGAGCAGACAGAATGGAGGGGAGGGACAGCGGGAACATAATCCATCCTCCTGTGAGCTCTGTGCGGCTGTCAGAAGGTGTTACAAGGACACTTTTAATTGAGTCAGGGGATTTAGCCCATACACTGGCTGACTTTGCTTTGTGAACGTCATGTTTCCTTTGGCTACTGCGAGCCGATGAAGAAGCAGAGTTAAAGTATCCAAACCCATTCACCTTTGCAGCTCTAATTTGAATATTAAATAACTTTCAAAAGTGGGAGAAAACTTTCATGGCCTAATGAGTTCATATCAGCCCCAGTGACGAGTATTGAACCACACTTTTACATTTATGCTGCTGCAATTACACGTATGGTAATAATACTAAAACTTGCGTTTTAGAGAGTGGAACACAAATATAATTGGTTTGTGTATCCAATGCAGGAGACGAAAAGACCATTTTAATAGCCTAAGAGAGATACAAAACTAAATACATAAAAAACTTAGCCAGAGAGTCTGTACGATTTGTAGATAAAACTGCAGAGCGTCTAAAAGTTTTCGACCTTCTGGGAAAAACTGGAAAAGGAATCTTTTGAAAAATCGGTGAAGATTGAAACCCCAAGATACCCGTTTCCTGTAAAGCACTAGGATACCCCTCGTAACACCTCTCGCTTCATAACACCCGTCTCCCCCGGCCCACTCCAGGTGCAAAGGTCAGAGGGAGTTTAACTAGTGTATGGTTATCTGAGTCTAGTGCGTCCCAGGTGGAAAGGGAAAACTAAGATGGGGCAAGTTTGCTTACCTGGCAAAAAATCCCCTTCGGTTTAAATTGGTGAGGTCATGGGAAAAGATCATATTTTGGGTGAAAATAAACCCTGAGTGAGTGCAGATGGTGAAATATCAAAGTAGAAAGAGTGGGCAGAAGGGGGAATGGGGAGCATCAACTCGTGTTTACCTCCCCATCATTACAATGTGATGAAGAGAAATGGGACTGGCTGGTGAGAGAGGGAGAGGGAGCAATTAAATGTCACAGTGGATTAAAGGAAAATGTGAGAAATAAAACTTGGTGTATGTAAAGTTTAGACCATTAGTGAGACTGGTGAGACAAAAGCCTGGATATCAACGACAGCCGCCATGAGAGAGAAGAGAAATATTAGAGACTGATGTGAAAGGGGAAGAGGAGGAGTTTTTGATCTAATGAGTTTGTTCCTGATCATCTGTCTGAATATCAACTCCCTGACAGCTTTTACTTCTGGAATTAATATCTTAAATACTGACTGTGAACTTTTAAGACAGAGCCATAACAAAGCACAAATATAAGAGTAAAATCTGGAAAGCATTGTTAAACTTTTGATCTTCTTTCACTTCACACATCCACAACATTAACAGCCAAGCTCTGAGCAAAGTAAACACATATTTAAAGATTCCACTGATCAACCACAGCGACAATCCCTAGAATGATCTCGTCAAGCAGAGCCCTGAATGCACCCCTGCATCAGCTGATTGGTATCACCCTCTTCATGTATGCTTCACCATCAGTTGCTCATCCATAAGTTGCTTGACCCCCAGCAGACCGGTCACATTTTACTGATTTAACTCTAAATTTAAAAACTAGATTTTATCGACATCGATCACGGTATCCGAAATGCCGCTGATGCATCCTAAATTGCTGGATCGGGTATGTGCCTGTATGCACAATCCAATTTAACGTGATCATATCATTGATCAGCTCATGTTCACTGCACAGGAACAACACGCGTCACCTGCTACCTGATCTCTGCACATGTGCAACTCTCAACAGAGATAACAAAGAACCAAGTTGACTCAATTATTAGCTACACCCATCATCAGCTTAGTAGTATACAGTTTTAAAAAACAAAACAATAATATATATATAATATGTAATGTGTTTGTACGGCCCTGCTATTGATAGCTGATTGGTATCGGCCCATAAGCAAGTTCAGGTATCGGGAATGAAAAAATGGTGAAGATTTATCCCTCCGCCCCCCATCTGTGATGCACTAAGACTGAAACCATAACCATCCATCCATTCTGTGCTGGTCCCTTTAGATTACATTTCTTCTCCATCCATCTGCTGAAATCCTGTTTTCATGACAAACAATACGATACCCACACTCGCTCCATCACTGCTGCCTGGAGCTGCCAGAGAACAGGACGAAGGAAGGGGCCGAGCAACATTAATAATGATGAGGAAAGGTCCAGGTCCTCATATTTAATTTGATTATTAAGCCAATACAATGTCAGTCATTGACCTGCAGGAATGTTTTGAAAGTAAAAAAAAAAAAAAGTAGCAGTTATATCCCAAAATGTTAACTACACCTGTGACTGTGGATGTTTGAGCTGCTGCTATAGTACTAAGACGGATCGCAAAGTTGCTTCAGGGAACAGAGGGTCCTGGGCATGCTATGTTACAAACTGTCTACAAACTCAACCGTAACTAAGGTATCCTTCTACGAGGAACGGGGCCCAGATGGGAAGTCAGCATGTCACAACACCACTTCACTTCCCTCAAACATCAAAGTGAAGTGCAGCGTATGCTGCAGGAGCGACCATTTGACGATCAGCGCCATCGCCTCCAGCAACGACTCACCCGGGATTAAACCATTGCAGCATAACTCCGATTGACCTACGCTGCACTTTATCAGCAGCTTCCGTCTCTAGCTCACACGGCTTGGCCTGCAAAAACAGACCTCTTTTTTGTTTTGTTCTTGTGACATCTGATAGCCTTTTACCTTCTCAGATCCGTTATTCAAACCGGACTTTCTGGATTGTATTTCATGTTTCACTGCTACATGAACCCCCTTGCTTTGTTTGAACCCCCAGTCCGGGTGAGCCCTCACGCCCTGCAGAAAAAGGTCATTTCAGTTAGTTTGTACAGTACAAGAATCTCATCATTTGATCTATCGCTACCGTAGGTTGAAAGATAGATCAAATAGCAAATCGTAACTTGGCCTTCAGGTTCAGCACCCTTTTGACAACAACATTTGAAACCGATCCATCAGTCTGTCTCATGCTCCATCTTACCCACACTCACAAAGAGGACGCAGGATATTTCAACATCAAGCGGTCGGGGCAGCACTTGTCACTTCTTACACGGAAAGTTCCTTCTATTTCCATGCTGCTGGATTTGTGCTAAAGCCCTTGAGATTAAAGTGGTATGAGAAAACAAAGGCACAAAGAAACACACTCACACTATTTCCTGGTATGTTGGATTGGAGACAAGGCAAATTGAATTAAGTATACGGTAAGAAAATGTTTGGTTTGAAAACAAAACAAAAAAACAATCTCAAAATGGTGATGTAAATCCTACCTTTGAGTGGCTGAGTATTGTTCGTGTGACACCGCATAGGCCACACACGCTCACCTTCCTCCCACACATGCCTTCCTTTATAAGGTTCTAATTCAACCCATTTCCTTCCTGTCACTTCTCACATAGCGCTGCTAAATGCTGCTTAATAAAATTATGCAAAGGAACAGCTCTCTGTCTTGTTCTGAACATATCGAATTATCTGTCTGGGGAGGGAGAGAGCATGAGAGAAAACTCAGGAGACGGATGACCTCTTCAAGTCTCTGGCACATCTCTCCTTCTCTCTCTGGGGGTTAATATGGATTTAATGAAACCCTGCACCTATACAACAATCGATGTCACGGTGGTAAAATGAGTAGGAAGTGATGGAGTGGTTCAGTGTGAAACACTTTTATTTACTATTGAAGGATGAACAGCAGAATACAGAGGGCAGAGAAACATGTACATATGAAGCAGCAAGAGAGCCTAATTAGAGCTTAAACCAGGGAACTTCTCCACTTTACCACTTACCCAAATCCCTCCAAGAGAGTTTGTAGTTATCTCGGGTAGCTGTGGATCTCAGATGCTAATATGGTTTTAATGCTACATGAACACAAAATGGAAGGCAGAGCGAGAGAGCACAGTTGCTGAAGGGTTCGATCTGGAGGTGCTCCATTTAACTGGAGGATGAACAGAAGGGAGACGAGCAGAGATGATGATTTAAGAGAGGAGAGGAGTAATGTGCTACACTGACGAGAGCATTTTCATATTAATAGGATCTTGTGTTCGTGCGTCTGTGTGTGTGTGAGATGAGTGAATGTATGGTAAAAAGAAAATAAATCCTGCTGGCTGGTATTAGTGCACTCAAGTCAGCCGAGCAGAGAAGGACAGAAGTCAATATATAGATAATAAATCAAAAGAGACAGAAAAGAAGGAGAGAGGACAGAGAAGATAAGGAATGAGCTGAGACGAAGTAAGATTAAATAAATATATAAAAAGGGAAGGAAAGCTAGTTTGGGTTGTATTACACAAAGGAGAGATGAACGGAAGTTTACATAAAAGAGAGTTAAACAGATGTGACCTTCATTAGTATGCAATAAATCTGAATTGGGAATTAAAGGGGTTCAGAGGAAAATACTATGAAGTGAGAAGGACGCATCACAGGGGATTACAACAGACTTCAGCACTTCTGCTGTGCATGTCTCATACATGAGTGACCAACTCAAATGTAGAGATTTGACTGAGTTTACATCAAAATCCAAGTTTTGTTTTCTCTACATTTAAAATATTACATATTCCAACTAGCCTGAATAACAGCCACATCAGAATTCACATTTTACACATAAACAATGTGGAAGGAGAGACCGTTTTCACAGCAGACGATCAACAATGGTTCTATTCACATGTGACAGTGAGCCAGCATGCATGATACGAGGGAACTGAAAACTTGGTGCTAAATGGAATCCAGCCATCCTTCATTTTATGATGTACGCATGTGTTTCTAAGAAAATGGCCTATGCCATGGCTCATATAACAAACACGGCATTTTGTTCAATGGCATGGCGTGAAGACGTATTATTAACATCCCTCTCACCAAAAACTATGTGTATCCCTTATGTAAAAGGCAGCGTTAACAAATAAACGTTGCACTGAAAGCATCCTTATTTTCTAGTTCTTTTGTGATGCTTCACTGATGACTATATTTACGATGTTGAAAATTGAAAAGTGCCACAGATAATTTGTAGCATTACTTTTACACTTACATTTGGGTTTTGAGAAACAGAAAAACAGGGAACGTAGGACACAATCAGTACGGAATAGTTTAAACCTCTCCCTTCTCTCTCTCTTTATGGATGCATTTTCATCTATCCATTGCACATTACTAACTCTGCTTCCTCCCCGGAGTCCTTTTGACTTCACGTCTCATAGGGTCCATTGGACCTGGCTGGGTCTGATGCCATGGCCCTGCTGATGCTCCGCCCACTCCTCCTCTCTGCCTCCATCTGCCTGATGGATTGTGGAGGCAAATTTGTAATTTGTGATATCAGGCTATACAAAATATACTGAATTGAATTGAAAGCGAAAAAAAGTTTATATTAAAAGTGCCATGCCGAAATAAGTTGTGAAAAAAAAGGAAACTTCATACAAAGAGGAACGTTTATTTCTGCCGGACTCAGCTTTTCAATAGTGGATTTAATTTACTTTGAAAATCTAACAGCTACCTTTTGACTAAGTGCTCTCCTGCTGCTGGCTGATCGATGCTGGAAATATTCGTCACATCAACTCCAGAGTAAAGATTCCACAATCACACGACTCCTCTTCACACTCCCATCCCCGACAGGCAGCATTTCACATGCCTCCTTGATTCTTCACCAACCGAGCAAAACTTCCACCACACGGATAAAAGAAAACAGTTCGAGGAGGCATGACTTTTCCCCTTGTCTTCTGCCTTGCCGTTCCTATTGCACTTTGTAAACCCAACAGACTGTGTGCTCTGAATCGTTTGATTTCCGTGCACAGGATATCTGACAGCCCGGGTATGAGAGTGTATCCGGCTGAGAGCAGCAGAGGGGACGTTCTCCCAACCTAACCAGTCAGTCCACAACACAGACCAGCTGACAGAGGGAGAATGGAGGGAAATGAATGGTGTCCGAGGGGTTGCTTTATCACAGGTGCAGTGGAGGAGAAGTGAGGAGTTCATGCGTAGAGAACATAGACAGTTCATATTTCTGATCTTTTTGATGACAGTATACAACATGATCAGATATCACCAGCCCTCCCCAAAAGAGGCCAGATCAAGTATGTTCCTATCCCTGGGAATGTCAAACAAATACCAAAGCTGCCAAAATTCTTAATTATGACTGGAGTTGAAAAATACAGTAATCTGTGTGTGATACCACAACAAGCTCCTCCATTATTGTTGTGTTAATTACAGCTCTGTCAAATTAAATGAGATTAAGCAACTGCATGGCCCAAAGCCTCAACGAGTGATACTCCCAAGAAGATAGAGTTGTAACACTCATAATTTAGAAGATAAATGTCAGAGCTAATAGGGAATTAAGTCTAATAATATGCAGTGCATTAATGATTGAAACATACCTAATGAACTGAGGTGTGGAACAAAAACCTCTCTATGGAAGTTTAAATGGAGTAATCAAAGGTCACAGATAGTCATAAGATTGCATGATTAAAAGATCATTTATGAAGACTTACACTGTTTTGTCGGTGATGCTTGAGGCTCAATATCGTGGCATCAGTACAATCTGGAAATCAACACTTGATTGCATCATTGATTTCATGTTGCCAGGAGGAAAGGGGTGTAGCGAGATACACCTTCATCATCTCGCCCCTCATCCTCCTGAGTCTGTTTGTCAGGACTGTTGAGGACAGATTGTACAGAGAGGTCTGGGAGAGACAGGTTGTTACTGGTGATTACAGACTTGGTAATAACTGAAGCTGCAGGTCACGGTGTGTGGGTGGCAGCCATTTATACTCTTAAATATAGGGAGTTTTACAGATTCTGACGAATAAAAAGGAAAGTTGCTTGTACAATAGAAAATAATATACTCTTCGTTTCTGAAATTTTATTCCTCTTCTTTTCCTAAATATATTTCAGTACCTTTAATTCCTTGAGTTGGTCTTCACATGTCAAATTACTTCATGGCAAAAAACATGACTGCAATGAATGTCTTCTTATCAGCAATGCATTAGAAACAATTATTTCCAGTCAGCTGATAAACAGTACATATCAGTACATTATTATTATTCTTGATCCCAAATGTTACCATATCATAAACTCTAAAGGTACACGCTATAGGTCCTAACATTAAGAGATGAGAGTGGTTTGGTAAGTGTCTGATAGTGACTGTGGCGACTTCTGTGTATGTGTTATACGTTATTATTTGTCATTATTGTGGCAATGTTTCGGTCACAGTAGAGGTAAATATGCTGATACCTTTGTTTATGCAATTATAGACCTTGTATGCAGGCAGTATAACGAAATAATGCTGCAAACTTTTCTTTGAGATTTTGGCACACTCATTTTTGAGAAATTAAAACACAATGAAGCCTGCATAGAGATACAAAAGGGAAGAAAAGGTAGAAGAGGAACGATTCAATATCTGTGGTAAACATCATGTGTTTTGAAGTATGAATAGATGGATACGGACATTCATATGAAAGACTCAGCTGGCTGGAGTCCTCGCTCGCAGAGATCAAAGATGCTTTGACTTTCAACTATTGCTCATTAGTATGAACCCACACACAGCATTCACAATGTAAAAAGGGCTAATGTAGTAATACTCAGTTAATCACAATGAAATCAATAATGACATGCTGATGTCCATTAGATATACTAACTGGTATACTTGTCATGATAATAAACTTTGACCAGCTCAGATGCCGTTGCCATGACACTCACGTTGAATCAGCCACATATTCAGTCACAATAAAGTAAATACAGAACACAATTCTTATGTTTCCAATCACTTGACTTTATATTCAGCACATCATCATTTGTTTTCTTACATGGTCACAGTGAGCATGTCGAGCCTCGCGGAACTGCTCACATGGCTTTACATGTTTTGCACAAACTGCTTTAATTTGTTGTAGCTCTCACACTTGGCTCAAAGCTCCTCTTTTTTCTTGTCTTTCACTTGGTTCCTCTGCATCAGCGAATGTGTACCGCCCTGTTCCGTTTCTCCTGTGTCTCCTCTATGTCTCCTCTGTCTTGATTGTTTCATTCCCTACACCTGCCCTCAGCCACTCCTCCGTCTCCTTGATTGGTTAATTCCCTTCACCTGCCATCAGCCACTCCTCCGTCTCCCTGATTGTCTCATGCCGTACACCTGTTTTCCCCCGTATATAATGTGGCAGTCTTTCCCTCGTCTCCTGTCGGTTTGTTGTCTTTATCTCAGTGTCGTAGTGGCTCAGTTTAGATGTCTCACTCTCAGTCTTTGTTCCTATGGTGATTCCTAGGGTAT
This sequence comes from Pseudoliparis swirei, assembly GCF_029220125.1. Taxonomy (NCBI): domain Eukaryota; kingdom Metazoa; phylum Chordata; class Actinopteri; order Perciformes; family Liparidae; genus Pseudoliparis; species Pseudoliparis swirei. The sequence goes on along the minus strand of NC_079406.1, from coordinate 14,221,337 downwards.
TTTTGTAGACAGTGCTTTCAAGCCAGAGTTTTTATGTTTGACTTTTTTCTGAAGTAGTGTTTTTTTGTTTCACTCAAACCTGGAGTCCAGCCTGTCTCTCTGTACCTGAGCCTCACCCCGTGACAGAATGTGTCTGTCTTTTTCTCATCACAACTAATGACATTGTCTGTCCATGTATCTAGTTATTAATCCAATCATGTATGTAATATTATACATTATTATCCCTATTATAAGCAGGATCACATGACTTTAAGGATGAGATTAAGCCACCCTTTGTCATAATTGTTGTCATAAATCCCCACTGACTCTGCTCCCCCTGCTCAACAAATAAAGTCTGCTGCAGCCCCTTCTGTCCTTAGAGTACCCACGTTCTTGTTCTTCCATGTTGCCTTATTTGCTCTACTGGCTGCTTATGAATCTGTTCTTTAAAAAAATATGATGCTTGTGCACAAGGTTATCAGAGGAGCTGCACCTGTGCACCTCAATATCATGCACTGGAACTCAGTCCGCTCATAAAATGCTGAATCATTTACAGCTTTGTGAATGATCTAGCATTTATGTGTCCTTGATTTCTGTGTTCCTGCAATTGTTTGTGCAGCTTTGTCCGTTATTGAAAGGACATGTATGATAATATATAAGGGACACTTTATAAACCTATCTCGATGAAAGGAGTTAATGTGTTGTTCAAATATTAAAGTAAGATTTGGGTTTGAAACACACTATAAAAGGTATTCCACTCATATGCTCGAGGCAGCTGAAGGATAGAGAGCAACGTATACTAAAAATAAAATTTCAGATTGGTTCGAAAAAGACACTTCTGTTTTTGCTTTTTTTTTGGTTCCACTCAGTTTGGGTATTGAGTGGCACTGGAGTGTGGGATAACAGAGAGGAGGAAATAGAAAAGAGGAATGACAGATGGATTAAAAAAACAGAAAGCCTGTGTAGGAATGATGGGAAAAGGACAGGATGAATGTACATGAAACATCGCTGTATATTGTGACTGTAACTCAGAGGATTTATTTATATAATAAGCTGCTCAGAGAGAGAACAGACTTGGCTCCATTGTGGACTGACTCACTGTCTTAAAGTCATGACAGATTTAACACAAATAAACACACAAACAATTGTCAAGCTGTATAAATCCCTCAATATATTCTGGCTCTAAAAAGAAGTCTGTTTCAGGTATTTTAGAAGCTTAACAAAAAGACATCTGATATTTAGCCAGGGGACCTTGCAGGGTCAGCACATTTGCACAATCTCATGATCCCACTAATTGGAAGTTGACTGAACTAGTTTCAGTTCAAGTACTTGACTTGGCCATTCACATTCTGATAATCTGAATCTGAGCAAGGAGATTGTCCTTCTACGCTTTCTTCTTTCTAACTTTTCTTAACAAAGGCATGTTTGATGACCTCTGTCCTTCAGTCTTCTTCTCTCTGCAGAGACTCGCTTTCCCCTCCGGAAGAAACAAAACACGCCCTAACTTCAAGAGCTGCTGTACTACAATCTGTCTGATATCTTTTCTTTTATCCTTTAGTTGGAATGCATTGAAAGTGTTACAGTAAGACACTGTTGTAAGTTTAAGAGACGATTTTCAAATGGCTATACTACCAATAGTCAGTGTCTAGCATAAAAACGACTAGTAAAGGTAAATAAATGCCTATGTTATTATGGAAAATTAACATGGAATTAAAATTGAACAATAACAAGTAATTGATTATTGAATTTTTCTATACAAACATCGATCCATTATCTTTAACCGCTTATCCTGTTCAGCGTCACGATCCCAGCTGACAGACAAACAACATACAATACAAACATCAGAACCATTTATTATTGTTTTTTTTGGTACTTCTTTGAAGAAGCAGGAAGGCTATTACTTCTTTGACCAGTGAAAACTATTCAGGAAAAACGGACACAAAGACAGCATGCTGAGGAGAGTAATTACAGCAGGTTAAGTAGTCGGGATAGTGGGCAAGAATTCTAACCAACTGAACATGTTAACTAAGATGTGATGGAGATATGATGCAACAACAACATGGCATACGGACAAAATTCAGTAGACATCCGAGGAAGGTGTTGTCTCCTCTCATCAGTGTTGTAAACACCTACCTCTTTGTGTGTTGTTCTGTGCTCCCGCCATAAGTAATGAAATGCTAATAAGCTGCAGACCGGCTCCTTGCCTGAGGGCCAGCAGACAGATGCCAGCGGCTGGCTAGTCCAGTTAAGGATAGTTTGTGAAATGTACCTGTTGGAGTCACAGCGAGACTCCAAGTGAGTATTGTGCTCTGGTGTTGATGACGGTCACTCTGCCCACAGGCCACTGCTGACTGTCACCAATTACAGTCAATAGAGCTGACAATAAATAATGGAGCTCTGTGCCACTGTTTAATGAAGTTTGGTGAACACTCTTCAACAGTGTGGACTTGCATGGACTTTTTGGACTGCCTGAAGTCAAGCCAGCTACTTTGTATGCACTAATTACAAGCATTATTTCCAAATATACATTTTGGCTACAGATATATGGCTAAACTGAAATGAATAATATCATTGGACCTTCAGAATAAAAGCATCCCCCTCCTACACAACCTGGTTATCACTCCACTGAGTGGGAATGTAACTCTTCATCCATACAGGCAACCAGTAACAGACAAAGGAGACAAGCCAAGGCCACACTGGGCATTAACATTGTGGTTTATTTCCAGCGGTGCAGTCAACCATATTGTAGTATGTTGTGGTTATGTATTATAAACAAAAGGTTAATTAAACCAGTAAATATTGTACAGCACATCTTTATCACCACCAAACGTATCCTGAACAGTGGGAGAAACACAATGTACTGTACAGAATAAGCCGTTGTTGTTTAGTCCTTCTTTTTGTTCAGGTATAATTCAAGTGCACCACATAAGGCGCTGTTTCCGATCTCAGCACTCACGAACACGATTTGTCACACATTCAAGAATACTTGTTCAAAAATGGAAACAATATAGACTGTTGATCAAATACAGGTTTTTGAGAAGTTTTACTTCATAGGGATTAAGTGACACAATGTTATCTTTGTACTGTTGTTGAAGGAAAAAAAGAAAATATAAGTATATTTGATTTCAATTACATACCATGGTCTCTCCTCCTACATTTCACTTCCCAGTGCAAATGATTGCTAACGTTAGAGTAATCCATATTTGTACGTTTCTGCATTTCAACCTAAAAAAGATAAATTAATAAACAAGTTAACTTAACTCTGTTTATAGTATTACATTTTTGGTTTAATAATAATAATAATAGAATGCCAGAGATGAACTTTCTCTGCGTTAGATTATTATTATGACGCTCAGCAGCTAAATGTGTGTTATGAACTCCAGTGTGCAAAAGCAGTAAATTAATAACGTTTGTCAAAAGCAGAACTAAAACAAAGGGCACCTCATGTAAAACTTTTCTTTCTGACACTGACATTGTATTAGTTCTGACATAAATAAAGAATAACCAACTGTGGTACACCACTCAAATCAAGACACATCACTATGCCAATAAAGATATTAAAAAGTCTAAAACGCTACATGGAAGGGAAATGACTACAGCGTGGAGGCCCCCTAGAGTTCAAGGCTTTGGTAAAGACACTCAATTATCCCATAAAGTCAAAGGATGGTTTGCATATTGAATGAGTGACCTTTTCTTTCCTCCTTCCCCAGTGTGTCACACTCCCTCCACCGTGGGTTTCCAGGAAAAAAATTGGATATCTGCCATCACTTAGAAGTCTGGGAAGATGTTTGAAAATTTCCACTCTTATGTACTTAAAAAAAAAACGCCAGGAATAGTAGTTTCTGAATTGAAAATGTTATGCGAGTGTATTAGATTTCACACACTGCGACAGTATTTAGATAGAAGCTACAGTTAACAAAAACAAAACATAGCACCGCCTGTTATTTAGTTATTTAATGTAGTTTGCTCAGAGGTCTGCCTGTCGATGTACTCTGTGTCTCTGCAGCACAGCCAACCGCCCAATACCGAGGGAGGTCTATGTTCAGACTGATATTCACACATTCAACACACACTTGATCAGCCAGCAGGATTCTTCATGCTCCCCACTGGTATGTGACGCACACACACACACCCCCACACACACACACACATGCACTGCCTGCAGGTAATGCCAGAGGTGGCTAGCATTCATCTCATTTGTATCTCATCTATCTGATGAATAATATCCAGGGAGAAGCAGATACATAGCAGGGAAACAAATGGAGAGAACCACTGAACCATTTGATCAAATTTCATATTAGTGGAAGCAAAGGAGGACAACAATTTTCTTTCAAACAATGTTTTTTGATCCTTGCACAGCAGCCAGGACTACAATATTAGTTTAATAAACACTTCTTTCATTGCACTCTGTAGAAAACACAAAAACAGTTTGGGAAAAACACATTTCTTGAGAAGTAGTGTAATATTTCATCTATAAATGCAGATGCAGTGTGTGGAAGGCTTCATCAGTTGGGTCAACTGAGACCTTTCAAATTGGATATTGCCGTAAGCCCAAAAATATGGAGCAAGAAATTCAGACTGCACGAATGTCTGTGTGAAAGCCTGTTAACGGAGGCCATGTTAGCCTTTATAATCACATGCTACTGGAAATACCCTCATGCTGCTCTGTGGGGGAAGATCTTTAATTTACTGCCCACACATTAACAATGTGTCAATATCAGCAGTGCTTCCTCCCAAGCTGCGGCTTTCATGTTAGCATGCACTAACAGACCGTGATGTTAGGATTGAAGCTAATCGTGGATATAGCTGCATGTTACTAACGGGGCCCGCTTTGATCCTCCTGTGAGCATTAGCCATGGCACGATCTGGTTCGGATAATGAGATGTAAGCTCGGTTATCTCCCTGCTCCAAACTGATGTCTCTCCACACTCCCGACATGTGCTAATTTCACTAAACGCCACTGTGTACCAAAGCTGAAGTATACTTCATACCGTAGAAGGAAAAGGAGGAAACAAGTTGACCTGGTTTCAAGTGCATGTCTCAGTAATTGTGTTTGTAAACCTGCCATTAAGCACTGAAGCCTCCAGTAATGATGATAGAACTGAGTTTTCATTGAATCAATATGGAATGTGCTTTGTCCAAGTTTTTACACCAGAGTGGTCCCTGTGATAGGATGGTTATGCATTTTGTTTGGAGCGACTTTCCGAACTAAATTAAAGGAACAAAATCAATAACATGACATCCAAGGAGGGATGGAAAACAGACTTTCCTCAGCGCTGTACTCTAATGGATGAGACAACGTAAGAGACAAGTTCCTGTGTTTCTACATCCAGGTTGACAAGAACGAGGATGTGCTTATATTTATTTGATGAAGGTTTATGTCTAACATCTGAGGCAGGTTGAGCATCTCAGAGGGGCAGGTTAAACACATTGACACGTTCTACTTTCTATCGGCCTCTTCAGCATAACAAATGCTTTGGATTACATTGCAGATTTGAGTTTTCCCAAATGTCATGGAATTGTAGATGTTGAACATTATCTGAGCACTTTCAGGACTCCTCCATGAAGAGATTGAAGAAGCTGATTTGTGATCTGCTGAAACGGTTTCTGAGGTTAAGAATTAACTTTTTATTTCAACTCGTAAGTGTAGGAGAAGGGAGCTTTTATTATTCGCTGGGCCCCGGCGCATCCCTTTAATTACAAACCCCTCACTAGCCAATCACGGTGGGCGGGCATCATATAAATGTTGTTCTCCCAATGACGTAAAATGCGTGTCCCGCTTCCGGTTTGCTGGACTTTCGCCACTGTGGCAGACGATCTGTTGGGCTCCCCGTCTCCTGCACATTAGAATCATCTGCGGATCCGTGTTGGTGAGTTCCGATTAGCCCCTATTTTACAGTCTCATGGTGTCATGTTAGTAACCGTGTCTTGCTCATATGACACCAACATGACACCAGATAAGACTATTTTAATAGAACAACCTCTTTTTAGCTTGAGCCATTGTACCGTGTTGTTTGACAAGGGATATTAAGGTCCACTCTGGCCTTTAGTTTAAATAAAACGTGGGAACTGATCATCCTCTCGGGCTGATCCGCTAACCTGAGAGACTGTGGTCAATTGTGTTCCTTGTTCCTGTAGATGCTGCTGAACTTACGTGGTTGGGTGGTGCCTCTGGGTGATGGTGTCATGGTGTCTCTCTTCCTGTGTGGTTTGGGGTACCCCTGGTTCCGACCCTCACTTGTGGCTGTGTGTGTGAGCATTATGTACACCTGTCATCGGGATGCCTCTTTTTATTCGGGACCCTCACCTGCACTGGTCCACCTCGTCACTCGCAGCCCTACACCCCTTTTTAGAAATAAAGGCTCTTTCATTAGTAGTTTGTATTTAACATTATCTGTGAACATCTGTGGTTAGAATAAAGATTGTTTTTGTACTGGAACCACGTCTCCGCCTAATTCCGTATAATGAACCTGAGTGTCCTCTGACTCCTGAGTACTGTGGGAAAATTACATTTAGGTGCAAGACCCAAGATGGCGTTGTTGTGCTCTGACGATTGGTTATCCAACTTTAAACTATCTAGCATCTACCGCTCGGCACATAAGCCAACATGGGTGAGACGGCCTTAAAGTGCACAGGCAAATGTAAATTTGAACATTTGCAATTTCATAACAACTAAGCAAAACATGTATCTGCTGATCATGTAATATGATTCAAAGCTCAAGAGCAGTTGCCTTGTGGTGAATTTTGTTTTGTCAGCTAGTTTTCAACATTAAAAAACCCTGAATTATGCTCAAAGGAACCTTTATTACCATGACAACACGAATAACTAAATAAAGTAGAAAGGGCAGGAAGCCATCTGAACATTGTTACAAATACACTTGTGCAGTACTCATGCACAAAATAAAAAAATGGAGTCATGCACCTTTCATCAACTCCTTCACACACCATATGGTGATGTGGTGCTATAGCCTGAGGGTGGGAACAGAGCAGCCACCACTGAGGGGTACAGGGAGTATTTCATATCTGCCTGTAGGCTGTGACATTACTTACCCAAGGTGATTTAACTTCCTAATTCAACCACCCCCTTTATTTATGAGCTGGCGAGGCTTTTTAGCAAGCACTGATGGATCTCTCTTGCTCTTTATGCTCCACCCCCGAGGATTTGGTAGCAGCATAAAAGAGAGATGGTGGGAAAAGAACAATGGAGAAAAGTGGGGAACAAAATAGTGTTGCAGATATGTTATAGGGTCGTAGTTTGTTGCTAAGCCAACCAAGACAAGACATTTCATTTCAGTGAAGCCCTATGTCTGCACGCTCCAAGCATTTATCTCATCAAGACATTGTCTTTCTAGTCTCAAATTTATACTCTCCTAAAGTAATCCGTCTCTCGACAAGGCTTTTCTAGGCCTATATACACCCCCCCCCCCCCCCCCCCCCCCCCAGTCACACACACACACACACACCTCAACCCCTCTGGGTATCTTGTGCCTCTTCCCCCCAGTGTCACTTAACTTCTCAACGTTTTGCCTGAAGACTGCTGTGATTTTCACTTCAGATTCTTTGCTCGTCATGTTGCCTGCAGAGCAGAAGTGTCCGGATCCAAGAGACACCGAGTACACATGCAAATACGTGGAGGCAAATACACACAGTTACACAGTTACTAGAGAATGTGTGCAGTATATAACTCGACTCTAAAGCAGACAGTTTAATTACACACAGTTAACGATCCATTGATTCCCATTTCTGACACAAAGCTGAGATCAAATACCTAAACCTAACCGCAACTTATTTGTGCCATATTTGTGGATATTTCTTTTTTAAACTGACGGTTTACTATCCTTCTACTCCATGTGACTGTCTGTACTACGGTCCATCCCCAGTTGTCTTTTTGCCCAACTGTGACAAATATAACACAAGATAAACATAATTTGGTATTAATAGTAGTAGTAATGGTTGTACACATTTTGGACTCTTCCCTTTAATGCCACAGGGGAGAATATCGGGTATCGTTGGATGTCGAGATTCATTATTTGTGTGTGTGTGTGTGTGCAAATATTCTGTCTCAACAGGTATCACATAACAGTGTTTTGTTGAGGGGAGGCTTTAGGATATAAAACCTCTCCGTAACCACTTTTCATGGAGGGCGATGGAACTCAGCTTGGGGTCAAAGGTATTTATTCAAAGTGTCTTTTTATGATATGACCAACATGCGATTAAAGTCAGAGTGGTAGGCAATGAGTCGAGAACAGGCAGGGAGCGAGAATTGAAAACTAAATTAAATGTGATGTTTTCTCACTGTGAATCTCGCACCATTTAATATAAGTACATGGGACCCCCCACAAGACAGACTGGTATATAGGTTTTCTTTGTCACCTTTGTGAGACTGTTTTAAAAGTGCTTTTTTTTTTTCAACTTTGGCATCTCTTATTCCATGAGTTAAAATGCTCTCTAATTATGGCTGGAGTTGTGATAGAGGACTCCTCAAACCTGAGCCAAGTCACACGCATTTCATTTGCCTAAACACTATTGGCAGAACGTTTGCTCTCAGCTCCTGTTCATACTTTCATAGAGTTTAACATCACTGGTTTAAGAAAAACCTGGCGTACATCACAAGTGGTGACACTTGTTAGCCAGGTGGGTCACAAGCAGTAATGTAATGTATATCTTAGATCAGTCTTTGATAATGTTTTTAAAAAAGAACAATAATACAGATAATTTAATTTAAAGTTACTAAGCCGCATTTCATGCCTTTCTCGCTGAGATTCAGCCCAAACTGAAGGGCTCATATTATGTTGTGCTCTTGAAAAAAACGTCCCGTTCTCACGACATGTGCATGGCTTTTCTCTTGGCTACAGTATTTTGTAAATAAAACGGGAAGCAAGTGCCACAACGTATTTTCTGCTTGGCCAGGTCACACATACCCAGTGGCAGTCCTGAGCCCCTGCATGCCTTAGGGTTGAATATATTACCCCAGGCAGACAGTACAACATGTGATGGAAAATTCAGTTTACTTTGATTAACTTAGTGTTATAAACATACTATAACCTGATTTACCTTACTATAATATGCAGATGTGGTAACGACTGATAAACAAAACCAAATTGGCAACGCTTGACGGACACAGATGTTTAGTTGGTCAATACATCCAATAATAGGACGATAATCCTGTAATCCAGACTCTCCCCTCCTTCATTGACATTGTGTGTTTCTGTGTTGTGTTTTCAGGTAGTTTCTCTGTTATTCTTAATCCAGAAAATGCAACTACAACATTCTATCGTGCATACTCGTATATCAAGAATGGCATTACCAAGTCTTAACAACGCGGCTACTAACTGGTTAACTGCTACTAGGGACCCTTCTGGTGTGTTTTTCTGCTTAAACTTGGAAAAGTTAGCGGAAACATTTTAAACTACCATACCACAGAACGGTCACAGCTCGGAGGTAAAGAGAGAGAGAGAGCGAAGCACTAAAGGTGCGTTCACACCAAAAGTGATGCGATTTTTTCGCGCGACCGAATCCCATAAAAAGTCAACGTACAGACGCACGTGGCTGCGATAGACGCGATATTTTTCCGGTCGCGCGTTTGGGGCGACGAGTTTACAGCGGCGCGTATTCAGCGGCGCAATTTTCAACTTTGAGGCGGTAATCTCGCAAATCGGGCCAATTAGCTCTCGAGTTGCTCCGTGCATCATCGCTGTCCCGCCGCTGTTGAATCAGAACAAGACGGACAATAATGTTATGAACACAATAACAGCGTTTAGATCTTTCACTCTCGTAGCGCTGGCAGCGGAAATCTTTCAGACGTAACAGTAACTTCGTCAGTGAAAGTGACTGAGCTGTATGTGATGTCATGTATAAATATATACACTACCGTTAAAAAGTTTGGTGTCATCCAGACAATTTTGTGTCTTCCATGAAAACTCACTTTTATTAATCAAATGAATTGAAAATTTAATAGAAAATATAGTCAAGACATTGACAAGGTTAGAAATAATGATTAATATTTGAAGTATTAATTTTGTTCTTCAAACTTCAAGATCAAAGGAAGGCCAGTTGTATAGCTTATATCACCAGCATAACTGTTTTCAGCTGTGCTAACATAATTGCACAAGGGTTTTCTAATCAGATATTAGTCTTCTAAGGCGATTAGCAAACACAATGTACCATTAGAACACTGGAGTGATAGTTGCTGTAAATGGGCCTCTATACACCTATGGAGATATTTCATTAGAAACCAGACGTTTCCACCTAGAATAGTCATTTACCACATTAACAATGTATAGTGTGTATTTTTGATTAATGTTATCTTTATTGAAAAAACAGTGCTTTTCTTTGAAAAATAAAGACATTTCTAAGTGACCCCAAACTTTTGAACGGTAGTGTATGTATATATGATATTAATGTCATGAACCCAAACACGAGGGCGTTAGTGTGTGGGATGTCCACAACAAATATAAAGCAGAACTAGTGGTTAGTTATTCTGGTGGATGAAGGAAATGATAACGGTCTTTATGGAGACGAGACACGGAGATAAGCCCCGCCCCTCACGGAGCATCTCGATGCTTTTGGCGAGAATACGGCGAATGGTCGAGTGAGTAAACTCACGCGTTTTGGGCGACGCGAAAAATCGCATCGCTTTTGGTGTGAACGCACCTTTAGTCTGGGGGTATATATGTCCCGCCCACTGATTATGTGATGCCTCTCAGGTGGCGTTGCTCCAGGCGTGCCAGACCTGAAACAGATGTTATGTTAATCGTTTTATTTGAAGAGGGACAATGCACATTAATGAACACTTTAGACAGGTTATGTTTTCAGTGTAAATATGCCAGATTATAGCTTTGATAACTCCACCCTCTTGCTGGAAGAGGGCTGTCTAAGTCAGGGTATGTAACGCGTGTATTATATAATGTACCTTTAAAAACACAATTAATTCAATTAAACATAAAATCCCAAAACAATCGTGAACATTTGACATGACTTTGGAAATAGCTTCATATAAACAGAACAAAGTACCAGCATATATACCTATTATTGAATCTGGTGGAGATGTTAGAGTTATTATTAAACACAGATTAATTACAACTGTGAAACTCAATGTTTCAAGGTATAGACTGGGAAGCATAACCACAATAATCCTCTTAGACTCAGATCTGTTTGATACAGTATGCTGTTGCTCATATCGTCCCCAAGCACTGATCTGCAATCAGTGTTTAAAAGGACATACCTGTGGTGCCTGAGACAATATTATCTCTTCACCTGATCTAGAATCAGCCACTGGCATGGAAGCAACACCTCTTATTCCATCATACATAATGTAAATCCTTGCTTGCTATTCCAGGGTCAGCTAAATGCAGTGGTGGGCCGTCAGGGCCAGCAAGGCCTTCTCTGCTGGCCTAAACATCATCAGAATATAATATTTGTTTTCAATAAATGTTCCCACAAATATGCATTCAATTATTCCCCAGAATAAGAGTTATACTCTTCATTTCATAGCTTTCCTCTTGGTTGCACTGCTTCCAGCCCCAGGTTGAGATTTGGAGGGCTGGTCTTTATGTTAGATCTTTTATCCAATCATATTCAGCCATCGTGTGTTGCCAGGGGGCTAAAATCTGCCCTTAGGCCTTCAGAATCAACATTGCGGGCGCTGGTAGCTTAAAGTGAATGGGAATGACAATGTTGTGTCAACCAATCAGCTTTAGAGCACAGGAGCCAGCTAGCAGGCGTAGTGCTGCACGTCTTTTGATTGGATTACCAATATTGAGAGGCGGGGCCTATGGGCAGGTAAATGCAGAACCTCAGAACTAGGAAACTGAATTTGATAAACGAATTAATTTGCGGACTACTAAGCAATTTTTTCAACCCACAATGGCGGAAGGAGGAGAAGATATTGATTTGGTCGAGGATATAATTATAACGCCATTCTCAAGACGAACTTTAAGACCGACGCCGACGCTACAAAGCCCGTCACAGGCGGGGAAGAGGTTTGTTCGCCACTTTCAAAGTTCCAACTCCGAGCGCTACCAATGTCTCACAGGCTCCGAGAAGCTCTGCACACCGGACTGCTGGGAATGCCTATTATTTGGAGCCACACTGGCTTTGCAAACTTGAGTTGTCTAACCAAGACAGCAACGAGACACCAAATTACGGCTCGGCACTGACAAGCAATGGTGCTTTGAAAACTTTTGGGGACACCCGAGCGGATCTACAGATCAACGAACAAGCGCGCAGGGCAACCGATCTGCACAATGAAAAGGTGAAGAAAAATAGGGAAATATTGAAAAGACTCATTATTGTGTCATGTGTTTGGGTAAACAGGAACTTTCATCTTCATCATCACGGTGAAACTGCTCTGGGTGACAATGCGCTGTTTAGTGAACACACTGTAAAAAAAAGTTGGACTTAAAGCTCAAAGTTTGTGGACCAGAAATGGATAGAAGACGAATATTAATATAACTCTGTTGCACTCGACTATGTTTACTGTATTGTACTCTTCCCCTGCAATTCTCTGAATAAAAATATAAATTTCAAGGTGACGCAACGCCTGGTTATACTGCGTCTCTGTTTAACTGTATAGTGTCTAGAGCCATGGCATCATAATGATAGTAATAAGAGGTGGATTAATTTGGGTGGGACTGTGTAGGACCTCACTGAAGGCCCAGGCCCCAGGCCCACGGCACGCCACTGGCTAAATGGAGTGGTGGCAGATATGTGAAGCCCTGCAGGATCTGATGGGAGTTCATTAGATGTCTGGTTAAACCACCCACAGGCCAGGCAAGGCTGTCTGCGAGATACGGCCGGACTGACCTCAGAGCTGCCTGTCACCTTATCTCCCTCTCTCTCCTTCTTTCTATCTCTCCCTTCAGGGCCTCTCTCTCTCTCAACCTATTTCTATCTCCATGCATTGCTCTGCTTTCAGTGGGAGCTAGTACTTATACATTTTCTATTTAGAGGGTTTTTATCGAGCTCTAATCACATTTAAATAAATTAGCTTCATCTTCTTCACCAACATCCAAACCAGTAAATAGGTAGAACAAAAGACAGAGAGCTAAAAATATGAATGCATGAAACAAATTATTCGAACCAGCTTTAATTGTGTCTTGGTGTAAAGTATCTCGGCATAGCATGTTTATCAATTATTCATGCGAGACGAACAACACGTAAGCGTGTCTGAGGAACTCGTTGTCAGAAAGCAGACTGTGGAACACAGCATGTGTAAAGACAGAACAGATAACCAGTTATGAGGAAATGGAAAGCATGTGAGGCTGTAAATGAGAAACATGTTGCAGGAATAAAGCTGGAGAAAGAGAATAATTCCAAGGAGAAAAAGAGAGTTGGAGTCAGGAATACAAAATGAATAAGAACAAAAGAAGGAATATAATGAGAAAAAAATAACAGATGAGTGTAGCCACAGGCGTCCTGCAGTGGCCTCTCTCTGCAACAAAGCAAACTAAAGATAAATTTGTGTAACAAAGGTACTGCCTGTTTAATAAATTAGCCCCCCTTAGAAGAATACTGTACCAGGCCGCCAATGCTATTCACATTTACAAAACACAAGTGAAGAAGAAAAGTAATTAAACCGAGGACACAAACAAGACGGAGATGGATTCTTCAATAAAACAAACAGGAGAGAACCCATTTCAACGCAGGTGTACGGTTTGAAACTGCCTGCCCGGGACCTCCTCACACAGCAGAGGCAAGGATAAAAAACAACATTGTTTGGGAACAGAGACATGATAATAATAGAAATACATTAGTGAGATAGACTGTGTGCTTAGGAGGATAATACACTGTATAGCTCATTGTGTTCAGAAAACTGCAAACTTTTGCACCTCATTAAGTTTCTGGAAAACTCACCAGAATAACAAAATGATGAACACAGTGCAATATAAAGAATATATATATATATATATATATATATATATATACATACAAACAGACACAGTATTTGGATTTGGCTCTCGACGGATGATCCCACTTTCTCCCTCCCCCTCCCCTGACCTTCCCCTCTGCTTGGCTCTCGTCATGTCTTGTCTGTCTGTCTTGTGAGACTCTCCGCATCGGTCTTCGAACTAAAAACCATGAAGGTAATCAACTGGTCCTAAGCACTGACACCACCATTCTCGACGAAGCTGGGGAACCTGCCTGTCCTGGAGGGCGAATGTTGCTGGATACCACGATGTTGCGTGGGCACGAAGTGGCGGGTCTTGTGCCTAGCACCACTCTCCGTGGAGGACGTAGAAGACATCTACCTATTCGAACTTTGATTACAGTGATGTTTGGATTTGGCGCTGCCCTGGTTTATCGGAAAATTAAGGAAGCGGTGACAGCCGTTAAAAGCCCCTAAGGCTGCCCGACATGATTGACGACGTTGGAGTTGTTGGGCAGACTTTGGCATTAAACCGTCAGAATGACAACATCGTGGAGAAGCTGGCTCTGCATGAAATTGGATCGATTTGAAATCCTGGGAAGCGGGGAACGTGGAAGAATAGTGGGTGCGAAAACTGAATTGCAGCTACTGGAAGACCAAACAATCCCAATCTTATCTACTTTCGCTCCCTCAGGACGGGCCCAAGGCCGTGACTGGAACAACTCTCCGAAGATCACTGAAGCGACTCTCATTCCCATTCCCTTCCCCTCCACAGACACCTGTGGTTGTTTTCTCCCCTTCAAGGCCATCTCCATGGCAACGACCATCTTGTGGCCTGAGAACTTTGTCTGTTGTGGACTGGGGGAGGACGATACACAGGCCATTCACATTGAACTTAACAAACTGAAACTCACTACCCCCATCCGCCCACGCCTGCTTTGCCCCCCAGGGTGACAGGGTGGGGTCTCGTCCGGCGCCGTGGGCGATGGACCGGGCTGGCTGCTTGACGGTGCTGGGTACCTGCTGCCCCCAATTGGGCTATCGCCCAATCTTTGATTACCCCTCCCCTCCCCCTACTCGTTGCAAGTCATGTCTAAGATGTATGTGCTTATGTGCAATGGTGTTTTTTGTTTCTCCTGCTCCCACACTGTACCCCTAGGGGGGGGTGGCTTTCTTTTTCTTTCTTCCCCTCATGTTATGCTGTCATCTTTCATCCACCCTTTCCTAGATGGCGCAGCAGATCGCCGGGTGTCTTGGTGCGCGATTCTTGCACCTTCCGCCAAAAAAAGTTCCTCGTTTGTTTGTGTTTTTTTAATATGAACATTCTTTGGCAATAAACCTGTTTCTGATTCTGGGGTTTCTGATTTCTGATACTGTATATACACATTTAATCTATTTTTTACTTGTTTCTTTCCCAGCAGATGTTTTCTGTATAAAACCAAGACCACGATCTTCCCCTAACCACTTTAAATCGTTTCTCGAAATCTCATCTGTCCAGGTCAAATTGATCACGATTAGCGATGATTGTATATATTTGTATTTATCATGTACATTACCATATAATTGACATAAGTATATTTATTACATGAATATTAAGTAAAGAAACGGACAGCTTCGCCATTTTACAGGCTTGATGACAATTCATCTGTGTTTCTCCTCACCCAGGGCTGAGGCTCTGGCAGTTTGCATGGAATTACTTTCTTCAATGAAAAAAAAGAAATGTCGCCAGTGAACACAATCCAGCCCGATATTACATTTTCAATCAAAATGTAACTGAAAAAATATATAATTTGTAAAAATGATTCCTTAGGGACAAGGGTTGCAGATGTAATTCTCTAGACTACGAATAACAACTGCTTATTATTCAGATCAGGGACATTTTCATAAATGATTAGTCCGACACAGATGAGTTTTGTTCTTTAACATTTTTAAATCGTACCAGTAACACAAGGCAAGGAATGCAAACAATATGAGACGTTACGATGAGATGTTAAAGTGGTAATCTTGTTGAAAATAAGCAGAGGAGAATGCAGGATATAAAAAAGGACACATTTTATTCAAGAGAGATCTAAGGATGTATTAAAAGAACCAGTATGTCAACTGTGGTCAATGATGATACACTGAAAATAGATTTACATACGTGCATAGTTACATACTCTCAGAAATATATTCAGGCACGTTCACACACATTTTGGGGGGCAGGTGCTCAAACCAAAAAAGGGCACCCTTTGCCAAAAAAAATTCTGACCGAGTTGAAGCATAAGCAGCAATACACTGATGATGCTGTCCTCGACCTGCGTTTACTCTGGGCAGGATTAGACAGCTAGCTTACATTTTCTTCATGAATAAAGATACATTATTATTATGGCAACAACAGTACAACAGCTAATGAGTCTCCATGCCAGCCACGTATCGCCCTCCTCGCCGGTCTGATTCGGATCCGTATTGCCCTCTGACCTCATTTACAAAATGAGCGATATTGATAGACATCAACAGCCAAGAGGAAATTCAGAAGCAGCGAAAATGTGTTATTGAAAGTGATGAAGACTAGAAACTATAGTTTGAATCACTTGTGCTGTTACTTTACTGTTAATTAAAATGTATTTTTGCTGAGCCGTGTTGTCCGTTTTCTACAAGATTGATCGTTGTAAGACTGGAACAGACCAAACAAAGAGATAACACATAAAACAATGAGGCACACGGATAGCATGACACCGAGAGCTAGCATTGTTAGCATAGTTTAGCTGCTATTTTCTAACTGTTAATTCTCGTGACATTTCTAAACATACTTTCAACATACTTTCGAAATGGTCTAAACGGCATTCATACAACACAAAGAAGATGCCTGCCTCTCTCTTCATTAAACATGACGTCAGTAAACAGCTGCAAGGCTTTGAAATCACGGATTTCGTGAGTTTTTGTTTGTTTATTTTTTTTAGGAAACGTCTGACTAGTTGTGACGTCATGTTTTCAGCAGCGCTAATGCTGACGTGGTTAATTTATCACAAAACACCGTCAGGACCTGTTGGTCTGATGCTGCGGGTCCGAGGAGAAGGAGGTGCACCCGTTTGGCGTGGCGCGAGGAGCACTGCGCGAGCACTAAGTGGAGGAGGAGGGAGAGGCACGGCGGGGGGAGGGGGGCTCGTGAGCGCCGCGGAGCATGTTGGGGCGAAATTGTCACAAGAACTCAAATAAATGCCCGTCAGATATCCAAACATCCAAAATCCGACGGATCAACTAAATCACAGACTAAGAGCCACGGACAATGAGGTGAGGAGAAAGATACAGTGACCTGGAATTCAAGCTCAACCAAGCAGACACCGTTTACAAAATGGAGCAAGGGAAACAGGCCAGGCCAATCTCTTTTGTATTCTCAAAGATCACACACTCTTACACTCTGAAAACTAAACATGTAGACCAGAGTGGCATCGTTATCCCTCTTTGTATCTCTGAGCTTCAATCTATCTCATTATACTCCCCTCTGAGTGACTTAGACTTAATTAACCTTCATAAGAGTGGGAAGTGCAATATTATCACAATATCAACAATTGATTGAATGGGAATTCTGGTTGAAATTTGACTGGAATAACAATACAATGTTAACAAGTGAAAGCCAATTACTTTAAATACCTTTTGGATGAGTTCAAGTTTTGGGGAAATTCTCAACTTTGCGATTTCACACAAGTGGCGAGGACATCAAACAGACTATCTGACCGGCGTTTGATAGCATCTACAAAAGGACAGCCTGGAGGCCTTATGTGGTACAACCCAGCAGCCGAGGAAAGGGATTGTTGTATGTATGCTTTGAAGGATCCAGTGGATTTAGAATTTAGTGGGATTTATTAGTTGAAATGGAAAAAAGGAAAACTAAATTGTTCATGGAGTTGGTTGTGTTGCACCTTCGTAGCCCGAACACATCAAACACCGGCTCAACAAAGGGCCTTTTGTGTTTTCACGCTCCCTGAAGGCCACAGTACTCTCCGACATACTTGTTATGGGAGACGTGAGGGGAGGCTTATTTAGTTGGATGCAATCATTCCGCAAGTTCGCCATTCGATGCCACTAAATCCTAAACACTGGTCCCTTAATAAATAGACTAGAAATGTAATCAGTGACTGGATCAATGGGGCAAAGTCCCCAAAACAATGTTACTTACTAACCACAAGAATATCTCTAGGCATCATTATTATAAGCATTTAGTGAGTTATTACCAGGTCTGTGTGGAGTGCTCATGAGAGAGCCTTTAACCACAAGTCATAATAATAATGTTTAGGCCTTGTCTGATAGTAGTTTTGAGCAGGGGCGGCTTGTCCATAAGGGCGATTGGGGCATAAGTAAAAAAAAAAAAACTCGGATTCTACCACTTGACCGTCTGATCTGCCTCTGTATGTCATTGTCGAATCAGGTAACAGTCATTCAGTCAGGCTAAAGTCGTGCTTCAAATGGCCCCGCCCCTTCTGGGGCGACTTTGGGCGAAATGAAAATCGCCCCAATTCAATTCAATTCAATTCAGTTTATTTGTATAGCCCAATTTCACAAATTACAAATTTGTCTCGGAGTGCTTTACAATCTGTACACATAGACATCCCTGCCCCAAAACCTCACATCGGATCAGGAAAAACTCCCAAATAACCCTTCAGGGGGAAAAAAGGGAAGAAACCTTCAGGAGAGCAACAGAGGAGGATCCCTCTCCAGGATGGACAGATGCAATAGATGTAATGTGTACAGAAGGACAGATTTAGAGTTTAAATACATTCAATGAATGTGACAGAGTGTATGAATAGTTCATAGTAGGCATATTCCACGATGGAGACCTCCACGATCCATCAGGCAGATGGCGGTGGAGGAGGAGTGGGCGGAGTCTCAACAGTGGGCGGAGTCTCAACAGGACAGTGGCGTAGTCAGGGCAGGAATTCCACGACCCAGACCTCGATGATCCATCAGGCAGATGGGATCTATGCCGTCTCATAGGGTCCGATGACCCCATGAGGCGTGAAGTCAAAAGGACTCGGGAGAAAGCAGAGTTAGTAACGTGTGATTGAGAGATGAAAAGTCATCCTTAAGGAGAGAAAAAGAGGAGATAGGTACTCAGTGCATCCTAAAACGTCCCCGGCAGCTATAAGCCTATAGCAGCATATCAAGGGCTGGACCAGGGCAAACCTGATTCAGCCCTGACTATAACTCTGTCAAGAGGAAGGTCTTCAGTCTACTCTTAAGCGAGGTGACTGTGTCTGCCTCCCGGACTGAAGGTGGAAGCTGGTTCCATAAAGAGGAGCTTGATAACTAAAGGCTCTGGCTCCCATTCTACTTTTTAAGACTCTAGGAACTACAAGTAGTCCCGCATTTAGTGAGCGTAGCTCTCTAGTGGGGCAATATGGTACTACAAGCTCCTTAAGATATGATGGTGCATCACCAATCAAGGCTTTGTACGTTAAGAGAAGAATTTAAAAAGTGATTCTTGATTTTATGGGTAGCCAGTGCAGAGCAGCTAGTGCAGGAGTGATGTGATCTCTTTTGATCCCCAGACCTCTCCCATTGACTCCAATGTTAAATCCATTGTTTTCACAAAACAGAGCTCTCAATTCATTCTCTATGGCTTCCGGGAGGGCTCGCCCCTCCAGGTCGTGTCATCAGTAGTCGACGTAAAAGCGTATCAGTACGTCATACAGCTTCGACAGAGGCATATTCAGTCGAGATGACCAGTGCTCAGTGCAACAGCAGCGATTCAATTCTTTCTTTGAAAGAGACTCCTTTCGGTCGGCGTAACAATGAAGACACATTGGCAACAATAGAATTAGGACCTCCTTTTAAGACATGCTTGAATTTTACTGAGCTGTTTGGACTCCTCTGGTTTGATCGATAGATATAATTGAGTAGCATCTGTTTAACTCTTGTGTTGCCTTATGACCCGATTCAATGTTAACCATCCTGTTACCTTTATATTTACTAACATATTTTGTTTTCCAAGTTTATTAACAATGAAAGGTGCCGAGCTTCTTCCTCTGAGTACAGAACAGTATACAAAGGACCAGAAATTCCCTTAACAGCTGATTCAGGGATTCACTGCTGTGTGACTCACATGGACACACACCCCTCCACATGTTGGACCTAAAACCGAAGTTGCAGACGTGGGATATATCAGGCGGGAGTGGTCCATACTGTTATAATCTTTGAATGAAAATGAGAATAAATGGGCAGTCAGTCAGCTTTCATGTTAGCAACACAAGAAAAGGTTAACCACATTTTAAATATTTCATATGTAACCAATAACTCAATCACTGCCCTGTAGCATCAGCATCCGTATTGCTATGGGAAGGAACCAAAACTTTCAGAGAAACAGGAAAACCATCCATGAAGTATTTATTGATCTTTAGGTCCAGCAGCCTCAAGCAGCAGCTATTTCGTTGAATTTTTATTAGTTATGTTTTCAGTTCACGTCTTGTATTACGTCCTAATGAATAGATGGGTAACTGTATTAGTATGTCTTTGGCTTATAAAAACAGACGTTTCTGTGAGATGGGTCAGACAGATCTTCAATATATGAACAGCGTTGCGGTGGGAGGGATCTGAACTTGTCAGAGTGACCGTGCTTCTGACTATAGTTACAGCTGACATTCACAAGGTCTCGGTGCCTCGGTGCAGTAATGGGCGGAAAACCTGCAAGACCACGTGGCTGCAGGAATGAATTGGTTTGCTAACAGCTACAGCTATGTTTATAGAATATGTGCCATACTTATAAGGTTGTCTTTAAAAATGCATAACTGTTTGTGTGTGTATGTGCAGGTTTCTCTGCTGACCATCAAAGCACAGGACAGCTGCCAGTAGAAAAATCCATTCGTCCAGTAGCGACCACATCAAGGTCACTGAGCCTCCGGCAGACTTCAAAAGATAAAACGTAGTGAACTGACTCATATCTGCAATGTCATGATGAAAAGCAAACGGGACCGGTTCCATCGATAATAACATGCTGACTGGCTCAAAGTCAGTGTTGGGTTTGTACATCACAGGCTCAATCATGGTGCCATTGAGCATATTTCAGGTTTCGGTTTGATCCCAGACTTAATTTAAGATAATAAGGATTACTGTGATGGATGTGAGCCTGCTATGGCTGGTTATTCCCTTTAGATGATGGATTGATACGAGTGAAGGCTGAGTCATGCAAAGTTCATCAGGGACATAGACACACACAAGAACACTATTTAATTCAGACTTCAAACTTAAACTTTCCGGAGGATCCGTCTTTAAATTCCGTTTCACAGTTTCCTTCAATTTAGCTTCCCACACATTTGTGTTCCCCTTGTCTCGTCGAGGGTCACATACTGTTCAATTAAGTCTGTTCAGTCAGGAAAAATGGAAAAATCCATCCATGTGTTAGGAGGAAGAGAGGAGAGGGGTTGAGATGAGAGGAGGAAGGGCAGAGAGAAGAGGACATCAGTTGGTGGAATTAGAGGTAATTTATGCTGATAAAGAAGCTACATTAGCAGTAATTGAATCCATTTATTTGCATTGATGAGCTGGGAGGAGGCACTAATGAAGAGAGATAAAAGGGAAGAGAAAGCAACAAATGGGGAGAGGGGATTTGCAGCAGATGTAATATTTTGATAACATCATCGTCTCTTTTCTCTCCATTTAATATGTTGATGCGGCGGTGACGGGCCAAGTGTTAACAGGCACACTGAACCCAGTTATCGGTCCTCTCCGATTGGAAACGAGGAATGAGCTCAGGGGACCGGAGAGAGAGATAAATGTCCCGTCTTCTCCCCGAGTGCACGACTCTAGTTAATCACTCCATCATTTCTTCATTTGGCTGCTTTAGGATCTCCACCTCACTTCCCTTCTCCAGCCATCCTTTTACTCCTCCATGAGTGAGCACCAATGAGTTATCCTGCTCCAAGCTGTCGGGGAAAAAATGATTTGACTTGTACTCTGATCATCTCTCTCATAGCCAGTTTCAAATGACTTCATTTGACACATTTACTTTTTAACACTGTCAAATATTGTGTTTACAAATAGCATAGAGGTTTTCTAAGTGTGAAACCAAATGATATATATATATATACTACCGTTCAAAAGTTTGGGATCACCCAGACAATTTTGTGTCTTCCATGAAAAATCACACTTTTATTTATCAAATGAATATAAAATATAGTCAAGACATTGACAAGGTTAGAAATAATGATTAATATTTGAAATATTAATTTTGTTCTACAAACTTCAAGCTCAAAGGAAGGCCAGTTGTATAGCTTATATCACCAGCATAACTGTTTTCAGCTGTGCTAACATAATTGCACGGGTTTTCTAATCAGACATTAGTCTTCTAAGGCGATTAGCAAACACAATGTACCATTAGAACACTGGAGTGATAGTTGATGTAAATGGGCCTCTATACACCTCTGGAGATATTTCATTAGAAACCAGACGTTTCCACCTAGAATAGTCATTTACCACATTAACAATGTAGAGAGTGTATTTCTGATTAATTTAATGTTATCTTTATTGAAAAAACAGTGCTTTTCTTTGAAAAATAACGTCATTTCTAAGTGATCCCAAACTTTTGAACGGTAGTGTATATATATGCGTTATCCCACGATGAGGTTTCTGATACTCAGTAAGTGAGAACAAAAGTATGAAAAATATATTTTCTTTTGTGTGTGCAGTCTACAGGAATTAAATTCAAGTAGAAACACTAGTCAATGTACCTTTACATGGGAAATGGACTGCTGTGAGTATATGCATGTGTGTGTCAGGGGTAACCCCAGGGGGGAGAGTGCCACAGGAAGCAAGAAAACAACAACAAACAAACTATGTGAACTGTGTTTACCTGCATAAATGATGGCCTTGGGCTAGCTAAACTAACAAGTTGCATCATCTGCTCATTGAAGTTTCATCAAAGCCGGACCAGTAGTGTTGCCGCTTGACTTGACCTTTAATTACAACGACTAGCAGGCAATTTGTTTTCTTTCAAACAAAAGGCCGGGCCGTTCAAACACCGTCTCATCTAGTTCGCTGGACGTTTTAACATCTACTTTATCTTTGTCACCAAAACCGAATACATCAGGACAACTCCACTTCAGGTGTCAGGTTCCATCACTTGAATTGGTTGGTTCGAGTCATTCTCCAGCTGGGAAAAAAACCTGCATGTAAATACGTGCACACGCTCAGCTCCCCGACCACAACAGCTGTGATCTCATTTCACCCCGTCTTAGAGGTAGCAGAGATCCGAAGAGAGAGAGAGAAACACAGACAGACATAAAAAGAAAGAATGATAAATACAGAAAGGCGACAATGCAGCAGACTTCATAAAACAATGAGATTTCTTTCTCAATTAGCACAACACACCAAACGCAAAGCCAGTGAGTCATTCTGCGTTTGGCTACAGCTGCGCACCGTGAAAGAAAACTGTCTGACACCTCAGCTTCTTACACCTTGTAAGTCACTTTTTACATTTCAGCCAACAAGCACAGCAATTGAAGCTTCAGTGAAGGTCAGTGTATGAAATGCAATAATTGGACAGTCCTATTTACAATAAGTATCGTGGTTTGTTTGTTTGTTTGTTTGTTTTCCCACTGTGCCTGTGCATACCAAGGGAGTGATTCTGCTTTTCCCAAAAGCCCTCTCCAGTCACCCTGAAGCTTATGAAATAATAACCCCTCAGCACTCTTATTCTGTCCACCACCACGACAATAATCTAATGAGCCCTCCTGAGAATACAACAGCCCTCACCATCGGATTATCTTCAGTCTGATCGGCGAGCAGTTCTGTGAAGGGTTCTTCAGGTCGACGTCACTTTCAGATCGCCCATTTGCAAAATGATTGTACAGTGCAGCCCAACTGACTGTGTTGATGACACTGGACATTCAATGTATTTTCTTTCTTCAGCTCATATCTGGATCACAATATCAGCCTCAGTCAGTGTTGCCTTTCAACAAGGCTCCAGAGAGGCTTTTTGTATTTCTCACATCATCAAAGTGAACCTGAATCCCAGAACGCAGAGAGGAGTGGGGTTGTGTTTGATACTACAGTTTGAAGTAATCTATATGGTTAAAACCAATTTGTATTACATTATGAGTGAAAGGACTTGCACGTCTTACATACTCCACATCTGCACCGGCAATGATTCCCACTGGATGACAGACGAGGTTGATAGCAGTTCCCCGCTCTAGGCTTCTGTCGATGGTTAAATAGGAGCTGACGTGGATAACAAAGCGCACCAACAGAAGCACAACCAGTCGGGCGGGGTACGGGCTGTGTACAGCTGGTCGGACTGAGCAATTCAAAGAAACGGACACTTTTTCTTGGAAACCAGGAAATCCAAGGGCACCTCATCCATAAACGGCTCCACTGATCAGCAGTAAACAGAACTTTTATTCGAATTATTTGCCATTCTGCACAAAAAACTAACGAAACATAAAGACATATTTGGCTGCAAACCAGGACTAATGGCTGTAGCACAAGTTAAAACCTTTTACGGTGCCATCTTTAGAGAAATATGGTTTTTAACATAGATTGTTCAACAAATAGACTGACAAATTGACTTTCAGCTCCTGTGGAGTGACTGAGTCCCTGTTGTGTGATATATATTGACAACAAAGTAAGAATACATGCTGCATATGATGTCAATACAAACTTGAAATACAACAATTCAAAATAAACTTTCCCATATTAAAGGGAGCTGGGTAGAGTAACATCTAAGTCAATAATAACAGAGACTTTCGAAGCTGATTTCATGTGTTGATAGTTGTCCAACTCACATATTTGCATTTGTATACAGCATCATCTGTACAGATTACTGGAAACAAATAAAAAGACGATGCAAACACCCTCAGACAAAAACAAATATTAATCTCACCAAAAATAATTGTGGTCTCATTGCATTTTAATGATGATACAAAGCTTTCCAAGCAGGAAAATAAATGGAGTCGCCTAATGCAATATATATTCTGCTCTGATTCAACAGGCAGCAAGAGTAACATTGATATTTAGTTTCACCAAGATCGATAAGAAATAAAGAAGGCCAGTTCTGTTCCTTAGACTAAGGAGAGGTGCTTCCAATGCTGGATGAATATTGCCTCATGGGAGAGATTGCTCCCCTCGTACTGCCTTATTACGAAAAGCACATTTAGTCTTAATTTTGATACTTTTTTGGATACAATGTGTTTTACACTCTATGAAGTTCCCAGTATGGTTATGTATGTATCATCGCACATTTCAAATCAATGTGCGGATTGTACAGGGTTACTTTAGCTTTAGCGTAAGTGTAGCTTCATTGCTGCTGCCATTCAGGCTTATAAAAAAAATCAGTTCTCAAATGGATTTAATAGAGGGCAAAATTGCTATTCATTAAGCATCAGCACTGGTTTGGGTCGTCTTTGGCGGATAATGTGAATTGGGCCACCTGTCAGACGGATGACAACAGGAGAAAGTCATTTTGAATGCCTTAGTTATAGGAAGTCCATCTGCTTCACTTTTCAATCTTCATCCCTGATGATACCCTCTGAATGATTCCAGATTAAAAAGTCTTCTCATTGGCTTGCTGAGTTGTCTTTGTGGAGACAGAAAAGCTGAAAAGGCTACACGAAAGCCATAATCTCAGGGGTGCTGTAGATAAAACAATGAATGCTGCACTCTTCTCTAGATGACAGAAGTTATGAACCGATTGCAGCATGCTGGAGGCAAACACAAAAAAACACACTGGGGGAAGGAGAGAGAGAAAGATTTGTGGCTGCAGAGGTTAATTAATAAAGAAATGACACATGTCCAGCCCATGTCCCACCGGCTCTCTGATAAGTGTGGATGGGTTTCTGACCAGAGACAGAGCATCACCAGCGACATTCGGGCTGCAGGCCAAACAGCTAATAGTCTCCAGTCTGCTTATCAGTGTGCTGCACTGCCTGCCAGCCCAGAGGACACACACACACACACACACACACACATGCACGCTGAGACACTCACAAGAAATGAATGACAGACCTGACTTTATGATGTTGTGTGTGTGTGTGTTTCTCAACACAGGGCTGACATGCTCTGACTATTTATAATCACCATTTCTATCATTTAAACATGTATTGTATGTGTATGTGGTTAATTTGCAGGTCTAGTAGTTCAGGTTGGTGTATTTCATTCGACCAAATACTTTATGTACACTACCGTTCAAAAGTTTGGGGTCATCCAGACAATTTTGTGTAGCATGAAAACTCAATTTTATCAAATGAATTGAAAATTGAATAGAAAATATAATCAAGACATTGACAAGGTTAGAAATAATGATTAATATTTGAAGTATTCATTTTGTTCTTCAAGCTCAAAGGAAGGCCAGTTGTATTGCTTATATCACCAGCATAACTGTTTCCAGCTGTGCTAACATAATTGCACAAGGGTTTTCTAATCAGATATTAGTCTTCTAAGGCGATTAGCAAACACAATGTACCATTAGAACACTGGAGTGATCGTTGATGGAAATGGGCCTCTATACACCTCTGGAGATATTTCATTAGAAACCAGACGTTTCCACCTAGAATAGTCATTTACCATATTAACAATGTATAGTGTGTATTTTTGATTAATGTTATCTTTATTGAAAAAACAGTGCTTTTCTTTGAAAAATAAAGACATTTCTAAGTGACCCCAAAATTTTGAACGGTCGTGTACATTTTCATCTACAATTTGAGTGTAAAGTGGAGCAACCAGCAAATGGATATGACAATTAGAAAAGGCCATTTGACAACTCAGTTTAATGATGAAAGTAGCCAGTGGCTGAATGTGCGTCACACTGTGGACTGCTGTTCTTTTCACTTTTAGCAGAAACATTTACATTTCGCAATCTAGACCAGTAGAGACACATGCTGAGCTCTACTTAGAACAAATATGGATAACATGGTCCTTCACAGTCATTCATATGAATCCTACTGTCCTTCTATCCACTGTAATAAATGGGTCAGTCAGTATGTTTCCATTCAATAGTATCTGACACAAAAGACCAATTAAAACTTGCCCAGGTCTCCCTCCACCTTTCTCTCATACGTGAGTTTGATGGAAGGAAAAGAGACAGGACGAGTATGGGTGAAGAATGTTAACTTCTCTTCATCATGGCACACATTACAGTTGAACTCAGAGTTTGAAGTTAAAATAAAGATTGAGACTCAGATAAAAAAACAAGACATTTATTGGCAGGAAGTCATTTCTTGGCATAATAAACACTGCATGAAGTTATGGCAACAGAAATCAATGTTGAATTGTGCACACCATCACTGGATAGTATCAGCGTGACTGTAAATACTTTTCTTTATTCTGTTTCCCTGAACAGTGTAAGTATTTACACGATAGCACGTAAAGAGAAACATAACTCTCTTCACAGTGTATTCATGCATATTTACTGTCCAGTGGTCTGATGAAGTCCCTGTAGTCTGCATCCATTCATCTGGTTTCTCTTTATCTTCATCTAGTTTCTCAATGTATCTTCCGTTCAGTATTGGCAATCTTGAAGCAAAGTCTTTTAGTCTGTGCATTAGAAATCATTTCTACCATTAATTCATTATCTGAACTTAATGATTTCACTGCCAAGAGTTTCTCGTTTCTTCCTCTCTTCTCCTTCGACTCAAGCAAGCAAGAGAACCTCAAACTGGGTTTTATATTATCTCTAAATATCAGACTTGCAAGGAATAAAAAGAGCTTATCAAGGTGCAAAGTCATATCTTACTGATTACTCTTCCAACTTCCCATTCATACCTGTACATCAAATATAATGTAATATGTGCATTCTTATTCACAGTGCGAGAAGGATGGAACACACTATCGTGCAATTATCTTGCAAGGCTGGCTCTCTTAGAGAGTGGAAGCTATTTTTTTCATGAATAGTTCAATAAAACCTCATCATAATCTGCAGTACCAACCTGCATATATGTGAGAGTAATAATTTCAATAATAATTCAGTTTATTTTGTATAGCCTAATTCCACACATTTTCAAATTTGCCTCAGAGGGCTTTACAAGCTGTACACATAGACATCCCTGTCCCAGTACCTCACATCAGATCAGGAAAAACTCCAAGAAATAGAAGAAAAAAAACTTTCACGGAGAAAAAAGGGAAATAAACCTTCAGGAGAGCAATAGAGGAGGATCCCTCTCCCCAGATGGACAGAAGCAATAGATGTCATGTGTACAGAAGGAACTGCGTTACAGATAATAAGCCTGTTATAACAGTCCACTGTCGTTTGGCAGAGGTTTAGCTTCTGTAAACCAATGGACAGCAGAGTGTATGTTTCAGTATGCTGCACTGCCCGCGACTGAACTATTACAATTATAGTGGTGAAGCTAAACTTAACAAGAGTCTAGTATAAACATGAAACAGGTAAATAAAAGTGTTAAAAGTCAGCAAAATGTCATCTTGAACATCTATAGAAGCCATGTTTCAGAAATTAAAACAATAATCAATACACAGAAAACACAACTTTCTTTCTGCTCATGTAGCCTACGTGTGGTGGAAACATACTAAACACATACAGCACTGTATGGATGTACTTCAACATACACGTTTAACGGAAGTAGCTCAACATAATGGTGTGATTCAGTTCCAGGAATCTTGTCAAAATGCAGAGCAGAGCTATTAAAATGCCAAGCAAAAATATATTTGATGGATTTTAATCACTTTAGCATACCTGGAGTGTGCAGCTTTATGATGTAGGGAAATAGATATATGGGTTTGGGACTTGGCATTGGCAGATAAGTTCAAGTAGAGCCTCACTAAGCCACGAGCAAGACTCTTGTCCTCCCATTACAGTGTGTAATGAGGACGATGTCCTCATCAAGTGTCTGTTGCCTGCAGCTCTTCATCTAATCAGCTCACTGAGACGGTTGCTACCATTCCTCCTGTAAATGTCTTAAACTGATTCACTGAAACCAAACAATGTCAACATCTTCACAGAGAGGTATTTTCAGTCACCAATGGCAGGGTTTAAAGCACAGAAAGCTTAAGCTCCTTCACAGTAAAGTCTAAAAAAAGGCCAGTTCAGATAAAAGCTATTATTGTGAGGGATGGAAATTATCCAGCCATCAAATCAACCCAAAAAAACATAAACATAGAGTAGTGGCTGGTATAAAAAATAAAAATAACCTCACTCCACTGGTAACCAGGGGTAACATTGTAGGATTTCATGAAAACCCATGATGGGAAGTAAAAGATATCCCAATAAGGCCGGCTGACGGCTCTGACAGATACAAACAGGCAGGCAAGCACTCGAAATACAGGTCAAACTACAAGGTGACATGCTGGACACTGATTGGCCTTGAGGGACCTGGATTCTTCCATGTGGGTTGACATGTTGCAGTTTTGTTCTGTATCCTTGGAGAAGGACTGGGGTAATTTATCTCTGAAAGACCAAAGGAAATGAAATGAAAGACTCTGTAGGAAATGAGCAGTTGAAGAAACAGGAAGAGGAATGAATACAGAGAGGAGTGGGGAGACAAAGAGGACCACAAACAAGAACAGCTTGAGTCCAGCTCTACCCGACTGGCCGTCCAGATAGCTGAATATAGATCGATCCATCACGGTAACAAAAATCTAAATTAGAATTTTTTTTTTCAATTAATATACATGTGATTGTCATTTCAGAATACATAGACCAGCTGACAGTTATTATGAATAAGACTGAAGCATGTATTTACCAAAGAGCATTTGTAACCCTCATTTTTCATCAACTGTATTTGTTCCAAACTCTTCTTCTTACTTTATTTTTCATGATTTTGTGTTTTGTTTACTTCTCTTTTCTGCCCTGCAGGACAGAACACCAAGCTGAGATTACACAGAGATTGTTTGAGTCTTCTGGCTGCCGTGCCCGGGTCGCCCCGTCTTCAGTGTGATCGGTGAGCGAGACGTCTCGGCAATCAACAGGGGAAGTGATTTTCAACCAATCTTCTCTTGTGTCATCTCTCAAAATGGTTTTGGTTGGCATTCAATGGTTATACAACTGTGTTTTTATTTTAGATCACAGTTCAACTGTAAGGATATCTCCTGGCTGCATGCCTCCGAATCTGAGTAGATGGACCTGGACCTGAAATATGCCCAAACAGGCAGGAGAAATAAATGTTTCTTTTGCATTTTCATACAGGCAAACAATTGAAAACAGCAATGCATTTACTGGAAAAAGTGAAGTGAAGGTATATCTATACATTGAATAAAACACTGAGAATGTAGACAAGTTACACAAAGACACTCCAGAAATATATTGTCATTATCTACATATATGAAAGCCAATAGCTGTCAATAGCCGAGAGCCAGGTGGTGAACACGTGATTACATTCTGTGTTTACGGTCAATGTCATTGATCTTCTAAATGATGCATTAGCAATACTTGTCTGTGCTGCCACAGTTCATCTCCAATCATAAAGCTAAGCACTGGATTCACAAGCTATAAAACAGATCAGAACAAGATGGAGACCGGCATACGGGAGAGCAACAGAGGGAGCAACCCCCAGGGGAAACAGAGGAGCACACACAACAAGCTTTTATGCACAAATCTAAAACTCCATGCACAAGTGTGCACACACACACACACACACACAACAGCATGTGACAATGTCACAATTTAATTGTAATCGCATCAATCTACACAGCCGTGCTGCTCTACACACCGATGCAGAGGGATTTCCTTTGATTGGCTCTCGGACATGTGCAGCACTTCATCAATGTCTGATTACAATACTGAAAATATCAGATTATGTAATTCACATCAGTCATGTCAAAATGAGAAGCAGTGATCCTATAAAGTACAGTCAGAGATGATATAACTGGATGCCTGTCATTATTAGCACTGGTGCAGTGCCCGTCAGGCCATTTGCTTTTCCTTCCGCAGCTTCGTCGTGAACGGCTTCCCCTCCGGACTGCACACAATACGAGATTGGGGCAACTCTAAACAGACTGTGGTAAAAGTGCTGACACAGCAAACAGTGTTTACCTGAGAGGAAACCGGAGGGTGGGTGCTACGCAGGGGCGGTTTTTCCTACAGGCGGTATAGGCGGCCGTCTAGGGCGCCATTCAGAGGGGGGCGCAAAAAAAAAAACATCTTTTTTTTGCTGGGCAGTTTTTTTTGCGCCCCCATCTATATCTCCAACCAATATTTTGACATTTAAAAAATAAATCTAACATTAGGGTAAAATGAGCCAAAAATCGAAAACGGAAGGGGTACGTACCTCCTTGGTGTTATCAGAACATGCTAGCACAGTGAGGCGTTTGGTTAGTGTGTGTTCAAGAACTTTGAAGAATTAGTGATTAATATGTGCCACAAGTTACCAACACCTTCTAAGATTGTTGTTTGCCAGCCATCAACAGAACAGAAAACAAAAAAACCATTATTTGCAGGCAACGAGGGAGTGAATGTGCACCGTTGATCAGGGGGGCGTGGCCGGAGCGTAGTTCAGCACAGACGTGACATTTTCTCAGGGATTTTGTTCTTTATTTAATGTTTGTTCATTGTTGCGATCGTTGTTCTGTTTATTTGAAAGAAATTCAGTCTTGCAGGGCAAAATAGCGTTTGAAAGTTGCAATTCCGTTTTCATTAATGCTCAGAATGGCCAATATTGCTCCTTTAATAACTTACCGTAATCACAATGAAGATGAAATACAGTATGAAAGAATGCAGTCAGAACAGCTAGTACAACACATTTAATAAAAAGGCTGTATGAAAAAGTTAGTTGCACTCTTTGTAACCCACTGATTGGCTCAGGGAGGAAAGACTTTTAATTGGCCAATCCAGGACCAGAGTCCTGATAAATATCCGGGTCAAGGGAGGTCACTTCTTGTTTTCGTGTGGGTGCAGCGAGAGTGTACCTCCATTACTTTTAAGTTAATTTTGTGTTGTAGTCTGTGTAATGTGCTGAGAATATTTTGTGTAAATGTTAGACCTCCATTTTGTTATATTACATGGTTTTATCCTTTTCCTTTGTATTTCCCTGACTGTCAGCGCTTTTGGTTACTGCTGTTAACATTTGTTTGTGTTTTGAATTAACTGTTTTCGTGTGGGTGCAGACAGCGGTCAGGTTTTTGAGATACCAACTTAGTATCCGAGGAAGATGGCGAGCTTCCCACGAGTTGGATGAATACAATGCCCACTGTGACAAAGTTTCTTTTTATTATAAATATGTTTACTTGATTCATTTTTATGTTCAGTAAAAGCCCTTAACCTCAACCATTTGATTTTGTGTTTTTTTACACACGACTTGAGCTCCATAGCCGAATCTGGAGACAACATTTTAGACATTAGAAAATAAATCTTGAAATTGAGCCACAGGTGACACTTTCATGGAGTAATGTATCATTGTTATTATTTTTAATGAACTTAGCAGTGGTCCTCAGTCTTATTTGGAATCTATCTTAAATTCTAGCCTGCAAAACTAAAAGCTACTCATGTTTCAAGCATCGGCCTATAATAGTAAAACAAGCACATTTAGTGCGAGAAGTTATTTCATCCATTTTTGGGTCTTTATGTGAGAATGTCTTAAAGAAATAAAGAGCTAAATTAATGTACATTTCTGAATTGGCTCATAATTGCCAATTGGACAATCCACACATTACAATAAACTGTCTGAGATAAACATTTAGCATCTTATGCTCACCAGACTAAATATATTTTCTTTGATGTTACAATGGTGACAGATTAATTTTTAATTTAGCTTTACACAATGAATGAAAACAATATTATTGACTTCTATGTGCTTGACAGAGATATAAATGTATGTTATGTTATTGCTTACCGTATCTTAAACTCAACAATCAGAGGAGCTTCCCGAACTCCGCGTTCCCACCCGAAGGTTGTGTTATGTGTTTGGGGAGTCTGATAAGGAAGTGATAATAAACCAGACGGAAGGAATATGTCAACTTGTCCTCAGTTCCACTTCTCCTTTGTTGTTGTGTGTGTGTGTGTAAAGCTTTCAATAAAAGGCTGGACCAAAGGGGTGCTCGATGGAATGTCTTGGAGGTCGTCGTGCTCGTAGCACGTGCGTCTGAGCTTCCCCTTTGGCCAAAGCTTTCAAAGATACTACGTTGTCTGTGATTCATTTCTCACCTCCTTGACCGTGAATATTTTACATGATATAGAGAGGAAATACCTATCATAACTTGGTGCCGTGACCCGGATCCCAACATACCCATCGGCTGGATTTTTCTTTTTCCTGCGGAGCCACTGACACCTGTGCAAGGCCCCGACTGATCATCGGATTAAGAGACCGCTCAGCAGTGGATAATAATTTCTGCAGAGAGGAGATCCAGTCGTGGATTGACGGGATCCGGCGGATCGGAAGACCGAGGGAGACTGACCCAGACAAAGTATGTATGGTTTTGCCCTTTTTGCGAGAAATAAAGGTTGATTCCGTAAAAATAAGGTTTTGCCCTTTTTGCGAGAAATAAAGGTTGACTACGCGTCGGGAAAATAAGGTTTTGCCCTTTAGAAATAAAGGTTGACTAGCGTCGTAAAAATAAGTGTGGTGAACTAATACATATTTGTGGGAGAACTATGTGTTTGTTTAGCGTTGTTTGTTTATATTTGTTTGTGAATGAATGCTGTGACTCTATTTGAATCAGCGTCGCCCGACCTGTTCAATTAGACAACCACAGATTTGGGTAAAGAAACGAGGAAATGTACTAATACTATACGATCACACCATAAACAATGGGTAATTCTCACGGAAAGCCTGAAGGCGAATTTTCAGGCGACGCATTGTTTATGTTCAAACAGGACTCAGATAGTGTAAAATATCTGAGAAAATGGAAAACAAAATACGGCTTTTCCGGCGAACTAAATGTTTTTGAGATAGAAACAATCTGTAAGACTCTAAAAACCATCGCCATAGAAAACAAAATACCTAGACTCAGCGAATCAAAACACCACGAACTAAAACAAGCAGAACAGTGGTTCCGAGCAGCAAAAGAGAGGGCACAAGCCCAAGTAAAAGAAAAATTATGGGCTACCAAGAAGTCTATTCAAGGCCGTTGCTATTTTGAGTCATGGGCAATGCCATGTCTCAACAGGAGGGATGGTATCTATGATAGAACAAAACTACTTAAAATTTTTTTGTAAAGCATGTGTGACATGCATCAAGCACAACCCTCAAAGAAACCTAATCATTCATGGACGACCCTACCGCCTACCACTAACTCACCCAGATTTAGAGCAAGTGGGTGAGAAAGAAACAATAGTGGAGTACATGAAGAAGACCATGATGGGGAGGAGTCAGGGAAGCAAATGTCTTGCCAGATTCACCTGTCTCCCCCATTATGTCTGTACAGGTCGGCGACTGGGTCTTCATCCGCGTCATCAAGAAAAAGACGTGGAGCGACGCTCGCTGGGAGGGACCATTCCAAGTCCTTCTGACGACTGCAACCGCTGTAAAGATAGCCGAGAGGACCACCTGGATACATCTTTCCCATTGCAAACTGTTCCGAAATCCCGGACCAGTGCCTGATCGAGGCGACCACGAGCAGAGGAAGACTGACTTCAAAGGGGGCTGTCAAAGACAGCCATCTCAACGTCAGTGAAGAAACCAACGATCCCTGCTCTTAGGTGTCGGCTCGGGTGATGGAGCGAGAGGTCCCGAGGAACTCAAACGAGAGGAGCAAGGGAGAAGGAGCGGAAAGAAGACCCTCCAGACCGCGTACACTCATATGTATGATGACATGGGAAGACCTGTCAATGCTCCCGTTTAAGAAAATATAACGTAAACTTTTGGTCTAAGCTTGTATGACATAATTGTGTAAAACTCCTCACAAGGAACGGACAATTATTGATGTGAAGCTGCTGACTAAAAAGTTTAATTCCCAAAGAGATTGGTGTGGTGTTACTAACAAATTATGTGTAAGAAAAAAAGAGAATAATCATGATTCTGCTTGGACTGCTTAACCCAAGGACGTAAATCACATGCTGCTTAGAAATTAGACAAATAAAATGAGTGCCCTTATTGACCATGTTTAAATAATAAGCAATAGCATAAACAGGAGGGAACTGACAGAGATATAAATGTATGTTATGTTATTGCTTACCGTATCTTAAACTCAACAATCAGAGGAGCTTCCCGAACTCCGCGTTCCCACCCGAAGGTTGTGTTATGTGTTTGGGGAGTCTGATAAGGAAGTGATAATAAACCAGACGGAAGGAATATGTCAACTTGTCCTCAGTTCCACTTCTCCTTTGTTGTTGTGTGTGTGTGTGATTAAGCTTTCAATAAAAGGCTGGACCAAAGGGGTGCTCGGCGGAATGTCTTGGAGGTCGTCGTGCTCGTAGCACGTGCGTCTGAGCTTCCCCTTTGGCCAAAGCTTTCAAAGATACTACGTTGTCTGTGATTCATTTCTCACCTCCTTGACCGTGAATATTTTACATGATATAGAGAGGAAAAAACCTATCAGTGCTGCAATGATTATTTACTGAATGAGCATCTTTGTGTGTGTTCAAGTCTTATTGGATAAATTCGGTTAAATTAGAAATTCCTTTATTAGTCCCACAGTGGGGAAATTGCAGGATCACATCAGCGGGTGAACATTAGAGCAGTAGTAAAAGATAAAAATACAATACAAAATAAAATGAAACTATTAAATATACAGAGGAATACAAAATATGAATACAAGGTAGTGATTAAAGTAGATTGTCAGTAGGTTAAAGTGTCCAGTATAACGTGTTTGTAGTGTTCTACTGCAGTGTGTTGTGCAGCCTGACAGCAGCAGGAAGGAAGGAGGTACTTGTGGTTCCTCTCCTTCAGACTCCAGGGAGGAATCAGCTGGTGGCTGAAGGAGCTGTGCAGAGCGTCCTGCACGGGGTGAAGACTCCAATCTATATTATATCCAATCATAAACATCGGGAGTATTGAGGAGGGTTTTGGGGTTGTGACCCTCAAGTGACCCCCCCCCAAATCACCACTCCCTCCCACCACACACACTCACACACACAAAAAGTAAGAAGAGGCAGAATTTGTGAGCCTGCTCTATATGACTCTATATGCAACACTTCATCAGCAATTAATGTAGCATGAAACGAGAGAGCGAAGAGCCGGGAGACTCAGCACTAAAGATAGTAGAAAGAAAGAAGAGAAGGGGGAGTGTGGCGGTGTGGGACCGACAATGTAAGAGGATCAGAGTAGGAAAGAGTAACAGAGAATGACAGATGTTACGCCAACCTTTGTCTACCGTACACTCAAATATTGGCTTAATGAGTTAGGCTGAAAAAGAGAAGCTGTCCCCATGATTGGTTGGCTGCACAGCCAAGGGGGAGGAGCTAGATGGGATTCATGAACAGCATGGCAACATGTGGTGGTCACCTCCACTACACATGTCTTTTAAACATGCAGATGGCAATGACAACAACAACATAACGAACTTAATATCAATTCCAAAAAGGCATCACATGACTGCCATTGATTTTGATTATCTTCTTTCCCTCCACGACTAGATCAGAATAGCACCTCCTAGTGTTATCTCTTCTCTTCATATTAGGGAATTTGAGACAAATTGATCATTTGAGAATCGAGATTCTGATCTTATAAAGTCCTGAATCGAATTACAACTTCTTAACATCGATTTTCTAAATTGCTTTTT
The DNA here is from genome assembly GCF_029220125.1 of Pseudoliparis swirei. NCBI lineage: Eukaryota > Metazoa > Chordata > Actinopteri > Perciformes > Liparidae > Pseudoliparis > Pseudoliparis swirei. The sequence goes on along the minus strand of NC_079406.1, from coordinate 14,184,922 downwards.
TCAACAAAATAACCTAGATATGCGACCGATGGACAGATATCCTACACATTAATACTGTCAAAGAAAACCAAATTTCATTGTGGAAAAAAAGACATTCAAATATGACAATTGATATTTCATTGTGAAAGGGGGGGGGGATACAGAATTTCTCATGGCTGGCTGCCTCACACAGCATGTTGGAGTCACAGCACATCACTGTCATTAAATGTAAATGAAATGTAGCATTAGGTCAAACTGAACAAGGACTAATAATAAACGTGTTCACAGAGACAGCGGCAACAACAGCAAGTGTTATGTTATATCATGTAAACAAACCCTGTACCTAACAGCTGTGGGCGTGAGGTCAGACTGGAGACCTGACCACTCAGAATATGGGTGAGCCAGCTGCCAGCTGCCACCTTCTTCAGGTTTTAGTAGTGAAATGAGGAGGTTTCGTGAAGATAGCGCCTCATTTCAACTTCAAAAGTCAGCCGTTCTTCGTCCATTGTTGCGCTTCCAAAGCAAGCAATATAAATACATAGAAACCAGGTGTGCGACCAAAGTGTAGCTCAAAAGGCGCCCCATGCTGCATTACCCAGCACAGCCAGTTAGAACATGTCAAACAATTAGTGTGGTTTGTTGAGAAATCGTGCATAACAGTTTAAAAGTATTATCAATTTTGGGAATTGGCAAGTTTCTAAAAAATAAAAAGGCAGCTAGTCTCCCGATTGCATTTAAAGGGCAACATTTACATTTGTTGGGATAACACAGACAATTGATTCTGAAATTAGCACCCCTTTTGTACTGAATCTAGAACCTATTCTTTAATTCGGAATCATGTCAATTACATAATCAATTTAGAATCAAATCGGGACCCTAAAACCAAAAGGTGAGAGCCAAAGGTTTACACTCCTTCATTCCCTCTGGTGGTGTCTAAGTGAATGAGATCATCTCTGCTGCAGACCTCTTATCCCTGCTGCTGCTCAGCAGCAATCTGTTACCTTTATATTACAGCTGGACAGCAACAGTGTTAATTCCACATATCTCCATTCCATGGGGTTAGTAAGCACAATAATTGACAGCTATGAAAATAATGCACATACTGCTACGATGGTTATTAACGCACACCTTTACATCCGTCACAGTTTGTTGCTCTCAATTTAAAACTGAGACGGACTTGGCTGCCACCAGTATAAAATAAATACATGCTGTTAAGTCCTTAAGCTTTCAAGCGGGAAATCACTTGAGGGAGTTAACTTGGAGATGTGTCAAAATCCGCTCTTGGATATAATCAATGAAAATGTAGTCCTGGGTGTGAAATGCAAAATCCACATAGGGGCCATACAAACACACATCCACACACACAAAAGAAAGAAGTTATAGCTAGTGGCAGCCCCTGAGAGACTGTCAGCGCGTGGCAAAGAAATGAGCGCTGATAGAAGATGACAATATGTAATCCTCGTCGAGGGACTCGGCTGAGACAGGCGCTCTCTGTCTCATACATACAGAGAGCTCACAGAGCCGAGGGCTGCCACACAGGCAGGCAACTAGGCATGTGATGCTTTTAAAGACAACATTATTACGCACTGATAGAGATGTAGATGCGGAGGTATTCCTTGCAAGTGAGGCACCTGCTTTTCAGCACTTAGGCAGTAAACAGCAGAACCCCTTGTCAACACTTCAGAGACAAGGAGGGAGCAAGTGGGACTGGAAGAAGAGAGAGAAGAGGGGACAGGTGAGCAGTAGAAAGCCGTCGAGAGGAAACAAGCAATGAGCTTTAGAGACAGACAACTTGTCCACCTCTTTGGGATCACGGTCGGGGTGTTTCATTAAACAGCAGGCTTTTTGTTTCCATACAGAGATTCTGACAAGAATCCCTGAAGAAGTAAGGGGGAAAGAAAAATTGGGAGAAGATGCCAAGCAATAGACATGGCTCAACGGGGATTTGTCATGTCAATGTAAATGTAATAAACACATAATGTTCATCAAGTGTCCTCTTTCTACCAATCCTTATCGTTTTACATGTCTAAGCTGCAGTGGCAGGAAGCCAAGCAAAGTAGCCCAGATGTGCTTCTCCCCAGCCACATCATCCAGCTCTTCAGAGCGAGGACTGAGGCCCTTCCAGGTAAAATGAGATATATGATCACGTTCAGGTTCAACCGAGGCCTCCTCTCTAGTCAGATAAGCCCAATACCTCCATAGGGTGGCATCCACCTCAGGTTCTTTCAGCTCATTTTTGATACGACTCTGAGATCCTTTTAGCTTTCTAAAACCCTTAAACTTCCCCTGTGTCACAGTTTCAGCTCCACACCCTCCTTACTCCCCGTCGTCAGTCTGACTTCCTTCACCTGTTCACACACCTGTCTTTGATCACTAAATCAAATCCCGATAGTCTCCTGCCTCACACACACACACCTTGCCAGATTGTTCTTCCTTTTCCATGTCAGACTCTCCAGCACTTGTTTCAAGACGGATTTCCTGTTGCCGACCCTGCCTGTCCCTGGTTAACCCGCTAGTCCGACTCCCCGAGAACCTACCAGCCCTTCGTCCTGTTGATACTCTGCCTGCCGTTTCTAGAGTGTGGAATATAAGTTCGAAGGATCCCTGGAGTCGAGGGTGCATTTGGGTCTACACACGAGTCGTTACTAGGGTTGGGTACCGAAACCCGGTGCCAATATGGTACCGGTTCCAATACAACCGGTATTACCCGGACCGAAACGCAACGCACATTTCGGTGCTTCTTTCCGGTGCCTGAGCCGATTGAAATTGAAAAAAACTATTGTTGTGAACTTCTCTGGTGACTCCGCCCTGTCAGCAGGTTACGAGCCTCTCATATTTAACTTTGACAGCGGAGGCATGCGCCGTGTGTGACGGCGTGAACCCGTGTGGAGCACACCAGCTTCAGGCAGGACGCGACGGGGAGGCCGATTATGACGAGCATCCTGAACTCAGATTAGTACCGTAACGTTGATTGCAAGTCTTGCATTCATAAAAGTAGGCCAAGAAATAATAAATTAGCCATTATAACCATGCTTAAGCTATCTCGTAGCTAGCGTTAGCTCGTAGCTAGCGCTAGCTACGAGCTACGAGCTAGCAGTCTGCTAGCAGATGTGTTGGTGTACAGCGGTCCCGGCTGTATACCCGGTGTTACCGGGAATATAATGACGGAGGAATAAAGACCGTGGGGCGTCACTTTGTTTCAGTGTAACTCTGGCTGTCAGAAGCAAAACTTTATTTGTCACGTGTCATCTTCAGTACCTCTGATTGGTTGTTCTCTTTGCCCAACAACACAGTGACAGGATTAACCCTATAAAGTCTGCACATGACAATACATATCACATCATATAATAGAGAACATATATTGTGTATGTTAACAGTCTGATATCCGTTGTTTGTCAGTGCTCCATGATAACGGCTTCTACAGGGAATATGGCCAAAGAGGTTTTTAATGTCCTCATTGTGCGTTTAAAAAAAAAAGTATCGGTTCAGGCACCGTTTAGGCACCGGTATCGTTTTAAAAGTACCGGTTTAGCACCGGTATCGGAAAAAACCCAAACGATACCCATCCCTAGTCGTTACACCCTGTGGTTGAGTACAGACACCCTGCGAAAGAAAATCATTTCAAGTGCTTGTATGTGCAATTTTATTATTTGGCTCTCAGCCCAAAACTCAATGTCACACTTCCTCTGACCCTCACTAGTGATCTCACAACTCGGCGGCAGAAGGATATGCCTTTAGACCTGGAGGTGCTGACCAACATCTTTAGCAATTCAGATTTTCACCAGACTGGATACTTTCCATTCTTCAGCTGTAGAGATGTGTTTCAGAGGAAAGAAATCCAATTACTTTCTAGCTTACAGGGGCACGCTGATATCCGTTTCTGCAAGCTGAATAACAATTATTTATTTCAACAATGTAAGTGTTTCCTGTGAATCTGAAATACTTACTTGACGTAATGAGGTATACTTGGAATAGAAGTGATATTTGAGGGTACACGTATGAGCCACTAACACAAATTGAGGACTGTCGTCGGCTGCATTACTTAAGTGATTGCATTCCTGTTGGTGATGAAAGTAGCAGATTGTGTCGTGTGATTTTAAATATTGGCGACATGACACCAAAGCAGATTTGGCATCAAGAAATAACTGTTGTTCTTTCACTTTCCAGTGTGTCTACAGGGAACTCGCAGACGTTAATACATCAATGTTCCCTTGCTACGTCAGACGGACACATTGTTTCTCAGGGCATTTCATCACCTTGCTAGAGGTGGTTGAACACATCTAGATGACATGAGGGAGTAGCTTCCTTCTCCTCTCCTCTTTTGTTAAGTGCCAGCCTCTAACAAACACTGAATACGTCTCATACCGACTGCCTCCTCCACACGGCAAATGGGAAAAATATACACCACATTGCCACATCTCTACGATTAATAAGTTGAAAGACGTATAAAATAGTTTTTAAAATGGAATAATATTAAAAAACATGAACAATGGTAGCTGCTGACTGAGTGTAGCTACATGGTAAGCACAGGTCCTTTCTCCCAGCCCAATTTCATCCTGAACAGTAGCATGGTTGGGCATACTCTTGGTTTGAGTAATGTGATTTCAGATGTGTGTGTGTCTGTTTTGGTTTGAAATGGATCATTCCTCTTGAGGGACGCCGCCTCTGTTGCCCCTGCAACTTTGCCACAGACCATGAGCATCAAGGTGAGCTGGGTTACAGCGGATCAATACTCGGAGCACATTGAAACTCAAATTGATGTGGATCTTTGATTTTCCTTGACTCCCCCCGTCCCTTTGCCAGCGGGCCATCCCAGCCAGTTGCTTGTAGACATGGATTTTCTTTGAGGACGCCTTCTTGACTGCTGCTCGAGGCTCATTAAGCCAATGCCCTTCACTGAATGCAGCTGTCCTGTATATTTGCATTTAGATCACTGCAGAGACGTGCGTATACATGTTTTTTAAGGGATTACAAACAATATCAATGGCTCACATTTAACAGTAAATACCCCATATCCATAATAGTGCACGTACAGTATATGCTTAAACTGTTGAAAATATTATAATAATCTAACAACGTAAATCTGTTTATAAAACCAAATCACATGAGTCAGTTCACTTGGTCTTTTTATATTTACTTATTATTGGTTACGAACAGATTTTATGAATAAAGGCCTTCTCCATATGACTGTACGCCATGTACAGTAGTAATAGTCAACTACTATAGGTGCCATTAAAGTTGGTGTGTTTAATTACATTTTCTAACTGCTAATAAAATCCCTAGTGCACCAAGGTACTTAAAGGAAATCTAGCCCTCCCATTATGCACCAGGTCAGCCTTAGCCCGGGCGTAACCAGATGCTCTCAGCGGAATCATTATCCGATGCTCCAGTCACATCAGCCAGCTCTCCTCAATGAGGAGCAGCAGCAACTCGGTTGTAACCTCCCCGATGCAGAGCTCCTCATCCTGTCAGGACACGTTAGGACATACCGAGCAACCTCTTTTCAGCCTCTTGTGCATGTGGTCTCTTTTATTTTCACAAGTTAGAGCCACGTTTCATCACTCCAATTCTTGCCCATTCCCCCCGGATCAATTTCTTTGGCCCTCTTACAGTTGGCATGCCATGGTTAACAGAGAGAGACACTTGGGGGAAAAGGTAGCTGGAGCTCACAGCAGACGCCATGTTTTGATACATTGGTACTCTTCCATTCATCCTTAAAAAAATTCATTTCTGACTGAGTCTCTTGGTTGTAAAGCTCAGCCAACCAGTCACGTTGCAGTCTACATCCGTGTCTGTCAGAAATGTCATCTCTTTTGTGTGACAGCCCTAATTAGCATATCGTTCATTATGATTATGGCTCAATTATGTTGACCTTTGACCATCAGATTAGTATCAGTTCATTGACTAAGTGGATGTGGGGAATGTGAAGAAATTAAAACATGTTGTTCTTGAGTAATCAGGTTCAGTAGAATGGGACGAAAATAAGGTCACTGTGCCCCTGACCTTTGACCAACATCAGATCAGATCACCATTGAGTCAAGGTTGACATTTGTGTGAATTTGAAGAAATTCCCTTTTGGAGTTACCCAACAGTATCCCGTTTAAGTTCCTGACGTAAGAGGAGGACTTTTTGGATCCTTAAATTCTGTCAAAGCTGATTCTGATACGTGTTATCTAAAGGATTAATCACCGATTAATCGAATACAACACAAAGCAAGATTGCAGTGTGGTCATTTAAATTCTGTTATTTTGGAAGCAAAGTTTACTTTTGTGTTGACGATGTGTCTGAACTACAGGGTAAAAACATCAGTTACTTCTTTCAATCTGGAGGAAAAAAAGCATTTCTCAACTTCCAATAAGCTTAAACTTGAAAAATGGACCGTTTCTTTGTCCCAGACTGTGTGTATGTGTTTCTTTGCTGGCAGCGCCGTTGTGAATACTATGCTGTCTGGCTCGAAATGTGGCAGCTGTGATTTGTAACTGCCTCTCTTTTTCTCTGTGGCTCAGTCTCAGTTTCATTTCATCACAGTTTTATATTTACTTGGCCATTCACCAAAGAGCTAAAAACCATTGATAAAACCATTTGAACGCATCCGTGGAGTTCAAAAGGCACAACACTTCCTATTAAACTACTTTACACACCAATGTTTTACTAAAGTTGTTTTGATACCTGGATCCGAAACGCCTCCGATTGCAAACTAATGCTGGATTGGGTAACAACGGTTATGCGAGTCAATACACTGATATAATATCACGTTATTATGTCATTTATCAGCTCTTTTACGCTACATAGAAACAACATGTGTCACTCGCTACCCGAGACGTACATCCTGCCTGATGAGTACTGCACATTTGCAACTCCAACAGAAATGAGAAAGAAGTGAGATGGCTCACCCCTCGGTATCGGCCTATACTTAATGTATCGTATTCCCCTGTATCGGGAAGGGGAAAAAAGTGTTGCAACATCTCTACTTTTGACCATTGAGCTGTGTCTGGTGAATCCACTGGAGCACTTTACTGTAGTTGAGTCACAAACACACAGACACTGTAGCTGAAGACATTCTTGAAAAGCAACCCTGATGCACACAGTTTGAAATTACACAAATACTGTCTGACCAGCCAGAGACAGTTACATCTTGTGATTGTAGATTCTGTTCCACTGAGTTCCTCCCTCCGGCCAAGCTCTGTGTCTGAAGAGTGAATCTGTGATTTATCCCTGGGAGCATCTGTGCAGCAGACACACACACACACACACACACACAGAGAAGCAGACAGTAGTGAGAAGCTGACTGTGATTGATATTGTTTACATAACAAACATGTATGTCAAAGAATCCTGCTCCATCTTCACGTCTCATTAGCGTGTTGCCTGTGATGCTTGTCACAACAACAGAATAGCTATCCTCCTGTCATTTCAGAACCGGAGTAAGAGAAGAAAAAAAGATCCTCCTGATGAGGCTTTCAAGATGGATGAGAAAAAGTCAGCAACCTTCAGACAGGTCTACCGTGCTGCTTCAGCACCACTTTGAGTTTTGTCAATTGTAAGAAAGATGTCACGTGACTTGTTTTTGTTATAGAAGATCAGAAAGTCACGAAGCTGTGGGTGCAGCTATGTTAGTCTCTGGTTGAGGGATGTCAAATCAGGAAGCGTCCATCCTTTGACTGACAGGCTGTCCGTTTAAGTAGGCGCTGTTGATGTTATTGATTGTTCACAGTGCCTCTCTAAACCTCCGACGTTAAACCCTCAGAGAGGCGTGATGCAGCCAACACAAATCTGCATTTCCAGCAGGGCCTCTGGAAGTGGTATCAAGCTCTTCTGTGACCCCGACTACATCACTAGAGGGTTTCTGATATCTGAATCTAAAGATTGTACAAGAAGCTTCTCTGGGGATTAAACGGGACTGCAAAGCTCCCCGAGCCCTCTTTACAAATGTCCTGCTGTTAGAAGATGGCAGGCTCAAAAAAGAACATAGAGAGTGTTGAGTATTCTGAAACTGGGCACTTCGCAGATGATGGAAAACAGGCTTCTGGACGCGCGTGAATTAAGTTATCAACATTTAATGGCAGGAAGTGTAGAACAAACATTCAAGGCTCACGATCGTGATCTTCATCGGCTCCCGGCTCCTCCGTCCCCTCAGCCTTGCGGCCTCGGAGCTTACCTGTTGAAGAGACCCGATTTCTCTTATCCACGGAGATTTATACTCCGTCACCGGCCCGGTCAAAACGTCACTTCCGGTTCCGTCGCATTTTCACAATAAGAGTCCCGTCTTGTTATTGTCCTCATTAAAGTCACTTTCACAATAAAAGTCCCTTGTTATTGTAAGTCACTTGACGGAATTCAACCGGCCTCGTCAATCTATCATACTAACATACAGTCACTCTCATGCAATATTCATTAATTCTTGCCATTTACATTTGCATAGAGTAAACATTACCCCTATGCTTCATAATACATTAATAACAATATCAATATTCTCCCTAATATTTTCTATTATAATATCTTTCTATATGTATTAATTTAAAACATAAGACCTCTGCAGATGTTATCAAAATAAATTACAACTTAACGAAAATCGGCATGTCAAATCAGGAAGCGTCCATCCTTTGACTGACAGGCTGTCTGTTTAAGTAGGCGCTGTTGATGTTATTGATTATTCACAGTGCCTCTCTAAACCTCCGACGTTAAACCCTCAGAGAGGCGTGAAGCAGCCAACACAAATCTGCATTTCCAGCAGGGCCTCTGGAAGTGGTATCAAGCTCTTCTGTGACCCCGACTACATCACGAGAGGGTTTCTGACATCTGAATCTAAAGATTGTACAAGAAGCTTCTCTGGGGATTAAACGGGACTGCAAAGCTCCCCGAGCCCTCTTTACAAATGTCTTGCTGTTAGAAGATGGCAGGCTCAAAAAAGAACATAGAGAGGCAACGTTTTTACTGAAACTGCCTCCATTTAAATGGAAGCAACAAGGGCGAAGCATACAGACCGAACGGCTAAGCGTCTGTGACGACTGACCGGTGAGAAGCAGCTGGAGAAACTACACCGGCCCAGAGCTGAAGGTCCTGATGGCATCAGACCCAGGGTCCTAAAGGCCTGCGCCACCCAGCTGTGTGGGGTCCTGCAGCCAGCCTGGGGAAGTCCCGGTGTCCCTGTCCCAGTCCCCTCAACACCAGCCTCAACCTATGTGAGGCTGGTCCACCTCCGCCGCAGGGTTGACCCTACCAGCCTAGTGGCCATCATCTACCTGTCGCACCTGGATGGAACCGGTGTCTCTGTGAGAGTCACTTTGACTTCTCCAGTGCATTTAACACCATCCAGCCACTGCTGCTGAGTGAGAAGCTGCGGGCCCACCATCTCCTGGATCACTGAACCTCACAGGCAATGGGCCGGTCTGGAACGTGGTCAGTGATGTTGAGCCCAGGGAACTGTTCTGTCTCCTTCCTTCACCCTGTACAGTGACTTCCAGTACATGCCATCTGCAGAATGATGATTCTGCAGTGGTCGTGTATTAGGAGGAGTACATGGTGAGTGGGCGAAGACCAGAGATGGTGGTGGAACTGAGTGTCCTGGGAGTGAGCGTGGACATGGTGGAGGAGTACAAGTACCTGGGCGTCTCCATCGGCAAGACTGAACTGGAAGGCCAACATCAACGCTGAAGGGGATTCCTTCCAACGTGTGCAGCAAGATGCTGGTTATTCTACTCGGTTGTCGCCAGTGCTGCACTTTGCCATTGTCTGCTGGGGAGCAGCATCGAGCCGTGACACCAGCCTTAACAAACTAGGAGGCTGGCTCCATCATCGGCTGCCAGCTGGAGCACCTGGCACCTGGTGGTGGAGAGGAGGACGTTGAAGAAACTGGTGTCCATATTGGACAACCGGACCACCTCTCCACCACCTCCTACAGGGACAGAGGAGTACTTTTCCAGACGTCTCCTCCTCCCGCTGCACAAGGAGAGATACAGATACATTGCCGGCGGCGAGGCTCTACAACAGTTCACCTCTTGCCAGATCACCTAACCTTCTTATATTTTGTGTTTTTTTTATTTTTTTATTCTTGTGTGTTGCTGCTACTGACTCGACAAATTTCCCCTTGGGGATTAATAAAGTATATATCTATCTATCTATCTATCTAAAGACGTCCAACTCGTGAGCTTTTCGAGTGACGACCTGGAGAGTTACGTTCTCATGACAGGTCTTATTTTTCAGATTTCATATCCAGCAGCAACTTTAGCTTTCCACATTTGGTTTTGTGTTTTTGGCCAGCAATAATACAGTGTCAGTCTCCCTCATGCTAACTCTTCCTGTCTGCCATTAGACGGCGGCAGGTAGCGCACAGCAGGTTAATCAGAGCTCGTTTGCTGGAAATGGCTCCTGCTGGTTTAGGGGTTGTGTCATGGTCCCTGCTGTGCCTCTCTCTCCTCCTAGTATTCTGCCTGTGTGTTCCTTTAGTGTGTTTCCCATTGGTCTCCAGTTTGTCCTGTGTGTGTGTGTGTGTGTGTGTGTGTGTGTGTGTGTGTGTGTCTGCCTGAGCGTGGCCTTCCCTCCCCCTCCTGCTGCCAATTAACCTGGACCTGAACATTTCACCCATCAAGCCCCAAAGTTTATCTTCCCCATCTCCCTCCACTCCTCACCAGATTGTCAGTCTTCTCACTCTGAACTACTTCTGCAGCCCAACGTGATTCCTGACTAATTGTTTGTTTCGACCTTCTGTCTAACCTGTGCTTCCCTCAGCCCCGCTGCTTCCCCTCGGAACCCCCTGGTCTCAGCCTCGCCGACCACCAGTCCTGACGGATTCTTCCTGTCGGGCTCATATTGGACGCCTATCCCCGATCATTTACCTTTTCCAACTCTGGTTCAGTTAAATGAAGATAACTGTGACTTACTTCATTGTTCTTGCTCTTGGGTCCAGCCCCACACTACCATGACAGGTTGAAAGGTGAAAAGGTCCTCAGCCAATCAGAGGAGATACAGTATATCTATTTTTAGAAGGGCCATTGCAGTCCCTTTGATGTTAAATTAGTGGCAGGAGAAAGATAAGAGGTAGCGTGGACAGTTGAAAACCGTTGGCTGTCGAGGTGGTGCCCAGCGAATAATGTGGGCTACGTAGACAACTGGAAGGCTTTCTGGGGAAAGCCTGATCTGATGAGGAGAGACGGCATCCATCCCACGTTGGACGGAGCGCGTCTCGTTTCTGCAAACATAACCAAGTTGATCAACGGACAGCCATATCTGTGACAACGCAGGGTTAATGTCATGAAGCAGAAACAGAGTAGCCCCTGTCATCCCTGTCACCCAGTGTCCCCCATAGCACATCCCTCCCCCGGGGCATCCGCCCCCTCTCACCCAGTCCCTCCCAGAGCTCCATAGACACTGTGTCTGTCCCACGGCCACTTAAACCTAAATTAATTCTATCAAAAGAAAGCAGAAGAGGAGTCGTACACAACAACCTTATTCAAGTTAACACCATTATTTCAGCAGTGCAACAAAACAGGACTATTAAATGTGGTCTCCTAAATATTAGATCTCTGTCATCTAAAGCTGTGTTACTAAATGATTTAATATCAGATAATCACATTGATTTATGTTGTCTCACTGAAACCTGGCTGAGCCATGAAGAATATGTCTGCCTAAATGAATCGACTCCTCCAAGTCATATTAATACTAGTGCTGTGAAAAATAACGCGTTAACTCAGTTAATCCAATTACAGGTTTAACTAGTTTTTTTTTTTTTACGCATTTAACGCATGCGCAGAATGAGCTTCCAATCCGTCTGTTGTTGGTCGTTGGGACGAAAAAAAAGTCACTTGCAAAATGAGCTTCCAATACACCACTTCAATCTGAACTCTGTCCGCTCTCATGCAGACGGTCTGTTCATCGGTAATGATCCTTCCGCAGGTTCACCTACGGAAACCTTGTTACGACTTTTACTTCCTGTAGATCAGGGTCTCAACACGTCGATCGCGACCTGCCAGTCGATCGCGGCGTAGTGTCGGTAGATCGCATGACAGTAAAAGATTGGCCCGCCCTGACATGTTCTCTATAGCACGTCTTTGTTCTTTTATTAAACTAAACGTCTGTTGTTGATCGTATCTCCACAGCAGCATGTCATTTCTGTCTCTTCGCGTTGCGTTAACACTTATCGATCTCCGTCTGGCGCGCCACAGAGCTCCGTCGGCGCATCGGGACCGAGCAAAAAAAGTCACTTGTCAATCTGTCCACCTTTAGATTGTATCATGGTGGAGTTAATGGTTGACAAACAAGAGAAAAATGCTCTGTTTAACCCTCCTGTTACCTTTACATTTACTAACATATTTTACCCTCGCAGTCAATTTGACCCCAGCAATTAAAACCTGCAGAAAATTATTAGAATTAATATTGTTTCCCAAGTTTAAGTGTGAGGTACTTTATGTTTGTTTGTTGACTACCTAAATAGCCCTTTAAATAAATAAAAATTGATATTTCTGATATGTTTGACACAGTGAACAGCCTGGGGTCAAATTGACCCCAAAGAACACCGACATTAAACATTGAATGGGGTCAAATTGACCCGAAAGGTAACAGGAGGGTTAAACATTCTGTTTAGGATGAAGATGTATTAATGTTCCATATGGAAGAAAACTGCTAAATAACTGCTGAGTTGCAGCACCATTGTATAGAAGAATGTATAAATGTATATATCCGTCTTTTGTCATAAATCTCTATGTTCTCACAAAATATACCGAGAATATCGGTAATATGTGATTAATCATGATTAATCCACAAAAACCTGTGATTAACCCGATTAAAAATTTTAATCGTTTCACAGCCCTAATTAATACTCACATTCCTCGAGGCACCGGTCGAGGAGGTGGAGTAGCAGCCATCTTTGAATCGAGCCTATTAATTAATCCTAAACCAAAATTACACTACACCTCATTTGAAAGCCTTGTTCTTAGTCTTTCACATCCAACCTGGAAAACACTACAGCCAATTCTATTTGTGATTCTGTACCGGCCACCAGGTCCATATACAGAGTTTATATCTGAATTCTCAGAATTTATATCAAGTTTGGTTCTTAAAACTGATAAAGTTATTATTGTAGGAGATTTTAATATCCATGTGGATGTTGATAATGATTGCCTAGGTGCTGCATTCATCTCATTGTTGGACTCGATTGGCTTCTGCCAGAGAGTACAGAAACCCACTCATAGCTTTGGCCACACGCTTGATCTTGTTCTTACTTATGGCGTTGACATTGAGCGTTTGAAGGTCTTCCCACAGAATCATCTTCTGTCAGACCACAACCTCATAACTTTTGAATTTATACTACCGGAGTGTACTCCGTTAGTCAAAAGTTTCTACACCAGATGTCTAACTGACAGTGCTGTGGCTAAATTTAAAGAAGCGATTCCTTCTGTATTTGATTCGATACCACGTCTCAATATAACAGAGGACTCCTGGTCTAACTTTAGTCCGTCCCAGATTGATCATCTTGTTGACAGTGCCATAGGCTCTCTGAGAATGACACTGGACTCGATAGCCCCTCTGAAGAAGAAGACAGTGAGGAAGAGGAGGTTTGCTCCCTGGTATAACCCTCAGACCCGCAAACTAAAGCAAACGTCACGAAAGCTTGAAAGCATATGGCGTTCAACTAATCTGGAAGAATCCCGCTTAGTTTGGCGAGATAGTCTTAAAACTTACAAGAAGGCCCTCCGTAATGCCAGAGCTGCCTATTACTCATCAGTAATAGAGAAAAATAAGAACAACCCCAGGTTTCTCTTCAGCTCTGTAGCCAGGCTGACAGAGTCACAGCTCTGTGGAGCCGAGTATTCCTATAGACCTCAGTGGTAATGACTTTATGAACTTCTTTAATGAAAAGATGTTAACTATTAGGGACAAGATTAATAATCTCTTGCCCTTAACCAGTTCCAATCTGTCCTCAAGTGGAATGGCCTTGGAAACCGCTGTATGCCCTGGTGTATATTTGGAGGGCTTTTCTCCCATCAACCGTGACCAATTATCTTCAACGGTTTCTACTTCTAACACGTCTACCTGTCTCTTGGACCCCATCCCGACGAGGCTGCTTAAAGACGTTTTGCCTTTAATTGGCAGCTCTCTATTAGATATTATCAATGTGTCTCTGCTAACAGGCCACGTACCACACTCCTTCAAAGTGGCTGTTATTAAACCTCTCCTGAAGAAGCCCACTCTGGATCCAGAGGTGTTGGCTAACTACAGACCGATCTCTAACCTCCCTTTCCTCTCCAAGATCCTTGAGAAAGTGGTCGCAAATCAGTTGTGCGTCTTTCTACATCATAATAGTTTATTTGAGAAATTTCAATCAGGATTTAGAAAACACCACAGCACCGAGACAGCACTGGTGAAAATTACAAATGACCTCTTAATGGCAGCAGATAAAGGACTCCTCTCTGTCCTGGTCTTGTTAGACCTAAGTGCTGCATTCGACACCATTGACCATGACATCCTATTACAGAGACTGGAGCAGTCGATTGGCATTTCAGGCACGGCACTAATTTGGTTTAAATCCTATTTATCAGATCGATGTCAGTTTGTATTTGTAAACGATGACGCCTCGATAACCACCAACGTTAATCACGGAGTTCCACAAGGTTCTGTGCTTGTGTAACAAGTGTAAATGCTATTGTTGATGATCTGTTGTTATTTTGAATGGTGATTTGTCCATGTATTATTGTATCTATTTGTGTTGAGGGTTGATTGGAAATTGTTTTGTCTGTCATCTGCTGAGTAGCCTGATCAGATATCTGGGGTCGATTGCTTTTGGTGCGCCTGGATACTCAGGGGGATTTCGCGGTGTTTTCCTCATTCTAGTAAAGCAGCTTGCTGTGGAAACACCACAATATCACTCATGTGATTATTTCTCCCCTTATTCAGGGGCGTAACATTTTGGAGGCACCGCTGGGATTGCTCCTTAGACGTTTGGTGTCTACGACCAGGCAACTAAACCCTGAGGCAGCTAAATCCCCCCATTAAATAACCCAGGCGCAGTGTGAAAGGTGTTGCTGTTCGAGTAGAGCTAGAAGCTGTGGACCGAGTACATGTCACCGAGACCAGTCAAGATCATCGAGGACATCAACGAACATCCACTTCGTAGTCAACTCCTGCACAGTAAGCGTTTCTACTGACCTGTGAACATGATGGCGTTGGAAGACCTACAGGAGGAGATAGCGATAAAGCTACATACACTCACAAAAGACGATTTGCTGGCAGTGTGTGATTTCCTACATATTATTGGTGAGCAGAGAGCGAGGATTGAAGGGAAATCACGCATGTCTGTTGTGACGCACATTATGAAATACCTGGACAGAGAAGAGCTGTCAGAGCTGGAAGATGAAGGTATGTCAGAACTGTTACTCCTAAATGATCACATCGCAGATCTAACCACTGACACAGGTCCTGAAACACCACAGGCTGAGGAAGCTGTGTTAACAGCAGCGACAAAGACGAACAAAGACGAAAAAAGAACGTCCGAGCAGCATACCAAGGGACGAGTGGAGCCGCTCTCCGCTACCTCTCGGGATCCTGAGACGCAGTACCAGTCCCAACCGACCATCAGTCCGCAGTGCAGTGTGCAGCCGAGTACAGGTTGGCGCAAAGATTTCAAGATCGCAGGGCAAATTGGCGAACTAGGTCAGAAGGAGAAACTGACTTTTTCCAGCCTTGCTCATCAGATTGAGAATGGACTTAACAGAAATTATCCTGAAATAGAGATAGTAGATGCTGTACTTAGATCTATTTCCCCCGGCTCACAGTTACGCAGCTATTTGGAAGGAAAACCTCACTTGACACTCTCTACACTTAGACGTATCCTGCGCTCACACTTCCAAGAAAAAAGTGCCACTGAACTTTACAAACAGTTAGCTGCAGAAGCACAAAACAGCAAAGAAAGCCCCCAGAGTTTCCTCATGCGAGTTTTAGATCTGAAGCAGAAAGTGCTGTTTGCTTCCCAGGAGTCAGAATCCGGACTGAAGTATGACCCAACCTTAGTTCAGCGCATGTGTCTGCACACATTACTCACTGGACTCCAAAACGACAGTATCAGGATAGACATGCAGCCCCTCTTACTAGATTCTGAAACCGCAGATGAGCTTTTGCTACTGAGCTGGAAAGGAGAAACAAAAATAAGTTCACCACCCCACAGTCAGCTACAAGTGCAAGTGTAGTGCAATCAGACAATGTACTAACTGGTAAGTGCCCAGAGAAGGAAGCCCAAACTAAGGTCTCTCCTGAACTGCTGACTGAAATACAGGCGCTTCGGACAGGTGTAGCTTCTTTACAGGGCCTCAGCGCAGAAATAGCTCAGATTAAAGAAAGCTTACAGCAGCCTCGGTTTCAGCCACGGCCCGATGTCCCACCACCAGTTTTCCCGGATAGAGATCCACAGACATCTGCTTCACCACAGCGGTTTTACAATCAGTACAGTCAGCCTCAGTATGGACCAAGTTACTTTGCCAACCGTGTTACACGTGCTCCACGGAGATGTTTTGCCTGCCAGCAGACCGGACTGAATGAACCTTGTATGCACTGCTACCGATGCGGAAGTGGAGAGCATTTTCAAGCTGGATGTAAACACAGAGGTGCCAGACAACCTGAGAGGGTCCCTTTAAACCGGGGACTGGTCAACACCGAGGGACGGGTGTTAACCATAGCCGGTGAGGAGTCCCAGAAATGTTTAAACTGTGGCTGTGCTGCTTCACCTGGCAGACTGAAACAATGCTCATTCTGTAAAGAAACCCTGTACTGTTCCAAAACATGTCAACAACAAAACTGGGCTGAACATAGGAAGAAATGTACCCACATGTCAAGCTACTGTGAAAAATCTTCCGGCAAAGGGAAAAAGGCCAATGATCCACCGCTGTCAACTCGAGCTGGCCACGCCCACAAAGTCACCTCACTAGTTGGTAGGCAGTGTCTTGTTGAATGTCACCTGAATAACTACCACGTTCAAGCTCTATGGGACACAGGTTCTCAGGTATCCATAATCGATGAAAGATGGAAAGAGAAACACTTACCAACAACAAAGCTGAGAGATGTTTCAGAGATCTTGGACTCACCTAATGATCTGACATTGACTGCTGCAAATGGAACTGAAATGCCTTATTTGGGATGGGTTGAAATGACTTTTAGGCTAGCTTCTGAAACTGACAAAGCTGAAAAACTGATCATTCCAGTGCTTGTGATGAAAGGTTGGCACCTGTCTCGTCCCATCATAGGCTTCAATGTTATCGAACACATCCTGGTAAAGACTGAAAAGACAAAACAGTACAACACAGTGAGGAAAGCTTTCCCAAGTCTCAAAAGAAACAAGGTAAAAGCCTTCATACGAGCTGTAAGCGCGGAGCAATCAAGTGAGTATGCAGTAAAAACAAAGAGGGAAGAGGTTGCAGTTTCAAAACGCAGTTTCATCCAAATTAACTGTTGTGTAGCTGCGCAGCCCTTTAAAGAGGACATGACCATGCTGTTCCAGCCAGACCTGAACCCCGAGTGGCCAGATGGTCTTGAGTTTTACGACACACTAGTGAAAGTCAGGAAAGGTGTGCTTCCAGTTATTACTGTTGATGTTTCTAACACGACAGACCACGACATAACTTTGCCAGGACGTACTTCAATCGGTATTGTAGAGAACATTATGACGGTCCTGCCCACTCAGATCTTTGAGAAGAGTGAAATACAAGCCACAGTGAATCACACTAGTATGAAACCTACAAGTCATGACAGTGAGCAGTGGGATCCACCTGTGGATCTAAGTCACCTCAGAGAGGATCAGAGAGCAACAGTGAAACAGATGCTTCGAGAAGAGTGCCACTCCTTCTCCAGATCGGATGATGACATTGGCTATATCGACAAATTGCAGATGTCCATTTCTCTCAAAGACACTGAACCAGTCAAGCGCTCATACATATCTGTGCCTAGCCCACTCTATCAGGAAATGAAAGATTACCTTCATGATCTAATCGCACATGGCTGGGTCAGAAAGTCAAAATCATCATACTCCTCACCAGTTGTGTGCGTCAGGAAAAAAGATGGCACCCTACGGTTGTGCATAGATTATAGAGACTTGAACAGGAAGACCCATCCAGATCGCCAGCCTATCCCCAGAGTTCAGGATATCATGAACAGTCTAGGTGGAAAATCTTGGTTTTCCCTCCTAGATCAAGGTAAAGCTTACCATCAGGGATTCATAGATAGATAGATAGATATATACTTTATTAATCCCCAAGGGGAAATTTGTCGAGTCAGTAGCAGTAACACACAAGAATAAAAAAACAAAACACAAAATATAAGAAGGGTTAGGGTGATCTGGCAAGAGGTGAACTGTTGTAGAGCCTCATAGCCGTCGGCAGGAATGTTCTCCTGTATCTCTCCTTGTGGCAGCGGAGCGTGAGGAGACGTCTGGAGAAAGTACTCCTCTGTCCCTGTAGGAGGTGGTGGAGAGGGTGGTCCGGGTTGTCCAATATGGACACCAGTTTCTTCAACGACCTCCTCTCCACCACCTGTTCCAGGTGCTCCAGCTGGCAGCCGATGATGGAGCCAGCCTTCCTAACCAGTTTGTTAAGACGGCTGGTGTCACCGGCTCCCATGCTGCTCCCCGAGCAGACAATGGCAAAGTGCAGCACACTGGCGACAACCGACTGGTAGAATAACTCCAGCATCTTGCTGCACACGTTGAAGGATCGAAGCTTTCTCAGGAAAAAGAGACGACTCATCACCTTCTTGTACACAGCGTTGATGTTGGCCTTCCAGTTCAGTCGGCTGTCGATGGAGACGCCCAGGTACTTGTACTCCTCCACCATGTCCACGTCCACTCCCAGGACACTCAGAGGTGTAGGAGCTGTCGCCTTCCTCCTGAAGTCCACCACCATCTCTCTGGTCTTGGCCACGTTCAGCCGCAGGTGGTTCTCATCGCCCACTTTACAAAGTCACTCACCACTGCCCTGTACTCCTCCTCCCGTCCATCCCTAATACACCCGACCACTGCAGAATCATCAGAGTACTTCTGCAGATGGCATGACTCCGTGTTGTACTGGAAGTCACTGGTGTACAGGGTGAAGAGGAAGGAGACAGAACAGTTCCTGTGGGGCTCCAACATCACTGACCACCGTTCCAGACAGCACACGCCCATTCTGACAAACTGTGGTCTGCCTGTGAGGTAGTCAGTGATCCAGGAGATGGTGGACGGCCCACACGGCCACCAGCTTCTCACTCAGCAGCAGTGGCTGGATGGTGTTAAATGCACTGGAGAAGTCAAAGAAAGTGACTCTCACAGAGACATCGGTTCCATCCAGGTGCGACTGAGCTCGTTGCAGCAGGTAGATGATGGCGCGTCCACTCCCACATGAGGCTGGTAAGCAAATTGCAGAGGGTCCAACGATGATTTCACCTGCGGCCGGAGGTGGGCCAAGACCAGCCTCTCCAGCACCTTCATCACATGGGAGGTGAGGCGACCGGTGGGTAGTCGTTGAGGCCAGATGGTGCTGACTTCTTTGGGACAGGGACCAGGCACGACGTCTTCCACAGCACCGGGACTTCCCCCAGCCTCAGGCTGAGGTTGAAGAGGCGCTGCAGGACACCAGACAGCTGGGTGGTGCAGGTCTTTAGGACCCTGGGGCTGATGCCATCAGGACCTTCAGCTCTGCGCTGGTGTAGTTTCTCCAGCTGTCTTCTCACCTGGTCAGTCGTCACAGAGAGAGGGGAGGTGGAGGAGCCCATTGTTATTGAGGGCTCGGTGGATGTGCAGCTCAGCAGGGGGACAGAGGGGAGGGGGTGGTTGGGAGGTGTGATGTGTGGAGGAGAGGGGGGAGGGCTGTGAACTGAACCTATTGAAAAAACAGTTCAGCTCGTTGGCCCTCTCCAGGAGCCCCTGGCTGTCTCCTCCCACCTTGAAGCCAGTTATCTGCTTCATGCCAGACCACACCTCCCTTGTGTTGTTCAGCTGGAGTTTGGCCTCCAGCTTCCTCCTGTAGGAGTCCTTGCCTCCCTGAGCTTCACCTTTAGGTTGCGCTGGGCTTTCCTCAGCTCATCCCTGTCTCCAGACCTGAAAGCAGCTTTCTTCATGTTAAGAAGCGCCTTCAGGTCCCTGGTGATCCAGGGCTTGTTGTTGGGGAAGCAGCGCACAGTCCGTGATGGGATGGTGGTGTGTTCACAGAACTTGATGTATTCCGTGATGCAGTCGGTCATACTGTTGATGTCCTCACACAGCACATCCCAGTCCGTTGACTCGAAGCAGTCCTGTAGGCGTCGTTAGCCTCCAGAGACCACCTCCTCACAGTCCTGGTGGTCACCGCAGCCTCTTCACCAGAGGAACATACCTGGGTGTCAGCCGGACCAGGTCATGATCAGACCTGCCGAGGGGAAGGGCAGTGGCGCTGTATGCGTCCTTAGTATTAGCATACAGCAAGTCCAGAGTTTTATTGTTCCTAGTTGGGCAGTCTATGTATTGATGGAAGGTTGGCAGAGCTTTATCCAGTGTGGTGTGGTTAAAGTCACCAGTGATAGCCATGAATGCTCCAGGCTGATGATTCAGCAGAGCAGACACAGTGGGTGGATGGTGTCCACAGCTTCCTCAGCGTCAGCTGATGGCGGCACGTACGACAACCAAAATGGCGGACGTGAACTCTCTCGGCAAATAGTACAGGCGCATCCCCACGGCCAACAGTTCAATGTTCGGGCTACAGAAGCGCTCCTTCACGCACATGGTCCGGGTGGCACCACCGTTCATTCACATAAACAGCGATCCGCCCCCTCTTCTTACCGCTCTGTGTAGCGTCTCTGTCAGCCGAACAGTCCTGCAGCCGAGCAAAGCGCGCTGTGATCCGGATAGTCCGCGTGCAGCCACGTCTCAGTGAAGCACAGGAGACTGCTCTCACGGAAGACCCTCTCGGTCATTACCAGCGCCGAGCTCATCCGTCTTATTCGCCAAAGACCTCACGTTCCCCGTTATGATCGACGGTACCGAGGGTTTGTATCTCCTCGTTTTAGCCCTCCGCTTGACACCCGCTCTGCAGCCGCGAGCCCTTCTCCGTAGCTCCAGCGGGATCACAGGTCTGTCTCCAGGCAGAAGCTTCGGCCTGCACAGCGCGATCAGCTGAGCGCGCGAGTAGACGACGGTCCCAGTCATTGTTATGCTGTGGCTCTCCGATACTCACGACAAAGTGAACAAAAGCCACAGTAGAAGTATCGAAAAAAGTAGTTATGGTCCAGTGTCCGACCGTAACTAAGACAAACGTGAAAGAAAAGAAGAAGAAAAGAGAGGAAAAGTGCAAAAAAAAGACAATAAAATAAAAGCAAAACGCCACTACTGAAACAAGCAGCCGTTGGCACAGCGCTTCCTCCGTGTCAGAAGAGAGTAGGGCGCTGACAGCGTTTGTAACCCCATGGGGACTCTACGAGTGGGTTCGTATCCCCTTTGGCCTCATGAACGCCCCAGCAGCATTCCAACGATGCATGGAGGAATGCTTGGAAGGACTCAGTGATGAAATCTGTGTTCCATATCTGGATGACACGTTGGTTTTCAGTAAAACCTTCAATCACCATGTCAACGACGTAAAAAGTGTGCTGAAACGTCTTAGAGAATACAGCATTAAACTCAAGCCAAGTAAGTGTGACCTATTCAAGGCAGAGATCCGCTACTTGGGCAGAATCGTCTCTAAAGAGGGCAACAAAGTTGATCCTGCTGACCTGGAAGCGGTGAGAACGCTTAAAGACATCAGACCACAGACGGTGGGCCAACTGAGAAAAATGCTGGGTCTACTCACCTATTACAGGCAGTATATCAAAGACTTCTCAAAAAGAGCCAGCTGCTTGTATGACCTCCTAAAAGCAGGCCCCGATGAGAAATTTGGCAGTAATGGCAAAGGAAAACAAAAATTCAAGAAAGTGAGTCATGTTGTTCCCTCCAGAAAGCTGATTGAATGGACAGACCAGCACCAACAGGTACTTGAACAATTGATTGAGTGTTTGCTCCATCCACCAGTGTTGGGTTTCCCTGATTTCACTCAGCCATTCGTTCTACACACTGACGCATCACATCAAGGTCTTGGAGCGGTACTGTATCAAAAACAGGAAGGCAAGCTCAGAGTCATTGCCTATGGCTCTCGCACATTAACGGCAGCTGAAAAGAACTATCACCTCCATGCGGGTAAGCTAGAATTTTTGGCTTTAAAATGGGCAATTACTGATAAATTCCGCGACTACCTGTACTATGCTCCAATTTTTAGTGTGTACAGTGATAACAACCCACTCACCTATATCCTGTTGACCGCAAAACTGAATGCAACTACTTCCAGGTGGGTGGCAGAGTTGGCCGATTTCTACTTCACAATCAAGTACAGGCCAGGGAAGGAGAATGGTGATGCTGACGCTCTATCAAGATTGCCGTTGGATGTTGAGTCGTTTATGAGAGAATGTTCTGAAGAACTGCCACCTCACATCACTGCTACTACCCAAGCTGTGGGAGCACAGACCATGTCCCCTGCAACTTGGGCCTTCACAGCTGCATCCATGTCAGTTGAAGCTGAAAATGAGCTAGCCACCGCATCAATCAGCCCCATACCGACTGAACAGTTAAGGGAAGCACAGAAATGTGACCTGGTCATCTGTCATGTGTTAAAAAGTAAACTGTCAGGTTCAAAGCCACCAGCTAGGGAGCTGAGGACATTCAGCACAAAGACAAAATGTTTGTTCAGAGTGGGACAAGTTGACAATAGATGGTGATGGCATCCTGTACAGAACTACCACTGCCCGTAAACAACTGGTTTTGCCAGAAAAATACAAGAGGAAAGTGTTGGAAGAGCTGCATGATAACATGGGACACCAAGGAGCTGATCGTACAGTGTCTCTAGTACGCGATCGTTTCTTCTGGCCATACATGCAGTCAGACATCGAGCACTATGTAACTAAAACTTGCAGTTGTCTAAGACAGAAAAGGTCCTGTCGTGACACGAGGGCCCCCTTGACAAACATGGTGACAACACAACCATTTGAGATGGTATGCATGGATTTCCTCCACCTTGACCGATGTAAAGGGGGATATGAGTACATACTAGTCATTGTTGATAATTTTACACGTTTCACCCAGGCATACGCCACCACGTCAAAGTCGGGAAAAACTGCTGCAAACCTGGTCTTTAATGATTTTGCTTTAAAGTTTGGCTTCCTCTCTCGCATCCACCACGACCAAGGAGGAGAATTTGAAAACCAACTGTTCAGTCAGTTACAGAAACTCAGCGGGGTTGCTGGGTCCCGGACGGCACCATATCACCCGATGGGAAATGGCCAAGTTGAACGGATGAACAGAACACTCCTGCAAATGCTCAAGACGCTGACGGAGAGAGAAATCTAACTGGAAGGACTCTTTGAACAAATTGGTGTATGCCTACAACTGTACACGTTGTGAGACAACTGGCTACTCTCCGTTCTACCTCTTGTATGGGAGATCACCAAGACTTCCAGTTGATATGCTCTTTGGATTGCATGAGACTTCAGGTTCCAGTGACCAGCGAGACTATGTGGAAAAATGGAAGCACGGCATGGAGGAGGCATACATCATCGCGAACCAAAGCGCTAAACAGGCTGCTGAGAGAAGCAAGAGATACTATGACACAAAAGTGAGGAGCTCAGTGCTGCAACCTGGTGAGCGTGTCTTGGTAAAGAACCTGTCGCCCAGAGGAGGAACCGGAAAACTCCGCAACTATTGGGAGGACACAGTTCACACAGTAGTGAGACAAATGCGCTCTGATTTGCCCATTTATGAAGTAAAACCAGAAAAAGGGAAGGGACGCTTCAGAGTTCTTCACAGAAATTTGCTAATGCCCTGTGATCACTTACCGTTTGACACACAACCAGAGTTGACCAAAACTAGAGGAAAACGGAAAGAGAGAAGAGATCAGTCTGTACCTCAACCGCTGGAATCTGACGAAGATAGTAGTGAGGAGTACGAACACCGTTACGAGCCACTCCGGTCCATAGTGCCAGTGAAAAGACATGAGGCATTTGGTGAATCAGAAAGCAAACTTAGACACAGGCCTCCACCGGCAGAAAAGATAGTTGGCCCACAAGCTCCTTTGACACCGCCAGCAGAGCCCCCAGCGAGAGACCAGCTGGAGGAGTTGAATGCACCTGTTGAGAAGTTGCTAAGTGAGACAATGGATTTACCGGATGGAAACTTGCTCGATGGACCTTCACTGGATACTTCTCCCTCAAGTGCTGCTGCTGGATCCGAGGAGTTGCCCTACCAGCGACCACAGAGAGACAGACACCCGCCAACGCGCATGACCTACAACCACCTTGGCATCCCCTCCTGCTACTGTGTCCAGCCAGAACATCAGATCTTGCCGTTCTATCACGCAGCAGGACTGGTTCCATGGCTGCCATCTTTACAGCCATACTACTTCCAGCCCTCCCCGAGCCTACTGACTGGATATATGTGACTAATTCCAGAGACAATGTAAAATCTGGTGACAGACTGTCGTGGGAAAAGGATGGGCTGGTTCCCTGACCTATTGTCATGGACAAGATACGGGTCGTTTTACAGAACTGGCCAGTTATCAGATATGGACTGTTGACCATCGTCGAACTTTGACCTCTGACCTTTGAGTCCAACCTCACAGAAGATCATCCGAGTCATGTGGAGAGAAGAAATAGAGAAGGTGGATTCTGTTAATGTCGAGACGACATTTATTGTGTAGGGGAGAGTGTAACAAGTGTAAATGCTATTGTTGATGATCTGTTGTTATTTTGAATGGTGATTTGTCCATGTATTATTGTATCTATTTGTGTTGAGGGTTGATTGGAAATTGCTTTGTCTGTCATCTGCTGAGTAGCCTGATCAGATATCTGGGGTCGATTGCTTTTGGCTGCGCCTGGATACTCAGTGGGATTTCGCGGTGTTTTCCTCATTCTAGTAAAGCAGCTTGCTGTGGAAACACCACAATATCACTCATGTGATTATTTCTCCCCTTATTCAGGGGCGTAACACTTGGACCAATTTTATTTACCTTATACATGCTTCCTTTGGGCAATATTATCAGGAAACATTCCATAAACTTTCATTGTTATGCAGATGATACTCAACTATATCTATCGATAAAACCAGAGGAGAGCAACCAACTCGGTAAAATTCAAGGATGTCTTAAAGACATAAAAACATGGATGACCTGCAACTTCTTGATGTTAAACTCAGACAAAACCGAAGTAATTTTAATCGGCCCTGAGCACCTCAGAGATCAATTATCTGGTGATGTGGTTTCTGTAGACGGCATTGCCCTGGCATCCAACACCACTGTAAAGAATCTTGGCGTTATCTTTGATCAGGACTTGTCCTTTAACTCCCACGTAAAGCAAATCTCAAGGACTGCATTCTTTCATCTACGTAATATTTCAAAAATCAGGCACATCTTGTCTCAAAAAGATGCAGAAAAATTGGTTCAGGCGTTCGTTACTTCAAGACTGGATTACTGCAACTCCTTATTATCAGGCTGCTCTAATAAATCTCTTAGGTCCCTCCAGTTGATCCAGAATGTTGCAGCTCGTATTCTCACTAAAACTAAGAAAAGAGATCACATCACTCCTTCACTAGCTGCTCTGCACTGGCTAACCATAAAATCAAGAATCACTTTTAAAATTCTTCTCTTAACCTACAAAGCCTTGATTGGTGATGCTCCATCATATCTTAAGGAGCTTGTAGTACCATATTGCCCCACTAGAGAGCTACGCTCACTAAATGCGGGACTACTTGTAGTTCCTAGAGTCGTAAAAAGTAGAATGGGAGCCAGAGCCTTTAGTTATCAAGCTCCTCTTTTATGGAACCAGCTTCCAATTTCAGTCCGGGAGGCAGACACAGTCACCTCGTTTAAGAGTAGACTTAAGACCTTCCTCTTTGACAGAGCTTATAGTTAGGGCTGAATCAGGTTCACCTGGTCCAGCCCCTTGATATGCTGCTATAGGCTTATAGGCTGCTGGGGGATGTTTAGGATGCACTGAGTACCTATCTTCTCTTTTTTCTCTCCTTAAGGATGTATTTTCATCTCTCAATCACACGTTACTAACTCTGCTTTCTCCCCGGAGTCCTTTTGACTTCACGTCTCATGGGGTCATCGGACCCTATGAGACGGCATAGATCCTATCTGCCTGATGGATCATCGAGGTCTGGGTCGTGGAATTCCTGCTCCTGACTATGCCACTGTCCTGTTGAGACTCCGCCCACTGTTGAGACTCCGCCCACTCCTCCTCCCCACCGCCATCTGCCTGATGGATCGTGGAGGTCTCCATCGTGGAATATGCCTACTATGAACTATTCATACACTCTGTCATATTCATTGAATGTATTTTAACTCTAAATCTGTCCTTCTGTACACATTACATCTATTGCATCTGTCCATCCTGGAGAGGGATCCTCCTCTGTTGCTCTCCTGAAGGTTTCTTCCCTTTTTTTCCCCCTGAAGGGTTATTTGGGAGTTTTTCCTGGTCCGATGTGAGGTTTTGGGGCAGGGATGTCTATGTGTACAGATTGTAAAGCACTCCGAGACAAATTTGTAATTTGTGAAATTGGGCTATACAAATAAACTGAATTGAATTGAATTGAAAAGAGATTACATATATATGTACGTGTGTTAGGTCAAACTAAGATTTTGCCCTTCTTTCTTTGTTTCTTTCTCCTTTTGACTATTTTAATAGAATGTGAATCCTCAAGCAAATAGCTGTGCCCAGCTCATGTGTAGTTTATGTAGTGTGTGTGTTTGCTGTGGGCGGGGCAGTCTATCTGGATCATCTGTGGGAGACCTAACAGTCTGTAGTTTTATGAGTCTAATTCCAGCGTGATGCTGTGAGCCAGTCAGCTATTTTAGAGCAACCCATCTGAAGCTGGCCTCTTTTAGCTGAATCACCACTAATCTATCAGACACTTTCTGCAGGTGCTCATGAACACAAGCAGCAGTGGGAGGGTTGAAGGTGACAGCGAAGGTTAAGAAATAGGACACCACATAGAGCAAAGCACCAAAGGCCAAGCATGCGTCATCCTCTCTCTTTCACGTTTTTGTATCCTCTTTTCTCCAGAGGTGATCTATGAGAAAGTTGGATGTCGAACGTGATCAGAAGGGATCAGCTTCTAAGACGAGGTCAAAACACAGTCTACGGGCGCCTTCACACATTTAGTTCATGCAGTGGGAGCAGTTGAGAACACAGAAAACGTCCTGGCGATAACAACAGGTCCACGCTGTGTGATCTCAGAGCGATTGAGCTCACAAAAGTGTGCTTCAATTGCAGTGAGAACATTATCTGACCCACTTGAAGGAAGTGGACCAAAATGGAGGCTGCTTGTTCAGCACATTTCAAAGTGAGCGGGAGAGGACCGACTCGGACCGATGTTTGCTTGGCAAAAAAAGTATAAAGATTGCTCTCTTTTTTGTTTATATGTTAAGCCCAGCCTCCCCCTGAAAGCAAAGTAACTAAATTCTCTCTCTCTCTCTTCCCCAAAAGCTCTAAGGATAACAGCGAGGTTCCGTTGGATAACATATTTATTTGTCAGCACACAACATACAGCAGACCGTTCGACAACACGTCTGCTCACTTCGCTCCCTACCTCCAGCTCTGCTGCCCTTGTCAATCAGCCAGCAACCGAGGCCAGATTGGAGACAGCTGCCACAATCAAGGTTCCAATCAAGGCTGTCAGTCAGTACAGATTAAGTAATTGATCACTCTATGGATCCCTGTGTGTGTCTACAGGAGAGGGGGTGGATGTGATTCTTGAATGTATTTGTTTCCTTACTGACTTCTCTTCCATCCTATACATTAGCTTCCCACTTCCATTTATTCATGTTAATATCTTAAAAATTAGGCCCTAGTGATCTACACACACACACACACACACACACACACACATAGTGAGACCTTGTTTCATGGGGAAATGTATATTAGCTCCTGTTTGTGCTTGAATTGATTTTCTGTTGTCCAATTTGCAAACTCAACAGAAGCCTAATCTTTCTCTGTCCCTCTTCGTATTAATGAGTGTGCTTTCTTCCTCAGCAAGGGGGACAATTACGTCTGTGTGTGTGGGTGTGTGAGGGCGCATGTGTGTGTGTGTGTTAAATTAGACAAGTAAATGGAGTGATAAAGGGAAGCCTGGAGGCTATTCTTACCTTCAATTCAAATGTGCAGTTAGACAATTACATACAAACTAATACCGATATCTTAGAATCAACAGAGTAAGAAAATATTGAATTATCAGACACGGAAGTGAATCGGTCAACGGTAATTTCAACTAAAGAGATTTAAAAGGCACCGAAAACAATTGTTTCAGTGTGAAGCACCAATTTGGATTCGAGCCCATTCTTTCAAAGAACTCTAATGACAGGAAAGGCTCCGGAGCGCCCTGAAACACTATTTCACTATCCTTTTTCTCCTTCTATGGTGGTTATTTGCTTTTACACATACAATTAAAATAATTAGGAAAGAAATAATTATACTTTTATTGATTACTTGCTTTGAACTTTGAAAAAAAAGCCTTTACATTAGCAGTCATAATTTAAATCATAAGCTGCTCCGAGCCTGGTAGGAAATTACTGGCTTGGATTCTTTCTGAATAGAATAGTACTGAATCAAATCTGGCCTCTTGTGTGCACAGTGAATTACATTTCTTTTTGTGAAGTAGGAAATAGCCAACTTTTCCCCTTAAAAAGCTATTAGCTAAATTATCACAGAACTCATTAATAATGGAGTGACATCTCTGGCCTAAAGATTTGTATTTCTTGAAATCTCACAAACCGCACACACACCCCCACACACACACACACACACACCCATACAAAGCTTTGAACTTTCCTTCTCTCTGAAATGTGCTGTCTGTGGCCAAAACATCTGAGACAAGACAAATATTTCAGTGTTGTAGAGCAGCTTTCATGAGCTTCAGAAAGATAACTTAAAGACAGAAGATACGATTATTATTTTCTTAAGTAAGCTCCTCCATTCATCCACCTACTAAGACTATCTCTGCCAGCTCTTCTGCCAGCAAGAAAAAACGTGATTTCACTCCAAACCTCATCTTTGGATTGGCCGGATATCACTCAGAAGCTAGGTGGCGGTATAAAGGTAGTTGGCAATCCGCCACTGAACACACAACTAAATCTCAGAGGTAAATATTGTACTTTTTACTCCACTATATACATCTCAGAGGTAAATACTGTACTTTTTACTCCACTACATCTCAGAGGTAAATACTGTACTTTTTGTTGTTATCTTTTCAGCCAGTACATGCTGATGACAAAGCATGTTAATAATGTTTTGAAATATAAATATGGCATATTACACTTTTTCTTGTATGAATAAATTGCTGTCATTTTAATCTACATCATTCTATTACATGCTATGTCTGTTTCATAGTTAAACCTCTTGTGACAAACAGCTCCAAGAAACTGTTAATTGATTAAACAAATTTAAGAGATAAATATTTAGTTGCATATGCTATGAGGTTTGGAACCATTTACATCTAGTGATACAATGCTAAAGGGGTCGCCCACTTATTGTCAGAAAAGAAAAAAACAGGGGAAGCTTTGCACGTGAAGAGTTCCGAGAGGAAGAGCAGTGATTGAAGGTGTGCGTCAGGGGACCCTCAAAGAATGGTTTTCCCCTCACAAGATGCAATCGTGTTTGCGTGAGCAGAGCTGTTCTGCGCGGAGTGATGTGCAAGTGCTCGCAAGAGTGGTTTGCATTTTGTCATGGAAGAGCACGCGCGGGACAGCAACACGACCACGTGGATCTTAATGGTGCTTCAAAGTGAGAATGTTTTTTTCTTTTTCTATTTAGGTGATGACGTTGTATGATATGATGCCATTTGACAACCTCAATAGAATCTTTGAATGCCATTATTGTGGCATAGCAATCAATCAGATTTATTGAATGTGTCGAAGAACTCGACATGAACGATGATCCATTTTTTTTCTCTCTCCATTCTGAAACTTTCGCGAGTGACACACAGCTAATCAATGCAAATGTATGGATTGAATGACCATTTCACACTAATCCACCATTTTAATGTGGATAATCAACTCTGCGGTCTACTCCTGCATTCAGATGACCGTGAACAACATACCAGGCACTGAAGCTAAATTGTGTTATTTAAGTGAAGTAGGGAGCATACGAAGGAGATGAGGAGAGAACAAGCAGATTCAACACTGGGAGGAAAGATATATGGCACGTTTCTCCCACTACAGGTTTCCACAGCACGTAGCTTTGAAGTTATTAATAGCTGTAGATACTCACACATCCATAAAGATGCAGTCGGGAAACAGCTGGGCCATTACAGCTCAGAAGGTGGGCTCTATACATCCTCAATCTGTGCAGTGCTGATGAGATGGAAACAGAAATGTCTGTCAGCTCTAAAACTGTGAGACCATAACTGGAAAAAAGCTGAGACAAACAACCGAGTGGAGGCCAACAGATTTGCTGTCCACTTTTCCAGGATGTGGGAACACGACAACTACAGGAGAGTGGAGGCTTTTATTTTATTTGGGATACTTGAGCATCTGACAGAGTAATCACTCACCGTTCATACTGACTGCTTCTTTTCTTTCTTGTTTCCTTCAAGCCTCAATTGGTTTTTTTTTTACGCCTTCCACTTATCTATGATTATTCTCTTCTCCTTTAATGGGAAATATTTATAGAAACCCGAATATATTTCACTTGCTCCCATAAAGTGATGACTCCCATCAGTCAGTATTTGAATGCAAAGCATTGATCCCGTTCCCATTAAACATCTCTCACATCTACTATTGAAAAATTTATATTGCTTACGTCCATCCGGGGAGAGGGATCCTCCTTTTTTCCTTGTGAAAGTTTTTTTCTACATTTTTTGGGGAGTTTTTCCTGATTCGAAGTGAGATCCTGGGACAGAGATGTCATATGTGTACAAATTCTAAAGCCCTTTGAGGCAAATTAGTAATTTTGGACAATAGAAAAAAAATTAATTTAGTTGAAATAAATGTGACTGTGTGGGCTTGGCAGATGTACGTGTGATGATGAATGTGAAGTTGTTAAACACTTCAAGCTTGTGTTGGTGATTATTTATAGGATACTGTTCTGAGTTTGCTACTTGTATAACAGATTTTAGCTCAATAAATATTATTAAATAAGCCTGGTGGGCTTTGCGGAATATCTCTCCTAAAACGCGATATAGAACTTCTGTAAATACTCCCCAAAGTAAACTAAAATTGTGCCACTAGGCTTTAAAATGTAACAATAAAAGTAAATAAAAAATGTTACCTTTGTTAAAACAATGATATGGTCTATTTAACATGAAAACTACTAAAACTGAAATTGCGTGGTTTTCACAAAAATATATTTGAAGGGAAAAGGGACCTTTATCACCTTTTTTTGAGTAATGCTTTGAGTGAAATGCCAACTGCATTAGCCAGCAACTCACTTTGTCTTTCAGTCTTTTCACCACCACCTCCTCCACCTCCTCTTATTATATCTCCTGGCTGACAACACACCTTGTCTTTTCTCACACAAACTATCCGCTTCTGTTTCCACTCTCTGTTGCCACTTACAGAAGCTTGTCACAGTCTTTTACTCCAACTGCCTTCATCTTAATCTCTCCTCGTGTCTCCTCCCGTGTTGCTCCTTCAGGTATCGGCAGTATCACATTGCACAACACCCTTCTCCTTCTCTTCACAGTCCCTTTCAACACAGATATTGTCAGATCTTCTTCTGACAATATAATTTCCCTGGACGGCAGCTGTCTCCCTTATTGTCATATCTGTTTTATGTTTGCACTGGCAGCATGTGTATGGATACTGATGCATGCTCTGCTCATACCTCTGCTTGGCTGAAGAGAGCTTCCTGGTAACCGCGGAAAATTAAAACAAGAATTACCAACTCTAAGGAATTGATGTGATAAGGGAGCATCCTATTAATGGAAGCAAGTTGTTTGCTTGACTCCCCGTATTCCTGCAACCGCTCATTGCTTGTTGACTCGAGGGAAGTTAGGTTGTAACGTTGCTCTATCCAGCATTCAGCTGCAAAAGCAAACTGCGGTCAATGAGCCGCGTCTTGTAAAGGCTCGCTGTGGACAACGGGCCCAGCTCAGTCCGCAAAGCCCTTGAAAGCCCGCCCCTAAAGACCCGCCCCTCCAGCTGCTTTTATTTAAATATGCAAAATACAACCTGGAAATAACAGACTGGTTCACCTTGTTTCTAGTCTTTGAAGTAGTAGTTACACAGAGATACGATTACAAAACAAGTGTTTCCTTCATGTACTTTGGTTTCCAGCAATTACAACATCAGCACCAGGACCAACAGAATGACTCCAGCTCCACTTGTTCCAACTTTCAGAGCCTGGATTTCAGCTTTTCCAGAGGCACGGTGATGAGCTAGTAAAGACGGTTTACAAGATTACTGATGAAGCAGAACTTTGGGACTTGCATAGTTATCACTTATCTCTTGTTTATGCCTATTTCTGTAAGGGTTATAGGTACTGGAACCCAAAAGCACGACAAACACCAGAATGCAGGAGGAGGCAGTTTACTGTGTGTTTCAGGCAGGGTCAAAACCAGGTAGTCAGTCCAACAGGGCAACAAATCCAAAAAGGGGCAGGCAAAATCTTGAGTCGGGTAAACAGGCAAACAGGGTCGTAACAGTCAGGTCAGGAAGCAACTCTAGTAATGCTGGAAGGTTTGGCGGTGACACACAAGACAATCTGGGAGAGGACCAGTGGAAGTGAGGGAGCTAAATAGTGAGGGACTAATGAGGCGATGGGCTGCAGGTGAGAAGGGCGTGAGGACCAGGTGAAGGGAATGAGGGGCAATCAGGTGAGGATGACAGGAACTGGAATGACAGGAGAGTTAATGAAACATGAACGCAGGATGAATTTAACTAGGAAGGTGGGGAATTCGTGACAATTTCAGCCTCTCGTTTGTGTTCATTGTCAGCCGTTTAATTATTTCTCATATTCCTTGTCTATAATTATTGCTGCCTCGACTTTTGCACACTACGTCATCACTTTGTTCTGTGTGAGAAGAGAAGGAGTGAGCTACAGAGAGACACTGGGGGGAAATATAGGCAGTATACTTGTTTTAAGTGTGAAGAGAAAGTTATTTTGCATTTTGTTGCTAACTCAAGCTTTTCCCTTAATTTATTTCAATTAAGAATGAGAGGTTGTGGGTGAATTGAAGTACATTGTGCTGATAATGCTTTAACATTTGAATGCAGGACTTTTATTAATAGTTTTACTTTAGAAACATTTTTGAGTACCTCTTCTACTGACAATACCAACTTTCTCATTTAAGGGTCTGCACTGCACCATTATTATCCATTATTTCCAAACTCACCCAAGTAACACAAGTAGTACTGGATGCCAAGTGTGAAATAGATGAGTGCTCCTCGAGATATGCGAAGAACACACGGACACAGATTCCTTGCTTTATAGTTTCTATTTCTTGAATCTAAAATCATAAAACACATTTGCCTTTCTAGCTTTCCCACAAGGAAATTCCCTTATGATTTCCCATGCTTCTTTATTCTCTCGTTTATAGTCCTTACTCTGTGATCTTCCCTAGTCAACATCTGTTCCTATGTTACCTGATCTTTCCTCCCCTTTGTCTTTTACATCTTATCCATCTTGCACAGATTAAATATTACTTGGAAAAAGTCAAACAAGAGGAAAGAGGCAATGTATCCAGTTAAAAAAAGAAAATCCTCCCTAAGTCAATGGTGTTACTAATCATAAGACTGTCTCAGACTTATAGCTTCTGTTATGCTACATACGTCATCTCCGTATACTATGATGAAACATATCCAGATACTAATTGCCTCCTGCTTTAAGCAAAAACCCGCTTGAATAATTACTCAAGTTAAAGGCAAACTGAAGGCTAACTTATTGTCTTTTAAGCGTTGTTTCCACCGCAGTGCCAAACCTCCGCAGATGGCCAGCGAGCTTCGAGCATGTACAGAGGCGTTTATATTTTATGCTCTGTTGGTTGCATTACTCTCCCAAGTTACAGAGGACGAAAAAAACTAAATGGTCTGTGAAGAATCAAAAATACAACGGTTGTAATGCTTAGACTGCAGATGTGACTGGCGGACTCCTACGCCCACCGTCCTACTCCCACCGTCCTACGCCCACCATCCTACGGCTGCCATGCGCTGGCCGTGATGACACCGGGCTTTGCTCAGGCTTCACTGCAGCGAGTATTAGGGATGAGAATTGATAAAATTTTAACGATTCCGATGCCTTATCGATTCCTGCTTATTGATTCAATTCCTTATCGATTCTTATTGGGCAAGGGGTGAAAAAAAGAGCACAAACTGGTTTATTTACATTAATTTTCTTTTATATAATTTTCTATAATGCTGCACACACCATATACAGTATGTATACATACACATTTACATTTTTTTAAATAACCAAAAACATTTATACATATTCCTCTTGAACTTAAAATAAAACTTACATAACTTAAATAAAATGTATTCTGTTTAATTTAAACATGTTCCTAGAAATTACTATCCAAACGTGAAGTGATCAATAATGGGAGACCAATGCCGGAGCTAAAATGTATGCTTCAAACGAAGGGACAGAAGATAACTTGATCGACTACACACAATGAAGGCAAATTGCTTCACACAGTGAGTGGTTGTGATCACTTTGGAGGAGTTTACCTTGGACCAGTGGTCCCCAAACTACGGCCCGCCTCCCCATGTGGACCGGCCCCCTGAACAATACCAGAGACGCGTTCCGATTTATTATTTTTTTCACCTGGCCCGCTGCCGTTGAGATTGCAGTGAGACACGGAGAAAATGTGAAGTGGTGCTCTACGCAAAAAAACATCTTTGATGGGACGTGTCGCGTCTCGGCCAATCAGCGTTCAGATGTCGACAGCGTTTGGGAAGTTAGGTTAGCTTGAATGTTAGTCCGCTACATCTGCTGCTGTCACGCTGCACGGTGCAGCGATACTAACGAAGTACCCGTACGTTAAACACGATGTGATTTAGCATATTTTTAGTATCGATACTTCATTAAGAGATCGATCAGAGCGTACGCAATGCTCCGCTCCGTTAAATGTTGTCTGCACGCAGCTCTTAGCAGTGGCGCGCGCTCAGCCGTAATGCGCGCACACATGTGAGCACACTCTCACCTCACACTAGCACTTTTTGTCGTGTGAAATAGAGCCAAACTTTAGAACGCCTCTGCCTAGTTGCCATGTTTGCTGCAGTCTGAAGAAGAAACTAAAAAAGTTCGCGCATGCGCAACGCCACAGAGGACCGTTAGCAGAACCGTTAAAGAATTTGGCTGACGATCCCAAACAATCGGTTCACTGGGAACCGGTTCTAAAACAGAACCGGTTCTCGATTCCCATCCCTAGCGAGTATAGACTAAGTTGGAGGCCGTCCCTACCCTGCCCTCTGCGTTATGCATAAAGGTGTACTGTATGTGTGCCCACGGACACAAATGACAGCAAATGATTAACAACAATATTGAAATTGCAAAGTTATGCTTTAAGTGCCAACTGATGATGTCACAGTCCGGGTCCCATGTTGAGGCTGAACAGCATTAAAGAGTTACCGCCTGCTGTTTTTAATTTTATGCACGGGCCTGGAGACTTCCTCGTTTCCAGTTTCATCGCTCAGACTGGTTGTGACATTAATGCAAATATTTGTTGTGGCGCGTCGGACATTCCACACATGCACTCACCCCCCCCCCCCCCCCACACACACACACACACACACACAAACAGAGAAAGAGTTCTCTGAATTGACCAAATTGAGAAATGGTTTCTATCAGTACATCTGAGAATAACCACTCAGACTTAAATGATTCCTACTTTAGTGCCAATGAGAATCCATCCTATCCCGTCAGACAGTCACTGATTAACAGAGAGTCCCTCAGCACTGACCCACGTTACGTCTGTTCCATTATTAAAGGATGAATCATCATCATCCATGTCTATGATTGTAGTTTAGATAAAGAATCAAGAATCCCAGTTGACTGTGGTTGAAGGATAGTTTTAAGCAACTATTTAAATCAACAACAACAAAAGAGAATTTGCCTTAAACCTTAACTTGTAAAAGTGAAATAAGTATGAATTCTATTGAAAACATTCAATACTGTAAATGGCAGAAACGTGTATATTGTGGATTAGGACTGTGGATTTTGTCACTTGAATTTAAAAAAGATCATCATCTAATTATATTTGAGTGTGAAGTGGTATATTGACTAAAGACAATTAAAGAGATGATTCACTGCTAATCTAAAGATGCTTTGAACAAGATAAAATCAAGTGCAAAATGATTTGTTTTGTTTTGTTTAGTTCTGGCTGAGGTTGGTCAAATGCACCAAGCGCCAACACCAACGAGCATTAACAAAGAGTGATGAAGCCTTCAGGGAGCAGCTTCTCATATTTAGCTGGTGATAGACCGTCACTTTCATCAGATAAAAAGACAAATGTTTCTGAGTGCAGATCATATCAGCTGTCATTAATTAATGCTAATACCATAAGTAACTTGATAACTGGCCTATAATTTAAAGTGTCTGTTGTCTGGTTCAAGTGCTCTCTGCAAGCCAACTGTGTGTGTGTGTGTGTGTGTGTGTGTGTATGAGTGATGGGATTTCACTCTTGCGGATCACGCCTGACACTTTCATGAATGTTGTTCTCCACGTTCATCGTTCTTTCATTTTATATTTCACCAAAAGTGTCCGATCTCTAAATCACAGAGCTCCGCCTCCTAACACGTCTCAATCTTAACCCATGTTAATGTCATTGTACAAATTGAAATGGTAATAGACTAACCCTAGTCTGAATACCGTTGGCTTCAATTGAATTCAACTCTGCAGTTAAAGCCTCACATTTAATGGCGTCATTCCCATAAAGGTTAAATGAGCCCAGACCTCGGAGTCACTGGACAGAAGATGAGAGGTATGAGAGAGACAACTAAATGAAGAGGAGCAGATGGAAACCAAAAGAGAGGGTATAGAAAACTGAGAGGGTGGGAGGGTATGGAAGAAGGCACCTCGGGGAGTATGTAATTGAGTTCCATCACCCATGTCAAACTAATGGATTTGTAAGTGCAGACCTTCGCAGTAATTGCAGAAAAAAAGATTTCAGAGGTGAATAGATCAAAATGTGTGTTTTTTGGTAAGAGGCAGATGCATAAGAGTCTGCGACATCCAATACAAGAAAACTATCTATGTAAACCATATGCCTTTATATGCTGACAGAAAGAGTAAAACCATTTAGGCTGTCAGAAAATCCAGGGTGGGCTGAGCCACAGGAAGAACCTGAAGTCGCTGAGATACGAATGTCCAACACACCTGAGCTGTAATCGGCTTCTTTCTCATTGTATTTCCCTTTATTCTGGTCGGTCACTATTCCAACCAGAAGAATAAAGATCAAATAATTCATCGTTATTCAGAATGATCTGCTTCCATCCTAGTTATGAACTGTCAAGCAAATCTTAAGAAAGCTTTTCAATGTGGGAAAAATACTTAATATAAATATGGTGCACTTCAATTATCATATGAAAAAGACAACAGATAAAGGTTTCTTCAGTAGTCTAAAGTTTAGTCTGCTTGTTTCACAGCAAGAAAAACGCTTACAGATCAAAACTCTTAGACATGTCAGCTTCTCAGAGTATGTAAGGCTCTATCTTTTACCATCAAATGGATGTTAATTTAATGTTTCGTTTTTTTTGGAAAACTAATAAGTTGAACCTCATTTGACCCGGCTGCCTATGGCTATACAATGTTTCGTGATGGTTACATGTGTGACGAATTTAGCATATCGAGATTAAAACCCATGCAAACACAGTTATAATATCAAACTCCACACTGGGAAGACCCGGGTGGTTACCAGATTCAACTAGGAAAGTTTTATGTTCCACAGCTGCCTCAATTAACTACTTTTTGGAATTTTAGGAAGTTTACTTCTTATAATATCATCAACGTTGCCAACACACAAACCCAGGACTCACAGTGTAACACCCTGTTCTGTTTCTCCTGTGTTCCGTGTCTCCTATGTCTCCTCTGTGTCTTCTCTGTCTTAATTGTTTAATTCCCTGCACCTGCCCTCAGCCACTCTTGTCTCGTTACTGTCTGATGTTGTACACCTGTTTCCCCCCCTATATATTGTGTCAGTCTTTCCCTTGGCTGCTGTCGGATTGTCGTCTAGTTCCTTCCGTGTCCTTTTCCCGTCGGCCTGTCCGTGTTCCTGGTTCTGCCTGTTGACCCTGCCTGCCCCGAACCTGGATTCTCTGCCTGCCCCGTTTTGACCTTCTTTTTTTTTGTAAATTGTTTTGCCTCATTAAAGAGTGCTTTTTTGCTATTCATATTGCGTCCAGCCTGTCTCTCTGCGCCTGAGCCTCACCCTGTCACAAGAACCTGACACACAGTCTGTTAGAAAATGTATTGATATTAGGGGTGTAGCATTGTGAGTTCCTTCCAAAAAAAACAATGGATGAGAATAAGTGTATTTCAAAAGACGAGGCCGAGGACTTTTTAAACATCAAAAAGCACCCTCGGGTGCACCACAACGCCCAGGGCTTTACCCACAGACCCAGAAACAATAATACTAAATGTTCCCCAGGATTGTTTATTTCTTCTTGAAACACAAATGTAACTGTAATTTGAAAGATGAATCCATCACATTTACATCCTACACACCGTGGCTCTTAAGTGCATCGAAACAGGCGTTCTTATGCGTAATTTACCAAACTTTATATCATCTTTATCGTTTTAGATCATTTTGTACAAACGAACATTTTAACAGGCTGCTGGCTATCTCTTACACTAAACTGTCAGCTTACCATACGAGTATATTTATAAAAAGGCCCATATCGGGATATTGTATTTAGAGTTGAAAAATAAAGATGTAACAGAGATTATCTTTTGTTATAAATGCCTAACTAGTAGATAGTAAATAGTTTTAAATAAGTGGTCGGTTGGGTCCAACTCTTGTAAAACTGTGAAATATTCGTGCTCACAGTGACTCAGAGGCTCGTAGGGTCATCTCAAAGCAGGAAGGTGAGGGTTTCAATCCGTCAGCTGGCTGCAACCTTTCTGGATGCTCTTGGCATTTAAAACTGGCCGGGTCCTGGCAGCAGGAGATGGACGCTTCAAAATGCAGCTGCCCCTTGACACAATAATTGCTGCAGGCCTCTAGCTTGCCACTGCCCCTCTTCATACAGTGAACCCGAAGTGAACTCACCGTGTTGCAGGAAAATACAGTTAACTTGAGAAAATAAGAGACACCATCAACCATTAACACATTAAAAGGACAACAAATATAACCAGCACACAAACACACACACGAGTGATAACAATTAAATCACTTTTATACATCAACGATACAAAATAAATTGTTCTGCGATTTTCAGAATAGTTATTGTTTTTGATCGTGTCACTAATAAAACAAATACATTAAAGAATGCAGTACTTTGGCATTTTGTGTCGAGCAAGGCAGCAGATTTGACTGAAGTTACAATAAACATTACAACCTTCTACGTTAAAGTTGCAAAAACAAAACCTTATGTTTACACTGTTAACATTCTACCTTGGGAAAGAAAAAAAAAACTATTAGCTCCTGGATTATAACTCCAGTTCTATGAGTAAGAAAGCTGCAAGAAGAGGAAGAGGGATGGAGTCAATGTCTGGACTTGAGTGAAAGATGTGACCATGTTATCATAGTTTATTAAAAAGAAGTGGTGAGGATAGAGACATCATACGAGCTGTTCGTATGAGTCAGCCGTCACTCCGTGTGTCACTGTTCGTAGAGAATCCAGTCCGCACTGGACTTCATACACTTTACTGACAAACCAAAGCATTGTAGAGTAACATCGGGCTTCATGATATTAGAGAGTTATGCATCACGTCTATACCCTTCTGTTAGTACTTAAAGTGTTGAAGTGTAAATGTGGGACCAGCGTAAATGATTAAAAAAGCGATTGAAGCGTTCCCATCAAATGCCGAAGGGCTTAATTACAGCTGAGAAGATTTACAACATCCTTGTCCTTGTAGTAGGAATACCACAAGTGTGTTCTGTGTATTAATCAAAACCCTTGTGCATGTCCTTGTAGCAGAAGTTTACTTTGAAGTTTTTTCAACAGATCTGACAACTCGATGGCAACCGTGTCGGTCTCCTCCACCATGACGGCTGTCAATCACCTCATGAACCCTTTAATGGACGGCCGTCAGACAACTTGTTGGGATACATATGTGTGCATGTTTTGATACTTCTGTCCCTCTGCTGCTGCTATTCGTGGTGATCACACACACACGTACTTTCAACTCACATCATTGACTTCTTCCTCTCTGTTCCTCTTTTCACAGCCTCTGATGAAGAAGCATCACATTCATTACACACAGGTGCACACACACACAAATAATGAAACAAACTCTGGTTATTTGGTATCCCGTCTTCTCATTTATCAACAGAAGAAGGGAAGAACTAACTTCATTTAAAGCCCCCCCCCCCCTCTTTGATAGCATAGGCAAGGCAACCAGGGCGGAGAACAGAAGGAGCTGTGAAATTGCTGTGAAGTAATAAAAAAATACTTTATCATTTTTGGCTCAGCAGCTAAAGAGAAAAATCATGTGGTTCAAAGTTGACTAACAAGAAATTGGGCTTGACTGTGCATGGACTATGCATTATAAGTGCCTCTAATCTCAATATCTGTTCTGAATCTTTTGGAGGGCTTTTATTGACCTGTGCACTACATGATACTTGGTTTTTTCGCAGACTGACTATAATTCCACGATTATTCATAATATGGCAATATTAAGAATCTTATGAGTCATATAAACGGCATATTGCGTTTGGGTATTACAAATTAGGCTTTATTAGGGCTGTACAGTGGCACATATTCATATGTCTTAAGGCAACAAAATGAATTGGTCTGTGCGATGAAGGAAATTACTGCAGGAGCCCCCTGGTGATGTTTGTGTGAGGAGGAGCCACTTGTTAGTTTGAGCTGCGAGTGTGTGCATCACATTGCTATTCTACTTAGTAGTCTTTGCCGCTTTGTCACAACAGCAGAAAAAAGAAAAAAACACGATAATACACATAGCCTACTTGAAGTTACTGCAGTCCTTTAAGTATTAAGACCGCAAAGAGAGGAAGTGACAGAGATGTGATCAACATTTTAATTTTATTTAAAAAATGCAGCGCAGTGACTTGAAGGACATTTCATACAGTAGACGTAATATAACGCAAACCTGCCGATGCGCATTACACCTGAGCTGGAGCCATTCACACTAGAGAATTCATTCTGCAGTGGAGTTCATGCGCTTCACTTGTCAAGACTCGGCTCCTAGGTGTGGTAACAGTAGTAGTGAACCCAGTCCTCAGACTGGGAGGACATGCTGGTTCCTTATACACACAGGGAGCGAGAGACGTGGTTCCAATCCATATACAATATTTATTCGATCACACAATGTATAAAATGCAAGATAATAATAAAAAGGGCCGTTACTGAAGATAAAGGTGTAGGGCGGGGACTGACCGGTGGCGGGCGAGGTAGACCAGCGCGGGTGGGGTCCCAAAAGAAAAGTAAGCACCCCAATCACTCGTGCACGCCCTCAGCACACTCACACAAACACACGTGAGGGTCCGCACTGGAGATAACTTAAAAACACAACAGACAAAGGGAGACCCCAAATCCCGGAAGTGTAACATAGTCAATCTGGTCTGCATTAAATCCAGATAAATGGAATTTACGCCACCTGCTGTGGTTAAGGTGCACTTGCATTTCATTTCAAGACGCAAGGGATTGTGGGGGATCCCCAGAGCGACTCGGGATTCCTCAAGAGGTAACGTCTGTCTGAACGGGTCTGTGGGCTATATCGGGGTAATAGATAGGAATAGTGAATTAAAAGTGAGCTGGCTTTATTTGTTTGTTTAGTAATTGTCTTAGATTGTATTCATCATGTTTTCATTAGGTTATGTATTAGTTTTATATGTTTCGTCGCCAGTCATAAATGTTAATAGTAGCTAACCTAGCTAACACAAACGTGGCTCCGTCTCTAAACGGAGCACGCGCCGTTGCCCACAGAAACTGACGACCTCTGTTCCTTTGTATGAATGCAGGTATGTTACAGTGTGTTGTTCTTATGAGTGTGTTATTATTACTCTTATTTAATTGTTATAAATATGAATAATTAATTAGTTAAGAAAGACAGTTTCTGTTCCGTTTCATTTATTTTATTGTCATGTAAATCCACTATACGATCACTTTTTCTTTAGTTCACTGTTTTGTATATTATTTAATGTGACTGTATTGAAATGGGTAACGAGAGCGACTCGGGATTCCTCAAGAGAGTGGAGCACGCGCCGTTGCCCACAGAAGCTGCCGACGTCCTCTGTCCCTTTGTATGAATGCAGAATAAACAGTTGCTACCAGCCTGCCCAGCTCCAGGGAGATTCATTGAAAAGGAGACATCTCAAGGGGTTACAGAAGCGCCACTCCCGCCACCTTGGTCTGCGAGCACCTACAAACACAAAAGACAAACTCAATTAATAACAAAACCGGGTTTCCCCACGAAGGGAAAACCACACGTGGCAAAATCAAACAAAAGACAAATAATAAGCAGGAGACGAATGAGAAACCAAAAACAACAGATAAACACAAGACAACCTAATAAACCCCAGTAAACGGCTCCTACTCAAAGGGAGCTAAATGGCGCCGCAGAGGCACAGTGTTGGCTCGGCCCGGTGCCCGGTCGGGCCGAGACCAGCCACAGCCGACGCAGTTGCTTTGGCGTAAATAGCGTTTGTGGACGCTCAACAGTGCCACGGCAGTGGTTAAAACAATCCTAGGCAAAACAGCAGTGGCCCATATGGAGTGGCAGCGTTCCGCCGACCCGGCCAACAGTCTCCTAAAATAAAAGGACGAAAGCCCGTCAAAACATAGTAATACCTCCCAAGCTACGGGACCCAGCACCCGGAAGTCACCTACCGATCAGTCGGGCATTCCAAGCATTCCACTTGGAGGGTGGGAGGAGGCAAGCTGCCGGCTATATAAAAACCAGAACGAGTTAGGGACACGTCACAGTGAGACCATAAAAGACGGAGTGGAACTGAACTCACCAGCGCGCACCAGAGACGAACCTCCGTACAGGAGGAGGGGAGCAGCGTCCGCAAACGTGGCGGAAGCCGTGCTTGATGTCAAGGGGGAACCAAACGCTTCCCCGTCACTTTTACCGGGCCCCGCGCACCGTGATTGGCTCCCCCGAATCAGGTGTGCTGACACCCAGAGAGTGAGGCTACCCTCTGCCACACAGGCCACGACACAGACAAGGGAGACACCGGGTTGTTTACAGGAGTAACACTCTTTATTCTCCCTATCATTGTACGGAGGGTTCAGCCACCCCGACGACTGCTGTTGACGGATCTTAAATGCTTCCGGGGACCGCGTCAGCTGTTCCCGGTTGCGATGACGCTCCGCCTGCTCCTCCGCAGCTGCA
This sequence comes from Pseudoliparis swirei, assembly GCF_029220125.1. Taxonomy (NCBI): domain Eukaryota; kingdom Metazoa; phylum Chordata; class Actinopteri; order Perciformes; family Liparidae; genus Pseudoliparis; species Pseudoliparis swirei. The sequence continues at coordinate 14,141,489 of NC_079406.1, read as the reverse complement.
ACACATGAAACCCTGGCAACCCCGCCTCCAGCCAGAGGGGCATCACACACTGGTAAAGCAGACAGTTGTAGAATTGCATTAGGCTTCATGGTCCAAGAACATTGTTGTCTACACTTCAGTCCAAGTGTGCTCCGAACTCCCACATATATAGGTGCACTGCATTCTAATTAAAATAAATACATACATGTGCCTATACTTACAATTATTTCTGCATTTTGTCAATATATTCCTTAAAACCGGTCATGGAAAATGACAATTTAAACAGTATTTGAAATGCTTTACACAGAGCTAGAATTTGAATAGTCTCAAAATACAGTGAACATACTTGATCGTATTATACTCGAGTTACAATTTAGAACTTTTGACATAACTGTACAAAAGAAGGAAATAAATACTTTTAGTTTCTGGAGTCTGAAGGCTGTTTCAAATTCATGGCACTGGTCGCCTTTATGGCAGAAGCCTTGGGTTGTGCTGCAATTTAGCTTTATTGGTGCCTGTAGTCACCTTGAAAACGTTTCGAAGATACCAGTAGTCAGTTTGTGTCCTTTGTGGCACAGGCTGCCTCACAAGATGTGTTCCTCCCTTCAGTTATCTGCAACAGCATTATATTTTTCTAAACGATGTCGTTGAAAATAAAAAAGTGAGTGAGGTCCGCTGGGTGATCTCTATAATTCGGTTCTTCTGGCAGAGCCGTTGTTCAAGAATAATATCCAATGAAACCCTAAATAGTATAATGTCCATGTTGCAAATTATTATGTTTAAAACAACACATTCTGACCCTCTTTTGTGCATTCTTTCTGATCTCCTTAGTTTAAAATAGCATAGTGTAAGGTGAAATAATGCAGCCAGGTGGACAGAACACTGACAGATGTCTGTCACCTCCAGGCCACCCGAGTGTTTCAACACGCTTGGGAAGGGAGGGGCTGAGCTGAGGGGTATTCAGCTGGTTGCAACCTGCCACACAACACTCATGGCAACTAAAACACACACTGTCCCTTTAACTGTTTCAGCAGAGACACGCCCCCGTTGTGCCTCCTAGTTTGTTCAATTAAAATAAGGCTGTACATTTTCTCAGCTTAAAAGATGAAAGTTATATGCTACATTTGTGATGTTTCTCGATAAAGTAGAAGCTGTCATTTGATGCTAATGTCATGTGTCAGTCTATCAAACAACAGCTGTGTGATTCAGTTATATTCGATAATGGGAGAAAAACAATGTATATAGGGGTCAAGATTAAATTTGACCTGCTATTATTATGCTGTGTTTCTAGTCAATGCATCTGCATTGCATCTGCATACATATGTTTTCAATCATCTTGTTGTCCTTTATTTTTAAGTCTGGCTCTTTGTGTAGTTATTTTGAGAGAATTGTTGGTCTTTTTCATTCACCCACATGTGAGACTGAAGTTCACTGTAACCACGGATCAAAAGTCCACTGCCTGATGTTAGCTTGATCTCCATCTTCGTTTCTTTTTCGTCTTCACTTCAACTGCACAACCAGCTCAATTATGTCTATAAACTGCTTGTTGAAATATGAAAAATAATTGGTTTCATCTAAAAATGGAAACTTAAATCACAGGTTTGCTTTGTGGAAGAGTAGAAGGAGTGATTTTCCTTCAGTGTGAAATAACAATTCTTCTCTATCTTTCAGTATTTTACGAGTTGAGAGTACACAGGACTCTTGGGGTTTTAGCATTTGACTGCAGTACAAACTGTAGGTTGGTGGTCAACAGAAGGGCTGTGAGTGAGATGAGGAGGAGAGGATGTAAACATTGACATTGTTGAAAGTTTTTTGAGAAAGCTGTTCTAACTTGAATGTTAGTCTATTTTATTATTTAAAATCTTTCATTTGGCAGCAACACTAAGGTCTGGGCCAGATATTCAGCATACATGAAACGCGTTGCCTATAGTCAGCAAGCTGGTTGCATGCACTGCTAATAGTAAAGCTATGAATTGTTCTTTGTACTTCAGCGTGTCGAAACAGTTCAATTCTGGATTCTGATTCAGTTGTGTATGAATTTAGCGAAAACTATGCAACAAAGAAAATGTATGCTCAAACTGATTGAATAACCTCTACCACTGGCCCCTGTGGCTCATGGATGCTGAACTATGTTTGCATCACCAAACAGAAAACACAACATATTGTTTTGCCTTTGTACCACCTGTGATGATTTGTGGAGAAGCATTGAGGTTATCACATTTTCCCACAGGATTTTGTGAGACTATGGCAGGTGTAAATCAGAGGAGAGAGAGAGTGCAGGGGGGCAAGCTCATCCAGATGAAAGTTGTGCACATTGTATCGTTAAATTCATCAAGCTGTTGCACTTTGAGAGCAACATCAAGGGGCTGGATCTGTGAGGAGCGTTGTGCTTCGGTTCCAACTGCAGTGGAATGCAACTCGGCATGATTGAGGTACTTTTACCTCATTACAGATTTCCATTGTATGTAACTCTATACTTCTACTTCACTACATTTTGAAGAGAAATATTCTACTTTTAACAAGATGAGTGGACTGAAAGAAACAGAGAGAAGCCTCTTCTGAATCTTCAGATGTCTATGAACCCCCCCCCCATTAAGCTCAGTTTTCAGACCTGATATTTGTTCAGTGTTATGTGTGCGTATTGACACACACGATAACCACACGTGATAAATTGTTCTGGCTAAGAATATCCACAGCTCAGTGCGTGCAGATGTGTTGAATACGCTTCAGCTCTGCTGTGTTACCATAGACAATATCAAGAAATCAGAAAGGAGGATCTGAAAGGGGGGAATGAAAGAGAAATGTCTCTCTTATTCACTGATTACCTTAGCACAGCGGTCCCCAATCTGCAAAGACAATTAATTCAAGTTTAATTATAACAAATAGGGAGGCAGTTGAAGCTTATACAACATGGCTTTTGTACAATTTCTGTTTTCATATATTTGTCATGTATCCATTACTAACAATTGAAGTGTGAAAATGCATAATGCTTTCACTCTTGTTCATCATGGGGCCCACACGAGGACATAGTTTCAGACCACAGTTGGCTTAAAGGCTTTATATTACAATAAAGAACAGTTTGGAACAGCAACTACCATGACTTGATGGTCACATCAACAGGAGTTTCATTTGATTTTCAATAATAATAAAAAATAAACAGAGCAATCAATGTTGTACTCAGCTTTGTTTAATTAGACAAAAAGACAAAATCTAAAATCTAAGTGCACACAAGGCCACCTTTATCTGATATGACTATGGATAATAGTCTTTTTTTTTAATGAGATACAGTAAGTGTTGAGGAAAAGCAGCCGCCATCAGCGCATGCTGAGAGCTGGTGCCTGTGTGGGATGCCAGCTGCTCAGAGTTGAGTGGTCCTTTACTTCCTGTCATTTCTAATTCTCTTATCAGGTTCATCTCCTTTCCTCAGTGCTAAAGCTGTGCAACTTGCTTATTAAATAAAATACATCTTATACATGAAGTACAACATTCTCACTGAACCTTTTTGGAATGTGTGTACTTTTGTGCAACTGTATTGGGGTTGATAGAAAGGAGCATTTGTTCACATCCTATAGACTTACAGTACTTGTACTTCCTGTCGAGGTAAAGTTGTTCCTTACGTCAACCAATCTCCCATGATCCTCTCTCCCTCAAGCCCTTTATTCAATTTACGCTTACTCTCACCCAGTGGTGTATAGTAACGAAGTAGAAGTACTTCGTTACTTTACTTAAGTAGTTTTTTTGGGTATCTGTACTTTATTTTACTACTTATATTTCTGTTTACTTTTACTTTACTACATTTTGCAATGAAAACTTGTACTTTTACTCCGATACATTTCCCCTGAAACAGTATCGTTACTAGTTACTACGGAAAAAAATAATCATGAGAAACATCGGGGACTGTTGTGGAACACACCGCAGCGCACCTGAACGCAGCACGAGCACCAGGTTGGGACTCAGTGGTCCTTGCCGCGTGTTTTCTCTTCCCAGTGATGCCCAGGATGTTAGCGAGCAGCTACAGATATGACTCATTTCATGTGGAGCAGCAATGGAAGCTCCTCGAACAACCACGGGGACCGAGATCAACGTCCGTGGCCATATTTGGGCGAACTCTTTTCTTTTGTCGGAGTGAAAGTTCCTTCCTACCGGATGAAGTGCCTCTTATGCCGACCGAAAGCTACGGAGATATTGGCCTTCAACATCTCACCAACCTCAGGAAACACATTGAGGTCAATTAAGATTAACCCCATGAGCCGCAACGTTAATGTTTAGTTATCATAAACCTGTTAAGATATCTAGCAGCAGTGTTGTCCTCAGGATTGGAGTAAGTTATATCTTTGGCAGGAGAGGGGGAGGCAGGTGTCTGATTTTCCTACGCATGTTGTATGTTAGGCTAACGTTCGCTAGCTATCGTCAATTAAATGAGACAATTAGCGTGAGTGGAGTAGACGGATCGCTAGCGAGTTAATGAGCTGAAGAAGTGTTGACAGTTGTGAAAATTTGTTGATTTGAGTCTTAGCTATCATATAATGCTAATCATTACAGCATTATTATCATTATTTGTATTAATATTATAAGAGTGACGGTCCAGTAATGGCGATGATATTGATTTGGGACTGTTGTTGTGTTTAACTACAGAGATACAAGTACATATTCACAAATCAACTCTGGATGCACGGACAGTGCATGAAACTAAATGTATAAACTTCAAATTAAAACAAAGTATTTTGTACAAAACTTTAGGTTGTGGTCATGACATGTTAGGAAGTGTTATTAATTATATCATGTCTGTAATACTCTCACTTTATTTCAGGAATGGACTACATCAAGCAGCACATGGAAGAACCCTCCCTGCAGCTATGTGATGCCACCAGGTCCAGTTCATCTGATGAAGAGGACTTCTTCTTCATCTCAAGCGCATGACAGCAGCAAACAGCTGGATGGAGACGTGGATCATGTTGACTTGCTGAAATGCTTCCCAACTGTGTGCTGCTGTCTGTGAAGCTAGACACACTCTACCTGCATCAGGGCCTGTGAAGCTAGACACACTCTACCTGCATCAGGGCCTGTGAAGCTAGACACACTCTACCTGCACCAGGGCCTGTGAAGCTACACACACTCTACCTGCATCAGGGCCTGTGAAGCTAGACACACTCTACCTGCATCAGGGCCTGTGAAGCTAGACACACTCTACCTGCACCAGGGCCTGTGAAGCTACACACACTCTACCTGCACCATCAGGGCCTGTGAAGCTAGACACACTACCTGCATCAGGGTCTGTGAAGCTAGACACACTCTACCTGCATCAGGGCCTGTGAAGCTAGACACACTCTACCTGCACCATCAGGGTCTGTGAAGCTAGACACACTCCACCTGCATCAGGGCCTGTGAAGCTAGACACACTCTACCTGCATCAGGGCCTGTGAAGCTAGACACACTCTACCTGCACCAGGGTCTGTGAAGCTAGACACACTCTACCTGCACCAGGTCTGTGAAGCTAGACACACTCTACCTGCACCATCAGGGTCTGTGAAGCTAGACACACTCTACCTGCACCATCAGGGTCTGTGAAGCTAGACACACTCTACCTGCACCATCAGGTCCTGTGAAGCTAGACACACTCTACCTGCACCATCAGGGCCTGTGAAGCTAGACACACTCTACCTGCATCAGGGCCTGTGAAGCTAGACACACTCTACCTGCACCATCAGGGCCTGTGAAGCTAGACACACTCTACCTGCACCATCAGGGCCTGTGAAGCTAGACACACTCTACCTGCATCAGGGCCTGTGAAGCTAGACACACTCTACCTGCACCATCAGGGCCTGTGAAGCTAGACACACTCTACCTGCATCAGGGCCTGTGAAGCTAGACACACTCTACCTGCATCAGGGTCTGTGAAGCTAGACACACTCTACCTGCACCATCAGGGCCTGTGAAGCTAGACACACTCTACCTGCACCAGGGCCTGTGAAGCTAGACACACTCTACCTGCATCAGGGCCTGTGAAGCTAGACACACTCTACCTGCATCAGGGCCTGTGAAGCTAGACACACTCTACCTGCATCAGGGCCTGTGAAGCTAGACACACTCTACCTGCATCATCAGGGCCTGTGAAGCTAGACACACTCTACCTGCATCAGGGCCTGTGAAGCTAGACACACTCTACCTGCATCAGGGCCTGTGAAGCTAGACACACTCTACCTGCATCAGGTCCTGTGAAGCTAGACACACTCTACCTGCACCATCAGGTCCTGTGAAGCTAGACACACTCTACCTGCATCAGGGCCTGTGAAGCTAGACACACTCTACCTGCACCATCAGGGCCTGTGAAGCTAGACACACTCTACCTGCACCAGGGCCTGTGAAGCTAGACACACTACCTGCATCAGGGCCTGTGAAGCTAGACACACTCTACCTGCATCATCAGGGCCTGTGAAGCTAGACACACTCTACCTGCACCAGGGCCTTTGAAGCTAGACACACTCTACCTGCATCATCAGGGCCTGTGAAGCTAGACACACTCTACCTGCATCAGAGCCTGTGAAGCTAGACACACTCTACCTGCATCAGGTGAACGGCTCTTCAGCATCGCAGGACTCGTCTTCAGCCCCAGAAGAGCGACACTGAAATCTGTCCATTTTGAAAATCAACTTCTTTTGAAGATGAACAATACATTTTTCACTTTAAAGTGATGATTCTGGTTGTTGCTTTTGGTTCTGCTTTTTTCTGTGTTAATCGTGTTTTTATATTTTAGTAATTTCATAGTATTCATATATTGCTAAGTTCATCCAAGCTCATACTCCTTGTTCATGGCGGCCACAGCACCCAAACAAATAAACTTCATAATTCTCAAAATTCTGACCCTTTGTTTTTTTTATTAACAGCATTTACTTTTACATTCAATATCAGAAAATTACTTTTGATACTTAAGTACAAAAAAAATCAGATACTTTAATACTTTTACTCAAGTAGTATTCTCAGAGGTGACTTTTACTTTTACTTGAGTAATTTTCCAGTCAAGTATCTTTACTTTTACTCAAGTATGACTTTTGGGTACTTTATACACCACTGCTCTCACCATCTCCTGTTGTCACTCCCTGGCTGTCACCCCCTTCTTTTCTCTTTTCCCCTCCTGTCATTTTTATTATGATAAAATGACAAAGGAATCTCAGCCTACAAAACAATCTGTTAGGACTGAGTGGTGTTTGAACCCAAAATGCAGTACTCCGAAGGCAGGGAATGAGTTAATGCCTAACGAGGCGTTTTAATGTCCAACAAGGCAATTAGATGTATATATATATAAATCTACCCGAATACATAACTCACAGGCTGTTGTTAAGCATACATATCTAGGTAGATCTATAAAATATACTTAGGGGCATTCGGAAGAGTAGTCAGAGTCCAGGCAGGGGGTCGTGGCACGGCAGGTCTGGAGTGAAAAAAAGGTCAGAAGGAATGCAGCAAAGCACTGAAAACAGCTCTACAAAGTACGGACAGCAACAATGTAGCTCTAAGCTTCTACTGGTACTTGCCAGGTGATTCTATGGGATGATCTGGCGAGGAGCAGGAGTGAAGACCGGGTTATTGTAGTCTCTGGAGTTGATTGTAATTGAGAGCAGGTGTGCAGTGCCACCGCCCAGTCGGCTCGTCACCAGGGAGGAAGGCCCAGATGAGCCTGAGTGTTTAGATGGTAGAGTGTGGACGGCGCAGTGGATAGCGCACAGGAACTCCAGCAGCAGAACGCAGAGGTGGCGGGTTCGAAACCGTAACAGGACCCCCCCCTCGACGGGAGACCCCTGGCGACCCTCCAGGTGCATCAGGATGATCCCTGTAGAACTCTCGCAGGAGCTCAGGACTCATGATGAGGCCCCGGAGACCAACTGCGCTCCTCGGGTCCATACCCTCCCAGTCGACCAGGTATTGGTACCCACGACCACGGCGCACTCGCAGTAGCGCCGCACCGTCCACTGAGGATGCCCATCGACCATCTGTGGTGGAGGGGGAGCAAGTGGTGGAGGTGTCAAGGGACATGAGGAGATGGGTTTTATCTTGGAGACATGGAATACTGGGTGGACCCGCTTCATGGAGGAAGGGAGCTGGAGACGCACAGCAACAGGATTGATGATACGCTCAATCCTGAAAGGTCCCAGGAACCGGGGAGCCAGCTTCCGGGACTCCACTTGTAGTGGCAGGTCAGACGACGAGATACACCTGCTGACCCACCCTGTACTGCGGGGCCTTGGTGCGCCGACGGTTGGCCCCTCGGCAAGCACGGGTGTTTGACCTTAGTAGAGCTGCACGGACAGTCCTCCATATTCTCCGGCATCGTTGTAGGTGGGCTTGCACCGAGGGGACGGCAACCTCCGTCTCCTGGGCCGGAAACAGGGGAGGCTGGTATCCCAGTGAGCACTCAAAGGGTGACATACCAGTGGCCTCACAGACAAGGGTATTCATCGAGTACTCCACCAACGGCAGGTCCCTACTCCAGGATGACGGATGAAGAGCAGAAACGCATCGGAGGGCTGTCTCCATGTTCTGATTGGCTCGCTCCGCCTGTCCATTTGTCTGCGGGTGATACACGGAGGAGAGACTGATGGTGGCGCCAATGCCCCTACAGAAAGCCTTCCAAACTTGGGAGGTAAACTGGGGGCCACGGTCACTAACGATGTCGGCTGGGAGTCCGTGTAGGCGATATACATGTTCCATGAGCAACTCAGCGGTCTCCCTTGAAGAAGGTAGCTTAGGGAGGGCCACGAGGTGCACAGCCTTGGAAAAACGGTCTACCACCGTGAGGATAACGGTGTTGCCCATGGACGGGGAAAGACCGGTGACGAAATCCAAAGAAATATGTGACCAAGGACGACCCGGGACAGGAAGCGGGCGCAGGAGACCAGCAGGAGACTGATGGGACGCCTTGCTTCGAGCACATACCGTGCAGGCAGAAACGAACCTCCGAACATCCTCCACCACTGTAGGCCACCAGAATCTCCGGCGCACAAATGACAGGGTGATCCCTGGATGACAAGCCACCCGGCTGGCATGGCACCATTGGAGAACCTGGGACCGGACCGCATCAGGAACGAACAGTCGGTTGGGGGGTCCAGTTCCCGGATCAGATTGAGTGCACTGAGCCCTCCTGACCGCTGCCTCGAGATCCGTGGTGATCACTCCAATCACCTGGGAAGCGGGGAGAATGGTGTCCGGAATCCCAGGGTCTCTCTCCGCTGAGTGCATCCGAGACAGTGAGTCAGCCTTAGAGTTCTTGGAACCCGGACGGTACGTCAGGGTGAAGTTGAACCTTCCCAGAAACAGGGCCCAATGTGCCTGACGGGAGTTCAACCGTCTGGCCGACCTGATGTAGGTGAGGTTCTTGTGGTCGGACAGGACAGTGGTGGGATACTCTGCACCCTCCAACCAGTGCCGCCACTCCTCGAAAGCCTCTACAACAGCCAGGAGCTCCCTGTTGCCAATGTCGTAATTCTCCTCCGCTGGAGAGAACCGGCGGGAGAAGAAAGCACAGGGATGCAGCTTCTCATCGGAGTCAGATTGTTGTGAGAGAACTGCACCGATGCCAGTGTCAGAGGCATCCGCCTCTACTACGAAGGGCCTTGAGGGGTCAGGGTGGAGCAGGATCGGTGCAGAGGTGAATCGCCCCTTGAGGGTGTCGAAAGCGGTGCTGGCTGCAGGTGTCCAGGAAAACGGACGCAGAGATGAAGTAAGGGCTGTGAGGGGGGCTGCCACCCTACTGTAGTTTCGCATGAAGCAGCGATAAGTTTGCAAAGCCCAGAAAGCTCTGTAACTGCTTCCTGTTGGTCGGTTGAGGCCACTCCACAACCCTCTGGATTTTCCGTGAGTCTGGCCGAGTCTGTCCCCCCTCAATTATGAATCCCAGAAACTCTACTGAGGGAGCGTGGAAGGTGCACTTCTCGACCTTGATGAAGAGGCGGTTCTCCAGGAGACGCTGGATGACTTGGCGGACATGTTGGATGTGTTCCCTCTCACTCCTGGAGAACACCAGGATGTCGTCCAGGTAGAGAACTACAAAAATGTCCAGCATGTCCCTCAACACGTCGTTCATCAATGCCTGAAAGACTGCAGGGGCATTGGTGAGGCCGAAAGGCATGACGAGATATTCTCTGGCTCTCTCGAGCGGTGCATTTTTCTCGGCTTCTCTGTCATGTCTTGTTTGTCTCAAAACCATGGAGACATCTACCTAACTATGATTACGGAATAGTGGTTGCGCAAAAATGCAGCTAAATCCCAATCTTATCTGCTCGTTACTGGAACAACAACTCCAAGATCACTCCAGTGTGACAATGGATGGGCTTAGATCACCCAGTTGTCCCTCCCCTTCCTACTCGTTGCAAGTCATGAAATGTATGTGCTTATGTGCTAAGGTGTTTTCCTGCTCCCACTGTACCTCTCGGGGCATAGTCGGGGTTCTTCCCTCATGTTATGCTGTAATCTTTCATCCACCCTTTCTTGTAATGTACCTGTACTCTGGCAAACGACAAATAAATATATCAATCAATCAATCAAAATAATGCCCCCGTGGAGTCTTGAACGCAGTCTTAAACTCATCCCCCTCACGAATCCGGACGAGATGGTAGGCGTTCCGAAGATCCAACTTTGTGAAGATGGTGGCGCTCTGCAGAGGCTCAAAGTTGGAACTGATGAGGGGGAGAGGGTACTTGTTCTTGACCGTGATCGTATTAAGTCCCCTGTAGTCAATACACGGCCTGAGGTCTCCTCCCTTCTTCTTGACAAAGAAGAAACCCGCTGCCATCGGGGACCGAGAAGGATGGATGAGACCCTCGGCCAAGCACTCAGAGATGTACTTGTCCATGGCTGCCTTCTCCGGGAGTGACAAGTTGTACAATCGACTAGTGGGATAGGCTGCGTCCGGGAAGAGATCAATGGCGCAGTCGTACGGATGATGGGGAGGCAGAGAACGCGCTCGGTCCATAATAAAAGCCTCCCCCAGGTCATGGTAAACAGGCGGAACCGTAGACAGGTCCGGAGGAGAGGGAGTGTCAGACGGAGACTGAGGTAGAGTAGGTAGCAGCACGGAGACATCGGGCGTAGCAGGCGGTACTCCAACTAAGTATGCGCCCAGTACTGTAGTCAACATGGGGGACATGCAACTCCAACCAGGGTCGGCCTAAGATGAGAGGTGTGCCAGGGGACGGCAACACATAAAAACGAATGTCCTCGACATGATTACCGGACAAAGTCATCTTGAGGAGTGCAGTCTGGTGAGTAATCAGACCGATCTTGTGTCCATCAAGAGCAAAAGCAGGAATGGGCTCAGTCAAGGCAATGAAAGGAATGTTAGCCTGACTGGCCAATTCATGGTCAATGAAACTCCCATCGGCACCGGAGTCAATGAGGGTGCCGACTGTGAGAGCCCCTCCCTGCCAGTAAAGATGGACCTTGAATCCGTCAGGGCCGGTGGATGTGGGAGAACGAGAGATTCGGCTCACCTGGAATCCCCTGGTCTCCGGTGAGCCTAATCTTTTGGCCGATTGGGACAGTCGTCTCTGATGTGACCCCTCTGGCCACAATACATGCAGAGACCCCTGGTCCTCCGGTGCTCCCTCTCTGCAGCAGACAGACGTAGTCGGCCGACCTCCATTGGCTCAGCACCTGAGTCTGAACCGAAGGTCTCAGATGAACACGAGAGAGTGGGAGTCAAACGCGAGGAGCCTTGATGTGAATGTGCCCTGGTCCTCCTATGCTCACGGAGGCGTTCGTCAACATCACTGGCAAGGCTGATGGGACTTGAGATCAGCAGGCTTATCTCTAACCAGCTCATCCTTCAGAACCTCCGTGAGGCCATCTCTAAAGATACAGCGCAGAGTGGAGTCCTGCCATCCCGCGCTGGCTGCGAGTGTGCGGAACTCGATTGCATAGGCAGCAACAGTGCGAGAGCCCTGCTTGATGTGGAGTAGCCGTGAGCCTGCATCCTGACCCGCGACGGGGTGATCAAACACCCTCCTGAACTCCTCCTCGAAGTTGGCATAGTTGTGTCTTGTCCCCGGGTTGAAGCTCAAGAAAGACTGGACCCAACGAAGAGCGTCACCGGTAGTATGAGTGGCAACGTAGGCTACCCTGGCTGCATCGGTGGAAAACATGCTGGGCTGCATCTCGAAAACAAAATTGCACTGCAACATGAATCCCCTAAACTCTGTGAAAGCCCCATCATAAGGCTTAGGGCTAGCTAAGCTAGGCTCCCGGGCTATAGGACCAGGAGGGGGAAGTGGACCCGGAGCTGTAGTGACAGGAACTTGCGGGGCTGGTGAGGCTGCGGCACCCAGAGCAGTCAACTGGGTGGAAATGGTGTTCAACTGAGTTAGCAGGGCCTGTTGTTCGCTGGCTAATTGCAGTAGTTGTTGAGAGTGGGTCTGCTGCTCCCCAGCAACGCTCTGCATCATACCAGAAGCCTCACGAAGTAGCCGGGCGTGGTCAGCAAGCACCTTGTCTTGGCGTTGAATAGCAGCATGGGCAGAAGAGAGGCCCAGGTGGAGAGGCCTGATCTCCTGAGTTAGCTGAGTTCATGTGGGCCAGATCATCCGTTAGGACTGAGTGGTGTTTGAACCCAAAATGCAGTACTCCAAAAGGGGAATGAGTTAATGCCTAACGAGGCGTTTTAATGTCCAACAAGGCAATTAGATGTATATATATATATATATAAATCTACCCGAATACATAAAACTCACAGGCTGTTGTTAAGCATACGTATCTAGGTAGATCTATAAAATATAAAATATACTTAGGGGCATTCGGAAGAGTAGTCAGAGTCCAGGCAGGGGGTCGTGGCACGGCAGGTCTGGAGTGAAAAAAGGTGTCAGAAGGAATGCAGCAAAGCACTGAAAACAGCTCTACAAAGTACGGACAGCAACAATGTAGCTCTAAGCTTCTACTGGTACTTGCCAGGTGACTCTATGGGATGATCTGGCAAGGAGCAGGAGTGAAGACCGGGTTATTGTAGTCTCTGGAGTTGATTGTAATTGAGAGCAGGTGTGCAGTGCCACCGCCCAGTCGGCTCGTCACCAGGGAGGAAAGCTCAGATGAGCCTGAGTGTCTAGATGGTAGAGTGTGGATGGCGCAGTGGATAGCGCACAGGAACTCCAGCAGCAGAACGCAGAGGTGGCGGGTTCGAACCCCGTGGCCGGTTCGAAACCGTAACACAATCTCCAGCACACATCTAGTCATGTCCCCATCCAGGACGAAAAGGAAAGGCAGTTTGCAGTGTTGAGGGCCACGGTGGCTTAAAAGAATTGAGGGTCACAGTGTAAAGGGTCAGAGAAGAAGAAGAAAGTGAATAAATAAGAGCAGCAGGGTCAGAGAGTCGTCCAGTGGTTTGAATGATAACCAGATGCATATTCAAAGGCTGGGTTCAGTTTACTGTGATACTAACGAGTCCATCTGGCCCCGCTTAAAATCACAAGGGTGCTCACAGTGAGCTTTTCTTTCTGAAGAAGTCAAAGACAGATCCTGATTTATTCCATCATTTCTGATTACATACACACACAACCTTGACCTTTATACTCCAAGTAGTTTTAATATGGAAGTGCTCTCATCCAAAGAGAGTTCACAGACCAAATCCAATACCCTACTCCTCCTCTATAGCCATCATTCTTGTCCACTCCTCCAATTTTACTGTAAAATATTTGAGTTTTTCCGAACCATTTCCTCCCAACCTCTCCCTGGCGCCTTCTCTCGAAGTGTATGCATCATCCTCATCCTCCTCTCCCCCTCTAGTGGTTGCCATCTCTCAGATTCTGCCCTCATATTTCATTCCAACTGCTCTCATTAGGCCCGATATCGCTCGTCCGCTCGTCCCTCCCCTTTTCTCTGTTTTTTACCTTACTTGACCTTTTCCTCTCCCTTTCTCCACTTCATCCTCTGCTGTTTCTCTTTTTACTGTTTATCTACTGCCTATTCCTCAGAGCTATTCTGGTTTTGAACCTTTTCTTGCACACTGTCTTTCTCTTCCTTTTACACTCTTCTATTTTCATGCTGCATTAAGTCAGTGAGCAGCGTACAGAAACCATATTAATCCACAGAGAGGGGGGGATGGAGAGAGAGAGAGACTGAGAGATTCTCAGAGGTTCTCAGTGTGCTGACGACTGGAGGCCATCTATCTCCTGGGTTTTCTCCATCGCCTCCTCCCTCCCCAGACAGCTAATTCAATATATTGAGAACAGGACAGAGCGCTGTACCTTTGTCAACAAATTTCATTAAGCAACATTAGCGGCGCTATCAAATAGGTGACGGGCTGGAAATGATGGATTCAGACTACAATATTGAAAAGTGTTGAGAAGCAAAATGGCTTAAATGTGCACAATCTCATACTTGCCCACTTGTCCCAAGCCACTTAACATGCAGAATTTACATAATCCATTAGAATTTTCATTATTTCTCTTGGAAGAGTTCCGTAATTGGATTTCTTCCCACAGAATTTCTTCCTTCCCAAGTGGGTAGGAATACTGTTAAATTACTGTAACAATTTAATATGTTGAAACCGGGTGTGGTTTGCACATGTTCTGTTGCATTAGTGTTTTTAAAGTTTCATATACTGTAAAAGGAAATCTTTTAGCATTTTATGACTTACATTTGCAAATCTGATAATTGTAAATGAATCATTTTCCATCACATTTGCTAAATTCTCACTTGCGACCGTGCTAAATTATAAATCCATACGTTTAAAAGGTTATTGCTGAATGGGTCAGAAGGCATTGTTACCTTCGCATTGAAAATGCGGAAGGTTATGTTTTGATCGCCGCGTATTTATTTGTATGCGTTTTATTCGCCTAACTCAAAAAGTATTAAACCGAATCGCATGAAATTTGGTGGGATGATTGGTTATTATCCGGGGACCATTTGATTAGATTTTGGGATCGATCAGGTCAAAGGTCAAGGTCATGAAAAAGGTCAAAATCTTCTTGAATCGCATGAAATTTGGTGGGATGTTTGGTTATTATCCGGGGACTATTTGATTAGATTTTGGGATCAATCGGGTCAAAGGTCAAGGTCATGGAAAGGTCAAAAACTTATTTTTACCATAGCACGGTCAATTTGTATCCAATTGGCATGCAACTAATGCCAACATGTTCATAATGCAATGCCCAATCTTGTGATATGCGAAGGTATGCGCTCTACCGAGTGCCCATTCTAGTTTCTACTGCATTGAAGAGAAAAGCATGACTCCCTGGCCGAGATGGAACATTTTTAATCCCCCTTTTTAGTCACTGAGTTATTAGTTTGTGGTCATCATTAAAAATACACACACTTGATGTGTGTGCTGGCTGCACAACTGGTTTAAATGATGGTCATTTTGTTGGAATAATAAAGGTGTAATGGCATTAGAAGAAGATGCACAAGAAACGGAACAACTTAAACAGCCTAATCATTTAAAACTAGGAATAAATTAAACTCTAGTTTTAGAAATAGTTCATTTGCAAACCTTTTTTTTAGACGATATTAGACAATAAAATGATGACATTAATCTGGCCTGCTGCAAACCATTAATAAACAGACTACATTCTGCGGACTTTATAATCCAGGCAAAACCAAAGATATTGTAAGAGACGAGACGAGACTTGGCGGTACAGTTGGAAGTGGAGTGACAACTAAAGTTATGAGTAAAACCCAGAACGGCTTGGACTGAGTTATTCCTGCGCACACACCCACATCGCTTACACTGGTGGCAGCGGTGGGATTTGTGTCCTGATGGAATATCGTCCCTTGGGATTCTGCTCAATTTAGTGACTAACTGAAGCTAACGGCTAACGATAGCCGCGCTACCCGCTAGCTTAGCATAGCTTGAGATACAGTGAGTCAGTTAGTTTTTACCCCTCAGTGGTTAATTTTTTCCTCCGCGTAGTAGCTTCACGTGAGTTTAGAAATCGTTTATCGGTCGTCTAATTCCGTACAAAAGCTCAGAGGAAGAGAGCTCGACATGTCGGATGATGAGTCACTCTCCACTGGTGAGCCACGAGCTAGCACGACCTCAAGTGGAGCTTGAGCGCCGGCTGTGCCGCCGCCCAGCAGAGCGTCGGGAACGCCACGGGGCATTCCTTTGCCGCCGCCCTTCAACAACGATGGCCGTGAGTCTTTTCAACTGTGGGTTCGCCGCTACGAGGTAATTCAAGAAGCCCGTTACAAGGACACTGGTGTGGACTTGAGCACCGTGTTAGCAGCGGAGCTACCCACTAGACTACCAGCAGAACTGTTCATTGTTTGGGATAATCTGCCTCGGAAAACTCAGAGCTCCTATGCTGAAACAAAAAGACATTTGCAGACAGCTTTTGGACAGAAAGATATAATTGCATCATTTCAAGCATTCCCTAATGTCCATCCAAGATTGCCTCATGAAGCAATGGAAGTTTATGCTGCTGATGTTTGCAGGCTGGTCAAAGAAGCGTTCCCCGAGTTTGAGCATAACGCTTCTGAATATATGAAAATGTCTCGCTTCATTGCTGGTCTGGATCAAGAACTTCAAGTGAAGTGTCATGAAAGAGGAGTGAAAACTTTCACAGAAGCTTGCGAAGTTGCTTCCCAAGCAGAGAGGGCTCGCCAAGCAGCAAGATTGGTAATGCCAGTGTCCCCAGCTAATGTCACTCTCGGAGATGTTGATCAAACACAGTCCGTAAATTCAGTACGGGAAAATGACTCTGAACTCAGAAAAGCTGTCCAGAATCTGTCTACTACTGTACAATTTTTAAGTAATGATCAGGGTGCTCTGAAACTGAAGCTTGATGATCAGAGTAGTGGGCACCACCGTGAAAGGAGCATGCTGGTCGATCTCCCTCACCTCATGGGAGGAGTCCAGATAGACCCAAAAAGGCATGGAGCTCAGGTTATGGGCATTCCCCATCCAGATATTCACATTCCCATAATGTCTCTCCAGAACGCTTCCCTCATGTAAAGCATCACAATCAGGATTTCACCCACAGAGAATCTGACAGGTACCGACAGCCTGACAGAGATACTCACAACTCAGCCCATGCCTGGGACCCCCACGAAGAGAGAAGATGGAGACAACCTTCTCCCAGAAGACACCGCTATGATTCACGTCACCGAAGCCCAAGTCCCAAACATGTGTCATTCCAAGAGTATGAGGACAAAGGTCAGCGGAGCCCCACCAACGCCGAATACAAAGATCGTGGCAGATTTGAACAGGGAAACGGACACGAGCTGATAATGCGGGGCAACCATCAGCTACTCCCCTGGAAGTCCCAGAGGTTGGCCTCACTGAAATACCAGACAACGTCCGACAACAGACAACCCCTAGTGGTGTTACAGATATGAAAATTCCCCCGGCTGAAATGCAGAAAAATTACGCCACTGTAAGTAAAGATGTCACCTCCTATGTAAATGGAAGTGTTGAGGGCACTGATATGCACATCATGCTAGATACAGGCTCTACAATCTCATTTATAAGTGAGCAGACCAAAATGTCAATACCTTCTCTGGCAAGAAGACCCATAAAAAAGAAATTCATCAGGTCACAAGCTGTGACTGGCCAAAGCTTGGATACTCAGGTGGACAGAGCGGCCGCGCAGACCCAGCTGAGCCAACAGCTCGGCAGCCACCACCACGGCCCCAGCAAACCCACCCAACCCCCAGCCAGGGTGGTCCTCTCACGCCAGCAGGGGGTGTTGGAGGGGGCGGCGCCGACGTCCGGCGGGATTGTCCCGCTGATGATTTCATGAATCCATATGGGTGAGGCCACGCGGATATCGGATGCCGCTTTGTCGATGTTGGTTCACGTGATACCGCCAACCCGATACCGGTGCGCCAATGCAACATTTCTATGCAAAAGAAGGGCGCTGTTTCGCTGTTTCCCCAGTCGGAATCCCGAAGAGATTCTGGACGGACAGGGCACCCAGTTCATGTCAAGAACACGAGAACTTCACGGCACACTGTCTCTGGCAAGGGCTTATTGCGTCTGTGAGTGCAGTGGGGATGTCGACTATGAGGTGGTGGGTGATAGGGAGGCCAGGGCTACAGCTACTACACTACACCTCAACCTACAAAAAGCATGGAGGGAGGCGGTTTCTCTGGTGTCCTCGGTATCGGAGAGGAGGAGAGAGCCCTGCCCCCCCCAATCCCAACCAATCGGCCTCTCGCCCTGTGTGAAGAGACGTCTCGGGGACCAGAAAAACAGACATTGCCGGTTGCAAAAGCAGTTTACAGGATGGGTCTATTCGGAGGTCATATGCGACTGTCGGGAGCGTCATGGACCGGGTGTCAACTTTAAGACCGAGGCTTACCCTAATTTCCTCTGCTCCACTTGATTTAACCAAAAAGACTCGCCAGATTCCTCTGTCTGGAGATTACCAATTCTTACTGTCCCTTTTGTGTTATGGGCCCGAGAAGCACGGCCTTCACTCCCTTTGGACCGGGTGCTGTGCCTTTCGCCCCCCCGGACCGGTGCTAGGATGACTCTCGCGCCATATGGCACCACCTGGGCGGATTATGTGCAATGGTCGGCATGGCATGGCGGGTCCAGCAGGCAGCTGGGGAAGGCGGCGGGGTCCCTGAGTAAGTGCGGAGGAGTACGGTACTTCGGGTGCACCGGGCGGGCAGGTGCGGATCTGTGTGGTACCGACATGCATCGCCGCGGCGCCCTCGGTGCGCAACCAGGTCCAGGCTAAGGAGCCTTTGCAGGCCCAAGACTAAAAAGAGGTACTTTCATTTCGGGGCTCCCAGGCTGACAGGCTGACCGACTGACCTGACTGTGGGCCAGGTAGCTCCAGCCGGTCCAGTGGGCGGGCGGTGCTCAGTGGTGTTTGGTGGGTAAAAACACCTGAGAGAGTCTGCCCTTCCTTCCTGCAGACCCATCACCTCTTCTCTTGGGGACTGCTCTGTGTCCCAGCAGGTAGGCAGTTTGGGGCCCTGTGCTGGCAGCATCAACACCGGGCAGCTGCCATTGGCAGCTGTCGGTGCAGGAGGAGGGAGCTGTCGGAGAGGGAGGGCAGCCTCGCCACGGTGGAGAAGGGAGTGCTGGGGCAGCTCGTTCCCTCTCGACGGTGCGCTGCCCCATCCTGGGGCTCCATTCGCCCTCTGGTCGGAGCCGCACCAACGCCCGAACCTCTCGGTGGGCATGCCCTTGCAACAATTTGTGGTGGGTGGGACATGGGTGGTCACACAGAGCAGATGGACTTGCTCTCACCGCCTCTCCAGGGGCAGGGAGTAGGTTAGGCCGGATGGGGCCGGAGGCCGGTCGAGGCGGTGGAAGCGGTGTGTGGGAGCCCGGCGGTGTGAGTGTGGGTGGGTGGCTGGTGGGTGTGGGGTGGTGGAGCGGAGGTGGTTCATAGTGTGGTCTCTGGTCGGGAGAGGACATTCCCAACTAATGTGTGTGCTGTGTTTGTGTGTCGGCGGTGTGACTTCCAAAGGGAGCTGGGGGGGGAGCGGGAGGCGTGCAGAGCAGAACCTGATCTCTGCGGTAAAAAAAACTATTACCGAACTCTCCTCTAAGACTGGTTATTGGTGTGCTGGGGGGAACCTACTAGTGACAGCGACACACTTGTCACAGATACATTAGATATGGTAGATGTCACCTTTAGGCTAGGGTCACAAACTCTGCAACATGAAGTACAAGTCAGAATCAGAAATGTAAATCAAGGCTTCATATTAGGGTGTGACTTTCTCATTCCTCACAGTGTTATTTTAGATATGGGGAGGGGGCTGTAGTGATGAGGTCCTGCCCCTTCTGAGAAAAAGGGATCTAGCACCTGCTAGGTGTACAGCACAAATAATGGAGAACATGACTGTCCCCCCACGCTGCGAAATAATTTGTAAAGTGGCCCTGATTCCCCCTGTAATCAATGCAGGCATCCCAGGCAGTTACAGCGGCTGCCTTGAACCCCAGCAACCAGAGATGGATGGTATGGCGGTTGCCCGAAAGCTGTCTACTGCTGAAAATGGATGTACTGTTGCACGTATCATCAACCCCACACACTCCTATGGTACTGCATTCAGGTTTACAGTTGGGACATTTTACTCCAGTGTCAGACACTGACATAAGTGAGGATGCAGCTCCTGTATGTAATGTTTCCACCTGCCCAGTACAGTCATCCAGTCTACCAACTAATGTCATCCAGTCGACCAAGCTGCCTATTGATGTCAAGTGTGGAAATCTGACAAAAGCAGAGAGTTCCGACCTACACAACTTGCTCTCGTCTTACCATGATGTCTTCAGTAAAACCAGCACAGACTTTGGTTATAAGAGACATTGTCAAACATAGCATCCACACACAAGGTGCACCCCCAGTTAGGAAGCGTGCATATCGTACTTCTCCAAAAATGCAAACAGTGATTCAATCACATGTCGATGAGATGTTGGAAAAGGGAATCGTGGAAATGAGTCACAGCCCCTGGGCAGCACCTGTGGTTATGGTCAGGAAAAAGGATGGTACATGGCGGTTTTGTGTCGACTACAGAGGCTTGAATGCAGTCACAGTAAAAGATGCACATCCTTTGCCCAGGACAGACAACACCTTGGATGCACTCAGAGGCTCTTCGGTGTTCATCACCATGGATCTCTTATCGGGCTATTGGCAAGTGCAGCTCGAGGAACAGGACAAAGCAAAGACAGCTTTCACCACAGGCCGGGGACTTTACCAGTTCTGTATGATGCCCATGGGCTTGGTAAATGCACCCCCCACTTTCCAACATCTAATGCAGCTGGTGTTACAAGGTCTCTCATGGAAAACATGTCTCGTATACCTTGATGACATTATTGTGTATAGCCCCAGTTTTGCTGTCCACCTTCAGCATTTGAGAGAGGTGTTTGATCGCCTCAGAGCCGCTAATCTAGGGCTGCAACTCACGATTATTTTGATAATCGATTAATCGGTCAATTATTTTGTCGATTAATCGGGGGAAGAAAAAAAAAGGCATTAATTCGAACCATTTATTAAAAAACAGAACAAGTGCAAATAACTTTAGAAAGTGCACAAACAGGTTGCTCCTTGAACATTCCTGAGCTTTTAAAGTAATACAAATTAAAATATATATATATATATAAACGGACTAACACAAAAAGCATACACATGTATGCATCAGCCAAATATATAGGCTTTAAAAAAATAAAGTGCACAAATATTTATATTTTTGTTTAAATGTTTAAAGGGACCTGAGCTGTCAGAACAATAAATAGTAAAAAATAAAGAAAAATACAGATCAGAAAACTTAACAGGATTTGTTGGAACATCAGAACTTTTCCTCTTCACTAAACTCAAACTCTCACACTCAGACAGACGACAGACAGACACACACACACACACAATCACTCACTCACTCCCTTTGTTCAGCCACTTTGCGTTGCAATGCAAAAATGTGAGCATGTCCACATGCTCAGGCTCGCTCTTTTCTTGGAGGCTATGTTTCCTGCTGCAGAAAACAGCCGTTCAGATGGTGTTGAGGTGGCAGGGACACACAAGTAAGACTTGGCTAGCCTGGCCAACATGGGATATCGGTCATTGTTAGCCTTCCACCACAATAATGGGTTTTCTTCCTTGGCAAGGCTCTTTTCTCCAAAGTATGTGAGGACTTCGTTCCTCACTTGGACGTAAACATCCTCAGCTTCGCCTGCTCTATCCTCATCTTCACCATCAGAACCAAGGAGTGAGTCAAGTAGAGTGGCTGATTTAGTAGCTGTCGTATTCATGACACTGCAACTGCCATGCTGAACCATCTCCCTTCTCTCTAAGTGTCATTGTTTTCACTTTGGTCTGAACATGTAGGACTTCATCAGGTGAAAGACACTTCAGTTTCTTAAACCTTGGGTCAAGGACCATCGCTAGAATCACCGTGTTTGGTGCTCTATCTGAGAAAGCAGTCTCCCGTTTCCATCTCTCCTGCAACTGCTGCACAGCAGTGAGTTGGAAAGCCCGCAGCGGAGCTGACTCGTAGGCAGCACTCTGGGTGGACTTTAACAGCCCCTTCACAAGTGGAGGTATTGCAGATATTGTTGCATATTTCTGTCCACTCATGAACGCAGTGACGCATTCAAAAGGCTTGAGAACTGTTGAAAGCTCTTCCAGAATGCTCCACTGGTCTGGTTTCAAATCGAGGTACCTTTTGCCTCTCTGTGTGACAGAGCTGTCGGACAGTGTTGCTGTTACAGGCCACCTTTGTTCGAGAAGCCGGCTGATCATATAGAATGTACTGTTCCACCTTGTACTTACGTCTTGAACAAGGCTGTGCTCAGTTGTGGCCATTTGTTTCTGTTTCTCTTTGAGCTTACTGCTGGCTAGCTCACTTTTCTTAAAATGTTCTACCAGACATCTTGCAGCCCCGACAGCTTTTTCAATCCCTGGACTCTTTAATGCCGCATTGATGACAAGTTGCAAAGTATGGCCAGTGCAACGGACAGAGGACCACCCATGCTTCTCCTCCAGGATATTCACTGCAGCCACAATATTGGCACCATTGTCATGTACTATGGCAATGATTTTGCTTGGAGAAATTTCATATCTGGCCACTACCTGCTCCAACCACTCTGCAATGTTAGCTGCAGTATGTCTGTCTTGCAATGGCATGGTGGTGAGGCAGATTGACTGCATGTCCCAGTCATCTGTAATGTAGTGGCATGTAACACCAAGGTATGCTTCAGTTGCTACACTTGTCCACACATCTGTGGTGAGAGCAAGTTTGCTGGTGGTGGTGTTTATTGCACTCTTCACTTTCATGAAAATATCTTCATATTTTCTCTCCATGAGATTTGTGAAGTGGGTCCTGGATGGCAGAGTGTAACCAGGGTTCAAGGTATGGATCATTTTCGTAAAGCCGTCATCTTCAACCATGGACAGAGGCCTCATATCAGTGACGAGCATGTTGAGGATACTATCAGTCAAGACAGCGGCTCGCTGTGGTGTACACGGTGCATTTCCCGTCAAGAATCCTCTCATGGTTTGCTGTTTTTTTCTGGAATAAAAAACATAGTTTGAGTATGTGTACTAGCAACATTTACATCAACTCAATACATACATACTTATTGTTTTAGTTACTAGTTGTGTAAAGGTAGTAACCCAAAGAGCAGACACACACACAAGCTTATTCATTAAATGATTACCATCAATTTAGTCGGTGGAAGTTATGTTCATTTGTACACCACATTTAAAAACAGCTTAAGATGATCAAGTGCTACAAAATAACTTTAAAATGAAATCAGAAAGTACAATACACATAAATATATTTGTCAACAATAACCGATATGGGACAAAGCAAAGAATATATACATGACAGATTGAAAAATTAACGGCCAAAAAAAGAAAAGTGGAAAAAAAAGAGTCTAGTGCAAACTATAGAATACACCGCATTTATTGCTCTTAGAGCTAACGCTATAACTTGTCATGCTAGCTCTAGCTGCGAGTAGAGTAAACGCAGCAACAAAGCTGCTGCTGGGCGGCGTGTTCTCACTTCTAAACGAAACAAAGTAGGATTCTGTCGTGACTCGCCCTGCTGTTGAACCTTCCTCCTCATCAAGGACTCCAACATGTTTTCGCTTAAGGTGCTGAATCATTACCGTGGTGCTCCCGTGCTACACCATGTTGTTGTTGCATAGCTTACATAGCACACACTTTTTTGTTGTGTTTAATGTGAAATGCTCCCACACCTTGGATGACTTTGGTCGAACGGATTTTTCTGCCTCCGCCATATTTTTCAGAGCAACGTTACGGGTCTCTCCGATGATCTCTCTGGTCGTCTTTCCGCTACCTTCGCGCCGCTCCGCCAGCGCAACTAAATTATTTGTTTTTTATACACAAACAGCTCCGCGACTTATCGAGTGGCGTAATAATCGCGCGACACAACGATTTGATAATGAAATTCGTTGGCAACTTTTCTAATAATCGATTTTTATCGATTTTATCGATTCGTTGTTGCAGCCCTACGCTAATCTCAAACTCAAACCCTCAAAATGCAGTTTTGCAGTACAGGAAGTGACATTTTTGGGACACGTTGTCTCACCTGCAGGACTAAAACCTGACCCAAAGAACATTGAAAAAGTGAGAAACTGGCCTGCTCCCACAAACCCTACTGAAGTCAGAGCGTTCCTTGGGCTGTGCTCTTATTATCGCCGTTTCATTTATGAGTTTGCAAAAATGTCAGAGCCCCTGCATGCTCTCACTCAGAAAGGAAAAGTATTTCTATGGACTGCGGTTGAACAGAGCACATTTGAAAGCCTCCGTCATACTCTGTGTGACACACCCATCCTCTCCTATCCAGATTTCTCACATGAGTTTCTACTTTTCACAGATGCATCCAGCACAGCCATTGGATGCGTTCTGTCTCAGGTGAATGTGGAAAACATGGAAAATGTCATTGCTTATGGCAGTCGTGTTTTAACAAAAACAGAGAAACGTTGGTCTACATATGACAGGGAACTGTGGGCTATCGTATGGTCCATCCGGCATTTTCGCCAGTATTTGACAGGTCAGCCTTTTCGCATCATCACAGACCACAAGCCCCTTCTTTCCTTGAGGAAGATGCCACTGGATTGTGATCCTACGGGACGCAGGGCTAGGTGGGCTCTGGAGATTGACCCCTACGACTGGACAGTGGAATACAGACAAGGAACTAAACATGCCAATGCTGATTCTATGTCCCGTCGTCCTATGACAGCCGCAGAAACCCTTGTAGATACAGCCGATCAAGTGAGATGTGTTTCCATTCACACTCAAACCGACTCAGCAGAGTCACACATTCCAACCACTGATCTGGCATTGCGCTCAGTCTGCCCACATTATCTCACCTGCTGCAGATATAATATCACATGTGCAGTCTGCTTCACCAGGTATTGCTGCGGAATCAACGGACACTTCACTCCTGAATGTGAACAGACAGTACCTCATCCAGGCTCAAGAAGCGGATCCTGTGTTGCGAATAATCATGAACTGGGTGTTGACTGACAGTCGGCCGCCATTTTCAAAGATTAAAGCAGCCTCATCTGAAATGAGAGAGTATTGGAGAGAGTTTCCCAAACTTCATCTTGTTGATGGTCTGTTATGTCGCAGGGTCAGACCTCCACCAGGTGACCCTGTTTTACAGACTGTAGTCCCCAGTAGTGTGCAGAAAGAGGTATTTCAAACATTACATGGTCATTCACTCTCTGGACACTTCAGTGCGCAGAAGACATTGCAAGGGGCACACGCCAGATGCTATTGGCCTCACATAACGCGTGACATAACTCAATGGTGTCTCGAATGTACAGCCTGTGAAGCACGGCGACCACAAACGCCACACCAACGGGCCCCAATGCAAAACATAATCACATCCAGGCCTTTTGAGAAGATTGCAGCGGACTTGACTGAGTTGCCACTTACTCGCCGTAATAATCGCTATGTGCTTGTGGTAATGGACTATTTTACTAAGTACCTCAACTTGTATGCACTTCCTGATCAACGAGCAACCACTGTAGCTAAATGTTTGTTTGAAGATTACATCAAACACCACGGTGTCCCTCAAAGTTTGCATACTGACCAAGGCCGTCAGTTTGACTCGGATCTTGTCAAAGACCTATGTTCCCGCTTGGGAATACACAAGACACGGACATCCCCCTATCATGCTTTGTCAGATGGCATGGTGGAACGGGCAAACAGGACCATCAAGGACCAGTTGGCAAAATACCTGTACACTAGAGGAGGTGAATGGGACGACCACCTGAGACAGGTTGAATTTGCATATAACACAAGTGTTCACTCGTCCACCAAACACACACCGTTCTCCTTGGCACATGGTAGAGAAGCCCGTCTACCTGCTGATGTCCTACTTGGAGACTCCCCAACAGTTTCAAATGCCACTCGAGGTACGCCGAGTGAATATGCCAATTCTGTATTAAGGAGACTGTGTGGTGCGTTTCACTCTGTTGCACAAAACATTGAAGCAGCAGGTGCTCAACAAAAGCACGACTACGATCGTCGGATGAAACACACAGCCTATGAGCCAGGTGACTTGGTGTGGGTTGACCTTCCAGCCTTTGCTCGACAAAAGTTGTCACCAAAGTGGTCGGGCCCGTTCAAAATACTGCAACGGTTGGGCTCAGATGGGGGTGACATCGGAGTGGACTATAAACTGCTGGACCAGCGGGATCCGAGAGCAAAGCCTAAGGTCATCCACTACAACCGCCTGAAACCTTATCGCTCTGCCTGGTCAACTGGAAAAGATACGCCTTTACCTGTGGGAGGCGCTGCAACAACAAACAGTCCAGCTGCCTCACGGCCGACTGCACTCTCAGGCTCCAGGCCGTATGTTTACAAGAGCCCAGCCACACCGAGATGCTCTGTGCCTCCAGATAGGGGTCAGACTAATGGCTGTCCTCCAACGCAAGGGGCTGCCACTACCCTAACACCTGTAGGACACAGTGCTGCCACAGGAGCTGCCGGTGAACTGTATCCAGTTTTTGATGGAGTCAGGACCAAGTCTGGCCGCTGTGTGTCCCCCAGTACGCTATGGAACTGTTGTCTGAACTGTTGTTGTTTTTCTTCTGTTGGATTAACGAGCATGTTAACATGAATGGGGAAAGTATGCTGTTGTACTACTTGTTATAGTCCTCACTGTTACTCCTGTGTTTATTACCATCACCTGTTTATATTCATATTTAGTATAGGTTGGTATGTGTGCCTAAAGTATACATTCAGCTATGTTGAAGCGAGGACGCTTCTTTTGTAAGGGGGGGAGATGTGTAAGAGTAGATTCTATGATATAAACCTAGTCAGCGCTGTTCAGGCGCCGGCAGGGGTGAGGGTAGAAGAGGAGAAGGGGAGAAGAAGAGGAGGAGACGAGACGAGACTTGGCGGTACAGTTGGAAGTGGAGTGACAACTAAAGTTATGAGTAAAACCCAGAACGGCTTGGACTGAGTTATTCCTGCGCACACACCCACATCGCTTACAATATTGAGAACACCGGCAGAGTTGTTGTCTGAAATGTACTATTAAAGCCAACGTCATTTGCAATCTCCAGCATCTTCTTTCTTTCACTGGATTTGTTCACGTATTACGTGACCTCTTGTCATGACCTTTTGACATTCGTCAAGAGGCTCAGACGCACAGACGGATGTATCTGGTCATTTTTCAAAATAAAAAATCTTTCCAATCTTGATATTCAATCAAAGATGTTTTTCATTCATTCTTTCTGTGCGGTGGGTCCGCTGTGCTAAATGACGAGATGCAATGCAAAGTCCTTTTGAAGTAGTTTTGATGCTATTTTCCCACTGAGTTATAAATATGTGGTATACGTATTAGATAGATAGATAGATAGATATATACTTTATTAATCCCCAAGGGGAAATTTGTCGTCACAGTAGCAGCACCAATAAACTAAACACACGAGAATAAATATAATAAAATATAAAAAACAGGGATGAAAGATATAGATGTATACAAGTAAAATATAAAATACAAAATGAAGTATATATGTATATATATATATATACACACACAAACAAATATAATACAAAGACTGCAAAGTATACAAAGTAAAATATAAAATACAAATAAAATATATATGTATATATATATACACAACATATATGCATACACAAATATAATACTAATGACTGCAGTGTAAAATAAAATGTTTAAGTATTAGATCACTCAGGTCATATAGAGTATAATAAAAAATGTTTTACTGCTTTCACATCTGATGTTATGGCTGATATTTAAACACTAGAAAAAGGTTTACACTTCCAGCTACACAACCACAAATACACATGTGCACGCACTAGTTATCCCTCAGGACGTCTTCCGAATCAAATGGTTTCTCCCTCCTTTCGGTGTTGTGTTGTTTTCCCTCCCTCCTCCTTCATCTGGCTCTCTGGCAGCTACAGGGAGCAGTGACTGAGTGAGTGTGTGTGTGTTTTATTGTTTGTCATGAAAATAGGATTTCAGCAGATGGATGGAGAGATTCTGGAAGAGAAATTCCATCCACCAGAAAGTATACACAGAAAGAATGGATTGTTATGGTTACCAACTTCCTCTCGCCCACATGGGGGGTGGCGGTGTGTGTGTGTGTGTGTGTGGGGGGGGGGGGGGTGTAACAGACTCCATTGTACTTTTTTGTGGGTCTGCGTGAACGACCTCACTCTATCTGTGATAAGTGCTGGCATGTGTCCGAATATAATTTGAATTCATGTGTTTATGCTTGACCCTTGACTTGTGGGGGAGGTGAAATGGAGAGAGCAGAACTTAATTCCTGTCTTTAATGCAAAAGAAAGGGGAAAAAACTGTGCAGTCACACACAACAGATCCGATTAAGTCAATCAAAAGCACACATCAAACCTTACACATCAATAAGGAGGGATTATCTTGTTAGATGCACTGATTATTTCTACACAATATGGCCCTGTGTATGGAAGATATTTAAACATGCTCCCTGTGTGTGTTTTTGAGAAAGAGACAGGAAGGGAGGGTATTTTCCATATTAATGATGCTCGTCTCCATCTTCCTCTGAGATGTTGAGTGATGCAGAGACGATGAGACAAATTTCCCCGTAGGGATTATGAACAATTCATGTTTTTTATCTATATTCATATTATTTCATCTTTTCTGTTTTTTATCTTGTAAGTTCATGAATATGTATTCTGTTTTGATTGGATCTTCACTTCATTTTCAGGGATCTGTCCATCTTATATGGGTGTGTAGATCTCCCTTTGGAGGCAATGCAATGCCTATCTATAGCACATCCACATTCCACAATCTGAATTGTTCCCAATATGATACACAATTTAAAGCATATTTGTTATGTTTTGGAAAAAATCAATAATTTTACTATAATAATAAAAGTGTGACTGCATTTATTGAATTATAATCTAAAAAGA
The DNA here is from genome assembly GCF_029220125.1 of Pseudoliparis swirei. Lineage (NCBI taxonomy): Eukaryota > Metazoa > Chordata > Actinopteri > Perciformes > Liparidae > Pseudoliparis > Pseudoliparis swirei. Next base: position 14,112,678 of record NC_079406.1, on the reverse strand, counting down.
CTAGGGATGCCCAGAAAGCTTTTTTTGTCAGTACTGATGAGTACTTCATAATACCATTACAGTTCTAACAATAACAAACAATGCTGCAATTAAAAGGTAATTCTCTAAACTGCGTCTAACACAGTGCTCACTCCACGTAAAAAGTACTGGGGCTGTGTGACATCGCTTCCAGCGCACCTCACAGAGGACAACAAGGGCAACGCTGCATCACCTGTTTGAACCAAATACCCTCTGGTCTAGCTCAGCTAGAAACACTCAAACACACACAACAATAGTATCTTTAGATCGCCTATCTGCGCTTCATGTGTGAACTTTCTAGCTTCCAGACGACCAATAGCAGAGGGTGTCACGGTCTTGGGGTGTTCCATCTGTAATCCTTACTTGTCCCCGACTCTGGCCGCTTTAAGTAGAGATAGCGAGTTTCTTGTATTTGGGGATTTTTATAAAGCAGCGGCCTTAATCACTTAGCAGCGGTGCTAATCACTTAGCAGCGGTGCTAATGATTTAGCAGCGGTTCTAATTGTTTAGCAGCGGTGCTAATGATTTAACAGCGCCGCTGTATGCTCTGAGGCACTGGAGCCATAGAACTGCCACTGAGAGAACCTCTGTAGAAGCAGATCGTATAGACATTTAAATTGTACTGATATAATACGGTCATATCGCTCACACATTCACACACAAGTTCTGGTATTCTACCTTAATGGGTCTTTTCTCGTCTCTCTCTGATAAAAAGGCATTTATATGAATCTTGATGACCATCAAGCTCATTTGTTACAAAAGGAACGCCTCTGCCAATTCACGGCAGCCCTCTCTTTATCTAATGATATGTCCATTAGTGTGATGCTGAACGATGGAGGGAACACAGTGTAATGGAGAAACTTTTGACCAACTTGAATGCTGCCTAATTATTCCTCCCTATCGCTGTTAGCTAGAACCTATAATGATGTGTTTGGTTTGCTGAGCGCTTGGCTGTGGGAGTTATGGGAGTGGATGAGAAACAAGATCTATTTCCAGATCTCTTTCAATAGCATTACATGCATCTCTGCTTCTATACTCTGAATTTCCCTTTTGTGTCCAAAGAAAACCACATACTCTCTTTGGAGGGAAGAAGGGAGTCAAACTGTCTTCTACACTCACTTCTTTCTCACCCATTTATGTGCTGTCAACCAATTCCATATCCATCATTGGCCAGTTTAGCTGGCTCACGTTCCGCCTCCTCTGCCCTTCTCCTATTTACGCTCTGGCTAGTTGACAGCACAAGAAAAAATCCGTAAAGATTACCTGCTGGTCTCAGGAAGAAGTTAGAGAGAATAGAAGAAAAACGACATACTGTTGTTCAACTCACAATGCACCATCATTATTTAACAATGGATCTTGTATTGTTTATTTCAATGTGTTTAAACAAAAGTGTTTACATTAGTTATAATGGCACGAAACAATGTAAATATGTTAATTTAATACACATTTAAAACAGAAGGGAACAGAAAAAACAGCAAATAAGGAGAGAGCGATGCAGTCTAACATGACAAAAGACGACATGCAATCGTTATGGAAGAATACATGAAAATGTAACAAGCTGTAAGATCAACCACGCCTAGCTTTCCTTTCCAATAAAGGTTCCTCGATCTTCAAATTATGAAAATGTGTTCAACAAGTTCTGGTTCTGGTTTAGTTATCAATGTCGTGTTTGGACCTATTATGCTGCAATACATTTTAAAAAAGGCAGTGTTTAGGCGCAGACCTTTCGATGGATGTATGTGTTCATGTGCATCACAACACACCCAGATAAAGACATCGCAGTGCAATAGTCTGCATCAAGATCGTGCTAGCAGGCTTGGTTGCAGTGCACAAGTTGTGTGAGGTCACAACAAGCATCGGCCTACTTCACAAAGTGCACCCCGTTCACAACATGCACATTAAATACAACTCATCGTGTGTCCGTGGCATGTGCTGAACGTGTTGTTCGCGTCGTCCCTGTCCTGCTCCGAGTGTGTGGCCGAAAGATGTCCTCCTCCACACGTGTCTCCGTCTCCAGAGTCCGTGGATAAAACCGCTGCTGGAGGAAACCCAGTATAGCGTAACGGTGTCGCTTACATCCATTTCCTGACGTCATTAAAACTTCCCGTCGTCCTTCTTCTTCCAAAAATAACTACGTCAGACATGCACAAAGCCATTTTATTCCATCTCGCTCGCTAATACTGGTGGTGTGGATCCAGAACTCTGTTGGCGATTCGCGATTGGTCGCATCAAAGTCACCTCGCGGTTCAAAGAGGTGAGTTTCGTTGCAACGCCATCTTGAGTTTCAGTCCAGTGGTAAATAATAACTTTCCAAAGAACAGTATATTACAGTAATTATACGCAGTAGCTTGTGGCATGCACTTCTTCATACACATAGTTAGTCCTATTTGTTGAATATGAGAGATGTTTGCTGATCACTTAATCATAATTTGGGATTGATAGAGGAGGCTCACTGGCGGCTTCTAATTTATTGAAGTCATTGCTGTGTTTTTCTCCCAAACAAATACAAAGCTGATGTATTGAGTCTCCACAGTTTACCAGTTTATGCAATGAAAACCATAGTGCAGGCTAGCTGCATGTCCTTGGGGTGCATTGAACACAAACAGTTCACATATAGTGTCATGAGAAATACGGGTACAATTATAGTTCTTCGAATAACACATTTTTTTCTGACGTTGTACAGATTGTAAAGCTCTCTGAGTCACACTTGTGCTTCGTGATATTGAGCTTTGCCAATACAATTGAACAAAACCCCAATCGAGACCACCAGTTCTGACCAAACCTCTCAGAGCAACAGATGCATAAGTAGGCGACATCTTTCCAAAAGGCCTGACAATGGACCTTTTCACAGCAGGCATTTTGATTATAGTCATTGTCGGAAAAGCACTCATGAAATTGATAACAATAACGATGACTGCAATGAGTGCCATTACCAGTTAGTCAGTGGCGGGCCGTCAGGGCCAGCAAGGCCTTCTCTGCTGGCCTAAATATCATCAGAATATATATTTTTTTCTAAATATATTTGCCCACAAATATGTATTCAATTATTTCCCAGAGTAAGAGTTATTCTCTTAATTTCATAGCGTTCTCTGTGTTTTGCGCTGCCAGCGCCAGGTTGAGATTTGGAGGGCTGGTCTTTATGTTAGATCTTTTATCCAATCATATTCAGCCATCGTGTGTTGCCAGGGGGCTAACATCTGCCCTTAGGCCTTCAGAATCAACATTGCGGGCGCTGGTAGCTTCAAGTGAATGGGAATGACAATGTTGTGTCAACCAATCAGCTTTAGAGTTGGCTCCTGTAGGCCTTCTAGAAGGCCCCGGAACCGGCACAGGAGCAGCGAGCAGGCGGAGTGCTGCACATCTTTTGATTGGATTACCAATATTGAGAGGCGGGTCCTATGGGCAGGTAGATGCAGAACCTCAGAACCTCAGAACTAGGAAACTGAATTTGATAAACGAAATAATTCGCGTACTACGAAGCTGTTTGTTCAACCCACAATGGCGGAAGGAGGAGAAGATATCGATTTGGTCGAGGATATAATTATAAGGCCATTCTCAACGAACTTTAAGACCGACGCCGACGCTACAAAGCCCGTCACAGGCGGGACAGGGCTACTCGCCACTTTCAAAGTTCCAACTATGAGCGCTACCGATGGCTCAGGCTCCGAGAAGCTCTGCACACCGGACTGCTGGGGATGCCTGTTGCAAGTGATCGATTTGGTGTTGGGAGCCACACTGGCTTTGAAACTTGAGTTGTCTAACCGAGGCAGCAACGAGACACCAGAGTACGACTCGGCACCTACAAGCACCGGTGCTTTGAAAACTTTTGGGGACACGGAGCGGATCTACAGATCAACAAGCGGCAACGGAGCTGCACAATGAACAGGTGAAGAACAAGAGGGACATATTGAAAAGACTCATTAATTGTGTCATGTGTTTGGGTAAACAGAAACTTTCATCTTCATCATATTTATATCGATGTATGTGTGTGTATTTTACACACACATACATCGATAGAAATATACATATACATGTACGATACGATTCTCTGAATTCTCAGTGTAACTGAGGGTTTTACGTTACTTAATAACACAAGAAACACGACAACTTTATCTTTTTCCGTCTGCTCCTTCACAATAAAAGCCCCGCACCGGAACACTGGTGAACTAATATCTTACATTAGGTTGTTCAGCTGTAGTAAGACGGCATTGAAGGCCTAGATAGAAAATGCACGGCCCGCCACTGCAGTTAGTTATGCATGGACAACACCAGGGCTTCTGCGAAGTGGAATGTGGCTATCATGTTATTTATCATGTTATTGAATACGCCTGTGCTTTTCTGTTAAGTCAAAATCTTAGCCGTGAAAAAGAGTTTGTAACATTTTATACGGCGGCCGATGGGGGCCGTGAGTGAAAACACAGCTGAGGGCATCTCCGACCCCCAGCCGCTACGTTGTGCCCAGACACACAGTGGGGCAGAAACAGGTTGCACACTGTTGTACTGCTTGTATAACCTTACATCGCTGCTTGATTTTTATTTATTTACTATTTCGCAATACTTTCTGAAGAAGAAATACTGGGACATCGTGAGATTATTTTTCGCACTTTATGTCAATTTCAATCTCATTTGTTTTTAAATTGGCGCTACATACCATGCACCATGTGCAATATCAAATGGATCCCACCTCATCTTTTGACCCCTGTAAAAATGGAGTTGCAGGACATTCATGTATTAATTTGATATTCTTCTCACACTGTGTATATACCTAAATGTGTGTGCTGTGAGAGTACTCAAGACGACTTAATGACCACCATGTGCACATCGCTTGCTGGGAACCTGGAGCCCCAGAGGATGTGCATTGTGTGGTCAGTGACAAATTGGCTTTGTGGAACTAGAAATCCCAGGCGACACTGGCTGCATTGCTATTCTGTCTGTAAACAATGCAACTTGTCAAGATGAACTGGAATCATACAAGTGATTAATAAGAAGCACAAAACCTCTGTTTACATTATTGTCGATGCTTTTTATCTGTAACTAAAACTGACGGCCATTTCATTCCTTGCTCTGTCATTCTCAATTGATCCGAGTTAAATATAATCCAGGGTTTGATACTCGACCTATGGCACTGATCAATAGCTTCTCCTGCGTTGTTCATTTTGGGCACTTGGCACACACACAAACAAATAACAACACGTACAGTGCTTGGCAATAAAGAGAAGCTATATAAGGCCAAAAGATTCAATGTCAGTCGAGCAGATCGAAGCTAATAAAGAATGGACTGGGGAGCATGTTGTATTGTATTTCAAGTAAACATTTGCTCTCCAATAGACCCACTTTCTATGTGTCCATGACACTTCGAGAGCCTCTCTCTCTCTCTCTCTGCGTCTGAAACTATTGACAAGGCCAAACACAAAATGCTTCAGGATATCTCGATGGTAAGTTTCTCCACCATTGCAGTGCATTTGAACAAACAAACTTCCTGTCAAAATCTTTCTGGGCTTCTGCAGCACTGTCCCTCGATATTATAACCTGATCCTGTTCCATGAATTTATAGCCATATTTCAGTCTTTTCTCCAATCTTTGCAAAAGTGCAGCACTTCTCTCTGAAATGAAGTTGTAGCATAACAATGTAAATACTAAAGTAAGTACAAGTACCTCGGGATTGTACTGTAGAGCAGTACTTGAGTCAACGTTTACCTTCTACTTGCCACTAGTCTTGTATGACCTGCTGTGTCGCTACGACGGTCTTTTCTAATTGTGCAGCAGCCTCACTCGTGTGTCCGTGTTTTAACAGTTGCTTTACAATCTGTTTTCTCCAGTAGTCTTGTTCCGGCCTCGTGTTTGTTTGGAAGTTGCTAGATGCTGATAAGCTGCCAACCTGGCACCCCTGGCTGTGTTTCGTTTGTTTGTCTTTTTTCCCCCCTCTCTTTTCTCTTCTCCCTTCACCAGTGATTCATTTGTTTGTCTGTGGAAACAGATGAGGGCAAGAGGAATCTTCACAGGTTGCTGCTGTGGTAACAGAAGGTGGGGACTAGATTTTACACCCTGTGTGTTGGTGCGTGTAAAGAAAGTTATTTCTCAGAGTGTGATAAGAGAGTATGTAAGATCTAAGCCAGTGCCCCAGGTAGAGTTTATCTTTTCCACTAAAGATATTCATAGTGCATAACAGATCTGGTCCATTCAATTTGTTTCCTCTTTTCTTCTCTCTCTCTATCTGTATTATGGCATTTTGATTTTTGGTCATTTTTACTTTATCCAACAGGTTACACACATATTCTTCCAAAGAAGGCATAGCTGTGTGCGAAGTTCATATTAATCCTATCTTTAACGTGCTGCTATTCAGGGATGTGTTCTTTACTGACAGTAGTAGCATGATTCAGCTTTGGCACTGACTGTGAAACCCATGAAACCAATTTAACTATTACACTGCCCTTGGAAAGGTCTTGATGCTGTTTGGGTGCCTGACATCTGTGTTTAAACTTGTCTGACCCTGCGATGGAGCTCAAAGGGAGACAATTAACTGGCTGTGTTGTCTCTCTGTTGTACCCATCTCTCCGTGTGAATGTTTTCAACTGACGCTTTCTGAATCATTGTCTCTAATTTGGGTCAAACCCCGAAAAACAGATAAGAGGGTTGCACTGAGGCTCATCCTGAGCCATGATGTTTACAGAGAGTTGTGATTGAGAGATGGGGTGGTAAGAATAATATAAAGTCAAAGGATACAAAAAGTGCAGACAATAAACCAGAGATTGAAGTGAAGAGAGATGAGAGAGGCAGCTTGCCGTGAAAACAATGTTTGGTTGAAGGAGCAAGACAAAAAATACTGTCTGGATGATCAGACTCTTGATATAGTTGAGAACACGCTCAAGAGAATGGGTGGGAAGTGGGAGAAAAGACAAGTGAGGGAGCGAATAGTTGTGCAGGAAAAGTGAGGAAATCTACCAATGACACTTGATTGGACCAAAGAATGAATTGGAAAAATTCTGAAATTGTCAGAAAGGGACCAGCAGCGTCATGTATCTGAACTTGATGACTTATTGTTGTCAGATTGGTTGAAGAAATGTGGACCGTTATTTCTTCGGCTGCAATATGACCACGCGCAAATCAAAAGAGTTTTCCAAAGTTCTTGAAAAGTTTACAATTTAGAGATATGTTGTCACAGGACATCCACAATTGTGCTTTATCATAAGATCATTTTCATTGATGTTACATTTATTTTACCATCAGCACCGACATTAAATATACATTGGACTCAAATGTCTTCAAACCACTAAATATTCAACGTTAAGCCAACGAGAGGTTGCTTTATATTCAGCAAATGTGCCCAAGTCTCCGAACATACTGCCTGTATCTCTTTAACTATTTCTACAATGCACTCTGTTTGTCTAATACATGAATTCAATCGCTCTTCAGGGCCCCTTCAGTGAAAGAGAACTGTGTGGCGTGAGAACTTAAGTGCAGATTTAAAAGCATTGCCCACAACAACATCCCTCTGCAGAGGCAGCTGAGGAGACTGGATGTCCAGCTGGCTGTGGACACATCATCACCATCGTGAACCGTTACGCTCAGCCGGGCTTTAACTGAAAAATGTAAATAACCCGCAAACAATGCCTGTCTTCTTGGTGCACTACACCTCAAAGAAACTATGATGTATTGTATTGTTTTTTACCTTTTATATGTTTTACTTGAGATGAGAATGTTCAGTTTTTACAAAGGGATAAGTCTTCACTGCTTGATATTTCGAATAAATAAGTTGCATACCAACAGTTGCTGCCTCTTTTATAGTCTCAGAACCAATCATGTCAGATACATTTAAAGACACACTGGATACAAATGTGTTATTCCTTTATTTCACTTGTTATGCCTGAATGATCGGTGTGTCAGGCTGCACTTGAACTTTGAGAAGTTGCCAGTTGAATGTTAAATGCCTTCTTGTGGAATATTAATATATTTACGATCAAACATGCCAAGAATTCATGTTTTTGATTTTCTCTTGTTTTAGTACGAGATGGAGAGCGCTTATTTTTGACCTGGACAAAGTAAAATGAATGGGAAGACATGTCGAGACAGATTGATTGACCAAAAAAAGGAGAAAAGTCATCCTAATTGGCAGTCAGACCCGGTCAGTGTCAAATAGTTGAAGGAATGAGTGATTTGTTGAGCACTCAAAGAGACCGATGTCGACTGACTGTCTGCACACACAGGTTCAAAGGAGTCGATGGACTTTTCAAGCATTCGTTTGATCGGATAAAACCAGCTCTCTGGGGATAATGTGTGGACACTGTTTACTCACGCCATAGACTGTCCTTCTCTTTGGTCTTTAGTCCCATTCTTTTTTTACCTTTCTTTTGGTTTGTTTTCTGTTTTAGTTATTGGCAGTAAGAAATCCAAAATGATACCTCCACCGCTTTTGTCTGTCGGAAAAGATTTGCCGGCACGCATACTGTACATGTAATTACAAGTCGCATCATATGATTACACAAAAAAGGTACAATTAAACCAGTCTGCTGAGTTCAGAAAAATAATGAAATATAGGAAGGAAATTCACCATTTATTTCCTGCAGATCCAGAATGCAATTAACTCTCAGGCTGCAACTTCCCTTTGAGGAAGCTTCGATAAGGGAAATCTATTTCAACCCACTCGGAGGCAGCCTGGGGCCCACTGCTGTGGCCAGCTATGGAATTCCCTTTCTGTCACCGTGGGTAGTGAAGGTGCTGTATCTTATCAAGCTGGGAAGCAGTGACGAGGACAGGGGATGTGTTCACACCTTTATTTTGGTCATCATCCCACAAACCAGAACATTTTCTGATTGCAAAAAAAAAGAAAAACCTGAAACATTGACCCACATAGCCTTTAACTCATGCACCACTGGAATATTTCAGTGACCTATCACATTTTCTCATTACCACCAAATTCAAATGAACTGTTTTCTTGAACCGTTTGAGGGATTTTGAGTTTTAAATGACTTTGTGAATGTAGTTGGGGTGGCAGATAGAGCGAGGGTTCCACCAAGGAGACTGCTGTTTGTGTAACATCAATTAAAGTCCTAATGGGAGGAGTCAGCTCTCACTGTTGATCATTATGATCAAGGTGAAGAGGGGGCTGCTCTGCCTCATTGCTGATAATGGTCCTGACATGGTGTCAAACATCCCTCCATGGGGTGATACTGTTCCTCTGGTGAGAAACTCCTCCCGAGAATGGCTCTCCTGCCTGGTCAGGAAACCTTGGTGAACTGTCATGTTCCCTCTTCACTGCTCCCCTGGAGGCTGGCCCAGCAGTTATTGGTGAAGTGCTGCATTGCTGTTCATCTCTTTGTCTGTTGTGTCCTTTTGAACAGTGGGATGCTCTGAGAAGAGAACCTCTCCGTGGCATTGCTAGTTTCACAACACTAAACTGCTTCTCCTCTTCTGTATCCTCTGCTCTTCTTGAATGCAGTTAGACCCTGAACACACCGTGAGCTGCAGAGCAGATTGGTGTTAGAGCCCCTGATTCTTTTCGGCATTTCTGGTCTATACCATTGAACAACTCATTTATTTAAATTGTTACCGATTTACTATTCACTTTCCTGTCCTTGGCTGTAACTTCACTGTCTGCCTCACTGTTTGTGTCCCAATTGGAGATTTATGTTCATCATATGTGCGACATTACAGGGTTCCTCCAGAGGTTTACACTATTTTAGGGTTGTTTTGTTATTTTCTGGATGATTGCATATTGTTTACCAAATGATCTTTGCTGAGAAATAAAAAGCAAACGCAAATTCAAATAGTCTTGTTGCATTGAGAATATTCAAATTTGTATTGGGTAGAATGTTTTAATTGTTGTCCTCTATTGAAAGGCATTAATGTTCTTTCACCTACTGTTAAGATAAAAATCAATCAGTCAATCAATCGCTCTCTGATTTTAGGACCTGCAGCTCCATGGAAAGCATTCCTCTGCCTGCAGTCCTCCATGAACCTTCACAGGCCTGCAGCACACATACTAATGTGGGTATTATGCAGCAATAGTTCGGGGAATATGCTTATTTTGTTTGATTTGAGGAGAAGATTAATACCTCAAATGTTTGTATAGTAAATGTAATGCTACCTCTTGCAGCCAGTTAGCTTTTGCTTAACTTGGCACAGAAACTGACAAAAAAGGAAAGCGCTAGCTTGGCTCTGTGCAGATGTGAGAGGATATCCACCGACTGCACCAGCACCTCTAAAGCCCAATGATTAATAATTTATATTTTGTTCATCTAACCGAAATGTACAAAGTTTTCCTGAGGTAGAAGTTCGAGGAATTTTGAATGTGGTTGTTTTTCTGTTGCAATGTGGTGAGTGGCTACTTTCAGCACCGTGGACAGCTCCTCTGCCTGCACACACAAAACACACTGCCCTGCTGCACAATGCTGATTTTTACCTTCTTAACAGATGTCCAAGAAACTGGCAGTGCTTCTACATGTGCATGTGACCAGCATGCCAGATAATAGTTCCAAATCACAAAAGTTCACCATTTAACTCAGGCCTTCCTACACAGGACAATACAGTTCAAGTGCTCTAAATGAAGACACTCCTGGAGTTGGAGGCCAATGAAGCTGAGTCATCTAGAATTTAAATATCATTGCGTCACTTTAACAATACTTTTTTTCATGTCAAAATTGTCCTGACATAATTTTTAAACCATGTATTTAATCAATTTATTCCAGCATATCTATAGAGTTTTCACTTTTGTCTTTATTTTGTCCCTTCTCATTTTTTAGGCTGCATCTTGGTTTTCAGCTCAACGAAGAAATGCTGTGATCATTTTTTGGACTTTTCCAAACAAGCTTTTCACAAAGTTATCAAGGGAAATGACAAAAAAGGCACCCATCTCTTTGCTTTGAAAAAAATGACATATAACTGCCGTCGTGCCCGGATAACTGAGGAAAACATCAAAGCCGATGGGTGGGTTGTTTCCAAAAGAGTCAGATGTGTTTAATGTTTTATATGACGGCGGTATGTGCTCCTGTGTGAGCTGGGTTGTGTTGGCTTGAGACTTAGTTTTGGTTTTATTCATGCTGTGATTTAGTTTTTCGTTTTATATATTGTCTGTCACTGTTTTATGTTGTATTGTATAAACTTTGTGTGACGTGCTGCTGCTGCTGTCTTGGCCAGGACACTCTTGTAAAGGAGATTTTTAATCTCAATGAGGCATTTCCTGGTTAAATAAATAAAATTAAAATAAATAAATAAAAATAAAAATGTGTTTACATGCTGAATCTCATCCCATTATTATTTGGATGCTAGATTAGTCCTGTTTTTAGATTGGGAAAGTCAACAACATAGTGTGTTTACTGTCACTGAAGCCCTTGATGAGTAACTGATTAGGATATATAAAAACATCCTGAGACATTTTTACTCTTTATCCCATTTGCTGGTGGGTTTCATGCTCTATGTGTTTTCCTATTTTCATCCTATGTGGAACGTCAGATGTATGATTGGATTTATGAATGCCCTGAAGAGCACCCAGAAGAAATGTGTGATCTAAATGCTACATTTTGAAACATTGTGCACCTTGCAGGCAGATATCATCTCAGAGGCTGATATGCATTATGATCATGTTTCATTTCTCGAGCAGACTGACAGAGCTTTTCTCTGGAGTTGTTCAAGTGGAACTGAAGTTCTCATGCACACGTTAAGTTACAGACATACTGTATAGCTCATTAAGAAACAGTCTATCACACCCCACTGCCCACTTTCAGGCATCACACGCAAACATCCTCATCTCGCTTCACACACACACACACACACACACACACACACACACACACACACACTCCTTCCTCCATCCCCTTTCCCCACCTGACTGAAGTGGGCCTGGATTTGATCTTTGAAACTCAGAGTGGTGAGTCTCTGACAAAGCGGGGTTAACAAACACAATGATATTGCACACTAGTTAAAACGATGCATGAACTGAAATGACATCTGGGTTTCTATTTAAAAGCATTAAAAACATGTGGTTACATCTGATATTGAGATATTTTTCCTAATATTTGAACAATGTGAAAGGAAAAGAGCAAACACCTACATATCTCTGATGCTCACTGTACACATCCACCAATATGACTATGATGCCTATTACGTTTTACACGTTGTCAACAGACATGGTGCAACATAATGTTACTGTGTCTTGCATCATGAAAGGTATTTTTCTAAATGTTTTCTATATATATAATTACAATGACCATCACATGCCATGCCTTGCATTTCAGGTGTTAGATAAAAAGGCTAGAATGTGACAGAAGAATTGTAAATAAGCCACTTGGCGGTAGCTGAAGGACAAATACTCCACCTCATTTCCAAGTAGTTTAACTTTACCCAGATTTACTGTAAATGTCAGGGTACCTATTTAATACAGGCAACATAACTATAAACATATACTCTTGTAAGAGTCTCTAAAAGTCAAAATGAAGTGTCTCATATTCATCCGGCTCATAAGCTGCTTATTGGACTTTCCAATTCCACCAATTACTTTGTACTTCACAATGTAACAGTGCAGTTGTCTGGCAATAACAACAAGCCATCGGACCGACTAACTGTGAACCAGCTGCTGCTCTAAATGACATACAACTAATAAATAATAACTTTATAATATGTGCATTACTGTTTGTGTACCCCGAACTATAATCCTGGTGAGAAAAAGGTCTGCACTATGGACAGCTCCTCCAACTGCAGTGGTTAAGTGCTTCATTAAAACTCAGAAGCCTGCTTGAACAATGCTTTCTGTATTGTGAAGACCCCAACAGACCCCAACACACCTGCAAGGCCTGCTCAAGTCTCCACCCACTTAATGCTTATGAAATATATATGTAATGTGGACACATGTTAAACAAATACAGTATTTTCTGTATAAAGATTTAGGAGGTCACCATAGGCAATAATTCACACTGTTACACTGCAGGATACATCATTTCAAAATACTGCATACACTTCTTTGTGTTTAACCTGTTTCATTTTTAATGAGCTCTGCTTCTGGACCAAGAGCACAAAATAAAAAGAGAAATAGCTGTCGGCCTATAACCTCATATTTAGTTTTCCTGGAGGGAAAAAAAGGTGCTCAAACAGCACTAAAACTTGGATGACAAAACAATCCAGATTCATTAAAATGGCATGATAAAATATAGTTATATGAATATGATACCGTATTGCCATTCACGCAAGCGCAGTGGCATTTGCAACAACGCAGATGAATACAGAATTGCAAAAGGAAACTACACTGGTTCGTTTGACTGCTGTTCATGACTAGATTAATACTGGTAATAGCCTACTTTTCAAAAGTGCAAGTATTACAACAAATGGTGATGTCAGCCAGAATAGCATCGATCTTATGAAACGGAGGGAGATATGGAGCTGTACCGATCTACTGGGTTCACCGTGCCAAACTAGTCAATAAAACATGCTGTAACTGAACCACACATGAAGGAGAGTGATGCCAGTATTATTCACGATGCGCACAGACACGCACACCGATGTATTGCCGAACTCCACACACCCCGAGACACACACTGTAGGCTACACCACACACACCCAGACACACACTTTACAAAGAGAGACAGAAAAAGAGAAACAAGAGAGAAGAAAATCCACAGAGAAGAAAAGCCACAGAGATATTCACAGCGAGTTGCAGATGACATATTTAAACATGTAACGTAATATTCCGCCCTAGTTATATGGCCCATTTACGAATTGAGTTTTCATTTCCAAAAGGTCGGTTCGCGTGGCCTCCCTCAGTGCGTGGAGCTCCAGAGCGCATCAACCCATCCGCTGTGGGAACATAAAACTTCAAGCCCCAACACATCGCCGATTTCAGGGTTTATGCATCTTAATTGTATTCACTATGGACACGATCTTGAATTCCACAAACAGAGGCGCGTGACTAAAATGAAATGTGTATTTGTGCATCCCGGAACAGCGCTGCTGCGACACGGCGCCCAAATCCTGCGGGCGCTCTGTTGTGAACACAAATAATCCCCCAGCTGAAAATCAATGCCACGGCGAGTGGGTTTTGGAGAGAGGGAGAGGGAGAGAGAGAGGGGAGGAGGGTCCGTGTTAGAGAGGGGCGGTGACTAGTGACTGAGGAGGAGGAGAAAGCTCCCGGTAAGCTCGTCCTCGCAGCTCCCTTTTTGCTGTCAATCGTAGCAGTCGGTGCCACCGGAGTGCCCGTGGCCGTGGACTTATTTCCCGCCAGGAATCGACAAATTGGACATCAACGAACTATTCCAGGTAGGGGAAGTGCCCGCTGGTGATGGGCATTTTATTTTTAATTAAAAAGAAAATTGTTATCAAAGAAATATAAAACTGCAAATGAAAGTGAGAAGTAGTAGTGAGAGTCCGTGCTGGTGTTGCTGCCCGCTGAAGGAGAACGCAGTTGAGAGCCCGGACAAAGCTACTGGGGGGGGCAATAGTGTTGGCGCCGCTAATTGTTTTTTAAATTGGCGGAGCGGAAGCGTTGCCCCATCTGCCGCGGTGACAACTCTCCAATGTTTATAATCCGATTAGGAGCAGGATCGGCAATTTGATAAAATGAGCACTCCGCGGCCACCACTGTGGCGCGTTCAGCTGCTTTGGATGTCCCCCGTGACACTCTGACCCGCGGTGCGTCACAGAAGGAGAGAGTTCTGTGTTCTGCAAAGTGCTCCGTCTCACTTCATGCTGCTCTTCTGACACTTTGCTGCATTCTTTTCCTCTGTGTTTGTTGTCTCACTCTGAATGGCATCCGTATCATGTCCCTCTGTTTTTTTCTCTCTCTTTCTTTGCTTTCAGAAGATGCTCTTCTTTCTGCTACCTGTCGTGGCTCTCTTGCTGAGCAGAACGACGGTGTCCGGTAACAGTAACGACAAATGGCTGAGCACCGTGGCTCAGTTCAACAAGGACAGATCCTGGAACAGATTCAGAGATGTGAGTTTGAACCGAGAGAAACAACATCCAGCACCATCATTAGCCTGTGTGTGTGTGTGTGTGTGTGTGTGTGTGTGTGTGTGTGTGTGTGTGTATGTGTGTGAGGGGGAGAGAAAGAGAGAGAGCGCACAATACGCCCTTGATACACCCTATGAGTACTTGAGCACTTGTCAGCAGGCATAATCCACCTTGTAGTAACTCAGCAGGTTCAGATCCTGGTCGAGGGAGAAGCCTCCTCACAGACCGAGATCAGACTTCTGCATTTTTTTTAAAAATAGCTCATGATTTGACTGTCTGAATTGACTTGAATTGACTGTTTTTATTTGCCAATGTTGACATTATGAAATCTCATCTTTCCATTCCACTTTCAAGTAGTCAGTACACATGGCTTTTAGAACTGATAATGTATCATCTCTTTGAGTCAGAAATAGAAAAAGAGAGTCAGTGATTTATTATGAGTCTAGTGGAATTTCATAACCTACACAAAAGCCTCTGCAGTAATTGTGTGTGTATGGTAGCTGTCCTGTACGATTCCTCAGAAAATTAACATACAGTACTTGTAAAAGTCTGTAGTCCACTCAGGAGCTAGTGCCTGTGTGGCTGTCTCTGTCTCTGTTAAATTATGGTGAATCAACAATACTTGTTTATTCAGAGATATCAGGCATGAGTTGGATCACATCTCAGAAGTTGCCATGTTAGCTCCTGAATTCAGTAAAGGTGAGATGTGGTTTGAAAACTTGGTTGCTATGGTTAAAACATCTATGAAATGTTCTGAGTCCTTTTACTGAAGAAGAACTTAGTGAATCGAGAAGGTGCGTCATATACATTTGCTGAAAGTCAATTTGAAGTCTAGGCATGATTCTCTGCAGCGACACCAACGTGTAGGTCTAATTACTGTGAAATAAAGAAGGAGAGCACACATTCAGACGGTTGCTGCGCAGCCATATTGTTCAAACCCCACGTTTTCAAAGATACCTAAGATATCAGGGTGAATTTATTTTCTTGAGGGTGGTTCGGGGGAGGGGGGTGTAAAAAAATGATGTACGAGACATCCAGAGTATATTTGATAAAATGGTACAGCCATAAAAACTTGTCGTTTTGGGTTAAAATATTTCACACTGTAAATATTATACAGCCTCAAACTGGAAGAGAATATATTTGAAACTGCTCGACGGTGTGATTTGAACATCCTTACATTAAGGGGAAATTGAAAGGGTTAGATGTATTAACACTGAAGGCATAATGACTTATGACTTTAGTTTCTCTTGGTATTGGTATTTTTTCTTAGGACAAGTTTGTGCTCCTCTCCGAATACGGCCTCAGCTGGGGAATGACAACGATGCAAAACCAGCATACACCCAGTATAACCAGTCATCATCAGGTTGCAGTGTTGACACGGGCTTTGCCTTTTGATCCCTCCTGACATGACGGTGTCCTCAAGACATTTCAGTCGACAGTGGGCTAACTTTGACCTTATTAGCTGACCGACCCCATACTGTATTGGATCAGCGCCAGTATTAGTCATGTCTGTACACACTGCAGGACCATACTACCTGCAGTGTGTGTGTGTGTGTGTACACTGCTGCCTACTTTCTATTCCTCTGTGTGGTCTCCTGGGCACATGAAACTTCCTTGGCAGGAAACTGTCAGTGGAGGGCTGCGGACAGGAGGATGGTAAATTACGAAAATCTGGTTCTGTATGAGTCAACAGCAAAACTACAAAACAAGCATTCTTATAACTATCTTCATGATTTTAAGTTACAGAATACAAGTGGTGAGTTAGCAAATGTACCTTGTTTTTTTAACATTAAGTATTTGGGGAACTTCGGTACAAATATATAAATATATACACGGAAATACATCATTCTTTTTCAGTTTTTTTTTAATAAACCATCAAGCTGGATTATTAAAACTAATTATGTTATTTGATGTCATAATTGGAAACCAGATGGCAATCCTTTATGACCCCACTCATGAAATCCACATATTTCTTCCATGCTTCTCTCTTTCACTCATTTTCTTTGTGTGTCTCCGGAGCCGTGAATGACCCTGTGCTTCCTGAACCGTGGCCCTCTCCATCTCCCCTCCCTCTCCAGCTGCCCTCCCCCGTGATTCCTCCTCTCCAGTGTTCTCCCCCATCTGCCACGTTTCACGCTGCATCCCCGATGAGCCACTCGCTCCCTCCCGCCTATTGCATGAGCGTCGATAGTTAAAAGTGCAGGTGGCGTATCTCTAAAACATAAGGGGAATAGGATTTTATTTATTTTATTTTGCTCGGCACATTCCTAACAACGGGACTGCTTTGCAGACAGATGGTTTATTCTAGTCCACTCCAATCTACAAAGGACATGAAGTAGAATTAAAAGAAACATATAATTCATTACCATCACATTTAGTCTGTTCAAAGAAATATTGTCCTCCATAAAAACAATGTGAGTTCCTTGCTTGTCTTCTTGATGCGTACCTGCACTTCAGCTGGTTTGTAGAAACAAAAGGACAGATTTGTTTAATAAATGACACAAAGCGTCGCTTCAGACTGTGGAGAGGCTTGCAGTCTGATTCTGATTAGTTGAGTTGTCTTGTGGGAAAGTCTCATTTTATTTTAATTTATCTTGCAGTGACTTTTATTCAGCTTGTTAGATGATCTACATGTTTATTACCAATTCAATAGTTTCTTAATCTTTTCATTTGCCAAATCACTTAATTAAGCCAATTGTATTTTCTTTTTCCTCAGGTTACATTTACCACTCAAATTTGAATAATCATATATGCCAATAAATTATAGCAGCATTTAATATAATGTGTTGTAAGCCTGCAGCTGCCTCGTGCCCTTGGTCACATCAGAGTATTCTGGTCAGGACAAAAGCATATACTGTATGAGTGGTATTCAGTAGAAGCAGCAGCAGTAAAACAAAGTAGCGTATTACCCAATAAACATCTGGTAACACTAGCATTCAGGGGGGTTGAGGCCGTGGTGCTTGAAACGCGCCACGAGGGTGGTTTCCACTCCGTCTCTTTATGGTGCTCGTTACATAGCTGTGCTCTCCTCAGACAGATTCACAGTCAGTACATTTGTTAGTTGAGTGAACCAGATGCTTTTCCTGAAGTGTCCTCACAGACACATTTGGAGTTGATAGTTTCATTCATTCTCAATTTCTAAATTAGATACCTTAATTACTTTACCTCGCTCACCTTTCGAGTTAAAAACCGTCCACCTCAATCTTCTGGGTCCTCTGCATTGCAAAGAGGAAATACTGATAATTTGGAACCAAACTATTGGAGCATTTGTTAAAAGGTTATAGAACAGCAGTTTAAAAAGCCCCCGGTGTAATTACTTTTTACATCGCAGTGAAGTATATCAGATAATACTACATATATTATGGTCTGTGTATTAGTGAGCTGGCCGGTTCAAGCCAGCTCTGCTATTCTGGCCTGAGCGAGGCTATTGCACTTGTGTATTTTTTCAAGGACATTTTTGGGTAGTTTGTATTGAAGAAACAGTTCAGCAAGCATTGGTGTCTGAGAGTCTGTGTATAAGAGCATAAGTTGATCTACATCGAGAATGCGTTTAAATAAGTAATTAGGACCATCTGATTTAATAAATCTGATCAGAACTCAGTCCGTTTTTAGGGCAAAATGTGTTTTACCGAAAGCATAGAAGGTTGGCTTTGAATGCCTGGTCAGATTGATAGAATGTTTACTCATTTGACAGATTTGAACGTTCATTTTGACAAACGCCCAGCCCTTGTGTCGTCTGTCGTTGTCTTGCGTGGTCTAATCTCCTCTCATGTTGTCTCTTATCAGAATCTCTCTCTGCAAACAGTCACAGAATGGCTGTCATTGCCAACCAGGCAGACCCACTTTTATCTTCAGGAGGAGGAAGAGTTGTTTGCACTCTTCGTCCTGTTTATTTCTTCTAAAAGAGTCATTTCTCATCTCTGTGCTCCTTTTCTCTCGTTTCCTACCGAAATCTTGTCTTCCGCCCCCTGCTCGCATGCTGTCAAGTTTGCAGAAATGCACTAAATCTTATTGGGGGACAACGGATATGTGCTGCATATTTCCTCATATATTTGTGTAAGTGCATGCTGTCCCCAGACTCTCTGTTCATTTGCTGGTAGACCTGGTGTTTGGCTACTTCCCACCATGTGTTTGCACTGCGACTGTGTGTGTCAGAGCCAGCGGCCTGTCTCAGCTCACTCTTGTGAAGACAATTAAATTCTGTCATGTTTTATCTTTCGTATTTACTTTTCCAAGACGACTGAGGCTGCCAGTCACCAACCCCCGCTGTCTCTCTTCTACAAAATGGTGTGTCAACTGTGTGTGTGTGTGTGTGTGTGTGTGTATGTGCGCGCAATCATTTTCATTGCAAAGCTGGTCGGTGTATTGCAGGTTTTTCACTCTTCCATTTATGGAGCAGAGGGTTTTGCTGCGTTTGCACGTTCCCACTGACACACGGCAAACACGTTCACACCTGGGAGCTTCCCACCGCATCCGAATGAACTGCTCCTCTTCTGCTATGTCTATGTTTGCACCCGTGTGTGTATGCGTGTGTCCTGATTACGCAGCTGGGGGGGGAGGGGCGTGGGGAGCTTTAGAGAAGCAGCTTAGACGAGACAAACCCTGTACTCACCTTCACCTTCTCTCTCACACACACACACACACAACCTCTGAGTGATCACTCCCCTGCAGACATACGGTATTTCCGTCAATTAAACGAAGTCTGGGGTGAACACCTGCCATTCTTTCTTATCTCTCCTTTCCTCTGTCCTACATTTCTCTTGCTGCCTCTCTACCTTCTCTTCAGACTGTTTATCAGCTCCCTTCTCTCTCTCTCTCTTTTTATATTCCACTAACTCCTGATGAAACGGTGTCCTTCAAAATACACCTTCTTCTCCTTTCATCCCTTTTCCTTTGCCATGCTTTCCTTCTGCATGCGCACTTCTGACTGTGAGTTCTTGATTTCAAGTGAAAAAATGCTGATTCTAATCTCTGTGTTGAAGAAGTGTCTTCCTTGTCACTTTATACTGACTCATGGAAATTTTTCACATCTCTCTCTAGCTACTGTCTCTGCATGTGTACAAATGTTCACCACACAACACACATGCACACACACAAAGCGTACCATCCACCCTGAGGCGCTTGGAGAGATCGATCAGTACATTTGCAGGGCCTGGTAACCCTTGATATAATCAATAAGTGCGTGAAGAGGCAGGAAGACTCACACAGACCCCCATATGCAGGAACACACACACGCACGTTTGGAGGACAATTCGGTCACAGGCTAGACAGAGGTCACTGTCCCCTATGACCAGGATAAATAGGTTTTGACTGTGTGTGTGTGTGTGTGTGTGTTGGTTGGAGGACAGAACAGAGAGAGACATTCAAAGCGGGAAAGCTAAAGGGTTGCCAATGAAATATTGGCTGACAATAAGAAAAAGGAAATGGGGGGGAAAAGCGAGATAGTAGGAGAAGAGGGGAAGAGGAGGAGCTTTTATGTGAAGCCTATCAACACTGCGGGAAGAACAGATGGACGGACGTGGAATCCATCATCAATAAAACATGTGTATGAGTGTGTGTGTGCTTCAGTCAGCTTGATTATGGCAGCGCCTCCAAACGTTCTCTCTCTTTCTCTCTCTGTGTGTGTGGGAATTGTCATTCTGCCGGTCTATGTGGTGCTGATATGAAGCACTCCTGCCGTTTATTCTTTTGAAGAGATACTGTCTGGTTTGCTGCTAATGTTAACATATTTATACAGAGAAGCCACCCTCTTACTATCGGGGGATAACATGTATATGCTCTAAACTACTTTTTTAATTTGATGTCTTACTTTGAGCCATTGGAAAATAGATATTTTAGGTTTCTATTCCAAAGTATTGCATTGGGTCATCTATACTGCACTTACCAAACCAATATTAATTTGTAGTTACAAGCATGACCAGCACCTTACATTTAGAAGTAGGTAATATGATGATGTATAAATGAGAATTTATTCATGAAAGACATTTTGCAATGCTATTTATACTGAAGTAGGGCTTTCCCTTTTAAAAGGTACAGCTCGCCCCAAAACCACATTTATAACTATATTGAAAGAAAATAATTCCTGCATGTTTGTCTCAAGTTAGAGTGTCTTAAGCTTATGTTCTTTGAGTATTCTCCAGTGAAAAAGAATATGCATTTCACAGCTTAAAAAGTAGGTGGGCTTAGAAGGTAGTGCGCACACTCCCGTAATACTAACCCATGCAGATTGACCAATGGATGGATGTCATGGTAGTATTGGTTGAAATTGGTTTGAACTGGCATCTGAAAGGGTTAAATATTGTTAATTTAATCTTGATCCATTTCGGAAGGAATGTGCTATATTAAAAGTGATGGGATCAATCTCCTCCGCAAATCGCAACCGTAACGTGGTGGAGAAGTTTGAGAGGCTCAGTGATCCTGGGAGCTATGTTGTCCGGGGCATTAGCCCCTTGGTAGGGTCTCCCAAGGCAAACAGGTCTCGAGGGAGAGTCCAAAAAACCCTGATGAATAGCAGCCCACGGACTGAAGCTACCTCACCCGAATAAGGGAAACCGGGGCACGCTCCCGGAGCCAGACCCAGGAGGGGAGCTCGCCGGCGAGCGTCTGTTGGGCGGGTCTTTGCCTATGGGGCCCGGCTGGGCTCAGCCCAAAGTCATATCATGGAGCAGCCACCCTGTGGACCCACCACCCGCAGGGACAAGCATCGGGGTCGGGTGCTATATATACCGAGCCAACGGGTTGCGGGGGGTAAGGCTCTGACTATTGTTTGTGCATATGCACCAAACCGCAGTTCAGAGTATCTGGTCTTCTTGGAGTCGGTAGGAGGGGTCGTGGAAAGGGAACCGCCTGCCGACTCCATAGTTCTCCTGGGAGGGGGTCAGGAATAGTGACCTTGGACTAGCAGACCAGAGTGGTGGTTCCCATTTTTAAAAAGGGGGACTGGAGAGTAGGGTTTGGTACCGAAATCCGGTACCCAACCCAACAACCGGTGCCACCCGGACCAAAACGCAACACACATTTGCCTAAGCCGATTGAAATTGAAAAAAATATATATTTTTAACTTATCTGGTGACTCCGCCCTGTCAGCAGATTAGATAGCCTATCATTTAACTTTGAGAGCGGAGGCATGCACCGTGTATGAGCTACGAATGCAACAGTCTGATATCCGTTTTTGTCAGTGCGGCCATGAGAACGGCTTTTACAGGGAATATGGCTGAAGAGGTTTTTAATGACGTCATTGTCAATCGTCGTCTTGTGCTCTTTTTTTAAAGTATCAGTTCTGGCACCGTTTCGGTATCGTTTTAAAAGTACCAGTTTAGCACCGGTATCGGAAAAAAACCAAACGATACCCGTCCCTACTGGAGCGTGTACTCAAACTATCGTGGTATCACACTACTCAACCTCCCGGGGAAAGTTTATGCCAGGGTTCTGAAAATGAGGCTCTGGCTGTTGGTCGAACCTTAGATTCAAGAACAGCAGTGCAGATTCCGTCCCTGTCGTGGAACTGTGGACCAGCTCTTTACCCTCGCAAGACTACAGGAGGGGTCCTGGGAGTTAGCCCAACTAGTCTACATGTGCTTTGTGGATTTGGAGAAGGCTTTCGACTGGGTCCCTTGGGGGTTATTGTGGGGGGTGCCGCGGGATTACGGGGTTCCGGACTCGTTGCCGCAGGCTATCCGGTCTCTGTACGCCTGCAGTAAGAGCTGTGTTCGCATTCTCGGCATTAAGTCAGATACGTTCCCAGTGGGTGTTGGCCTTCGCCAGGGTTGCCCTTTATCACCGGCCCTGTTTGTGATTTCCACGGACAGGATACCTAGGCGCAGCCTGGGGGCGGAGCAGGTCAGGTTTGGGGGTCTCAGGATCGCCTTTCTGCTGTTTGCAGACAATGTGGTCCTGTTAGCGTTCTCGGACCATGACCTCCGGCATTCACTGAGGCATTTTGCAGCAGAGTCTGAAGCGGCGGAGATGGGAGTCAGCAACTTTTATTTCATTTATTTGAACACATCAATAAACCCAGGGGTAAATGTGTCAGTCTTAGCTAAGGCTACATTTGTAACCGTAGTCCCTGTAGCCTCCAAATCTGAGGCCATGGTCCTCTGCTGAAAACCTCTGCTCCCTCCAGGTTGGAATAGAGTGCCTGCCCCAAGCAAAGGAGTTCAAGTATCTCTTTTTCACGAGTGAGGGTAAGATGTAGCGGGAGACTGACAGGCGGATCGGTGTGGCTGCAGCAGTAAAACAGGCGCTGCACCGGATCGTCTTTGTGAAGAGGAAGCTGAGCCGAAAGGCAAAACTCTCAATTTACTGGTTGGTCTCTGTTCCAACCTTCACATATGGTCACGAACTTTGGGTTGTGAAAGAACAAGGTTGCGGATACAAGCGGCCAAAATGAGTTTCCTCCGTAGGGTGGCCGGGCTCAGCCTTAGAGATAGACTAGGGAGCTCAGTCATCAGGAGGGAGCTTGGAGTCGACACGCTACTCCTTTGGGTCAAAAGGAGTCAGCTGAGGTAGTTCGGGCATCTAATTCGGATGCCTCCTGGACACCTCCCTTTAGAGGTTTTCCAGGCACGTCCAACTGGGAGGACACCCCGGGGAAGACCCAGGACACGCTGGAGGGATTTTATCTCCCAGTTGGCTTTAGAACACCCCCAGAATTAGCTGAAAAATGTTGCGGGTGAGAGGGAAATCTGGTTCAGCCTGCTGAGTATGCTGCCCCTACAACCTGACCCTAGACTTAGTGGATGAGAATGGATGGATGGAATCACTTTTTCTATTGTGCCTTCATCAGGTCAAAATATGTTTTTGTTCAAAACTTTGGTTTATGACCAAATACCTGCAATACTAAAGACATTCAGCCTCCAGGCTGTTGTTTTTAATGCCAATAAGCAAATATTAGCAGGTTGACTCCATCCACATTGCTCATCCCTACCTACAGTCTGCTTTGTTCACGTGTTAAGATAAATTATGGTAAACATCGAACATCAATGCACACCATCAATATGACTCCAATGGGGCTGTAACTATTGATCATCAAACTATACTTTCACTTTTTAATCATTTATTGAATAACCATTTAGTATACAAGGTCACAAATGGTTAATAAAAAGGCACCGGTGACAAACACGTCTTGTTTTGTCTGATGTGAACAATACAATAAAGGAATATAGAAAAACATATCATTGACCCATATTACCTGTAAATTGTTTCATTGATTATTCAATGAATCATTTCAACACAAAAAAAGATTCACTCAATATAATTTCCAGTGAAATATGCTATCAGCCTGCATGCGTTATGATCCATATGGCTTCAAGCTGTTTTGACTTCATTCTCACCATATTTCATTTTCATGGATGTCTGCAGTTGTTATCACATTTACATAATAAAAATGACAGGCAGAAATCTTTCTGTAAAACATATGTCTGTAATACAGTGGGTTTGAACTCACATCGGTAGCAGCAGGTTTTGATGAAAGTGAGTGTATGTGTGTGTGTGTGTGTGTGTGTGTGTGTAGGTGTGTGCGTGTGTATGTGTTTATATGTGTCTATGGAAACATACGTGTCAAAGTTTAACGCATAATAGGTTTTTGAAATGTGCATGTCAGATCATGAATATAGACCTATACTCTGTATGTCAGAATAGTTTTTCCTGTCTTTATGTTGCCATTGCCATTAATGAAGCTGTCACCCCCACTGTGCGCTCGCTGGTTCTTGTATGATCAGTTTCTTCCTCAGGGTTTTGCTCCCTCTTCATCTCTCCATCTGCCAGTGCATGATTTTTAATTTTGTCCTCCGTTTTATGAATTGAAATGAGCGGAAATGAGTCGCAGCAGCCTTATTCGGCCACTTGTTACTCTCCAAAGGAAGTCCCTGTTGGCCCAGTGATAGAATAGACCTGCGGCTTTAACACGTCATAGCAGGAAATGCGCAGGTGAAACTAATCTCATTAACAATGGCTCAGTTTCCATCAACCCGCCCAACACCCTGGAACTAGCTCACCGAAATGGAATGCAGCCATTTTAGATTTCATTTTCATGTCAATTACACCTGTCAACAGACCTCGAGATGTATATTGTTACTCACCAATGAGTACGCTGCTTTTTATGATGTTTAATATTTTAAATGAATCTGAGCTCCAAATGGGGATTTTTGACATGCGTTGTCTCAGAAGGACATACAGGTGGGAGGAGCTGTATTCCTTCGATTTCTTTGTGTCTCTCGATCACATCATATCATTTGATTTCTCTTTTATGTGCTTTTAGCTAAAAACTCAATACTTTAGCTAAATACTCAGCAAATTAAAATGTGCACAACGAGCATGCTACATGCTAAAGTTTAGCAGGTATAATGCTTCACGCGTTCACCTTCTTGGCATGTTAGCCTGCAAACATTTTCTAATTAGCACCAAAAAAAAGTACAGCTGAGGCTAATAAAAAAGTAATTAGTTTTGCAGGTCATCAACCAAAGAATTGGATGAATTCTAATTTTGACCTGGTGATGATGCTTAATGAAAGGAGATCAAAGTAATACAAAACATAACCTTCCGGCATTTTCAATGCGAAGGTAATGAATCATCTGGAGACATGAATACAAAATGGCATGGCAACCTATTCAATTAAATTTAAAAAAACAGGAATCAGTATTCTTGATTTTGTTTTTCAGTCCTATTTATCATCTTGTATCACTTGCAATATGTAGCACACTCGAGAACAACATTCTCTTCTTTCCAATATCATGTAAAGAGGGAATATCTTGTGATTTCTAAAGCAGCGTCATGCTTTGATTGATTGTATGTTTACCTCCCCTTGTTTCCTGTAATTACAGTAGTTTGATCTCAGAGGATTGACACACTCATTGCTCTAATGTTAGCCGATGCAGACGATCATAACGATAGTTAAATTACATGTTGTTATTTGGTATAAATAGCTGGGATACATGTTGTGCTTCCGAGGTAGCAGAATCAATTATATAATGCAGCATATTTTACTGACAAGTCTGCACAGATTACATTCGAAAGTAGCCTTCCCACTCCTGATCGTCACTGTATGAAATAAATCATGGGCAGTCTGTTTCTCTTTTTCACACCTCCCCGGCCCTCCTTTCGATCAGTGTCAGCATCTCTCCCCTCCCTCTCCTCCTCTCACTGATGTTTACGGTCTCAAAAACCATGTCAGATTGAATTGGTCATTATCAAATTCCCCCCCTGAGGGCAGGGTTCAGTTACTGTTTGTGTGTGTGTGAATGTGTGTGAGTTTGAGAGATGTCTTGTCTGCTTCAATAATTCAGGAGGTGTCTGCTACTGCAGCTCATGTGAGGCTCCTGGGAGGAAGGGAGGGAGGGAGGGATAGAGGGAGGGAGGGAGATTGACACACAGATGTGGCAGATCTCCTCCTCCTGTGGCTTATAGTCTTCTTCCATATTCCTCCGTGCATCGTGTTGTAGTTTTCTGGCACTACGTAACTCCCTGGAGGTCCACTCTTGTTTATGAAACATAAACTCTTGGGAATCGGTAATAGTAATGAATAGTTGAACCCTGAGGGGTTGAATGAATACTGCATGTAAATTTGTGGACTCTCTTCACGTATGTGTGTGGACAGTTAAACCAATAGGCCTCTGGGTAATGTAGTTCGACAGTGTTAGCTTTTCCAAAGATTATGGGGAACTGCACTGTCTGCAGCTTCCCCTAAAGAGAAGTTTATTTAGATTGCTCAAAGTCTCTTGATCTAAGATGTTTATCATATAAGGACAACATCCTTCATTTAATTATGGCTGATGCAGTTAGGGGTGCATGAATGTCGATACCAAATGCCATGGTGATCGCTTGAATAGTTTTTAGTGTGACTGACCAACATATGCACATTAAAACGTATTGGAATTACATAAAATGTCCTCATGGTAATGGATGTCTTTTAAGGGTGGCAGGTGAAACTTTCATATTTACCCAAGTCCTCCAGCTGTAATCTAGTAATTATGTCCGTTTGTTGTTGGTTTCTATGTTGGTGTGCTTCTGCCATCAGTGTGGGAGGAGTGAGTTATGTCAGCTGTGTGTCAGAAAGTGGATAAAAGCAGCATCCAGTCCCAGGACCCAGTGGTCCACTTCAACACCTGGGATAGAGGGGCTGCTGCTGATGCTTCTGGTGTTGAAGTTAGTTTAAGCCCGTCACTGCCAACTTCAGCCCCCTTTTCGCTGGCACTGTACACAACCACTCTCCAGTCAGATGCCACAGCGTTGTCAAAGTAACAGCTGGCTGGACGTCCTGTTTCAGGCTGACTTTCAAATCCAGGGAGACGCATGGAACCAGATTTAAGCCAGATGGGGTTTTCATCCCTTGTATCCTATTTCAACTTTAAAAGTTTGAACACATATAAAAGTTACGAGGGGAAACTCTAATTATAAAATAATTTGTTAATTTTTTACTTTATAATTTGTTATTGCCGGTTATGCAGTTACACAAACAAGATGCTCCTTGTCTGTCATGGGCTTGAGTTTCTAACGTGTCATCAGGGGATACCGTGCTGTGAGGCGAACGTGTTGTTTAAATGAGTTGACTGAAAATGATCCACGCTAATGTTATGAGACCACACGCACACGCACACACACACACACACACACAAACACACACACACTTTGGTTTGTGCTGCAGACATGGCCTTCTGTTCCTTGAAGGCTTGTCTTTTTTTTACCGATACTTTCTAAAGGTTAACATATTTGATTCAGTTCTTGCCATTAACGTATTTGGTTTTGTTCAAACTAAAACTCTTGCCAACTCATTCTCTCTGTGCTGTCATCCAAAACAAAATGAAATCAACTGCGCATATGTCAATGATATTCGTGTGTCATGCGTCAGCCGAGAGCATTGCTTGGTCACCATGAGGCAAAAGAACGGCTCACTTGTTGTATAACAATCAATATTAGTTATAATTTAATTTTACACATCAATACTTTCATTTCAAGAGCAATGGACTCACCTCCCCCGTCTCCCCCCTCTCTCCATTTCACATTCCTTTACAGTTGCGATGATACAGGTTGACAACGGCTGTCCCAGTGATCGAGCAGTGGACAGGGGAAAGACATACGAAGAATAGTGAAGCCAAAGGCTAGTCATGTTTTCTAGAGGAATAAAGGGAGATTGATGTTACGCATATGTCAGGCTCCAATTAATGGGGGAGAGACATTGTGAGAAGAGTGTGGATGGGAAAAGGAATATATTTATGCATGTTGGAGGACAACACAAGAATAGTTTGACAGCTTTAATTAAACTCAACTGAGTCATCCTCTAAGCTGCAGCTGTAATCACATTCAAATGAGCAACACATTCAGCGGCACACATGGAATAAGGTGTGTGTCTATGTGTGTGTGTGTACACTTTTAAACCTGAACATGTTTGTTAGATAGAGAAGACAAAATGAACGATAAGCTGGAGAACATAGTTGACTATATAAGAATATCCCAAGGTTTACGACAATAGTTTCATGTCACGATATTGATATAATATCGACTTATATACTTCTACAAGCAATGGTTGCTGTAGCTGAACTTTTCTTCATCAGGGGCGTCGTTAGGCCTATTTTAGGGAAATGGTGTGATGTCATTAAATGAAACTATTGTTTCTCACACGGACACATTATTTATAACTAACATGTTACATATGTGCGTGCGTTCTGGTTTGTATATTTTCTCCCCCTTCAAATTTTAGAAACTGAAAATGTCATTGTTGCATTGGACTGAGTGCTACTGCACTTGCATTTTAGTGAGAAACTTGTCCTGATGATCTTTGTCAGTGTTGTTGGCAGGGAGGCGACTCCTGTGATCATCTCTTCTCCAGACTCGGTCTGTTTCTTTGTTTTGATCTCAGTCACTGCAGCAAAGGAGGCCTCACATCAATACGTGGAGGCCAGGGGGAGTCACTGCTCCAAAGCTTTCTGTCCCAGGTCAGGCTGCTCCTGCTTCACACACACAACGCTGTGTGGATGTGGCTTCATCTGGAGGCCTCGGTCAGATGGGTCTCCTCCCTCAGAGAGAGCAGCGCCCCTCTGTGTGTGTGTGTGTGTGTGTGTGTGTTTGTGTTCAGCTCCCATGTATTCACACGGCGTGCATTGCGTGGCCTTAACTGTATGAAGTTGATGCTGTCGTTCAAAACCTCATGTAACACGGGGCTCATTTTCTGAGTGAGTCCACTTCACGTCGGTCCTCTTGCGCTGGCTTCATGCTACTGTTGGCTCACCTCTCTCCACAGAAAGGGGGGGTTGCAACTTGTGGACTTAAAACTAATTAAAACATAGTCGTCTGAAACCTGACGGAGTTTTGCCCGCTCTGGTTTCTTCTTCTTTGACTCTCGTCTCTCCGTGTTTTCAGCAGCATCGTCGCTACGTTTCAGCCACGACTCCATTGTTAATGTTTTCAAGGAGGCAGTGATTGGCAGGTGATTGACAGGTGGCGTGCCCCCTGGAGTACCTTCACGTGCCCCCTGGAGTACCTTCACGTACCCCCTGGAGTACCTTCACGTGCCCCCTGGAGTACCTTCACGTACCCCCTGCTGCGCTGGCTTTCTCACTCTGCCAAGTAACGTCTCTCGTCATCGACAGCCAGGATTACAGCCAATGAGGTTAGCTCAAAGTAAATGATGCACTGAGTGAACTTGTAAGTCCAGGTAGTTACAGAATGTCGGTAGTTATTAACGAGTGTTTCCTGCTTACATTTAGGTTTACTTGATGCAAATGAAAGGGAAGAGTTAGAAACTGTCTCCGGGGAGCGAGTGTGAACGAGCTAATTCCAAATACAAGAAATAACTATTGAGATCCATCTATTCTTAGCATTAATATATTATTATTATATTTTATTCCATTGAATGGTATATTTGACACTGAACTAGTTCATCTTTCTCAGTGATAGTGACTAAATGAGCATAACTTATCACGATGACCCTGAAAATCTGTATCTTGTGTTATATACTGAATGAAGCAAAACTACAGAGCAAAGTCACTTTCTGATTGAACCAATGGACAACCGGGTTCCCCCAAATAATTGCTGTGCTCGCAAACATTGACAGACATACCACTCCCTTTGGGTCTTAGCCCCCCACTCGTTCTTTGAATCCTACAAATGACCCTCTTCTTTATTATACTATATTTTTCAGTCAAGTTCATTGTTTTAAATAAGCTGTTATTGCTGTTTTGTGATAATGTAATAAGCAAACATTGACCAATTTATCTATAACTTCTATATATAGAATTTGAAGTCGCCCCCAAAATCCAGTATTGATAGGGCTTTAATTTGAACACGAGCATGGATGGTACACACACACACACACACACACACACACACACAGGTGCATTAATAAATGTAATACACAATATAATCAAGCTGCCATTTCATAAACTAAGTGGTCTGTTTAATGATCTTCAGTTGATTTCCTTTTAAGTAATCAACATCACTGCAAACCAATTGCATTTGGTGGAATAATAATGCACCCCGTTGCACAGACACACACACGCTTACACACACACTCAAATGAAATGTTCACAACACCTTACTTGCATGTGTTTTGCCACTTATATGAAAACAGAAAATACCATCCCACTCTGACTCTTGCTGCCCAGTTTTTCAGAAAGAGAGATTGGGTGAGAGTTTGTAATGTTCCCTTCCAGTAGAGGCACGATTAGAGGATCCTTGGGGTAACTAGTTTTGTGAGGGTAGAGAATGGTAATCGATAATTATCATGTTAGTTGCACCTGATCAAACCCAGACAATCTGATATTGGCTTTGGCTAAAGCTGGATGTTGATGGCACCACCAGAGAGACATATTGTATGTCATCCGGTTGTCGCTTACTTATATGCCAACAAATTAAACAACAAAATATGTTTGTCTCTCAAAGTTCAAAATTCGGTAGGACTGCTCTGTGGGTGCATGCGTGTTTGTGTGTGTTCTTACACTTCCTCCCCCGTCTCAGTTTAACAAGGACACTCAGCAAGGGAGCAGCAATGTGCAAAGACTGCAATATTTTACTGACTCAGATTTGAAAGCTGGCCTTGTTTCATACTTTTGTTGCAAAGGTCAAAGTATAGATAAACATTTTGTCAAGGTACGGAATAAGTGTGTGCTGGTGTGTTTGGAATACACTTTTCCCAGACTATGTTTCCAACAGGGTAAAATGAATTATACAGCAGGTTGTTGTCTGATTTAATTTTGGCTGCTTTGTATGACTGCCTGCTTGCTGTTAGGATCCCAGATTGGTGTGTGTGTGTGTGTGTGTGTCTGTGTGTGTGTCCTGTGTGTGACAGTGTGTGTGTGTGTGCGTGTGTGCGTGTGAGAATGTGCGTGTGTTTGGAAATTTTGCATTTCATTATTTTATGTTAAGTTGAAGATGTACCACCGAGTGATTGGATAGATAAACAAGTTTAAAATCTGTTGTCTCTTGTGACCATTTACTTATGCAGAAAACAGCGCTGTGTGCAGAATTTCAGTTTGCAAGCTAACATATCATTTTCTGATTTCCTTTCATGTCTTACCTGATACCTTTTTTTACTCATGGTACACCAGGTAAGTCTGTATTATCCACTTGCTCATGTTGTTTTTGGCTTAATTATAATAATGATTGTGATTTTCTCGTGTGTATTTTCTGGTTGGTGTGTTATTGTGACTGCAGGGACTTGGGCCGTTTCTTTCAACCTGGGTTTCACACACGTACAAATCGAGTGTACACCCACACACACACACACACACACACAGGTCTGTGCTGCTGGCGAGATGATTTGTCGACATAGTGTGTTTGTAGGTGTTTTAGGAGGTACAGCCTTGGTTACTACAGTACTGGCCTCAGGGCTTGAGTGTGGCAGCGGAGGTTTGTAGCTCTGTGCTCTGCTCTCCCCTGAGTTTTCACACCCACACACACATACACACACCCACACACACAGACAGACACACACACACACACACACTACATTTGGATTTTATTGCCGACACTGAACACTTTGTGGCCTCTAGTTTTCCTGCTGTTAACTGGTCCAATCAGCCAATAACATTACTGCATTGTGATGATGAAATCATCCACTGGTGTTACATGTTACCGCTGTCGGCCTACTGGGTGTATCCCATTGTCGGAGTTCATCTCTGGCCGTGGGTACGCTTGTCTTTCCAATGCCACTTTTAAGATAATTTGCGACAGATCAGAGCTCAGCCGTGTCCGACACTTCAATGCGACATACACCGGATAAAAAGGGAAAAAAACTCTTATTTCTGGCACTTAGCCTTCTTTTCCTTTGAGCTGCTAACTAAGCTCAGCTCATTCGGCGATAAATTCCTTCCACTGAAATTCTCTCGCGCTATTTTGTTATTTTTAAAAAGTGTTATTTTGAGGCAGCAATATCAGGAAATGCTGGTAACTTTACATGACACAAGGCAGCGGGCCTCAGGTGTGTTTTCCTCCTCTCTCCCCTTTGCTCTGGCTTTGGAGAGGCAGTCCTGTGTGTGGGGAAGATGAAGGAGACCTACGATTGGATCCCAATGCGAGTGAGATCCGATCTCGCCCAGGCCGTGTCAAATATAGCACAGAGAAGCTCATTTCAACACTTGCAGAGGGAGAGAGTCTTCATTCTCTGCTCGGTTACTCCACTCTATCTCTATCACTATCTCTACATAGTTTATCGAGGTATTTATGTTGTATATTTCTCCTTTTGAAATATGATATGGGCATTGTAAAGTCGCCCGGACAGTTAAGTTCTTACTCCTGTTAGGGGGTTGAACAGGGCGTAACATGACACACTATATAACTGCAGCGCTTCAGAGGTTTTTGTTTATTTAACCAAATGAACTTGATTAAGAGAGCCACTCATGAGTAGTTATGTAGTAATGACAGGTTTGATACCCACCTCATCCACACGTCACTGAGTAAGTCTGGGGTCAGATCAGTCTCAATAATTGCAAATACACATAGAGAGACTCACCAATGCAAACACGAAGATTCACAAATGTGTACAGAAAAATGTAACTTTCCCGCCATCCACCATGGAAGAAATAACCACTAGTTCTGCTTTATACTGGTTGTGGACGTCCCACACACGTCGGAACATCTAACGCCCTCCAAATATGTCACGAATTCCCCACCTTCCGAGCTAAATTCATCCTGCTTACACATTTAATTAACTCTCCTGTCATCAATGTCCTCCCTGATTGCCCCTCATTCCCTTCACCTGGTCCTCACGCCCTTCTCACCTGCAGCCCATCCCCTCATTAGTCCCTCACTATTTAGCTCCCTCACTTCCACTTGTCCTCTGCCAGATTGTCTTGTGTGTCACCGCCAAACTCTCCAGCGAATTCCTTGTACAAGTTCTGATCGGCCTGTTACGACCCTGTTTGCCTGTTAACCCGACTTGAGATTTTTGCCTGCCAGTTTTGGATTTGTTGCCTGGTTTGACTGACCACCCGGTTTTGACCCTGCCTGAAAGATTAAGTAAACAGTAGTGATGGTGAGATGAAGCCTCATGAGGCATCGAACCACTTCAGCCAATTGGTTCGAGAAAGGGTTCATTTCTCGAAGCTTCATGTGCTCACGAAACCACCTACTGGCCAAGTGTATAATCACAGGCAGCTGTATCTGAACCACATAATGCGATGCATTGAATTTTTGTGTCTGTTATGGCTGTTGGGAATGACTATGAATTACGAACATGTATGACCAAATCATTTCTGTACAGAAATTATCACACATGTGCATAATAAAATATTTTTTTAATGTATTCTGTGTGTATAAATGTTCCCAAAATGGTAGTATCATATGATATGGCAGGTTGTGTAATAATGTTATTATGTCACTTTTGGAAAATGGCATGAGCTTAAGCAGGCAGAGGACAGTGTGTGTGTGTGTGTGTGTGTGTGTGTGTGTGTGTGTGTGTGTGTGTGTGTAACTAGGAAGAGGGGACTGAATATGCTTGTGTAACTTGGACAGTGATGTACAGGACAAGGGACATTTTATTCAGAAATAGCAGTTTCTCAACAGTTCCATCTTATCACCTCTCCTTCTCTCCTCACTCTCCTAACTCTGCAAACTATCTCTAAACTCTCAACCAACAATCCACATTTTGAATGGAGCCTGAGGGGTTTATATTGCTGTCAAACCTCCCGGCAATATCTGAACCACTTCCCGAAGCAGTCACGTGGTACAGCCGGGCAGCGAGGCTTCGGACGTCATCATTTTTGGCTCCTCCCCTAAATGAAGCAAGCCTCGATACGCGCTTCGAGGAAACGCCCCCTCCATTACTCGACACACGCTTCGAAGCGTCGGCACATCTCGTAACAACACTAGTAAACAGCCTCCTCCTGCATTCTTGTGTTTGTCGTGCTTTTGGGTTCCAGTACCTGTAACCTTTACAAAATAAATACATATAAATCTACAAACAATGAAACAAATCCACATATAAATGCATAAATATATTTGTGATTTTTCTTTTACATTTGTATAAATCGTAAATGTATTTTCGTGTGCATTGGAAAGTATTTGTGAATCTTCTCGTTTGCATTTGTGAGTCTCTCCATGTGCATTTGCAATTATTGAGACTGATCTGACCCCATAAGTAAGACACTGAACTCAAAACAGTCCGAATGTATGTGCATTGGAAAATACTTACTTTTGAAAAGAAAAGAGCCAAAGGAATGCAATATAAATCGACTTTTACATCTGATTATGCTGTATGCTCAGGTAAAGATGATGTGTTTACTTGGCTGCTTTGAAATATCATTTTGTTAAGCTTTGAGAAAGGTTTGTTATGGAACTCAAACAAACCCATGCACCTCATTATTATCAGCTCCTACTTGTCACAACCATTATGTTACCAATACCACTGCTTTATGTGGACACTTTGATTGCTCTATCTTTAAAACCCCTTGCAAGCTCATGTACATTTACCTGGAATGCACCTTTAAATAAGCCTGAAATATATATAGATGATGAGAGTAATGTAGAGCTTCTCTCCTCTAGTGTAGGACAGAGGGTCTTGCTTTACTTGCATTGGGTTAATAACTGCACAGCAAGCCGGAATAAACGTATACATATCAGCTGTATGTGTCATGGTGTGTATCTCTGAGAGTGAGGGTCCAACATAAATTTAAAAGATAGTAAAACAATATTGATGTGACCTTATACTGTATTTAAAGTGTGCAGAGGAGTGGGAGAGATAGGAGTGACGGAAATAGGGGGACTTAGTGGAAGAGCAACCAAGCATCAGTTTTGAAAGTGACAGCTCCATTACTGCTATCATCCATTAATAACCAGCCAGGTCATTAGTGTGAGAAATGAACAGGCGCTCACAGAGACAAACAAACACAATACTAATCTCTGTTCTCCAACGGAGTGTCACCCGCCCTGACATGAATGAGCGGAATGGAAAGTGAGCGGAGAGGTCGGGGTGGAGAGAATCATTGGAAAGGAAATGGAGGAGAGGACAAAGGACAAGATTATACATCAGACAATAAGCTGAAAGGGATGGCAATGCAAAGTGACCCGGCAGATCTCACAACTAATGAGAGTGAGAGGAAAAGAAGAGGGAGGCAAAGAATAGTGAATGGGCTGAGGGCTTTTTTTCTTTAAGTTTGGACAGTGACAGCTCCATTATTTACATTATCTGTGAGGAGCCAGGAAAGTCATTAGTGCTGGAAATGAGTCGTGCTGCACAGAGACAAACAAACCGCTGATCTTGAGCCTCAAACAGACTGCCAATCAACTACCAGGTGTGTCTGTGATGAACGGCAATTAATCTGTGAGAGCGAAAAGTGCTCTGTGGTGTGTCCTACGTGTCTCCATGCAGCATCATTACCTGACTGGAGTTAGCAAATCATACTTCATGAAGAAGTGTCCTCCCTCTCCTCTCTCGCTGTTTTTATTTCACTTGTGTACCTTTTGCAGTATTTTCTCCGATTGGTTTTTCTTCCATTCCCCTTTTTGTGTCTGCCTGTCACTGCCTTTTCTATTATATCATTCTTTATACAGTATATATATATATATAGAATGGCTCTATTATCGACTCTGCTATGGCTTACACACTTCCCACGGGTCTTTGTCTCTGTGTCTCTGAAAAGAAGTCATCCGATGGTACTTGATGCTTTTGAAGAACAATAACAGATTTCCTGCTGATGTAAAAAAATAACAGTGCATCCAGTACACTTGTGTGTGTGTGTACATTCCAGTAGATGACAGTAGCGTGGTAACCGCTCGAATCTGAGTGCAGATGTTACTGACTTCATAAGATGAGATCAGACAATATGACATTTTATGGATCCCCAGGGGGAAATTGGATCTTTGTAATATCTAAAGTAATATAGTGTAGGGTTTAACCAAAAAGGTGGAGTATCGAGTAATACATACAATAATATGAAAGCAAAATGGAATACTAAAAAAATCATAGAGGAATGTTAACATTGTAGCAAGTGTTACCAACAATGTCAGCACATGCAGTCAACTGTACTAGTGGGACGTCATATTGCATTTGTTGTTTGGGCGTTCTGCTCGTTTTGTTTGCCCCTAAAATTACAATTTGTAAACTTGTGATCATTCTGTGAAAAGATAGTTTCACTAATATATTTTAATTGCAAGTGTGTCTAAACGACCCCAGATGAATGTGGTTCTCTCTGCAGAGGAATTAGAGCCTTGGAGATCTCAATGTGTCAGGGAGTGTTTGCTCTCCGGAAACCCAGAGCGCACATGCTCTTTGAATTCCTGACATTAACAGTTAAAATCAAAATGAAAAGTAATATATTACCTTAAATTGCTTTATGAGTGTGTCACTGATAACATGAGCATCCCCCCCCCCACACACACACACACACATACACACGTTGGCATACACATGCACAGTTTTCTTGTCGATCTGTTCGATTCTGCTTTGTGGTGCAGAGTCTGTATTGGATTTGTTTTGGGACCCAGCCTGCTGCTTTATTGTTTTGTCATCACACAAAACCATAGACATATATATATATACTTATATTTGTAGAAGATTGTGACCGATTAATCTTTCCAAGCAGGATGAGGACATTATTAGAAGGATGAATACAGTATCAGAATGTGGCAAGCTTCAGAATAATGACCAACCACATCAGCTCCTCTCAAACTCTCTAATTGCAGCAGACAGTTTCTAATGAGCCGGGAGGAGAGTTCAGGTCAGACTTTGATCAGAAAACCTTCTCCGGGAGTGTGACTACAATTAGAGTAACTTTTTGTTTAATTAAGTGATTAAGACACAGGATTTCATCCTCAGGATGCGTCCTGTGCTCTAAATGATTTCACATTTAATTACTGAATATGCATTCAAGAGTCCAACAGTCTGTTATGCAGAAACGCTCCTAAAGTTCCTATTTTGTTGGAGCCATGTGCAGTAAAATTAATTATCAGGGATCTGTGTGACCCGCGTGAACTCAAATCACAAACTGCAGATGGGAAAGCGCCTTAATGCTGTTTAATGGGGACAGTATTAAATCAGCTGACCGGAGAACAAAGTTGTGAATGACAATATTTGCAAAAATCCGCGAATAATTTTACAAAGTGAAGACATAAATTCCATTACAAATGGCATTTGATATACATTTACTGCTGTGTTTTAGGTGTGTATTTATGTACACTGAACTGGATGAAAAATGTAAATTAAAGTGAAAGCGTCAAAGCTTATATCACACACATTCAAAAGCTTTATTTTGAAGAGGTCTGTGTGTGCGGCGATGCCAATTAAAGCTGCACAAACTGCTCTTTGTGCTTGCGTTTGCAAAAATAGTTGGTGTCAGCGAGCTGGAACACAACAAAAATGCAATGCCAAAAAGAGAATACATTTAACTTTGATGCCTGATTTGCATAAACACAACCTCCAAATGCTCATGTGAAGCCACGATTTCACCAACAAGGCACAAACCTTTACACAGAATATTTACAGTAGTAGACAGGTGCTGAGCTCTTTGTCATCTAATTCAAGTCAGTTTATTTTGCATAGTCCAATATCACAAATTACAAATTTGTCTCAAAGGGCTTTACAATCCGTCCACATCTGTGTGTGTGTGTGTGTGTAGGTGTGTAGGTGTGTGTGTGTGTGTGTGTGTACCAGGTCCTTCGCTGTCAAATAAAATGGGTATTGATTCAATTGTACATTTTAAACTTAAAATGGATGGATGGAAAAGGGTAAACAATCCCTTGTGTGAGTAAAGGAACCTTGAAATTGCAGCATTGCAGCGTTCCCCCCGCTCAGCCCTAACAGCCATTGTTCCTGTTCTATTTCATTGGTGGCAGCATTTTTTTTTACTTTGCCTTGCTTGACCTCTGACCTCTAGCAACACTCGACGTGAGCCAACATTTTGATTTATTTTCTGTTTCTGTTTTTTGACAACACACAGCAGTGAAACCTCCAGTTTTCAACTTAACAGCCCAGTGCAGAAGAACAATCTTACAAATCTGATTTAAATGCAGGCAGACAAATTCAAAATAGAATAAATGGGTTTTCCATTACTTTACTTAATCTGCTTGTATCTTAGGTTGTTTTGTTTGTTTTGGCATGAGACGTCAGTTTGGCGGGTTTTATTTTTCATTCGCTTCTGTTTTTTACACTTGTGCTTTTTTACTGCACAGTAGTACTGGTAAACTAATTGGTATTGTCTCTAATTGTTTCCACTCCACTTGCTATGCGTCTGCCCTCTGACCGGTTAATGTGGGCCCCAGTGTCTAGGATGCGTTCAGGCACAGTATTGAGGGTTTGTTTTCGCAGCTCTCAGAGAACACAATGACTGATTATACCCCAAAACGGCAGAAAATAGACTCGAACTCGGCTTCTTTTCAAATCGTATCAAATTTTGTATGTACTTTTTTTATTCTCATGTGTCATACTTTACTGTACATTATGATTAGAGTGCTCTTTTATTATAAGAGTGAAGTAAATACATTTGTTTTACAGGTTGTGTTTTCATAGTATGACCTGAAAAGTGGATTAAAGAGTAAAGTGAGTAGTTTTAGTGGCAAGTTACTTCATGTTGCTTCATAAGTATGATAATGGACTTACTGTTGTGGTGTAGGAGGGCTCAAGTATGTATTTCAAAGAGACCTCCAAACAGGAAAAGCAGCTGTTGAGTGCATGATGTCATCAGCCTGCAGCCATATGGAGGTTAATGTGTTGTCATGCAGAGAGATAATACAGAGCTCGTTGACTTATCTAGACTTTTAACCGAGCACTTCAGAGATATTATGATCTCCCTTTCATCCCTACACAAATCTTTCTCACATACACACATGTTTATCTTTCAGCACTTGAAGAATTCAGCAGCTTCAATTCGCAAATCTAATTAGCTGCCACTTGTATGAAGTGAAGTGTCAGTTTTCACATTTTGTGGTTTTCCATTCCCTCACAAGATCTGATCCTGCATTTGTTCTGCTCGAATGTTTATGTTCCTGTGCTTCACATTACATATTTATTGGTCATATTACATATTTTTTACATACATTAAATTTCGTCTATGGGGAGAGCGGGGGTCGAACCGGAAACCGTGTGGTGTCAGGACCACCACTCTCCCCATGAGCCGCCCCAGTCGACAGTTCACGTTGACACCCAGGCTGCGATGTTCACTTATTACTGTGCTTGAAGTGAGACTTCGGCAGCCAGAGGGGCATTACAGGCCTCAAGATGATAAGAGCATGGATATGTAAACTGTAGGTTATGTAACATCACATCACGGCCCTCGACAGTCTGGCCCGGGACTCAGTCATGTTGTCAACGGTGATGAAAAGGTTTTGAAGATAAGATTCACACAGGAAAAAAGTAGTTCCGTTTCCAGGTGATGGGAAACTATACACTTTATACTATTTTTCCCACAGACATGTTCATCTGCTTACAGTTTATCTGCAACAATTTGAATCATGGATTACTTGTATGATAATAAATAATAATAATAAAGCGTCGTTTCAGCGTCTTACATTTAAAATACGTTCTGGTTTGCTCAGTCTATAACAGTGAACTGGATATCTTATCTCCCCTTCTTCTATCTGCTCTGAAACCTTTCAATCACAACATCCTGCTTACACAACATTCTTTCTCAATACTGAATGCATCTCTCTCCCTGATGCATTGACACACATCTTACAAAGATAGCAGCAAAGAATCTCAGAGGGACACAACATGTAGAACAGGCTACTTTGCCTCCGTCCTATTTATGTGTTTTGAAGACAAATGTAAAAAAATGTCTGCAGCTTTAAAATGGAGATAAATACCTTCATATCCAGTTCAATTACTTTTCCGCATTTTGATTAGCGTCCCTGTCAGCTTCATGATTATGATGCTGATTATGGTGATCATAACTGTTGTGATGATGGTGATGATGATTGTGTTTGTGATTACTCTGCTTACTGACTGTGGCTGTGTCATTGATGGAATCTCTCAACTGCAGTCGGGAGGAGCTTTAACTGGTCCACAACTGTTCCCTAAAGATAGATAATAGGTCTCTATGGGAGCCGAGATTTTTTTTTGGAAAACTAGATTTCAATTTAGTGGATGGGTAGATGTGGAGTCCACATTTAGTATACAGTATCATTAAATAATATTATAAAAGACAACAAAAGAAGAGCAGAGTATAGATATAATATAAATCTCTCAGATGTATGGGAGTGTGGGGGAACTAAAGTGGTGACAACATTATTATTATCATCAGGAAAAACGAATTAATGGTAATTGTAAATGAAATTTAATTTGCAAGATCAGCAGAATCATCCAGGCAATATATATATATGTATATATATATATACATATATATATATATATATACATATATATATAGTATCCCACACACTTCCAATCTCACCTCCTTCCTTTCCAGATCAGTTATTACAGATTGTTCTTTTCTTTTGTGCTCAGTTAATTACTGTAATTGATGTGTGAGTTCAAAGACCCACTCCCAACATGTGCATCTCCCCCTGTCAGTGCGGGAACAGGCTTTTCTTGTCTGATAGTATTATGAACATTCACATTGTTTTTGGTATAATTTCATAATGCTTGTAAATTGTGAGCACTAGAAAGTGAGGCTCCAAAATGTGATTGTAATGCAAACAACAACGTGTAAATCGTAAAGGTAAAACATAGAATAGCAATAACACAAGTAGAGAAAAGGCCGGTAGTTATGCAGCATTATTTATCGAAAGTATGCTGCCAAAAGAAAGTCTAAAATATTATACACTGTAAGTTTCTGGTCATCCCAGGACCAGGAAGGCTATAGCAGTGAATTGAATAAAGGTGGATTATATTGATGGTGAATTTTGAAAATTAAAATGTAATTTGTAAGAGGAAAGCCTCTTTCAAAAGTAGTATAGTCTTGCTTTAATTCTACACTATAGATTTACCATTATGATTATTTGTACATGCAGAAGCTCGGGTTCAGAAATGGAGAAAAGACAAAGACGTGTCACCTGACGCTGGATAGAGGGAGAAGGAGAGACCAACACAGAGAGAGTAATAATCAGAAAACAACTCTTTGGTGGAACATTTTCCTCTTATCTTCTGCACAACGCTTTGGGAATTGGGTGTGTTATTGCTTTAAGTGCCCTCCGGCAATGAAAGTGCTTAAACACATGCACACAAACCTGTTAAGACCTAAAACACAACAATGTGTGCTGGAAAAGAAGAGGGGGAGACACTCACAGCTATGAGGTCACAACAAAAACAAATGAATGCAGCAAAGATGTCATGATAAAGAGATGCGTTTAGGTTTTTTTGTCACCAGAAAGGAAAGGAAAGTAAATAATTAGTGAATGGAAGACAACTAGTGTCTAACGAATGACAAATGTGTTGTTCTTCATTTTCTCTTTATGAGAGAATAGCATTTCACTCTCAATTCATTTCAATTCTGTTTATTTTGTATATCCCAATATCACAAATCACTAATTTTCCTCAGAGGGCTTTACAAGATGTACAGTGTTACTCTCCACATGAACATGATCGAAAACAGACTATATCTTATCATGAATTCTCTTTAGATCTTATTTGATTCTGCAGATAAACACCTGACAGCTCCCTGTATTGATTGGCCAACCAGCTGTTGGCTTTCTGAGTGATTGATGTACTGTAGATCGTGTTTGTTATCCGCAGCACCTTTATGATCATTGCACTCCAAGAGCTTCAACCAAAACCAGTCTACATTTACTCCTCCGTCATCCTGACTGAATTACTGTCACCAGCATCCAGAGAGATGCTCAGTATCTATCAGTATCTACTCATTATCTGCTCAGTATCTATTCAGTCTTACATTACATGTCATTTAGCAGACGCTTTTATCCAATGCAACTTACAATAAGTGCATTCAACCTAGAGTACAAACTAAGAACAACAAGAATACAGAAAGTAACATTTCCTTAACATAGTCGAACAACAAAAGTACCATAATAAGAGCTATTTAAGTGCCACTGAAGTGCAAATATAGTCGGAAAAGGTGTGTTTTCAGTTTCTGGCGGAAGCTGTAGAGACTTTCTGCTGTCCTGATATCTCCTGAGTATCTACTCATTATCTTTGGCATCGGACGTATGTTTTCCGTCTGATTCTTACACAGTGAGAAAGAAGGATTTTATTAGAAGCATGAAGTCTGACTTGACTGATCTAAGTGGATGTACAAATGGTGAATAAGCCGCTGAACTCTGTTGCTGCACCGAGTTTAGACGCACAAGTGTTTCCACTGAGCAGCTGGAGAGACTCAAGTTGATGGTGCGTGTAAAAGCACCTCCTCTGAAGCACGACTGAAAGACAAGTCGCTCCACTGATATCGTGGTTCAGATCTGAGAGAGGAGAGAGCAATAAGAGCTTCTGCTTAGCCCAATAAGCTCATTGTCACTGTTTGAGAGCACGTGTGGAATTTGGGATAATTAATCCATCATTGATTTTCACATCGGAGCACATGGTTTGGCTGTTGAAGCCCAAACACACTGAAGGCGTTAAATCAGATTTACAATGCCAACACAGAACCAGGAGTATTTTAGGAATAGGTTGCTGTTCAGGAAACTTATCGTTTGCCTTGATCTAAACATGAGAGTTCTTGTTTAACACTACAAAGTGGATAAGATTGAATTACCGATATGTTATGGATGAAATGTAAACGTGTCACATGGTCCTCCAGATGGAAGATGTAGCACTCTGTTGGAGTACTCTGCACAGGGCTCCAGACTGCGACCAAATGGTCGCATTTTGCGCCTAAAATTAGACACAGTGCGAGTAAATTTTTCATCAACTCGCGCATGCGCGACCAGTAAATTAGCAGATTTCTTTTTTTTGTTATTAAATATTTTTGTTGTTTACAAACTTGTTCTACACTTCAGCCCACTATAGTTAGCGGTAATGCCTGAATGACTGGTTTGCTAACCGACATTAACTCCAGAAGAAGAAGAAAGGAGACGAAAACCGAAGAAGAAGGCTGGCCTGTGTGTGAGAGCGGGGGGGGGGGGCTAATGTGTGAAAAGAGGCGCACCGCAACGGAGACAATGCGACCGTAGTTGACTGCAGAGTTGAGGTCCACGAGGGGATCCTCACCACCGAGCGGCGTCCCCGTCCCCCGAGTTGAATCTCTGGGTCAACTCAGCCGACTCTCACATGTCTGCCCCTATAGACTGATGTTCACGGTAAACGCATTCGATCTGGAGCGCGCGAGGGTTTTGATAATGTTAGCGGAAGGATTTAAGTGACAACATCCGGTTTTGCAAAGTTAGCGGAAAGAACCACGTGAAACAACATCCGTTTATCAAAATAAGATGTCGACAAATCATACACTAACATATAAAAGTAAACAATGAACTGATGTTGTATCTTTATAGATAGTTTCTGAGATTTAGCTTAAATTATGCTAACATTAATTTTTTTACTGTACCAAGGAAGAGTTTATAAAAATTAGTCAGTCTTTTGTATGTTAAGAAAAGTCCTGTATATAGATTTCCCCAAGAGTTCCAGGAAATGAATAATGCAGATGTGTTCCATACATATCTGAAATCCCCTACAATAGCAATCAAACAATTTTAATGTATCAATTAGGAAATTTTTCAAAGTAAAAGTTCTAAATGTTTAAAGAAATCGGTAATTTCTTTAATGTTTGAGTTGCTTTATATATGTATTTCCTCATAGTCCTAGGCAATAATGCTACACAATAAATAGAATGCTTCAATCAACACCGTGATCGGTGATTGGTATTATCGGATCGGCAGATACTGATTTCAGTGATCGGTGATCGGCACCAAAAACCTGATCGGTGCATCTCTAGAAACCAACAAATGTTTTGATTGGCCACATCGAAGTGCAACATGCACATGCTCAAGGTATGTTTTCTCTTCAAATATGTTTAAACTCAATACAGTAACTTCTGAAGAGTTCTCTGTTGTGAATGTTTTGCAGTTCATGAAGGCAAACAGGCATAAGATTGTATATTGTCAAATTATTTATCAGTAATACAGTAAATGATGGGAAAACTTTGCAAGTCGATTTATAGTGTGTCAGGGTTTTTCCTGTAGAGAAAATTTGGCGCCTAAGCCGTTTTCCCGAGCGCCTATGACAAATCGAGCGCCTAAGGCAAAAAAGTCTGCGTTGAAAAACAAAAAACAACTGTGTTCATCAGGTTCATGTCAGCGAATATGTTCTCAATAGTATGTTTCAAGGAGGTGTGCTCACCTGTGTGCGCGTATCACGGCAGAGCGGCCAGCTGCTGATCACGCACTCAATAGCTCGACTGCATGAATAGAAGGTGCGCGCAAAAAAAATTTTGGGACCACCCAAGACCCATTTTGACCCAGGAAAAAGTGCGCCCCTAAATTTTCTGCTTGCGCCCCTAACATTTTAAGTTAGGAGCGACTGTGCTCCTAGTTAAAAAAGTTAGTCTGGAGTCTCTGCACTACAAAAACACTCACTGTTGTCC
Organism: Pseudoliparis swirei; assembly: GCF_029220125.1. NCBI lineage: Eukaryota > Metazoa > Chordata > Actinopteri > Perciformes > Liparidae > Pseudoliparis > Pseudoliparis swirei. The sequence goes on along the minus strand of NC_079406.1, from coordinate 14,067,838 downwards.
AGTGGCGTTCCAGAGTGAGGCGTCTTTGACCTTGTATACAACCTTTGAAACACAAAAAAGGCCATAACGTTATGAATAGAATGTACATTAAGTTGTGAGAGCTGATGTGACCTACCGCAGGCAACGCTTATCTCTTAACGAGTGAAAGCAACACTAGTTTTTATTGTTCATTCATAATTAATTTCTGAAATAAAATATCATTCTCTGGGGGAAAATCCTCAACTTGTGATTCCTTTCAGCTCTCTCCAAACAGATACTGCTGCTGAGAAGAAAACCAGCTCTGGTCGCTGTATCCTCATTTGACGCTCCAAAATCGAAAACAAGGTCGGAGTAGAGGTGTCAAAGTGGTTCCACTTTCAATGCACTCTGGCCTTTAAACAAGCAGATTTAGAAAGTGTAAAAGCAACTGCTCTATTCAGAATGTATCTCTGACATTACAATATTCTCGAATTCAAAAGTGCAGTCACAAAGAATTAAAACCACAAAATGCTGTTATGAATCAGTGCTGACACACAACGTTAGCTTTCTCTAAACTAAAGAAACCCTTCTTTTCTATGAAAGATACACAATGAAATAACCTCAAGATTACTTTTGGTTAATCTATAAATAGCCATGTCATCATCTGGAAGGAACCAATCATCACACCAGTCAGTCAGGCTTCACCTTGCACAATAACATGACCATGTGACACATCGTCATGTTATTGCGCAATGGTTGCAAATCTCATCTCACCTCTGATGGGTAAAATAAGACTTCTATCCACCAATGAAAGCAATGGGAGGGTGCTTCTCCCAGGAGGTCTCATTAAATTAGATGTTGTTTTTGTGAGCTCAGAATAAAGAGGAAAGACCTTTCTGTGTGCCACTTCAATCATGACTCAATTTGGAGAAAAGGTAAAAGGATGCCCTCTCCTACTACAATTACTACCCTGAGGTTACAGCATTGATGTTGTGAACCAAAAGAAAACGGTAAGGAATAAAGTAATTGCACTACATCATTGTATAACCCCCCTGCAGAGTGAAGACACATCCCCTAATCAGTGACGATATGAGCCCGTTGGAAGGGCCTATCCCCATGTGGGCGTGTTAGGGACCTGCATGGTTCTGTTAGAGAGAGAGAGAGAGAGAGAGTATAGGACTGGGTATTGTTTTTTGTTTGAAATACTGGCGCCAGTACGGCTTCTGAAATGTTGTTAGGATAATAAAATAATATGTATCCTAAAATTTTTGCTTTTAATCTGGAGCTGTCTCATTAAATAATAAATAAACCGTCCCTGTCCACTGCCCTGCTAATAGTTGTGAGGGGTTATTGTGTGGTGAAGTGGATGTTGTGGTTATGGAGTTCACTGGAACCAGATCAGACGGGATTAAGTGCTCAGACTGGAAAAGGCCGAGCATGATCTGGGGTCACGTGTCCCTCTGTGTCCTCTGTTTACACTGCAACGACCTTGACCTTTCGAGTACAATGCACCACTGTTAGTCCATAAAAAAGAAAATTACTCTTTACTTCTCTTTATCTAAATATGTTTTAATAAGTACATGATACAGCCTTAATGTTCATGAATTCATTGACAACTAGAATGGGCACTCGGTAGAGCGCATACCTTCGCATATCACAAGATTGGGCATTGAATTATGAAAATGTTGGCATTAGTTGCATGCCAATTGGACAAAAATGTATCGTGCTATGGTAAAAAAAAGAGTTTGACCTTTCCATGACCTTGACCTTTGACCCGATTGATCCCAAAATCTAATCAAATGGTCCCCGGATAATAACCAATCATCCCACCAAATTTCAGGCGATTCAAGAACATTTTGACCTGTTCATGACCTTTGACCTTGACCTTTGACCTGATCGATCCCAAAATCTAGTCAACTGGTCCCCGGATAATAAACAAACATCCCACCAAATTTCATGCGATTCGGTTCAATACTTTTTGAGTTCTGCGAAAGATTTTGACCTGTTCATGACCTTTGACCTTTGACCCGATCGATCCCAAAATCTAATCAACTGGTCCCCGGATAATAAACAATCATCCCACCAAATTTCATGCGATTCGGTTCAATACTTTTTGAGATTTGCGAATAACACGCATACAAATAAATAAATAAACTAGAATGGGCACTCGGTAGAGCGCATACCTTCGCATATCACAAGATTGGGCATTGAATTATGAACATTTTGGCATTAGTTGCATGCCAATTGGACAAAAATGTATCGTGCTATGGTAAAAAAAGAGTTTGACCTTTCCATGACCTTGACCTTTGACCCGATCGATCCCAAAATCTAATCAAATGGTCCCGGATAATAAACAATCATCCCACCAAATTTCATGCGATTCGGTTCAATACTTTTTGAGTTCTGCGAAAGATTTTGACCTGTTCATGACCTTTGACCCGATCGATCCCAAAATCTAATCAACTGGTCCCCGGATAATAAACAATCATCCCACCAAATTTCATGCGATTCGTTAAATACTTTTGAGTTCTGCGAAGATTTTGACCTGTTCATAACCTTTGGCCTTTGACCTTTGACCCGATCGATCCCAAAATCTAATCAACTGGTCCCCGGATAATAAACAATCATCCCACCAAATTTCATGCGATTCGGTTCAATACTTTTTGAGATTTGCGAATAACACGCATACAAATAAATAAATAAATAAATAAATACGGCGATCAAAACATAACCTTCCGGCATTTTCAATGCGAAGGTAATAAATACACGGCGATCAAAACATAACCTTCCGGCATTTTCAATGCGAAGGTAACAATGTTTGTTAATCCTAATTAAGGCCTCTTTGATGAACAATCCACATACCGTTTCCTTACTCTTCCAATGATGGCAATTATTTCAGAATTTGTCATTTGCTACAGTCAGGACCATAAATATTTGGACATTGACACAAGTTTCATCATTGTGGCTCTGTGCACCACCACAATGGATTTTGAATGAAACAATCAAGATGTGCTTTAAGAGCAGACTTTCAGCTTTAATGTGAGGGTCTTTACATCCACATCAGGTGAACGGTGTAGGAATGACAACACATTTAATATGTGGACCCCTCCTTTTAAAGAGAGTATAGGACTGGGTATTGTTTTTTGTTTGAAATACTGGCGCCAGTACGGCTTCTGAAATGTTGTTAGGATAATAAAATAATATGTATCCTAAAATTGTTGCTTTTAATCTGGAGCTGTCTCATTAAATTATAAATAAACCGTCGTCCCTGTCCACTGCCCTGCTAATAGTTGTGAGGGGTTATTGTGTGGTGAAGTGGATGTTGTGGTTATGGAGTTCACTGGAACCAGATCAGACGGGATTAAGTGCTCAGACTGGAAAAGGCCGAGCATGATCTGGGGTCACGTGTCCCTCTGTGTCCTCTGTTTACACTGCAACGACCTTGACCTTTCGAGTACAATGCACCACTGTTAGTCCATAAAAAAGAAAATTACTCTTTACTTCTCTTTATCTAAATATGTTTTAATAAGTACATGATACAGCCTTAATGTTCATGAATTCATTGACAACTAGAATGGGCACTCGGTAGAGCGCATACCTTCGCATATCACAAGATTGGGCATTGAATTATGAAAATGTTGGCATTAGTTGCATGCCAATTGGACAAAAATGTATCGTGCTATGGTAAAAAAAGAGTTTGACCTTTCCATGACCTTGACCTTTGACCCGATTGATCCCAAAATCTAATCAAATGGTCCCCGGATAATAACCAATCATCCCACCAAATTTCAGGCGATTCAAGAACATTTTGACCTGTTCATGACCTTTGACCTTGACCTTTGACCTGATCGATCCCAAAATCTAGTCAACTGGTCCCCGGATAATAAACAAACATCCCACCAAATTTCATGCGATTCGGTTCAATACTTTTTGAGTTCTGCGAAAGATTTTGACCTGTTCATGACCTTTGACCTTTGACCCGATCGATCCCAAAATCTAATCAACTGGTCCCCGGATAATAAACAATCATCCCACCAAATTTCATGCGATTCGGTTCAATACTTTTTGAGATTTGCGAATAACACGCATACAAATAAATAAATAAACTAGAATGGGCACTCGGTAGAGCGCATACCTTCGCATATCACAAGATTGGGCATTGAATTATGAACATTTTGGCATTAGTTGCATGCCAATTGGACAAAAATGTATCGTGCTATGGTAAAAAAAAGAGTTTGACCTTTCCATGACCTTGACCTTTGACCCGATCGATCCCAAAATCTAATCAAATGGTCCCCGGATAATAAACAATCATCCCACCAAATTTCATGCGATTCGGTTCAATACTTTTTGAGTTCTGCGAAAGATTTTGACCTGTTCATGACCTTTGACCCGATCGATCCCAAAATCTAATCAACTGGTCCCCGGATAATAAACAATCATCCCACCAAATTTCATGCGATTCGGTTCAATACTTTTTGAGTTCTGCGAAAGATTTTGACCTGTTCATAACCTTTGGCCTTTGACCTTTGACCCGATCGATCCCAAAATCTAATCAACTGGTCCCCGGATAATAAACAATCATCCCACCAAATTTCATGCGATTCGGTTCAATACTTTTTGAGATTTGCGAATAACACGCATACAAATAAATAAATAAATAAATAAATACACGGCGATCAAAACATAACCTTCCGGCATTTTCAATGCGAAGGTAATAAATACACGGCGATCAAAACATAACCTTCCGGCATTTTCAATGCGAAGGTAACAATGTTTGTTAATCCTAATTAAGGCCTCTTTGATGAACAATCCACATACCGTTTCCTTACTCTTCCAATGATGGCAATTATTTCAGAATTTGTCATTTGCTACAGTCAGGACCATAAATATTTGGACATTGACACAAGTTTCATCATTGTGGCTCTGTGCACCACCACAATGGATTTTGAATGAAACAATCAAGATGTGCTTTAAGAGCAGACTTTCAGCTTTAATGTGAGGGTCTTTACATCCACATCAGGTGAACGGTGTAGGAATGACAACACATTTAATATGTGGACCCTCCTTTTAAAGGGACCAAAAGTAATTGGACAAACTAACATAATCATCAATATAATTGTCAATTGTAATACTTGGTTGCAAATCCTTTGCAGTCACTGAGAGCCTGAAGTCTGGAACCCAGAGACATCACCATGACGCTGGGTTTCATCCCTGGTGACGCTCTGCAGGCCTCTACTGCCACTGTCTTCACTTCCTGATGCTTCCTGGGGCATTCGTGGATGTAAAGACCCTCAAATTAAAGCTGAAAGTCTGCTCTTAAAGCACGTCTTGATTGTTTCATTAAAAATCCATTGTGGTGGTGTACAGAGCCACAATGATGAAAATTGGGTCAATGTCCAAATTTTTATGGACCTGACTGTATAATCCAAATAAACTTTTAAATTGTATAGAAAAAATATAAAACTTAAGTTTCTCCTACTTTAACTAACTAAACCAGACATGATGGAATGGGGCCTTGAACAATGTCTGTATTATTCATCCTGAAGGATGAAGAGGATCTGGGGCATTGTTTGTGTCGGCTTTAGTTCTGAAGGTGTGTGCTTGTTTAGAGAAAGACGTCTCTCAGCTGTAGAGAACCTGAAGCTGCACTTCTCTGCTGCAAAGTCTTAACTCAGACACCATGTTTGCGTCATCTTCCTCCCATCTGCTCTTCTTATTTCCTCCTCGTCTGGTTTGGATGCTGCGTTCACCTTTCCAATCTTTTCTCCACCTCTTTTTCCTACATCAGCACCTCTTCTCTCTTTGTTTCACTGACTCTGTTCCTGACTAAGCATTTTAGGCCGTGTGAAATTAGCTCCTGCCTGGTGTGTGTGGGTGTTTGTGTGTGTGTGTGTGGGGGGGGGGGGGCTGTGTGTGTGTCAGTGGCTATAGTCTTGGTAATCTTTACAACTAAATGTGATCAGACGCTTGTTGCTGTTTGACTGTTGTGTGTTTATAAGACTGTTGTGTGTTTATAAGACTGAAGTTAAAATCTTCCTCCGCAGTGCTTTGTTTTACTTCCTTTGTCTGTACATTGTATATATAATCGTATGTTTTTAGGTTAGTTTTACGACATCTACCTCTCGGGACTACAGATGAAAAAATATCCTCTTGGCTAACTCTGGCACATTTACAGAAATGATTTTATATTAATGTGCACTGTCCCTTATTAAATAAACCAAAAGCCAAAAACTATATATATTTACATATTATTGGGAGGGAGGGCGCTGTTGTTTTGGCCCTCTGCAGTGTTGTTTCATTGTATTTGATGCTCCCTAATAATAATTAGGGATCATAAATATTGAAATGTAAGAAAGTTTACAGTATTCAGACAAATCAAAGTATTGTTAGTGTTTTTTCCCAGCAGTTTGATTGTGTCTGAAATGAAATATACATGATGATTCATCGTACGCATAAAATAGAAGTGCAAGTATAATTTGAAACCCGAGAAGATTTTGGTAAGTTGAATGCGCTATCAATATAAAACATTTGATCTTAACACATTTCTTACAGATCAAATCATAAGGATCTAAAGGGTATGTTTCTAGGGGGTTGTTAATTTAAAAGTAACAACAACAACCACAAGTAAGTGTCAATGCTTGAGCAGAAACATATGGTCTTCTTTGCCATTACCATATCAATAAGATGGTAAACATGGCCATTAAAAGATGTGAACAAACCTGCCAGTGCTCAAATGATTAGTTGTCTTATAAAAAAGATGAAATACTAAATTTTAGGACAAAAATGAATAACCTGTGATGTTCCAGGTTCTCCATTGCAGTTTGCCACGTTCCCATGTTTTGCATTATAGAAAATGTAATATCTTTGGTTTAAATTTTTTTCATATATCACAACTCCCTTTGAGCTCTGGGAAATTCTGAATAAAATATGATTAATTGAGAAAATCCTCTACAGATTTATCTATAAAGAGAAAAAAAACCTCTGAGCAGCAATTTTTGATTCAACATGAATATTACAATGTTTTTTCTTTTCTTTTGTTGATCTGTAATAACGTTCATGAAGAAAACTATAAGCTCAAACAATATATCGCTGCCTTTGTAAAAGAACCAGAGAAGCGGAAGATGTACTCACACAGTTTAGATTATAAATAAATCTTTTAATGTAGAAATAATTCCAGTGACCTCCAGAAAAAGCAACATGAAATAGATAAGAGCAGTTTTTCCACAACAAAGGGACAAATGTTCACATACAGAAAACATGAAAAGTTGAGTGTGTGCGTCGGTCTGGGGGCTGCTTTGAATATTTTTTCTGCATTAATTTGTTTTACATTTAGTTTGACAAAGCCTTAGAGGCAGGTGTGTATCAGTACATACACACTTATACACTCAGACACACACACACTCTAAGAAGAGAGCTTCTTTCCACAGACTTCCTTTCAACTTTCTATACTGTCAACATACAGGCAAACAATGAGAAAGAAAGAAAGGGTCAGAAGAATGAAAATAAACAGGGGAGGAGTTTGTGGCGAAAGGGAAGTGTGGATGGCAGGACAGCTCTGAGGGTGGAGGAAACTTACCAACGTACTGAGGGGAACAGAGGAGGACGGTTCAACAGAGCAGACCAATGCACCTGCAGTAACGACAGGACATTTATCTCCCCGTCCTCCTGAGCTCTTTCCTTGCTTCCCCAGTGGAGCCGACAGATAAGAGAGGCTGCGTGTGATTGTCTTAACACTTGGCCCGTCGCCACGGCCGCACTATCACCGTGGGATACCGTCAGGGGCGGAGGGATTCTGTCAGATAAGATGGTATTAAAAAAGATAGGCTAGTTTTGTGCAGGAAGTTAGCAGACCGAATGTAGCAACGAGAACAACAACTGCCCACAATACTCAGCTGTAAGCCGCCATCATACTGCCTTTCACTCTGTTTTTGCATCATTTTCTTCACATTTAATACAATGTCACAGTGAGACTCAATGGATCCGTTTAGGGTACTAAGTCTCTTGCAGAAGGACACAGAGAGAGAAAATCATAGGGAATATATTAAGTCTGAATACATTCTTATCTCTAATCTTTTGTGCCTTACTCATCTGCGTTTCTATTTAGCTCTCTTCTGGAGCCGTCTCGCAGCTCATCAATGCAAATATATGGATTCAATTACAGCCAATGTATCTTTTTTATCTGCCTAGATTCCATTAAATGCAACAAATTGAAGACATAGCCACCAGCTAGCCAGCAGAAAGAGAAAATGATATGCTCGCCCACATTTTCTTTCTCTGTAAGCTTCACCCTTTCTTTACAAATCTCCCTTTCGCTTTCACAGAGATTATTCAGCTGTTGGTGTTCTATCAGCAGAAGTAGGTCAGTTATTAACATTTAAAAAATGTTCATTCTAAAGATCTATTTCCTGCTCAGCAGTGACAATGTTGTGAGCTAGAGGAGAGGGAGCGGCAGTGAGAAGGGAACTGAAAGGTTCAGAGTATTTTTTTCTAGGAACAGGGGGAACCGACAGCTACGGCACCGAGGAGCGGTTCTGGAAGCCGCGGCAATGCGCTGTGCGAGCGCTCCGACTGTTAGCAGCCAGCAGAGTCAATTCATCATCATCTAGCGTATCGCTTCACAGTCGCTGGTGGAGCTCACCTCACAGATCGAGGACACACATTCACATTCCACTAGTCCGACAGACCTGCAGCAGACAAAGAGGCGAGGAGAAACCTTTCCTCGACCAATCGCATCGTCAGAGGCAGAACACCATGTCACGCTAATCTAGTGATTGCTGTCTTATCTATTATTTCTTACACGGTGTCCACCAGCCTCACTCCCCCACAGCCCTAGATCTAGGTCGACCTCGACACGCATGCCAGCTGTTGATGGGTGTAGAAACGCTGGTCTGACGGACAGAAGTGACTCGGGGAAACGTCTGCAAAGTGTTTTTAGACATTCTGTTTCTGCCTCGTCAGTTTCCCTCAGCATCTGCCTTCATGTCATTCGCTTCTGTTTCATTTCATCTGCTTAACTCGGCTTAAGTGCGGCTGAGATTTTCTTTTTGTCCTTTATGTTTGACACCTGCTGACTTAACTTTTTGGACAGTCATTCAGTCATTTAGTAACTCAACCTTCAAGCTTTCGTGCTTGATTATTGTTCACGTCATTTATCATGCCAAAGTTTTGTGGCTTTTCTAGGTTTCATATAATTGTTAATCACACCGAAATGCTATTTTAAATGATTTTTTATTAAAAGAAGAAATAATAAATGATGAAAATAGTTATTTCTTGCACAAAATGTGGCATGAAAAAGAAAACATTTACCCTCATGATATGACATGATGCACGGCACAAGTCAGGGATGAATAGGGAGGGGTAAAGGCACCAGTGTACTAATTGTGTCTGCGTTCAGTAATTACTTTCCAAAAGCCAACAGTCAACATTCACACTCACTTCGTGCCGCGGGTCGCCAGGTGTTTGGGGATGAGATTATAAGCAGAGCTCAAATCTTCTCTCTCAAGCTCCCTCGCTTATGTGTACAAACTATATAAAGTACTCACTCTAGATAATAGGGATTTGGTTGTCAAATAGTCTTCAAGAAATTTGATTTTCAATTCACCTTTTTGCCGCTTAGAGGATCTTTTCTTTTCCTGGAAAATGGAAATCATCCTCATTCATTTGATTCTTTGCTTCATACAGTATCACATGACATACCAATATAACTGGAAGCCTTGATAACCAGTAATTTAGTCCAAAGTGACACCAACTCTGGGTCTCTACACATATTATTTATGTCGTTTGTGCCCAATCTGTGTTGCTCACTCAGTTTCTTCTGCTTCAAACGTTCTCTTCTCTCACCAGGGAATGTGCAAAGATTAATGTTTCCCAAAGCTCCATTATCAGCCTCTTCTTTAGTCTTTCCCTTTTTCTTGATTTCTTCAAACTTTAGTTCTCATCCTGGTTCTCTCTCTCGACTCACAACAATGTTTTGCTGAACTAACTCTGTCGCTCCTTTTTAACACCGACTCCTCTTCACTTCCATTCATTTTCATGTTCAATATCCTGAAATTGAGAGGAAATATGACAGAAAGGAAAGGAAGTGAATTTGGAGAGGTTGGAAAGAAGAAATAAATCCGAAGTGCGTGAAGATTGCAAGATATTCTGAATAACAAGCTGCTTGGTGAAGGTCTTTCCCTCATTAAAGTGAAGAGAGAGGACCGAGTGAAAAGGAAGCATATTTTTGAGGCACATTGTTCAGATTCTGGATCAGTTGAGGGATGTTTTTAGCAGTGTGAAAACGAGGAGTAGAGGAGAAGATAATTGATGAATGAGTGAGGCGATAAAAATAGAAAGCTAAGGAGAGAAGGGGGGAAGTAAGTCGTTTGTCTCAGTTTAGAGAAGCCGGATTGGCTGTGAATACAAATGTTGTCCTTGGTTCACCAGATCCTTACGTAATTAATGGTGATAAGACTCAATAAGACTTATAATATTTTAGCTTGTGTGTGTGTCTTCCCAGCATTATATGTAATATTCAGTGTTACCATTCTGTTCATGTCAATGAGATGCTGCCTGTCAATCTGGATGCTGAAGACACAAATACTGGATAGACTCAGGAGGCGCTGCCCTGGAGGAAAGCCAGTTACCATCCTTCCTGACAGACTGGTGACAAAACTGTCAGACCTGGGATTATCACACTCTACCTGCCGTTGGATTAAGGACTTCCTGTCTGACCGCCCCCAGAGGGTGAGGATAGGTCCCCACACCTCCACGGCCCTCAGCCTCAGCACCGGGTCCCCCCAGGGCTGCGTGCTGAGCCCCCTACTTTACTCCCTCTACACTAATGACTTCACCGCCGCCCACCCCAGCAACTCCATCATAAAGTTTGCTGACGACACCACTGTGGTGGGCTGCATCTCCGGGGGTGACGAGATCCGCATCATGACGAGGTGGAGCAGCTGTCTGTGTTGTGCAAAGCGAACAACCTGCAGCTGAACAAGCTCAAAACCCAGGAGATGATCATCGATTACAGAAGGAAGAAAACTGTCATCCAGCCCTGTACATTGACGGGGATTGTGTGGAGAGAGTCTCGGTCTTCAGATTCCTGGGCGTTCACCTGGCTGAGGACCTGTCCTGGAGAACCAACACCACGGCGATCGTCAAGAAGGCACAGCAGAGACTCTACTTCCTGAGAATACTCAGGAATTACCACCTCAGACAGGATCTGCTTGTGTCCTTCTACCGCTGCTCCGTGGAGAGCGTCCTCACCTATTGCATCTGCGTGTGGTTCCTCAGCTGCACAGCCGCAGAGAGGAACGCGCTTCAGAGGGTCGTCAACTCGGCCCAGAAGATCATCGGGTGCCCCCTCCCCTCCCTGCAAGAACTGTACAGCTCTCGCTGCCTTAAGAAGGCAGTCAAGATCCTCAAGGATCCATCTCACCCGGGCAACGAACACTTTGTACGGCTGCGCTCAGGCAGGCGCTTCAAGACTATGCATACCCGGACCAACAGACTCAAGTTCAGCTTCTTTCCGAGGGCCATAAGCGCACTAAACGCTGCTAAGTTTCTAGAGAGTCAAATGCCGCATCCCCGTTCAATATGAGGAATCGTGCAATAAAAATAAAAAAACTTAGGTTTACACTATGTATAGTTCATATGATTCATTCTGGTTTTTATATTGTCTTGTTTATATTGTCTTGTTGTTTTTATATTGTCCTATTAGCACCTTGGGATTGCATCTAAATTTCGTTGTTCCTTTGCACAATGACAAATAAAGATCATTCATTCATTCATTCATTCATTCATTCATTCATTCATTCCTCCCTCTGCTAACTGTCCTCCTCACCCCTTCTCCTCCCCCACTCCGTCTTTGTTTCCTTGGCACCTTCCCACCTCTTCCTTAGTCGTCAATCTCTCTTTTGTTCCTGGACATCACTTCTCTGCCCTTCTTCTTTTCTCGCTCTCACAATACTTTACTTCTTTTCTCGTCCCCTTTGCTTTAAAGGACGTCTTCTCTATCTTGTTCAGTCCATTTCCCTGTCTGCTTCACAGCTCAGTTACGGATACATTTTAAGAGATTTGACTTTCCAGAGTAAGAATCGGCTGTCTGTTGTAGTCTGTTCCTGTTTGCTGGCTGACCCAAAGCACACAGTGATGGATGTGCAGAGAATAGACTGGATAATTAAAGTGTAGGACCGGATCAGCAGCTCCTGAGGCCAGCTGAGCTTCCTGAGCTGCAACAGGAAGTACATCCTCTGCTGGGCCTTTTTCCTGATAGCGTCTATGTTGGAAGTCCTTTGAGGTCCTGGGAGATGGTGGATCCCAGAGTCCAGAAGGCTTCCGTAGCAGACACAGTGTTATCTTTTCACCGATGTTGTATTCGAATGAAATCCATCGAAACATGTTACATTACATGTTTCAGTACAGATAACAAGTAATGCCAGCTTAAGGGTTGAATAGACTCCCATCTGTCGGAGGGCATGTTGAGCGCTCTCCCCCCTCACTGTTGGTGTGAATGTGTTCAGTTTGACTGACGCAGTAATATCGGCCCAGACGCATTCGTTTATAGTATACTCACATCATTCACTTAAGGATAACAATCATGACCTCACCTTGCGGGGCTGCTTACAAGGTTAATAGCATGTAACGTAGCAAACTACTGATTCAACATATTTGTCCATATAAAACACGCTATATGAAAAGCTATGAATATGTCACGTCCATAAAGAACAGATTATCATGTTATATCGGGCCGTCCTGCATTCTGAGAATTTGGGTGAGGTCAACGAAGTAAGGTTGTTATAGAGTTTGGTGATTAATTCTATGAAGAGGAGCGTATTTCTTTTCCTTCTAAAGAGGACAACGTTTCTACTGAGAACAGACTCAGCAGATGTACTATTTCTTCCCTCTGGTTTTGTGCTTTGCCTTCCTGAATGGGAGTGTCTTTTTCACTTCAGTATTGTTGTTGAAGCAAAACTGCCTCTTCTGGTCCCACTCAGTATTCCTCACTTCAGCAGAGGCCAAACAGTAAAGTCAACTGATGCTCTGTTCTGCCATCTGCTCACGGAGCTCACGGAGCTCACGTATCAGCTTCACGTGATGCTGATCAGATCCCAGACCAGTGCTTAGCTATCAGTAGAATGTAGCCCATAAGGAGGAGAGCAGAGAATTGGTGCAGAGGAAGGAACTCGAGGTGGACAAGGAGAGGGAAATGAATTAGAGACTATGGGGGAAAGATGTGAGAGGGAATTTGGCAAAGTCCCACAAACATGAATAAAATGCATTACGTATGCACTACATTTTTAAGGCTGTTTAGTTTCCACCGAGAGGCCAGATTTGCATCCACATCCCGATTATGACATCTTCAGTCAGCACTACAGGCATGGCTTTGCCTATTTTTATCTAAATGCAAGTAATTGTGTAAAACTCCCACACACACACACACACACATTCAGTGGCGGCTCGAGCATTTTGGCTGAGAGAAGCTCATTGCGTGATGCCATTCAACTCCAGTTCCCCTGTGTATCAAGTCTGCTCCTTCTTTAACTTTTACTGTCAAGAACTTCCTCAGGGATTTGCTATCAGATGAGATCTCAGGCCCATCACGTTGAACTGGGGAAGGGAAACAGATGAACCAACCTGCTGGAGACCAAGGAGACAGAATGATGACCGTGAAGAGGTCATCGCAGACGTGAAACGGTCCTCAGAGTAAAATAAAAACACTGGTTATTTCTGCAAACGGCCTTAACAACCCACCGTTGAACAACATTGACGTTTTGCTGCAGTGCAAATAATGGGTAGATTTACTTGCTAGTATCTTTGTTTTGAGTCATATAATGGTCATATTTAGGTTATAGTTTTTTGCAGTGAACATAGAGGAATCCTGTTATCAATCTAACATTCATTGTGAAAGTATCCATCTTTCTCCATGTTGGCTTTTACTGTTTCGTATCCGGCAAAACAAAGTATACCATAACCTGAATAAGCTGTTTATATACCACAGTAGTTTCTATCAGAGTACTCCAGTTTGCATATTCAGGTTTCTGGGACTGTAATATATTGTCTCAACCGTGACAAGCAAGCAGGGAATGTGTGGAAATGGTGCTCTCTCTCTCTCTCTCGCTCTCTCTATATATATATATATATATACTTCTATATATATATATATATATTAGAGATGCACCGATCAGGTTTTTGGTGCCGATCACCGATCACTGAAATCAGTACCTGCCGATCCGATAATACCGATCACCGATCACGGTGTCGATTGAAGCATTCTATTTATTGTGTAGCATTATTGCTATGAGGACTATGAGGAAATACATATATATAGCAACTCAAACATTACCGATTTCTTTAAACATTTAGGACTTTTACTTTGAAAAATGTCCTAATTGATACATTAAAATTGTTTGATTGCTATTGTAGGGGATTTCAGATATGTATGGAACACATCTGCATCATTCATTTCCTGGAACTCTTGGGGAAATCTATATACAGGACTTTTCTTAACATACAAAAGTCTGACTTATTTTTAAAAACTCTTCCTTGGTACAGTAAAAATGTTTTAATGTGAGCATAATTTAAGCTAAATCTCAGAAACGATCTATAAAGATACAAAATCAGTTCATTGTTTACTTTTATATGTTCGTGTATGATTTGTCGACATCTTATTTTGAAAAACGGATGTTGTTTTACGTGGTTCTTTCCGCTAACTTTGCAAAACCGGATGTTGTCACTTAAATCCTTCCGCTAACTTTATCAAAACCCTTGCGCGCTCCCGATCGAATGTGTTTACCGTGAGCATCAGTCTATAGGGGCTCAGCCATGTGAGAGTCGGCTGAGTTGACCCAGAGATTCAACTCGGGGGACGGGGACGCCGCTCGGTGCGTGAGGATCCCCTCGTGGACCTCTGACCTCTGACCTCTGCGGCCCTCGCCGGGCGCATTTACTCCGTTGGGGTGCGCCGCGATTGAAACGTCTCTGATAGTTGTCGCAGATGTTACGTCATCTGATCGGCCGTTTTGAGAACGCCGATCAAAACCGATAATGGGAATATCGGCCGATATGGATTGGCGCCGATCAGATCGGTGCATCCCTAATATATATATATAGCTCTTTTCCTCCTTCATCTCCTCCCCTCCTCCTGCTCGGAGGAGACTGTCTGAACACTGCAGCCTAGTTCAACTTGATCATGTAGCTGCTAAACAGCAACGTCGAATAGAACTACTCACTGGGACATGAAGATGTTTTAACACGGACATGCACTCCATTAACCATAATTAAAATGATGCGACCGCTAAATATACTGCATCATGTACAGTTATGTAATAAAGGAATCCCATTTTCACCGACAGCTGTTACATTTTCAAATGTTTTTCATGAAACCCTAAAAATACTTAATTAAGCGGTTCCATCGTTGTTTGCCAACAAGCTCCTGCAGAGTGTTCGCGACTTTAAATGGTCACGGTTGAAAGACTTCCCTCAATTTGAAGCTCACCGCTGGAAATTCCAGCACCAGATCCAACTAAGACAGTTTTTTGATCTCCTGTAAAGATTTGAATGGTGTTGGGGCAATATTGCAACCAGCTCAAAAGGCCAATTATATGATGTGATATTAATGGTGGTCCTGGGCAAGGAAAGGTCATCCTTGAGAATTTTATTGAACGAATTAAAGCGGGGCAAATCATTCCAAAGAGGCAAAGATTCCATATTAACCTTTCAGTATGTTGTAATTTAAGTGGTCTGACCAGAAGCCTGCACCTCCTCTTGGTTGTGCTGTCAGGCTGAAGAATGTGTAGCGTGTGACAGGAGACTTTGGCCAATCCCAGTTCATTTCTAAATGAGCTGCCCCCCCCCCCCCAGTTTAACACCATCTAGTAACAAAGAACTGTGCAAGCACACCTCAGGCAGCAGCACCTCAGCTGCAGTCCTCTGCTGGACACAGTAAATGCCGTTATCAAACGATACCAGACGAAACACTTTCTCTTCCCCCACAACATATCGGGGGCTGTAGGTCAAAATGAAAGCCGAAAACAGCAGCATGGGTCCGTGTACGTTTTGTTAGTTAGTTTTTTTGTTTCATTCCAAATACGGAAATCACGTGGTTTTTTCGTTTTCCGTCTGAAACCAAAAACGACAGAACGGAAGTGCTTAAAATGAAAGTCAAAATAAAAGCCAGTGATACATATTCGTATTAACGTTAGAAGAATATTAATTAATCAATATAAAGAATAAATAATTAAACGGGGATATTTTAACGATGCAAACACATAGCACGTTCAATTTGATAATTTAATGACTTTGCCTGTAACTAAAAACATAATTGTTCTAACAAAGGTATATTATAACTAGGGCTGTGAAACGATTACAATTTTAAATCGGGTTAATCACAGGTTTTTGTGGATTAATCATGTTTAATCACATATTACCGATATTCTCGGTATATTTTGTGAGAACATAGAGATTTATGACAAAAGACGGATATATACATTTATACATTATTCTATACAATGGTGCTGCAACTCAGCAGTTATTTAGCAGTTTTCTTCCATATGGAACATTAATACATCTTCATCCTAAACAGAATGTTTAACCCTCCTGTTACCTTTCGGGTCAATTTGACCCCATTCAATGTTTAATGTCGGTGTTCTTTGGGGTCAATTTGACCCCAGGCTGTTTTCACTGTGTCAAACATATAGAAATATCAACTTTTTAATTTATTTAAAGGGCTATTTAGGTAGTCAACAAACAAACATAAAGTACCTCACACTTAAACTTGGGAAGCAATATTAATTCTAATAATTTTCTGGAGGTTTTAATTGCTGGGGTCAAATTGACCCCGAGGGTAAAATATGTGAGTAAATGTAAAGGTAACAGGAGGGTTAAAAAGAGCATTTTTCTCTTGTTTGTCAACCATTAACTCCACCATGATACAAACTAAAGGCCTCTAGTCTTCCTCTAGCAGCTGCTAAGGCAAACTGACTGTGTGGGTTTTCTTCATGAACTGGGCCGTGATGAAAGGGACGGCGGGGACACCGCTGCAAAGCTGAAACCTCACCGGCCCGGACAGGTGGACAGATTGACAAGTGACTTTTTTTTTGCTCGGTCGATGCGGCGCACGGAGCTCTGTGGTGCGCGAGGCGGAGATCGATAAGTGTTAACGCAAGCGAAGAGACAGAAATGACATGCTGCTGTGGAGATACGATCAACAACAGACGTTTAGTTTAATAAAAGAACAAAGACGTGCTCTAGAGAACATGTCAGGGGGCGGGCCAATCTTTTAATGTCATGCGATCTACCGACACTACGCCGCGATCCACTGGCAGGTCGCGATCGACGTGTTGAGACCCTGATCTACAGGAAGTAAAAGTCGTAACAAGGTTTCCGTAGGTGAACCTGCGGAAGGATCATTACCGATGAACAGACCGTCTGCATGAGAGCGGACAGAGTTCAGATTGAAGTGGTGTATTGGAAGCTCATTTTGCAAGTGACTTTTTTTTCGTCCCGACGACCAACAACAGACGGATTGGAAGCTCATTCTGCGCATGCGTTAAATGCGTTACAAAAAATAACTAGTTAAACCTGTAATTGAATTAACTTGAGTTAACGCGTTATTTTTCACAGCACTAATTATAACATGTAGGAACTTGATATATTTGATAAAAATCATTTTGCTTGATCTACTTATTAGTGTTGAGTGATCTTCTGTCCCTGCGTTGGGCGTCTCTCGTCCATGCATGCTCTCTCAGAACCTGAAACGAAAGGGACAAAATGCAGACCGCGTACAGTCTCTGCCGAGAGTCATTCGTCCTGCTCTCAACACTGAAACGAAAGGGAAAAAGATCGTTGCAGTTAAAAGTTTAACCGGTGCCTGGGCCGCCACAGTTCTGACGTCCAAGTTGAAGCGATTATTCTGTCCCTGCGTTGGGCGTCTCTAGTCCTGCTCTCTGAACCTGATGATTTGGGTCTATTTAAAAACTCTGCGGCTTTGATCCCATCAAACTGCTCACTCCAAAGAGAGCTGACGTTGTTAGTGACATCACACTACTCACTCTCAGTGTGTAAGTAGGACCCACATTTCAGACGGCAGAAACGAAATACGGAGGTGGTATTCGGTTTTTCCGTTTTTGGTTTCAGACGGAAAACGAAAAAACCACGTGATTTCCGTATTCCGTATTTGGAATGAAACAACAACAAAAACTAACAAAACGTACACGGACCAGCATGCCACCGACGTCCCGATGGAACAACAGAGAGCAAGACATAGTAAATGGAGAGCTCTGATAATCAGGACCATGAACTGTAGTTGGAAGCTTTATTCTTAATGTTGACAATCAAACTCTAAATCAACATTTAAATGTTACACAAACCTCTTTGTTTTGCAGATAATGTTAAGGCCACATAGTATTCTTATTAGTATCATATTTGTTGAATTAAATCTAAGTAGTGGGTACCTAGGTGTTTTTCCGACTCCTGATCCAAACATCTCCGGTACGTCCAGAGCGCATTTATAGTCCAGAAGTCAAATTTATTAAAAAAAGAAAGATGTAAATATTTCCAAAATAAACAACATTGGATAGGTTTAATTCATGTTATGCCGAAACACTCTAATAATTAGGAGACTAAAAACAACCCCTTTGCCCCTTTCTTCAAACTTTGCACTCATGTTATGTGCTGTTTAACTGAGTAGAGTTGCACACGCACCATGCTCTATACATCATTTAAATAGGGCCCCCATCTTAAGTTGCCAGTTACTGCTATGCTACTATGCTTGTAAACTTCAGTTGAGATTTTTCCAATGCCATTATTATAATTATACCATTATTAATGTACAAGAGATGTCAGAAAGCGAGATTCTTTCCGTATTTCAATTTTGAAGTAGCTGTTGTGTACTGGCTTGTAAGGGTAGAACATACCACGCCCCTCAATCCTATAAATGCTCATTCAGATAAGGAATACCGCCACAAACAATGTTAACCCTCTCCTCTCCACAACATTATAGCACTAAATTCCCATTTCCGTTTTTCACCTTTCCTCTATCTTTGCATTTTGCACACAACTCCCCTGACCACCCCCCCCCCCCCCTCCACTCTCTCTCTTTTATGCTGTGCCTCAACTCTAAGTCTGAACAATTTGCCCTCGATGTGTTTCAAATTAGATGCCACATCAAATAAGGCTTTGAGTGTGTGTGTGTGCACGTCCTTTAGTATTCTACCGCCATTCAGAATCAGAGTCCTATTAAATTAATCTCTAGAGTTGAGCTCAGTATTCAGAATGAGTAACACAGGGTTGTCATAGATCTGATAGACAAAGCATACGTTGCCATTATCACTGACCTTTCTTTCTTTCTCTCGTTCCTCTAACCCTTCTATTCCTCTGCCTCTCTCCTCTGCAATCATTCAAAGGAAGCGGAGGTAAGTAAATCCATTGTGTTTTTGATTTGATAATACCATTTAAAAACATTCTGCAGCACCTTCCTGGAGGCCACGTTGTCTGGTTGTCTGGCACTCACTTTAAGACACTGACCGTGTTTACATGCATTCGAATAACTGGCTCAGTCGGACTGAAATCGAATTATCCGTTTCATGTCAACACCTTTGTTCGACTATGTGCGGTCCGACTACGATCCGATTAACACCCCTGGATAACTCGATCCAATCCGGTTGATAATTCGACTATCGCGGCATGTAACGGTGAATTGGATTAGGAACTGGACTTTGCGTCTTTGCGCATGCTTGAGATCCCGCCGCCCTCCTCCCTCCCTCCCTCCCATGTCGTGACCCGGAAGTCAAAAGAGACGATAAGTTGTCACTGCCGGGGGCCTGGCCGGCAGAAAACAAACAAACAACGCTATGGAGAACACAAGAGCCACCACACATTTCTGGACCGAAGAGCAGACACAATTTATGCTTAATGTATTGAAGGAGTTGAACATACTAAAGTTCATGGTTCTTTCTCGAAATGTTGATGTTGTTGTTGTTGGTGGTGGTGAAGAGGTCAAGCGGAAATGGCTGTATCAACACGAGTTGTAATGAAAACAGCGCCGCCTATCGTATCGGATATGACATGCTTTCAGCCAATGATTCGAATTACTCACTGCCATGTATATTGGGATAATAGCAGATCCCCCAAAAGATAGCATAGTCCGACTAAAGCAAGATTCGAATTATACCATCATGTAAACGCACTGATTGTTGCAGAGCTGGAGAGGTGTAGCTGATTTAAATGCACAGCAGGTGGTGTGTCTGGTCAGTCATGACCAGACACAAATGGTGCTGTAGAGGTTTTCTAGGTTTCATACCTTCAGGCAAACACGACCAAAAGTATGCAGATACCTGCACATTACACCCGTGTTTATTGTTGATCGTCCTTTCTTTCAAACCTTGCACAATATGCTCAATTGTACTTCAAAAGTTTTCCACAAAACCTCGGCCACACAGTGTATATAAGACTCCTTCCTGTCTGCTGACCTGTGATTCATACCTAGAATCACCTGATATGCTGTAACTTTACTTTATGACCATCAATTCAGTATTTTTGCGTCTTCACACATACAGACCTGATAAATCTGGATGTGCATTACCTTGAAGCACCTAAAGGATAAAAAGCATTTCCTGATCCGAACGTTGGCTCTAATATGTAATGACCTATTTACCAATATACCACTGTTCAGCTTCAAACTGTTATCTTTTTATTCGCTGTAGCTGACAATGGAGTGTACATAGTCTGTCCTTTTCTCTTATTTCATTGAATGCTGTACACTGAAGGATGATGTGCATTTCTTTCTCAGCCTCACCTGTCAAACAGCGACCACATATTTGGTTTTCTTTTGGCATTTGGATGGACACTGAGCAGTCTCCAGTTTCTAGTTCAGACTGTTGATATTAACTCTAATATACTTTAGTTGTTTCTTCTTATTTCCAGTGTTCCAAAAATCCTTCTTTACGTTGCGTTATAATTTGATTACTCTGATTGGTGTTTAAAACACACTCTCTTAATTTATTAATAAAGGAGATAGAGATCCTGCTTTCCAGCCCGGCTGATTTTTCTTTGCCCCGGTCACTGTCGTAGTCACTGACACACACACACACACACACACACACACACACACACACACACACACACACACACACACATGCCTTGCACTGGGCACTACTTAGGATGCAGACACCATCACTGTGTGAGGGCGTGTGGGCGTGTGCGGGTTTGTGTGCGTGTGTTTGTGTGTGTGTGTTTGTGTGTGTGTGAGGGTGTTTCAAACCTAATTTTGTGACATTGTATCCCCCTCTTTTAAGCATGTTATAAGCAAAATATAAACATTTTTATAAATGGTTAACAACATACTATAATGTGGTTGTAAGCAGAGATGTGTTTATTATGACACGATAGTAAAACGGTTGTAATACTTTTAAATGTCTTTAAAGCAGAAGCAGTCATTGTTGATAATGCAGTACATTGAACAATCCATAAAATGTCCTTTCTATGCTTACAACTACATTTTAGTGTGTTTTATGAACCTTTCTTAGTGCCTTTAAATTCAAATGTCTCACAAATGGCGCTCACAGAAGGCTCGGTCGGGACGATGAAGTCATTACCACTCCACAGATCATCAGCACAAGAACATGTGCACTTCTTTCAGTATGATTTGAGTAACTACACCTCGGCAACTAAAATGTAACACGACCGCCTCGAAATCCTTCCTTGCCTCTTATATTTGTTTCTAATTTTCAACAACACTTTATTCTGAACAGTTTTTTTTCATTTCAACCTTGGCATTAAATGTCTTTGTCCTAGTTTAACCCATTATTTACTAGAGCGTGTAACATTCTTTACTCCCCAGTGTGTTTCCTGCAGGTTTCTCTGTTTCTTTGTGTACTATTTATAAACATACAAACAAGCCTCTTCTTCTTCTTTATTGCATTCATTCATTTTTACACAACGCACATATAAAAAAACAAAAAAAGAGAGTATAATGAGGACAGGGTTTCTCAGTAGTTTGGTTTAGTATTTGGGCTTTTCGCTCTCTGATCGGCAAAATACTTCAATGATATTCTTGTTTTTTCATAACACAGTTTCTTGTGTTGTGTTTCCACTCAGGATGACTACTTCAAAAGCTGGGCTCCTGCCAAGTCTCTGGACCAAGGTGAGCCCCGCTGTGTGTGTGTGTGTGTGTGTGTGTGTGTATGTGTGTGTGTGTGTGTGTGTGTGTGTGTGTGTGTGTGTGTGTGTGTGTGTGTGTGTGTGTGTGTGTGTGTGTGTGTGTGTGTGTATGTGTGTGTGTGTGTGTGATATCATGCTTACAGTATATTCATGCACACTGTGTGTGGGGCCGAGGATCGATCTCAAACATCAAAACTTTGACTTCTGACCAAGTTGTGTCTGTAGTTGGCATTAAATGCTTGACCAGCTCCCGGTTGTTCGTGGTTAGTACAGCGTGATCTAAAAGAGGAAAGCAGACATATTGTCTGGTTAGACCGTAACAACAATCTAAACAACACGAGACACAATGAGAGGTTAAATTATTAAACAACGAACTGACAGAAGTATCATCTTACAATGTGTCGGTAGCAATCTTCCTTTGGTCTCTTCCTGTAAAGCACTTATCCCCAGTTTAGTCCAGAGGGTCATTTTCTTGAGTGAGAAAAGGTTATTCCACAAACCGAGGCTAATGTGCTCATTACCAGGGATTAATAAATCTTTTAGATCTTCGTTTGCTTTCAAGTTAAATGAAGCAGCCTTTAAAAGTGTAGCACAACTGAAGATACTTTACATATCTCTTATCATATGAGGCTCATTCACTCCTATTCAAATACTGTCAAATTACTTTGTAGACTTTTGATTCAGATAAAGATTATTCATCTTTGTACACTTCACATATTGTAATAAGATCGGCTCAACCGAAACAAAAAAACAAAAAAAGTGTTGAAATTGCAGCCATCTTCTTTGAATTTATAAATCATATATATATATATAAATATATAGTTAGTATAATAACACATAGCATATACATTAATGGTTTCAACAGTTTCTCATTAGATGATAAAACTAGTGCAAAATCACCTGCTGGACAAAAAATAAATTAATATGTACATTTTCAGAATATATATTGAAGGAATGTTTGCGCGAATGTTAATATAATAAAACATGAATGCACTAAAAAAATAATTGGACTACCATTTTTTTTTTTAAAGCGCAGTAACAATTTCCACAAAGAAATTGTTCGTCATTCAGAGTTTTCTTAATGTTTTTTTATCCAAAATGTGCAAGTGAATTTGACTTTCCTTACCTTTGAGAGTAATCTTTACTCCAGTTGAGGTATACTTATTGTATGTCAACTTCACATCAATTGTCTTTCACTAAGATGTGTAGGTGCGTTGTTTCCATCTTGTGGGAACATAAACCTGTTTACACGGTCACAAAATGAGCATCCTCAAATAAAGTAAATCATTAACATTGTAGGGTAAAGACTTGGAGTCAATGTAAAGTCCCCAAAAGCATTGAAACCACGACCGTGTGTCTTTATATGTGTGTGTGTGTGTGTGTGTGTGTGTGTTTGTTTGTTCCAAGGCTCAATGCTGCTACTTTACCGTGTCATACTGCTTATGGACTTACCATAGCAACAATGCCAAGTCCACTTATCAATCACTCTTCAGCGTGTAATGCTCTTAGACCCCCAGTAAGCCTTGACTTAACTCAATTATTGCAAAACACTCATTTACTCTCGATCACGCTCACACACACACACACACACACACACACACAGGCACAGCCTCAGCCTCAAGAAGGGGGTTGATTTCATCACAGCTCTCTGAACAGCACAACAGACTTTAAATCGTTCTGCCACAGAGTGTGCTCTGTTCGGTGCCGGCTTGTTTTTTGCATATATAGCACGGTAACTGTAACTCTTGAGGGAAAGACTTGCTGAGCAGGTTTATCTGGGCCAGCTCCTCGTGGAAACTGAGCCTAATGAGAAGAGTATCATATTATAGTGTCTGAGAGGGAACTTAAGACAAAAAGTAAACAGAACTTAATTTTCTCAACCAGGGACTAAAATAGAAGTGGCTGTCGTCACCCATTGGTTGGTGGACTGGCGGTTTGACGTCTGAGTTCATCATTTTGGATGTCGCCATCTCTGTGTGTGTCGGGCCAATTAACTTTCATGAAAACAGTGTGTTTTCAGAGTGAGACCGGACAGCATTGTGGTCGCAACATGTCAATCACAAGGCCGGCACTACATATAGAATATCCTGCTTTATGGTCATTTTAACTCTAAATGGGATCATTATTTACTAAATAAACATCATGTTGTATTGCATGTTTTATGAGGTAATACATTAAGTGAGTCGAAGAGTCATTTTCTCGTAGACTTCTGTACAATCAGACTTCTTTTTGCAACCAGGGAAGTCACCCCCTTATGGCCATTAGAAAGAATGCACA
Source organism: Pseudoliparis swirei (assembly GCF_029220125.1). NCBI lineage: Eukaryota > Metazoa > Chordata > Actinopteri > Perciformes > Liparidae > Pseudoliparis > Pseudoliparis swirei. The sequence continues at coordinate 14,043,460 of NC_079406.1, read as the reverse complement.
TTTAAGGCACATTAGCTTCACTTCTCAGACCACCACACCAGAGGTCACCAAGAGGTCACCATCCCATTTCCAGTTGTATGTTCCTCTGTGTTGATATCTACGTGGTGAAGGAAAAATGCAGTTTTTTACAACTTGGGATTTATTCTAGAAAAATAATGTATAGCTACACTTGAAAAACAGTCAATGTTGTTTTTGTAAACCATAACCACGATCATTCCCTAATCTTAACCAAATGGTTGATACTGTGACAACAAAGGTCCCCTTGCCATCTTACTCACCTTGGGGTTAGTTTTCCACCTATATGTGCAAGTGACATTTAGATTTTTTTTTATAGATATTTCACAATTTAATTTTGGTGAGTACCATGTTACTATATTGGTCAGAACAACAACATATAGATATACCAAATGCAAGTAAACATAGTTTTCTTTTAACTGTGGCAGGAGACGCTCACAGTATAAGTTCTTAAATCTTTTTTGTATTCTTCCTGAAAGCTCTTTCCTTCTCTCCACTGCCCACACCACCCGGTCCACTCCAAGGTGTGAGTCACTGCAACCCTCTGACAGGACAGACTGAGGTGACTTGTCCTCTTGAGAATGTGGCATCTGTGCACTTCTCTCGAGAGGCATTCAGTGTAGTTGAAGAAAAGACGAACTTTGTGCCAATTGGACTCTTTATAGGAGTGCATAAAAAAAATGTTCTCAATCTTTTTTTCGCCTTGTTCTGCTGCAGCAATCCACTTCAGCTGCAATGTGACTGCTCTCCTCCTGCAGAGCTGCTAACGTCGCTATGCACAGTGCAGTTGCTCCCACACTGACAGCACACCTGGGAGTAATGGCCAGAAAAACAATTAGACAGTGAATAAATAATGTGAATCAATCTGTTCTGCTTTGGGAACGTTTACGTATTCCATGTGTCTGAATTGCCTCGAGTGGGCTCTATTTTCAGCCAGCTGGTACTGCAGGCATCACACTCAGAAGTGGTAGCTTCACCTCATGACTCCAGCCGGTGTCAGCATGACACGCTTTTGAATAGGAGTCATCCAATGTGGGGCATGACGCCTGGACTCCTGTCCTAAACAAAGCTACCACACAGACTAGTTTGGCTTTCTGAGTGTGTGGCCAGATTACAAACATCATATTGAAATGGCCAGTGTGACCACAGCACATACTTGCAGATCAATACAGGAGAATTGAGAGCGCCATCCGTCACCACTTGCTGATCTCAGTTTGACTAATGAGTCACTGGTCGCCCTTGGAGGCTAATCAGCAGCAGAAAGGTTGATGGGGAAGAATCCAGTCCCCTGAAGAATCCCATGCCAATTAATGCTTCCCTCTGTAGCGTCTAATGAATGGAATCACTGGGATCACAAATTACTTGTTGGTGAAACTGAACGGCAAGCGAACAAATCCAGCAGTGGTAAATGTTTTTCAGGATTAATGAGGTCCAGCAGTGGATTTGTGTCTTACTTTGGAGCTGTGGTAAACTTGCACTTCAATCCATGTTAATCCTACAGAATTTGAGAAAAACTTCAGAATCCGATGAGCCCAGCTGGCCGCTTTGCTTCTCTGAAAGGAACACGTACCCCCTCTCATCAGGATACTGATAATAGCAGCGTGTCAAGATTCAAGATTCAAGATTCAAGATGTTTTATTTGTCACATACACACACAGGGTGTGCAGTGAAATGAAAGTGGCAATGCTCAGCAGGAATGTGCAAGGGCAACAAGTACACACTATTTACAAATAAAAAACAACACAATATTTACAGTAAGTGTGTGTGTGTGTGTGTGTGTGTGTGTGTGCCTAAGAGGGGCAGTTGTGTGGGTCTATGTGGGGTCCTGGTGAGGTCGGAGTTCACAATCCTGATGGCCTGAGGAAAGAAACTCCGTCTCAGTCTCTCTGTTCTTGCAGCGTGACTACGGAGGCGCCTGCCTGACCGCAGCAGCTGAAACAGTCTGTTGTTGGGGTGGTGAGGATCCTTCATGATCCTGCCGGCTCTGGTTCTGCACCTCCTGGTGTACAAGTCCTGCAGGGTGGGGAGTGTAGTTCCAATAGTGCGCTCAGCCGAACGCACTACTCTCTGCAGAGCCTTCCTGTCCTGAGCGGAGCAGTTGCCAAACCAGGCTGTGATGCTTCCTGTCAGGACGCTCTCTACAGCTCCAGAGTAGAAGGACTGAAGGATCCTCTGGGAAACTTTAAATTTCCTCAGCTGCCTGAGGTGGTAGAGGCGCTGCCTTGCCTTTCTCACCAGAGTGTCTGTGTTTGTTGACCATGTCAGATCCTCGGTGATGTGGACTCCCAGGTATTTATACCCGCTCACCCTCTCCACAGTAGTCCGTTAATCCCCAGTGGTGAGTACGTCCTCTGTTGTTGTGCCCTCCTAAAGTCCACAATCAGCTCCTTAGTTTTGGTGACATTCATGAGGAGGCTGTTGTCCTGGCACCAGAGTGACAGATCAGCAACTTCCTCCAGGTAGGCCTTCTCGTCGTTGTCGGAGATCAGGCCCACCACCACTGTGTCATCCGCAAACTTGATGATGGTGTTGAAGCTGAACCTGGCCACACAGTCATGTGTGTACAGGAGTACAGTAGGGGCTGAGGACGCAACCCTGGGGATCCTGTGTTCAGGGTGAGGGATTTGAGGTGTGTCTGCCCACCCTGACCACCTGTGGCCTGGCGGTCAGGAAGTCCAGGATCCAAGCACACAGGGGGGTGTTCAGTCCCAGCTCAATCAGCTTGCCGGCCAGTCTGGAGGGGACTATGGTGTTGAAAGCTGAACTATAATCAATGAACAGCAGTCTGACATAGCCCCCCCTCTGGCTGTCCAGATGAGAGAGTGTGGTGTGCAGTACCTGGGAGACAGCATCATCCGTGGATCTGTTTGTGCTGTTGATTCAGTTCCCCATACAGTCCCGTTTCCTGTGTGAAAGCACGCCTGATTTCAAGTAATTGTTTTCTGTTTTTTGTTTGTAGCTGGTATGATTTTCCCAGACTGTGCTTTTGCAAGTATGAATGGCTTTTCTGAGGCTTAACCAATGTGTAACAACATTAAGCCTTATTTTACACAGGGTCTCTGCATATTAGAAGCTGAGCAGTCGTAGATTAAGGAACTTTGTTTTGTATATTTTGATCTGATTTGACACTAGGTGTAAAATTGTGTTGTGTTAAAAAACCTTTGGGTGGACTCGAAGAAGGTCAGAAGAAGAAAAGCTATAATAAAAAGTGGTTTGTTCAAAAATAATAATAAGTTGTGATACAGAGCATGTTTCTCAGCTGACTGTAAATCATTCACAGAGGGCCTCAGACTGCAAGGAGAAATAACTGTCCTCCGGTAAATGATGCACACCGAGCCGGAACTAACATCGTTTTTACAAACTTTAGTTCATCGGCCATATTCGCCTCTCATTGGTTTAGCTTTACAGCATGTGATTGGTTAAACGTTTCACAGAAGCTGAATCATCAGCACCAGTTGGCATCTCCTCACCACCGGCCCTTGACGTCATCACTCTGCTCCTCTGTTACTAAGCACCGTCTCTTCCTTTAAAGCAGTTGTTATTGCCAGATAGTTCTGATGTTCTCCAGCTCCAAGATGACCCCTGAACTCGTACCTGACCCAAGGCCCTGTGTTCAGTGCAGGGTGCAACATTCCTGGAGCTAGATTTGCCTTTCTTCCATGTTACGAATACACATTGTCATAAGGCTCACTAATCCTTATTGTTTACATCCTTCTCAGTATCTTAATTGTGTGGGTTATAGTAAATTAGTGTCAGTTATAGTAAACTATTACATTTTAAGTTACACATAGTTATAGTAAATATTCAATTCTACAATTGCCTTGAGATTGTAATGCACGTTTTGTTTTGAAAAAGGTTGTAATTTTGCTCATTTTTATCTTTTTCTGAATGTTTTTGCACACCAAGAAGCTCCATCACCACGAATACAGATGTAGGAGCTGTAGAAGATGTGTGTGATGCTGTAACTGTATTTTAAACACCAACAGAGAAGGATGCCGAGAGTGTTTTAAAATGTTTCCCACCGACATATGTGAATACTAGGGCTGTCAGCGTTAACGCGTTAATCTATGCGATTAATTTGGCCGCGTTAACGCACTAAAATATTTTAACGCAATTAACGCAACTTTTTTTTTTTTTTTTTTTTTAAACCGCGGCAGTACGGTTTGACACTGTTTCCGTTTTTAAAACAATTATTTCTCCGCGAAAATAAGGAGCATAAATCAGTTTAACTCGTGGATGAATCAGTCGGGTTTCCTCCTGCTCCTCCTTCCTCCCGTCTCCCCCTCTGATACACAGAGGAACGAAGGGGCGACGTGTCGGGTGACGCGGCGCGGAAAGAACTCGTCACACGAAACCTTCAACGTGATTTGTCAATCCGTTTGTCTGTCAACATTTCGGGGAAAAAACAACCAATGAACACTCAGTAAATCACAAAGGACCTCCCACCTCACAGGTTAGGCTCATTTAGCAGCCTGTCAGTCAGAGAACCAGAGAACACGGCGTGAGGACAATGAGCCTTATTTCAGAGCTGAGATTGTTCTGGAATGTTTGATGTATAACACGTGGGGGTGTGTCACATGCAAAAGACTTTAAACGGTGAATTTAATTTATTTTGTAAAATGTATAAAATGAGCCCAGCCTCCAGAGGGTTAACGTGACATATTTGAATGTCAGTCAGTTACCAAGGCCACTGGTTCTGCTGCTGTTCAGTGTTAAAGATGACAGGACCAATGGGGTCTCAATATACTTCTTTTTTTTAACTAATCTGATGTTTCACTGAAGAAACAATTTATCATCCATGATATTAAATACCTCGCTGGCACTTTATAGGTAGGAGCCTCTTTGAAAACACAGCTCTGTGTGAAGTTTTGTCTTTAAAAAGAAGGAAACAACTTTTAAGCGCGATTAATCGCAATTTCAAAATGTGCGATTAATTAGTTAATTTTTTTTAATCGATTGACAGCCCTCGTGAATACATTTAGTTTTGTGAACATGTATGGTATACATTACATTAACTACATTACAGTTACATGTGTGGTCTCTGTGTCAAAAAAGCAACATGGGAGCAAATGTTGAGCATAAGAAAACCTCACATGAAATGTTCTCGGAAAACTGAAGAGGTAAAACTTTCCGTCTGTTTTCTCTTGCAGGCATTTTCCTAAACTGACAGATGTTTTATAAAGTGCTGCTTCCCACAAAATATATTCATGCAGCAATACAGTGCCTGCAACTGTGTCTCAATCTCTGCAGTTACAGAAGTTTCTCTCCCTTCAGACTTTTCTTTAAACATTATCCTCACTTTCTTCAAATTCTCAGTTATGTTCTTCATATTTCTCTCTCAGCAGCGCTTCACGACGTACGCCTGCGTGTTTTCTATTGTTTCTGAAGTATTGAGTTCATCGGAAGGCAATTACATAATGATGAACAATGGGGGACTATGAATCAACATACCACAGTGATGTTAACACACACACACACACCTGTGAGAATCAGTTGTAGTCATTTATAAACATATTTGATGAGGTTTGGTGATAATTATCACATCCCCCCTGTGTAATTGGCCCTGCTGGAAACCATTAGTACGAGGACTCGCCAACTTGCTGTCCCTTCCAGCTCCACTTACACATTCTTCGTCTGTCAGAAAGTACAATGTGACCATGTCACAGCAACTCAGTGGGGCTCTTCGACACAAACTCATCGGAGGCCACGGAGCTCACCATGGTTGCCATCGCTCGAGATCTCTGTGACTAAGATGGAAAGGTTTCTTTTGTCAAATCAATATCTAGTTCAAATATTTTGCACTTTGCACTTAGCTGGATTAAGAAAATATGATGAAACCATTGCTTGGATTTGATTTTTGATTTTCACAATATACACATTGAATTTTTGAACTGATAACACATTAATTATGAAGCAAGTGATACGACTTATATTTCAGAAATAATACTAAAGCACTGTGAAGTTTACTTTGCCTGTAGTTCTTTTTAACTGTTCATTACATGTATTGACTCGTCCCTCCCTTTGGTCAAAATGCACAGATGTGATTGTGTGATCTTAAAAAATAGGAAAACAGTCATTAAATTTAATCAAGTTTTACAAATGACACGCCGCACAGGGACAGCGAGGAAAGGTAATGTATTCATTCAACATGACATACTCTTGCCAGTTTATCCAATGTTGCCGACCCCAGCTTTAAATGGGACAACCCTTCTTGGCCTCATTATGCATGAAGACAGAAGAAACCTTGGCCACATTAACTTGTTTCCATGGTGACAGCTCATTGACCAGTCACCTGCCAGTCATGGATGGTGAACCTGTTCGGCCTTTGTACATGACGTGCTTGCTGCTCTGTAGCGCTGTAAGGAGGGAGGTGTGTGTGGGTGACACTGGCCCGTGTCCCAGGCAGCCGGGTGGAATAAAGACACATATGCTCCTCAGATCAGGGCTTTATGTTCTTAGTGAACCTATTCAAGCCCAAAGCAGACCCAGGACCAAGAAGAGACATTTTGCAGGAGCTGCTCTCTTCAAAGTGAAGTAGTCTCCGGATGGCAGTAAGGACAAATGAAAATACTCTCTTTTTTGTTTCTGCTTTTTGTGATTTAAGCCAATAAACAAACCGTCAAAACATGCACTTATGTGTATATAGTAAAAAAATACAACACAAAAAACAGGTTGAGTAAGATCATTTTCCAATGTTTTTTAATCATTTGCTATATCACACATTTTGAAGAATAAAAAAATATGGTTTCGGTATTTATTTCAAGAATTTAAAATGACTTTCATTGTTGAGGCAAAATAAAATATCTAGCAATTTTGCAGCAGCAGACAAAGGGATATGAGCTCACACACCCACGTTGGTCTACGTCAGGGGTGGCCAACCCGCGGCTCGCGAGCAGCATGCGGCTCTTTGCCTGGTGTCATGCGGCTCTTACGTTCATATCTAAGTTTGTGTTTTTTTGTATGTGCGTGTTCGCTTCGCTTGAGTTCAATACGGTATTTTCGTCAAACGCGCATCTGAGTGAGATGAAAAAAACGCAAAGTTTCCCAGGGCAGGGGTCTCAAACTCGCGGGCCAAACGCGGAAAGACCACATCCGAATGTCGAGCGGGCCGTTCTACGGTGGGTTACGCGAATGAAAGTGTCCGAAAATCAAACACTGCACTTACGCCATGAACGCCGCATTATGGGCAGCTGGATGTCCCGCACTATGGCTAAAGTAGTTTACGGTGACGCTTTCTCCAGCCGCCCTCAATTCAGCGGACACGGTGTAAGAGCAGCGTTGCGGGAGAACCGCATCCGAATGTCGAACACTCTCTTCGGCTAAAGTGGTTTATTGGTGGGCGTTTGATTACTCCAGCCCCCCATAATGCGGCATTCATGGCGCAAGTGCACCGTTCGATTTTCGGACACCTGTTCTGATTGACACCATGTGAAGGAATTGCTTCGAGTGGCAACAACGGAATTAAGCCAGATTTGAAGAGGATTGTTCAAGGCAAGGAATCCCATAAATCCCACTAAGCAACACGCATAGTAAAAGAAAAACGCTATTGTAAATTATTCTATTTTTGTTTGTGGACTTGGTTGAACTGAGATAATGTGTGTTTGTGTGTGTGTGTGAGACAGTGTACACAATGTTCATTGTTGAACATGACAGACCTGTTGTCTTAGTACTGTAGGAGTCCATTTCTGTCATTATCATGTTGGTGTGTGACATTTACAACAAATCTGGTTGATCAGAGGTGTGTGTGTGCGTGCGCGCACACATATGTGTATGATGTGGCTCTTTGCGGTGACACAGTAAAAAATGTGGCTCTTAGTCTCTGACTGGTTGGCCACCCCTGGTCTACGTTGTTCATACAACACACACCTCGTGAACACATTCACACACACTCACACTGTGGTTGTTGATTTTCCTCTACATCCACCTGTGACTGACCACAGCAATCTCAAGGGTGAGCGGATGCCTTGTAGTCATTATAATGTCAGCCATGTCCTGACATTTACTTTTACTTTACCCGTTTACAAAGAGTCACACAATGCCTGCTGTCAAACAATCTTCCTACAATACAAGCCGAAGAACACTGTTGACTAGTCACACAGTCCGTCATGTCAAAGTTGTGACTTCTTTTACTGAGCAATGAGAACCAACTGCTTTGCAGCCACGTAAACACACACAATGCTTCACCACGTTAAGGCGATGTGTCCTTCAAGTCAATCTATTCATTTTTATTCAATACTGGTTTTCTACATCTGCATTATTTCCTATACTTTCCCATCTGTACCCATTACAGAGCTGCCCTGAAAGCCCCAGACACACAGAGACAAGCGGGAGAGCAGGCCTTGGCAGCCAATAACAGTTTCACCGTCAGCAAGACCAATGAATGTTAGAATCAGTATTCTGGCTATTTCTATGGAGATGGGGAGTCAATGGGAGGATTCAAAATGGCAGGCAGTGCCCCATTTTGACAGCCAGTCCAGAGGAGCGCAGGAGAGTCAAACTGGCAACCGATGCTCAGAAGACACAATACAAGTTAGCTTCACAATTGTCAGGTGTTGTCTGTTTTTCTCATTAGATTCGGTAGTGAATAAGTGGTTGCCATGGGAACCGTGTTGGCAGCGGAAACGGAAGCCATTTGTGATGCACCCTGGCTTGGCAGCAGCATCCTCAAACAAAAGCCTTGAAAATCTGGAGCTTCCAAATTGCCAATCAGCCTGATTAGACGTGACATTGTGTTCTCCCAGCGGAGTGTTCGTCGTTATATATTTCATCAGCTATTTCTCCAACTCACTCAGCCTCCGTCCCTGTGAAGATATGCCGTCTGTCTGATCCCATTCCTCATCGCTCCATCGTTAATCTCCCCAAACTCTGTCACTGCTTCTCAATACATGCTCATGTATAACCATCTTTGATCTGCGCCTGGAGAAGCTAAAAGAATTAGAAAGAGAGAAGATGCGAAGAAAAGATACAGATAGGGCAACAAACAACAGTGAGCACCTTCGGTCGGTGTATTAAATGGAAGGTGAGCTGGAGCAAGAACAAAGATCTCATTTCAGTCTCATGCACTAAGGGTTCGTAGCTCGCTCCCCAGGCATTCTCTAAACATTGTTTACCGCTCTGATTTTAATGGCTTGTTGGCCACATCATAAAAAGTGACTCAATATCCACGACCCTCGGCTCCGCTCTTATCTGGCTCTTTCAGAGGGGTGATCGCTCCCGGTGTCGAGCCCTAACGCATAAATGGGACTATCAGCTGAAACGCACACCTACACGCTTCAGTGATTTCCGGCGTCTGCAGTGAATTAACCAGTCACACACACGGATGGTAATCAATGATACCTGGAGCCGGCCGAAACGCAGAGGAAGGGAGTACACGTAGTCACGCCAAGGGTATTGTTCATTTAATGAACAGATGAAACCAATCATATCAGCAAAGCAGTTCAATTTCTGTTTAGGATGCGAAAGAAGAATTGCTTACGGAAGAATAGGCCCTTAAGGAGCTAGCGCCGAGAGAAATGGTTATTAATAAAGGGTAAATATTAGCAGATGGAGCCACAGTGAGTAGAGTGGATTGCCCCACATGTCCAGCTTTGAAGCACAGAGACAAAGCCAAAGATGAAATGAACGGCAACACTAAGCTGTGAATCAACGGACTGCAGTGTGGAACAGTCTGTTTTCAAGGCGAGGAACACACAACATGACATCACGTCGAGAGAAGACTGAACGTGTGCGTGATTATGTCTGTTTTCATGTTGCCCTTTGTGCCCCGTGGAGACAATGGAGCCTCCTGTGATCATCGTAAATTAGGATAAATACACTTAAGAGGATGTAGGCTGACAGCCATTGCGAGCGATGATCGCATGAGCCCCCAGGTTAAATGCCAGCTTGTGGAAGTGACGGTGGCATCAGGCAGTCTCGAGGGGGGGAAACACAAAGACGTACAAGGCCTGGAGAGCACTTGAGAGAGATTGCCTGCACAGAGGATAACTCCGATAAGAAAGTCATCCAATAATGAGGAGGAGAAAGGTCTGGTAAAGAGTATCCAGAAGAAAGAGTGGAAGAGTGGAAGAATAATGAAAGAAAAGTTCACATTCACCTCCACACATACTTTGTCCTGTTCGTTATATAACAGGGGTCGGCAACCTTTTTTCTATGAAGTGTTATTTATTTTATTTTATTGTTAATCAGTGGACCATATTGACACGGTTGATATGTATATTTATTATCACATCAACATTTCAATCTCCAACATATGTGTAATTGTAGCCATCCATAAAGACCAAGTGCTGAGCAACTTTTAAAATAACTACTCAGGACATCGTAATAATATGAGAGATCCCCCACCATCATAAAGACATGCACCGCAGCCTCACCCCGGTTCGTATGGATGTGAATGAATGTTGGTGGTGGTCGGAGGGGCCGGAGGCGCTGATTGGCTGCCACGCTTCCGTCAGTCTGCCCCAGGGCAGCTGTGGCTACTGATGTAGCTTACCACCACCGGGATGACTGTGTGTGTATGACTACTGGACTCTGGACTGTAAAGCGACTTCGGGTGCCCTGAGAAGCGCTATATAAAATAAATGATTATTATTATTATTATTATAGATCATTTACCAACTATCAAACCAACTTTCCACCAATTGTCAGCTGTACAAACGGCAAGGCAATGAGTAGTAACCAATGAGAGGCAGAGTAATGCAGGTGGGTGAATAGGGCAATCAAACTAAAGTAAATAAAAGGCCGCGCAACTGCCAATGGTTGTGACAGAGGTGATGTGGCACCTCAACACTTCCAAAAATCTCACACTTATTGCCAGAGCGCCAATTGTTGAGCTACTATGAGCCAATCGTGGCCTGCCTGCCAAAGGTTGCCTACCACTCTTCAATAAAAATACAGCACTTGGATGTGTTTGGGAGTTCATCATCTCAGGGTAATGGCACAGCCTACGGACAGACATGACAACCCCCCCTGTACCTCAGTGTTTGGCTGCTCCGCTCACCCCGAGGCTCTGCCACCACTGGCCTGCTTCCATATGGGAGGTTGTACAGCACTGTGGATGTAAAAGGGAGGATGGATTACTGTTGTAGTATCAAGATGAATAGGTGCATTACTGTGTTTTTCCCTGGCTGAGTTTACTTGTTTTGTTGTGCTTGGTCATGATGCTGCGATGGTTATTCCTCTCAGACGAGAAGAGTATTGTTCGTGTCACTTTGCAGCACCGCTAAATCCATCTTTCAGGAGATTAAAAGCATCATATCACACTATTCTTGTTTTGAATTGGGAATTGGGGGCCGGAGTTAGATGAGCAAATGTATACCAACACATGACTCCATTAGGAGTGATTAGCTTAGACAGGAAGTCGGGTTAAACAGCTCTTACCAAAATAAAATAAAATAAACCAGCAGCTTCAAACCATAGAAATTAACTTGTTTTATATCTTGTACTTAAACCGTACAAAAACAGTATCCTAACAATGTGAGGTTTTTGTGGAGCTCTGACATTTAACTAGCGCAGTGGTGCATGGCAACCAACAGACATGTTACATTATAGTTTTTACATTAGTGTTAGTCTACTTATTAAACAAAAGAGATCCAACCTGTTCCCTTTTCCTTACAATAGTCATGCAGAGCTAACCTCGTCCATTATAGCACAGACATAGCATTTGCATCAATCTTAAAGCCTACCACAAATAAGCATTTTTTCACAAATTGTTGAACTATTATTCTAAGCATGTAATAACTATTCTGATCATTACGTGTTCTTAATGTGTTCCTTTAGAGCGAGAGGCTGAACCAAGCAGATATGGAGACCCGGGAACCAAAGCTCACTCTAGCTCAGCCAAGAAGACAGTCCAGGATGGTGAGTTCGGCAACATAGTTGTCATCAGGGTGGGGGGGGGGGGGGGTTATCGTGGAAGAAATAGCTTTTGCTAACATACAGCAAATATGTGTTAATGTTCCTGTTTTTCCAGCTGATTTGACTAATCTCATTTACTTGTGATATCCTCTATGTGCTGCTGGGCTGTTTCGGTGCTGATGTGGGTCAATTATTATATTAATAATAAGAGTTGGATCATTGCAGATTATCAGGTATAATAAGTAATAAACACTCTCATTGCCAGTCGTTGATGTTTCACAACCGAATGCTGCATTCATTTACAGCAGTTTTTAGCTCAGTTAGTTCTCCATCCTGTCTCAGGTTCTGTGTAGCGATGGCAGTGTGGAAAAGAGAGATAACCAGGCGCGCAGCTCGTCATCTGAACCAGAACGAGCATGGCGAATGGACACAAGATGATCAAAGCTCAGCCTGTCAGGAACATGGAGCTATTTTTAGGGTTAGCTTGAGTACGAACACCATGGTCTGTTAGTGCAGGCGAACACAACATTTGTAATTTAAGATTTAGCGAGTGAGCAGTGATGTACTCGGGTAAAGATGACTCCCTTTCAGATCACAGGAGAACACCCGTCAGTTCTAGTGTTTGCGCTTCCAGTTTAGCAGAATTTAACAAGCCAACGTGGGAGTAGTGGGCTGAAATCATGTGTTTTGCTTGAGATTACCGCGGGTAACATTTCCATGAAACTTTGCAGTATATGGAAAACATATGCAGTTAATTCGACTTTTCGACAGTTTTTGTCTTTTATTTTTGTCGTACAAAATAGTCATGCATGTGGGCATCACATTTTCTATCTGCAACACAGCATATATTGAGGTCCTTTTTTTAGCATTTAGCCGAACACTGTGAAAAGGCAGAACAATCAAAGTATAAACATTGTCTGAACAAATATTTAACAACTAAGATTAATCAGTGTTTAAAGGAGCAGTGTGAGGATATTATTTATTCACATTTATTCACTACTTTTCGGAGCCAAAGCAGCTACTTGAAGGCTATTTGATTTGATAATAATGTAACAAGAAAAATGTATCAATACAAATAAAATGAAAACTTATAATTAATCAAAGCATATACGAGTCATTGTGATACATAATTAGCCCAATAAGATAAGTCACTCAAATGTAATATGAAATGGATTAATGAATCCCTCCACCATGCACCCGGTGTCATGGTGAAAAGCACGAGGCTGAAACACCTTGTGATTTAACACGGCTCTCGTATCCACGAACCGGAACTTTTCTCCATTATATGCTCGTAAATCCTGGTTGAAGCCACAACAACCTGCAGACTACTGCTGTAATCAGTTCATGAGTTGACAAATGGAAAACTAAATGTGAAACCAATTGGTAAATCAAATGCAAATTGAAAGGCGATGGATGCACGCATTGTGTTCCGTTCGTTAGGTAATTACAAAACCAATGACACATGTTTTGATCTAATTCAATGAGAGATAAGCTGCATGGTAACATACAGTAATCCACAGTATCAAAGCCTATGTGCATATACAACAAGAGCTGCAGCCATATTGTGCTGCTGTGAGATTCAGCCTGAACAGCGTCCCGTTCCCTGAGCATCTTCATGTACTGGAGTGAGTTCAAACACAGATGGCGTGGTCTGTCCTGAAGGTTATTGACAAGTTTCTCTCGTTATCATCTCCAAATAAATATTTACAACACCGTAGAACTATTTATATGTCAGTTTTCATGAAATGATGTTGTCTCACAGAAATCTGCCATTCACTGATTAATACATTTTACTTTAAGGGAAGAGTGAGAGTGCTTTTTTTCCAAAAACAGTGATCTTGCCAGGCAGTGAGTTGTGAAAGCCAGACGTGTCATAAGCTCCTGTAGAAACCAAGGGAGTCGCTGGTGTTGAGCCCACATGTGCTGAACAATCCTTCCCTTTAAATGGGGATAAATGTGAGATTTTCAATCACATGTAGTATCATGTTACTCTCCTCTCTTCCCTTGTGGTGTCGTGTAGGAGTCTTTCTGGGGGCATAATGTGTTTGGATCAGCACACAGGCTCTCTTTTACAAAACATGTCAAGAAAGAGTGAATATGAAAATGTATCGGTGTTTTGAACGAGATTAAATGAATGCACTTTCTCCTATTTGTCACACATCAGATAGAAGATTGATCTAATGGATACGCAGAGCTTTGGTTTGTTATATTTGTTTGTAGAGTTGTTTTAGTACGATTTACTATGGTGAATATGAGTGGATGGTAACAGGAGAGGCGAGTAGATAGACGTACAGTCGAGGAGATAGATTGTGCTGATACTCACTCATGCATTATCTCTCTCACACACACTCACACACACACACACACACACACACCCTTCAGTTTTAGATTAATGAATGACTCAGTCTAGGACAGAGCAAAAACATTTAATTATTCCTGACACTTAAGGTGAGACAAGAGGCCAAATCTGTCATCTGTGTATGTGTGTGTGCGTGTGCACGTGTGTGTGTGTGTGTGTCTGTGTGTGCATGGAAAAAGAGGAAGAGACAAAAAATCTGCCTGAGTCAAGCATTTGGTCAAACATCGTGACCTATTCTGGATTTGACTAAAGGTCAAGGAATATACACCGCTAGACATAGGTCAATCAGGAGAGACGGGTGTTTAGAGTTGAACAATAACTTATTTACATGAGCATATTGAAATCGTGCAAAGTCTTTTTGGTGGTTGGACTCCATCCTGAATTCGGATAAGCTCTCTTGGTAGAGATGCTGATATCTGCTTGGCAGAATCCCTCCATGGAGTCCAGACACTGGTGGTGGTGTAGAAGAAGAGTTGCGTTAGCCTAACGCTGATTGGAGGAGCCTGGGGTGGAGGAGGGTCACCACGACTTGAGCTGGAACGACAACAGACAGCAGCGGAGGAGAACACAAGAGCGCTGTGATTCGCTTACAGAACATCGTTGCCTCTAATTGGTTTGTTCATTCATCGTGCCCGCCCCCAATCAGCTGATGGAGTAATCGCTGCAAGACTAAGAGACTGCTTGCAAAGAATGTCTTCCTGTCGGAACTTTCGCTGAGCTACATTACAAGCGCAAAATAAATATCCTAAATGGATTTTAAAAAACATTCCCTCCTGCACAGCTGCAGGCCATTCACTTCTAACCCTGACGTGAACAACTGTCCAGTAGATTAAATCGATTAGAGAAAGGTAACAGAAAGAGGTGAAATTCAGAGGCTGACAAACTCTCACACACACACACACACACACACACATTCAATGTCTCCATTGTTAGCTAGCTTACAGCTAACTTCTGGACAAGGTGCAGAGGCTGTTTGGGGCAAATAAACACAGACTGCACACACGCTGCAGCATATTCACACAAATGAGGTGTGAATCACAGCTTCAGTCTTGTAAAAATAAATTGACTCTTAAAATTATTCACACAGTGAAATGAGCCAAAAGCTGGGTATTATACCGATATAATTGTTGAATTTCAGGCAGCCGAAAAGATAACCTGCTTTTAATTGAATCCCTTGGTATACCACATACGCACAATATATATATATATATATATTAGTGCTGTGAAAAATAACGCGTTATGATTAAATTACAGGATTAATTAGTTTTGTTTTTTTACGCATTTAACGCATGCGCAGAATGAGCTTCCAATACACCACTACAATCTGAACTCTGTCCGCTCTCATGCAGACGGTCGTGCTGTTCATCGGTAATGATCCTTCCGCAGGTTCACCTCCGGAAACCTTGTTACGACTTTTACTTCCACGTCGATCGCGACCTACCAGTCGATCGCGGCGTAGTATTGGGAGATCGCATGACATAAGAAAAAATTGGCCCGCCCCCCTGTAATTTTCTCTAGAGCACGTCTTTGTTCTTTTATTATAATAAACGTCTGTTGTTGATCGTCTCTACACAGCAGCATGTCATTCTGTCTCTCCGTGTCCCGTTAACACTTATCGATCTCCGTCTCGCGCGCCGCAGAGCTGTGTGTGCGCATCGGGACGGAGCAAAAAAAAAGTCACTTGCACCTGTCAATCTGTCAATCCTGTCCGTGTCCGGGTCGGGTGAGGTTTCCCGTGTTGAGTCAAATGAAGCCGCAGGCTCCACTCCTGGTGGTGCCCTTCCGTCAATTCCTTTAAGTTTCAGCTTTGCAACCAAAGACTTTGGTTTCCCGGACGCTGCCCAGCAGGTCATGGGAATAACGCCGCCGGATCGCTAGTTGGCATCGTTTATGGTCGGAACTACGACGGTATCTGATCGTCTTCGAACCTCTGATTTTCGTTCTTGATTAATGAAAACATTCTTGACAAATGCTTTCGCTTTCGTCCGTCTAGCGCCGGTCCAAGAATTTCACCTCTAGCGGCACAATACGAATGTCCCCGGCCCTTTCATCATGGCCCCAGTTCATGAAGAAAACCCACAGAGTTAGTTTGCCTCAGCAGCTGCTAAAGGAAGACTAGCTAGGAGGGCCTTTAGATTGTATCATGGTGGAGTTAATGGTTGACAAAAAAGAGAAAAATGTTCTGTTTAAACATTCTGTTTAGGATGAAGATATATTAATGTTCCATATGAATAAAAAAAGAATGTATAAATGTACACTACCGTTCAAAAGTTTGGGGTCATCCTGACAATTTCGTGTCTTCCATGAAAACTCACTTTTATTTATCAAATGAATTGAAAATTGAAAAGAAAATATAGTCAAGACATTGACAAGGTTAGAAATAATGATTAATATTTGAAGTATTAATTTTGTTCTTCAAACTTCAAGCTCAAAGGAAGGCCAGTTGTATAGCTTATATCACCAGCATAACTGTTTTCATAATTGCACAAGGGTTTTCTAATCAGATATTAGTCTTCTAAGGCGATTAGCAAACACAATGTACCATTAGAACACTGGAGTGATAGTTGATGGAAATGGGCCTCTATACACCTATGGAGATATTTCATTAGAAACCAGACGTTTCCACCTAGAATAGTCATTTACCACATTAACAATGTATAGTGTGTACTTTTGATTAATGTTATCTTTATTGAAAAAACAGTGCTTTTCTTTGAAAAATAAAGACATTTCTAAGTGACCCCAAACTTTTGAACGGTAGTGTATATATCCGTCTTTTGTCATAAATCGTTATGTTCTCACAAAAATATACCGAGAATATCGGTAATATGTGATTAATCATGATTAATCCACAGAAACCTATGATTAATTTGATTACAATTTTTAATCGTTTCACAGCCCTAATATATATATATATATATACTGTATACTCGTTCTAACTGGCTGTTATCAGGTGCTCATTGCTCGTTACTGCTGACTGTTCCTTCTTTGTGAGACTCAGTTCGAGACTCCAGTATCAGCCATTGTGTTTCTCTGAGTGTGTGCCTGTTCTCTCCAAACAAGCCTATTTCATGCATATTGTATTTTACTTCCGCTCTCTCAGTTTTCCATGATGATGATTAGAATTATAAATCCACTTTAAGCGTAACAGTTTATGTACAACTGGAACAATTAGCCATTTTCACCTGAAATGAAGGCTCTGTTGCTTGCACACATTGTCCTGTAATGCATCTTTCCTCTGAAGCTGCCTTCAAAGGCTTTTTGATTATGTACTTTCATGCTGTTTCTTTAAAACTGCTGTGCTGCCAGCAACAGCTTCACAAACCTACTCTCTTAGGTCTCTTCGCAATAAAGTATGTGTGTGCATGTGCTGTTGTGCGCCAGTGATGAATATTTATTGTAAGCGATAGCCAATAGAATTTTTCCCTCTCCAGATACTTTTCTCCCAAAAGCCACTCTGGCTTCTACTCTGACATTCAAACTGATGCAGCCTGTTTATCTTCTCTATTCCAGTAAGAACCACAATAATATGATTTTCTCGTGTTTTCAATAATTAATTTTATGGATGGTGAACCCGTTCTATCACTGCGTCCTCCCCGAGGCCCTCTCTGTGCTTTCATCCTTCCATCATTCCTTGCTGTCATCCATCGCTTCAGTGCCTCTCGGAGGCCAAACAGTGAGACCCTGAAGAACGTTCACAAAGCAGAGGGAGAAGGGTTTTCATTCCCTCCTCATCCGTTTGTCTTTCTCTTATCTCTTTCTTTCTTCAACTCTTGTCTTTTTCTCTGTAGCCCCCAGGTGAAAGAGAAGAAACACCTTTTTAATTAGTTTATCAAAAGCCTCAAAGTGATGCTCATTTTTCAAATGACAGTCAGCTCTTGTTTATCTAATGTGAAATGTGTTTACTTTACTATTAGAAACAGTGGCTGGGGAGAACAATGGAGCACAGTGACGATAAAGGAGCACACACACACACACACACACAGATTACAAACAAAAACCGTTGACCCATGTCCAGCTCAGCAGCAATTAATTAGAGGTCACCCTCTTCTCTGACAGGGTGTGTTGCCGATGTAGTCTCTTCTATTGGATTCTGACTATCTTTATTATCCAATCACTGCATTTCATTCTGGCCTCTGTCCAGTATTAGAGGACACAGGAAGTGTTTTATCTTACCCTTCTCTTCTCCGGACACTTTTTCTCATCAGGAACATTAAGGGTGAAAGAAGGAGGGAGAATATAGTGCACGAGTAGGGCAATTTACTGTCAACTTTAATTGTCATAAAATGTTACAGCTTCAAGTATAAAGTGCATTGATGCAGTTAAATGGCTGGAAGTTATGTTCAGGGTGCACACTTTGGACTGCAAACTGCAGTGCAACTTGCCTTGAAGAAAAGTACAACAACAATACAGCAACACTTATTAATGCAATTAAAAGTGATGCTGTTATGTCATGTAAACAGACATGTTCTCTCTGAAGGAATGGGTTAGGGTTAGGGTTGACCTTGTGGATCGCCAAGTCATGCACGCTGAATTTCCCCCACAGTATCCACATGAGCGGATCACCAACCACTGATTGCAATTTAATGACAACATTTCAGTCTTCGTTACAACTTTCCTCAGCAATAAATGGAACAAGAAACACTTTGTTGGACGTTCAATTTTTCATGCGTATTTTGAGACACTGTCAGGTCAATTGTGTAAATCAGTCAATCTGCCATGAAGAAGAATTTTCATGCCAAAATCAAATATCCAGTATTTGAAAGTTTGACATCTGCATAAATAAAATAACTGCTGCCTCCAAACTAAATAAGGTGAATAAGATTATTCCAACCGTATGTTTCCAGGTCTCCTCTGGCCCGCTGTGTTTGCTCTGTGGCTCCCTGACTTGGAGGGACGGAGGGAAAAAAGAAAGGGATGGAAGTCAATATACAGGATGAACCTACATCCTCCACAGTTGGAGAAATAGATGAGCAATGGCACAAGAGAGCAGTCTAACTGTGGTAACGGCAGGAAGGCACAGCGTGGGCAGAATGATGGCCTTATTGTAACACAGCCACACATCGACGCGCAGAGGAACGAAGCCGGTGAGACTTTTATTAAAACAATATACCTTCACACAGCCCTTTGCATCCCTTATGGATACGCTGTATATGGACATCATTTCATGTGACCTTCATGAAAACAACATTGTTCTTCATGTTCAGCCAGATTACATAGAGAATGTTCTTGTTTCCTAAGATGGAGCACCACTTTTGATTCCAGCGGGGAATATATTGTATTTTATGTTCTTGCTGTACTCGCTGAGCACGAGCTCCCAACCATGACGTATATTGATTCCCCCCCAGTATATAAAAGCCGATCTGACCAGATGGTAGCTGGGATGATGCTGCGTTTGCAGCAACAGCAGCACTTTCAAAGCCGTCTGCAACACAGCAGTGAAATGTACAACAGCCATGAGGTGGCCTTGTCAACAGATTTTTAAAAAAAGTCTTATTGTAAAACTCTTGCAAGGCTGCACTGTACAAGGCCAAGTAAATCCTTTGATAGCTGTCAAAAACAACAGTCTTTGAAAGCTTTGTTAACACTTAAAGACCAACAAAAACAATGTTTTATATCTTTTTAGGAGGAGGTAGCAGGTCAACAGTAGATGCCACATAGAAGTGGTATACATCACCTGAAAGCTGGGAACCTGAAGATATATTTGAAATGCAGCTCAGCAGTGTGTCTCGTTGTAGTCATAAATCAGAAATAATAAAAGATCAAATAGATTGTTAATGTGTAAAGGGCTTAGCAGAAGAGGAGTCGTACACAATAACCTTATACAAGTTAACACAATTATTTCAGCAGTGCAACAAAATAGGTCTATTAAATGTGGTCTCCTAAATATTCGATCTCTGTCATCTAAAGCTGTGTTACTGAATGATTTAATATCAGATAATCACATTGATTTATGTTGCCTAACTGAAACCTGGCTGAGCCATGAAGAATATGTCTGCCTGAATGAATCGACTCCTCCAAGTCATATTAATACTCACATTCCTCGAGGCACCGGTCGAGGAGGTGGAGTAGCAGCCATCTTTGAATCGAGCCTATTAATTAATCCTCAACCAAAATTACACTACACCTCATTTGAAAGCCTTGTTCTTAGTCTTTCACATCCAACCTGGAAAACACTACAGCCAATTCGATTTGTGATTCTGTACCGCCACCAGGTCCATATTCAGAGTTTATATCTGAATTCTCAGAATTTATATCAAGTTTGGTTCTTAAAACCGATAAAGTTATTATTGTTGGAGATTTTAATATCCATGTGGATGTTGATAATGATTGCCTTAGTGCTGCATTCATCTCCTTGTTGGACTCGATTGGCTTCTGTCAGAGAGTACAGAAACCCACTCACAGCTTTGGCCACACGCTTGATCTTGTTCTTACTTATGGCGTTGACATTGAGCATTTGAACGTCTTCCACAGAATCCTCTTCTGTCAGACCACAACCTCATAACTTTTGAATTTATACTACGGAGTGTACTCCGTTAGTCAAAAGTTTTTACACTAGATGTCTAACTGATAGTGCTGTAGCTAAATTTAAAGAAGCGATTCCTTCTGTATTTGATTCGATACCACGTCTCAATATAACAGAGGACTCCTGGTCTAACTTTAGTCCGTCCCAGATTGATCATCTTGTTGACAGTGCCATAGGCTCTCTGAGAATGACACTGGACTCGATAGCCCTCTGAAGAAGAAGACAGTGAGGAAGAGGAGGTTTGCTCCTGGTATAACCCTCAGACCCGCAAACTGAAGCAAGCGTCACGAAAGCTTGAACGCATATGGCGTTCAACTAATCTCGAAGAATCCCGCTTAGTTTGGCGAGATAGTCTTAAAACATATAAGAAGGCCCTCCGTAATGCCAGAGCAGCCTATTACTCATCAATAATAGAAAAATAAAACAACCCCAGGTTTCTCTTCAGCACTGTAGCCAGGCTGACAGAGAGTCACAGCTCTGTGGAGCCGAGCATTCCTATAAACCTTAGTGGTAATGACTTTATGAACTTCTTTAATGAAAAGATTTTAACTATTAGGACAAGATTAATAATCTCTTGCCCATAACCAGTGCCAATCTGTCCTCAAGTGGAATGGCCTTGGAAACCGCTGTATGCCCTGGTGTATATTTGGAGGATTTTCTCCTATCAACCGTGACCAATTATTTTCAACGGTTTCTACTTGAACACGTCTACCTGTCTCTTGGACCCCATCCCGACGAGGCTGCTTAAAGACGTTTTGCCTTTAATTGGCGGCTCTCTATTAGATATTATCAATGTGTCTCTGCTAACAGGCCACGTACCACACTCCTTCAAGGTGGCTGTTATTAAACCTCTCCTGAAGAAGCCCACTCTGGATCCAGAGGTATTGGCTAACTACAGACCGATCTCTAACCTACCTTCCTCTCCAAGATCCTTGAGAAAGTGGTCGCAAATCAGTTGTGCGACTTTCTACATCATAATAGTTTATTTGAGAAATTTCAATCAGGATTTAGAAAACACCACAGCACCGAGACGGCACTGGTGAAAATTACAAATGACCTCTTAATGGCAGCAGATAAAGGACTCCTCTCTGTCCTGGTCTTGTTAGACCTAAGTGCTGCATTCGACACCATTGACCATGACATCCTGTTACAGAGACTGGAGCAGTCGATTGGCATTTCAGGCACGGCACTAATTTGGTTTAAATCCTATTTATCAGATCGATCTCAGTTTGTATTTGTAAACGATGACGCCTCGATAACCACCAACGTTAATCACGGAGTTCCACAAGGTTCTGTGCTTGGACCAATTTTATTTACCTTATACATGCTTCCTTTGGGCAATATTATCAGGAAACACTCCATAAACTTTCATTGTTATGCAGATGACACTCAACTATATTTATCGATAAAACCAGAGGAGAGCAACCAACTCTGTAAAATTCAAGCATGTCTTAAAGACATAAAACATGGATGACCTGCAACTTCTTGATGTTAAACTCAGACAAAACCAAGTAATTTTATCCGGCCCTGAGCACCTCAGAGATCAATTATCTGGTGATGTGGATTCTGTAGACGGCATTGCCCTGGCATCCAACACCACTGTAAAGAATCTTGGCGTTATCTTTGATCGGGACTTGTCCTTTAACTCCCACGTAAAGCAAATCTCAAGGACTGCATTCTTTCATCTACGTAATATTTCAAAAATCAGGCACATCTTGTCTCAAAAGATGCAGAAAAATTGGTTCACGTTCGTTACTTCGAGACTGGATTACTGCAACTCCTTATTAGCAGGCTGCTCTAATAAATCTCTTAGGTCCCTCCAGTTGATCCAGAATGCTGCAGCTCGTGTTCTCACTAAAACTAAGAAAAGAGATCACATCACTCCTGCACTAGCTGCTCTGCACTGGCTCCCAGTAAAATCAAGAATCACTTTTAAAATTCTTCTCTTAACCTACAAAGCCTTGATTGGTGATGCTCCATCATATCTTAAGGAGCTTGTTGTACCATATTGCCCCACTAGAGAGCTGCGCTCACTAAATGCGGGACTACTTGTAGTTCCTAGAGTCTTAAAAGTAGAATGGGAGCCAGAGCCTTTAGTTATCAAGCTCCTCTTTTATGGAACCAGCTTCCAATTTCAGTCCGGGAGGCAGACACAGTCACCTCGTTTAAGAGTAGACTTAAGACCTTCCTCTTTGACAGAGCTTATAGTTAGGGCTGAATCAGGTTTGCCCTGGTCCAGCCCCTTGATATGCTGCTATAGGCTTATAGCTGCCGGGGACGTTTTAGGATGCACTGAGTACCTATCTCCTCTTTTTCTCTCCTTAAGGATGAATTTTCATCTCTCAATCACACGTTACTAACTCTGCTTTCTCCCGGAAGTCCTTTTGACTTCGTCTCATGGGGTCATCGGACCCTATGAGACGGCATAGATCTATCTGCCTGATGGATCGTCTGGGTCGTGGAATTCCTGCTCATGACTACGCCACTGTCCTGTTGAGACTCCGCCACTCCTCCTCCCCACCGCCATCTGCCTGATGGATCGTGGAGGTCTCCATCGTGGAATATGCCTACTATGAACTATTCATACACTCTGTCATATTCATTGAATGTATTTTAACTCTAAATCTGTCCTTCTGTACACATTACATCTATTGCATCTGTCCATCCTAGGAGAGGGATCCTCCTCTGTTGCTCTCCTCCAGGTTTCTTCCTTTTTCCCCTGAAGGGTTATTTGGGAGTTTTTCCTGGTCCGATGTGAGGTTTTGGGGCAGGGATGTCTATGTGTACAGATTGTAAAGCACTCCGAGACAAATTTGTAATTTGTGAAATTGGGCTATACAAATAAACTGAATTGAATTGAATTGTGGTTTGATATGTAAAACGTTTTACATTTCCATAAGAATTACATTTTTTCCGGTGATTGGATGGCGAGCACCTTCAGAAATGCCCCTATTGTCATTATACCTAGGAAAGCCAAACATTCTCAGAAGTTATAGTTTAAGGGTGGAACATTGAATGAAGCTATTCTTACCTGAGAGGTTGCAACAGGTCATTGTATACTGTTTAAAGCTCACAAAAATGGACTCTATCTAAAATGACTACTATGGGGACTAAAGAGCTTCACACATGAAAACAATTTTCATTCACATATCTTGGCCCTGTGAAAATGTCCATTTCATTTTGTTGGTTTTTGTTAATGAGGCCCTTCCTGACCAGCTAGCGGGACATGGTGGGTAGCGATGCAACTCGATACAGCTACATGTCGGTCGGGTCGCTTGATAGTCCTGCTGGTCTCACGGGGTTAAAGAGCATTTTACTACAAAATGTACTATTTGGTTAAAATGTTTTTGGACTGAATTAAATTATGTAAAGATCTTACACTGCAATATAGTGTTTGGTTTCAAACAGATGTTTAAAAAACGACAACTAGTACAAATGACAAGGAGCACTTACACTGCATCTGTTTCAGACAAAGAGAGGCACCAATGTGCCCAATTGGAAATTAATCTGAGGTCATTTTCTTTTCACTTGTTGATGATCTGCTGTTGTCTTGTGCTGCTCGGTCAACTTTTCCATCCGTCTCGCCCCTACACGCCGGTAGCCCAGCACCTCGGGGTCATCGATCAACCTGACACATGAACAAGGACAAAGGCTACACTAATGGTGTCCATGTGCAGAGCTGCTGTTCGTACTCAAACTGTAGCTGTAACATTAAAGAGAATACACACATGACACATAGTTCCTCCTTTATTCAAAGCACCGTGTCTTCAAGATCTCTCTGTTAGGCAGTGTCTGATGAAGACTCATAGTATTTACTTTACGCATACACATGTTGCACACTTGGACATATGACATCCAGGCGTGTATGGGTTTTGAGCAGTTTATATCAACTCACTGAAAGCACTGAAAGCACAGAAACAGAACACACTCAGCAACATCACTGCAGACTGCAGGCTGTGGATCTATCTGGCTAACTACTTTATACATATACATACAAACAACACATTGGCTTACACTATCACTCTAACTACTCCATTCACCCTGGCGACATTCTGCACGTTCACACAACTCTCATTCTCACAGGTTACAGGTGGTTACTACTGTTCCTCACTCGCTAGCATGACTCTGACGCACTATATACCCTTCGACACATCACATCACATTCACGCAACTCCGACATACATTCACATATTACATATTACATATTCGGATTACTGACGATGATCCCTGTCGCTACCTTTATATAGTTAATCACGTTTACTGACCTGAAAGCACAGAAACAGAGCACACTCAGCAACATCACTGCTGACTGCAGGCTGTGGATCTCTACTGGCTAACTACTAGCGGAGGGTTTTCCCTCGCTTTCATCCAGAAGGACCCCTGAGCTGACCTGAGTGCCTGTACCATTGTTAACCCTTCACACATGCATACACACACCAGGAGAATAATAACACAATTAACAATCAATAACAATACAAATACAATAAAATAAATATCAATGTCAGTGTTACCAGAGGGCCCCACACATGGTCATTACGCGTACAAATTCCTTCACACTTCTACATTTGGCAACATCTTTATCAGCAACAGACAAGCTTTGTTTATTTAGATAACCATAATATTATTTAGGTAAAGATTGGGTTTGAGTGAAATGTGTTTACTTAAAAGAATTTGGAATGTGAATGTGGTATGCAATGGTGTCAAGTTGTACTGGCTATGAATATCGTCTTTGCCCACAACACCCATTGAGTAGTCAAAGTCATACTTAAGATGAGAAAGAAGAGGGGATGAAAAGAGGTGAGAGACTTGTCCTTGAAGAAAGTGAAAGAGAGGTGGTGAGAGTGCTGTGTGCTCCCTGCATACAATTGATTGGTTGGTTTTGACTGTCAATGTCGTTCACCTGAGCTCTAAATAGATGGATAGCCTCACTCCCGACACTCTTCCATTCTCTTTTCCTGTCTCTCCTCCACCTCCTCTTTCATATCATGTAATTTTTTCTTTCCTTATTCCCTAACCTTTCTACTTTTTGCTTCTTTTTCTTCTCCTCTCCTTACAGATACTCTATAACATTTTAAAATCATTGCCGCTCAACAACTATTTTACATCTAGAGCATCCTTGTCCCTCTTTCTGTACTTGCTCAATTCTGTGTGTGTGTCTGATTTCCAATTTGTCTGTGAGTGGGGGTCACCCATCCTAAATTGTCTCTCAGTCCTGTTAACCAGATACGAGCCTCCTTTTTCTCGATTCCCTCCTCTCATTTTCCTTCATCTCTATTTCGCTGGGAAAAAGTCATTTTAAAAGCCGAGTGAAATAAGATGAATTTCTGCAGCACTGATAGATGGAGGGAGGACGCTCCAAATAAGGGCGATAGAAACACACAGATCAGACAGCTATCAGGAGGAAGGTTGACATTCCATCTCTCTGCATGTCGAGAATATGTGATGAACGCAGGTTAATGCATTTTTAAATCTTCTTTTTAAAATTCCCGGGAAACCTTTTCCCAAAGGTTAAAAAAGTGGAGCTTTTAAAGAATTAAACCCTTTCAAATTTATTGGTGGTGGGGGCCCAAAGATAAAAAAAAGTGCTCCCATAGCTGACAGCTGGGGGTTTTTCCCAAATTAGGAATGTTTGGGGAGCGATTTTTATTCCAACTGTTAAATTTCTCCGATGATTGTTGGATTATTTGCAAATGGAAACCCAAGAGAACCCCAAAAAATTTTGTGTAAACCTTCTTTCTCCTTTCTCTCTCTGCCTTCCTTCCGCTTCTTCCTTCTCCTCAATTCTCTCTTGCTTTCTCCTGGCCTTTACTCTCTCTCCCCTGTTCCCTTTATCCCTCTCCCCCCTCTCCTCAGCCCTCCCGCCCGCTCTCTCGCTCTCTTTCTCCCCTTCTCCTCTCTCCCCTCCCTCTCCCTGCTCCCCCTCTCCCCTTCCCTCCTTCCCCGCTCTCTCCCTCTTCCCTCTCCTCTCTTCCTCTCTCTCCCTCTCTCTCTCTCTTGAACGCATATGGCGTTCAACTAATCTCTTCAAGAATCCCGCTTAGTTTGGCGAGATAGTCTTAAAACATATAAGAAGGCCCTCCGTAATGCCAGAGCAGCCTATTACTCATCAATAATAGAAAAATAAAACAACCCCAGGTTTCTCTTCAGCACTGTAGCCAGGCTGACAGAGAGTCACAGCTCTGTGGGCCGAGCATTCCTATAAACCTTAGTGGTAATGACTTTATGAACTTCTTTAATGAAAGATTTTAACTATTAGGGACAAGATTAATAATCTCTTGCCCATAACCAGTGCCAATCTGTCCTCAAGTGGAATGGCCTTGGAAACCGCTGTATGCCCTGGTGTATATTTGGAGGATTTTCTCCTATCAACCGTGACCAATTATTTTCAACGGTTTCTACTTGAACACGTCTACCTGTCTCTTGGACCCCATCCCGACGAGGCTGCTTAAAGACGTTTTGCCTTTAATTGGCGGCTCTCTATTAGATATTATCAATGTGTCTCTGCTAACAGGCCACGTACCACACTCCTTCAAGGTGGCTGTTATTAAACCTCTCCTGAAGAAGCCCACTCTGGATCCAGAGGTATTGGCTAACTACAGACCGATCTCTAACCTCCTTCCTCTCCAAGATCCTTGAGAAAGTGGTCGCAAATCAGTTGTGCGACTTTCTACATCATAATAGTTTATTTGAGAAATTTCAATCAGGATTTAGAAAACACCACAGCACCGAGACGGCACTGGTGAAAATTACAAATGACCTCTTAATGGCAGCAGATAAAGGACTCCTCTCTGTCCTGGTCTTGTTAGACCTTAGTGCTGCATTCGACACCATTGACCATGACATCCTATTACAGAGACTGGAGCAGTCGATTGGCATTTCAGGCACGGCACTAATTTGGTTTAAATCCTATTTATCAGATCGATCTCAGTTTGTATTTGTAAACGATGACGCCTCGATAACCACCAACGTTAATCACGGAGTTCCACAAGGTTCTGTGCTTGGACCAATTTTATTTACCTTATACATGCTTCCTTTGGGCAATATTATCAGGAAACACTTCATTAACTTTCATTGTTATGCAGATGACACTCAACTATATTTATCGATAAAACCAGAGGAGAGCAACCAACTCTGTAAAATTCAAGCATGTCTTAAAGACATAAAAACATGGATGACCTGCAACTTCTTGATGTTAAACTCAGACAAAACCGAAGTAATTTTAATCGGCCCTGAGCACCTCAGAGATCAATTATCTGGTGATGTGGATTCTGTAGACGGCATTGCCCTGGCATCCAACACCACTGTAAAGAATCTTGGCGTTATCTTTGATCGGGACTTGTCCTTTAACTCCCACGTAAAGCAAATCTCAAGGACTGCATTCTTTCATCTACGTAATATTTCAAAAATCAGGCACATCTTGTCTCAGAAAGATGCGGAAAAATTGGTGCACGTTCGTTACTGCGAGACTGGATTACTGCAACTCTTTATTAGCAGGCTGCTGTAATAAATCTCTTAGGTCGCTCGAGCTGATCCAGAATGCTGCAGCTCGTGTTCTCACTAAAACTAAGAAAAGAGATCACATCACTCCTGCACTAGCTGCTCTGCACTGGCTCCCAGTAAAATCAAGAATCACTTTTAAAATTCTTCTCTTAACCTACAAAGCCTTGATTGGTGATGCTCCATCATATCTTAAGGAGCTTGTCGTACCATATTGCCCCACTAGAGAGCTACGCTCACTAAATGCGGGACTACTTGTAGTTCCTAGAGTCTTAAAAGTAGAATGGGAGCCAGAGCCTTTGGTTATCAAGCTCCTCTTTTATGGAACCAGCTTCCAATTTCAGTCCGGAGGCAGACACAGTCACCTCGTTTAAGAGTAGACTTAAGACCTTCCTCTTTGACAGAGCTTATAGTTAGGGCTGAATCAGGTTTGCCCTGGTCCAGCCCCTTGATATGCTGCTATAGGCTTATAGCTGCCGGGGGACGTTATAGGATGCAGTGAGTACCTATCTCCTCTTTTTCTCTCCTTAAGGATGAATTTTCATCTCTCAATCACACGTTACTAACTCTGCTTTCTCTCCGGAAGTCCTTTTGACTTTACGTCTCATGGGGTCATCGGACCCTATGAGACGGCATAGATCCTATCTGCCTGATGGATCGTCTGGGTCGTGGAATTCCTGCTCATGACTACGCCACTGTCCTGTTGAGACTCCGCCCTCCTCCTCCCCACCGCCATCTGCCTGATGGAGCGTGGAGGTCTCCATCGTGGAATATGCCTACTATGAACTATTCATACACTCTGTCATATTCATTGAATGTATTTTAACTCTAATCTGTCCTTCTGTACACATTACATCTATTGCATCTGTCCATCCTAGGAGAGGGATCCTCCTCTGTTGCTCTCCTCCAGGTTTCTTCCCTTTTTTTCCCCCTGAAGGGTTATTTGGGAGTTTTTCCTGGTCCGATGTGAGGTTTTGGGGCAGGGATGTCTATGTGTACAGATTGTAAAGCACTCCGAGACAAATTTGTAATTTGTGAAATTGGGCTATACAAATAAACTGAATTGAATTGAATTGTGGTTTGATATGTAAAACGTTTTACATTTCCATAAGAATTACATTTTTTCCGGTGATTGGATGGCGAGCACCTTCAGAAATGCCCCTATTGTCATTATACCTAGGAAAGCCAAACATTCTCAGAAGTTATAGTTTAAGGGTGGAACATTGAATGAAGCTATTCTTACCTGAGAGGTTGCAACAGGTCATTGTATACTGTTTAAAGCTCACAAAAATGGACTCTATCTAAAATGACTACTATGGGGACTAAAGAGCTTCACACATGAAAACAATTTTCATTCACATATCTTGGCCCTGTGAAAATGTCCATTTCATTTTGTTGGTTTTTTTTGTTAATGAGGCCCCTTCCTGACCAGCTAGCGGGACATGGTGGGTAGCGATGCAACTCGATACAGCTACATGTCGGTCGGGGTCGCCGGTGGTCCTGCTGGTCTCACGGGGTTAAAGAGCATTTTACTACAAAATGTACTATTTGGTTAAAATGTTTTTGGACTGAATTAAATTATGTAAAGATCTTACACTGCAATATAGTGTTTGGTTTCAAACAGATGTTTAAAAAACGACAACTAGTACAAATGACAAGGAGCACTTACACTGCATCTGTTTCAGACAAAGAGAGGCACCAATGTGCCCAATTGGAAATTAATCTGAGGTCATTTTCTTTTCACTTGTTGATGATCTGCTGTTGTCTTGTGCTGCTCGGTCAACTTTTCCATCCGTCTCGCCCCTACACGCCGGTAGCCCAGCACCTCGGGGTCATCGATCAACCTGACACATGAACAAGGACAAAGGCTACACTAATGGTGTCCATGTGCAGAGCTGCTGTTCGTACTCAAACTGTAGCTGTAACATTATGGAGAATACACACATGACACATATGTCCTCCTTTATTCAAAGCACCGTGTCTTCAAGATCTCTCTGTTAGGCAGTGTCTGATGAAGACTCATAGTATTTACTTTACGCATACACATGTTGCACACTTGGACATATGACATCCAGGCGTGTATGGGTTTTTGAACGGTTTATATCAACTCACTGAAAGCACTGAAAGCACAGAAACAGAACACACTCAGCAACATCACTGCAGACTGCAGGCTGTGGATCTATCTGGCTAACTACTTTATACATATACATACAAACAACACATTGGCTTACTCTATCACTCTAACTACTCCATTCACCCTGGCGACATTCTGCACGTTCACACAACTCTCATTCTCACAGGTTACAGGTGGTTACTACTGTTCCTCACTCGCTAGCATGACTGACGCACTATATACCCTTCGACACATCACATCACATTCACGCAACTCCGACATACATTCACATATTACATATTACATATTCGGATTACTGACGATGATCCCTGTCGCTACCTTTATATAGTTAATCACGTTTACTGACCTGAAAGCACAGAAACAGAGCACACTCAGCAACATCACTGCTGACTGCAGGCTGTGGATCTCTACTGGCTAACTACTAGCGGAGGGTTTTCCCTCGCTTTCATCCAGAAGGACCCCTGAGCTGACCTGAGTGCCTGTACCATTGTTAACCCTTCACACACATGCATACACACACCAGGAGAATAATAACACAATTAACAATCAATAACAATACAAATACAATAAAATAAATATCAATGTCCAGTGTTACTGAGGGCCCCACACACACACATGCGTACAAATTCTTCACACTTCTACATTTGGCAACATCTTATCAGCAACAGACAAGCTTGTTTATTTAGATAAATCCATAATATTATTTAGGTAAAGATTTGGGTTTGAGTGTGAAAATGTGTTTTACTTGGCACTTTGGAATGAATGGGTATGCAATGGGCGTGTCAAGTTGTATTGGCCATGAATATTGTCTTATTCACACACACGATTGAGAATAAAGTCATACTTAAGATGAGAAAGAAGAGGGGGATGAAAAGAGGTGAGAGACTTGTCTCGAAGAAAGTGAAAGAGAGGTGGTGAGAGTGCTGCAGTGCTCCTGCATAACAATTGATTGGTTGGTTTAACTGCCAATGCTGCTCACTCGAGCTCTAAATAGATGGATAAAACTCTCCTCTACCCGACACTCTTCCATTCCCTCTTTTCCCTGTCTCCTCCTCCACCTCTTCATCATGTAATTTTTTCTTTCCTCTCCTCATTCCTTAACCTTTCTCTACTTTTTGCTTCTTTCTTCTCCTCTCCTTACAGATACCTAACATTTTAAAATCACGTCAGCTCAACAACTATTTTACATTCAGAGCATCCTTGTCCCTCTTTCTGTACTTGCTCAATTCTGTGTGTGTGTCTGATTTCCAATTTGTCTGTGAGTGGGGGTCACCCACTAATCCTAAATTGTCCCCCAGTCCTGTTAACCAGATACGAGCCTCCTTTTTCCTCGATTCCCTCCTCTCTACTCTTCCTTCATCTCTCATTTCCTCGCGGTGAAAAAGTCATTTTGCAGCCGAGTGAAATAAGATGAATTTCCTGCAGCACTGATAGATGGAGGTGAGGACGTGGCCCAAATAAGCGGGCGATAGAAACACACAGATCAGACAGCCATCAGGAGGAAGGTTGACATTCCATCTCTCTGCATGTCGGAGAATATGTGATGAACGCAGGCTTGTAATGCATTTTTTAATCTGTGTACGTGTTTTATAGATTGCAAGGAAACAAGTGTGTTGCTCAGTTATGACAGAAGTGGACGGTGCATTTCCCATTAGACTATTTAACCTTCACCATCTTTATTGTGTGTGTTTGGTCCCAAAGATAAAGAAAGTGCTCCCATATGCATGACAGCTCCAGATATGTTCAAAGTTATGAATGTTAGGAGCTGATGCTTAGGTGCTCGTTCATTCTTCGATGATTGTTGAGATTACAGCCTTACTGCAAATGGAAACAAGAGAACTGCCATCATGTGTGACTCTCTCTCTCTCTCTCTCCCTCTCTCGCTCTCTCTCTCCCTCTCTCCTGCTCCCTCTCTCTCTCACTCTCTCTCCCTCTCCCGCTCTCTCTCGCTCTCTCTCTCCCTCTCTCCTGCTCTCTCTCTTTCACTCTCTCTCTCCCTCTCTCCTGCTCTCTCTCTTTCACTCTCTCTCTCTCTCCCTCCCTCTCTCGCTCACTCTCTCTCCCTGTCCCGCTCTCTCTCGCTCTCTCTCTCCCTCTCTCCTTCTCTCTCTCCCTCTCTCTCTCTCCTTCTCCTCTCTCTCTCTCTCTCTCTCTCCTCTCTCTCTCCTCCCTCCCTCTCTCCCCTCTCTCTCTCCTCTCTCTCTCCTCTCTCTCTCCCTCTCCTCCCTCTCTCCTCCCTCTCTCCCTCTCTCCTCCCTCTCTCTTCTCTCCTCTCCTCTCTTCTTCTCTCCTCTCCCTCTCCCTCTCTCTCTCCTCTCTCCTCTCTCTCCTTCTCTCTCCCTCTCTCTCTCACTCTCTCACTCTCTCTCTCCCTCTCTCCTGCTCTCTCTCTCTTTCACTCTCTCTCTCCCTCTCTCTCTCTATTTCTCTCGCTCTCTCACTCTCTAGCTCTCTCTCTCTGATTTAACGCTTACAAATCAGCATGTAAACTTCAGCACACTGTGTGACAGGTCAGAAACCAGTGTGGTCGTGGTCGTCACACCAGATGCCAGCTGTGGCTCAAACACAACCCATTAGGCCCCTAATGCAAGTCCACTGTTATTATATAACGTTAGTAGCCACATGCTAATGACTTGTGCATGACGCATGGCTCTGATCTGTACACTCTGTGCTCAGTCGTAATTAACTTTGGATTTTAAATTGGTTTAAGTCCGTTCGCTATGGTGACAGGATGTGGTCTCTGGATGTGGCGTAATACCTACTTTGTCTTTGATCTCTTTCATCAGCTTGGTGACAGGTTCACCATGACCCATGCGCTCTAGAGGAGAAATCATCCCCTTCTAAAAATACAGCCAGTTTCTGTCAACTTTACTCAGCTTCCATCAATAGCAGCACCAGCAAACACCTCCAGGATAGTCACACATGAAATGGCAGTACTCCACCCCCTGGAGGGCCTCAGCCAGCATCAGGCCACGCCCCCGGGGCAGGGGGCAGGTGGTATTTCCCCCGTGTCATGCTCTCTCTCTGCTCCCTTTGGAGCAGGCACAGCGGACATTTCGCAGTTTATTTCACTGTCCCAACCAAATCCCCATGCACACACAGCATGACATACTCCCTTAGCTGTACACATCAATACGGCCTCTGCCCCTCACAATATTTCTCTGTCAACACAGCAACCCAAGAGCTCCACCCAACAACCGAAGGCTGAAGTCTCTTGCCCACCTCCTCCTTCATGTCCCAGTAGTCTATACCTTTTCACCTCCCTCCCAATGCGATCCATCCCAATGTTGTTGACATCACCACTTATACTTCTGACTCTCCCATGTGCAACATTCCGCGTCTACATTTTCCATTCAGGCTCCTATCGAGGTATTCAGTAATTGTTCAATGTTGTCGACAAAAAGCGACGAACAGATTTGTCGCCAATGAATTTCAAAGTGGTATGTGCTGCATGATGACGGTGTTGACCGAACACCTCCAAAGTGTGGGAGAATATCCCTCCAATCCACACTGTCTTCATGTGATTCAAACAGCTGTCTGCGTTTGGACGTCGCCGCTAAACTGCCTCCGCCAGGCTGACTGACAGCAGAAACTTACTGGACCAGAAGTGTTTTCATGGCTCCATGGGAAGGAAACAACAGCGTTTGTATGTGTCGAGTCATGGATCATATTCCCCCATCTAAACTTGTGAGTGAGTGAAGGGAGCCTGCCTTTGGTGAAACAGTTAAACTCACAGACAGACCGGGAGCCTGAATCAGTCAGTGTGGATACAGTTTAGGGGTTGACATCTATATAGATAATACCGGTGACAAGATTTTAAAAAATCCTATCTTGATAATGCCAATATTCAGACTTGTTGAGGTAATGATGTCATCTAGTATTCAAAACTACTATATAAACTATAAAAGCTCCGACATTTGTTCAACAATCTCAACATAGTCCGTCAAGCACATGCTCACCTCAGCTCTATTTAAATGTGTTGATTATTTTTGGCAGGCATTGATCTTCTAAACTCCTGAGATGGCTCTCTCTCAGTGAGTGTCCTCTTCTTCTACAATAGATCTGTCCATGAATGACCAAAAGGATCAACTTCCTCCTCTACATTAATTACTTCCCTCACATCCATTCATCCATCCTAAGCACGTGATGCATGGTGTGGTCCTTCTTGGTGAGAAAATGGTCTCGTTCGTCATGCCATTGTGTCTTTTTCACCTTTTCTGCCTTGGGTTGTTTTTCTTGTTTCTTCTGTCTGTCAAATGAAAGTGGGGTTGTGCTGTTAGCCCAGTGTGAAATGACACAATGCTCGAAGTCAATGAGCTGCTATGATCTTTTGTCACCCTGGACACCAGCCAGCTGTGCTCGGCTGTCACAGCAATAATGTCACTGCAGAGATTGATTTGGAAGAAGATGGGGTTGACGTTCAGAGAAAACCGTCCTCATTAGGAAGCTCGCACTGCGGAAAGCTCAACGTTTACTTCATACCGACAATTCTTCTTCTGCTTCTTTTTATCCAACTTATTATGTTTCTCCCTGCTTCAGTTAGAAGGACGTTTCAAACGGCCAGCTGGAAAACAAAATGTTTTCCTGCCTCTACTTCAGCGACCACATTGAGCCAATTGTCCTGCTGTAAATGTTTCCGCTGACTTGTTTTTGCAGCTCAGAGATTAGGTTTGTCCCTGATCTCTTCCCATAGGTGCAGACGCCACCAAGGACCCCTGTCTGAAGGTGCGCTGCCCTGCTCACAAGGTGTGTGTCAGCCGTGACTACCAGACAGCCATCTGCACCAATCACAAGCAGCCGGCTCACAGGTAATAACCATGAATGTAACATTTTAGAGTGTTAACCTTTGGTTTGGTCGTCATTGGCGCTGGGACTCGGTAGAGCGGGACGTCCTCTAATCACTGATCCCTTGCTCCTCCCATCATTTACCTGGGTGAAGTGTCAGGAAGCGACGCTAAAAGACAAGTAGGTGCCGTCCAAGCAGTGATGAAGTATCAAGACGATAAAACAGTGTTTAAGGTGGTCAGCGATTCTGATCCAATACATTGTTTGTCAATTTCAGCGAGCGTCTCGTCACGGTCCGCTAGCTCTCATTTCTGTGTGTACGCTGAAAACCAAATCCGCGGTGTTCAGACACAGCCCCTTTCTACCAAACTCAGTGAATGAGCCACACAACACAGCAACAAAGAAAGGGAAAAGCCATGAATGTACAAAGAAAAAGGCAGTGGGAGCCAGAAGGGGTGGTAAATCTGCATTTGTTTAAGTGTGAAGTGCATCTACGATTGCTTGCTGAACTTTTAAGTGTATTTTTTGAGCAGTTAAAGAGTGCCGCAAACACAACATTAGGGTTGATTCAGCATTATCTACAAAGGAACAACAAACAGTTAAGTTGTGGCTGCTTTGAACGGAGACGAAAAGTGCCTCAGGGCACGTAGGACAAATTGCACCAGCAGAAGCAATAAAGTTACATTTTGTGTGTCGACGGATACAACTTGCTTCAGTGACAGACTTACATACACATATTCTCAGCACCAATTAATTTTAATCAAACTATCTTTTTGCTCTCTGGACTCTGTCAGCACCCAATTTGTTTGTGTTTTCATCCTTGTCATGTTGCCAATTTTTAGGTTTTTCAATTTTTCAGTTCAAGAAGCATTTCCCCCGAAAGACATTTGATTACTTTTTGCCTCTTACTTGGATTTAATTGATTTCCTCAAGTCATTAGGTTCTTCTTGGTTTGAATGCTTTTCTTCACATTGCATCAATTACAAGTTCTATTTGCTGCTTAATATGTCGAACTATTCACCTAAAAGCTGTATTTCCCTAAAAATCATCAACCAACTGAAGCTTTGCTTTATGTAATTAATTAGTTTCAGTAATTTGCACAAGACCAATGACGTGTCCTCTCAGGGGGACAATCCAAACTTTATTGTTTCAAGAAATTTGCTAACAGATGTTGAGAAATATAGTTAATATAAACTTTGATTCGGCATGTTTATCTCAGAGGTGAGTCCTCATTGTTATTCACTGCTAAGAACATTTACTTTTTGAAGATGCATGGACAAACTTAAGCATCACTGTTGTGTTTACTTAACCCTTGTGTTGCCTTAGGGTCATTTTGACCCGAATCAATATTACACCCTCCCCCCGCTTTAGGATTAATTTGACCCCATTCAATGTTTAATGTCGGTGTTCTTTCGGTAGTCAACAAACAAACATAAAGTGCCTCACACTTAAACTTGGAAAACAATATTAATTCTAATAATTTTCTGGAGGTTTTAATTGCTGGCGTCAAATTGAACCCAAAGGGTAAAATATGTTAGTAAATATAAAGGTAACAGGAGGGTGAAACATTGAATCGGGTCAAAATGACCCAAAGGCGGGGGGAGGGTGTAATATTGATTCGGGTCAAAATGACCCTAAGGCAACACAAGGGTTAAAATCCTTAAGCACATTAGTTTAATTATTTATTAAAGAGCTGTCATCACAAAAGTGTCGAGCATAACCTTCTCCTCTTGAAGTTCATATAGCTTCTTGACTTCCCTTATTGGGTCATAATGTTTGGCCCCCGGACATCGACATTACCAACCGGCTATAATAAAAAATATATATGGAGCCTTGCCGTGTTAATGAGTATGCACATTTGTCTTGCTGTGAGGGGGCTGTAGGACCGACCAATCAGAGCCTTCCAGATGATAGCAACATGGAAACTCTTAGCAGGGGGTTGAGGTTTAATGGTTTATGAGGGAAGGAAGATATATATCACTTTCTAGTTTCTGTTCCTCCGTAGCGGACTCTTATCAGTGAATCATTTTCATGCATGCGCTATAATTTTACTGGCCAATACAATTTTGCACTTCAAATCCCACTAATGACTTGAGCACAGTCTGGTGTTTCATCGCATTTATGCAAAGTATGGGATTTGATGGGGAAGCAAATCAGGGTCAATTTCTCAAACATCAATCTACAAGTGTTATTGTGCCTCCATCTTACTTTATCTGCCAGCAGTGTTGTATTTATCATTGCATGCCTAATCTGCCGTGGCAATGATTATGGCGGTGAGTATGACACTTGTAAAGCAACAAGCAAGCGGCTGACACGCTGCCTGAGATTGTAATGTTGTAGTTTCACATAGCATAAGTGTCTCTCAAGGGACTCACTTATTTAATATTTTTTTTAAATCAACATAGCAAAGTATTTTTGCATTTACATTTTTTATAAAAAGATGTCAAATGAACATTTTGATATGTCAAATGACCAGAAGCAAAGGTCCTGTGTGTGTGTGTGTGTGTGTGTGTGTAGGTGTGTGTGTGTGTGTGTGTGTGTGTGTGTGTGTGTGTGCGTGCGTGCGTGTGTGTGTGTGCCATTTGCAATCCAAACCAAAATGTCCTGAATAAATAAATATTCCAGCATGTGGGCATTTTTAGATTCAGCATTCAGAGCATCGACGTGAAGGAGTTTCTTTGACTGGTGTCTCCATTTGGTCACATCAGTAGTTGATGTTCACTTTGTATCGTTTGCTATCCACACATTAGTTTCTCTGTGTAGAGACTGGCTCTAATTCCATCTCTGCTCGGTGGATCAGCAACGTGGCGTTACGTGAGAGCACTTAGATAGAAAATTGCTGCGAGATTTGTATAAAACGCAACTCCGCTCGTTATTGAAAAGGCCTCAATGGACCAATCAGGATTCGCCCTGCGTGAGCTGACACTGACACCCAGAAAAAAAATGTCAAACTTTCTGCTGCGTATAAAACTGCTCCTGCTAGATTGGATAATATTCCTGCTGGAAAGTTATTCCTGCACTTTAATCTTCTCCCACACATAAATATATCAGAAAGTTAAAAATAAAGAATGTAATACTGTACATACTGGACTAGAAAGGTTTCGTCTCAAACACTGTAGATACGATTGTTTGTTTCGTGTTTCTAGACCTCATCTTTGTTTCACTGAGTAATGTCAAAATGATAATGTATGATCCCAATGTGTCTCTCTCTCTCTCTCTCAGTGGGAAACCCAGGAAAGGCGGTGCAGGCCACAAGCACAGGCTTGAAGCTACTGCTCATGGGAAATGTAGGATTTGCTTGGGGCTCCAGTCAAGTCCTGTATGTGGATCTGATGGACACACCTACTCCTCCAGGGTGAGACATCCATTCTTTTTTATTGTCTTTTCATTAAGTTTCACACTCAGCAAAAATAAAAAATAAATCAATAATTCATTTTATTTTTAAGCCTAAAAACAAGGACAGGTTTGCTTTAACCCTTGTGTTGCCTTCGGGTCAATTTGACCCGATTCAATGTTTCACCCTCCTGTTGCCTTCGGGTCAATATGACCCGATTCAATGTTTAACCCTCCTGTTACCTTTATATTTACTAACATATTTTACCCTTGAGGTCAATTTGACCCCAGCTATTAAAATCTCCAGAAAATTATTAGAATTAATATTGTTTTCCAAGTTTAAGTGTGAGGTACTTTATGTTTGTTTGTTGACTCCCGAAAGAACACCGACATTAAACATTGAATCGGGTCAAATTGACCCGAAGGCGACAGGAGGGTTAAATATTGAATCGGGTCAAAATGACCCGAAGGCAACACAAGGGTTAAGACATAACACAGTGCTTGAAGAGCCACTGATGTATATAATTTATGGTGTAAATTCATAATCGTTCATAGTAGATGATATTTGAATGGTCCTAATCTGCCATCACCTTTACACTCTGCTTCCTCATCTTCTTCATCTTCCTGCTGTCCCATTGTCCCATTGTACTGTACTGACTCCTCCTCCACTGTGTTGATTTCAGCTGTACATTTCTGCTACGCAAATGACAGGGAACAGGGTGAACCATCAGAGGTCTTTCCAGCTGCTAAATTCTCTCAGGAAAATGTAGAAAAGCCCTTCAACCTCTATCTTCTCATCTGACTCTGAGCCCCATTTGTACCTACTAACTAACCTCTGCTCATAATCTCACTCTCAGCTACATACAATTAAACTCACAATGTCATAATAGAGGGGGTCTGACCTTGGTATAACACACTCTGGACTCTACATTTACAATTGTTGGAGTAAAGAACAATTCAATACACAAGAGCCTCGTACAAATGTACATCATAAGACATCTTTTGAGATGATTCAAAGTGTTTGTGACATGAATATCGTCAAAGTAGAGAGAGCGTTAGGCGCACTACACACTGTTGCTCCTTGCTCAGTTTTATTTACCAATTGCAGTGACAGCAGTGTCAGAGGAGACAGAATCAATACAAGCAAACCTTTGAGTTCAACGGTCATGTTTCCTTTTCTAAGGAAGCTTGCTGTTCATTCACACATCATCCATATTTGTTCAGCTCAGCTCTGCAGGACATGTCTGGTCTTCCAGAAATTTGGTGGGCATGGTGTTTTCAGTTTATTTTCAAGCTTAAGCCTCCAACCCAGAGGCATGAAACACCGTGTTGACTGGGAGATTCAAACACTAGTGTCTGAGGAAGTCAGGACATTGGCTTTCCTAATGACCCTGACGCTGTGCTCAGCAGCAGAAATGTTGAAGGAGAAACAGAAGGAGAGGGGGGGGGGGAATTCCCTCTGGTTGCTGCGGTAATTTGGTTGGAGGGGTTCAGTTAGCTGGTAGAGTGATGGGTCCCTGTGGCCCAACCTAAACTCTGCTCACCACTAAGCTGCTGGTCTCCAGCTTATTCATGTTGTATTATTGCATGACATGCCCCCCTCATCGTGGCCACACACACACTCAATATCCTATTAAGAGGACAGTGCTCTTATCTCCCGAGAGGCTTCAGCCCACTAAGTTTAGTCCATTACTTCCCTCCTATTAAATCATCATCTCCTCTCCTCTCCTTTATTTTTACTCCACCGTGTCAGGTGTTAAAACATTCTTTCATCAAAACCACATTAACCCCTGGAGAGAGACAAACATAAAGATTCATGGAGCATCTCAGTGCGCTGACAGTGACTCGGGGAGGTCATCCCTTTCCTGGTCTCTCACTCTTTCTCTCCCTCTCTCCTTCCCTCCCCAGACAGCTGATTCAAAATCATGAGAACGGGACAAAGCGCTGTTGCTTATTCAACAAATTTCATTCAGCAACATTAGCAGCGCTATCGAAGAGGCGACAGGGAGGAAATGATGGATTTAAAATACAATATAGGAAATGAAAGTGCTAAGCTTCTATGTGATGTATTTTACGTGTATAGATGTTTATGCACGGTCGTCGTTTCACCCTGACAAACCTGTCGTCATCGTCTTGCAAACAGAATTTACATAACTCATTTCAGTTTTCATTATTCCTCTTGCAAGGATCTTATAATTGGATTTTTTTTCCCCAACTAGTCCAAACTATTTCTTTCCATCCACTTACCTGAAATGAGAATTGTACTGTTATATTACGTTCTAAAGGAGTCCAATCTGCTATTTTGCATTGCATTAGGTTCGTACTGCAGTGGATACTAGACTGGCCATCTCTCTGTCTAATGATGTGTCGACATGGCTGCCGAATGGACACATCTGCTCATTGAAGATAAATGACCAATCCTGTCTCAGCAAATCTTTTCCTTAATCAGCTTTACAAAGAAAGTTGGAAATTAAAAGTTCTTGTTCGGTTGTAATTGGAGCACAGTTAGTATAACTTACTGATACATTTAGTAAATGAAGCGTCCAGAATTAATGATTCCTCCTTATCTGGATTGTTTTCTTCGACTTTAGAGAGCTCCTCCAAAGCCACAGAGGACATTATGAAACCGTTTTTACAGACGTAGTGTTTATGTGATTGTGTGTCTATGTGACGTTCCCAACCCATCCCAGGGTTTCTCAAATAAAGTACCATTATTCATGTCTGTGTTGTTTTTTTCACAGTGTAAGTTGGAGTTCCAGACCTGCCTGTCTGGGAAGACGATCTCAGTAAAGTGTGATGGGCTGTGTCCCTGTTTACCTGGTCAGCAGCTCAGCAAACCACCACATAAGACGGAAAAGGCTGGTGAGTACCGTCGCCCTCTGTGCATGTGAATCAACAGAGTTACCCTGTGACCTTTCTTTCAGATGGCACACCAAGATGTTTTGGATTCAAGTCAAATGATTTGTCATTTAGGCTTTACATAGTTAGGCCTCTTCTCCACGTCCATTTAATCTGTTGGGAGCTAGTCAGTTCAGGTAGACGCCTCAGATGCACACACACACACTTTCACTGGTAATCCCTCAAATTATTCCATTCCTCTCCTGACACCTCTCACCTTTCTCTGCGTTATTGTCTTCCCGTCCCATCCCACCAGCCCGTTTTCTGACAGCTACAGGGAGCAGTGATGGAGTGAGTGTGTGTGTGTCTTACTGTTTGTCATGAAAAATAGGAAATAGGATTTCAGTAGATGAATGGAGAGATTCCGGCGGAAAAATACAATCTAAAGGAAAACAGCAAAGTAAAGGATGGATTGTTATTGTAACAGGCTTCCTCTCTCCGAGAAGGCCGAGCAGTGGGATGGTTTAACGCGTGTGCTTGTGTGTGTATCTATCTATCTATCTATCTGGTCAACATATTAAATAGTTGCTTACACACACACATATTCTGCCCTCATAGGTAATGACTAATCATTTCCTGATGAGGAAGCATTTAGAAGAATTCCAAAGTGCATCAGGTATATTCAAAACAAAGAAAATGTGTCTGCTAATTAATAACGGCTCCCTCTTATATCTAAATCTACCGCGTTCATTATAGACTGAATGATGGAGGGAACAGAGAAGGACACTATGTTTTACCAACTTGACTTCCGCCTAATTATTCCTCCCCATCTTTGTTCAATAGAAAGTATAATTATGGGTTCCGTCTGCTATGAGCTTGACTCTGGGAGTGAACAGTTTGTGTGAAGAGAAAGATAATCTATTTCCAGATCTTGCAGCATTACACTTTTCACTCTCTGATTCTCTCTCCCTCTTTCTAAGTTTACAGTTGAAACTTAGTCTTTCCTCTATTTCCCTCTCTTCGGATCTTCTCATGAATTTCTCTCTACTTTTAGTACAGTTTGTCCTCAGACTATCAGTTAGATAGCAGGTCCAAATATTTGTGTATTCAGAGATAGCAGGGATGCTAGAATCTCTCATTAGATCAGCAACACAACATGGTAAACAGATGGAGATGGCACTAGGTGAGGTGAGGACAACACACTGTGTGTGTGTGTGTGTGTGTGTGTGTGTGTGTGTGTGTGTGTGTGTGTGTGTGTGTGTGTGTGTGTGTGTGTGTGTGTGTCAGATTGTGTTACTATGGTAACAGCCAAAAGATTGCAACAGTTCGGTATGTGCTATCACTACTCTGTTTACTGATAGCCACAGGTTCAAGCTGGTCTGCACATTCAAACCAGATGGTAAATAATATCTCTGTTCACACAACATCTGAGTCTGCAGCCAGTTCCACAAGCATC
Source organism: Pseudoliparis swirei (assembly GCF_029220125.1). Lineage (NCBI taxonomy): Eukaryota > Metazoa > Chordata > Actinopteri > Perciformes > Liparidae > Pseudoliparis > Pseudoliparis swirei. Next base: position 14,000,667 of record NC_079406.1, on the reverse strand, counting down.
ACTTTTACATTAAACTGCTTTCACACCACAGCAGTGTTTTTTTTGCGATTTGGCTTTTACACTGGAGATTCAGAATATCAGATTGTTTGGAAAATACATAAACATATCTTTAGCGATTAGACGATAGCCTTTTTAATTGTATATCTTGATAATAAATATATAATTTACCTATTTGTTATTGTATTACCCTTACTATCACAATAACCTTCACAAAGAACAATTGGGAACACTGTTAAATAAACATGTATTATTGTTGGAATTAAAGTATGTGTGTGTGTGTGTGTGTGTGTGTGTGTGTGTGTGTGTGTGTGTGTGTGTGTTTGTATGTGCAATGGTGAGTTGACATCAGGAGAAATAAGCTAGACAGGTAGAGCTAATCTAATTAAACTTGCACTGCGCTGTTTAAATCATAAAGAGGTTGTTTTTCAGACATCATAAAGAGCATATTCTGTCATATTCTAAAATAAGAGGCTTTGCTGAGGACACTGAGCTCATCTCACTCTAATCTTCTCATGGGCATTATCATCTGTAGCTGTAGTGGTTTGATTATTAAGCACATTCATATAACTGGCATCACAGTAGAAGATATTACAGACATTACGGCACAAGAAAATAAAATGCCGATATGTTTTTCTACTGAAGGGTGGTTAAATCCTCATTGGCATGAAGAGCCTGCAGCTCTCAGGTAAACAAACTAGTGAAGACAAAGCAGGTCGTTAGCCTGATAGAAAACACCTGTTTTGACTCCACTGATTAGGTATGGTCGAGGCTGTGTTGGAACTCATTCACTCACTTCTCTTTTTTTAACAGACATCCAGTTACATAGGGATTGCACACTTATTAAGCGTCATTTTATTCATATGTGTTTGCCATTTTCACATATTAAGATGCAAATACATCGTGGGATTAATAACAGCCAGTAGTGAACATGCTGTGGACACAATGTCAGGATATTTGAGGGCATTACCTTGTGTATGAAATTCATACATAAATACATAATCCATACTCATACATAAAGTTGGACATTAAAATAAAATGATGTACGGTAAATGTAGTGACTCTATGGTAAATAAAAAAGTATTTTGGAAGCAGCCCAATTGTAAAACATGTTTTATTCTTTGGCAAAATATGTTTTTTAGAAATACACTGGTAGGACCTTTTTTAGTTCCAATAAACGAGTTTTGGGTGTTGACAGATACAGAGGACCAACCCAATCCAGTGCTTAATTAATGAATATATGCCTCATTTTGTGAATGTCATTTTGATTTATTTTTTTTAATGCGAGGAAACAGACATAACAATTGCTTCACTGAAAAGCTAGATGTGTCACGGGTTTGTCATGGGGTGAGGCTCTGGTGCAGAGAAAGAGACTGGACTCCAGGTTTAAAGCGAAACAAAAATACTTTACTCCAAGAAAAGGTATAACATAAAAATTCGGGCTTGAAAGCAACTACAAAAAAACACTAGGAATCGCATGTGAACAAAGACTGGGAATGAGATATCAAAACAGAGACACTATGAGACAGAGATAAAGGCAACAAACCAACAGCAGACAAGGGAAAGACTGGCACAATATATAGGGGGCAAACAGGTGTACGGCATGAGACAATCAGGGAGACAGGAGTGGCTGAGGCCAGGTGAAGGGAATGATGCAATCAAGACAGAGGAGACACAGAACACAGAAGACAGAGGAGAAACAGAGGAGACATAGAGGAGACACAGAACACAGGAGACAGAGGAGAAACACAGGAGACATAGAGGAGACACAGAACACGGGAGACAGAGGAGAAACAGAGGAGACAAAGAGGAGACACAGAACACAGGAGACAGGAGAAACGGGACAGGGCGTTACAAGATGTACCAAATTAATACATACATTTAATTGTACTGAAATATTATTTATAGAAATGATATCCAAAACCAAATCAGCCTATAGTCACGGATACCCCATTGAGATATTTGAGTCCAGTATTGGACCAATATCTGATAACAGTACCGCTATCGGTGCATCTTTAATATTAGTTACTTCTGAATTATTATAAGAGCCTTATAACCGCCTAGTCTCATGGAGCCTTGTCAAAAACTCAAGTCAATGAGGTATTACCCATATTATTAAACTTGTGAGAAAGACAATCAGCCTCTGCCTTGAGTGCCAACTCTCATGCTGAGGCAGCTTGTGAGGATATACTGCAATATGGTCGACTTCTGTGTGTCAGAGATAGCACTGAGTCTCCAGCTTCACCAAACACAAGAAAGCAGTGCAATACCTTGAAAATAGCTGATGCATGCATAAACATTGAGGAGGAAGATTCAATATGCAGCTCTTCATATAATTCTCTGTCCTAACATCGTCCCACTCTCTCCACTCCCAAGCTTTTGACTGATAGCGGTGGGTGGCTTCGGCCTTAACGGTAACTGAGGCAAAGACTCAGAAGCACGACCCAAAATAAAACAGTTCCAAAAAACTGCCTCTAGAAGCAGAGGTTCAGGCAAACAAATGCATAAACAGGGACGAGGCTATGGAGGACTCAAAATGACTTACGTATAAATAAATGAATGCATGAATAAATATAGGAATAAATAAATAAATACTTAAATAAATGTATAAATAAATATATAAATTATTAAATAAATGTATAAATAAATACAGGAATGAATAAATATAAGTTATAAATCAAGAGGACATCATTAAATAAATATATTTCTACATTTCTTCATTTATTTCATCTTGGTGACGTAGCGGAAGAGGAGGAGCCCTTTCGCCAGCTTTTCATTTTATTTCTAAAACAATGGCGGACGAGATGGCTACGGTAGCACAAGCGGTAGACCACGGAGGCTCCTGCCGCGATGGTGGAGGTATCGCAGTTTCCACATGGGGTGGAGAAAGGGGTAAACAAGGGACAACAAGAGGGCAAGAAGTACATTAATTTTGTCAGTTTAAGGGTTAGGGTTTCGCAAGCAGATTTGCATACGTCACTCCCGGCTTAATTTCGCGGGTGCCGTGAACAGATTTGCGTCCGTCACTTCCGCCAAGTGGTTAACGGTTAAGTGTTCCATTTGAGACAGCACTTCATCAGCGACGCAGTGCACTGCATTGCAGTGTACTTCGTAAAGTGCGCGGTAGTAGACACAGCCACTGAGTACAGACTCGTGTTTTCTTGGAGTCTGGTCTTGGGAGTCCAGACTCTCGAGGACGCAGGACGGTCTTTCTGGTCTTGTGACGTCACAACATCAACTGTTCTTGCTCATGAATTTACTCCAATTATTCACTGTGAAATACTTTACAGTGGAGTAGAATGTGTTGCGGTGCTCACTGTCGTTTGGCGTAGGCTACGAATAAACGGTAATAAATATACAACGTCTCGTAGCTTTCCTGACCCAGGGTCCCTACAATATGAAGCTATGAATCTTAACCCTCAGTCAAATTGACGTAACGTTATCTTTTAATAAATAATAAACTCGTTGTGCTCTTTAGATCCTCCAAAACCTAATTATATCTCATGTTTAGCCGCTACGGAGACGTCAGAGCCAGCGGAGCATTTCAAAAAATCCTGCCGAGATCAGGCTTCTCTCGGCGGCCACACAGCGCGCTGACCGCCCGGAGCTCACTGGTCCCGCGAGCAGGACCTCAAATCTCCGTCGCATATCCTTATTAGGCTGAATCTCGATAAACCGACCACAGATTTGATGCTTAAACTACTAACTTCTTGGCTGAAAACATCCTTAAATTACATTCCGTGACTCAACAACAGTAGTATTTAGAATGTACAGACAAGAATGCATAATAAACGCTGTTCGTCTACAGGTCCAAGTGCTAGGGATCGATTGCTTCTGTCTTGCTCCCCGACTTGACCAATCCTGTTCAACAATGAGGTTCGGACCGCCCAGCTCATTTGAATATACGGACACATAAATGTCACACATAAATAAATGAAGAAATACGTGTGGACACATAAATAGAGATATAAATAAATGAAGAAATACAGAAATGTAGAAATACATTTATTTAATGATGTCCTGTTGAGTTATAACTTATATTTATTAATTTCTGTATTTATTTATTTATACATTTATTCTTTTATTTATATATTTATAAATTTATTTAAGAATTTATTTATTTATTCTTGAATTTATTCATGTATTTATTTATTTATTTATTCTTAAGTCATTTTAAGTCCTCCATATGAGGCAAAAGGCAGTCAGGGTAAAGCAAAGTCAAAAACCAGGTCGCTAATATCACAAAGAGAAAATGCTGGAACGCTAAACACAGAGGTACAAAGACAAAGTGGCACAGAGGAAGGGGAGCACACAGACTAAATACACTAAGGAGGAGGGGTCATTGGGAACAGATAAAGCTGGTCAGGGAAGGGAAACACGCAAGGTCAGGAAGAGAAGTTACCTGAAACGAGAGGGAGAGGTTAATGATCAAATAAAACAGGAAACCCAAAAATGAAAAATGAGGAACTCAGGAAACTCAGTAAATTGTAAGAGGTGTTACAGTAAGTGTGTGCTGCACTATGCTGTTTATTTGGAGTGCAGGGTGAATATTGTTTTTTGTATTTGATGCGGCAGAGATGGAGGCTTCAAATATACATTTTACAGTTTTGTTGCCTCACCTTCACGTTGAACCTTTTATTTTTCGCAGTGGATGTGATGGAGCCCTGTGTGTTTGTCACTCACATCTCTCCCACTCTCACTCTCCGTTGCTCATTTAGTCTCAAGCCTCCATCGTTTTAGTGTTAGGTTAAAGTTCCACATCCATTTGTGTGTCTATCTCACATTTGTCCGCACTTTTATTCAGTGCACAAATGAGTGTGAGAAATACATTTTTTTATATTGCAAACAGAGTTCAGCCCTTTCCTTAGCTTTTGACATTGGGTCATATTGGCAAAATTAGATCCTGCAAAGCCTCGACTGTATTGAAAACTACAAAGACACAAGAAGGTACATGTCTGGAACTGAGAGAAATAATCAAATTCCCAAAGATTAGGCCATAATTAAAGGTTAATTGTATGTGCTAATTGATACATTTGGTGTAATCTTTTTTTCAATGACTAATTAAGATCTGTCTGAATGATCACATTAACCTGATTTGCTCAGAAGAATCCATTGGTGCTGTTCGTCTGTTTGTCAGCAAAGGTTAACACGTTGACACAGAGATGTAATTTGATCTGTCATTCCTCACGGAGGCAGCACAGCTGCGATGTTGAGCATCATCACTCACATAAAACAAAGATTTGAGCTGACACAAAGCCATCTTGCTGGTTATTGCGTGTTGATGCTTTTCTGGTTTTGGTCAAAGACATTTCTGAAACAATAATAAAGCATTTTCTCTCAGCTTGTCCAAAGTCCAAAGCGAACTATGAGAGGCTCAATGGGTTTAATCCCCTCGCTGAATACCATTTTTCCTGGCAATTGGGTCTCACAGCTCCATGGAAAGCACACAGGAGGACAGATTGTGTTCTCCGCTCTTCTGCCTCCACACTTCCTCTCCTCACACTTGCCAATTGCTTCGGGGATTTTTTTTTCTTGAGTGCTGACGAGTGTGAAGAGTGCCTGTGGAGCATTTTTAGTATGTCCTCTTGAGACTGTTTTCACAAAAAAGAAGCTGCAGTGGTCATTTATTTTAGCACTTAAAAGAAATAATGGTTACGGTTTCCTCACAAGCTACCTCCTTTTGCCCGTACATTGTTATGTTGATGCAAAACCATTTGATGAGGATGTCATGTGGGCGGTTGGGCATTTAGTGTTGGCATCAAACTACCGTGTGCATCCCTTCTCCAAACAACAGTCAGTGTCTTCAAACACGGCATGTTCATATTATTCAGACTCTCGTGACGACCAGCCGAGTAGGACAAACTATTTACACTGTCAACAAACCACAAAGAAATGTCTGTAAAGCCACTATTGCTGCTAGCACAGTCACATCTAAATAACTGAATCCAATATCAACAGCAATGCAGCCAACTCCTCTGATATAAAAGGAGCTGTTTGCTGTTTTTATCTGGTTTCCCTTGTTAACAAATTGCTCCAAACCCTAAATATGTAAAGCGAAAGTAGCTAAGTGAGGCTGTTCATCTGGTGTAAACTACAAGGATAAAAATGGAATTAACCTCCGTGGAATAATGCATGATCAATTTGAAATTGTAATAACGGGGTAGTTTCCCATTGTAACAAAATTGCATAAATCCAGCATTGAGCAAATAGTTTTAATGAATACGATAATGCAAATGGCACTAAACAGTCATTGTTCCCCTGCACAGGATGCTGCACTTAATTTGCCTAATTATCCTCTTCTGTGTCTTGCTAACAACTCCCACATGAGCAAATAATAAAATAAATGATGGCTGACAGCTTGTCAGCTATGTCTCGTCAAAATATTGTCTGTGAAGAAAAAGCCTGTTCCGCTCATAGCAGAAGTCTAAATAGGCTTTGCAGGGCCTTTAACAAGAGACATGGCAGCTCAGTAAAACGTTTGCCTTTCACACAGTCATCTGTAACTAGTTAGAAAAACAATGACAATTTTAGTTTTGTATGAAGGACTTTCTGTTGTGGGTCGTATCAATTTTCTTATCAGCACAAACTTTCATGCTAACCTGAATACAAACCTCTATCAACACACGACCTACATCCAAGTCCTCACAACAAACGGTTGAAAAGGCAGGCGCTAAGATTTGGTCATTTTACAAAAATAGCCTCACTCCAAATTGGTTCTGTCTCTGTCTCTCTCTTTGTAACTGTCTCACTTACATCTCCACCTGTCTTCCTGTCCATGCTCACCGTGTATTACTGATCATTATCTCGGATAACCTTGACGCACTATCAGTCAGATTGTTCTGGAGAGCTGATAGCCTGAGGCCAATAAAATCAAACATACCCTTGTATCTTTTTAATAATTCGGACCTTCTATATTCCTCATATCTCCTCGTCTCATATCTCCCTACTCTCAGTCCATTTATATATCCTTCTGTTACCTTGATAAAAAGTGTCACCTCACTACCTCCTGTCTAATTCTCTTCCACCAGACATTTGATCTGATCTGACCATGTTCCTGATGTCTCATAGTGATCTCCACATATTTCTTGACTAACATATTTCATCATTTATAAATGGCAAAGGAGACCCATTGGGGGATACAAAGCCTGACTACTTGAGTCTGGAGGACGCATTTATCTCATGACCTATACCGGCCTGGAGGGATTGTCCCAATATGTAACTGGGCAATGTTGCACTCAATCACCCTCTAATGGGATTCACAAGCACATCTGGTGAAGGAGTTAGACTGTTGCATATTTGTTCCAAAGAAAACAAATCAAGAAAAGATGCATCTTCAATAAACAAGATGCACACAAACCTAATGGTGAATAAACTATTAATTTATATGTCGCTGGGTATGGCACATTTTTTATGCATTAGATAAGATGCATCTAAAGTATCGGTTAGATGAAAAAATATCACGAGTTGCATTTTCATTGGATGTCAGACCATTTCACGTTTTTCCATAGAAGGCTGTAGATCTAGTGACATGAGTGTTGAGAATTACATGCAAGAAAATTGCTTAATTTACATAGCTTTAGCTTATCATTATTCGGAATCATCATCATCATAATCATCATCATAAATAATGAATCCTCTCGAAGTCCTAACCCGATGAAATCTGAACACACAGATATACATATCAAACATATATTTTCACTCTGACTCGCCTTCCAAGGGAATCATTATAGCTGATGTCCATCACACAGAAACATCCATAAATCCACTTTGAAATCATATAGAACATCTGCCCCTAGGTAGGTGACCCCAACCGAATCTAGTTGACGTTGATTGAGGGTAAAATGAGATGAGCATGACGTGCAGCGTCAGCGGGGATACGAGTGTTGTACCGGACCGTTGTGGTGGAGCTGAGTCGGAGGGAAAAGACTCGACCTGCGTTACGACCCTGGTCATGACCTTTGGGTAGTAACCAAAATAATGAGATTGCATGTATGAGCTTCCTTTGTAGGGTAGCTGGGCTCAGCGATAGGGTGAGTAGCGCAGAGTGCAGAGCAGATACGCTTTTGAGGTCTCTCGCGTACATCCGACTAGTAAGAGGCACAGACTTATTATATCCACATGTTTTAGTAGCCTGAGCATGACAACTTTACAAAGTCTTGTGCTCTGTCCAGCCATGCTGGCCTCCACACGTTGCCATCAGTATAAGAATGTTTTGCTTCCTGCATTATATCCTGGAACTGACCATTAAATGGTATCCAGGCAAAAATTACATTCCCTCCAAAACATGTAAGCTAAAGTCAATTAATAGTATGCATATGTGATTTGTAGGAGACTGTTGGGTGTTTGAGACTGATGCATCTCAGTGGGTATAGTGGTTTGGTTTGTTGTGTTTAATTTTGTTGGATTTCATCATATTAAAACAAGCTTTTTAATTCTCACTTTGGCCAGAGAGATAGAGGAGAACTTGTTTCGAAATGATACGAGAAAATCGCAGTTGAGCTTTACTTTTCTCCGTACAGCTGGTAGTTTATGTGTGTGCCAGCTGATGGCCTGTGGGTTTTCTTGTCTGCCAGTTTCTATGGATCTGAGTTTGCAGACATAAGACAGCAGAAGTGAGGAGGTGAGAGGGAAAGCGGAAGGAAGAGGAATAAGAAGATAATTCCCAGCCATGATTCAGTGTTTGATATTTGACCCGTAGCTCTGATCGATTCTGCTTGTCAATCTAAAACCTTGAATCCAGTCACGGAATGACGCAAGTCAAACTTTGAGTGTTGTTCTCTGAAGTGATTCTGAGACACTTGATTTGGTTTGCTACTGACGGCAGCAACATCCCTTGTTGAGCCCCACATCAAATCCAGTTCTGCCATAACTGTGTAATCTTTTTCACCGCCCTTGGACGAGCTTTGATGTTGGTTGTGTGTCTGACATCTTTAAGCCTGCCTGACCCTGTGTGACTCAGAGAGAGAGATAAAAAAAAACTATTTTCCTTGAAACACTCTGAAATGAACAGAACATCGTGTTCATGGCTAACTTAATTAAACAAATCTACGAACAAAGAAAACCAAAAGCACAAAAAAAGCTTTTGCCTCCACACATGTCGCCTCTCTGGGCCAGTTTTACACGTTATACTGTATGTGGATCGTTTTCCCTTTCGACATCTGGAGGTCCAAGAGTTTGCGCTCTGTTTCCCTGAATAGTGGTCTGGAGACCCCATTCATCTTTGGAATACATCCTAGATCCAGAAAAGGATCTGCAGAGTCAAGAGCTTTCTCTCCTCGTTCGCCCTCCTGCAGCATCTCAACCTCGTTCTCCGTCAGTCTCTTCAGGAGCCTTGTGCTCTGCCGGATGGACTCCGGCCCGAGCAGAGAAGCCATTGCAGCCGTGTCTCCCAGTCCGGGGCCCACTACATGGTGGTGGTTCTGGAGGAGCACAGCATGCTGGTCAGACCTGGTGTTGTGCCGTCATGGATGTCCAACCTGGCTCCATACACTAGCGGTTCTCCCAGCAGCCTGCCCTCCACCACCAACTCCACCTCCAGAGTCTCCGGGGGCAAACCTTTTAGAGAACAGGATTCCCACACTCCATTTGTATTTAGTTTGTATATGCTTAAAAGACTTATAATGAAACCAATTAAACCCAACAAAGAGTTATCTTTGATTTGAAAAAGAGCTGTGAGATCTAAATATTCTTCGCCCCCGTCCCCAGCGTCAGTGTCTCTATTTTATCGTTATTCTCTTTATTCTGAAGACTTAATTCGCTGTGACGCCTCCTCTGCTTCTGCTGCTCAACTGTGTCTTCAAAACATTGGAGAGCTTCTCCTCGTCAGAGAAGGAGTCTCCGAGCTCGACTCCCCATTCACCGTTTGCTTTCTGTAAAAAAATCGTTATTCTCCCCTCACTGTATCCTTTGGAGCTCTTTCGTGTAGCAGGCCTTACGCCAGCAGAGTCCTCCTCCATGCTGGACTCATCCTCTGCTGCCCGTTGGCTTCCTTTTCCTGAACCTACCGCAACTTGTTTGGCCTGTGAGTTTTCCCTCCTCCTTGCTGAGAAATTTGAAACGCCTCCTCATCCCCCTCCATGTCCACCTCACTGCCCGTCAAACCCACTTCTTTCACCACTTTTCCACTCTCACACTTTTCTTTTTCTCCTTCTATTTTCTGTCCCGTACCTGTCTCCAGCTGTCCTCCTGACTTTGTGTACTCGCCTCTGTCCCCTCTTCTTCCAGCCGCTGGACCACCTGTGTCCTCTACTCTTCTGCCTGCTGGACCACCTCTGTACCTCTGTCCCTTCTTCTTTCACCCACGTGTCCCCTCTGTCCTCCTCGCTGTCTTTCTTGTTTCTCTTGGCGCCGTCCTGTTTATCAGATTTTTTTTTTAGGACAGACTTTGCTCTTGTGTCCCTCTCTACCACAACTAAGACATTTCACATCATCAGATGTTGCGAAAACAGGCATAGAGAGAGAGAGAGACATAAATGGTTAACCATATTATCTAAGTGTGTTGTGCCCTCCAGTGTGTCAATGTTTTCAGCTTTAGAGAGCGATAAGAGGGGTCCATTGAGACTCATTGTGGGGCGTAGGGCATAGTCACAAATACTCGAGAGGAAAAGAGAGCAGTGGAGACAAAAGGGGGAAAAGTGGAGGAAAGGGGAAGAGGGACAAAGCGAGTGTATATATCAAAACAGTCTTTGACTCTACAGGGTGATGTGTGAGAGGAGAGATGGGAAATGAAAGTACTCAAAGTGTCCTCTACGAGAAACCTAGTTAGGTACAGCTGGGTGGGATAAGTGGCTGCTGTTGTTTCTTAGACAGTTGACAAATATAGAGGAGAGAGAGAGGAATTGGAAATTAGTAGGAAATAGAGGGAAATGAGCAGAAAGTCCTCAAATGCCACAAACGAATCACAAAAGCAGAGTGAATAGAATTGCAGTGAGTGGGAACAGAAAGGAAAACTTGGTGAGGGGAAGAATGAACGGTCAAATCAATGAATGATAAAGCAAGAGCAATATGCTAGAGACTCCACTACTGCCAGAGGAAGAATTTTAATTAGGAGGGGAAGATGGATCATGTTGTTGTGGCTGTTGGTAATTTCTCTGCTCCAGACCATGGAAATGAAGAGCACTCTGAAATGTTATCCGTCTGGTCCTGAAGGGATATCACACACACACACACACACACACACAGAACACCTTGATATTCCGGAGGTAATGTCACAAGGATAGCCAGCCAGATAAATGTTATCAGTCCCCTCCTCAGCTCCGGTCTGTTGCCTGGGGCGTCCTCTGTTTTATAGCAACTGCAATAATGACACAATCCCATACTAATATTATACAGTGGGTATGTGTGTATGCCCTGTTTGCAGCCATGCTAGGATTCAGCACATGGTTTGGCAACAGAAAGAGGAGTGTGAGTCAACAGAGACATCTCGCAGCCTGTCAACCTTCTTAAAAGCTCTTTGGTTCATGGCTCTGAAATATCAGTCGCCCCCAACAGGCGCAGCCGAGCCGCGCTCTGGCTGCTACGCGAGCGCCAGAGCTGATCATGGACGCTTTTAACACTGCTTGTGATTCCACCAGACACACAGCATGTCAGAAGTGCCTCTCTGTGCTGTGTGTTGAGAAAAAACATGTCCGTGGTGCTGAAGTAGCAGATGGATTGTGCAACTATTTCTCTGAGTCCGAATTCCTCTGCAGTCCAGCTAAAATGTGTTATGTATCTGCACATATATCAACAGATGTGTTAGGTGATGCATTGATATTCAAATAGGTTTAATTTGAAGGAGTACATTGATTGAAGGAGCAATGTTCAAGGTTTTTTATTTGCCATTTGTGCTATAGACCAACAATCCAGACACATTGGAATTGTTTTGCAGGACTCTCCGAGTCAACAGAGGTACAAACACACTAATAATAAGGACACATATATAAACACACTGGACATAAGGTGTTAGAATATACAGTATTAGGTACAGTTTTTAAAAAACAGGTTATCAACATAAAAAAGGAGAGGGCAGAGGTTAATAAATATATAGGCTAGTGCTGAGTGCTGTTCCTAGCTTGTGAAAAGAAAGAGGAGAATGGGGAGAGTTATATGGGGATATTGCACATTTTGAGAGGTGGAGGAAGGCAATGTGGAGATATTGCACATGTTGTAATATTGCACATTTTCTCAGAAAGTACACATTTACTTGGAACAAGTTATAAAACACCATACAGAGGCCTCCCATTCTATGCATATGCAACTTGCTCGGGGGGGTCAGTGGGAGGGTTAGGGTGATTGTTTGTTCCCCTTGCCACGGGAATGAGAACAACCTTCCTCTGCATTATCTGTCAGGCAGGACAACGCTGGAGTGTTATGGGTTGGAAGGCTCAGCATGAGGTGTAGAATGACTTGTGTCCTTCAGGAACATTTGTCATGCTCTCGAATGACACAGCATCGGAAAAGAATACGTCAGTCAAATTCAGGAGAGAAAGAGAGAGGAAGGTGGAGACTGACAGCCAGAGCTGCAGAGGGAGACAGGCAGAGGCAGAGGTCTGCTTGGATTGCAGGCAGACCCTGTCAGTCCCATGGAGCTGAAGGAACCAGGGATTTGTTTGGCAGACAGAGGCTGGTATATACTTTTAATTTAGGGCATAATTAAAAAATATTGTTCTCAGTGTTTGTGCTCTCTTTGGGCAGTAGTATGGAGAGGAGCATCGGCTTGCATGACAGGGTCACATCAGCTTTCTTTTTGGTAGTGGAGTGTGATCACACATAAAGACACAAGTGCCTTGGTAGCCGAGGGGATACAGCCATATGTCGTATATAACAACAACATACCAGGTTGCAGCATTGGGACCTTTGTGTACGCCATACCCCTCTCCCAACTCTACACTGACAAATAAAGCAGAAAAACAGAAAGAAAAAATATACATTAATATTTGAAGAAAAGAAAAACACAGACTTATCTCTGCCCTGGGTTAAATCGAGTGGCCTCTCACTGAAAGATGACGTTTGTCATTTGTCACTTGATTGTGACTGTCAGTGAGTGTGTAGTTTCCTAAAGTCAATCATCTGAACAAGAACACTAAATGGTAAACAGATAAAGATGAAAGCGGAAAAGGAAACTCCATTGTGGGTACTGCATGTGTGTGTGTGTGCATGTCCGATTGTGTTCCTATGATAACTGTTAAGAGATAGCTGCTCCACTGTGGAGATCACTCCACTGTGTTTACTCTACGAGAAGAGTCGGATAAGAAAATGAGAAGAAAGGACACGGAGAGGAGAAGTGCATAGCAGAAATGAAATTAATGTTTAATAAGGAGCAAATAAAGATTGTTCTTCTGACGACATCAACACATTGAATGCCAACCCGCTCCTCATTAGTGTGTGTGTGTGTGTGTGTGTGTGTGTGTGTGTGTGTGTGTGTGTGTGTGTGTGTGTGTGTGTGTGTGTGTGTGTGTGTGTGTGTGTGTGTGTGTGTGTGTGTGTGTGTGTGTGTGTGTGTGTGTGTGTTTGTGTGTGTGTAGCCTGCACTGACACAGAGCTCCACAGTCTGGCTGCAAGACTAAAGGACTGGTTTGGAGTCCTCCACCTCGACGCCAACAGAGACCTCAAATCCTCTGACAGCTTTGACTCCACCATAGGACGTGAGTACATCACTCCACGAGATGTGTGTGTGTGAGAGTGTGCGTGTGTAAGCAGCCCTTTCCTGTTGAGCAGCCACCCTTTTCAGTCCTCATGAGAGCAGCTTTTGACAGCAACCTTGCTCTGTTCTCTGTAATGTCAACATGTCTGACTCTGAACACATGTCAGCTCTGCCACCACATGCACTCAGATATACTCAGATATCAGTGTGAAACTTGAAAAAGATGCAAATGTAAATAACATAGACATGTTCTGCAGTTCATAAATTCCATTATCAGTTTTGTATCTCTGCTGCTTTCTCCTCCAGACTTTGACACCAGCATCTTGCCCATCTGTAAGGACTCACTGGGCTGGATGTTCAACAAGCTTGACCTGAACTTTGACCTCCTACTTGATCAATCGGAGCTAAATGCCATTTACCTGGACAAGTATGAGCTGTGCATGAAGCCCCTCTTCAACTCCTGTGACTCCTTCAAGGATGGGAAGCTGTCAAACAACGAGTGGTGCTACTGCTTTCAGAAACCTGAGGGTGAGGATGTGGAGAGGGTTGATGGAAAAACGGATTGCTTGAAACTAGCATTTAAATAAGAAGGACAAAGGCAATAATGACATGTAAGCAGCTACAGAAATGTAGACTAATTTAAAAGAGAAAATATAATTGATGAAAATGAATTACTAATCTAACACGTAAACCAAGATAGTAGATAGATATTACAATTGCTGGTACCAGTTGTTTTTAAAAGATGTGCAGTTTGTACTAAGGTCCTTTTAGTGGATGATGGATTGAAGAGGATACAGAGCTAATTCAGGCAGTGACTAATATTCAGTAGCCAATGTGAGGGCTGAAGCAATTTAGGAGAATGCATAGAGGAATGAAAGAGTAACCAATATAAAACAAATCAATAATATGTTAGAGTAGAAACGGACATTTCAGTCAAATAATTCTGGTCTAAAAACAAGCTCTGCCAATGTAACGGTTGTGAATGCTCTCGTGTAGGACTGCCCTGCCAAGCTGAGAAGAGCAGGATCCAGAACCAGAGTCGAAGGAAGAGCCTCATAGGTCAGTCTGGATGATTGACAGCTGTCAGTCACGATCTCCTGTCTGAGAAACCAAAAGCACACATCAACATGAAAAATGTGATCCATTTTTTATATTTACAACCAGAGAAAAATGAATAAGGAGCAATAAATACACTGTACACACACACAAGCACACACTGCGAAGCACATTTTCACGTTTTCTACACATGTTCTCTGTCGCCTCAGGGCAGATCGTTCAGTGTACCAGCTCACAAGAAAACAGTTCGGAAAATGAGCTTGGGCTGGGTCAAATGAAGGTCACAGAACTGTGTGTGTGTGTGTGTGTGTGTGTGTTTATGTGTGTGTGTGCATGCATGTGTGTGTTATTGAAAATGACTGCTTCTCTCTAAGCGGGAAGTATGGCACCTTCACAGCAGTAATTGATTGTTGATCTCCCTCTGTGAATACACAACAACGTTGGTCACAACCACAGCCCATCAACCTCTGATGTTACCCTTCTCAGTATTTCTGTCAGTTTAATGTTCTCCACCCTCTCCCCCTTCCCATATGGCTGTTATCTCTCTTTCTCTAACCTTTCCACCTCCCTCCTTCCTTCCTTTCCTTTCCATCTTTAGGCTTTTATATTCCCCGCTGTACTGAGGAGGGCTACTTCAAACCAACCCAGTGTCATGGCAGCACTGGCCAGTGTTGGTGTGTGGACAAATATGGCAACGAGATTGCTGGCTCCAGAAAACAAGGCAACCCGAACTGCGGTAAGACCAACTCACAGACACAAACAAAAGGCAGACTGACACACCCACATACTTCACTTACAGCGAAACACGGGGATGGGTTGTGTTGTGTTTGCCCTGATTGGCTCCCATTTGTCTAGCTGCCTTTTAGAGCTAATGCTTTAATCCAGGTGGACTGTCTTGTATCTCTTTGCAATCTGCTGCTGCTACAGACGAGGGAGACTGCACAGCTTCTCTTTAAAACATTACGTACCACTGAAACACTTACAGCACCACGATTACAACTTTGTTCCATTTCTTTGCTTTGTATTCTCCCTGTCTGTCTTTATCGTGAGCGGCATCTACGCATCAGTGATCATTTAGGAAACAGATCACAATCGGCATGCCTCTGAGCTCTGAAGTCAGTGTAGCTTGTTTACTATGAGTCAAATGTCTGATTATATCTGCCTCTGATCCTGCTCATGTAGTTTTGATAAAACACGAGCATCTTGCCAGTCACTCTTGTCAGCAGAGAGTGTCAAAAGATGTGTTATACACATGATTTTGTAGTAGCTTCAAAGTTGCACCTTTTAGAAAAGAATAAATGCTTCTGGCTGATGTTGGCATCCAAGAAGATGCATTTAGACGAAGCGCACATATAATTAAGTGCTTTGATATTTCAAAGTCATAGTTAACAAGCCAGTGCTGGGAATTCAAAGGGAATGGTCAAAAAGCCAATAGAAGCACTTTGCTGCAAATCAATGGACGAGGGATTTCATTGTTGGAAGAAGAAAAAAAGAACAATAATTAGCCAGAAAGGATAAAGGCAGATATACTGATTACCAATCAAACAGCCAGCTCACAGTCACAGATTACGGCTCACTTGAATGCCAGTCTAGTCCAAAGCCAGTAATTGCAGCTTCCAATATTGATGAGGTGTCTCTCCTGCGCCACACACACACACACACACACACACACACGCGCTGATAGCAGCAGTCTTTTGTCTCTGGTCTAACAAGCTCATCTAACTCAGGCTGGAGCAGCTGGAAGTTCTCCCGTTCAGCCTTGCATTGAACAGGTAGCAATGCAGCAGCTCGTTGCTTGATAACCTGAACACTATAAGCGCCACTTAATCAAGTACTCTTGTGCACAAGTGTAAAATTTCACAAAATGCTGGAGGCAGCAGCTGAGTTAATGACTCTTGTTTGCACTATCGTCACACTCAATGCAACACCAGTGCCAAACAACATTCAACATCAAAATGTAGCTGCAGCTGTAACTTAAGTTCACGGAGCTCAGCCAGACACAACTGAGGAATGACGGACAGGGGTTTGTGTCTACTTCTTCTTCTCTTCTTCTACGCTACCATTTATTGTCGTGATCAGAGATCAGAATATATATACGGGTCGGTCAGGACTATATACAGGACTGTCTCAGAAAATTAGAATATTGTGATGAAGTTCTTCATTTTCTGTAATGCAATTAAAAAAACAAAAATGTCATGCATTCTGGATTCATTACAAATCAACTGAAATATTGCAAGCCTTTCTTTTAATATTGCTGATTATGGCTTAAAGCTTAAGAAAACTCAAATATCCTATCTCTAAATATTAGAATATCATGAAAAAGTATACTAGTAGGGTATTAAACAAATCACTTGAATTGTCTAATTAACTCGAAACACCTGCAAGGGTTTCCTGAGCCTTGACAAACACTCAGCTGTTATAAATCTTTTTTTTTACTTGGTCTGAGGAAATATTAAAATTTCATGAGATAGGATTTTAGAGTTTTCTTAAGCTGTAAGCCATAATCAGCCATATTAAAAGAATAAAAGGCTTGCAATATTTCAGTTGATTTGTAATGAATCCAGAATGCATGACGTTTTTTTAATTGCATTACAGAAAATAAAGAACTTTATCACAATATTCTAATTTTCTGAGACAGTCCTGTACATACAGTTGGCTTGGCATCGTCGGCTCTGACTAAGATTCTTGAGCAATCGAGTGGCTTTTTAAGCACTTATGCCCAATGGTACGAGGAGAGAAATGCTAACACATATAATCATCTTACACTAAACACAAAGTGCTGCTGGAGCAAATTTCTTTAAATGTTTGAACAATTTTTTTATTTTGGCCCAAATGATGGAGCTGGATGAAAAGCTAAAAAAAAAATTACAAAAGGTATTGCAATTAATGCAACATTTGACAGTGATCCATTCAAATGACTTGATCTGCGGTGAGTCACACGGTGCACAGATTCTGTTACACAGGACTCTCGATGTGCTTCTAACTGGTATGTTTGTCTGTGTTTGTCAATCTCCCTAAAGATGAGGACCAGGAGACATCGGGGGATTTTGGCAGCGGCGGTGCCGTCATTCTCCTGGGCGACCAGGAGGAGGAGCCATCACAGAGCGGGCAGAAGAAAAGACGGGGACGGATTCACCCCCGAGGAGCCATCGAGGACGATGAGGACGGGGAAGACGATAAGGATGACGAGATTGGCTACGTTTGGTAGTTTCGCTCCATTTTATTCTGCCATCAGCCGACCAGGAAACTCAGCACAGATCTGAAGCCATTCCAATGTCTCCTCCTCCAGTTACTTTAGCAGCAGTCCATTGTTTGGCTCCTGAACTTACTCTTGTGATCTCTTTCCCTTTTCCATGTCTCTCTCTTCAGTGAACCTCATCCAACCTCTTCATTTTCAAGTGTTTCCCTTTCAGATGGAAAACAGAGGACATGTTATGTTTCAACAACTGTCAAGACCTTGTCAGATTTCTGCTCAAGCTGTCCACTTTCTGCCACTGCCTTCCCCCAAACCTGCCATCTTCAACCTCTACTAACATGGACTCGCTTCTCTATTTTCCCTTTTACTCCCCCTCTGCCTCTTTCTTTCTCCTATTCTGTCCCTCTCTCCTATGCCGGTATGTCTATTTCAGAGCCTCTGGTCAGTCTGTGAGTCCAAATACATCAGCTGATGTACTGGATGTAAATATGTTTCCTCCAGGAAGGCCAGATTGTGGATTAAACCTTCCCATCAGTGGTTTTATTCTCATGCTCTGTGTTGCTTCAATGTTCAAAGATGTTCCCATAACATGCTCCAAGCTCTGATATGCTCACTCTGTTATTTCATGGAGGATTGTAAATTATTTAATTGTTGATCTTGAATGTCCCAGCAAGCCCAGAAAGCAATGAGATAAATGATGTATTGTCGTTGTTGTTGCATGTTTCTCATCGTGTTTCTGTAAAAAAGAGATTTACCTGGCCAGGTCTAGCTCGATGCATCTCAAACAGAAAGTGATGCCGTTTGGCTGATACAATACTTTGTTGCTATGTTGATGCTGTCTAGTGTCTTTTTGGTTCTTCTCCCAATCTCAGGAGGTAGGAAGTGGCATTGCAGAGCGGTAGCATTGTAGAAAAATCGAACCACAAGGCCTACAGTCCAAACTTATGGCGTTTCGGCCAGCTGTTCTTCTACTAATTGGTCGGTTGGGCTTCTGAGGCTGTTTGGCTGTGAATAGACATTAGAGGAAGAAGCTGCTCCTGAGCTGGGAGGACACATGAAGTCGGGCGAGCAGATATGTTCGTGATTTAAAATTGAAATCCTCACCATGTCAACTACGTGAACTTTTATTTGTAACTTTGAACATTTCAGTAAAGTGGCACTTTGGGTGTCTTTTGAACCTTACAGTGCTGTGTCCATGTGTCTCTTGTTCTCCTAATGTTTCATTTCCAGCACAAGCCTCACATTTCATCTTCATAAAAACACAACTCTTTCCTCACTGTGAAACCACAAACACTTGATAGGAGTTGCTCATGCTTTCGGGTTTTATTAAAGCTCGGGTTTCTCTGCTGTAGAACAATCACAGCCCTCCATCATTTCTGACCTTTTCCAACTTGAGAATGAAGGTTAGAAGCAGACATAAATGGTTGCAGCAAAACAATACTTGAATCACTTGACTTTGAGAGGGGAATCACAAAGCCAGCAGTACCCAAAAGAACATAAAAGCCTAATGAGTGTTTTTGTAATATCACTGGCTAATGGAACAGATGACCCCACTGCCTTGAAACAGCCTCCTCAGCACTTTGAAAACACATTGTAACAACAGTCAGAGGCTAAGAATATTCTTGCTTCAAACAGCGTATTCAGCAGTTCACAACACACTCTGTCAGATACAATAGACAATGGGCTTAACTATGTGCATCAAATTACGCCAGAAGCTGTGGAGGGTGTATAATCATCCACATCTGGGACCTTGGCTGTGCAACGTCCTCTTCCGTCATCAAACTACACGACAAAAGCTATAAAGAAAAGGTCTCATTCGTCCATCTTTCTTCACATGCAGTGTCTGCTGCTTTTTTCCTTGCTTTGTATGCACCTTACTCCTCAACTTGCATGTATTGTGGCCCTGGTTACTCCTTCCACTGAAGCTGCGTCTGTGAGAGTTTGCAGAATATTGCAGGTGTCTTCCATTTTTCTTTTCTTTTTAAAAAAAATTAATTATGTGGGAACACGGCCTATTACACCTTGAAGGAAAGGTTGGCCAGGTTTTCGATCTACGTTTATCTTTCCTATTAAGTTAAATGTGAAGATCGATAGCATTCTCACGTTTGTCCATTAACTATAAAGCCACCACCAGCAAGCGGCTAACTTAGCTTAGCATAAAGATCAGCTCGTCAAAAGTAACTAAATCAATCTATCAGAACTGCAGAAGCCCACTACTTATCATGTTCTAACTCTTTCCTAGCTCTCTCCCCCTTTTTCTAGCGAAGTTGGCATGTAGCCCTCTACAATGGCCAACTCTGTGAGTCACCAGTCGGCTACAGTGAAAGGAAGCATCGGAGGTTGCATCCATAATTCTCAAAAGGGGGCCAGGAACGAGGTGGATGTATTGAAATAATCGAAATTCCAAAGTATTCACATTGAGATGAAAGTTTATTTTTCCTTGTATCTTCAGCCACCACGAGACACGTCTACACACCAGCGCCACTTACAACACTTTTCCTCATGCTCTCTTTCTTTCTCTCTCTCTAATTATTGTTTCTATTTCCCTCCTCCCTCCCACTACCTCTCCTAGATTGAGTTCCAATTCTATCTCAGTAAGCGAGCTGCGTTGTTGTGTTTTATCCTCAGGGCACTTTGTTCCTCTATTTCATTTCTCTATTGCAGTTTTTCTATTATCCACAGATGGCTTGGGGGATCCTCCCATTGGCTCGAGGTCTCCATGGAGACTGGTGATTGGTTACAACAAGGGGGGAGTTTCCATCAATTGGTGCCACAAAAGAGCAGCTTGATGAGTTTGCAATTTAATATGAAATATTGTTGTTTGGTCCTCGCTCCACTTTGCTAGATGCTGTGTGTCTGTCGCTTTGTAGTTTTCAGGTATATTGTGTTAAACACAGCTGCGTGCTGTTGCTGAAAACTACAACAATAAACCAAATAAACCAATAAACCGAAACAACAAACTAAAAGAAAATACCATATGATGTGGGAAACTGCAGTGAGGAGATAATACACTGTGGGTTTGTAATAGGAGCCATTAAGAATATAACAATATTGATTATAGTGGCTTTAAAAGTGTTATCTTCCTTCACTCAAAGCCATCTCTGATTATATAAAGCTTTAACATATCCTGCATCATCTTACGTAATATGTTGTTTAGACCACTTAAATATAAAAACACCAGGCAGCAACGGAAGTCTGTTCACAGTTTCATCTCAATAAAACTCTGCCACCTGCCTGGATTGCCATTTTAGCAACTGAAAAGTACAAGTGGCTCTCTTCAGGATCCAGAGTGCTGCTGGTCATTCCAGGTAGTTTTCATTCTGGCTGTTTGGTCAAGGACCTATTTAGACCCGCAGCCACAAAGGAGGCCAATTAACTACCTAAAGGAAAGGAAATCCAGCAGCTTCAGGGCCCGAGAACCAGATTTTAGGATCACTTGTCTAAAGCCTGCCTATGTAATTGGCAGAGACATTGTCATAAGTAGGGATCATCTCTCCCTAATCTGTCACAGCCCACCACTTCTTTCCACTCTCTTTCATGCTCGGCTGCTGCTGCACCAGCCGCAGCTCGCTGAGCGCTCGAACAGATCAGACCCCCTCCTGACCCCCTTGCGGAGGTTTCTTGGAGCATTCGCTTCGATGTGGTTGCCAATGCTATTCTAAAATTGCACATTTAAAGAGAGATCATACCGGTGCCGTTGACACTCTGCCAGTGTGGTTCCTCTTACAGCACTAAATTGCTGGCTGTAGCCCTCTGCTAAATAAATTTAACAGGAAACAACTCATAAGCGGTTCCAGTGGCTTCACTCCTGTCAACAATGATAAATTAAATTGGGACTTCTAGGTGAACAGTCAGGCGAGACCAAACCACATTAAAATGTGTCACATTACCTCACACAACTTAATGCATTTACCTATTAGGGTTTCTAATTCATTTTTCCCCTATCTGATTGTTGCTGCTCCACCTTGTCCACCTGGAGCTCTAATGCTGTTACATCTGTGTTTTCCCGTCAAACAATTCCATTATTTTCATGCAACTCAAATGTGCCTTGAATTTATAAGCGCAGTGTGTGACACCAGTGCCCTCTGTTGGTCTGATCCGGGCTTTGAGTAGAGAACAGTTCACACTACAGGTGGTCCCATGTGAATTAATAACACTGCTCTGAGGGGACCCTGGTGGCTGAGGGGTTCAAGGAACCGACTGGCCCCTGTTTGAGTCTGGCTATGGACCTTCATCTTCATACACTATTTATCTTACTCTCTCTTTTTATTTCCTGTCAACTCTCCAATAAAAGAATAAAAGGCCCCCAAAAATATAGTCTAGATGGACAACGGCAACGTTTTATTTATTGTCATTATCATAGTACAATGTAATTCATTTTTGTAAATATATATTTACAAGGACACATAAATGTAGTGGTTATCATGGAATTAAACACATGGCCAGGGTTATTGTTTCTATAATGATGAAACACACTACCGAGGATCAACACGTTTCATACAGTTTGTTCTTGTCTGGAGGGGAAGACCTCCCTGTCTTGGTGTTGTATAAAAAGCTTTGGGGTTTGGCTGTAGATTAAGGGCACTGGACTCAAATGATTACATAATGTTTGCTGCCCTTCAGGAACTTCCATGCTTATCCATTTATAATAAAAAAGTGACTAAGAAGCAGATGTAAACTCTGCACCGCCAACAGCATCACTGCAGACTGTTTTAGAGGCTGAATAGCTCCACGTCAGTCGGGTGGAGCTCGGAGCTGCTGGGATTCTCCTCTCACCAGCGATTACTCTGAGCCGCAACTTCTAGATCCATGATCCGCGGTAGTCGGCCACTAGCACCACCCTCCAAGTACCCAGGCTTCACTGCAGGTGTATCTGACAGCCTCCTCTTGCTCTTGTTTAGGTCTGCATCGGAAGATAAACAATTCAATCATTTTCAGGACATGGTGGGAGAAATCTTTTTCATTCAAATGAAAAGGTTAACTTAAAAAATAACACGCAGACATTTGAGGAACTAAATAGAATACTGTCTCAGGATTATATCTCCCGGCTCGCCCAGAGACGCCTCAGAATCCCCCATAATGAGCTGGGAAATGTTGCGGGTGAGAGGGAAGTCTGGGTCAGCCTGCTGGGTCTGCTGCCCCCGCGACCCGACCCCGGACTAAGCAGGTGAGAATGGATGGATGGATGGTGTGAAAAATAAAAAGTGGAGACCATCATATTCTCACCTGAGATTGCCAATAACATCTTGCGTCTGGCTCCAAAGGTGGAGATGCCCACTTCCTTCAGATCCTCTTCAGAAAGAGTGAGGAATGTCTGGTAGTCAATCTGGAGGAGTACACATAGCAGTTGCTTCATAATGCTCATTCATTCATTTATTAAAGCGTCTCTGTTTGTGTCTGTCCACTTGCAGAAAGTTCTCCCACACGACGTGTGTAAGTGAAAAGTTGAGACGGATTCATTGAAAGCCTCTACGTAAGTTCACCTCTTGTTGTTCAAACACGTCAATGTATTTAATTAGGCCCAGTTGGCTGAGCAGCTCAGGTACATCGTCTATCATGTGGGGGGAGGGGCTCCGCTGACTGCAGGTTGACGCCCTCCTTGATGAGCACACACCTTCGAAGTAGCCGCCGCTGCCTGGGAAGCTCTCCGCTAGACATCAAAGGTCAAAGTTCAGAGGAAAATGTTATCGGTGGAAGTGAGAAAGTGAAACGCACTTCAGCAAGTACTTACAGGGTTTGTCATTCCTGCATCGATTCATTGAGGACGCAAATGAAGCGAAGGAGGAGGTAGAGGAGGTGAAAGCGGTCGGGGTGGAGGAGGGGGAGGAGGAAGAGGAGGAGGACGAGGATGGGACAGGAAGGGATGCAGATGCGGCTCCACATCTGTCCCTCCAGTTGTCACAGTTGCTCCCATTAAACATATTTCCCATCTGAGCAGCCCATGACTGGAAGGAGACAGAAATTGTACATTAAATATGAACTACTTTTTCTTTCATCTGCAAACATTCAACCGCAGCACCGTGTACTTATGTCACTCGCCCTTTCTTCCATCTCTCCTCTCTTTGTTAGGACTAGAGGTCAAACGGTTTCAAGTGATAACATGTTCTCAAGTAGAAGGGTGTTTTTAGTATAGTAGATAAGACATCAATAGAAGAAAGTTCATTGGCGCCTGTGGGCTGATCTGTAGCACTCTCACACGAGATATTATCAATGCAATGGGCATAGTGAATGCTTCCTTTCATCTGCCTGGGTCTGAGAAGAAGATTATTGGAGGAAGGCTCTTGCTCTTATTAACCTAAGTGAGTCTGCTTCTCTCTCACAGAGTGGGCACAGAGCGGTCGTTCAGGAGGCTTATAAACAGCCAGAGAGAAGAGCTGAAACAGCTCAAGTCAACAGGCTGCTGAGGAGTGTCTGTGTTGACTGAGCCGATGATCTCAAGCACCAGGTAAGTGAGCGTTCAAATCAGCAGTGCATTACCATCAAATGGGAACGTGTTAGGGGGTGCTTATTTTGACACACTGCAATTAAAAAGGGATTTTGCAACTCAAAAGTTCAGCACAAGTCAGATGTCCAGTTTTTTAAACGAGGCATTAAGTTAGTGTGATGCTCATTTGGACCTGTTGCTGGCTATTGCTGATGCTCAGGTAGGGTTTGTAGCTGCGTCGGCTGATGTTGCGGAGCTCCTTGATGGCCTCGGCCGGCATGGACTTGGAGAAGCCGAGGCCGCTCCAGGTGTCAGTGGGCGTTTGGACCTCTGTGAGCACAGGCTTCCTCTGCATGGCTGACATAACATACAAACACACACGGAAGGAAAAGTCTGACTTAAAACATACATTTACTGAATTTGTCATTTTCTTTCCAACTTAGGGGCCGCTGACTTCTCTCTGATATCCTCGCCTGTTAGCGACCAGCAGCAAACACTGAGCGATATCAGCATTTGTCTCTTCTGACGGTGGACAGAAGACGTGTGAATGTGTGATGTGACAAACAACTCCAACAGCACTCCAAATAGTGCGATATCAATAGGATTATAACTAGTAGTGTAACTGCTTTTCACTCGTGTGTTATGTGTGTGTTTATGTGAGTAAATGTCCCATTCATATCCTGGCATATGGGTGTCCTAATGACTGTGAGGCAGATGGCACATTCAAACTGCTAATTCATAATCCCATAAAGCAACACTGAGGGAATTTAGTAGCATTTGGCTACAGATCTCCCCAGTATCTCTCATTCTGCATGATAGATGGAGTGTGATACTGTGTGTGTTTGTGTGTGTGTGTTTACATGCATTTGCTTGTAAGGGCACACACACAACTGTGTCTGCATGCATGTGTGGGTTGTCTGCATTGTGTATATGCCCCGTGTGAATAAAGTGGGAGTGCCAGTGCTATTCTATTATATCTTTGGCACAGTGTAGCCCATAAACAGGCCCCTTCATCAGTTGTCTTGGCAGTGAACAGCACTGAAACGGCCCCTAAAACACAAGCCCGCCTCTGCTCGGGATATGAATGTGTTGCCTCCATAACATACTTGAATGAACTAAATAAGCCACTTCATCTTGGGTAATCATATGATATTAAATCATGTTTTCTCCACAATATGTACAAAACGTGTGCACTTAATAATTCATTTGATTTCGTGTTGTTTGAGGAGCTAAGTTAAAGTCCAATCTGGGCTCTGCTCAGTTCCAAAAACAACAGCTTGGCTGGATATAGGTGGCTGTTTCACAAGGAATATAACATTACACAGTAGAAATGTTGGGCAAAATTCCCCTGAAAAATGTGTTTTAATACATCTATCTGCATAATACAGCAACTAGATAAATAAGGAAAAGAAATGCTTGCTTAGCAGTGCCCTGATTGCTGCTGCAGAAGCCTTTGCAGAGCTCATGAAACCACAGGACAGGAGGAAATATTAAACATTTAGCAGCACTAACCTCTGGTTGCCAGCAGTTTCTTCCTCTCATAGTCATAATCCTACAAAGCACAAACACAAAAAGAGAGAGGGTAAATAATGCATGAAATTGAATTCTTTTTTTCTCTCTGGTTGCTGAGCCCAGGCCGGGGGAAGCCAAAACGTCCTGCTGTTGTCGCATTAAGCTTGTTAATCCTCCACTCGGTAACCTTTGAGGGTGAGCGATGACAAATACAAAAGGAAGCAAATACATTCTCAAAATCAAATCAATAGGTCACATCACCTGCTGTTTTAATCTATCTTGTCTTCTACGGTTTGATGCAACGAGGTTTGAGATGTTAAATCTTGTGTCTCTCTCGCTCTCTTATACACCTCCTCATATACAGGTCTCTGCACCTCCAGTGTCATCAGTCTTTTCAAGGGTTCATGAAAGACTTGATTGTCTTTCGAATGACACAAATAAGGCTGTCCGTAGATGCAGTGCATCATTTTATGAGGAAACAGATTCCTGTTCTTCCTCACCTCAGCCTTGGATGAGTCAGCGCGAACATCCTGAGCCATCGTCACATCTCTCCTCAGGCTGTTCCTTCGCTCACTCCTCCCTCCCTCGATCTCTGAGTTCAGCAATCTGGCACATTCAGACAGAAGCAAACAAATATCACACAAACTCACACACAATTGGAAAGACATAGTCAGGTTATACTCTGATGGCTACTTCCAAAATCCGAGAGATTACAAACGTTTTCTTTCCTGAGCAGCAAAACTACAGAAGGGTTTGAAAGACAGAGATATGATGCTTTGTAATTATGGATTATATTAAAGAAGAGCTGCAGATAACAAAGAAAATCTAGATTTGTCAGGTGTGTGTGTGTGTGTCTCTGTGTGTTTGTGTGTGTGTCTGTGTGTGTGTGTGTCTTTATGTGTGTGTGTGTGTGTGTCTGTTTGTCTGTTTGTGTGTCTGTGTGTGTGTCTCTGTGTGTGTGTGTGGGTATCTGTCTGTCTGTGTGTATGTTTGTCTGTCAATGTGTGTGTGTGTGTGCTTTGTGTGTGTGTGTGTGTCTGTGTGTGTGTGTGGGAGGAGGGTATCTGTTTGTCTGTTTGTCTGTCTCTCTGTCTCTCTGTGGCTGTGTCTACTACCGCGCACTTAACGAAGTGCACTGCAATTCAGTGCACTGCAATTCAGTGCACTGTTCAATGTGCCAGTGCGCAGTGCACAATTCGACCACTGCACTGCGGTCAGTGCACTGCAATTCAGTGCACTGCAATTCAGTGCACTGCATCGTCGCTGATAAGTGCTGTCTCAAATGGAACACTTAACCGTTAACCACTTGGCGGAAGTGACGGACGCAAATCTGTTCACGGCACCCGCGAAATAAAGCCGGGAGTGACGTATGCAAATCTGCTTGCGATACCCTAACCCTTAAACTGACAAAATGAATGCACTTCATGCCCTCTTGTTGTCCCTTGTTTACCCCTTTCTCCACCCCATGTGGAAACTGCGATACCTCCACAATCGCGGCAGGAGCCTCCGCCTTCTGGCTGAAGTCGAGATGGTATATGTAAATTTAATTGTGATTTTGCCTTACCTTCACAGCATAGCTTCACGTAGTTGTTGCAATTAAATTCTCCTCGCTAGGTATGCTAAATTCTCAATTATCTTTGTCAGAAGTAGCCTTCTTCTTTGCAATCCACATACACGCCATATGGAAATAAAACATGACAACTCTGTACATGTTTGTCCCTAGATTCCAATTAGTTTTAAGAATTATCCACTGAAATGATAGGCATCATCTGCTTGAAGTCACACAGTAATAGGCCTACTTTGACTGACTGTACTTTTATACACATCTCTGTTGTAGTGAAGTTCACCCTGATACAGGAATCAATTAGCAATTTAACACAGGCATATTAATTATTGTTACAAACATGCATCAATTCTAATATAAATCAGAAAACGCAATAAAAGACTACAAAACCTCAATGACATTTTATTGATAAAATGACTTGCATATTAATATAATCTTCCCTTCCCCTCCCCTCCCCACACTCTACAGCATCCACCCAGTCCCAGGCGGCGCTGCCGTATCAATGTTGCAATGCCACTGCTGGCGTTGTATTGTGATGGCCACAGTGACATGAGGGTGGACTTCAGGCTCACCGAGTCATTCAACGCCCTCATGGCTGTGCTGGGCACTGACTGACCACGGTTGGGGCCCTGAGATCTCCTGTCTAGTTTTTATTTTTTGGCTTGCCAGCGCCACCTCCTATCGGGTGGTGGCCAGGGCCTTCGACAGGCCCCGGGGCTCAGTGCATGATGCCAGGGTCCTGAATAACAGCCCCATCTTCTATGAGCAGTCATCCCCTCCTCCAGGATACTGTATCCTTGGGGATGGTGGCTCCCCCTGCCTGTCCCAACCCATCTGCCTCATGACCCCCTTCAGGCAGCCTGTCCGCAACCACCTCCAAGCTACAACTGCTGCCTGTCAAAGGCGAGGTGTGTTGTGGAGAGGTCCTTCGGGATACTGAAGACGCGATGGCGGTCCATCTTCTTAAAGGCCCTGGAGGTGGATGTGAGGTGCCAGAGGTCATTGGAGCCAGATGCAGATGTCGGGAGGGCAGCAGAGGACCAGCACCAGCACCTCCAGGAAACGTCTCTGGGGCAGGAAACAGAAATAGGATAGCCATTCAGTGCTATGTCCCAGACCACCATTACATTTAAATTAATACATACACGACATTAAAAAAACAACACACAACGATGATTGAAAGCTACAATTATTTCTAGAAGGACAAGCTTAGATAGCTATCGTAACGGTATTAATTATCGGGCGGCGTGTGGGCAAACGTTCGCGGTGTCATGTTAACCCGTTATTAAACTGAGCATATCCATTGTCAATCCATTATTAAAATTGCTATTTCGATTGTTGAACAGAACAGCCGTTGTTTAACACTGTCCGATGACTGACATAGCTATCTGTCGTCGGACTTGCCGCTGGAGCAAGCGCCTGGAGCCGACCTGCCCCCGCTCGTCAAGCGAAAAGTGTCCGATAAAAGTGCACCTTGGTCGGACTGGCAAGAGGACCGGGAGGACCCAGCTAGCTTATCATAACTTCACTTTGTTTCAGTGACAGGATTAACCCTATAACGTCTGCACTAACAGTCTGATATCCGTTGGAAAAACCCAAACGATACCCATCCCTAATCATAACTGCCATGCAGATCCAATGGCATCTAATGCTACCTAGGTATGCTAACTGTCGGTATATATCATATACATCGTTAACTCCACCAAATACTCATGTCTTTAATACCAGTACAATGTGTAATTACCGCTGATACTTACATTTACGGTCTGTAGCTTCGTGGTCTACCGCTTGTGCTGTCCGCCATTGTTTTAGAAATAAAATGAAAAGCTGGCGAAAGGGCTCCTCCTCTTCCGCTACGTCGCCAAGATGGCGGCCGCTTAGGGCGAGTAGTGTCCATCGTTTTACACTACATTTTTTGCCCGTTTGCAGTGCACCATCCGGGTACTTTCAGTGCACTGAATTCTGCTGTTTTTTTCAGTGGCGCACTTCGAACACTGAAAGTCAGTGCTCGAAGTGCTCAAGTGCGCGGTAGTAGACACAGTGTCTCTGTGTGTCTGTCTGTTTGTCTGTCTTTGTGTGTGTGTCTGTCTGTCTGTCTCTCTGTGTGTGTCTGTGTGTTTGTCTGTCTGTGTGTGTGTGTCTGTCTGTCTGTGTGTGTGTGTGTGTGTATTTGTGTGTGGGGAGGGGGGGTGTCTGTGTGTGTGTGTGTGTGTGTGTGTGTGTCTGTCTGTCTGTGTGTGTGTGGGAGGAGGGTGTCTGTTTGTCTGTTTGTCTGTCTCTCTGTGTGTCTCTGTGTGTCTGTCTTTGTGTGTGTGTGTGTGTGTCTGTCTGTCTGTCTCTCTGTGTGTGTTTGTCTGTCTGTGTGTGTGTGTCTGTCTGTCTGTCTGTGTGTGTGTGTGTGTGTGTGTGTGTTTGTGTGTGGGGAGGGGGGGTGTCTGTGTGTGTGTGTGTGTGTGTGTGTGTGTGTGTGTGTGTGTGTGTGTGTGTGTGTGTGTGTCTGTATGTCTGTATGTCTGTCTGTGTGTCTGTGTGTCTGTGTAAAGGATTCATTGGGCCATTAATGTGAGCCAACACGATGACCTCACAAGTGATGCAAACAGGTGCTGTCTCCAGTGAAGGCTCACCTGTATGTGAGCGCCTGCCCTGTTGAATGGCGTCTGCCGTGGTTGAAAAGCTTGGCCATTTCAGGACCCTGCAGACTCCCCCTCCGTCCCATCAACCCCACCCGGCTCAGGCTGCTGACTGCATCACACATCTCAAATGATGACATCACCCCAACCCTCATACTCTCATCCTCCGATTGGCCAGACTGGTCCTCGTTTTCTAAGATCTGAAGGAGAATTTGGTGCTTAGCGTTGATTTCTCTGAAAGGTTTATTCATCAGAAAGGATTTGTTTTGTATTGATAGAAAACTGTATTAAAAACCTTCTCCAGCGGCCGGCTGTCTGTTCCCTTCAGTCCTGTCCTCCCCTCATCAGCAGCGTGAGGGGTGAGACCTGGTGGAGGTGATGGGCGGAGCTTAGTACCAGTCAGCAGCTCTGGAGAGCGAGCTGTCCCAGAGCCTGAGCAAAAAGAGGAAACATGATAGTGTATGAAAATCATATTCCTTTGTACGCCTGAATTAAAAAGGGAAACATAAAAACAGACACATATTTTCATCCATTCATCATATTTTAAATGTGTGCTTCAAACACAACCTTAATTAGAACCAACAGAAATGTGGGGTAAACGCTTCAGAGGTTAAAAAGTAGCTGATATAGAAAAGTTTCTGTATTGATAAAGAGAGAAAAAAACTATTATGAATACAGAATTTGCCAGATATGATTGTGTGGCTTTTTACATTTTCCATAGCATGCGGGTACAAAGATATGTGCTCACCCTGCTCGGAGAGACGAAGCTGCTGCAGCAACATGTTGAGCCAATAGTTGGCCAGCCCGCTGCCGGCCAGCGTGGGTTCAGGGGTCATCTCGGGTACCTTGGCAGTCTCACAGGAATCCAACCCGAGGAGCAAACGGCGGGCCTCATAAAGACTGGAGATGTTCCTTTCCAGACCTTTCACCACCGCTGACTGATAAATATATACAGTGGAACATTAGTATTCAACACACCACAGTATACAAGACTCCAGGGGACAGTTTTGTATTCAAAACCGAAGTGACCATTCTAGAAATAGAAATATAATGTGTCATATTTGAAAGTGAATTAAAAAAGATGAGACTGGTAGGCATCAAAAACAAAATGACACTTTAATTCCAGACAGGAGCGAGCTGATTCTAACAAGGACGAAGCCGCAAAGCAGCAACGCTCCGGTGATGAAGTTGTACCTTGCTGGTCTGTTTTACTTTGGGCTTCACACTAATGAAGACGCCCAGGTTTTGCATCATCTGAGCCAGCTTACAAGGATCTGCCTCCCCATCTTCGCGTATGTCAAACATCAGACACACGGGCAGACAGTCCTGGATGTGCATACAAAGACAAATATTTTTTGACACATACGCACTTGCTACCTCACGTGATTTTTCCTCATTCAATTCTGTGCCAACAAAACACCGCGACTGTACCATGAGCTGCTGCCGGGCCAGGCACACTCCGTCAGGGCTGCCCTGGATGAGCAGTGACGGGGGGCTCTGAGGAGCACTGAGGTCTGGTAGGATGATCTGGGTCTGGGTCTGGTGCATGACGCTCAGGAAGTGAGCTCCGTTCTGCCCCAACAGGAAGAGATGCTGCTGGGATGTGACATCCATCTGGCTGCTCACTGTGCCGCCTGTGACCTCTGACCCCAGCAACAAATCCATCAGGATGCAGGTCGCCTTCTGCCAGGTAATGATATATACATACAGTACATGACATGATAGTATACATCATTTAGACTTTATTCGGATGTGCCTAAACTGTGAAGTGGCTTCAAGTTGACTCTTAAATGTTTGACACGAACCTTGACAGCAGCTGCGTTGCCCTGCAGGCCCCAGACGGTGCAGCAGCTTTCATAGAAGTTGGGTTGTGCCTGAGGATGAGATGGCACGGCCCTGAAGCTCACACTGACCCCCAAAGTCTGCGCTACTTGCTGGATGAGCGAGGAGCCTGCATCCGGCAGAGCCTGGGGCACCAGGCTGACTGGGAGGTCAAAGGTCAAGGACAATGGCTGCAGATCCTAGGACAAGAACGATTGGATGGAACACAAGGGTAAGAGTGTGATGGAGACAAGACAGCGAGCTGAGGGGTAAATAAAGAGATGTGAGACAGACGGTGGCTTTTTGACAAATATGCCCGTCTTCATTGTGCCAGACATTGTATTAATCATTCAATTGATTGCTGTGTTGTGACCGGGGTGAAGAAATTGCGTTTTGAGACTAATAAATATTGATCCTCTCTGCTCAGACTGTACGTGAACCACTCACTCTTATCCTCCTCCGGGCTTCCTCCACTCCTCCTATGGGTCCAGCGATGGAGACCTAGTAGAAGTTGATAAACAAATACATATTTAAATTAATTTGTCTTATATGTCGAGCAGTGAATGGCTCATTAAAATGCTGCTTTAGTGCATCATGCATTAGAGGTTGCTACCTGGTTGCTTTTCTCTCCCGTACCGTTGTGGCGGTTGGAGTCGGGGAAATGGATGTGACACGATGTGACCTCCATCACCTTTTTGATGTTTCCACCACCTTTACCAATCACGTGGGAGTGCTCTGTGTAGGCCACGTCCATCTTTAAAGTCACCTTGTTGACCTGGATTTGACATTAAACGCCATGTTATTAGTGCAGATTACTTTTCACGACTTAGTTTAGCCTAACGATGTCATAGTTCAACAGGGAAAGGATCCTGCCCTCATGCACACAGGAGCTGCAAAGTCTCTCCCTCCTTCAACTTCAACTTTACAACAAACACATTTTCCAAATAACTTCTTATAGCAAAGAAGAAAACACGTAAAAGCACGTCATGATCGATCGATTATTGACTTAACTGTTTAGACAAATTGTGATAATCAAGCACCACAGTCTCTCACCCTGGTTTCCAGCACTTCTAGTATCTTCTTTTTGGCTTCCAAAACATTGTCTCTCTTCCCTTCCACCTTCACATGTGGATCTGAATCAAAGTAGGAGTTCATTTTAGGTTATTTACATTAAATCACTGACAGTAAATTGGCAATGGTAAATCAATCCATTGAACATCTGCCACAGGAAGGAAACGAAACACAGAGCACTGTGGTGTCACCTTTCTTTGACTTGGCTCCAATCTTCAGCTTGGACGGCCATCTCACCTGAGTGTCAGTTTCTCTCATCACCTGTGGAAGCACACACAGTGGGAGAGAGGGTGAGGAAATAAAGCTCTCATTGTATGCTACACATATCGAAACACACACACACACACACACACATCCCGAAACACAGCAGATCTCTTCGACCTCAGAAGACAAAGCCTCATTTGCATTTCAAAGACGGCAATCATCACCTCCATAAACCCAGTAATCACTGGATGAATGGAACAAATGTTAACATGATGATGTTCCAACTGATTTCTCAGTTACATTCAACCAGAAGTGTTGATGCACTGATGATCAGCTGTGGGCTTCACTGAGGAGAGCTGCTGGATTCTCTTTTAGTTATATATAAAATGCTTCCCTGTGTGGATTTCTACTTACTCTCTGAAAAAACTCCTCTCCTGTCTCACCGTCTCCATGCTTTGGAGCTGAAAGACACATAGCAAGCAAACAATAAAAGAACGAACAGACAATTAAAGAGAGACAAACATTTCAAAATTCCTGCAGTGCGGTTTATCACGTTGTGTTGGTCAGCAGCACAAAGTGCCTCTGTTTGCTGCACAAGTGTTCAACATCAAGCATGTGTGCAAAGTCAACACCGAAGTGTTGACTTGTCTGAGATTTGCCAAGCGACTGGAACAAGAGGTTACCGGGAACATAAACAATTTTAAAAGGCCATCGCTCCACAGTGACATTTACAGGGTTGGGGGTGGGGGTGCAGGAACGCCCCCCCCCCCCCACTACACATCACTAGGGGTTACACTGGCCGGAGCTGAGGAATGGGAAGAGAACAGTGTGGGTGGAGAGGAAAACCACAAATTAGCCAAGAGACAGCTAACCACGTCAATGACATTTGCTGATGCAAAGACCTCCCACTCTACAAAAAAACAACTGCAAGAACAAGAAGAAATGTGTAAAAAATAAAAATAGAGCACTCCTCAGCCTCTTGTCGTGAGGTCTCAAGTGTTGTTTGGCAGGTGATCACCTGGGAGGATGAGATACAACATGTACGGCCTGACTGACGCACAGATATCCGAGCTGAATTCGCTCCAGTTTTCCCATCGACAGTCTGCGTGAGGACAATCAGACACACGTCAGCCTCTCTCTGCAGCCGTGGCACACACAGAAAGAGTTTCCCCGGTAACACAGAGGAGGCATTTGTCATAAACCTGCCGAGCAGCGATTACTAACGGAGGCCGTTACCTCTGCTTCCCAGACGGGAATGATAATAGCAAAAGTGACTTCTGAATGCATAAGCCATTGCAGGTCGTACATCATAGTGATACAGCAACAGGGGTTGAAAGGATGGCAGTTACACCGATGGTGACAACAAGAACGGCCCTGACAGACACACAGGGTCAGGTAGATAACAGGGCCTGTGAGGAAGGGCACGCAGGGACACGGATCTGCCTCCCCATCTTGATGCACGTCAACCAGCAGACAGATACACGTAAACCACACAGTATGTGCGGGACATGAAATAGCTTCTTAAAACACATTTAAGTGGGAAGAGTGCACGGACGAAGGTGATAACAGTGCCAATGGAAAGCTATGGAGACAATGTTATTGACAGTGTTATGGACATCTCAGCTCACTCACCATACAACATGTTCTCCAGCTTCTTCCTGTCGATCCTGAATCTCTCCTCCACCCATTCTGGGTCCAGGCTCTGCCCTCCTGCATTCTCCTGCACTTGCACAGAGCTTCTACCAACTTCCTCTTCTTCCTCATCCTCTCTGTCACGTTGGGCCTCTCTGGGCTCAGGCATCACTGCTGAGCCAGGTTCTACGCTAGTTTCCAAGTCAGGCTGCCGGGCTGCTATGATGGCCGGGACCGGAGAGCTCTCCTCGGCGCTGCTGGTGGCCATAGCAGGACTGAGCCCCTGTCAGTGTTTGTGTGTATGTGTGAGAGGATGTGTGCATGTGTGTGACCAAGGAGACCAGCAGGGAGAGAGAGAAAAAGGGGAGAGAGGGGCAAGAAACACCCCCTGTGTCTTTTCTTTAAACTCCCCACCCCCTTCACTTAATTTAGTACACAAATCTCACTCTTTCTCTCTCACCTCACGCTGTTCAAGGCTTAAAGGGTTTGCTGCAATGGCCTTGCAGTGTGCAGATGTAGAAGGAGAGTCACGTCTTTACTTTAATAGAAACCACGTCTTCTCTATTTGAGGGGCTCTCCACAGACACACAAACTAAATCTGAGGCTCAGTCTGCTCTGCACAAATCCTGTGATCCTCAATTCAATGTCAACAGAATGTGTGGATAGATGGTCAAAGCCGATGATAAGAAAAGATACTTCACTCCCCACCTCCCTCCACACACAAACACACACACACACACACACACACACACACACACATCCTGAAAACGACCCTCACATCAGCCCACACAGCTAACAAAATAAAAGGGTCATCCAGTTGGGTTCCCCCGCACGCCTGTCTATGTCTGCCCCCCTCCCCTCCTTCTGAATGAGAAGTACGAGAGGTTGAGATTCCAGAGGTCAGGGGGAGGGGAGTGGAGGGGTGTATCGCAGCAGTGAGTGTGTTGTGTTTGTGTGAAAGCTTGCACCAATGCTTTTATCAACAATGTGTTTATATGTTGTATGTTTTTAAAACCTTAATATGAAAAGTATAACTGTCGCTTTATAAAGTAATGAAAGTACTTAAGTAGAGTAAAAGTACCTCTAAGTTGTACTTCAGAAAAGTAATTGAGTAAATGTTACAACAGCTGCCAACAACAAGCAGGGAGCCAGAACGTTGTAAACTCCAGTGTCAGGGGGGAATGGTTTAAAAGTTATCAAAATAATGCAAATCGGATTTTAAAAATTGCATCGCACTTCGTAAGACATCGCCTTGGTTTAATTTTCCAAACTCGAGAACTCAAGGAGAGATGAAAACACGGGTAAACAAAAACTGCTCAATTAGTCATGCCTGGTGGGACTCTGTCTCCAGCTCAACTCGGTGTTTTCCATATTGCCCAGACAAATTTGGCCTCTGGCGAATCAGCAAATATCATTTGGCAGGGCAGAGAGAGATCTTTGTATCCATGACAAACTACTGCAGGCTAGACTTATTTGCCTGAAGAAGATGGTAAGTGAAAACCTTGATGACTGTGTCACCATGGAAACTGGTCAAGAAGTAAATTATTCCAAGTTTAATCTGACTTTACGACTGCAGATCTGCTCCCTTCAGCCCCATCCGACTAGAAGAGTGTGTGTTTCCAGTAAGAATTGTGACAAGCGTCACTGTTTGATTTATCGGCCGAGGAAAGAAAACCGTCCTGGAGGGTGACTGATGAGCTCTGGGGGGTGGAAATGAAGGAATCCTATATTCATTTAGATAGATAGATATATGTAGATAGATAGATAGATAGATAGATAGATAGATAGATAAATAGATGGATAGATAGATAGATGGATGGATTAATTTAAAAACAGTCCCCTATCTCATATACATTTAATTATTTCAAAAAGAGCGATAAATACCTAATTACAGTTTTCTCTAACTACAGTCTGCACACCAGCAGTTCATGGACCAAACTCTAGTTTGTTTTTCATTGCTTGAACACAGTTTTCAAAACTGAGGATCTACAGCACTTTGTTCAAATGCTAACACTGTCTTTTAGACTTGTTAGTGAACACACACTGTTATTCCAGATGAAATAATCACCACCAGACCAAAGGTCTGAGATGTGATGTTGATGACAACATGTGGCCTGATGCTAGAGAGAATTGTTATGTTCTAAAAAATTAATAAATCATGTGAAAGAATGTCACTCTTTTCTTTGAAGAAAATATTACTTTGTTTGAAGTCACTGAAATTGTTCAAACTGTAAAGATGAAAAGTTAGTATTTTCTGTATTGGTGTTTGATGCTCGTGTTTTTACCTCAGTGAAGAGTTGTGTTGCTTGGAATGAGTTTTGCAGGTGATGTGAACTGTTTAGCTCAGGTGACTGTTGGTAGTGCAGACTGTAGTTAGAGTTTCTGTAAGAGCACTCTAAACATGTGTCATCAGTTGGCATCTTCTTTGTACAGAGGAAATCAAATATTTGTAATAACAAAAATAGAATGTTCTAAGCTACAGGCGGCCATGATCAAATCTTGTTTCACACTCAACTAAATGTGGTTGGCCTCGTCTAAAATACCTCCATCTATATTAGAACCACTTTGTGCTGAATGAATGAAACGAGGGGACGAACCCTCATCCCACGTCACACCGCATGGTGGCGCTGTGACGCATGAGCCACCTTTTCAGACTCTCTGGGTTGCGTCATGTGAGACAGTTCCGGGTCATTTTCCGGTGTACGGATTCGTCTCGTTTAAGCTGCTGGAGTGGACTCACTGTTTCGCGGTTCAGGGGCCAGACGACCCTCCGAGGAGAATAAACATGTCTTTTCGCTCAAGGCTGCTATAAACAAAGACGAACCATGTGGAGAGTTCAAGGTTTTGTTGGAAGAGGTGAGAGGAATTGTTTTGACATATTGTATTTTTAACGTCACATGCCAAGTTGTTTCTTCACGTACCATCGTTTCTATTACGAAATAAACAATAGTTATTGTGATGCAGTGTGACATTAGCTCTCAGTTGTTTTAAAATAACCGTGAAGTAAATTACTTTTTATTAAAAAAAATAGTTTGTTTCGTTAGTTTCTAACTTTACTGTCTAAGTGTAACTGACATCGCCCCCCGGTTTATTGTGGTCGAAGTGAGTGATGCTAGTTTAGCTCCCGTTTTAACCTCAGACCTTTTGATGAATGAATAAATGTTTATTTATTTTTCGATTTAATATTTTTATATTACAATTTTATGTTTTGTTTAGATGAATATTATATATAATGTCAATCCATGCGCCATATAGACACACACTTTAAGTATTATCTTTCTTTGTCTCTATTGTCTATTTTTTTTTTTTCAATCTTCATTTCAATACTTTTAGTTGGCATGCCATGTATTCACTTATTAGTTATTACTAAATTGCATAACTTACGTTTGGGGTTTACTGAACTGCACATATTTTGGGAAACCTTCACTGAATTAGCATGAGGTAAAAAAACATTATTCCTTCATAAGATAATATCCCAGGACTTTGATACTGTAGAAGTGCTGCTGCACGTTCTACTACCACTTTATTAATACGTTGTAAATTAACGGATTAGTATTTGTACATTTGTAGAACGTTTCCTGAAAAGGATTGTGTAATGTGGGGCTCATTATAGTCGAAGATGAGACGCTGTTCACTTCTCGCTAAATAGTTCCAGTCTTTTGTCAGTAGGTCAGCTACACATGCAACAACATGAAATGTGTCTACAGTCAAGCCAATAGAACATAGAGAG
Source organism: Pseudoliparis swirei (assembly GCF_029220125.1). Taxonomy (NCBI): domain Eukaryota; kingdom Metazoa; phylum Chordata; class Actinopteri; order Perciformes; family Liparidae; genus Pseudoliparis; species Pseudoliparis swirei. The sequence continues at coordinate 13,962,206 of NC_079406.1, read as the reverse complement.
TTAAGTTCCAATTATTAACGGATAATGATTAAAGGTTTACTTGAATAGTTATCTCTCGAAAAATTACTCTGAAAATCAAAATAATAATACGGCAATAACCGTCTCATATCCGAGTCTCTTTTTTCTCTATACTTAGTTTCATGTGCATTCTTGACAGGAAATAAATCACAGACCATGTTGTTTTTATGTCACGTCGTTTTGAGGAGGCTGAACCGTCATGAAATTTGAATGTTGAACATTAATGTCTAATTTCTGCTGTTTTTGTCTTCACCTCACTTCTCAGTTCTGCATCGATGCCATGGCAGCAACCCCCTGAGACTGCCCCAGAACCCGGGGCAGTCTCAGGGACTGGGGGAGGCTGAGGTCATTAACAGCTCAGTTGTCTTCTCCACATCTCAACACTCTTCTGATGGCAGGTACATTTCCACACCTCGACTTTTTATTTTGTTGCTGTTCAAACTTTGCTCAGGTCTGACGGGAAAGAAAACAAGCAAATTAATAAAGAAAAGCACTGAGACTCTAACTTTTATCTCATGACTGCGTTGCCCTCGGACCACCAGCCATTTTATTAGTTGATGAAAAGAAAACCTTTTAAAATGAAGGTCGGACCTCACACTACCCTCATCCCATTCCCGTCTTGTTCCTTTACCCCTCGTTTGAACCCGTTCTTGACTTTCAGCTGGTTACATCATCCAGTATCATCTCCTGTAAGCATGAAGAAGGTTCCCTGAGGGCACAGAAACAAAGCCTTGTCCCTCAAGCAGAATAGTTCTGTGATCCATGAATAAAATAACATATTTTCTGTTTGTGCTGTTTTTCTATCAGCTCTCAAAAAGAGGAGGATGGCGAGAGGAGGAAGAAACGGAGTACCTTTCATCTTGGCTTTGCTGAGTTTCCACCTTACACAGCCCTGGATGCTGTGGGATTTGTACGTCTTCTCTTGTGACATTCTCAGATTTAACACATTTCCTAATTGTGTATAAACTAAATTCTCAAGGGAATCACAGTAAGTGTTAGAAGTTCAAGTTTTTAATACAAAATAAATGCAACCGTTAAACAAATAAGAATTAATTGCATTTTGGCATATTTGGCTTTATGCTCACAGCGTCTATCTCTCTTTGCAATGAACTGATTCGTTCCTTTAGCACCACTTAGTGGTCTTCCTTGATAACTACTCCTTTATTAAGCTTACAGCATGGTGGCCAACAATGTGTCATGGACAACAGTCTGCCGGTTTTCTACCCGACCAATCTCACTGCATATAAATGAGCTTTTGGATTTCCTTCATAACCTGATTTATTTGAGTTATTTTGAGTTATTTTGTGTCCATGCAAACGCAAACCAATGTGTTCTTCCCCTCTACTGAAGGGAGGGCTTATAGTGTGTGGAGTTTTGAATTTAGTGAAAGCCGGCTGAGTGTTACCTCTTCCTGGATTACAGTATGTTAGTAGCAGGGAATGAATGAGTGAGTGTTTCTCCACAGGGTGCTGCAGCAGTTCTATTCATGCAGATCTGCAGGAGGATCCACTCCCAGTACGCCTCAAGCTCTGAGCCGAGTCCTATCCCCGGAGCCCTGACGGCACCTTCCGCCCTGCACAAGTGTGGCTACCGCATTCTGCTGGAGATCTGTGAGTCGCATTATTGTAAAGGAGCACAAAGCCAACTGGTGGTTGACCGTTTCATAGAATGTGATCAGAATCCTGACTTTGTTTTGTTGCACCTGTCTGGCTTCTCTAGTGTCGAGACGAGATGTCCTCCCCAGAGGAAGGAGTGTGTTGTGTCTGCCAGAGAGATGGACCCAAGACCGAGGTCAGGTCTGCAGCAGCAGCAGTTCGGGCGATGCCAGTCTTCACCGCAGCAGTGAGCAGGCACATCTGACCACTGACGGCTCCATCTCTGACCAACAGAGGGCACTCCTGTACCAGGACTCTCCTACACCTGGTTTGTTTTGAGTTGTCTGGTAGTCATAGTTTAAAAGATTGTTCGCAAAATAATATTTATCTCAAAATAGTGTTCATCGAGTATTTGTGTGAGCAGGATAATAAAGCATTGTTCTTGACCCGCAGAGGAATCACTTCCGTCAGCATCCTGTCCTCTGCAGAATGATGCCGACCGAGACTACATCGGGACAAAAGATGCCGATGATAAGGTGCACCTCTACCGTCAAGTTTATTTTCATAAAAGATGCATATGTTTCTTTATTTTTGTCATCTAATCTTGATTGTTTTTGTATCCTCTTTGTTTGTAGGACCTGCCGTCTGCTGAGGAGAGACTGGCAGGAGCAGCACTGAAGCTCGGGCGTGTGGGAGATACCAACATTCCCGTTATCCTCAACATCATTGGTATTGGTTTCTTGACACAGTAAAACTGAATATTTTTTACACTTTCATTCCTACTCCAATGAAGACTTTAGTCTTTAAGTTCTTTCCATATTCTACAATATTTGTTTTCCTTTGTCTGTAGCTGATCTCTTCATCCGTCTGTTTTTAGGTTTAGAAAGTACCAAGAGTGAAAACTACGAGGAGGCTTTTACATGTTTTCTCGCTGCAGCTGAGCAGGGTTACAGCAAGGCCCAGTTCAACACGGGGGTGTGCTATGAGAAGGGCAGAGGAGTCGTCAAGGACAAAGACAAGGTGACACTCAAGACGGCACACTTGAGTTTTTCTGCATTCTGAACAACATCATACTTACTTAACTCCTCTGTGAGAAACCAGTCTTGAGAGGATTCTTGTGTGTTTTCTTTTCCAGGCTCTGTTTTACTACTGGCAGGCAGCCGTGTCTGGCCACAGACAGGCGCAGTACCGCTACGCCAAGCTGCTTCTGACCAGCAGGGGGCGCCAGAGTTTAGAGGAGCTGAACACGGCCATCGGCTTCCTCAAACAGGCTGCTGCAGCTGGAATAAGCAAGGTATGACATCATCACAACATCTTATTAACTCTTCTTAATTTTTTCATATAATGTATTTGCAACTCTTGTCCACTGTAGCTACGGTTTGATGATTTTCCAGATTACACTCATACTATTATGAGATATCAAACTCTACTTCAACTCTAATAAATTAAGAATGTATTTATATATCTTCTGTGAACACATTTTGTTTAACATGCCATAGTAGAAAAAGCTCAGGTATAAATAAATAATGACGTAAATAAATATTAATGTTTGCTGAATTCCATTAAGCTGCTTCAGTTTCAGGGTCCCGCTGTGCATGTTGGCTGACGTTGTCAGAGCTCACTTTGACATTTAAAGAGAACAAAGCCAACACTCACAGTATTAATAGTGTCTGCTTGCTCACTCCGGGTTACATTTCAAGAATTAAAGGGAGTGCATTCCTCCGAGGTGAAGGAGAATAAAACTGGAGTTGGATGTCGCCTTTAACAACACATCAAAACATCTGTTTAATGATATAATAATATCGTATGAGTTGGAATCCAAGTCTTTTTTTATTTTGTATTATCTCGTCGTATGCTGAGTACTTCTAATGTGCTTGTGTTTGTGAAGAAGTGGGCAGATACGGCTGATGAACAGGGCTCTGAGTTGTGAGAGTTTGTAAATGGATGTTTTCATGTGGATTCGCTCTTGTTAACAACAGGACCCCCGAGACGCTCTGATCGAGGGTGGGTTTGTATAATGCCCTTCAGGCCATTTCTATTCATACATGTGGGTTGTTTTTATGTATTCTGAAGCCTTGAAGGTCAAATAAAACACACAATAGTTCGGAGCATTTATTCTTCTGATCACAGTTTCCGTATTAAACATTATTAACATGTACAGATTTTTAATCTCGTGTAATTGGGTTTGAGAACGGATGTGCCACACAGTTGGGTATCAGCCTCTGATTGTTCAAAGGGCATCAGGAATTGCTTGTGGACGGCTAACAAAAACAATATCGCTTTTCTACATGGAAGGATTTATAAATATTCATAGAAAACAATTACCGTTATGGATTTATTTATGTCTCCAAAAATACTCTGCAGTGCAAGGCTAGAATACAAAGCTTCTGGAAGGGATACAATCGCACCAGAGCCCTCATCTAAACGTCACATTAGCTTCTGCGTGATATTAATGATGTCATGCAACATACTTTGACCTCAAATCTACAATACAGTACAAAGTTATATATTTATTAGTGTTGTTGTATTTTTTCATTGTAAAGCACAAGTGTCCATTCAGACGAGAGACGTGTTGCATTCGTAAAATACATCAAGGAGCATTATAAAAAAACCTAATCATGGTAAAGTGTCATGGAACAGTGTGTGTGTGTGTGTGTGTGTGTGTGCGCCGGTGTGTCCTAACAGAAGTGAACCAACTCTGCTGCTCTTCCTCTTCAGGCTCAGGTCTGCCTGGCCTCGGTCTACACGCAGGAGCCAGTAAGAGACCGGAGCAGGTCGGTCAAGTACCTGAAGATGGCGGCAGAGAGTGAAGTGAGAGCCCTTCCAGATGCTTCTAGAGTTTTATCCATGGCTTTATTGCTGAGATTTCACCTCCATTCCCACTGTACATTCATTCTGTATTTGTCTCCTGCTTTTGAGTATTCCCAGCTTATTTGTAAAACCTCCCTCCTTACATTTGATGCTGCAGTTGTGTTTAAGCATATGGTGTTCATCTTAATTACTGTTACTTCAGAGCTCCAGCGGCGCTGATTGTCCCATTGTTGAGTCACACAGAGCTGTGCTGCTTCTTTAAATCGTGACATATTCCCTCCTCACCCCACATGGACTCTTTATATTCCTGGTGTTGGTTTATAACATGCACTATTAAGTGTCCTGCCTGTTTCTGCACACGTGCCACCACCTCGTCATGTTCTTGAAGATTAAATAGCCATAATCTCATGATGAGTTTTGATCTTGTGCGCAGGACGACACCGCCCTGCTGTTTTTAGGTCAATGTTTTGAGAGCGGCTTTGGGGTGGAGCAGAATCAGAGGACAGCGATTGAATACTACAAGAGAGCCGCTCACGCCGGCAACAAGCAGGCGAAGAGTTTACTGACCCCTCTGAGTGAGACGCTCAGGAAGGGTAGGCAACATGGAACATGTCACATTCTTATTAGTTATTGCATTTTGTGCATTTGTTAATGGTGGCACTGCATGTGTTCCGCTTTTAATGAGCCAAGACGGCAGTGATAATATCTGTGAAAATCAGCAATTGATTTCTCTTCTCCGTCTCCTTCCCAGCAGAAGAGGCGGTGTTGCGCTGCATCCGTTCATCTCCGTGTTTCTCTGCAGCCGGTCGTGTGCCTCCCTCCTCCAGTCGCCCCATCGCCCTTCCTCTCCTGCCTCACTCCTGGAGCACTGGGAGCCTGTGCGTCCCCCCGGCACTGTCCTCCACACCGCTTCACCTTCATCCACAAAGCGCCGAGGGAGGAGCCTGCCAGTGGACTCTAGGGATTGGACAGTTATCAGCCAGCATCGGTCAAACTGAGGAATGTATTTCATAGCTTGAATGTATTTTCACCAGAGGAGAAAGGTCAAAGTGTGTTCGGTGTGTACATACTGTGAAGTCTGCATGAGAGTGAATCGATTTTATACTTGGTCAAATATATATATATATATATATATGTGTGTGTGGACAGACCTTTTGTTAGAGTTGTTTTATAAAGCTGAATGAGTTGTTGGATATCAGGTTTTACAATATTATGTGAAGAATGAACTATGAAAGCTTTTTTTGTTATTTGTTTTTATACATTATAGGGATTTATGTGACTTAAGTTGTCCTGTGAGTATGACATGGGATATATCTGGATTTGGGGAGTTTGAGCAATTTAGGTGAGTCTTAACCATGTAAAAAAAAAAAAAGAGGCAAATTATTATTCTTTCTGCTCTGTTGCTGACACTGACAAAGTGTTTCTCTTAATATTCAGTAATACACTTACTGTATATTTATAAAAGAACAAAAGAAACCTAAACCATTAAATAAATAATGATCCCTAAAAGCTGGTTGTGGCTGCCATCTTACTTTATAATTGCAGTTCAAATTCACGACTGTGCAAAATAGTATTTAAAGGAGTTTTGTTACCCATTTTTTAAACAATAACTTAATTTAAGTAGTCGACGTGTCCTCTGTATCACAATAACTCTCCGACATTAAAGTAGGACCACTTTGAGTAAATCCTCACAACTTGTATCCAACAAGACCTGAAGCTGCGTGTGTTTGAGAGGAGGACGTGATCATCACTACAAACCCGGCCGTTCATATTTCTTCAGACTGCTGCATGACGTAAGACTCCGATGATGTGTGAGGTTTTGGGGCAGGGATGTCTATGTGTACAGATTGTAAAGCACTCCGAGACTAATTTGTAATTTGTGAAATTGGGCTATACAAAAAAACTGAATTGAATTGAATTCATTACCTGAGTTGCAAAGTAATGCCGGTGGATTTATGATGGTTGCGTCTCCTCGGTGCGCCGAGCGTCCTGCGTCCGCGCCGCTGATTGGTCGGCTCGCTGAGCGCCACGCCGGGATCCTCTGGCGCAGAGAGAAATCTCCGCTTGGCCGCCAGCGAACACCGAGCCGCGCTGAGAGGTTCAGATGATGTGATCCGATACGGGCGGGCGGCTGCAGCGACGGGCGGAGCGCGACTTAAAAGCGGCTGTCGACCTCGGACCTGCTCACTCCTGCGTGTGTGAGTGCGTGTGCGTGTGTGTCGTCGTGGGAGCCGAGGCGCAGAAGCCCGGAGGCTGACTGAAGCGGTGAGTAGATGAACTCGATGGGATGCGCTCCACTCCCAGTGCGGCGGCGATGAGGGAGAGGAGGGCTGGGTGCTGAAGATTTACTGCGTCTGTTCACATATCGACAGCTTTGCTTCCGCAGTAACGGAAACTTCACCTTTATGCTGCCTCGGCGTCACGGTGGATTTAAAGATGATCCAACGCTGTTTCTGATACAGCCGTGAGGGAGTTTATTAAGACGGCGGCCAGCAGAGAGGGGCGAGAATAGTCCAACCGTGACGTCACCGACTTTTCAAGTTGTCCCCAGGTTGTGCTTTCATCTGTTGCTTTTCATTTGTGAAGCAGTGGGTGCAGTTCAGAGTTGAAGAGAGAGGCCTCACATGACAGAGAGTAAGTTGATACAGGATGATTTCTTCTCAGGTATGATCTCTGTATCACCTGATGATGAATATGAAAAGCATGTTGATGTGAAGTAGATGTTTCTTTAGGGTGACCTTCAGGTGTAAAAACACTATACAAACGTCTTGAGCAGATAAGGATCATGTTTGGACACTTTACTTTGATGTCCTTGTATTTTGTCTGTTAAGAAGTTGTATTATTATTATTGATATTGTTATTGTTATGCAAGACTTACATATGCTTGATTGACATTCTGTCCAGTTGTACATGTTACTATAATGTAAATAGAGCACCTCGAGGAGCAGGAACAGGATGAAATGATTAGTTTATTGTTGCTCGATTGTTTTATTAAGATTACACATGTGGCTGCTGTGCCGTGACCGGCTGCTAACATTGTGTGCATCTCATGAATGACCTCTGCTGTTGGAGAGCGCAACAGATGTATTGAGGACGACAGTTTAACTACCTCTGTGTGTTGACTATTCCCCCACTGTCCTGCAAACTGCTGTGTCATTCTCATCGCCTTCTCCCTGGTTAATGACCGTCCTCTCTCCTCCCCACCCCCCTCACATCCTCTCTTCGTTCCACTTTGTTTAACTAATGGAGGTCTGGCTGCATTGTCGGGGATAAAGAAAGAAAAGGATGGTCCATTATGTCTGCAGCTCATCTATGAAAGTTAAAAAAAATCATAGAAACAAGTGACAATGAGGACTTGAACTGCTGTTTGCTTATTTACTCCTCGTCTGTTTTCGGGGTTGTCAGGATGTGTAATTCATCCTCGGAGTCATGCAACATATTTGTTTGGGTCTGATCACAACCCTGGGGCATGAGCGCAGATTCAGCACAAACAGGTTGTTTTGGATGTCTTACCCAGTGGCACAGGGACAACACGACAACCACCCAGGGAGAGGGGAGCGGATAGGGGCCCCGCATGGACAAAGTGCCGTGTCCAAGGATTCTGCTCTTTCCAAAATCCTGCCACCGTCTTTTCCCAAGAACAGCTTTAAAATCTGCTGTGTTTGTATTTTCCATCTTTCTGAGAAAAGGCACCAGTAATAACTGCAGCATTGTTTTAAGCGTGTGCGCGCGCGTGTGTGTGTGTGTCCATGATCGTGCGGCAGGATGTTTATACATTATGTCTGGGAGCCTGGTCATGTTGTTCTACCTGTGTCCGTGATCACTTGTTTACCAGCTTCCCACAGAGTTGAAACCAAAATAGATCGTTCTAAAACATGAGTGACGGCGAAGCTTAAAATCCCAATGACTCTCTGCCACTGTGTCTGTTGCTATCATCTGCCTGTGTTCAGCATCACAGGGCTGATCCACCCAGAGATGAAAGAGACACGGCTAGCTTGTTAGCAGAGAGCTGCCACTGCTCCTCCACGGACCGGCTGACTGCTCAGCTCCAGCTTCCGGTGTCAGACCCTGGATGAGTACATGACTCACTCAATGTCATGCAAATGTAATCCAGCTTCTTGTCTTTGATGCAGTGGTTTTATAAGACTTTGACGGAGGCACCTTATGTGTAAAGGGGCGTAAGACTGGAAAATAATCAGCACCCTTGTGTATCAGTAACATCCTCTCAGACTGGCTGAGCTGCAGCCTGAGAGCACAGAGCAGGATGCTGGTGTCTCCTCTGAGCTCCGTCGTCACATCAGAGAAATACAAATGAGCCACTGAACGTCTCAACTTCATGATGTCACCACCCTGAGACGATGTCAAAGACACACACGGATTGGGCCAGAAATAATGTTCAGACAACTATTGTATTATATTATTTGTAGTATAGTAGTTTACTATAAGATGTAAGTCGAGAGGCCAGAGAAACAAATCTTTTAAAAATGTACAAACCCAGTGACCAACCATCTCCAGCCATGGAGATGAGAAGGCATAAAAGGAGCTCACTACCACAGGAAGGAGTGTTAATGTACTCTGCCTCACTTAGACGAAATGGAAAATGAGGAACACATCCTTCTCTATCTTTCTATCTTCAAAATATAATGAACAAATAAAGTTAAATCCAGGTTAAGGACTCTTATTAAAAATGGAATGTGTAATGTTATGTCTGTGTAATATATATATATTGAAAGATGATACTTTACAATCTATCAACATTTGCGTCGACCTCAAAAAACCCGGTGTAAATTGGGTTGTATTGTTTCAGGTTATGCACTGTTACATAACTTCTGACTGTGTCTCTTCTCTCATCAGCTCTATCGCGGTACTGTATTTCCTGTGAGACATGACGTCAGTACAAACCCCTCCTCTCTCCCGCTCTGGCTCCTCCCCCTCTAATGTGGGTCTGGCTAATCGCAGCGGCCCCTCTGCCACCCCTCCCGCCTCGCTTAGCCTTCGCTCGTCACACAACCAGTTGCTTGGGCGAGATGTGATCAAGGAGTCCATGGAAAGCGGAAGTTCGGCCACCTTGCCACGGAGCCGTCAGAGGTATACAATGACCAGTGTGCGGAGCGCCATGGGGATAAGTGACAACTTGGCTCTGTCCTCTAAAAACCAACCTGGAACCAGAGGGAGGGGTCTCCCCACCAAGTCCTCCTCCAGCTCTGCCCTCTACTCCTCCTCGCCCAACCCCAAATTGGCCAAGAATGGGGCCAACATGCAGAGACGAGCTGAGAGTCAGCAGCTGGAGCTGAGCCGGGCCAATACAGAGGGCAAAATTCACAATGATCTCATCAATAATCCCACCTCTGACTCGTTAGAATTAGAAAAAGACAACTCTCAGCTGCCCCCGTTCCGTAGAAGGACCAAGAGTTTCTTGGAGTGTCATGAGAAGGGCTGGGATCTGGACCTCAGTTGGGGAAACAAAGAGGAAAAGGAGGAGAACAAGCAGCAGCCCTCCCCAGAGAAAGAGAAGGCCAGCTCTGCCAAGGAGAGGGAGAGCCAAAAGGAGGAGAAGCCCATCAGCAAGCAGACCTGCCAGGAAGAGAAAGAAGAGGTGGAGCCAGTGGTGGAGGAGGAGGAGGAGGAGGAGGAGGAGGAGGAGGAGGAAGAAGATGACCCCACACCTGCACCAAGGCAGCCCCTGCTCCCAGTGGTGTTGGAAGCCCCGCTTTCCCCAACGTCCTCCTCTTCCACCAACAGCCCAGAGTGGGTCCCAGACAACCAACACCCCCTCCAGAGCCATGCTCCAGCCCAGATCAGAGAGGAGCTCTGTGTCCAGGTTCAGCATAGTCCACGCAGTCCTGCAAAACCCCCTCGGAGCTCCCAGCCTCGGGTTATCAAAGTCGAGCTGCACCCCAACAATGAGAACCAGTTCCTGCAACAGTACCCGCCTTCTTCCCCTAAACAAGGCCGGGTTGCAGAGAGGAACACCCCGACCAGGAACCGGGCACCCCCCATCCCGCCAGATCCTGACCCTAAAGTGGGCTTAAGAATGGATCTGACTCCTGAAACTCCATCAGAAGATGAAGACTCCAGCTGGACCACCCTGTCCCAGGAGACGCCCTCACCTCAGACTCCACGAGAGACAGGTTCGATACTTGTCTTCGTCTTTTCATCTGCTTTGTCTTTTCGTTCTTTTCTTCTATTTGCATATCTGTGTCAGCCTTTCATCATGCCTCTATTGCGCTGTCCTTTCCTTCCCACTCCTTCTCCTTCTCTCTCCCTCCTTCTACCTCCTACAGACTATATCATCTGGACATTTACCAAAAGCTTCTTCTTAAGCTACTGACACCTTATGGCGCAGAGAGTGAGCAGGAAGGGTAGAAGGGTACTGCAGACAGCAGGGGGACGGGGGGGGGGGGGGGGGATAGGATTGAAAACAAGCACTGCTCTATTTAGTAAGAGATGATTGCCAAGGATGCATGACACAGCAATAGTTTGAGAATATGAGGGAATGGAGATAAATATAAGCAGGTAGACAGGAAGACAGAACATGCCAACTGGGTCTGACTACAGGGGGTGAACCCCGGAGTTTCCATGACAACAGCAGGGACAGTCTAACCATCACTGAAGTGTACAGAGCCCTCCTGTGTGCAAGCAGGCATATGTTAGTGTTTGTACTCATATGTTTGTGCGTCACTGTCATCCATCAGCGGATGTATGGAGTGAGGGGGACCTGCCTCCGGGCTGGCGGGAAATCTCGGATTCATCAGAGATCTATTTCTGGCACATCCCCACTGGCACCACACAGTACCACCGACCTGTTGCCTCCGGCGACCAGCACACCTCTCCCAACAAAGAGCCGGACACCGAGCACGACCCACAACAGGAAACACAGGACACTCTGAAGCCTCCACACGAGGTGAGAGGGCCACAGAACCACGGGCCAAGCATGAGTGTGCACAGCCATATATCCAGGTTCAATCAGTGTTGGGCTTTGAAGTTCTAGTTCAGCTTTTTCATGAAAGCTGAAGATTGTCTTATGGCAATATTCTCAATACCCAGAGAAAATACACAGTATTGTATTATGTTGTCAAATGTTGTAGCCATGATTTGGGATATTAAGAAAAAGTTATGCTATCCTCATAATTTGGGTGGCAACTACATGCCTCCTCCACTAGTCAAAGAATTATATTTGTAATTTAACAAGCCTTTTTTTCTGTAGCCGTGGACATGGAGAAACCTCAATTGTATATATATATATATCTATATATATATAGATATATATACACTGCCAAGAATACAATCTTAGTACAATATATTGGTGACCATCCTCTGTCTGTCTGTGTGTGGCACATGTTGCTTCTCTCTCCGTCTCCCACAGCGCCCCTGTAGTCTGATATCCGACAGCTCGGTGGAGCTGGTCCCCTCACCCACTGGCTCCTCCCCCTCTCCCTCCCCCTCCCCCTCCTCTTCCTCCACCATTTTAGATGATGTCACCTTTTCTGGACCAAATATCAACACTACCGCCTGCACAGCCAACGTGAGTCACACAGTCACATGTATTTGGGTATTCACAATCGTCTCTCTCTCTCTGTAAAAGTTGTAATCTGTTTTATTGTTAATTATTATGTTTTATTGATTGGACTGAATGGGACTGGTGCAAGTGTGCTATTAAACGAAAAGGAACATACTGATCTGCTCTCGGTCATCCAATCACTATCAATAACATAAACAGTCATACTGTAATCCTTCAGTAAAATGACTAGAATGTCTGTACATAGCTTCTTCTTCTTCTTTTTTTGCTTTAGTCAATTTCAGTTCATTTTTGCATAACTCTCTAGGATGTATATGTCCCTCAAAGCTTGGTCGTGTTATATCTCTGCTTTCACAACTTCATTTATGAGAGTGAAATGAGCACGCCGTAATCTCAGTCCAGGCTCGTCTGAGGTGCATATTCAACAAAGATGAATATCTCTCATATTAAGTTGAAAGGAGTATGTTGTTACAAAGCAAATTAGATCAAATAAGTTGGTCAAATCAATATTAGAATCTGCCTGTATTGTATCGACTTCATTCCCTCACCAGTGTGCATGTCTGAATGTCTGTCTGGCTTCAGGAGCTGAAGGGCTATCCAGTCTATCCAGACCCCAGCCTCAAGGCGTTTGAAGGGGCCACCCTCCGCTATGCGTCGCTTAAACTCAAGTAACACACATTGACATATTCTACAGTGAAGACTTATGTATCATTTCTAGATTTGTGTATTTTCATTTACTATTTTTGGAAACGTTCTCTGTCTATTTGTTATGTCTGTTGTTTCCCTGCAGCGCTGCAGCCCAGCTGGAGACAGTGGACCTCAACAATACCTTCTCCAATCCAGAGGCGATGGTAAGATCAAAACAACAACATAGTACAGCAACAGACTCAACATTTCTGTCTGAATTAACATTGTGGCCGAGAACAATTATCTGCTTTGATTTTTGCTGGACAATTGAATAAAGATCCATTGCTCGTGTCTGGTCGGTGTCACAGTTTGCAGATGTGTTCACTGAAGAAGGGGAAGCTTTGTTTTGCTTAAACACACACACACTGTGTGGTGATCAGCTGGGACTCGATTACAATTACAAGGAAAGGCCCCAAATTGTCTAAAAGTGAGAGTTCAACTATTAGACTTCCATTGAAATACTATTAGTACTTGGTAATCTAGTATGTCACATGCAAATGTCTATTTGGTAACTCTAATTTTTGAAGAGCACATTATCCTATGTTATGAAGTCAGTCAGATTTTATTGTTGAACTAAATATCTTCCTTTCAGCAAAACATGTACGTGCACATGCACAGTTTTCTTGAGTAATGAAAGATTCTTTCAAACAAAGTGGTTCTATATTTTGTTATTTAAGTTTATAAAGTGCTTTCAAATTAGCACCTAAACCTGCTTTGTTTATAACCTGTCTAAGCGCCTGACCAGTATTGTGTTTGTCTTTCACCAATTATTTTGCTCAGCACCGCGTTATCATAACCGACAAACAGCATCATCCAAATGTGTGTGTGTTGTTGTTGTTGTGTTCCCTCCAGTCATTCCCAGTGCGATCCCTGGGCTGGGTGGAGATGGCAGAACAGGACCTGTGTGAGGGGAGGAGCAGCCTGGCCGTCCACCACTGTATCAGACAGCTGTCCTACTGCAGGAGGGACATACAAGACTCAGCCGGTGTCTGGGGAGAGGTCAGTGTGAGACACACAGTTACGTCCAGTAGCCACTGCAGTGGCATGTTTCTGACTGTTTGGTTGTTTGAGCGAGTACTGCGATGTCACCAGCTCTAAAGCAGGGTTCCGGAATGTCTGTGTCTGGTTCTGGAATGTCTGGGTTCCGTAATGTCAGGGTTTCGTCCCGGAATATCTGGGTTCTGAAATATCCGGGTTCCGGAATGTCTGGGTTCTGTAATGTCTGGGTTTGGTAATGTCTGAATCACATTGTGCATGTCTATGAGTTTCAAGACTTTCAAACAATGTAACATTTGCCTTCTCAGTTTAAACGGTGGTTGAATGAAAAAATGTAAATGTTAGAAATAATTAGCGCCTGCCCTTCGTGTATGTGTGAGTTAAGTGTGATTTTTAAATTCAAATGTTCCTTTTTAAAAAATTTGTTTCAAAGGGTATGAACAACTATGAATATAGAAATACAGAAAAAAATATTGAGCTAAAGATATCTTTTCTTGGTTTGAATCATCTCTTTGAAGCGTTTCCTTGCGTGTGCTCTTCAGGGTAAAGGCATGATGCTTGAGCTTCAGGACCGCATGTTGACTCTGGTGGACCCCGATGATCGCAGCCTGCTCCACTCTCAACCAATCAGCAGCATCCGTGTCTGGGGGGTCGGCCGAGACCACGACAGGTAGGTGTTTATCAAAACGGTCTTTTTCCATTTGCGGGACTATTTGTTGTCTCTGTTTGACTATTCAGACATTCTGGACCAGTTGATCCCACTGTTTGTGATTCCAGGTCTCACGTTTGCTCCTGAACTTGATCTGTTGAACATGCTCACAAAGAACAACTCGCATATGTGCAACACACATGTCACATACAATACTGTACAATGCATGTGTGGTACATTATTGCTGATTCAGGAGTTTTGACTAATCATCAGAGAAATCAGTCTCATTATTATTTGATGCAAATTTGCACAAACTGCATTCCAAACTCTATAATTATGCTCATTGCTTCATGTTTCTGTTCCAGACTGACCCTCAGTCATTTGGCAATGCCCCATGGTCTTAACCTCTCGCCATAGAGCTGACAGTGTGCTGAGGCTTGCACAGCTGCTAATGGGGGGGACAAGCAGAGCCAGCCCTCATTGATATGGGCCCCTCAGGGTTTCCATTAGCCCACGGAGCAATCCCTTCAAACACTCACACAAAGCCTGTACACGTCTGGAAACATTAGTGCTGATGTAATACGCATAGATGTAATATGGATGAGGCATCTAGATGTATTTGCATATGTGCAGATAGCCATATGAGTCTAACATATTCACATCTTGACAGCAGTATGCAAGTCTTATATAAGGAACATATTTTTAAAATACTATATGTTAAACCACTAGGAGCCAAGAGACATGATATATTCACTTTGTGTGTGTGTGGGTGTGTGTGTGTGTGTGTGTGAGATCAAGAGAGATAAAGAAGAAGAAAGAGATTCCCTCTCAGAGTATTGAGAAACTTTCAGTGCTTGTCTCTCTCAGTAGTAATGGATAAAGCATGTAGTGGAAGGAAGCTCTTACTCCATCTCTCTCTCTTTTGCTCTTTTTCTCTCTCTCTCTCTCTCTCTCACACACACACATTACAGCCTCCACTCTCCATCCTCTCCTCCCACCGGCACTTTACAATCTGCAGTCTGCACTGCTCTGTTTGGTTTCAGGCTCATTATTTGTAATGTATTAAAATCCCACCCTGGCTGGGACTGTGAGTGACTTTGAATATATTTGATACTGTGAGACCACAGAGCGATGGTGTGTGTGTGTGTGTAAGTGTTTAAGTGTGTGTGTGACAAGAACAATGTTTGAAGTTGTAATAGCTTCATCCTGCCACTAGAATGCACTATACTCAAAGTATGTGCATCCAGAGAAGCTAATATAGTGCAACTGAGTACACACAAATATGTTATCAATCTATACTTCTGTTTTTCATGGTTTGGGCATAGCCATTACGTTCAATTTAGGAACATTTTAACAGTGCAATATCATTTCAAACAACAGTAGGGTTCACATGTCTGAGGGAGGTATTTTATTGTTTTTCAACATATTGTCCCTGCGCATACATCTAGCTCCATAAAGAAATGTATTTGGACCATACAGTTAATGACAGAGAATGCATATTAATAGTAATATAACTATTGCATTCTCTGGCATTAACAGTGTGTATATTCAGGATGGACAAACTCAAGATACAAATATGCTCATCTACATTTGTTTGTTTGTTTGATCAAAGTAGAAAACCAGTTATTAACCCTGGCCAAATGAGGAATGTGTGCGTATTGACCCATGCGGTTGAAGGCTGCTGGACTTGTGTTAGCTCAGAAAGTTTTGCAGCATGCATTAGGAGGCGATCATTATATTGTTGATCTAATCCATCTGCCTCCTGATGTGTCGGTGGGTCTGGCTTATAGCCACAGGGCTCATCATATATCAATGAATGAAATGGGAGAGGCTTATCAATTATTTTTCGCTATACTATTTATATATTTATGCTGGTTTTTTTTAGGGGACTCTCGCACATTATAGAAGATTCCTGATTCTTTTTTTTTTACATTTATTGACTGTATAGTTAGTGAGTCTGCAAAGGGCTGGTGCTGTGACAGTGGGCTACAGCAGTGCTTTCATCTGGGTTGGTCTGCGCTGTCGGGTAACCAAACTCAAAATAACCAACAGTCTGCTGTGGAAGAACTTGTCTGGTCTCGAAAAAGCATTGATCTCAACCCCATCCAACACCTTTGGGGATGAACTGGAACAGGGATGTCATCATCAACCATTAACACCTCTGAATGGGAGCAAATTCTTGCAGCCAGGTTCATAAATCTGTTGCAGAGACGTCTGGAGTGAAAGCTGTTATAGCAACACGTCAATGCCCATGGAGATAGTGAGTAGGTGAGACAATCACATATAGTCTGGTTGTCTATATATGTCTCCACATACTCCTTCTAATCTCTAGTGTATGATTTAGAAACACAGACTAACGTGCCTGAATGCATGCATGGGAGATACCTCAGAGTAAAGCTCCCCTTGCTCTCTCCATCCATCTCTCTCGCCGTCTCCTCTGTCTTTCTCAATGCATAGCTGAGGAATATTCTGTGTCTTGTCCTGAATGCTCTCTCTCTCTCTCTCTCTTTCTTACTCTTTCCCTCTCCCTCTTCCCTTCAGCTTGATTCAATATATATGAGTCCCCCTGTTTCTTAAGCGGGGTGAGAGCTGCGGGACGAAGGGGTGGGGTGGGGGTTGGGGGGGGGGGGGTAGCTCCTAGATGAAGTCATGAGGCTATATTTGGAGCACTGAGCAGGTCCGTCTCCGTGCTCACCCGCGTGTGCGTGTGTTTGAATGCATGTGTGTGTGTGACGGCACAGGGGCTTTAATTGATGAAGTCATAGGTCTATATCTGGAGCACTCTGTGTGTATCACATATATGTGTGATGGTGAATGAGCGGGCGTGTCTGTATTTTCCCCCTCTTCTCCATCCCCTTTCTCTGTCTGCAATGCTCTTGCGCTATTTCCCCTCTTTGTCTCCAGCGCTCATTCTGCCTCGATCTTCTGCTTTCTCCCCCTCTTTGTTTGTCCCATCGTTGCACTTTAATGGTGTGGGAGCCTTCCCTTATTTAAGCTTCAGTGAGACAAGAGAGGGACAAAGATAGCAGCAACTGAGGAGGAGGAGGAGGAGAAGATACTCGAGAAAAATTGGGAGAGTGCAGGAAAAAAAGCGTCTGTGCTTTTGAGAGAGAGGGCGGTATAAACAGAGCGATGGAGAGCCAGTGAGGGAGGGAGAGGCAGTGCATGACAGCACTGAGCAGGACACGGCAGGACTTTGCAGGAGGTTCTTCGGACCGGACCAGCAAAGCAAAGGAAGCCGACCGGAGAGGAAGATAGGGAGAGGAAAGGTGTAGCAGAGGGAAGAAGGGAAGGAGGAGGAAGAGGGAGAAGAGTCGGGGAAAAGGAGCCCAAGAGGATTAAAAAAGAAGAAGAAGAGGAGAGAAGGAAGACAGGAAGACTTTACCCTCGGGTACCACGGCGACAGCAATGTCACCGTGGGTTTGGAGCTAACGAGGCGAAGAAGTAGTCGTCTGTAACGGGGCGAGCATGACTGCTTGTGTGAGTACCCCTATCTCTTATTCGTTCACTCCTCTCGTTCTCCAGCCATCCATCTCTCTTCTCACAGTCATTCATTACTGCCTCTCTTTCCATCTCAACATCACCCCACGTCTCTCTGCTCTGTTTGTGTCGAGGACACAACACACAGCTCCCAGCCCTACTTTCATTCTTTAGCTTTCCCTTTATTTTTTCACTCATTTACTTTTCTACCTCCTGCTGTGTGTTTGACTTCAAGCTGTGTACTTTGTCTTTCTCTCTCTCCTTCCCTCCCTCTCTCCCTCCCTTCCTCTTTCTCTCCCTGGCTGGCTAGCTGTCAGGTGTGTAGGCACGATGGCTGGAATCCACGAGACATGAGCAAGTAGTTCAGGGAGCCAGATAAGAAAACAAATACCAGAGTGAGAGGAACAGAGAGAGAGAGATGAAGTAAGCAAAGGGGTGACTGAGAAAGACAGGATTAAAGAGTGAGGATGAGCTGTGGGGATTTCCCAAAGTGCGTGTCGCAGCTTTTTGGAGTTGCTTGGTATTATGTCTGTGTGTGTGTGTTCTATAGAGGCAACATATTACTAGTTTTGACATATAGGCCTTGAGCTGAATTCTTAATTTGTTTCAGGGATGATGGATACCTGTGTGTGTCTCTCGCTCTCCTCGAGTAGCTCCCGTAACAAGCAGAGGAGGAGGAGGAGGAGGAGGAGGAGGAGGAGGAAAGAGGAGGATGAGGGATTAGCAGGGGAACACTGAGCGAACAGCAAGCCACAGTGAAATGATTTATGGCATTCGGGGGTCAGGTCCTGCTTGTTGTCTTGTCCTTGGCGTGTGACACCGATTAGGATCGAGACTTTGGTGTTTTAAAACTAAGGGGAGGGGTCTCTGTGTTGCACGCCGTTAATAGTGCCTCACAGCCCTGTGATGTGTGTTTCCGGCTATGAAAGCAAACTAGCGTCACCTTTCTTCACTAATGGCTCATCGGTGTGCCAGCATGCACACACTCACACACTCACACATGCATAACTACATAATGACACAAACACACACTGAATCCACAATTCATTCACATTCATTTGTGGGCATCAGTGCTTGCTTATTCCCTCCAGCTCTCCCTTGTTTCTCCCCACTGCTGACCTTCTGTGGACAGCTGTGGCATGTAGAAAAGGAGAGAGAAGGGGAGGGAAGAGGAGAAGAAAGGAGTGAAGAAAAGAAAAAAGTGGAAGAGAAGACAGAGGCAGAGGAGAAAAGAAGAGAAGATGGGAGACACAGGCCCTTAGTATCATACATATTCAAATGCTGAACACACCTGATAGCGATCACCTCTATTTATGTCAATGAACAGAGTTTGTGCATGTTTGGATTGGGGCAGTCACTCTTCCAACCGTGACGCCCCAGTTGAACTGCAGCTTATTTGTGGATGTCAAGGCCCCTGTAACCCTAATTAACATGCAAAGCTCCCGCTGGCGGCCCCCCAGGGACGGGGTCCGAACACCTAGACCCACTCGATAGACGCCAGAGTGATTGATAGCCTTTCCGTCCCACTCCTGCTACGATTTCAGCCCCATCCAGACCTCTATCTTTCGCTGCAAGTCATCGCTCTTCCACGTCAGCTCCTTCCATTTACCCACAATACATCACTCCCACTTCTTCACACACATACACACGCCCCGTGTCAGGATATGTCCACCCAGCCTCCCGGAAACCCTCATTCTCTGAAGGGTCATTACGGTTGGAGCTGTGTCCCCACTCCCTCTCCAACCAAGAGTCATGTGTCAGACACACACACACACACATAGACAGAATTACAAACAAAGACACTCAGGAATACAACAAACGTCCCTCTCTCGTTTACATTAGCATTGTTCGGCAAACCTGCTGTAATCCCTGTCTTCCTGGCAAATTACTCCTCCTTTAACTCCTATAGATCTCCTCCCTTGCCCCACCAGCAGATAAACCTCCTCCTGATAAACCATCGCTGGTCCCGGGTCGTGCGGGCGGCGATGTGAGGTGATGTTGATGTTGGCTGGTCATACGACGCCCGCTCCTCTATTCAGACTTCAGAAGTCGCCAAAGACGGTCTGAGCTGAATGTATTTGAATACTCAACTTGTTTGGAAGTGCTTGATGTAGGTTTGTTTTCTGTAGGGCAGCTGTGAATGGGCCTAGCAGAATAAATGTATGTGGGGAATTCCTCCCCTCTTAGTTATTTCAGAATCAATATCTCACTTTATTCAAAGGATTTACTTATTTTGATCGTGTGTTTCGAAGAATGCTTTCATCCCGTTTCATGATTAGGATTCTAAATCTTTCTGCAGCTCAAGATCAGACTACTCACGTTCCAATGGTTTGCAAATATATATATATATTTTTTTCTTTATTCTTTTTCTTTATTTTATATTAATTATCTGATTTATTTGATAATAATAATTTAGGATAGGAATATATAAGCATTTTTGCTTCTACCAATACCATTTCAGTCTTTTTGTTTTGTATATTATATAGAATAATATTGTATTGTATTACAATGATTGACTGAATAAAATACACAACAACAACAAATAGATGCAGGTAACAACTAGTACATTCATTTGAGGTCCCCACAGAGCATCGAGTCCCGACACTTGATTGGTTAACACCAACTCCTCTAACTCAAATGAGCTGAACGTGCTAGTGGAAGCTACACTGAACTTCCTTGTTTGGAAGAATGTCAACAAGTAATCAGCAAAGGGACTTAACATAGTCTAGTTATTTGTCTATGCATTGGTTGGAATCATATTTAATAAAAGGTTAACCATTTCATTCTAAACTGAACAGATGCAATTCCTTGTCAGACTTGGTCAAACTATCCAACCGATGAAAATCATATATGACCAGAAGCTCCCGAACTGCTTCTAACTTGACCTTGTGATAAGGTTGTATTCCCAAATAAGACAATTTAATCAATTTAAAACTATGACCAAACAACAATGTCTGCAGAAAAGACATGGACTGTTTGTTATGTAATTTAGCTTTTTGCAATAATGTAATATCAAAATTCAGACCAATTCACAAAATAAATGATAACGGCACCATTGTACTACCTTTTGGGGCATCTACTCATGCAGACAGTTTTAGCCTTTTGAGTCAAACTCAAATAATTATACTGAAGAAGCTCAGTCGCCTTCTGAGAGCAGCTGTGATCTGAACGAAGATCTTTCGGGGGTTTTGGCAGAAGAAAAAAACTTCCAATCAAATAAATGTGAAAGATATGATTATATGGGTTGTTTACGGCCCAGTGCTGCTTTGTACAATTGTATTTGTATTCAACAAAGGACTTGTTCTGATACTGCTCCTCTGGATAATCCACATAACACAGCAACACATTAGAGGTGATTATCTCAAATAAAACCCAAACTATTTACATTCTACAGTAGATACCACTAGCGATAAGAATGATGAGTATGTTCTTCTTGTGTGGTCTTATCAGAAAATTGCAAATAATGCTTATTTCTAATTATTTCAGCACAAGTCCAAGTCTTCTAAATTCTGACGAACAGTCCAAAACGCCACAATTATCAATGTATTAATGCTTAAGATCAAGAAGAGGAGCTGGAACAAAGGGATGTGTGGTAGCTTGGAAAGGAACACAAACGAATCGAGCACAATTGTTTTTGTAAATTGGGTGAACTGACCCTTTAAATCTGTGGATTTGTATGTATAATGAGAGCGAGAGAAAACTAATTACTGTTCACTATCTGCATGAAACATGATGATTTATGGCACATGTAGCTAATTAGGTTATATGCATACAAGTGTATGAAACCAACTGCAGTGTGAGGAGAGCTTGGCATAACTCAACACTAACACGACACCAAATCCCTGCACTCTCCCACACACTCTGTTTATCTCTCCCCATCTCACACACACACATTAGTAAGATCATGCATGGGTGCGTCGTACTGAAGCTCTGTCTGTTGAGAATATCGTCAGTTGTGTACACACACATGCTCGCTCACTCTCTCACACACACACACACACACACAATCCAGAGCAGTGTGATATATAAATGATCAAGAGCAGAGAGAACAGCAGGACATCATCTTTCTCCCTCTCTCTCCGACACAGAATCACTCTTTCTCCCCTTCATCCCTTCATCCCCACACTCTCTCCCTCTCTTTCCATCTCGCCCACCCACCTATCTCTGCTCTTAAATATGTAGTGACATAGGACGAGTGTTGACACATGGCTGGTGTGTGAGTCTCCTCAGCGTGTGGCCCCTTCCTCTCTCCTTTGCCTCTGTGTCACACCAGATGCTTGGAATTGGGTCAGAAAGCCTCCTGAACATAAACTGTGTTTGTGTGTGTTTCTTCCTTTTAGTAAGACACCCTTTTCACCACCAGCTTTGTAAATCTGTGCGTTTTCTTAGAAACGATGCAGAGGCACTGAGGGCGAACCAAACTGATGCATTGCTTTTGCTGTAAACAACGTCAACTGTCGGCTCAAATCACACAAGCAGCGCCATGGGCTGTGTATGCTGTTTAATACACTGGAGACAACATTTTTATTTTTATTTTGACTTGATTTTTGACTAGTTTTTTGCTGCCTTGGGCACTATTGTGTGTGTGTGTGTGTGTGTGTGCGCATTTGTGTGTGCATAGAGAAACAAGGGTGTGTGTCATCGGGTCCCGCCTCCTCCTTCACTGCACCCTCTGGTCCTGGTGCTCGTTGTTTGCGGCTCATATTGGTGTAAACAAGTTGACGCTGCAGAGAGGTAATTATGCACAGAGCGTCTACATTAGGCTTAATGGCTGTGGGCCGTGACTAATTCACCAGGTCGCCGAGGGTTTGTACTCTGCTCAGTTGTCACAAAGACTTTAAGTACTCCAGTGCATCTGTGGTTTTACTGGTGCTGCTTTTAGTTGGATCCAAATGAACTACAAGATCCACTTCCATAGACACTTGTTGTTATTGTGCCAGCTCACCATAAAATAAATAGTTTTAGAAGTTTCTTGCTGAGAGTTGAGAAAAAAGGAGGAGATTGGTGTTCTCATTTGTTTTATCAACACACACAATGATGATTTGTTTTGCAGTGACTCCCGAGTCTTGTTGTCCCAGCAGTGAGTGACCCTAAAATCATAGATTGTCATTTTTTTCATGACAGATTTTATGTGGATTCAACCATTGAGATATTAACATGTATTATCTGTAAGCTTTTGAGGTTCTGGTTGGTGGACTTTTATTTCTATTTTCTATTTACTATTGATAATGATATCAGAAATATCCATTGTTAATTAGGCTCTAATTTGAATATTGGATATCTAAGCATGCCAATGACACAATTGTAAATACCAGTTAGTGGACACTAACAATATTGCAGTATAATAAAACTCAACCAATATCTGTCAGCAGCTTTGGAGAGTCTGATTATTGGCTCTGTAAAGTATGTAGCTTTGACTTTGATCACCCTCTTCTACATTACATTACAATCAACTATAATTAACATCAGTCATGAGCCACATACACTGTTTACTGCAAACACCATTATCAGCACTCAGGGGGGCAATTTCTTCAAAACGGTGTCCTCGCAGCAGTGTATTGCAACGTTTATTGAGTTTGAACAGATGAATAATTAAATTTCCCAGCAGAATTTTAGTGGATTAATCAAAATATGTATGCATTTGAAGGCATTTGAAAAGAGAAGAATTGGAGGGAAACAGCAGCTACATTTAAATATACCTGTGAGGTGTTTTTTAGTCATTCTCTTTACAGTGTGATGAAAGGGCTTTTCTCTAAGTCACCATCCAGCTGTGGTCTCCGCTCCAGCGTTGCTCTCACCTGTCACAGTTCAGCGCTGCATCTCACTGTCATACTGGACCCGATCCACATCCACTTTGGACCGAAGCCAAAGTCACAACACTGTCAGTAATCATAGTTACCAGTTCAGCTGCAATCAATAAGTGGAGCATATTTCTCCCCCGCGCACACACACTGTAAACACACCTGGCCCTCTCTGCCTCCCCGTCTACTTTCTGCTGACAGGAGAGTCACGAGAACTTCCTCCTCAGACATTCCTAATCAGCATTTGGCTGTGCAATTAGCATATGTAAGAGCATTAGCACAGCGGCCTGCACCACCCAGACACTCTGTGAAGCTGTTTGAAAATTGAAGTCTGTGTGAAGTGTGTATGAAGCCACGGCGCTATGCGTGCTTGTGTGTGCGTGTGACAGATGGTTTGGAGACCCTGGAAGCGACAGAGCAGCGCAGCTTGGGGACGACATACATTTGTGTTGTTTCCGCTGCTCTTGAAATGCTTCTTTTACTGCAGCAGTTGAGGACACTTTGGTTTTATTTCGCTATTTTAGCACCTGAAGACTCATAGCAACGTCATTGTGGATAAACATTGTCATTTACAGTATTAGAAGTGAAAATCATCTAAATTGTTGAGCAGTACATTTGCAAATGGTATTGTTTATGGCAACACATTTAACCCTCCTGTTACCTTAGGGTCAATTTGACCCCATTCAATGTTTAACCCTCCTGTTACCTTTATATTTTCTGACATATTTTACCCTTGGGGTCAATTTGACCCCAGCAATTAAAACCTCCAGAAAATTATTAGAATTAATATTGTTTTCCAAGTTTAAGTGTGGGGTACTTTATGTTTGTTTGTTGACTACCTAAATAGCCCTTTAAATATATTAAAAAGTTGATATTTCTTATATGTTTGACACAGTGAAAAACAGCCTGGGGTCAAATTGACCCGAAAGAACACCGACATTAAACATTGAATGGGGTCAAATTGACCCGAAGGTAACAGGAGGGTTAAAGGGAACAAATAAATCAAATAATTTAGCATGATTTGTATTTGAACCCTGCAGTCACAATGTAAAAGTGTCAAGCCTGTATGTGGCATAAGACAGTGTACAGATTCGTGGCGGGGGAAAAGTATGCACTTTTTAGCTTCAGCTCGTCGATACAGCTCATTAACCATCATCTGAGTTGGAAAAATCAGGTTATGGTTGCAGCTTTCTTGCATTTACACTAACAATCAATAGTCTTATTTCATGTAGACAACCATTATAACGGAGGCAAATCAATTTCAGAATCGGTGCTCTTCAGCATTGTTTTGCATTATTGATGTTTTCGTCTTAGTCTTCAGCGGCTTCTGTTATTCCGCCACCGTATTTGGTGGCTTTAATGCAATTTAATAAATCCTAATATATTTTCAGGTGTCTGGGATCTGAGTGAAATGGGATCAGGCATTTGATGTCACAAACTGACTCCATGTTTAGGTGTGCATGGGTGGGATTTTTTCTTCAAGTGTGCATATGCTAATGCTACTACTATATGCTAACGCTACTACTATATGCTAACGCTACTACTACACTCGGTGCTGTTCGTACTACTGATGTTCGGGTGATGACATTGACGCTTCTGTGCGACTCTCTCAAACCCAGTTCCCCATACATCTCGTGACCTCATTTAATCTCTGAGTTGTACGCATCATCTCAAGGCGAGCCGTGCCTCGCAGCCATCCGGATCAAAGGGAGATTGATAGTAGTGAGTCAGTCATCCTTTATACCGCTCTTGAAATATGTGGAGCGCAGAGAGGGAGAGAAAGAGCTTGAGATGTGGGAGTATTGCTTTAACTCATCTCATGCTTTCTTTCATGTCATACCTCTTTTTACCTCTCCTTATGCTCTCAATCTCTTCCTCCGCAGTCTAACCCCGAGTGAGTCTCGCACCTCGTTCCTCTCTGTTTCACTTCTACCTTTTCATTTGGACTTTTTGACCTCCTGCCTTTATCGCTCCCTTTTCTTAACATTGTATCTATCTGTGCCCTCACTTTCCTCCCCCAAACTCCCCCTCTGAGGTCTGTGTGTCGTTTATCTTCTGTTGTTGTTTGATTGGCTGCCTTTCCCTCTCTGCCATGTGTCTTCCTCTCCATTAACTGAGGTCAGGGATAACTGCTCCTCAATGCTCAAGTAAGCCAACAAGTCTGATGGGCTGTAAAAGATTGCATTACAGCCAACGTTAAAATCCTGTTACATTCTAAAATAAACTTTATAGGGTTTCAGGATGCTGATTCAAATTATTTTGGGACAAAATTGGTCTCTTTTGTAGACAAAAAAGTTGAGGAAAAAAATGAAAATAATTAGTTATTCACCACCACCAGAATTAAATGTGTTTTTTGAATTTTTTTTAAAATATTGTTTTTATAATTAAAATTATACTGAGTTTGCATGGTAAATTGTCTCTCAGGTGTGGCGTTCTGCGCATTCCGCCCCCTCTTTCTCTGCATCATTCCCTAAACAGGGTTATACTGTCTTATGAGTCATCCGACAAAGTAAACATAAATATGATTTAATGACAATACCTGTTTTATGGGATTAGCTCTATTAAAGTAACATTATGTAACAATTGTACCTTAAAAAAATTGTGCCGCTACAATGACTTTTAATATAGCGATTTGCGCCTCCGCTATTGCCATCGGGGGTCTGTGGGGAAATAACTCCGCTATGTAGGATTCTGGAGCCGCCCGCTCCGGGGCGGATGTACTTCGACCTGCTTTCTGGCAGTGATTACGCAATGTCATATAGTGCCACTCCACGCTCGCAGCTCCAGTATAAGGGTAACTTTTTTATGTAGCTTGTTGGTGTTGTCAACAATATTGTATTTGATCACACGTACTCCACATTCAAACATTTAGAAAACAACGTATATAGGCTGAAAACGCGATCGGTATTTCATCTAAACTAAATGTTGTCATTCTTTTGGTTATGTTGTTTCATTCGCCCTTCGAAACTCAATCAAGGGGAAAAGGTACAATACGCTAAAAAAAAAGGGAATGGGCGGATCTGCGAATTCTGGTGTTAACTCTCTGCTCAAATGGTCGTAAAAGAAAAACACAGTCGATATGCGGAAACCCAAATGTTATTATATTAAATCAAATTCAATGCATCTGCAAGCCCCCAAAATGAACACATACACTACAAACAATCAAACCCACTCAAAACGAAGTATAATCCCCGGATCCCGACAGTCCCCAAAGTCTTTGCAGTCCCCAAAACAAAAGTAAATGACTGCACGCGCACACCCTCCCCCAAAAGCCGGCAAACAGCTGACTGACCAGGCGGAAACGTGGCGAGGCGCCGCGTTCAATCCCCGCGCTACTTCACCCTAGTCCGGTAGGTGCTGGGCCAGTTCACAGTGTTCCTGCGCAGTCTTCGTATTAGCAGGGCTCTCAAGTTTTGAAGACAGGCAAGAGTGACATTTCCATCAGTATGTTTTGAGCACGCCTGTCAGCGCGCTCCAAACAAAAAAAAACTTGCGTCACCTCCCCCTCGTTTTATAACCCGTGACACGTACAAATAATAATTATTATAATTATAATACAGGACAACACATGATCCCAACTCAATACAAGTGTATGCGAGGCTGCATTTATCGTAACTGGGTATTTACGACACTGAAGTAAACGTTAAATACCTCAAAAACTGAAGGGGGCGCTAAAAGGGAAAAACTACATAATGGGGCTTTAAGGTTTTAAATGTGCGTTCATTGAGATGGATGGCTTTGTAATATCACTGCATGCTTTCGCATTGTCTTTCATTGCCTTGCATTACTAAGTTTAAGTAACTGTACTATAAAATCTCAATATGCCTTGATTTTTAAATGTTCAGGTTTCAGGCGTAAAGTCTAAAACAGAGAAAAAGATACATTTCCAGATATCAGTCAAATCTGTGTAATCATGAGAAAACTGTAGGTTTTTGGAGAGGTAGCAATCTGTCTTGGGTTTGAATCAGGTGTGATGTGGTTTGTCCATCAGTAATAAAGCATTCGCAACACTTTTAATCTCATACATTGCAGAGGTATGTGGAGAACCATTCAGAATTTCAGAAATCCAATTTCACCAAAGTGACTGACAGTGAAGAAGAGATGCATGCTGTAGAAATGAAGCAGGGGGAGTAGAATGGCAAGTTCATGGACTTGGAGTAAAGAAAATAATGCATGAAATTCAGACAGAGAAAAAGAGATGTATTTCAATACGTGCAGACAGACACACGCAGACGGCTTCTTATGAAGTGGATCATCAACAAATCAAAGGAATGTTTGACTTTGTCCTCTGTTCTTTATTCAGCTCGTGCCTCCTTCATAGTGTTGCTGATAATGGAGCGTACCAGAATATGATCTGGAGAGAGAGCGGCTGTGATGGCTTACACTGTTGATATGAATCATTCTGTGTTGCATCTTTGTCCTTTTTTGGGGATTCTCCTTCTGTAGAAAGAAAAGAGAGTGAGAGAGACGAGTGAGAGAGCTGAGGAGAAGAAGATTAAAGCGTGAAAGCAAAGGGGACGATGAAAGAGAGATTGAGAGGAGGAATAGGGAGAGGGAAAGCTGCAGTAACAACAAGGTGTGTGTGTGCGTGTGTGTGTGTATTTTTAAGTGAAGGTGTGTTTGTGTGCTATGTTGGCAAATCTAACAGAAAAGGTGCGCTGTCTATCGTGGTGAAATGTGAAGTACACAGACCTCAGCAACACACACACACACACACCATGAAACACACATCTCTCAGGAAGACTATAATTAAGGTGAAAGAGCATCGTGACTGTTTCTGACTCAGTATTTCTTATGTATTAACATCTCTTGTTTTTTTCCCCCTTGCTTTTTCTACTCCACCTTCTGCTCCCTTCTTTTTGCATAACACAATCCTTCCATTTTCTTTCTGTAACTCATTCATTCTTTCCTTGCTATTTCCTTCACCACCCTCCTTTCTACCTCCTTGCTTCCGTCACCAATTTGTCCCACCGCCCTTCTGCTTCCCGGAACCCAGAGAAAGGTAACTGCTCTTTAAGGCGTCTATCTCCAACCCCTCCTCGTGTGATTATGTTGCCACAGATATCAAATCCGTGGCGTTGCTTCATTCACAGTCACTGTTGTTCTGTACAGGAATGCAGCAGCATCGACTAAAGGTCTAAATCGCTGGTGTTAAATCATCAGCGAGCCACGGGTTATTTCCTATAATGAGTCGCATGATGTTTTATAGCATTTTGTTCCTCGAGAGGGTCCAGAAGTCCTAAAAGAACCATGTGCGCTATGTGAAGCAAGGCCACTCCTGCTACATTGGTGACACACACTGTTTAACTGTCCCTGAATGAAGCGCACTGGATACATACACACATACCCCTCCACACACGCACGCACACACACAAACACGCACGTCACATTGCACTTTCCGTTCTGGCCGCAGGCGCAGATCATCATCGACCCAAAGTGTGTGAGCACACAATTATGCTGAAGAGACACTCCGAATAATGGACTCATAAACACAAAGAGCCCACTGTGATGAATGCCATATTTATGTTTGTGTCTACGGTCACTTTGGTGTGTGTGTGTGTGTGTGTGTGTTTGAGTGTGTGTCACACGTAGCTGTGTTTCAACTCCCATGAACTTTCTGCAGAAACTTTCTTTCCCCGTGGAGCTTCCTCTCTCAGGCCTCACCCTCATCATCTCATTCTTCTTCAGTGTGGCACCACTGTGAAGTGCTCGGTACATAGTTCCACAGGCACTGGTCTTCCTGTATAACTATACTTTGTGTGTGTGTGTGTGTGTGTGTAGGTGTAGGTGTGTGTGTAGGTGTAGGTGTGTGTGTAGGTGTGTGCAGCGCTGCCGCTCCCATAACGCGCTGTGCGTAGGGCACCAAGTCCTGAGGGGTCACCACAAAATGGGCAATTTAAAAAATCCTCAGTTATAATAATTATAATGCCGTTATTATTTCAGTCTAGAAATATTAGGCACCTTTTAGGCATGTATATCACAAAACAGGCAGAACAAGAGATATATTTTCATAAAATGAGAAATAAGTAAATACAGTATATCATGATGCAAAATAGGGGAATGATAATTTTGTGTTGTCATTTTTTTCTTCTTGCAATTTATCTTGCTGGGTCTCTATTACATTGTTGAACAGTTGACAACTCTATCAGATGCAGAGTTTCCAAATAGAAGACCTATCAAAGGAAATACCTTTTGTAGTCACCTCCTTACTACATACTAATACTAATAAAATGTGTAAAAAACACTCCAATAGAACTGTTTGGATGAGGAGAATGAGAATACAATGTGGGCTCAAAACCTGGGATGAATTTATAATGGGCAGTTATATATTTTGATATTGGATATTTAAATCTGCTGATTATGCCAGAATTTAACCCAACAAACTCTAGAGAAATGCTGAAGGGAATGTAAAATACAAATTATCAATCATACCCACACATATTGGCCCTAAGATAGGTGACCTCTGGGGAGATGGCTTTAATCTTAATATGCAACCATGCCTAAAGATGACTCTTCCAGGAGGCATTGAGAGGAGAAATATACTCCAAAAAACCAGCTAGTCGCTATTCGGGGTATTAACATTAAGTGGATAGAAGCTCCCACATAATATATGGAATGAAACAGTTTCAGGAGATGGAAGAAAATGTCAAAAAAGCAAATTTACAAAGAGATATAATGTGATGGGCCTTAAAATACACTGACGGTGTTTATAAGGTCCATAATTTTCTTAAGCGTCTTCTGTCCGTGTTTCAGGGACTTTGCCTACGTGGCGAGAGATAAGAACACGCGAGCGCTGAAGTGCCACGTGTTCCGATGTGATACTCCCGCCGCAGCCATCGCGACAAGTCTCCACGAAATCTGCTCTAAGGTGGGTGTCCTCGCCGGGGTCGACTCTGCATGGCTGAGCTTGTCTGCTGCTCTGAGAAAAGCTATCAAGCTTTAATCACGGTGACCATTGAAGAGAGAAGAACTCCTCTTTTCTGCTGATGCAGTTATCCAGAGGTTCTTTTTCAGGCTGTAAATTAGACGCCCTGACTAGATTTCTGTTATCTTTTTCAAGAGAAGTATGAGCTGGGGAGAGCGATAGATGTTTTAAGAGCCTTTAAAGCGAGGAGAGGAGATTAGATCTGGGTTACAGAGCCAGAAAAGAGTGTTCAGCGTGTGTGTGACTCTATATCTAAAACCAAATTCAATAGAATAACAACCAATACAATTGTATAGATTGGCACAAGCTGGAAGTTGCAGAAGCAGATGTGGTTCTGAAACGTCTATTCTCAGCATGAAGTCTGAGCCCCGATTTCCACCAGAATACCAACCACTCCCCATACACTGCTTCTTCTGGATGAACCTCCTACCGGCACCTCTCTTCCCACATGTGCACCGTGCTCACTGTACTGGGCAGAGCAAACTTGAAGGTGAAGGAAATACCAAACTGTAGTCCCCGGAGTTGGGCCGGTTGTGAATCAGTTTGATGTATTCGACGTCGGGCGCCTGTCGGTCAGCGGAAGGATTTGCAGATCCACAGACACCGAATCTCCCACCTGGCTCCATCAGTGGATGTTTACGCTTTCTAGATAAACAGATCCGATGGCAGCTGCAACTCCATCATTTGAATAAGTGGTGTAGCTGATTAATAGTGCCTCAATCTTCATGACTGGATTCAGCAGCAGTGACTGCATCATGGCAGTCAATAATGGATGACATGCTGTCATCGTACATAGCACTCATTATATCGCTGTCACTGAACCCACTCTATCAGAATCTACGACCTTTGAACCACTGGGAACTGGCAAAGGTCAAACGTCTGCCTTACTGGAAGCATCAATCTCTGAGGCTCCATCATTGGATTGAGTGGCAGCTGAAGCCCCGTCGCCTCCTGCCTCTGCATGTCAGCTTCATGGACACCAGTTGTTGCATTGTACAAAAGCGCAGTCCAAACCAAAGTCCATTAACTTCACCCTGAAGGGCTGGTTCTAGTTGTCGAGCATACTATTGTCAGGTTGGAGGTCTGTATGAGGGATGGCAATACCCTCCAGGGCTTCTAATGCCTCGAAACGGGAGCAGCTGTTGGGTGACGGGGTGGATTTTGTTAAGGGACAACCACAGTTTTTGATCTCCCTAAAAGGCTCCTACCCAGCATCCCAAAGGTGAAGCAGGGAAGGTCTTGGAACTTTAAATTGTTCCTGTGGATTTCCTCCGAGTCAAGTCCAGCAAGCTTCCAGTATGTCCACTTCTCTTTGAATGATGTAAGTCTCACTATTTCTGTGGACCTCGATGGCGCTCGTCTCAGACGTTTTTAAATTCAAGCTAGAGGATTAGGATAGCTCACTCTGAAGGTATCCAGAAGGTTTCTGTCTGCTAATCGTTGCATGTCCTATTGTGACACCTCTATGTCATACAAATTGTCAATGTGCCATCCCTTTCATATCCTATATGTCAGTGGCGGGTCGTGCATTTTCAACCGAGGCCTTCAATGCCGTCTGACTACAGCTGCACAACCTAATGTAAGATTAGTTCACCAGTGTTCCAGTGCGGGGCTTTTATTGTGAAGGAGCAGACGGAAAAAGATAAAGTTGCCGTGTTTCTTGCGTTATTAAGTCACGTAAAACCCTCAGTTACACTAATTCAGAGAATCGTATCGTACATGTATGTGTATATTTATATCGACACACATCCTGGTTACCACATTCAAGTAGACTTGAGAACAGTGCTTGAGCCTGCTCTATTTATTGACACCCCCCACCCCCCCCGCCCTTGTGTGGTGCTTGAGCCTGCTCTATTTAGCTCTAAATCCTCCACCAGTCTACAAGTATCTAGGGTACACATCCTTGTTACCATATTCTGGTCCCTAGGACTCTCCCAGATCCTCAAGTAGGCTTGAGAACAGTGCTTGAGCCTGCTCTATTTATAACCCCCCCCTAACCGAGACCGCACTTTACTGAAAGTTAGATGCAGTACATATAGTTCAATATTTGACTTCATTAAGTGGCAATACCACGGTGTAAACATACTTTGTTTGTTTTACTTAGGTAAAAGTACAAAATTATTAGCATAAATATATACTGAAATTCATGGATATTTTACTTTAATATTGCAGCTGGAAAGGGTTGAGCTCATTTTTATTACTTTATATACACTTCTGGGTAGCTTAACCTGTACAACACATATCATAAGTTGTTATTTTAATTGTATTCATGAACTAAAATCGGAACTCAAGCTTTCAAATAAAAATGTTGTTGCATGAAATGTGTCATAAAACTGTGTGAATGTCCAACATATGTCTATTAGAGTATAATATAAAAATAGCCTTCAAAGGCATAGTATATGATATACTACATAAGTCATAGAAATGTTATAGTGTATAAAATGTTTTGAAAGACAAAATGAAATGGAAAGACTTCAATAATGGCGCAACCACAACAGCCAACATATGAATTTAACACGCATGAGTGAGTCACAGCTACATTACATATAACATATATTTGTATCCAATAAAATAATACACACATAAATATAATGAAGAAAGTCATGTGAAAGATTTATATGCACAATACTGTGCATATACATCTTTCACATGACTTTCTTAATAATGGATTAAAGATGAGATTTAGAAGCATATGAAATACAATCTGTGATATGAATCAATAATTGAGTTCAATCAGTTTTGTGATTTCATGATTTCCAATGTGAACTCCTTGGCTTTGCTTGATAGATCAACGTGGTGTGATCTGGCTCATATAAAACCAGTCTATCATCAGACCAGCAGTGACCTTGTAAAGGATGAATCTACCGGGAACGATAGATCTCTTACCTTAGAGGCTGTTGACCCATTTCAAATGGAAGGTTTTTCCCTATACTATTGTATTTTATCTCCTACCCCAAATTGAGGGAAGCGTGTGAATCGTTGTTTGTATTTCTTTGTGACCGGGACGCTTCACACAGCCTATTTTAAACAAAGTGGTAGTGTTCTCTTTACTGCAGCAGAGGAACTTGGTGACCTGAGTCCTGCAGCTGTGCAGCACGCTGAGCGGATTTCTTTTGTGCATGTGTGTGTGTGTGTGTGTGTGCGTGCGTGTGTGTGTGTGTGTGCGTGTGTGTGTGTGCCCGCAAGTGTCTCTTTCTTGCATGTTCCCCTGTGAGCAAAATTGCAGACTCACCATAGACTTTGATTAATGACAGGTACAATTAATCAAGTGTCTGTAGCAGGACGAGTGCAGCAGCTCAGTGCAGGGGCCATGCAGCCTGTTCAACCTTTTTATAAGACGGTGTGCACTGCAGCAGAAGAGCAGAATCAAAGAGTGGAGAGAAAGAAAGATTCATTTTTCTAAGGTTGAGTTTAGATGCACCATTTGGAAGGGAGAGTTTAAAAGAATATGAATGGTAATATTTAATAGTTTTCATATTATCGTCAAATGGCATGAAAAGGAGAGAAACGGCCAATGAATTTTTATTCTACCAACTCTGGGATTAGTGCACCAAATCCTTGGTTGACAATAGTCCCCAATGAGCACACAGTTTCCTCCTGTTTGATTAACATTAGCCAACAACTACAGCACCAAGCTGCTTTAAAACATTAGCCGTTTGCAAAAATTAAATATGTTTGACCCTTTTTTAAAGATTTGCATTTTCAGTAGAAACAAATATATTCGTGAAGTTGGAAAGTATCAAGAAAAAGACGAACAGACTGTTGGGTTTAGGCATTTTTCTTTCTTTTTTTGACAACAGAAATATAGAATATGTATCCTTATCTTTTCGATAGTCTTATCCTTTAAATTGTGTTATTTATTCTTTGCTGGGAAATCTTTTGTTTATGCTTATACATCTATAACCATATTTTTCTTTCTGTCTTCCAAATTCCCATTCTGATCGCTTTCCTCTTCTTCTTCTTTTCCCTCCTTCCCCCTCTAGATTATGGCTGAAAGAAAAAGTGCCAAGGCTGCAGCTGGCAGCTCCTCCCAGACTGGCTCCGATGTACCCCTACAAGGTACACACACACACACACACACACACACACACACTCACACCCGCACACATCTTTTTCTTTCAGTTCTTTTGTCGTTCCCTCATGAGAGAATTGGATTTGTCAGCCGTGTGCTATCTTCCGTGGTTTCTTGTCTCACATTACAGCATTCCTCCACATCTAAAACCATACATATGGGTTGTCTTTAAAATCACCTTATCACCTTATAGTGTTTGGTTCAATTACACACGGATAATGCTGACTTCAGAACAACTCCTCGCTCCACAATCACTGAGCTTTATCCTCCCAGCGCTAATTCTATTCACCATTTGCTATTTCACTAAGTCCCGCCGCTTGTTCCTCTCCAAGTAATCATGGGAAGAAAGAGAAAAGGCGCCAGCACAATTCATCCTCTGCTGTATCTTCAGCTGCTGTCTGTAACTGCTGAGCATGAGGGAAAGGAGCTCCGGCATCGGAATATAAAATAACTATCTCGGCTATTTACTTCCAGAGAAAGTCGACCTCATTAAAACCCAATTAGTGTTTCTTTCAGACGAGGCCTGGTGCTCCACGGCGCCCATCCCTACCACAGGATCAAAGAACTTATTGGTGAAGCATCCCTCACATCTTTTAAAGCTATAACTTGCGCGAACTGTTAATCTTTTAACTCAACCAGTTGGTACCCAGTGAGAGGTGCTGTCCTTACAGTGGATAGACCATCCAGTCAGCTCGAGAGGTCCATTGACTGCAAAGCCAGTGGATGGAAAACAGTTCCTGGACTAGATCTCTTTAGGGGGGCTGGGAGTTTGCAAAATCCTCTGTTGGGAGACGTTTTAGGAGATTAGCTCTCAATGATTTGGGATAGGCCCCAACACGAGGATAATGGCCCCGCTGTCCTCATCGGATCTGGCCTGTCTGAGCTCGACGTTAAATATGGAATTAATGTATGAAAACCCCTATTCATCATTTATTTAACGACTGTTTTCAGAGCAGTTCATATCTTGAATGTGTGAGATATTAGGATATGGATTGTGCAAAATGGAATGAAAATTCAAATGTG
This sequence comes from Pseudoliparis swirei, assembly GCF_029220125.1. Taxonomy (NCBI): domain Eukaryota; kingdom Metazoa; phylum Chordata; class Actinopteri; order Perciformes; family Liparidae; genus Pseudoliparis; species Pseudoliparis swirei. Next base: position 13,926,630 of record NC_079406.1, on the reverse strand, counting down.
GAAAATGTCATAGGTCGGCTGGTTTGTCTTTTTAAAGTTGAAATTAACTGACCTCCATTAACTTCTCCTCTTGCCGGGATGACGTGCAGTGACATCGCTGTTGGTTGGGTGTGGTCACAGAGGGGTCATAAAAACACTGCTTCTCAGCCTGCTCGGCATTATGTAAATGTTTTTAATTATTGTAGCATCTTTTAAATTATTCACAGATGTTTCTGTTCTTTTATCTCACACTTAAAAGTATAGTAAAAGACGCGGAGGGGTTGTAAAGTTGGACCATTTTCAAATTATACACATCGTGGCATTTCTAGGTTAAATTTGTAATATACCTTTTTAATGCATTTTGGTATCTGGCCTTTTGATATTCAACATTGCATTCAAAACTATATTAGGCGGATTATGTGTCAATGAGTGCAGACAAGTCAGCACATTAAAGCTCATATAACAGTTCCATATATAGTTCCATATATATTACAAGTGTTGATTGTATAAATAAAGTAAATGTATCATTCAATAATAAGGACCATTTTATTATGACTCCCTCATGATTAATTCCATATTACAATAAGGCCTGCGTTTTCAAATCCATGTTGACTTTAACGATACAGCAGCTAGTTAATAATTAATCTATCTGAAGGGGATGCTTGTGCTGTTTTTAGTATTCTGCAGAATTTTTATAGTTTTGTCTATTAGCACATTAGATGATTAAAAATCTCTAAACTGCGCAGTTAAACATTCAACCACTTTTAGCGCTTGCCATTTACCTCGTGAGAAGTCATCTCAAGCGTACACAGCTAATTGCATGGTGTGTTAATAACTGCTGTTAACGTCTGTGCTCATTGAGATGATCGTCCTCATTCACTCACCCTTTCTGCCTCCAGGCCGGTGTAAGCGAGCTCAGCTGGGTTTTCATGCGGGAAAATCTGAAATTCTTCATGTTCGTGTGTGAAAATATATTTCATGTTCTAATCATGTCAGCAGCGCCCTAAAATAGTGTTTGTTTATGTCTTAAGTTTAAGCCAATTATCATATGTTGGCTTTACTTTTGGAACTTTGCGTTAGATGTTGTCGTGTGATACAATTCCCTGCGGGTTTGTCTGTGTGTGTGTGTGTGTGTGTGTGTGTGTGTGTTTTCTCTATCTGCAGAGTTTCCCCTGCCAAAGACTGAGTTGGTGCAGAAGTTCCACGTGCTGTATGTGGGCATGACGTCTGTGTCTCGCCCCATAGGTAAATGTTAATTAATGCTGAAAAGCACAAGTCATAACACCTCCTGCACACTGTCTCATTGTCCAGGCTCTCCTGTGTTTTGTCCTCAGGTATGGACATCATAAATAGTGCCATAGAGAATCTGGTGTCCTCCACAGGCAAAGAGGCCTGGACTCCGGTCATTTTGAGTATTGCGGACACCACACTGGCTGTCATCAAAGAAAAGGCAAGGGACCTTTTGTTGCCGTCCTGGGGAGTAACCCATGAATTCAAGATGTGAATGTGCTCGTCGATTAGAGAGAGTTTAACGCAGGTGTAATTCTCCTTCCGCCTGTGTGTCCAGGAAGAGGAAGAAGAGGTCTTGGTGGAGTGTCGAGTTCGGTTCTTGTCCTTCATGGGCGTGGGGCGAGATGTGCACTCGTTTGCCTTCGTGATGGACACGGGCAGTCAGCATTTCCAGTGCCATGCGTTCTGGTGCGACCCCAACGCAGGCCATGTGTCTGAGGCTGTGCAGGCAGCGTGCGTGGTAAGTTCACATTTCTTTTGTTATGAAAGGATGATGAGATGATGTTAGACATGTATTGTCACCATTGTGAAATTAATATTAAACAGTTTTGTCTTTAAAGGTAAAACTAGTGTTCTCAAGCTCTGCCTCCAGTTTATTAAAAGTAGTCAAAATTCCACCGACTTCAACAATGCATTAGGTGGGATTTTAAGTTAAATACTATACTTTTTTATGGTAAAATATGTATAAAAAAAGGTCATAATATAGTATAAAGAATTTTATTTATTTTTTATTATGTTTTTAAACATTTTTTAGGACATTATTCAATATAATATTATTTTCTGATATCAAGCTTCTCATCTCAGCAAAACAGCGACTAAGTGAATACCTTGAATTTATTGTTCAACTATTCCTTTCATAAATGAACTCGAAATTGCGGGTAAAATACATCTTGCATATTGTTTTTAATCAAACTCAAATGATCGGAACTTAAATCCCCATGTGCTCCTCTTCCTCAGCTGCGGTACCAGAAGTGTCTGGTGGCACGGCCTCCCTCCCAACGGGCGTGCTCCTCTTCCTCACCCTCTGCGGACTCGGTGACCCGCCGGGTGACCACCAGCGTGAAACGTGGAGTCCTGTCTCTCATAGACAATCTGAAAACCAAGAAACAGCCGTCTGAACTCCCCTAGCAATGACCGCCACGAGTGACCACAGCACCCTCCCCCAGCCGCTGCTGGACGCCACTCACACACTATCGCCACAGCAACACCTAATCAGTACCAGCCATGGTAACCAACGATGTACATATATGTTAACAAACACCGACATGAAGGGAAGAAGAGCGATTCTCCAGTAGGCCTGATGATAAATGTAAAAAAATTACAGGAAAAACTCATGGCTTTCATGAATGGAAAATCTGGTAGCACTGGTTGATCTTTGACCTTTGAAAGCTGCTGTTAGTGGAAACCACCAGCAGGCTCCATTGTATGTGGATTTCTGGGCTGGATCGGTTATTTCATCAAGCACTCTACAGACAGAATTCAGGAAAACCCAGAAGAAAAAGAGACTGTTCTGTTAACAATCTGGTATTAGGAACCACTCATTGGTTTACTTTTTACTTTCATGCTCGGTCCCTTCCTGTAAAAACCATCATCAGCAATCGGAGCACTGTGACAAGCTGCTGGAGCCTTCCAGGACAGAAAAGGCGTTGACTGGCTGTCGTGGGATTTTAACAGGTGAATAAGAAAAGAAAGCAAGACCAGAAAGACAAGAGCTGCCAACTCGCTCCCTCCCACCGAATGGCATCACCTTGATGTGTGCCAGACTTGTAACAGGCTCAAAGCTAACATCTCCTTTGAAGGTGAATGAAGTGATTGTCAGAAAAAGTGTAAGTAAATGATTGTGTGTAGGAAGAGAGAATGTCGGGCACACAACGTGTAGATATGAGGGAGAGATGAAGTGTTGGTGACAGAAAATGGGAGAGATGTGGGCTTTGTTTTGCATGTTTTCTTGATGAGATATGTTTTATGTTGATGCGTTGATAAGGGTCTCAGTTAGAAGTGGTGAACACACAAAGAATAGAGGCTCTTAGCACAAGTCATCTCAACATGACCATGACTGCATTTACACTGGCACAAAACAACCTGGCCTGTTTCTGACCCATACCAGAATAACATGTACTCACTACCCCATTTACAGAATCACAATTAGGGATTATTGTCCGTCAGATTTTTACATTGTGTTTCTCGATGGATGAGTAGATCAGCAAAAGAAAGGTAACCGTTTTTAATGTATTTTGAAACTTTTAATTTGTTAAGATTGTACATTGTTTTGCATAGATTATAGAAAAAACTGAGTTTAAAAGCTAAAGAATGTTACATTGCCTATGTTCAAACTTTACAATTTCCTCAGGAATCTTTATGCATACACCCAAGATTTATGTGTTAGCAAGAAATTCCAATCCCAGGCTTCAACTGGCCGATGTTAGGGACTCGATATGAACAGTGGAATACAAAAGTGTTGGACAGCATGGAAAAGATCCAATCGGTGCTACAGTAAGGTTAACTATATTTTATCTTCTGCCGTAAACCAACCAGTCTACTCCCACTCACAAACAAAATACACACACGCACACAAAAACGCACATAGAGCAGTAAAAAGAGGAAAAAAAAGTCTGCCGTCACTGCTATTAAAGCCTTTAACTCTGCTCCTATGGCTCATGTCCACAGCCTGCACTCCACATGAACTCTGTGAAGGCAGTCTGACCGAAATGAAAAAAAGAAAATGCAGACACACACACAGACACACACACAAAACCAACGATGTTGTAACTCATTCCAGTTCTGTTCTTCACTCATCTCTACACCATGTAAATGTAATCTGTTGTGACAATAAATGCATTACCAAAAAAAAAAGCTTCTTGAATTTCCTTTAATTTTGCAAGTCAGGAGAACGTAACGTAGCTCGTCATCATGTCATGACATTGAATTGGTCCAGCCCCGATGCAGGGGATTAGATTATGTGGCACGGCTTCTCTTTATGGCACATGAAGACACTTCAATAATGACGTAATGGTGGCTCTAGAAGCATTTAAGGTGACTTCTTGTATATGCTCTGTAATTTGGCAGATGAAAAATACTTCAAATACGTTGGTGTTAGATTGAGAGTTCAAACTTCTTTTTTATTTATATTGGCCACCGCTTTGAGCTGGGGGCCTCCACATGGAGTCGAAGTTTGGGCCGGATCCTGTTCGGCTGAGCTGAGGGGGGAAGAAGTTGGGGAAGTGAACGCGGGGCAGGACGAGCACCACAGGCTTCGGCGCCTCTTGACGAGCTCTGCGGGGACGGGCCGGGGGGGTAGGAAGAGGAGGTGTCGGGGGAGTGTATAACACAGGGGTGATGCTTTTCTTGGGTGCATTGCTTTGTGGTTTTGAGGAAGGGAAGGAGCTGTGCACGCTGTCCTTTGAGGCCTGCATCTGCATCGCTTTGGCTTTTCCTGAAGGACAAAAACAATGATATGGAGGAGGAGGAGCATATTTTTGGACAGAAGATATTGAAAAAAGAGGATGAGGAATAACAGTACAAGACATTACATGCTGAACTACTTCTGTTCAAACTAAACTATTTCTTGCTACTTCTCTTTGCCAACATCTTAAAAGAATAGTTTGAGATTTTGGAAGAAGAATGTATTTATTGGTTTCTTGCCAGAATAAATGAGAGGATTGAAACCTCTTCTATTTGTGTAAAAATTAAACTACAGCCAAGAGATGGTGAGCTTTCCTTCGCAGTAGCTGTCTGTACCTTCACTATTTAACAGACAGACAGGAGAGTGCTGACAATCCTGCAAAGATTCTAACTAATCAAGATAGCAAATAAGAAATGTTACCAATATGTCTCTTTTAATCAGCTGCATGTTCCTGTTACCACATCCAAATGGATTAAGATGTAGGGCTTGAGTATTCATGCGCACCTTGTGATGACTGCCGCCTGTTAGTAAATTCTGGACGACCACACACAGTCGTGCTGTGGCTGCCCACGATCTCTTGGCTTCTGGAATATATTGTGGCAGAGAGATGGGGCTGAGAGGTGCGGGCCTGGGTTGTTTGTGTCATCCTGTCGGCTTGTCGTTGCTCTTTTCTGGTTAGCTGGCTGGAGCCGATCCGGTCCAGTATGCCTTTGGCATTTGCCCTGACAATCACTTCATGTGGTTCCTCTTTGATCTCTGGCTCGGGCTGTTGAGAAGTGACAAAGCATAGCTGTTATTTTGGAAGACATTACTGAATAATTCTCAGGGTGAAAACATATGTTAAAAACACATCTGTCTGCTATACTGTTTACTATACCAAAAAAGAGAAAGAATGGATGGATGGCCCTTTGCTGGACACCAAATGTAATATTGGTAAAAGGAAAGAGGAGGAGAGAGCCACCATGTCCTTGCTGCTGACTGGAGGGTCAACTGCTGTCTCACAGCAGCCCACTGCTCTCCTCAACACCTGAATTATTCACAAGCACAGATACACAACAGGGACATGCCGCCTGGGTGGGTGCATGTGTGTATTTTGCTTTTAAGTGCTTGCTTGTACTTTAATGCAAATATGTATGTATATGTTTGGACACATTTTTTGAAATTCTACGTCAACCGGTATGTGGTCTGTAATATGTGAAAGGGCATGTTGCACATGTGCATGTTGTGATTTGTGTTGATACACTCTGTGCACACAGGTAAACATGCTTCAGAAGCATCACTGTAAGCAGTCTTTGGTGGACTTCATTGATGCTAACTCATGCAGACAGGGGGCGCTGAATTATTCAACAGACACTCTCTCTTGCGACCCTTTCTTCCCACTCACCCCTGTTAATCTCACTTCCTATCCATCAGCCCTAAACAACTATGCCATACTCTGTAAATCTCTCATTTCCTTCCTGACAAATTTAGCTGCTCCAGCACACGGAGAGCTGAACCCCATTCTGTTTCAATGCTTACGTCCAAGATCGTGACGTCTAATATATCTTGACTACGACACCCACATGCATTAAACGGACCATAAACAATCACCAAAACCAAGTCAAAGTGGTTTTAAATCCCATAATAATACTGTCCAAGTTTTCCTTCAGAGGTTGGGGACTTTTAGAGAAAAGTCCTCCTGTGATCTGTGCTCTGGAAATTAGGCAAAAATCACATTACATGGTTTTATAAAGAACTTTTTTGGAGGCCACTGTGATTTGTGTCGATTTAAGCCAGACAGCATTCAAACACTTATATAATTGCTATTTTTATGGTGCTTTTCCGAGTGCCACAATAACTTTTGATTAGCTGAGTTTATTGGAGTTGGGGAGAAAAAGTCCTGTATGAGGCACCATTACAGCACTTTGATTAGCTTTTAATTCCTATCAGTGGAGGTATAAAAGCTGACGTATGGACAGAGAGGAACAGACACCAGAGCACGCCGTCACACCCGGTGGTGGTAAAACGCCTTAATAACCCTGCACTGGAATCGTAAGCATCAGAGCAGACTTCATAATGTTAGGGAGTGTGTCGTAAAATGTTGTGGATTATGAGGACGTGGGGAAAAACACACATTGCCACAATAAAGTGAAATAAATTAAAAGACTCTTCCAAGTGTAATTCACAAACGTTTTCACACAAAAAAGACGGATTCCTCCCTGTGTTCTTCTTTGGGGAGTGAAATCCAAGAGGTTGCTCTCTCCCTGCTCTCTCTGCAGCTTGTACTGGCGACCCTTTCACTTCCCTTGTCCTTTCATCTCATTCTGACTTACCTGATTTCTATTCCTTCAGCTTATTTTTTCCCATTTCAGCATTCATTCCCACTCATCTCGTCATGTCCTGCTCCTTCATCTCACACTTTCTTTCTGGTTGCAGATTTAAAACAGAAACCTGCATTTGTGACCCAACATTCTCATTTCTTCTCGCTGACCTTAATTCTGCCTGTGATGCTCATTTTGACCTGATCTCAATTTCAGTAGCCCTGTTCCCAACTTACCTTCCCCCTTCAGGGAGAATTTCTCCCCCCCGATGGTCAGAGGTCAAGGTGAGCTTGACCTCTGACCATCAAGATCTAGTCAGTAAATGTCAGTTAATATTTGTGCCAAATGTAATGAAAGCCCCTCGAGGTGTGACTGCTACATAGTGTTTACAAAAACGGGTTGACGTGAGGACACAGTGACCTTGAATATTGCTGATTTTGATGACGTCCTTTGCAATTCTTTGAGAGTTAACCAAAGCTTTGCTCTGTGATGTTTCTGTTTGCTGACCTCTCTGCTGAGAACAGCCAGGAAGCAGCCATTGCTCTGTTCTGAAGGCTCCAACATGAAGAAGGGGTGTGTTTTGGTTGGACCCTCGGCCTGGTCAGGCATGCTGAACGGCGCTGTGGTAAGCCTGGATAAAACACACATATTCAGAAAAACATGAGGGACTCATCAAGTAGTAGTTTGACACCATTGACCATGACATCCTATTACAGAGACTGGAGCAGTCGATTGGCATTTCAGGCACGGCACTAAGTTGGTTTAAATCCTATTTATCAGATCGATCTCAGTTTGTATTTGTAAACGATGATGCCTAGATGACCACCAACGTTAATCATGGAGTTCCACAAGGTTCTGTGGTTGGGCCAATTTTATTTACCTTATACATGCTTCCTTTGGGCAATATTATCAGGAAACACTCCATAAACTTTCATTGCTATGCAGATGATACTCAACTATATCTATCGATCAAACCAGAGGAAACCAACCAACTAAGTAAAATTCAAGCATGTCTTAAAGACATAAAAACATGGATGACCTGCAACTTCTTGATGTTAAACTGACAAAACTGAAATAATTTTAATTGGCCCTGAGCACCTCAGAGATCAATTATCTGGTGATGTGGTTTCTGTAGACGGCATTGCCCTGGCATCCAACACCACTGTAAAGAATCTTGGCGTTATCTTTGATCGGGACTTGTCCTTTAACTCCCACGTAAAGCAAATCTCAAGGACTGCATTCTTTCATCTACGTAATATTTAAAAAATCAGGCACATCTTGTCTTAAAAAGATGCAGAAAAATTGGTTCACGCATTCGTTACTTCTAGACTGGATTACTGCAACTCCTTATTATCAGGCTGCTCTAATAAATCTCTTAGGTCCCTCCAGTTGATCCAGAATGCTGCAGCTTGTATTCTCACTAAAACTAAGAAAAGAGATCACATCACTCCTGCACTAGCTGCTCTGCACTGGCTCCCAGTAAAATCAAGAATCACAGGGAGGCAGACACAGTCACCTCATTTAAGAGTAGACTTAAGACTTTCCTCTTTGACAGAGCTTATAGTTAGGGCTGAATCAGGTTCACCAGGTCCAGCCCCTTGATATGCTGCTATAGGCTTATAGCTGCTGGGGGACGTTTAGGATACACTGAGCACCTATCTCCTCTTTTCTCTCTCCTAACGGATGAATTTTATCTCTATTGCACATTACTAACTCTGCTTTCTCCCCGGAGTCCTTTTGACGTCATTGATCTTATCTGCCTGATGGATCATCGAGGTCTGGATCGTGGAATATGCCTACTACCAACGATGCCATGGCCCTGCTGAGACTCCGCCCACTCCTCCTCTCTACCTCCATCTGCCTGATGAATCGTGGAGGTTTGGATCGAGGAATATGCTTACTACCAACTATTCATACACTCTGCCATATTCATTGATTGTTTTGTTACTGTGTTTTAATTTGTGTATACAGTAATGATTCCTTCTATACACATTACATCTATTACACCTGTCCATCTTGGAGAGGGATCCTCCTCTGTTGCTCTCCTGAAGGTTTCTTCCCTTTTTTTCCTTGTGGAAGGGTTGTTTGTTATCCGATGTGAGGTTTTGGGACAGGGATGTCTATATGTGCAGATTGTAAAGCACTCTGAGACTTATTTCTAATTTGTGAAAATGGGCTATACAAATAAACTGAATTGAATTGAAACTGAATGAGCAACGCAAATTAAAAAAGTGAATGAAAGTAAATCCACAAGTTATGTTATTGGTGGGATCCAAACCAATTACTTGTGCTTTATTTATGGTAGCCAGAGGCATCAGCAGCACACCAGGCCAGCTAAATTCAAGAAGGTCTACATGAATGGTAAACTTCATGTCTCAAGTTCTCACACACACACAAACAAAAACACTATTCCAAAAATATACAGAATGTCTGTGAGGATAGAAGCTGTCTGAAAAGGTTTTTTCCTGGCCTTTTGACAGCATTTAGAGAAATAAAAGAGCACCTTTGACTATCTTTTCTCCTTCAGTTCCAGACTGAGGCGTGCTGAAACTTTGACAGAAGCCTGTCTGAAGGGAAACAGACAAACAACCGAGCAGGCTGACAGACGGTGAGGCAAACAGACAGAGAAAGACAGTACAGATGCAGAGAGGGCACCAGGGCACTGAGGTACACAGACCGGAGGCTGACCTGAAGTTTGATTGTTTTGGTTCCCCCTCCTGCTCCGAGCCGGCCTTGGCTTGCTCCAGGGCTCTGCTCACCACCTCCTCATTCTCCTCTTTGTATGATGAACATGTCGAGTACACCACTGCCAAAACCTTAGAGACTATACAAAAACACGTGTGCATTGTATCAACAGTCTATGTAAATAGTATAACCTCTGTGTGTCGCAATTTTATCATATTATATTGCCTTTTTAAATGTAGATACATCTGAAATAATATGTGACACATAATACCAAGACATTAACGCAGAGCTGAAGTATAGAAATATTTAAAGTGGAACCAGCTTTCACCTTCAGTCCGGGAGCCAGACACAGTCACCTACTTTAAGGTGACTGAAGACTTTCCTCTTTGATCATGCTTATAGTTCGGGCTGAATCAGGTCCAGCCCCGAGATATGCTGCTCGGCTTATAGGCTGCTGGGGGATGTTTTAGGATACACTGAGCACCTATCTTCTCGTCTCTCTCTACTTATGGATGAATTTCCATCTCTCCATCACACATTACTAACTCTGCTTCTTCCCCGGAGTCCTTGTGACTCCACGTCTCATAGGGTCCATTGGACCTGGCCGGGTCTGATGCCTCCTGCCTGGTTAGCCGGCCTCCTGTCATGGCCGTGCTGATGCGCCCCTCCCTCCGAACCACCCTTTCTGGATCGTGGGCCTACCACGAACTATTCATACAATTTGTCATACTCATTGATTGTGTTGTAACTCTGTAATGATTCCTTCTGTACACATGACATATATTGCTTCTGTCCATCCGGGGAGATTTCTTCCCTTTTTTCCCCATGAAAGTGTTTTTTTACATTTCTTGGGAGATTTTTCAGCTCCGATGTGAGGTCCTGGGACAGGGATGTCGTATGTGTACAGATTTTAAAGTCCACTGAGGCAAATTTGTAATTTGTGATATTGGGCTATATAAAATAAACTGAATTGAATTGAATTGATTATTGCCCCAATCTGAAACAACAAACTCATTTCATGTTCAATTAAAGCAGGAACTTAGACAGGCACACAAACATTCAGTCAAAAGTTTCTTCCTCTCATTTTATGACAATTAAATGTGATTATTCAAACCAAGTGGTCCTCCTCATCAAGCGCTCCCTTTGAAGAAATGGGTCCTTGAATATTAATTAGTTAACTTTACATGGCTCATTTCATTCTACTGCTGCTGGCTTGTAGATTTGTGAAGCTATCGGTTTGATTTCCTTCATTTGAGCTTTGATTTCTTTCTTTCTCACTAATTATAGACAGACAGAAACAATTAACGCCAAGCTGCTATAAATAAAACCTGCTCCGACACGTGCCAAATCAGCTCCAAACAAATGTGAAAAATTGCTTCAAGAAAGCGCAACTGAGGAAGAAGAAGACGGAGGCCGCAGCATTTGTCATTCAGACACAGCTGGGACATGACGGGCTGTAGAGTTGTGTTTGTACATGTCTGTGTGATTACTGTCTATGCGAGAGTCTGTAAAACGAGACCATTGACTCAAGCCCAAAAGCTCGATGCACACCCAAGATTATATATTAGTCATATTAAAAAGTATCTACACTGGCAAAAATGTAAAAGAGGCCTGATGGATGGCAATGTGATTAGAGGGGCTGGTTTTCTCTGCCTCTAACAGAAAGACTCCAACTGCTCGATGAACATAACCCAGAGCAACACAGAAAGAGAAGCACTGAGCAGCACAAGGCAGACTCACATACGACTGAGGAGGAAAGCATCGACTGCAGATGGAACCGTGGCACTTGCATAGTATAGAATAATGATCTAACTTCGCAAGGTTCCTCTGCCATATCCAGTTGTATAGAATTGAAACAATACAGAAGATAATTTGCTAATCACTTGTTTAAACTATGCAAGGAATCCTGCAGGGGACTGTGGATGACCGACGCAGAGAAATCTGCATTCCTAATTAACACTCAGACAATCTCCTCGGAATACCACAGGCTTCAGCCTGATGCCATACAAGATTAGATATTTAGTAAGTTAAAGATTTATTGTGTCAGATAGGTGAGTTAATATGCTGTGTGTGTGTGTGTGTGTGTGTGTGTGTGTGTGTGTGTGTGTGTGTGTGTGTGTGTGTGTGTGTGTGTGTGTGTGTGTGTGTGTGTGTGTGTGTGTGTGTGTGTGTGTGTGTGTGTGTGTGTGTGTCAGCATGAGAGCAGGTGGTTCAACACTCACACTTCAAGGCGTGATCGATATCTTTCCTCTGCTGGGCTACCAGAGCTTCCAGTTTGCTCCGGGCTATGGAGCTCTGGGATAAGTCCTGCAGCAGTTCTGTGTCTGAGAAAGAGCATCATCTCTGTTTCATCAGCTGTTCTGTTGACAGTGGGCTGTGCATAAGTATGGGTTTTACATAAGGAACTCTTATGTCAATGACATCCACAAAAGCAGGTGGAACGGCTTGCTTTGACAGTTGTGTTCAAGGGTTCTGTTGAGTTGGAGTAGATTTTATGTACATGCACATGTGAACAAGGAAGTCATATGTCTTTAATTAATACATACAGATATTATAAATAGGGAATATTAGGTAGAATATTAAGATGGATGTATTGTGAAGCATAAGAGAAATACACTTTGTTATTGTTGTAACTGTATGTAATGACACATGTGATAATGTGTACCATGATATGTTGCATGAAATGAATGCCGTTTGAAACCTGAGACATTACCCTTATTTTCAAGGCAGGATCTGATTTTATCTTATTCTGAAGGACCTTCTGCTCCTTGACCGGAACTGTAACGTTTGACCCCGCCATCTTGAATAATTAGCACAGCGGACAGAATGCCAGCATTGTTTGAATCAGCCAATAGGTACTAACCCAGAGGTGCGAACTCTTTTTGCAGGGACCAACTACCGAAGTCTTTGTGATGGAGCTTCAGTTAAACTGGGCTTGAAGCGGACAGACAGTTCCCTGTCTCCGGAGAGGCCTTCATGGGGCCCAGGAGAGAGTCTGTGGCCTCCGCCTCAGTCCAACTCCACGAATTTGTGAGCGAAATTGTCTATCATCTTTGCCATTAAATATTGTTAAACTTTAAACTATTGGATCCTGAATTTCCTGCAGCAACTGGACCCAAGGTCTTGAACTATTCTTACAGTTCATATATGCAGCCTATGAGAGGGTCATGGGTGGATCATAAATAAGTATCTTTAAAATGTTATCGGCAAAGAAAAAGTTGTATAAATAATTTAATAGTAAAGCTTCATATTTTGTTCAAGCACAGACAAAAGGAAGTAATAAAGTATTTTTTCCTCTAAACCTAAACTAGCATTGCTGCTCCAAAACATTTACCTCCCTATTTTTCAAACTGACTTTTTAGCAAGGATTGCGAGTGTCCACGCGGCCAGAGACACCGTGAGACACAGCCCCTCGCAAGGGTTCTGTGCAGAACGTTTTCTCTATATGGATGGGCGGACTTTTGAGAATATCTTGTTTTTGCGGCGAGGAAAATGTCCGTGTTTTTGTTCTTGAATGTATACCTGAGGCTTAACGTACACTAGATCATAACATGTCATTCTGAAATCCTCACAGATCGCTATTTACCTCCTTTCTCATGCAGTATGAATTCAACCGGATTGCTGACTGCAGACACAGAACACTTGGGAGTCAACAGGATGACACGCAACTTCTGGAGTCGCTTGTCTCTGCTGTCCAAAGACTGGAAGTCCTCTGGTATCAGCGTCACATCTGAGCACATTGAGTTCAATTATACCCTCTTTAATCACAAATATACATTTGCTCAATGATTAAAGTCTACTCACAATGTCCTGTTTTATTTCTTTGTGGAAAAATACCCTGCCTGAAGGCGTCTTTTGCAATAATAAAAATGTAAGCTTTGCTACATGTACTTAATCCCTTCACTTTACTGAAATAGTTACATTTAGAAAGCTATTTACTCAAATAAAGAGCAGTCAGTTAGAAAAAATAGTGGATTGAAGTAAAGACAGACGAAAACAAACATAGCCTATGGTGTCATTAAAACAAAGACAGTAAATAGACTGCTGTTTCCTCTGACTCTTTTGTCTCCATGCATGGTCACATCCCTTTAATGCCTACTCTTGGAGCCCATGGCGGTGACGGCCTGCTGCAGCTCCTCCCTCTGAGCGTCTGTACGATCACTGACACAAACGTAGACTGTTGGCTGAACGTTGCTGTTGGCTTTGTGTTTCTCTGCAATAAGAGAGGCAGTGTGGGCTACGGTGAAGCCAGAGAAGCAGCCCAACATAAGAGCATCTCCTTCCTCTGGAAGCAGGGAGCACACTGCATTTGGGCCCAGGCTGCAAATTTTATCCTGCAGACACATTTAGTGAAAGCATTAGTTTAACAAAGAGACAGACTTCGATATAAGATTTCTAGGTACAGGTTTCTGCACCACGCTGTGCAAACTGATGAGACACACACTAAGATAAGAGAAAATAGGAGGAAAAGCACTGTTTGATGACGGTAAATAGAATTGAGATGGGAATAGATGAGAGAGGAGAGGTTTGGAGCAGCTGTTACAAGCAGGTAGTGAAGAGAGGCGAGAGGAGGAGAAGAAGCACAGAAGGAAAAGAGAGAAAGAATAACAGTGCAGTGAGATTACAACGAATATGTCCTTCAATCAATGGGGTCCCCTCTGGAAATAGTGCCGAACGTGTCCCTGTGGAATCACTGGGCTGGCTTGAGTTTCTCTAGTTGATATTCAGATTTACAGGGTTTGTCAGGAAAGACAAACCAGGGTAGAGAAGAACAAGGACATTTGAAAAGAAAGAAACTAGGAGAAGCTGTGATGGAGAATCATAACATGTAAAGAGAGAGAGAGGTGATTAATTAGGCAGCGGTGTTGAATATTTGATTGAATTTGGCTGCAAAATACAATTTAATTGTGTTGTGGTGCTGTGCTGCTTACAGTTTGCTTGGCAGCTTGAATTTAATGGAGTAGAAATTAAATGATTAAACTGCTCTCCCCCTCCCAGACTGAAGGATTATTTATGGTCTTAAAGTGAAGTATGGTAGCTAGATGAGAAGAACTGATGTGAAATATTTGTATCAGGCAAGACTAATCTTAGTTGGCATAAGGGAACTCAGTTTTATAAGCAATTTCAGCATGTGCATTACCAAAGTGAAATCATAAATATCAGAGAAGATCGAACCTTATCCAAGTGTGTGGGGGAGGGGGATGCTCATGTCAGAAACCTCCTTTCTCTGTGAAGCTTGTACCTGGATGATGAGTGTGTGGTCTCTCAGCAGCTCGGTGGTGTTCAGCTGAGCTTTCAGCTGAGCAGGGAATACCAGTATATCCCCACAGTGGGAATCCTGGCAGAAGGTCTGGCCCTCCAGCTGTCCAATCGAATTCACCTGCGAGAAGCCCGCACTCTTCAGGACACTTTGGACCTCATCGAGACTAGGAGAGAGGAGAGCAGATTAGAGAATGCCCAAGGCAAGGTATGAAGGAGGGAAGAAGGTAAGAGGTGGGATAAAGAGGAAGACTGTCATCATAGATTATAATAGTGTGTACGATTGTTATGTGGCCTTTCAAATTTACTATAATTGTAAAATGTGCTGTAAAAGCCATTAAGATACACACAACCACACACTTGCGCACACACACACACACACACACAGACCACTAGTCGCAACAGGTGACCTTTACAGTCTTAGAGCTTGCTGAGGGTTGTTGCTGATTGAATCTGTCCACAGGAGCAGGATTTACACCTAACTGAATCAGCCTGTCAGGGCGCCTGCAAGAGCACACACACACACACACACACACACACACACACACACACCTGGTCCAGTGGTTTAATTGGATGTCAGCAAGGCACCAAGCCTATAAAACATTTGGCTGCACCCCAAGTTAAAGGTCTGTGTGTAGATGTACGTGTGTGTGTGTGTGTGTGTGTGTGTGTGTGTGTGTGTGTGTGTGTGTAAATTAGCTTACAGTGCATTCCTGTGTTCATGTACAGGTGTACGTCATCTGCTTCAGAGTGAGTGGTGTTTGCTTGTGTGCTTAACTAACCTGCTCTTCAGTGTGTTGACCCATGTGTAAAGTGGAAGGCTGCTTGATCTCTCCTGCTTCCTCTTCACACTCTCTGGCAGGATATAGTCAATGGACAAGAGATTGTGTTTGATTCTGCAGCGCGCCAGAGAGGCAGCCAGCTTGGTTTTCGACCTACATACAACAAAAGAAACCTCTTCTATATTTAATTTGTATTCCCTTTTATAAATCCACCTTTTCTTTTTTCTTCTTGTTGTATTTCCATTCCTGACCTGAGGAGGTAGCTCTCCACATCTTTAACTTCCTGTACAATCTCCTCCTCCCCATGGCGTTCTCGTGGGAGGAACTTTCTGTCCTGGAAGTCATAGAGTATGACGGCAACGAGGCTCATCTGATCATCTGGCTGGAGCATGAGAACAAAAGGTACAGTTAATTGGGGACTTCTGTTTTAACAAGAAAAAGAAAAAAGAAGCGACAAAATGATAATGTTGATGAACATGGCTGAGACACAAGCTTTAATTAGTGAATGCTTTTGCTTCAAAGATCATCTGCATGTGGGACAAATCCAGAATGTACATGAAACCAGACATTTGGTTGTAGTGCACTGTCGATGTTTTGTTAACCTAATGAGGGGTGCAGTGCAGTGATACAATGTATATGTAGTCAAGACTAAATTACACACACACACACACACACATATACAGTAGCTCAAGGATGTCCTGCCATGAACCCACTGCTGCCACTTATTTAACCCTCCTGTTACCTTTCGGGTCAATTTGACCCCATTCAATGTTTAATGTCGGTGTTCCTTGGGGTCAATTTGACCCCAGGCTGTTTTTCACTGTGTCAAACATATAAGAAATGTCAACTTTTTTATATATTTAAAGGGCTATTTAGGTAGTCAACAAACAAACATAAAGTACCTCACACTTAAACTTGGGAAACAATATTAATTCTAATAATTTTCGAGAGGTTTTAATTGCTGGGGTCAAATTGACCCCGAGGGTAAAATATGTTAGTAAATGTGAAGGTATCAGGAGGGTTAAACACAGAACAAACATAAGAGTAATGTCTCTACCTCCCCTCCTCTACAAGTACCTCTATCCATTCAGTTCTCTATCCTCTCTCTCTCTCTTTTTTTCACTCTCCACCTTTCTGTCCCTGAGGGTGGGAGGGCACCAGCCGCATTAGTGACAGATGGTGTTCCACCGCAGCAACATCCTCACCACTGGGCTAATGGGCCGAGAAGCTGGAGCGCTACAAGGGTTTATTCTGCAGCTCGCAAATTAGCCAGTGCTCATTATTCATTCCACAGGCTTTTAATTTCCTTTTTTGAAAAGGTCAGTCTCGGAAACAGGCTGTGGCACTCGACCTCGGCGTCTCTACCTCAAGTTCCACTTGACCTTTACCAAGGTTAAACCCTCTGGTGTGAGGAAATTCCCAGTAACTAAGTTTCCTGGCAACCGCCTCCCATGGTGGGAAATAGACCTACGGTAAACATGCCTGCTGCGGAGTCAGATGCAGGTTTATGACATCAGCAATGTGCCTCTTACTTTACTTATACTACGACTAATTGTATGACAATAAGCTGGATTTGAAAATACTACTATAGTGTTAATGTGTAATGCTGGATGCAAAGGTTAAATCTAATCAAGGAATATGAGTTAAATATCAGATGAGTGTTATAGATAAAGTAATACATACATTTAATTGTGTTGATTTATTCTCAGTTAATACCATGTTGATTTTTAACATTAGACAGAGCCAACTACTATGTAAACTATTATTAAGAAGATTCTAGATATAGCGGACATTTCAAATGGCTCCTTTTTGGGGCATATTTTATGTTTAACGTGGCGGTGACCCTAATATGCTTGCCTCAGATCTATAATGTCATTCATTTCAATCCTCCGCAGGATTTTAGCTTCATTTTCTCTCTCTAGTCTGATCAAATCCACCTCAGGCTCTTTAAGCATGCAAGTATAACTATAAGTTAATTTGAAAGTTTTCCCAAGACCCACATGTACCCCCCCTCTTTTCTAGGCCGCCTATTCTCTCTACCAAGGTTGAACTTTACAGATGCCAGCAGTGTAAAAGGAGGTAAGAGTGAGCTCTAAAGACTTTCTCATTGTGTCTGGGCGTCATTGTCTGGATGCAGAGTAACGACCTGCCACCAACACATAGGGAGAACCATTCATTTCACCCAGGGCCATGTTTCACAAGGCTACAGTGTGTGTGTGTGTGTGTGTGTGTGTGTGTGTGTGTGTGTGTGTGTGTGTGTGTGTGTGTGTGTGTGTGTGTGTGTGTGTGTGTGTGTGTGTGTGTGTGTGTGTGTGTGTGTGTGTGTGTGTGTGTGTGTGTGTGTGTGTGTGTGTGTGTGGAGGTGGGAGGATTTTCTTCAGACAAACATTATTATTGTGTCTCTATTATGTGTGCGCCCTCTGAAGTAGACATTGGTTGTCTACAATCTGTACATTCAATGACAGCTCAGTTTTCTGATATTCACAATCTTATTCACAATTCTTAACTTCATTTTCGTTCTTCATCATCACCATCCAGACAGTTAAGAGAAGCAGCTAGAACACCATCCTCTCTCCACAGCTTATTTTATGTGGGGTCATAAAAGTAGGGCAAAAGTGCACGCCAATCTCCTCCAGAGGATACCTTTCCATTGAGGTGGCAGAGGGTTCATCGACAGCCGCTGGTACACAGCTGTGCTGAAAGTCGTTCTTAGCTCAGTGGGGGGTGAGGCAACCGCAAGGTTGTGGGGTTGTGTCCGCCTCCCCGCTCTCCCCAAGTGCAAGTGTCGTGAGCAGCAAAGCTTGCCCCCCCCCCCAGTTTCCGGGCTTCTTCGCGCAGCCCACTGCTCCTTAATAACTAAGGATGGGTTAAATGCAGAGAACTAATTTCCCCTTGGGGATTAATAAAAGTGTATATTCTATTCATTCTTACGACTTCGCAGCCTTAATGTCACTGATAACTTTCAGCACATTGGTTCTCGGACATATAGACACTGTAGAGAATACACTCAGACGCCACAGCATCCAAACACACTGGCGTGGTTCTTTTCATCACGAATTAATGGGGAGTTTTGCTTGAGAAAAGTAATAATACATAAAGTAGAGACATAAGGTGCTTTGTGAGTTGAAGAAAGAGAAGTATCAGTGTAATACATAAATATAACTGTTACTGATTAGAGGTCTAGAGAACAGAACAATGAGTAGCCTTTGAAGAGTAGGAACAGCAGGACATGAATATTGGAGCACTGAGTAGAGCACCGCCAAAGGATTGTGAGCCAAAGAGTTTAGAAGAACAGCACAAGCTAAGCTATGAACAGTAATCGCACGGCAAACTCCAAAACTCAAGTCGAGCTATTCGCTGCATCAAAAGGATTTAGATTTTCAGCAGCGAGTTGACAGGAACAGATGTTCCTTTCTGTCACATAACGCCAAGGCACACCAAGGGATACAACATGTTTACTTTCCTTAAACTACTGCTGTATTCAGAATATTGCTCCTATGTAACTCACTTACCATTGGCTGAGTGAGGACAAAGCAGCTGTCGATCATGATGTCCTCCAGCAGCTCTTGATCTGTACAGAAATGGTAAAACAGGGTTATGTAGACGGATGGAAAAGTAATAATGGGGATTTCCATTACTAATTATGTGTCTGAGTAATAACGATGCATATTAGAGCCATCTTTTATTACAAGGTCTAATTATCCCTAGAAACCAGTCCAGGCTCCTTCATTTCCATTAGCTGGTTAGATATATGCTTCTAAGGACAAATCCATATCTAATGATGAGAACATGAGGGAAAAGAGATAAAGACAAAGAGCAAAAGAGGCTCCTAGAGGCGCCCCAAATGATCGGGATTTAATGTGAAATGATAATTCAATTTGATGGAGGGTTTAATTTCCCGTGATTAAACGCTTATTTGGTGCTTAATTAGAGATAATCTGATTCTTCATTTGCCTCATTTCTTTCATTTATTGTGTCTGTGGTGAGTGTCTCTGTGTAATCAAAGGACTGATGACATTAACGACATCTTGAATAATAAACAGGCTATATCTAATCAGTGAAACCAAATAGCACACATGCAATTCACAGCAGACCAGATCGCGTTTGTATGAATTGTTATCTTCTTGATTTTATTAAGCACATGTTACTTTCAAATTATCCAGTGGGGACATGATGGACACGCATTATTGTCTTATCTTACACTTTTACATGATAAAACACAGGATGAATTTCAAAACTTAAATTGGGTCTATCATCTAATCGGTTTTTAGTAGATGTCTTTTTTTCTTCTTGGGGTGTACAATAACATTTTCCTTAACCTTTTTAATTCGATCTGGACAGTAGCTCGAAAAAGGTAACTATGACCGATATAGTAGTGACAGCCGACTACCCAATATCTATGTGTGGTTTATACTATACTGTTATCCCTGTGCCATGGCTGTCATATCATGAAGACAGCAACTGTTTCTCTGTAGCCTCAGGATGCTTTCTCCCTGACATACACACATCATATGCAGACTTATCCCTTACAGTCCATTCTGTGAGCCGTGGGCTCTCCTTATAGATATGAGGGAGATAGACAGCCGGCAACACTTTCCAGTTCATCATATCAGGATGAAAGAACAGCTGCTTCCAAAGCCCCTCTGCGTGTCGAGTGGTTGCTCGTTACACACTGCAAACAGGCCAAATGATCATTTCCCTCACATGGTTGTGTTTCTAGTGTGTGAAAAAGGCTCATTGTCTTGTTGAAGATAAGCAATGTAAAAGGTGCATATGTGTGTAAAGGTGTGAAAACCCGAGGTTTTAATGTTGAAGTGCTTGTGCAGTTTGTGTCTACTACACGCTCTCGGGTCGTTCTTATTCCTGACAGGCGCACCTCTTAAGCTGCAGGTAGGCGGTAAGCCCAGCCCGTCTGAGACACATGGAAACCGCACACACTGCTGTTAACTTCTCACAACACCTCAAATCATGCCAATCTTCACTTTGGGTCTCAGCCAAACGCATGCTGGGTGGATAGCGTGTAAGGCAGGACAAACACACACATCTGCATGTGATTACATCCAATCTAATTTATAGCAGTTTACAGGTCAATGGGGTTTACAAGAGTGGCCATAACCGCAGAAAGCCTGATAAGCCCAGAGGAGATAACCACTCAGTGCACACAGAGCAGCACGGAGCCCTGAGGGAACCGTGAAGGTCTGTCGAGGTCACAGTCGTGCACATTCTATAAATCACACACAGCAGGTTGAGTAAAACGCAGAGGAAATTCTTCGATAAATCACTTACAGTTGACATCTTTACGCAGCAGACAGTGCTCGGGTTGTACTGGTGGGACAAGACAGAATTTCTGAAATCAGAACTCCAGACTAGAGGTGGAAATGAAAAGAGATATGTCCTCCACCAGCAGGAGGCCCTGTAGCCAATGCAGGTGTGGTGAAGCTGTGTGTCTCCTCCATCCAGGTGTTACACAATGAGCTGATGGTGACTGCAGTGAAACACCTCCTCAGTGAAAGAGCCAGACCTGAAGGCAGGCTCCACTTCCCTTCAGACAGTTCTTTGTCTCACAATGTTTGGCAGTGCGCCCGACTGCACATTAATCTAAAAGAGGAAGAGCCAAAAAAGGTAAATGCCATGAGTTATGCAATTACCTTTAGACTAAAGCACAACTCTATCTTGCATAGCATGCACCTGCGCAATTTAATATTTGCTGAAGCACACGAGGTGTTCTGATTGTGGCCAAGGACAAAAAGAGACTGTCTCTCCCTCTTGCATGCTCTAAATCCAGCCTCACAACAAGTGGCCCAAAGAACCGTTCTAGTTGCACACAGAGGAGACAGCAGCCGCAGTCATCTGACCAGGGCGCCGCCCGGCCACACAGGATGGACAATGAGGCAGAAATACTCAGAGGAGGAGCCAGCAGAAAGAAAGAGGGGAGAGGAGGGGGGGGGGGGGTTCCCATGGCCAGCGACACGGTCAACTACTTTTTAACCAGTTCAAATTCATATGAAAATACATTTATATAACTTCATAATCTCTGCACTGTACTTTGAGAACAGAAGTCAACAAGGAATTACACCATGACAACATGAACTGTCTCTAGGTCAGTGATCATGCTGACAGTCACGAACACAAGAAGAAAAAGTATTCCTAAAGAGACGGGAGAGGTCAAAGAAATCAAATACAAGCTAGAAGAGAGAAGACGAAAACAATTTGGCTGCTAATGCTTGTCATTTGGCCGACTTCAGCTTCGTCTTTGTCTTTGAAATGTCAAAGCCACACTCGGGTAAACATCCCCAACTCCCACTCCATGTTTTAGTATCGACAGACAACCACAGCAACCGATGCAGAACTGACTGAGCATCTTTTTTGTTTTAAGCAGATAAGAGTTAGAATCACAAGATCAATACCAGAGCTCATTGGTATTTTGCTCTGCGTATTTTTTTGCTGCTGAAGCACTTCTTCTTTCAGTTAACAACTGACCTAAACTCAATTTTGGATCAGTCATTCCAAGGTGGTGCACAAATGTGTCCGTGTGACTGCAAGCAGTGTGTGTGTGTGTGTGTGTGTGTGTGTGTGTGTGTGTGTGTGTGTGTGTGTGTGTGTGAGTGTGTGTGTGTGTGTGTGCGCGTGTCACTAGCAAATCAATTTCTCCACCAAAAGTCAGGCTGTTCGTGGGAGGAGGAAGCGGAGAGATTAACATTGGCTTCCAGGCTGTCATTTCATCTGCACCCAATTTCACCACAGCCAGCCCGAGGGAATCTATCATGTGATCAAAATACGTATTGAATACGTATTCAATTCGTATTCAATTCGTATTCAATACGTATTCAATATTTCGAGACTGGATTACTGCAACTCCTTATTATCAGGCTGCTCTAATAAATCTCTTAGGTCCCTCCAGTTGATCCAGAATGCTGCAGCTCGTGTTCTCACTAAAACTAAGAAAAGAGATCACATCACTCCTGCACTAGCTGCTCTGCACTGGCTCCCAGTAAAATCAAGAATCACTTTTAAAATTCTTCTCTTAACCTACAAAGCCTTGATTGGTGATGCTCCATCATATCTTAAGGAGCTTGTCGTACCATATTGCCCCACTAGAGAGCTACGCTCACTAAATGCGGGACTACTTGTAGTTCCTAGAGTCTTAAAAAGTAGAATGGGAGCCAGAGCCTTTAGTTATCAAGCTCCTCTTTTATGGAACCAGCTTCCAATTTCAGTCCGGGAGGCAGACACAGTCACCTCGTTTAAGAGTAGACTTAAGACCTTCCTCTTTGACAGAGCTTATAGTTAGGGCTGAATCAGGTTCACCTGGTCCAGCCCCTTGATATGCTGCTATAGGCTTATAGCTGCCGGGGGACGTTTTAGGATGCACTGAGTACCTATCTCCTCTTTTTTCTCCTTAAGGATGAATTTTCATCTCTCAATCACACGTTACTAACTCTGCTTTCTCCCGGAAGTCCTTTTGACTTTACGTCTCATGGGGTCATCGGACCCTATGAGACGGCATAGATCCTATCTGCCTGATGGATCGTCTGGGTCGTGGAATTCCTGCTCATGACTACGCCACTGTCCTGTTGAGACTCCGCCCACTCCTCCTCCCCACCGCCATCTGCCTGATGGATCGTGGAGGTCTCCATCGTGGAATATGCCTACTATGAACTATTCATACACTCTGTCATATTCATTGAATGTATTTTAACTCTAAATCTGTCCTTCTGTACACATTACATCTATTGCACCTGTCCATCCTGGAGAGGGATCCTCCTCTGTTGCTCTCCTCCAGGTTTCTTCCCTTTTTTTCCCCCTGAAGGGTTATTTGGGAGTTTTTCCTGGTCCGATGTGAGGTTTTGGGGCAGGGATGTCTATGTGTACAGATTGTAAAGCACTCCGAGACAAATTTGTAATTTGTGAAATTGGGCTATACAAATAAACTGAATTGAATTGAATTGAATACGTATACGGATCAAGGCAAGTTGGCAATCATGTTTCTATAACCAAAGTTTCAAATCAGTACCAAGCCGCTCGTCTTGTGTATCAATGATACTTTCAATGTTCTGTACAATTACAACTGGAGCAATAGAAATGGATTTAACACCGGATTTATATTAACCTCAGATGCAGGATAACTCGTACTTCTTTATTTCTATGAGACCCTGGTCCCTGTAAAGATCAGGAATTATGTATCAAGTCCAGATCTCTATAAATAATCCATTAAACTAGCCAACGTCGTCATTTGCAGCTCATTCTTTGTTTAAGTTTGCTCTGCTTGTATCGTGTGCTGAAAATCACTGTAAGATATGAGGGATGTGAACTAGATATCTGTCTTTCTAATAAACGTGTAAGATAATTTCCCCTAAGCAGAGCTCAAGTTCAGGCTCTTGTGCAAACTACCAGAAACAGTAAACTTCTCATCCTGGCTATAAAGGCATCTTCTAATAGAGAACAAAGGGTGACAATGTAGTGGCATTATAATCTCTAAATTCCCTCTAGGTATTATCCTTGGAAATGGAGTCGATTTCACCTGGTGATGTAAGTACTATATGACCTACAGCTGAAAAAAACCAATACAGGTTACGGCAACAACGCTGGGGCTTCTCTTGTGGTGATGGATATGTTGAGGTCGTCTGCATTAATTGTGGGACATGTTGGCTTGAGGCTTGAAATTCCAGCAGTGAGATTGTGAGGAGGAATACAAATATGTGGCCAAAAGAGTGTTCGTGCCGGCTGACCTCTCCATCCACTGAGAATGCATTCAATCAATTCCAGCCATCTTCTTGCACAGGATGTCGGATCACCTCTCCTCCCTTATCACCATGGCGATGACAGTCTCCCATGACCCACCTAGATCCCACCCTAGTCCCAGACATCAGATTTTGGCCCAGATTGATGTGTAGCATCACACAGGGTTCCCCATGTTCAGTCAAGCATTATTTTGCTCTTCTATTTACCCATAATCTATCAATCTATATTATATTCTAGCAAGTGCCTTCCCCAGGCCTATTCATGTTCAACCAAACTGGCTGTTAGTTTGCCAATCAAAATGTTTTTACTTGAAATGTGATGATGTACCCGAAATGAATAAATAGTGGTGGTAATTTAACAAATCCCAAAAACTCTATAATCAACACTCACATTTAAGTGTATTGAAGGCCAGCTCATAAGCTGTATGCTGCAGCTCCTCGTCTTTGACTTCAGGTAACGGGAGCCCTCTTTCGTTGCCATAATTCACCAACCGGTGGACAGCAGGCTTTTCCAGATGGTTATTCTGGAAGATGACTGACGCCAGCAGGTAGACTCTGTCTGGAAAACCCAGCTGACCTTGGTCAGTGGTCTGGAGCTCTGGAGAAATAGCAGGGATGTTGCGGTCGGCTGGTTCGTCTAAAGGTGTCGGGTCCTTGCTGCTTGCGGTCTTGGAGCCAGCCTTTTTTGTCTTGCCTGTGGAAGAGCGATGCGGAAGCCCTCCAATATTTTTATTTCTTACCATCTCCTCAGACACCTGAAAGCACCATGAAATCTTTACTTTGAGGATGTAAACAAAGAAAGCAAACACACTCATACACAGAATCTAAGTTGGACACTGAGAATAACATTTGTGATTTGGGATAATACCAATACAACTTAGACTTTCACTTGACTCTAGCTAGGTTATTAAGTAATACATATGGGCATCAGGTTAAATTAGTTAAATTACATAAGTTGTTTGTGAATAAATGTTCAGCCATAAATATTACTGCACAAAGTCATCCGTACACACTCAAACATGTAAAGCCAAATAGGTCAACTTAGACATAGTGCATCAATCTTTGGGTTAGGCTTTCTTTGTAGGACATTCGACTAACATGAATCACTTCCGTAAATATTGTGATTCTTTCATTTAACTTCTCCAAGTTCAATATTGATTTAAGCCCAACGTCCGACAAAAATGTCTGAAGCACCCAGTCAGATCATAAAACTCGAAAACGTATAAAATAGCTGTGAAGTGAAGTAGAGTTCAGTAAACACCTGGCTGACGTCACAGTCTGTCCGCAGCGGTGAACATAATGTCGGAGTAAATCCGGTTACTTTACCTTGTGAGAAGACAGTGCTCTTTCCTCCTCTCCGGTGTTACCTGCTGCTACACGTATCCCGCACTCGTTATCCTCAGATGCCCGTGTGTCGTGTAACGGTAGATTTCTACGGTTGGTGGTCCAGTTCGCCGAAACTCGACGCAAAGTTCTAACCGTCACTAAATCAATAAGTAGTCGAGTATAAATCTGGTCCGTTATGAGGCGATGGGCGGCTCCTCCGCACAGATGTTGATCGACACCGCCGCCCCCCCTCTCTTAGTAACTGTTTCGTTATTTTTCGTCCAGATGTTTAGAAGTCATCGGGGTCTCTCCACTAAAAAAAAAACGTTTTAAATGTCCGTCATCACAGTGAAGCCCTTTCGGATTAGCGTGTTCCCGTCACCATGGCAACCGGGCGGAAACGTCAAGGTTCTGTTCTCCTTCACGGATCAAGAAGTAATCGCCTTAAACGCTGCACGTCCTTTACTATCTGGCACATTGTGGGCTTGTAAAAGTTTTGGAGAGCATTATTGTCAAACGGAAGCTAACAGCATTACTGATGGACAGTTATACGTAAACCATACGCAGGGGCGTACAGCCGGGATCCGAGGGCCCAAGGGCCCCTCCATCTCTGCACAACTATTCCAACTGTAACTTACACCACATAATACGGCTGAAAGCATCATGGTTATAGTTATACTTTGACCAGCAGTCCTATGATGGAAATGTGGGTCTGCACATTATTTTGTCAAATTGTAGTCTCATAATTCTTAGAGATTTGATATCAATAACACTCATATCAGATCATTTGGTATATGTTGTATAATGTGTCATCTCAGCTTTGCATATTTGAACCAACCCCTATTTTAAAAGTAAAGTGAAATTAAATCAAAGTTGTAGATAGTCATTTAAGGTCATTCAGTGACCGTGCACAATTGTGCAACAAAGGTAATGTATGATTATGTCAAAATGCTTTCAAAGCCCACTAAAGAGTCCCAGATAACAATAACAATTGTAACATGTACATTAAATGTAGCCCGCTTAAAGAATGAAAACGAAATTATGCAAAATGGCCCCTCTAAAAGCGTATTCAGTATTATATAAAACACCACAAGTGCTTCAAAATGGTGGTGATAATGGTTCTGTTCAAGCCCTGGTCGAGAATACATGGTCATCACAGCAATCTTCCCATTCTGTTTGTAAATCTAAGTGGTGAAATAGATAATGCCTCTGATATAGATGATGCCTCTCCATGCTAAATTCTGTAAAGCACTTGTTAATTTCCACAGCGGTCTTTCTTTCAGTGCCTGAGCTGCTGCATCTGTCCAAATGACATGGTTCACACTTCTCCTGATCTCCCAGGGTGATTACAGGCCCTGAGCTCACTGAGCACTAATGGAGACCAATGCATTCAGCCTACCTCAAACCGATCATTTAAGAGGTTCTCATTTATATCACATGCATGACAATCCCTTTGGAGAAGAAGATAAAAACAGTTGCTGTACGCTCAATAGAGCCCACTCTCAACAGAACAATCCACAGACGTACTGCCTGCTGCCCCAGCATGTTTTACTCACTATACTCAGTTATAGCTTTCAGATTTAATTATGGATTTGCAGTGAGCAAGACATATCGTCTCTGGCTATGCAATAACGTGGAGGAATAATAAATAGCCTATTCATATTTTTTCATTTCCCAATAGTTACATGTGTGGGTAGAAGATGAAAAGACGGTGAGAATAATTCTGAATCGCAGATGTTGTGCTCTCACTTTGCCACATGCAGTTTCAAAGGTTAGACTCTGGGGCGTCCACCACCGGAATGGAAAGTGGGAGATGAGCGCCCTCTTCTGAAAATGTAAGGTATTGCGGTCAAAAATCTGTGAGAGATAATGACCTCCAAATCTGGCTTTCTTTTACTTGTGTTTATCATTCTAACTCCTTTTTTAATCTTCTGTTTATTGCATTCCCGAACTACTGTTGTAGGTCATTTTATAGGATTAGGCAAGGAAGATGAAATCTATGGAAATACATTATTCTAAAGGCAGCATGCATATTATTAAAAAAAGTGTAATCATGCACAAAAAAGTAAATAACTACACAAATACAAGTATATACCATATATACTTAACTAAATTACTTGAGTCTGGGTTTTCACATTGTTTTGTCATATTGTATTAATAAATCTTCAATATTTCTGATCAATAACTATAATGTCAGTTTACTTTCCACTTATGGTATTCACAATATTTTTTTCTTTTCACCACACACACACCTTCCAACTTAAAGGGATTGGGATTTAGGAAGAGTGTGCTCGTTGTGTTACATAATTAATGATCCATATCACCTTACCATGGCCGTGCTACAAACAAAGCTTGCTCATTAACTATTGACTGGATGATTCTGAACAGAGAAATTATTCTGCGTGTCTGGAGTGTGCACTGACGCTGGATCTCCCAACTCCAAGAGTCTGATTTCACTGTTGTGAATAAGACATGCTCTGTGCCACTGGTCATATTTGAACTGAATAGAAGATCCTCTTACATGTATTCAATGGTCAGATGATGAAGTACCTGGACAGCAAAGGTTCAATGTGGATGACATCAAGCTGCACATTTACAACATCCTTTCAATAGAGATGGTAAGGATTGTTTAGGAAGTAAAGTAGCCACAACGCATGCAGAGTTGCAGGCAGCCGAACACGATTACAAACAATTTGCCTTTCATTATTATGAGGTATTTTTCTAAATAATGTAATGTTGCTGTGTGTGTATAGGACACAGAAGTATTATGTGCAAGAAATCATGGGTTTTGTTAATATTCAAGAACGCAGCCTGTGCTGTATGGACAAGGTCATATGTATTTATTTTCAAATCACTGGAATCTATACTGGTATTATCATATACTTACAGCATACCTGTTAATTAAAAAAAACGTAATAGTCCCTTTGACTTTTTTTATTTGACCAAAAAGAGTTCACTGAGCCAAAACAACAAGTCTTCACTATCCCGGTGCCTTGCCAATCATTAGGATGCTCATGAGGAAGACCATGATGAAGAAGATCCACATGAAGAATCTGTCCAACACTTTAGCGATCTTCTTCCATTCAGCCCCTTTGGCGCATGTGGCCCTCTGCTCTCGGAAACAGTTGGTGATATATTCAACATTGTGCACCAGCTCGGTGTCCACACCAGGGAAACCACTGCAGAACACACAGGGGTCAAAGGTAACTGTGGGGCCTACAGGTGGAGGCTTTTTGTCTTCAGGACAACAGGGAGGTGTTTGGTGTTCAGGATAGCAGGGGACCTTCTGGTCTTCTTTGCAGCAGTCCCCTGTTGGGATTTTCCCATTTGCGTCTTCATATTTCCCTAAACTGGAGAGTTCGCTCCTCTCTTCTCTGGTGATGTGGTGCTGGGCTTTGACTCTGGGATGGTGTTCTGGCTTGGGGGTCGGAGGTCTGGGGTATTTGAAACCCTGCGGGTCCTGTCGGCTACTGTGGCCTCCTGGTTTACCATTCGCATGAATATGAGAGTTGAGGTGCTGGTGACGTGTGTCTTCCTGGGGGAAGTGAGAAGATGAAGAAGAAGAGGAGGAGGCAGAGGTGCAGTTCTCACCCACCTCATAAACAAAAAAGATTTTGGACATGTAGTCAATGATGAGGACTTTTGCCCAGTGGGGCACTGGTTTGGCCTCTGCACCACAGAAGTGGATGTTCATGATGAAGATGGTGAGAGATGTGGAGGCTGTGACCATCGTCATTGTGGCAATATAGTACTTCCCTGTGTAACAGATAGGAAGAAACACAAACAGGAGCTAAGTTTATGTTTAGAACCACAAAAATAGGTTCTGTGGTGTGTGGAGATTTCACTTAAATATACAGTAAAGCTCCATGAGGCTGTACGATGGACTGCATATCTATACAGAGTATGTAGGCTGTATGTACACATGCAGGAATGCAAGCCACTATAATGATTCTAAAGATGCCATCCACACCTGCTTTAACACAATCCTAAACAAACCCGCTCTTACCTATAAGAGGCACACTCTCGGATGGAGGCATGCTCTCTGCCACCATCAGCTGGAACACAGTGAGAGCCAGAAGAACGGTCACTCCAAGGGAAACCTTTTCCCCAGAGTCTGCGGGGAGGTAGAAACCCAGCGGAGCCAAGAAAGAGATGAGGAAGCAGGGGAGGAGGAGGTTGAAGATGTAGAAGGAGGAGCGGCGCTGCAGGAGCACTGTATAGGTGATGTCGGGGTACGGGTCAGAGCAACAGCCGTACATGATGACGTTCTTGGTGGCCGGCATCCCGTGGCACTCCCACTCCACATTTTCCACAAAATCTGACAGGTCGCCACTGTCCATGCCCATAATGATGTCTACCTGGATGAAGGTAACAGATGAGTAGATTGTAGAGGGGGAACACAGACAGCTTCATGCACTGACGTTTTCCAATAAAAGGAAAATGTACCTACACACTTATGCATGACCCCAGAAAGAGGAAATGTGTCTCATCTCATTTTCAAGATGGCCAGTCTCAGTTAAACCCATCTAAAACTGATCTGACAACTTCAGATGACACAGATCACCCGTATTGATGTGGATAACAAGTATGTTACAAGGTTTTTCTACAAACCTGGTTGCCATTGTAGGTCCACGCACCAAAAGTCAGGTTACATTGCTGGCTGTCAAAGGGGAAGTAGGAGACGTCCACCACACAGGAGCTCTTGGTGATGGCAGGAGCGTCCCAGGTGATCTCT
Source organism: Pseudoliparis swirei (assembly GCF_029220125.1). Taxonomy (NCBI): domain Eukaryota; kingdom Metazoa; phylum Chordata; class Actinopteri; order Perciformes; family Liparidae; genus Pseudoliparis; species Pseudoliparis swirei. Next base: position 13,896,130 of record NC_079406.1, on the reverse strand, counting down.
CCATTGTAGCGCAGCCTCACGTTGGTGTCCATCAGCCCTGAGGAGTCATCGTCAGCTCTGGAGGACGAGAAAAGTCGACCCAAATTGACAGTTCAAGTGTTATTTGGTTAAACCATATACTGTATGTTGTATTCTCTTCAACACGTGAAAAAAATAATGCTTTTGAACAAATATATTCCGATATATAACACATATTGTTATCTCTTTCGCTTATTACATTTTATTGGAAGTATTGACTTAGTTTTCATCTTTTCAGATTGCCTTTTGTTGCCTTGACATTTGTGACTCTGCAGTCGTATCATTTCAGAAGACTAATCCTGTCAAAGGTTCAAGATAATCCTAACATGTTTGAGATTATTATTGAACTGTGTTGAGGAGTGTTAGTATAGTTGTAGAAATTGTCAGAGGGAATGTGCATAATCTTGCCTCTTGTTGGAATTGCTAACATGTTGTTGCAGTAACACAGTGTCCATAACATTTTGTGTCCATAAAATGTTACATATTTTATGAAAACTGCAACCTAGGGCCCTATGATACAGGAGGATCAGAGAATGAGTGTTTGTTTTAGTGACGTATGGGCGTACTTGTTATAAAGGACGATGTCGGGCCTCCACACAAGGCTGCTGGGGATGTGGATCACCTCCAGACCATCATAGTCCTCTTTATCCCACTTCAGGTACGCATCATGCCACATCTGCCTGATCCACAGGTAGGCTATCAGAACCTGGTTCCTCGCATCCTTTCTCACACACACGCACACAGTCAAGAATGAGAACAGACATACACATAGAAGCAAACACACAATGGATACAGCAGCTTAAAGAGAGATCATCTTGGTCTCCTGATTTCTCTGTTGCTCGTTAACTCTCGATGAGCATTTCACGGGGTTCAGATCATCACAACAGCTGAAATCCAGACTGGCCACTCAATATCAGGTGTATGAGCAGAGATGCTGGCTGACGGGGGTGAGTATGGGTGGTTTTAGTATCGCTGCTAGAGCGAACCAATGACAACATAAGGGCTTTGTGTAATAGGAACCTCCAACACACACACTCACATACACACAGTTATTTGTTGTCTAGCCCTCACTCCTGTCTTCTCAAACATGACAGGCACCACAGTGACGCAACATTCAGTTGGAGGGATGTTTTCTGTCTTCCAGCACACACATCCAAACACACTTTGGGCTGACACAGTAATGAACCCGACCAGAAACCTGAGCCGGCTGAGTAGCAGTCAGCCCTGACAGTAGGTCGGCTTGTCATTCAGACACATCTACAACTCATCCTCTGCGACCACTGTCTTAATGATGAAAATGAATCATCTCACCGAATTTTCAGTTAAATAAAGTGGTTGTGGACAGTCGTGTTGGCTGGTTTGAAGACATATTAATCAATAACATGCTACCTACCATACAATACAATAAAAATAACAACTATACATAAAATTAGCACTTCAGTAATTGGATTTGAGGAGCTTGCCGTGAGCTACCCACCATGTCTTTGATCTGGGAGAGGGTGATCTGTAAGGTGACGTTGAGGGCTCTGTCGGTGTCCTCTACAGGCCGCAGAGCACTGGAATAATTATGCATCAAATCATTCAGAAGCTTGTGGGCATAGTGACCCTGAGCCGAGTGAGCCACTGGAGGGGGAAAGATGTGGGCATCAGTCATTCACAAGTTTTCAACAAAAACAACCCAAGTGCTTTTTAATGTAGTATTTTGTACTGGTTCTTCTGGGTGGAGAACACTTCGTTTAATCAGTACTTTCCTTCACACTGTTCTACTTGAGCCTTTTAATTAATCCAAACACGTGATTTTTAATTATTGCTCTTTTCTCAATTCCATCCATGTTTAGACAATAAATTATATACTTTTACGTTATTTTGTTATGATAAAGTGGTGTACTACGAATAATATTTTGTTTTTGTTGGGCCCTTTCAATCCCCCTAAGTGGATCCTTAAGAGAAAGCCCCACAAGCATTTTGGAAACTGTGTTTTAAATGGGGTTTAGGCATTTATAATTAAATGAGTCATTACTTTCATAAGCTTCTTAGATTGTTTGGTTGAATAGTTTGAAAGCCACATGAAAAATTCAGCGTAAATGTAACTGTTATTCATTTTTAAAAGGCACGGCGGTGTGTGAGTAATTACGCACACATCAATGCATTTAACAATTGACACACAACGTGCTTTTTTTTTTTTTTAGTCTCCAAGTCAAAAGCAGCAAAATCCCTCAAACTAATTATTACACCAAGATCATTTTTCTGCAAGCAGGAGCGTCTGACTGACCTTCAGGAAGCAGCATCACCAGACAAATAATTGGGATCATGTTGAGCATTTCTTAACACCTCCAAGAAGAATAAAAAGGGAAGTGCGACCCCAGTTGAACTCAGTTGCAGATAGCAGGGCACAATTTCATCGGGCCGTCTTCGCGGTCAGACCGGCGCTCGCTGCTTGGCAGGGGAGGCAGTATGTCTGTCTGCTTCCTGAGGCGCGGAATAAAACTCCAGCTATCACATATCAGCAGCCGGCTGAGAGAAACAGGATGCCCACGATTCATGGCCACAACACACACTGGACTATGCAGCTGTCAATCAAACGGCTGCAACTAGGTGAGCTGCTGGCCTGCTCCTTCACCATAAGGCCGAACCCGAGAAGGCATTATGGAGGAGGAAAGGCGGGGGAAACAGTCAAGCAATCAAGTGGTGCTTGATTAATATTATGGCGGGTTCTTTGGATGTGGACGAGTTATCTTAGTTTTAAGCATTAAAAGTTGAAAATATATTTTTTAGTTGAAGATGCCCGATAGGAAGTAAAGGTCAGTACATCAATAATACTCATTTTATGTTCTAATCTGCAAACATCAAACTGTGTAGTTGTGGCTGGGACAGTTCACTAAAGGTGTGCTGTGATGAAATCAGTCTTACGAAACTGCCAACACTAACAATGCAACAGGTTTTGCATTTGGTGTGCTTTTTAAATCGCAGTGATTTTCTCAGTGCCATTAGATGAGACAGGAAGCGTGATCTTTACTTCAGGGCTCAAAGTGGTTGGGGAGATATGCCAGCATCCAGGGGAAGGATACAAAATGAGCTTTTGTGCTGTAGTTAAATCCGCTGTAATATTGTCCCTGAGGTCCTTTGATGGATCTAACCTTCATACTGCTGTTGAATAATAAACAAACACATTAATAGCAGGCATTCTCCTGTTTGCATTCAGATTATTGCCAGATATTCTTGGAGCGGTTCAGCATGGAACAGCACGCCACCAGGCAGGCCATCTGTTATTGTGCTCATTCTCAGCACGCCTCACTTTAAGCAAGGTGGTCTGAACATTATGATAATGCCTGTTTCACTTCCCTATTGATGCTCCAAATGAACTAAAATAATTAAGCTTGCTCAACCAGAAATACAAGACTGCAGTGCAATACGACTGTACAAGTCCAAACGTACAGAAAGGCACACAGTACATTCCCCAGTGCACATTCATCATATAAATTGGTTTGCTTGCTCCATTTTCACGAGCAACGTAATTCCCTGTTGGATCAATTTCTGTTGGTCTTGTAAATATTGGGGCTCAACCTACTTTATGTTCTGTGAACAGCCAAACAAGCATATTCACATCGTGTTGGATCCTGAACATCAAAGAGCATAAAAGTGTTTGATATTTATCAATGTGGTGACTGGGGTTACACTGACAAGAAGCACACTGTACAATATTGATTGAGCATTATATTGTTGCCAGGTAGTTTCTTGTTGTTGTTGCTTGTAGGAGGAAACGTATTCCAGTTGAGAAAAGTCAGAGAGGACAGCGGCTGACTTAATTTACACAGACATTAATATCTTTATTTACAGATTACTCATGTTGACATATTTATCTGTTGGCGTAGTTAAGATGATGCAATATTTTTCAAACTCATTTTGAATTATCTTTCCATACAGACTCATGACGGGTTGTATTACTTCAGAACATGTTTTTCTTTCTTTCAGTTTAAAAACAAGAATCCAAATGTATTCCTGCAAAAGGGGCAAAAGCAAATAAAAATTAATAAAATGTGGGTGAAAGGGACAGGAGAAGTAAGCCATGTCCAGAGCAGGTGTGGGGATTGTAGCTGGGCCTTTTGGCTTTGGGTTCGTCAGAGAGTTGGAACATGGCAGGAAAATGAGTATGGCTACGATGTGAACACATCAGTGACACTTAACCAGCGGGTTCCTGAACAGGGAATAAGCCTCTTCCGACACGGTGTCTGTATAACTCCATGTTCGCTTCCCAGTGCACTATATTCACTTTACCAAATTCATTTGAATGTCCACATTTTACCTGAAAAGATTATAGTGCCCTCAAAAAAAATCCCAGTAATGGCACAAGATAATGATTCAGAAGGATCCCAAAATGTAATTTGTATTTGTCAATTTAGAGTACTCTCAAAATGTTGATCGTGATTGAAATGAGTGATCAAGTGATATTGGATACCGCGCAATAGAATGACAAAAGAAATACCAATTTAAAAATGTGTTTTGTCTAGGACACGGCTCAATCCCCGTTGAGAAAACTGTCTGGAAAAGTGTAAAAAAATCATGATCAGGTCCAAAAGAACCTTCTTGAAATGCTTGACTTGCTCCTACAAAAGGTTTTCCCGAATGAAAGTAAATGCACTGCATAGGCAAGGATAAGCCGCTGACAGCCGCTTCTTGGAAACAACCAGAAAAGCTGGGTAAGTGGCGGGAGGGAGCGGGTCTTAAGTCCGACATTTGCTTCAAAAGGGGGTGAGGATGTGGCTGAAGTTCTGATTGCATCAATGAGTGGAATGTTGAATGAACTTAAAGAAACCAGAGGTAAGAGCTCACAGAGCGACTGATTGGAGTGTAGTACAGCAGAGGTGACGATCAGGGAGATGCCACACAGAGGGGATAACAGGGGAGTGGTGGGGGTGCAACTGGAGAAACGACGCCTTGGGACAGCAGGAATTAAGAAGAGAGGGTGTGTGTGTATGTATGCGTGTGTGCGTGGGAGGGGGGGGAATCAAGAAGATGAAGAGGGTGTCAAGATTCAGTTACTGAGCAGTAGCTCTGTTGCTGTCTCCACGTCCCAGGATTTCGACGACAACGCCACTATTACTGCATTCTGGGAAGAGAAAACGTTCAGAAACAGTTTGATTCTTCAGCAGAGTTCAGCAGGACAAAGCACAGCAGGGCAGGAGAAGAGTTGAGATACTTACTTTTTCAAAGCCCATGGAACAGAGTTTGTTTATCTTGCGCATGTACTCCAGACTTGAGATGGGAGCGCCTGCATAGACATGAGACCAGAGTCTCGCTGTCTGTTTGAACATCTCGGGGTTCTGCTTGTACTGTGGGATGAAACACAGTCGGTTTGTTTGCAAGGGACTCATCAGCTCACCACCAACCAATACTGACACTTTGTGCTTTTCTACTTGGTACAGATCCACTAGCACATGTGTGCATATGAGTAGAAGGGCACTTTTGATCCATGAATACTATTGTATACGTGTCACTCCACGATAGATTGACAATAAAAGGATCCTCTCCCAGCTTTTGAGGCTGCCGAGACATTCAGAGCCAGAGGTACTGGTAGAGCTGCCAGACAGGCATTTCTGCCAAGTGTTGCCCAGCAGTCGCTTTTGGACTCAACATGCCTCATTTGACTGGGTCAAATTCAGTACAACCATTAGAATAACAAAATAATATTATTGTCAAAAGTGCATTTTGAACATGTAATGTTATGTGCGGCTTTTAGACAAATTAAGTTCCAACACCTTCCGAACCACGTGAACAGTCTCAGGTTTCTACTCCAGGTTGGACCTCTGACCAGCTGTAAACCGTGTTGAAAACACAAACTTCAAAAAGCTAAATAAACACCATATTCTACTCTAAAATTGTACCAAAGCTCATTTAATTTCTTCATGTGTACTTTATTGGGATGTGGGTTGCTAAGCGATAGATGGCAGTTTTTACATGACCCAAGGATTAGTGGTAGTATATAGGTGTAATAATGTATTTATTAGCGTGGGATCATCTTTTCAATAAGGAAAGCAGGCGGAGGCAAACAGTTCAATGCCGACACATACAACTTGCACTTTACTAGCACGGCAATGACTATTTCTTAATATGCAACAATAGACACAAAGTGCGTGACAGTTAACATTCAAATGGCAATCAAGACCCATTTCATCTAAAACCATGATGTTTGGTGGCATCTGTAAATGTATCTTTTAGTCATATCACTTTTCCAGTGCTATTTAGTCAAAATGAGGGCATATGAAGGTGCAAGTTGCAAAACACAAAAATAACAGGCAGCTCCATATTTTCCCAGGTACATCATATTTATCATCATAGTTAAGACTTTGTATAACAACATGTAGTGTCAAAAAATATAATTGTCACCCTAACTTATTGAATTCAGGATACAAAGCACCACCAACATTAGGCAATTGTTCTTTTAGCATTTCGGGTCCAAATAGCTTTCATGGGGATGATAAGATTTGGATATGTCCTGCTGACAGAGGCAGATGTGTGAGATGCTCATCATGAGCAAAGGTTGGCAAAGATCAGACGCCTGTCTTGCGCAAATCATTCCCAGTCAATCCTTCCTGTATCTCTTAATTTCCTATTTAAGGCAAGAATGTAAAAGCGGTTCAAAACACCGGCCTCTCAGCAGTCAGATTGCAACTTATCGGTTAATCGTGCGACTGCTTTCACAAGTAATATTTTGTCTTAAAACAAACAAATAAACCCTGTAATCCACATCACAATATCTTTAGGCCCCACAATAATAACCAATATACGACAATGTAAGACCTAGAATAAATGCAAAACCTCACATTTGAGAAACTGAAACTATCAACAATGATAATCACATAATCAAAATTGTTGCCAATTATTGTCTGTTGATAAACACGTGAAATAACCAACAAATAGTTTGCAGCTCTGCAGCAGTCAATCAACGACCCCATCCACTAGTAGGTAGTTAGTCTCGGCAGGTGCCACTGTCGGTCTAAATCACACTGAGACAAACAAGTAGCACAACATTTTTGACAAATTCTTCCAACGATGTGATAGTACCGGTAATGTAGTATAAGTACAGAAAGTATTCCCACATTAATAAATAATAAGTAACAGTCTTTAGCATCATTAGTGTAGACATTATGTCAAAGAAGCAGTTTAAGGAACTCATCATTCATTTTATTTGCAAGAAAAGTCTGATACAGATGGTCCCAAACCATACCAGGAGTACTAACAGGATAACTCCAAATGCTAAGATTATAAAACTTATTTCAACTTGAATAATGTCATAATAAGCTTTGAATGCTTGGTTTAGTTAGTTCAGAACATGTATTGGCTAACTGTTATGTATACCTTTACAAACATAACCCATTTGAACTATACCACAACAACTAGATCCCTAGAAGATGTCTAATGGAGTACATTATACACATGTTGCTCTGCTTGAAAAATGTGAAATACATATCAAAATGTAAAAACATAAATAAACATGCAGGCCCACCTGATTGGCTACCACCGCGTCTTGTGGATCATCTGGTTCTGCAGCTGCCAATAAGGCTTGTAGCGACAGGAGGACGGTCCTCAGGGTCATCGCTGCTGCCCTGAAACAACATACAGGAGACCGTTTAATGCCACACCAAAATAAGGCCAACGATCATAAACGACTTAAGTGTGAACCCAAATGTTTCCATTAGTGCAAGGGAGTGGAACATTTGCAATACTAAACATAATAATGGGCATATAGTTAAAATATATTATATTTAGGTGACACCTTATTGGGATAATAACTGATGCTTTCTACATCATCAGGATCACTTTTAACTTTATCGTATCTATGTTTTACATTCCCTCAAGCATATGTCTGGATCAGTGCATAATGGGGCTATTTGCATACTTTTAATTGATTGAGGTTTGGGTCATTACATCTCTGTTGACAAACTGGTGGAGATTAGAAACAGCGATGGCTTTCGTAGGGGAAACACCGTTTTACAAACGAGAAGAGCATGTCATGATGGATGTGTATTGGATGAATTATGTTAAGGACGCTGGAGCACATTCACTCACCATTGGTCTTTGAGAATGTCAAGACATATTGCACCTGTGACTGAGCTGATGTTGGGATGCCAGATCTTTGTGATAAACCGCACCTGAAAGATTAAATGAACAAGACAAGGGGGGAAAATGTGCTTTTGAGTACAGTGAATAGAAACTGTATATGGCCAATGTCCTCAAAGATAAAGATGTCTAACTGTAACAATGGCAGTAACTGATCCCTACCTTTGGTGGATTGAATGGATACGTCTCTGGAATTTTAATTTCTAGTTGATATCTACCTCCTGGAAGAAAAGAGGCATCGCAATTATGTAACGATCATGACATTAAATAGCAGTGCAACTGTTAAAAGCACATTTATTTAGTTGATTGTATACATTATTAAAAGCCTCTTGAAATAGTTAGTTGGTGAGGCCAAATCAAGTTATTGTCAGTGAAGAGCAATGTCACATTACAATTGTGGGCAACAATACATGAAGGTTACAGCGTGTTCAAATGAGCCCCTCACCTTCATACGGTGTGTCAGGTGGCCCTGCAATCTCCCCTTTAAGTTCTGTGAAGTTCTCATCCACCAGATCCACCTTGATCTGGTTTTTGCTCGTCTGAAAGAGTGAAAAGGCAAAGTAGCATTAGAACTTCAGCAGACAGCAGTGTTGCCAGGTCCGCGGTTCTCCCGCGGAATTGGGCTTCTTTTGAAGTGTTGCCGCGGGTTGAATTTTTTGTCCGCTGGTTCGGGTAGACCTATTTTGCATGCAAATTACATGAATATCTTTAAATAAAAATCCATATTTTAAATGAAATAATTTATTTATACCCAAATCCTACCAAACTGACTCCAGATCAGCACGTACACACATGGACATGGACTTTAAAAGCAGTGTATATGGTTTGGCACGGGCATATTTTGAGTTCTGATATTGGGCTGGTTTTGATTGGCCATTGGGCTGGTTTTGTCACACAGACCTGGCAACCCTGGCAGACAGCAAAGTGTTAAGCTAGCTTGCTGTCAAACTTAAACCTGCCCATGCAGCAGAAGTTGACCCCCCTCAGCAGCAATAGTCAAAGTTGACCTCAACTTGTTGCACTCATCTCACGGATCTACATATCACAGGGTCTCTCGCGCAGCTTGGGACACACCTATGCAGAAGCATGGTGGCACATGTGTGAGCAAACCTTTGGTGGGACACGCGGATCAATCCACCTCCGCTCACACCGCTAGCTTGGGTAACAGAAGACACGTAAACTAGCCACCACCTACGTTAGCATCGAGAGCCCTCGTCATTAATGCCTTCACGACCCGGTGATTACCCGCGATGACCAGTGACGCCTCCAGCTGTGCCCGCCCCGCGGAGGCACATGGATAGCCGGCGTTAGTATCCTTGTGAGAAGGCGGATAAACAGCCGTGTCTGAGACGGTTAGCTCCAGCTAGCTGCTCGGCGATTAGAAAGCTTGACAGCCAGCGACGCGTCACTCACGTTCAAGCCCCGCAGTTGAAGACATAAACGAGGGAAGCTGTGACATTAACTGGAGAACGTGACAACCAACCTCTTCACTCTTGAGCACCTCCTTGAATTCCCGTTTTATCCTCTGAACTGCGATGTTGGCCATGGTTCCCCGTGGTCCCGTCCGGTTGGGGCCTCGCGAGCTAGCTCGTCCTGCCGACGGGAGCTCTGCACTTTTGTTGGGGATACAACCTTCCAAATTAACAGCTGCAACGTTGTTCGCCGCGAGCGCCGACAGTCCCGGTTATCAATCTGGTGCTGTGATTTGTTAAAATAGCTGAACGTGCATCTATCATCTCAAATGTGTCACAACACAATGGTCGGTTGTACTGGAAACATTTTAATACCAAACTGCATGCAGTCTGGAGGAGAGAGAGTCATGTGATCTGTATTGCCATCCTGAACACCGTCTCCCATTGGCTGATCTGTTGAGTAATTTATCATTATTATTGTTATTATTTTGGTAACGTTGGATCTCTAAAACCGAATGATATTCATTGGGGTGGTATATTTTGAAAAAAACGTGGTTAGTGTGCCATTTAGACAACCTTTTAATGCATAATATAATCTCTGAACAGGTAAACAGGGTTTCATGCAATGGCGATCAGATTACATGTAATACTTTTCGTGTAATGATTTAACGCGAGATACATTGAGACAAAAATGCTCCAAAATGAAGTTAGGCATTGATTAGCAGGTCTAAAGTATCACATGAAGAGTCCGTTGCGTTCCCTTACTGCAGCGAGCACCATGTTTTCATCCGATGATCCCAGTTAAGCCTGTGCGTCTGTCGCACATAGTACACTTCATACAAATCAAGATATTCTTTTTAAGAGAGACCGTGGGAATCATGTCGAAATACATCGTTATCTCTGTGACGGACACTTACTAACATACACTGTACGTTTTGGTATTTTCTCCATTTTTTTCAGACTGTTCCTTGTCTCGTTGTTTCACCCTGTGACGCTGGGGGCGGCCTTGTCCCGTGGAGCTTCACGCATGTCACGTCAAGCATCAGGCCTCGTGTTTCAATAAAGTGGATCCCACTTTTGAATATATTCGTTTACCTTATTCACAAAGATGTGTGCAATTCACAATTTATCTCAGCTAAAATTATCCTATATTTTTTTAACATTTAGTCACATGTTAGTCTGATCTACACAATATAAGCATCTCTATTCCAATAATTGAATCATGTCACTGACATATTCCTCCAAAATGGAGGTCAGTTATCCTCCTTTAGCACATAGTCGTAAGAACACATGTGAGCCAACCAATCTTTGGCATTCAGTAAATCTGTTGATCTCATAGTCATTTAACAAACCAAATAGCTTTTATAATGTGTACCCTCCATTTATATAACCCATTATTACAATACAATGTAATGTTTTTTACAGTCATTGTTGGTAAACTGATCACATATTTGTTAAAAGCACAGATACATACGTCCATTAGACCAAACACAATAGAATATCTCCTCTGTCAATGAGCCACACACAGTTTGTCTGCTAAACATTACAGTCAATGTCTCTACAGTTAGTACTTAACAGGTGGACATGAGCATACAAGGACTCCTTCCCTTCTCCTCCACCTGTTCACCCGCCTCCCTCTGCCTCTTGTTTGGTTTCTCTTAGTGATGATGACAAAGATGACAAGTGCTGCAAACATTACGGCTGTTATTAAGAGGCAACCTGCGAAGACCACCATTGCTTTGTTCTTGAACATCCATGCACACACAGAGCAAGGTTCACGCCGCTCAATAAACCTGCAGCTCTTCATGGCGTTATCCTCAGGGAAACCGCCATGAGTGATGATTTCTCTGTAGACAGCAATGGAGGCTTTAGCTTTGGATTGATGGTGGGTTGAGCTGAAGAGGCCAAACTGGGGGGCATGTCGATCTTGCAGTTTCCACACGTAGAAGCCCTGCAGGTTGACTCTATCTAATTGGTGAGCTAGAGACAAATACAATAAAGGAGAGAAGTAAGATCAGAATCACTCATCCACTCTACAATTCCCCTTCAAGGAATATGAATAATCAAGATATACTTTATTTTACGATTAATAAACCAACCAAATGTTTAGAATACATGAGAAAATGGTTAACACGTATTGGAAAACAACGTGTGCAATAAAGGTGAGCGGATAAATAGCAAAGTGTGAACTCAACATTGTTGCTGTCCTCTTCCCTCTTGTCTCTTTTTATGATCTTCCTGGTTTCTCATTAAATTGCGTTTTTTATAGTAGGTAGCAAAATGATCATAAAACCTGCATTGTCTGTGGGTCTGCACTTCTGTCTCGACATTATGACAATACCGACAAATGATTTCACAACACATTCTGGTTCAATGAGGGCCATTACTGATGGAGTTGTAGGATCTGAAATGCACATCACCTTTTAAGGCCTCCTGCAGATAACTCCTGAGAAAGTGTTGCCTGAGTTTGTCCTCCACAGGAGCCTGATCATCAACCCCACTGGCTGTGATAATGACAGGCAGAGCCCTTCCATATCTCTGGCTCACCCAGTTCAGCACCTTTCGCAGTCCCTGGGGTACAAGAGCCTGCCCGAGCCTGGAGGAGGACCAGGTGGGATCAGAAAGGATCAGACAGCCGTGATCAGGAGGTTGTTTCTGCTGAAAATTGCCCTTTGTGTGGAGATATGGAGAGACCAAACGTGTGGTAAAATGGTTCAGAGCGATAAAACTCAATGTCCCTCTGAGCTCCTCCCTCTCAGTCTCAGTAAAGCTAGGAAGAGGGGATCCAGGGAGGCCCATTACTCGAGCTCTCTCCTCCAGGTATGCCTTTATTTCTTCTGGATAGTCAACCTTGCTATGCTTCTCCTCATATCTAGTCCCAAGCAACGGGTCTAAGAACCGACCAAGCTCAAACAAAAGGAATCTCTGTGCTGCTGCCGTATGCGAGTCAAGGAAGGGGTTTGCAGGTTCGACCCAGTCGGCATGTAATGCAAGTGATACCAGTGCTCTCTGATGACCAGCGTGTTCCCTCTCGTACAGCCTCCAGGCTTTAGCGTGAGCCAGAAGAAGGTTATGAGCTGCCTGATGCTTCTCTTTCCAATTGGAATAAACATCTATCAATCTGTTGGGCTCATTGATGGTGATCCAGTATGCAACCCAGGACCCCAGCTGCTGGTAGCACAGTGCTGCATATTCCTGAAAGGCCTCCACTGTGCTGTAGTTGAGCCAACCACCAGAGGCCTGCAGTGGCCCAGGCAAACCTAGATTTGGAGCTTGGTGTGTGGGGTAGTAGAGAATAACGACAGCCTCCAGGTCCAGCTTCTTCAGCTCGTACAGAACACAGCGGTAGTACCTTTTGAATGTGAAACAAGATTACAGAATAAACAGTTAATGTGAGGAGATAAAAAGAGAGACAGAGTCATACATCATCTTTAAATGTATTCAATTGGGCTAAAAATCTATCGTGTGAATTTTGAATTTAATTTAAATTAATTAAAGTGTGCTGAATTTGGGAAGACCGTCCATGTTTGTGTATTTGTACCTCAGAGCATCCGTGTTCACATTAGAGAGGTCTCCCTGGGGTAAAATCAGAGACCAGTTTAGTGCAAAGCGGTAGTGAGATGCCCCAGTGGATGCAAACAGGCGAAGATGACCACGAATGGCCAAGTAGTCGGTGCACTGGGCTCGTTTGGTTTGCATCTTCACGCCTGGGACTAGACGCAATGATCCGTCTCCTGTCAGGTTCCAGCTGTACAGATGGTGGTCAGTAAACTGGGGTGAGAAAGGGTAGAAGTGGACCTACAAGAACAAAAGAGACATCAGGGTAAGTACGGACATTCATTGAGTATGTCTTTGCTGTACTTTCTTCTCAGTTTATCTCTCTTCTTACATGTAAAGTGGAGTCAGCAATACCCCAGTGAAATTCACAGGGGAAGCGGCCTTTGATCTCTCTGGAGGTTTCGTCACTGGGGAAACCATTGTTAGTGACAACACGCCTGTAGTACTGCGCAGTGGTCTTGGGGGTCCTGGTTCGGTTTGGTTGACTAAAATTGATGTAGAACAGGCCTCGCCTCACAGTCAAGCCATAATTCCACTCAAATCCATCCACCAGTGACCAGGCAGAATAGCCAAAGACTTGCACCCCTTCAAACTTGATTGCTTTAAAAGAGAACACAGCATTAAAAGTGGAAAAATAAAAATGTACTGACTTAATTGCAATGTCAATTTGTTTTTGTTCTTTTCACTTCTTGTCTTACCTTGCAGGACCTGGTTGATAAACCGCTTCATCAGGTAAATGGCCACTGTGTCCTCCTTTCCCACACTAGCTTCAGAAAACCAGCTTCCCTCGGTCACAAGCACCTTCGGGTCCCCATACTCCAGCTTTATCCAGCCCAGTATGCGCCTCAGGTCGGGGGTCACAGTCTGCCCATACTGGACAAGGCCCCGGGCCTGACGGAGGTTGTTGGGCCCGAAGGACAGAGCAAAAAAGTCAGCTGTTGTCTTCACCCAGAGCTTCTCCTCAGGGGAGAATGTGGGCAAGAGTGCCCCGTGCTTCATTTTGAAAGAGAATGGGTAGTCCCCGTATCCGAAGATGGGGTTGGCAAACCAGCCAAGGGCCGCTTCTAATGACTGCTGGCAAAGCTCAACGTTAGCAGCAGTGGCTTGGCCTCTTTGAGGCTCAACCCAGTGGGACCCCAAAACAATGGATACTTTACCCTTCTGAGCGGGACGGAAGTGGGTGTTGTAGGTGTGCCATGCTTTGGCGTGTGCCTAGATATCACAGCAGACATGGCATTATGATGTATTGTGCTGCAGTCACACAATTATAATACTACAATATACATTTTTAATGGAAGACATTTGATATGCTATAGTAGGATAAATACATTTGTAAATAATAGAACACATGATGGCTAAATTACATTTGGCTTCTTTTTTCTGGCTCACTGTCACAATAATATTCTTAGTATCAGTATCAGTGTGTGTTTCCTGCGATAACTAAAAATGTCTGCGGTGAAAAATATATTCCATGCTTTCTAAAAAGCACACAAAGTGGACATATCTCCCCCAGAGCTGCACCATCACCTGAATGTGTTATTTCAATGACAGAAAACCAGAACCTGTACTTCTGCATCCAGATTTGCGTTAAATTACGCTCTAGATTGTATTTATTTAATATAATTACTGTAAATACAGTAGTAGATAAGATATGCACTTGTCTGCCTTGATTTGGGCTTATTACACACATTTTAATCAACGTTTTTTATAATTAGGCTACTACTAGATAGTGTGTGAAAGATGAATAAGCACTAAACAAATAGCACTGAAGATATAACGTCCTTAATGGAAGTTATTGTAGAATCATGAAAACAATCTTTTAGGCACCAGATTATCCCTATTTTCTGAGACTATCTGCATTGTGTTAGCTGTCCACATACCATCTGTGCTAGAATACAAAAACACGAGTGATTATTAATGAGGCATATCTCCATTACTTCCTGTCACACACTGTTACGCTCTCGTACATAAGTGCTGATGTGGTGGACCTTGACTGTAAAGCCTCTGTAAGTGTTCTGTTTTCTGATCACAAACCTGTCCAAATGAAATATGATCAACTGGTCACATCAAAGATCAAATTAAAAGTGGGCATCAAGGCATTGCACTTATATTCATATGTTTAAAGGCCATACATCAAGTTATATTGTCTTAATTGATTTAATTATATTGCAACTAAATAACTGAGCACTGGTGCAGTCTGTGCGTGGGTCCCCTGCTGTTGTCTTGTGGATGCAAACATTCATTGACCATCATAAACTGATATAACTGCAGAAGAGGTTCAAAGTTTACAGGCAGTCAACATGATTAGATAAATTCTTCATGTGCTGCAGTCTACGGCAAAGGCAGATAAAGCACACCATGAGTACAGACTGTTTTAATCTAGACTGGTTTGACTTACCCTGATCAGGTTGTGGGCCACAATGAGAAAGACAGCGGGACCCCCTGTTTCTCCAGGAGCGTGCACACCTGTCCCATAGCCCTGCACAGCCACCAGGTATGGATTATGCATCGTGAGCCAGTACTTAACACGACTCCCAAACGCCTTGAAACAAAAGGCAGCGTACTCCTCAAACAGTCCCACCAGTGTGTCATTTTTCCAGCCTCCATAGCGCTCCTGCAGGACCTGTGGCAGGTCCCAGTGATAGAGGGTGACAATGGGCTCAATTCTCTTTTCCAGAAGCCTCTCTATGAGACGGCTGTAATGCTCCACAGCAGCTGTATTGGGCAGACCTTTTGCATTCCCATCAGGAAAGAGCCTGGGCCAGGAGAGAGAGAAATAGTATGATTTTACACCTAGATACTCCAGAGCCTCCACATCTTCGTCCCAGCGTTTGTAGCTGTCACTGGCCACATTGGCGGTCTCAGTTGCCAATTCATCACGGACATTGGAGTGGGTGAAATGGTCCCAGATAGATGGGCCTTTCCCCACCTGGTCCCAGGATCCCTCTGTCTGGAAGGCAGACGTCCCTGAACCCCAAAGGAATCCTGAAGGGAAGGTATCATGAAGGAAAGACTGGTCTTTGATGATGGGGTCCGGCTTGGGCTGCTGCCAGATCTTTCTGCCGTCTCCAAGAGAGCCGGCTGCCTTTTTCCAACCAGACGCCAACAACAGGAGGCAGAGTAAGAGGCAGGTTAGAGTGGGAGAAGGGTGGTTCAGCATACTGAAGGAGTCTACCTTGTTTCACAAATCCACTTGAAGGCAGGAGCTGGTGTCAGTCAGAGCAAGGGCTCTGTTCAATATTGCAAGTCCTCTTGAGAAAAGTAAAAGAGCCATCGTGGTGGAGGAAGGAGGAGATCACACACAGGAGAGAGTCTGAAGCTTCAAGGTGCTGCACGAGCCCTCTGACAACCTGGTCAGACTTCCCTATCTCTTCCTCCGTGTACTTGTGCTCCCACTCAGCCCCTCCCTACCACATAATGTCCACACAAAGGTTGACTCATATCCTCACACCATACTTTGAAAAGCTGCCGGTGAATTATATGTACCCGTAATTCTAGAGACGCTTCTTCAATTATATCTCCAAATCAAAGAAAATTAAAAAACAATGTAAAAGAGAGGGCCAACACTTAAAGAGGATATTCCTGAGCTGTTCCTGAGGACGCAGCTCTAAACATGCTGCTGATTGCTGTAAAAAGGTTCTTGTGTCAATAATTAGCTTGTACTCTGATCTTAGCTCCTTAAGTAAGAAGTAGTTCACATTGCAATGTCCACGTTTCCAACACATGCATACGGATGTGTTGGTTTTTAGTGGTGAATTCTAAGAAGTTTCACATTTGAGTGAAATATATTAATTTTTCCAATATGAATTCACACATTAATCACATACAGTTATTGAAAACAAGGAAGAACAATGCAACCTAGTGGCCTGAAACTGAAAAAAAGGCTGTTTTCTTTGTCTTATGGCCTGAAGCTGCTTCTAAGATTTGATCAGAAACCATGCAGGTGAGAACAGTGACACCAGCTCATATCACCTCATTCAATTTAGCTCCTTTTACTGTATGAGTAACAGTCACCGGCCAAAGTAAACAGCAGAGCTGCTTGACTAAAAACATTGTTGGGAAGTGCATGTTTGTGTGAATGTCCATCTGTCTGTCTGTACACACACGTGTCCTTAATAAAGCCTCACAATCACAATAAAACTAAAAAGGCCCTTCCTTGTCCTTCCACATTAAAGGCAGTGTCTATAACTGTCTAGAGTAAACAGGGCAGTTGCCCAGGATACCCTTTGCTTCAAGGCATTAGCGGGATAAGTTAATCGAGTTGAAATGGTCATCTACCACCCAGGCTGACCTCACTGTGGTCGCTATGATACTGAAGAAAAGACGGCTGATAACACGGAGGAGCTTTCAAAATGTGACATTCATGCAACACCCTTACACGGTAGGACATATAACATACATACACGTGACATAGTAAAGACAATTGTTTATAGTTTGGTATGATTGTGAGAAAGCCCCTCAACATTAGGCTTGATTAGAAACCAAGACAGAGGAAATATAGCTTTTAAACACAGTTGACAAAATACCAGCATGTCAAGAATAATATGTTATTTAAATCAGAATCAGAATAACTGAGTTGACTTAAATAGCCCTATAAATACAGTTGTTCCCTTTATAGTAAATAAGTGAAAAGAGGCTGTGTGCGAGAGGAACACAGGATGGGTCTGATGTTGCTTTTGTCTCCATGTCCTTGTCCTCTTAGCGAGGATATTTAATGTTACATCAGCACAGGTTGTCAGAAAATTAACTAAAGCAACAGAAGAAGCCAACTGCTGATAATTGTGTTTTAATCGGCCTGCTTTTAATTGTTGGTGAACCGTTTTGCCTTTTTGTCACCATTAACAAAAGAAATGTCATCTGACATCAGTAAGTTTACTCTTTTTTCTGTCTATGTGTAATGGTCCAATTGTAAAATTGATTTAAGTAAATTTTATTTCTAGTCAATTTAATTTGGCTACATATAATTGAAATATAAGTGTAAAAATTATTTAAAGTAAATTTGATGAAACTATTTTACATTATTGGCTGCAAACAAGACTATCTGGAACAGGTGGTGGAGAGGAGGACACTGAAGAAAAGATTGTCCATATTGGATAACCCGGACCAGCCTCTCCACCACCGACTGCAGAAACAGATCCAGGAGAACATTCCTGCCAACTGCTATTAGACTTTATAATGAATCACCTCTGGCCAGTTCCTCCTCAAAATGAATCAACGTCAATGGCCCTTCCACCGCTTTCACTTTATATTTTTTATGCACACTTATATACACTGTATACAGGACTGTCTCAGAAAATTAGAATATTGTGATAAAGTTCTTTATTTTCTGTAATGCAATTAAAAAAACAAAAATGTCATGCATTCTGGATTCATTACAAATCAACTGAAATATTGCAAGCCTTTTATTCTTTTAATATTGCTGATTATGGCTTACAGCTTAAGAAAATTCTAAAATCCTATCTTATAAAATTTTAATATTTCCTCAGACCAAGTAAAAAAAAAGATTTATAACAGCTGAGTGTTTGTCAAGGCTCAGGAAACCCTTGCAGGTGTTTCGAGTTAATTAGACAATTCAAGTGATTTGTTTAATACCCTACTAGTATACTTTTTCATGATATTCTAATATTTAGAGATAGGATATTTGAGTTTTCTTAAGCTGTAAACCATAATCAGCAATAAATCAGAATAAAAGGCTTGCAATATTTCAGTTGATTTGTAATGAATCCAGAATGCATGACATTTTTGTTTTTTTAATTGCATTACAGAAAATAAAGAACTTCATCACAATATTCTAATTTTCTGAGACAGTCCTGTATACTAAGCAATGTTTTAATTCTTCATTTACTTTACTATTTAATTTTCTTAAATGTAATATGTCTATCTCTAGTAATATTTACTCTTTGATTGTATTGTATATATTGTAACCTTCTTTGCTGCTGCTAGAAACAATTTACCCCCTGGGGGAAAGTATCTATCCATCTATCTCTCTATCTATCGATCTATGTAATCTATCTATCTATCTGCATCCATGCTGTTTAGATTGAGATGCCACTGTGGCCAAAATAGCTGAATAATTAGTCAACACAGACAGATGAATGAAGAGTAAACAAAAAAATGCATAAAACAAAACTTTGGAACATTAACTTTTTTTAAAGTGCTGAACCCCCTGTGAAATATGCAACATGTGCACAGAAAAAGATGTAATATACAGCGCTGTGCCATCAGTGTTTGATTTAATATAGAATTTAAAATTCAGTTGAAGAACTTACACTTATATTGTATTGAATATTTATTAAATAAATATTTAAGGATTTTTGAATGGATGATCATTTTAAATGTTTATTTTTCTTCTTGAGAACCACTGCCCTAAACTAATACATTTGGTCAATTCAGTATTTAATATCTGACTATGGATTAAAAGACGTTGCTATCTTTTCATGTTGGGGGGACATGGGCATGCAGAATTAATCCTAAACGTATGACTCATCAAATGTAATGTAGACTCACTGTTATGACCATATGCAGGGCAATGTAGGTCAAACAACAACAACAAAATCCAACTACAGACTCAGGATAGTTTACCATTCTGTGTTGTTGACACATTTACTCCGACTATTTTGTCCATTATTATTTGGCTCTGTTATTTTGTCCACCCCATTTTTATCTGAAGGTAGACTAAATAGCAGACACAGCTGTGTGTCATGCCATACAGTTCGACGCCACAAACTACATCCTTCAAAATGACCATGAAGTTGAATCACACTTCTCTTTAAAAGTTTCAACAAAAAACAAGCTATATCCCTTCCTCAGATGTATGGCAGGGCTGTTTTATTAGACTGTATTTGTTTTCGCCAGGTGCACCTAATAAACTGGCAACTGGGTGTATGTATGATATGTTTATTTTCTTACTTCCATCCAGACTAACTGAGGCCTTTGATGACCACCCTCTTGTTGGCAGCCATGTTGATGGGACTCCAGCCGAGTGCCTGTGGACCGCTCATCCAGAGAAACTCTGCTCTGTCCCAAGAGACCTGCCAAAGACGGCTGAGCTTTTACACCTTTCACGCCACCACATAAAGGAACTTCACCGAGGAGACTTCCAGAACACCACATTCCTGAGGTTCCTCAACATTTTGTGGAATAGTTTGGAGGACATCGATCCAGAGACATTCCTCGACCTGTCCCACAACAGACTGAGGAACATGTCGGATCAGCGGTCCCTGCTGCACACAGGGTACCTTCTGGTGCTAAATTTAGTCTGCAACCACTTTCTCACAATGACACTTGGCAGTGAGTTCAGATCTCTGATAAAACTGGATCGATAATCTCTTAGAGCAAAACACATCAGTACCAGTGATTTCCTGACTATGAACGAAGCAGGTAGTCTGCAGGATGTCCATGCCCAAAAGCTTTAGATAGCCTTCACTAGTTATCAAATATTAAACCATCGCCTGTGTGGAGAAGAGCCGACGCTCCGCGTTTGTGCTTTCTGCTCACTTCGTCGAGAGCGAGTGGCGTCATTATGAGCTGTACTTTGCCAGCCACCAACGCCTTGAGTGGCCTCAGGACGGCCAAGCACAGGCTGATTTGGGCTAATCTCAGGGCTGCGCTACAGGCAGACCTACCAGATGCACCAGCGACAGAACTAGAGTGGGTTTGGACGGCAGACTGACTGACAAAGGAAAAGGAAGTGTGAGGAGGATGTGTGAATTGGTCTGAAGTGAAATAGGGAACACAGGAGTAAAAACGTTGGTCCGCTGGAGCAAAAAAGAGAACATTTTCCAGTATTCTTTCTAAAACCCATACACATTTCTATTTTTCAATCTTGTACAATGACCTAAAGATAAACTGAGTTCTTGTCAGCGTGTAAGATCGAAATCATTTAGCAATTCTTCAAACCATTGAAAGGACATTTAATGGAAACATTAATATGTACTAACACTTCAAGTTTGTAACAAAAACAACAATCTTCACCCAAGAATATCAAAAATGCACTAAATTATTTTGTCATAACTGACTCCCACAAATGTCACAAGAGGATTAAACCACTTAAAATGCGGTTGTGCACATGTTGACAAGAAAACTACACACATACTGTGTTAATAGCATGATCACTGTGTAATCCGAAAACAATTATTCTCACCAAGTCTCTGAAAAGAGAGATTCACTTTTAAGGCAAGGAGATTTCATATTTTCTTAAGAGTTCATAAATGGATGATGAAGACGAGAGAGTAAGAAATGTGTCCTGCATGGAAAACATGAAGTCAGTGCCGCTGCATTAAAACAGTGGCTGGAATATCCACTATGAAAAGGTTCAAAGGTCACAGGCGAGGTGTCAAGGAAGGGACTGGATGATGATGATTTTCTCGTTGATGCAGAAACGGTGAAGCACACTGTAGAGGTTCTCTCCACAACGAGACACCTGCCTCTCCATGGCCAGACGGAAATCTTCCTTCACTCCCTTGGTGATCCCACGAGTCACGGTGTGGTGTCTGAAAATATAATGAAATGATAAAAATGAAATCAACACAAACATACATATCGTCAGAGATGTATTATTATGACATCATTTGCAGTAAAGACAAAATCAATGTTACTTCTTCCACAAATAAATCAACCATTCAAGATCGCACAACAAAAGTTTCATCATCGTAAATAAAAAAAACACATAAAACATGTTTACAAATGAAATGAGCTCAAGTGTTATGAAAAGGCAATCATCTAAATTGACTGCACGACAAGACCAACATCATCCTCAAAGAAGAAGAAGAACAACAACAACAACAACAGTGATGATCACAAAAAGATGAGCAATGGCTCAAATAAACAAATGCCAACAACAAATCAAACTAATTCTGGATGTAAAATGACAGGCCCAAATCAAAACTGGAGGGATGACAAGCCTTGAAGTTGGGAATGAAGGGAGGGTGACTGGTGTGTGTGTGTGGGGGGGGGGGGGGGATGTGACTGTGGGAGGAGGGGGCCTGGGGTACCTGTCCATCGTCTGCACCCCTTGTAGCAGAAGGGTATTTAACTCCACCCCCAGGGCGGGACTAGGGTTCCTGAGGGACAGCAACATTCAACAACTCTCAGTCAGTGAGGGTGCATTTAAGTGTCTCAACTTCTACAGCAATCATGAGAGTAGTTTATATTTAAAGATAAACCCCTTCTTTCTAATATCGCTCCGTTAACAGCATTTTCATTACAAAGTACATTTTTACGCACAGGCCATGTCTACTTAGATCGTCAATCAATATCACTGTTCTCTGTAGAACAGCAACTTATCGGGTGTGCCAGAGTCTCCATGCAACTAGAACCTTTCTGAAGGGGTCGTGCTTACTTGATCAGTATTCCCTGATTGGGCAGGAGCTCCAGTTGAATCCTGCCGCCTTCCGTAGTACGCAGGTAGGCAAACTCCTCCAACATGTCAATGTCTGATAGAAGCCATGAGCTTATGGAAACTACCGTCCCAGATAAACACAGACAAGGTAACCACAGAGGAATTTGTCTCTAGACATTATTTGTCGAACCCTTGCTGTCAGGCGTGTGAGAGTTACAAAAAAGGATACTGGTGACATAGTTGAAGAAATTCTCATACTGGAAACTGCCCTGCTGACAGATCTTTTCCAATGCCTTTAAAAACAGCATCTCACCCTGCGGCCAGTCGTGCTGCAGGAGCACCACCACGTGACCGAGAGACAGGTCGTCACGGCTGTCCGTGAAGGTACGGAGCTGATGAACAAAATAAGAGGAAGAGAAAGTGGGTTATGCCAAGTTTAATAACTTAATAGTCTTGAAAAATGGATTGACACAAATAGTGACAACTCCTGCATTTCCACAGGCTGAACTAGTTTAAGTACCTTGAAGCAGGCAAACATCAGCTGGAGACAGAAAGGTAACACAGCTTTGCTGGTGCATGGAAGCAAGCGCAGGTCATTACCTAGATATGACAAAAATAAGTCACTGCATAACGTTCTGACACAACAGTTGTATATTTCTCAATTTATATAATTTTTGTATCGAGGGACAAAAGTAGTTTTTTATCGTTAATATATGTACATTTCATCAAATGTAACCTGTGGTTACCTTGTTTTTAATATTGAGTTAATGGTCATAACAATCTGTAAACGTGCAGACACACAATGCAAACATGTTTGACAAAGATATGAAATTATTATGTTTTGCAAAAGATGTATATTAGATATCAACTTTACATAAAAAGTTAAAAGCTCTCCGTGGGAATCAGGAAGTGGTTACCTTTCCTCATTTTGGTCTTGACTCTACCTTGATCCTCTGGATTCTTAGTTGGCTCCTGGCTCGGGGTCATCAGACCCCCGACGACATCAAGCAGCTTCTCACAGGCCATCTTATGAGAACACGGTACAACACAAGCATCACATGTCTGAACAGGGCAAGGCTATGACACAAAATGTTGAACAAAGATTCAATAAATTATATTGTCTACATGTACAGGACTGTCTCAGAAAATTAGAATATTGTGATAAAGTTCTTTATTTTCTGTAATGCAATTAAAAAAACAAAAATGTCATGCATTCTGGATTCATTACAAATCAACTGAAATATTGCAAGCCTTTTATTCTTTTAATATTGCTGATTATGGCTTACAGCTTAAGAAAACTCAAATATCCTATCTCTAAATATTAGAATATCATGAAAAAGTATACTAGTAGGGTATTAAACAAATCACTTGAATCGTCTAATTAACTCGAAACACCTGGAAACACATTTTCAAATGTTTGATTTTGTTTTGCTGTTATAAATCTTTTTTTTTACTTGGTCTGAGGAAATATTCAAATTTTATGAGATAGGATTTTAGAGTTTTCTTAAGCTGTAAGCCATAGTCAGCAATATTAAAAGAATAAAAGGCTTGCAATATTTCAGTTGATTTGTAATGAATCCAGAATGCATGACATTTTTGTTTTTTTAATTGCATTACAGAAAATAAAGAACTTTATCACAATATTCTAATTTTCTGAGACAGTCCTGTATTGTGTCACTTGTACTCTAAATCCTGCTGTAATCACATGTTATCAGTGTGCTGTGGATACCTTTTTACTGGGCTAAAACCTGTCCTGAAAGTATGGTGACCATACACACGTTTTTTATATCTATAGAATATATTATAGATAATTTAGGTATGCATGTCAAATAATGCTACATAATAAAGCCTTGCATGTAATAAACATAGAACCATTGGGGCAAAATAAACACATATCAGTTAGTCAGAATGGTTAAATTGATAAGTATATATGTCCGTCTAAACATCTGCTGCCGTTGGGTGCTTCTAAAAATGTAATAACTATGATGCCACCTCCAGGCTAGATGGAGTTATGTACTTATTCTTGGAACATGCATTATATTTTGTATAATAACACCATTTAGACATCAGTATGAACAAAATTAGAACAACAGATTAGTAGCATTACATAACAGACTTAAAATGCATTTGAATAGGAATAATACAACAATTACTGCTCAATACAAATCGTACATCACAATATATTTGGGCCAGGAATGTATTCACAATATGGAAGAAATGGACCAAACGATGCAATGTGTACGTGTGTTTGTGTGTGTGTGTGTGTGTGTGTGTGCGTGCGTACCCTGTACTCTCCCAGTGCGTAGTGGCAGGACGCCTGCTGTATGAGGGCCCTGTGGTGCTCCAGACTGGCCTGCCCTGAGGGGCTCTGCTGTCCAGGCTGAGGCTGCTGCACCGCAGCCATCTGGTGCAGGCTGGAGAGGGCCTTACGGTACTGTCCCTGGAGACATGCACACACACACAACTAATGAGGCTCATGGTAAGAGATTTATTTTAATATTTCTAAACATATGCCAATTAGTAAAACTATATATTTAATCAATACCATTGTGTTGGTTCAATCCACTTCCATAACCTCTATTTGGCCCATTCTTTAAATATTGTATACATTAATAAATAAGTATTTTCTAGATCTTGTATATGCTATGTTATGTCCTCACAAATCAATAGTTACATTATTCAAGTACAAATTGATTAAATACTTTATAAAAAATATTAATGAAAATTAAAAACCGCAACAGGAACCTTGTCATAAACAAATAAAAAATCCTCATAATTGTTGCTTGCCTGGTATATGATTGTATCGGTGAGGAATATTCTGAACCACAGCCAGCTGTCCGTCTTCCAAGAGGCACAGATCTTCTTAAACTCTGTTAAAATGTTCAAGAAACAAATTATTACACCTTTTCTCTTCAAAATGAATTGAATGGGGAAACTTTTATAAGGCATAATAATACAACTGCAGCTGTTGTGGTTCTCTATTTATGATATTGTGTTGGAGTGACTGAAAACAAACATACATATGAACAGAAGAGGGGCGTACCGGTTTCCAGGCCATCATGGGAGTGAAGAAGGTCCCAGCTTTCCCTTGCTGTGCGAAAGCTCTCCAGAGTCTCTGACCAGCTGGGCATCTCAGTCTTGTTCACCAAAATGTGTCGACCGCGACCTTTTCCCAACCCTTCCTCATCATCTGAGCTCTACAATGACACGCACACACAGGGTAACAAAAAAAGAAGCACATAGACGGGAAACATACTACAGTTAACTTCTTCAGAACACATAATACACAACCTTGCACAGTTTTTCATGACTAGAAACACTTGAATTATTTCTGATCTGTCCTCACCATTGTCTTCTCTCTCCCATCTGCCAGTTTGCGTTTCTTATGTGCATGTTTCAATGCTCCTCTTTCCACTTCCACATCATTATACACCAAGCTCAAATCCTCTACAAGGATCCACGGCCCCGAGCTCAACGCATTCAAACCTGCCAAACATAAACCCATCTTTTGATCTTTTTACCTTTCATTGAAAAGACAGCACAGAGGCAAATCCAGAAGAACTAGAGTTAAACGAACAAGCAACGACGGAAGCCAACCTTGGAACAGTGCAGGCTGCACAGCTGAGACATAGAGGAAGGCGCTGTGGAAGAGGACGAGTGCAGCACAGATGACCACTTGACTGCAGCAGCGGGACCATGTGTCTCCTTCCAGACCGGGCAGGTAGCGACACAGCTCCTTGACTCTCTGCAGCATGTCCACATAACCACTAGAGCATAAGGCACGCAAAAAAAGAAACACCCCCTTTTAGAACATTTACACTCACATTTAAAAAGCCAAATGCTACTCCTATATACATGTATATTACATCTGTAAGTATTGCATGTGATGAAGACAATCTCTTTCCGATGACTCTCACTTTTACCGACCTCTTAAATGATGGAGCCATCATCTGAACATATATTTTTTACACCAAATTGCTCAATTCATTTTCTTTAAATTATATTAAACATTATTTACAACTACACTTCATTCTGATCCATTCTGACTCTTGTTGGGCCTCTGATTTTTTATATGGTCAGACAAAAAAATATATTAATCCATTTATATTCCAAAACACTGATCAGTAAAATGCACAACAACTCCGCCTCCAAAATACCAACTTTGAATCTGAGTGACACGAGTCAGATAGACTACCTCTGTCCCTTGTCTCCCTGCCATTCGCAGCGTGCTCCAACCACAGCGAGGATATCCAATAGCCTCTCCCAAGGTTCTGCCACCACTGACGATTTTTCAGACAGACCGTCAATCACATAACGCTGAGAGCCACGGGACACAGTCGGGGACTTCAGAGACCCACCTTCTTGAGAGCCTGAAACAAAGAACAAGAGGAGCAGCAACAAATGTCAGACACACAGTGAACAGAAACAATATGGAGATATCCCTACTATCGGACAAGAAACCTTGAGGATTACACACTGAGTTAGCACAAAGAGCACCATCAACACAGTGCTGCTTTACCCTGTATCTGTACATCAGGTGAGGGTCCACGGGTAACATAGCCGATGTAGAATTCAGCTGCTTTCAGCATGTACTTCTGCATCAGGCTGGCCGGCAAGCGCATGTCCATGTTGTTTATGACCAAAGGAAGGACATCACACACTGAAATGACAAGGAAAAATCAAAAGTCTGCTTTTTTTGTGCAATTTTTAATGCAAGTGTTTCACTCACCAAAAAGTTTTCTGAAGCAGTTGACAGGATTCTCCACATTCTCTGATACCTCCGCCTCTAACAATTTTTCTCCTAGATTGACCTAAACATAGAGCAGAAAGTTAGCAGTGACCATTTAATCTAGGTTCAAATGTCACCACATCAGGGCTATGTTATTATTACATACTCCATGTTGAACCACAGACTCAGGAAAGCGCTTAAGAAGAAGGAGCAGCATCTCTGCCTTCTCCAAAGTGTTGAAACATTGTTCTGTGGCTTTCAGTAGCATCTCGCATTGCACACGGCCGGGCAGCGTCTCAAAAAGCCCTGAGGGAGATAAACACACACACATATATATATATTAAACGACACACATAAGATTTTAAAACCAACACTGTACCCGACACTTGATCGCCACACTCCTGATAGTGAGTCTAACTATTCTCACCTCGTAGAAACTGTGCATGTTTGTCCTGAGAATCACTGCGAAGTGCAGCTGTGATGACACTGATCTCTCGCCAAACAATGGGCTGATCTGGAAAGTTAATAAACCTAAAGAATGGACAAATGATGAGCATCTGTTAGGTCAGTCAGTCAAGGGCCCCCGACATTAACCCTTGTACTGCATAGCGTACACTGTAACTCACATGTCGTACAGCAGTCTCCCTGCAGAAGCTGTCCTCTCTGCATTGCGTTCA
Organism: Pseudoliparis swirei; assembly: GCF_029220125.1. Lineage (NCBI taxonomy): Eukaryota > Metazoa > Chordata > Actinopteri > Perciformes > Liparidae > Pseudoliparis > Pseudoliparis swirei. The sequence goes on along the minus strand of NC_079406.1, from coordinate 13,868,278 downwards.
ATGATGTACATTTCATACTGTGAAGGTATGTCAACCAAAGTACAACAATTAACTCGACGCACACTTCAAACAGTGATGGTGCTTGACTGATACATCAGTAGAAATGCATCCGGGGGTTTGACGATCAGCAGCTGAGACACATGCTTAATGTTACCTGTATGTTGAAATCTGCAGGGTAGAGGGTTCTGGCAGTTATGAGCCAGGCTTTGGCTGCACACGGATCATCGGAGACCAGCTCACGAGCTCGCTTAACCAAAAACTCGCAATCTTTCTGCGCTGACATTTCACATGCAAACGAGCTTTCGTTGGAGAAGGCGACAAGCTGAACTCACGCGCAGCTCAGAAAACAGTTTACGTCATATAGCTCGTTGTCTCACAAGAAGATAAATGCGAAGTGCACGCTCTAACAGTTAACGTTAGCCAACATTAGCGTTGAGCTAAAGAAAGCTGATCTGTGCCAAATGTAAGAATACAGCTCGCAACATAGCTGCCTACCACCTGACATCTTTGGTACAACTGTTCAACAGTAGCGTTATTCAGTTAGCTCGTATATATTTATTAACCGTGGATATTAAGAAAGAAAAAAGAACAACAAAAAACGTTTTTTCGAAATTACCAGTGAAAGCTAAACCTTTATTTACCGACACTGTCTTCGACGTTACGATAATGACGTCACATCATTGTCGTAAACATGTCGCGACACCCTGCTTTACGACAAAACAACGTGAAGAAAACCTTCGTTTAAGCAGTTTATCAAAATATTTTGTGCGTAATTTAGCAGCAAACACGATCCAATATTGTAAAACACAATTAACTGACGTTAATAGAGCAAAGGGGAACTGAGCTCTTAGAAGACCATCCATATGCTCGCAGATCTTCAGCAGTGCGCATGCGCTAGAATGCGTTCAGTCACCTGCTCCAGCTCGGGCTGCAGATACGACCTACAACTGTGGCCCAATTACCTTGCAAAAAACTCCAGTCCTCCACCTGTTCAGGGACAGGACAGCGTCTGGCGTGAACGGCAGGTAAAGACTGAATAATGAGCCGCTAGTTTGCCTGTTGACATCCCGTCGCTGTCAACGAAGTCTCCAACCAAACATTAAACAACGCTTGTGTTTTTATAAGGATCGTGCTCGACACTTGGCATGCTAGCTCTTACATTTGTTTCGCTGTAACACGCATCCGTTATAGCTCACCCTGCTCTCGGGTTTTCTCTTTGCCTTAAACATCTGAGCGTGTATTTCTAACACAACCGACGAGGCCCAGTCACGAGCTATGTTGAGCTGGCTAAGTTGATGAAACAGCCATGTGTGGCTCATGTGCTCGCTCGTCGATTATTTGTTGTTTTTCCGCCAGCTACCCTACAGTAGTATTGCTTTGTGTTCTTTTGATAATTCGGCCGTTAAATGGAGTTGGGCCTTTGTGTCCGTGTCAGCCCACTGACAGCGAGCATGCTAGGACAACAGGCATGACGTGACAAGCCAGCGAACAGGAAGGGGTACGCCGAGGGCGTGGCTCGCGGAAGATTTAGTGGAAACATATCGAGTGATTACGTCATCGTGCTGATGTAGTGTGTTGATATAGTTAAAGTATCGTTATCATTATGTGGTTGCTTTTTAATGTGCAGTACAGAACCAGCATTCAAGTTTACCCAATTAATAGTAATTCACTCTCGAATTATGTATCTAATAAACTGCTGTGTATGTGTTGCATGAATTAGGTAAATGCAGTCTAGTTCAGTAGTTTCCTGTGAAATGGCATGGAGGTAATTGTGTAAAGTATTACAAAGTAGAACTAAACTGAGACTTCAAAACTAAAATGCTCGAACACATGTACTGTACTTTAAACCTGGAAAACTTCTAAATTACATAAGAGGCACTCAGAGGGCAGTAGCCATGTGGCAGTGTGGTTTCTCTGAAACTGTGTCAGTATTTCTAGAGTGATATTTTGGTTGACTTGCTGTGACCTCTAATGACCTGTAAACAACTTTCCCCTCCTTGGTCTACATTTAGAAAACTCCTAGACAATTTGCGGAGTTACAGGTATTTAGAGGATATTGCTTTCATTTGAGTAGATTTGTTAATACTATTGTTTATTGTGGGTTGTGCCACTAACTTATCATTCACAAAGATTACAAACTAGATTATATCATGTTAAAGTTCACTATAGTGCTTTGTAATTGCATCAAATGAACAGACCTAGTGTTCTCTCCTGCCCCACGACTAAGATGACGTTTTTTTAATCCGTCAAGTTGTGGATTAAACCCTTATCTGTGGCCAGTTGGGGCTGTCTGGTTGTACACATTAATAACAGTTTAAGCTGTTTAAGGCAACATGTAGCATAAATGGGCCACTTAATATTCTGATATATATCTCATATTAAAGATAATTTATTTCACAAATATTTGAATCAGCACACATGTTGGCAGATATGCAAGAAATTGTGTTATGTTCTTATTTATTTTAATTTGTGTGTTTGTATATATATATATACATTATAGCAAATTGAATGTTAGGGATTTGTCAAATATGTGTTAAATTAAAACAATTTGAGTATATCTCTATTCATGTTGGTTTAACTAACCCTTGTCACGTTGTCTTAACTCGTTCCCATTCAAATCCCATTTGTCCTTTTCTTAAATGTTGACTTCTGCGTACAATGGCCCTATTTTCATTGTGTCTGGAGGTCCTTCCATACACAAGCCACACACATAATTGTAAAAAGATAATCAGGGTTATGTCCTCTTTCTTTCACAGGGTATATCCTTTACAAAAGAGGGTGTTGCGGATGTGATGCAGGAGTAACCGGCTGTGGAGCACTGAGCTTCCCATGGCTGTTGGCACCATGGACTCCGAGTCCGCCCGAACACCTCAGCCTCCGGCCGCCCTGACTACAGGAGGCCGCTCCCTGCTGCCTGCTGGCGCTCTGAGTGACATGCTGGGCACTCGAAGGAAGCACTACGTCTGCGGCTCCGTTGCAGCTTTCGCCAACATCATGGTGACTTTCCCCCTGCAGAAGGTGCTGTTCCGCCAGCAGCTGCACGGCGTGTTGGCCACTGAGGCGGTGCGGCAGCTCCAGAGGGATGGGCTGAGGACTCTCTACCGGGGCCTGCTGCCCCCGCTGCTCCAGAAGAGCACGACGGTCGCCATCATGTTTGGCCTGTACGAGGACTTCTCGAGGGTCCTGCTAGACTGTGCTGATGGCAGCGGGGTGCCGGAGCTGGTCACTCGAAGCTTCGCTGCAGCGTTGGCAGGAACAGCAGAGGCCGTCCTGACGCCATTTGAGCGCGTGCAGACTCTCCTACAAGACCATCGGCATCACGGGCGCTTCAACAACACAGTCCACACCTTCCGGACACTTCTGACTGAGTATGGCGTCAGAGAGTGCTACCGCGGCCTGGTGCCCATAATCCTCCGTAATGGCCCTAGCAATGTGCTCTTCTTCGCGCTACGCGGGCCCATTAAGGAGCACCTCCCAGGCGCCAGTAGTCGGGCAGGTCACATGGTGAATGATTTTGTGTGTGGGGGGTTGCTGGGGGCCGCCCTTGGCATCATGTTCTATCCATTAAATGTGGTGAAGTCCCGGGCTCAGTCTCAGGTTGGTGGAGCCTTCCTGCCTTGCAGGGAGGTGCTGCTCACAGTGTGGAGGGAACGAGGTGGCAGCGTGGCCATGCTCTTCAGAGGGGCCCACCTGAACTACCACCGCTCACTCCTCTCCTGGGGAATCATTAATGCCACCTATGAACTGCTGCTGAATGTCATGTAAGATGGGAACGAGAGATAACACAAGAGAGAGAAAGAACGCTTTTAAAGGGAAACACCCGTATAATGAGATGGAGCCAGTTTGTTGAAGACAAGATGCATTGTAAAGTAAAGCTGATGTACTTGCTGTCGTTCTTCATGACCTAAATACAGCAGTGAAATTGCACTTCTGATGGGGGCCAACAGTCAGTGTGAGATGACCCACCTGCCACATGCCATGAGTATCCACTGTTCAAAATATTAAACAAGATGCACGCTTTAGCCTATACAGAACTTGTGCCAGGGTCCAATTCATTGCCCTTGTTTGCTCTCTGTTCAAAAATGTGTTTGAGCAAACTGAACTCGAGTGCTTTTTCCCCACCGTTTCAAGCCACGCTTACTTGACTGAATCAACTGTTTCCTCGTCGGTGCTGTGGATGTTTGGTGAACGTCACCTGTCTCTTTGTTTGACCAAGAGCATTTCCTCTGTGAGGCTGTATTCTGCAACTTAACTGAAACACTTTTGTTCTGTTGACTATTTAAATTAAATGAGTTTAATACATTTAGTTTTTATTTATGCTTCACCACCAATTTGTTTCTGAGAGCAGGAGGCTAACACTTTAGAAATAGTTGAAATGAATATCAGTGCCGATCTTGGAGATGCTGTCCAGCAGACCCATGCTGGCTATTTTGAACAGTTTTTCCTTTCACACGATTCATCTTTGCCACTTGGAGATGCTCTTGTCTCGCACTATTTGTCATGGTTTGTTTCATGAAATTCTCCTGGCATGTGTTATCTTGAGTTTTCTTTATGTTTCTGTATTTTGCCCATTGATGTCAGTAAACCACATTTATTGTAAAAGAGAACATACATGTTAATTGTTGACTTTAGGACGATTGTTTCTGTCCATGTAAGTGAGCTGATCTGTGCCAAATGTAAGAATACAGCTCGCAACATAGCTGCCTACCACCTGACATCTTGGGTACAACTGTTCAACACTAGCGTTATTCAGTTAGCTCGTATATATTTATTAACCGTGGATATTAAGAAAGAAAAAAGAACAACAACAAACGTTTTTTCGAAATCACCAGTTAAAGCTAAACCTTTATTTCCCGACACTGTCTTCGACGTTACGATAATGACATTTAAGTGCTTCTCAATGTCTGTTTTCTTTTTCTGAACTTTAATATCACTTGTTTTTTACTTGTATTTCTCCTTCTACGAGCTTTCCTTCTCTCATGCTTGCTCTCCTGTCCGTCTGTAACATCTGTTGGCATAATGGGCTCAGATTTCAAGCGTGAGTAGGTACTGTCACCACGCAGCAGCTCCTGCTGGCTACGACAGCCCGAAGAGGAGAGGCATAGTGCCCGGACACAGAGAGAGACCCACTAGTAATCGTGCTGAGAGAAGACGGGGGCGTTCCGAGGGGAATGTTCAGTGGAACAAAAAGCTCAAGCTGCCATGTAAATCGCTCACGTGGCCTTTATTTTGGTTGTCCACCGCGTGACGTTTCCTGAGCATCTTTTCAGGATCTTCCAGGGTTTCCTTTTTGTAAGTAAGATGGTAATTATGTTTTGAAAGTGGGACACCCTCCCTTACATTAAATAATGCTGCTTGTATCTTCCAGTTTTCCTGAGTGCCAGTCTCCAAATCCCTATGAAAATGTCAAATGGATAATTGCAACCAAGTTAAATGTTTCAAAATCAACCAATTAAACATGTTGACAGTGAATACGTCTTATGTAGGTGTTTAGGGGAAAACGTGTGTCGACTGTCATGTTTTCTCCAAGAATGAGCATCATTCCCCAAAGAGATATGACAGATTATGTTTTGCTTATGCAATGGAGGCACCCGTACATTGTGGAACTGCTTTTTCTACTTTATGGGCGACTGGGTCAGTGATGGAGCGGGTCATCCATCAATCGGCGGATCGGCAGTTCATTCTCCACTAGTCCAGGTTGATGTATCCTTGGGTAAGACACTTAACTTTAAATCAACTTAATGTATGAATGGTGAGACAGTTTTTATGGTAGCCCCACCCTTCAGTGTATGAATGGGAGAATGTAGTGTCAAAGTGTGACTAAAGGAGTCCATTTACCATATAAGCACTGTAATCATGACATCACTGTTACTCAGATGTATTGTGCTCAAGGTGAACAGACCTAACACTGGATCACAATGAGGGATGGAGCAAAGCCTCACGTAGAATGTGTCGGTAAACAGAAATGTCACAGCAGCCGGACACGGTCAGATTATGGGTTATTTTTTTACGTCTGTGACTTTCTAGATTACTATGTCAAGAAGTCAGACAGCAGATAATGATCAGATTATGGGCAATCGGACATGTGGACTTTGGATCAGGGAGGGTTGAGCTACTGTGGTTACAAAGCCTCAACTCTTTCAGTTACTTTTTACCGTAACAAATATCTGTCTGACTCATCTTAGAATACATTTGAAATTCATCACTCATTTAGCATTATTGAGGCATGCATGTTAATAATGGGAGGGGAGATGGTACTTTCTACCTCAGCTGGCTATCTGAATAAATTCGAAACATTCTCAGCACCGAAAGAGAGAAAGCTGCCTTCATCGAAGTATAACAACTAAATACTGGGATATAAATCCCACATTAGTCCTCATAATTAGTAGTGCAGTGGTGGTATAAATAGAGAGCTGTTTCGACTGTCGAGGTATAACTTTATTTTATGTGCTGTTGTTCATTACTCCGCCTTGGGTTCAATGCCAGAAAGGTACATTTAAAGTCTTCTGACCAGATTTTTAGACTCCATACTTAGGTCGTATACATTAATCTATTTCATATGTTGATAACTGGCATATAGACAAAACCCAAACACCAAGACGTCCAACATTAAGGTCAATGTGTAATTTATTACCAAACAATACATTTCTTGGTACATCGACTTCATTGTACGTAAAAGTGACTGCCCATGTAGAAACACAATGTCCTCTTACTGAAAAATGAAATGCAGTTGATACAGTTTTACTTTACAAAAACGAAACACGTCGGTGACACAGGTACGTGTCACCATTTGAGCCTGCTTGATGAACAACTCGAGATGCTCCTGAGACATACAGCATGCCTTGATGGACCCCGCTACCAGACCTCCATAGGGATTGGAAGCTCTGAAATCTCACATAAGAGACCTGCTTTCTTATTTTTTACAGCATAGCTATTTTGACGAAATTCTATGTCATCTAGTTGGAAGATTAAATATACTACCTACCTCCTCACCGGCTGTCTCTGAACACTTAAGCAGTCTTGATTTTGGCTCATCCCCTCAACATATTTGTTATCAGCAAGTAATTACCCTCTTGTTGTCATAGGTGGCTCAAGTACATCCTTCCAAAGCGGATGGCTCATCAAAGCAGTTGACATCATATGACAAACTAATTGAGCATTGTAACCCTTTTACTGACAATTCACAGACATCAGTATAGTCTATATTATATTGACAAATATTAATGCCTTGCAACTTTGCACAACGTTGCAATTCATAATGCAGTCAGTGTTTCCCGAAACACGACAAAAGCCAACATTCCAAACAAAGAAAGCAGCCATTATATTCAATCAAACATAATGCAGCTATTGTTGTTTTTAATGTTAGCACAAAAACAAGGATACAGGATGTGGGGCATGAGGAGTTTATGTTTGCATAGCCATAAACTAAGGTCGAGACAGAATAGGACACAATGATATGAATGTATATCTACAGTTCTGACGACAGCACACAGCAGCAGTCAGTCCACCTGTCAGTCAGTATGATATTAATAATGTGGTGGGCCCAAAGAGAAAAACCACGGTGGGGAACAGTTGTGGCTCAGTGTTTCAATACTTTGGATCTTTGCTACTTGTGGACATCGTTTAACAGTCACCCCTGTGCCTAGTCAAAACATTTTTTTCAACTACATAAATAAGGTCCTGTTTTGCTTCCTGGGCCTCATCCACGCATTCACAGAAAATATATATGTAATGTACTTTGGATGAAAACTAGATTAATGTTCTATTACTGCATACAGTACGTATGCGTTTGTGGGTAATAGGAGTATTTCTAAGAGGCATTCACTTAAGAGTCAGTCAGGATTAGGGAAAGGGTAGAAAAACACTTTACACAAGGGTATGTGTCTCATAAAAAGGTGCAATCTGTAACAGTCGAAAGTGCTCTCCCTGCTTTGTCATGGTATAAGTTTGTTCCCCATTTTTATGTGACTGTAATTTTGAAAAACTAAATCCTTAAAAAGGTGCACATATAAAACAAATCAGTTAATAACTGTATTTTGTAAGTGTGATACAGTATATTTTCTGTATCTTGTCAGTAAAACGTACTGTTATACCAAACTTGAAAAATGACAATTTACAGATTACACCTTGTGGAGTTGAACATTTTTAAAGCAGCTATAGATAACATAATACTGTCTCAAAGAGAAGGAAAAATAAAAAATTCCAGTGACATCCATAGTTTTTTTCCCACCAGAGACCTGCACATCAAAGACAATGGTGCAAATATTGTAAAAATAAATACATAAATACATACATGGGTAATCGATCCGTACATACATACACATATCGTATCATAAAATAAGAGAATTATAAGAGAATTATAAAATTCATATGTACAAATGCATAGTTCATATGCGTCCACCAAGAGGCCAAGCCATGAAGTTTCTCTCTTCATTTAGGGTTTTGTTTGGTGTATTTTTTTGCCATGTTAATAAATGTAATGTGGCTTAACATTTGTGTGCAGTGGTGTGCATGGCACTACAAGAACACAGGGGGTGCACACCAGATGGCTGTGTGCTGTTTCCTCTTGTCTCGCCTCTAGAGTCAGTGGGTTATTAGTGGGTAAAGTTCACAGGTCAAAAGTTGACAGGTATGTGGACAGACGTGTCTGCGGTGTCTGGTGTGCGTGTCCGAAAGAGCTGTGTGAGTGCGAAAACGGACGAGATGAGCACAGTGCAACGCTTGGCCAGAAGCCTGACTCCTTCACTCTGACCCTGTCCAGACCCAGTGAGGCCCACACTTTTACCCCCAACCCCGGCACCAGTTCCAGCTGTCTCAACAGCCCCAACAAACTCTTGATAGAGACCCACTATCTCCTTCAGCTTGTCCATGGCCTCCTGGCTGTCATCGTCCTCATCCCCGTGGACCAGACTTGCCTTCTGGCAGATTTCACAACCAGGGCATGGATTTGTTCGCAGGCAGGCAGCAGACAAGTGAACCAGGGCACTGAAGCTGTTCGATAAAGAGCGTAGGGCTTCATCAGGAGCCCAGCCTACACGTGTGGCCCGCTGACACCCAGATGCTAATCGTCGAGCCTCTGCCTGGAGAAGACTTCTTTCGGCCTCTGTCATGGCGGCCATGCTTGTCCCAGTACAATTTGGGTCCGGTACTGGGATAGTATTGCCTACAGTTCCATTGTGATTTAGGTCAGGCCCCACTTTTATACCTGTAATATCCTGCTTTGTGTCTTGAGATGATTTCTGTTGAGTCTGCTCAAGTGATCCTCTTTCTAAGACCAGCAAAAGTTGGTCTATATCTTGACGTAGGGAGGCAAAACCTCCCTTAAGCCCACCAATATTCTTGTTGCTAAGTGTACGAAGAGGACCACCAAATGAGTTTGTGGGGGAAACCGGGCGTGAAACTACAGGACTGAGTTCAGAGGATGCAGTGGAGAAAGTGGAGAGTGGACGGGGATTGTCCCTCAGCAGTGACAGAATATTGGGCTTTGGAGAAGGTGTAGGAGAAGAGACAGCTGCAGGTCGGGCAGGTTTGGGGCGTGTGCGACGTGAGAACTCATAAATGGTGAGCTCCTCATTAAAGCTTATGCCATCCTCAGTGTCTCCACTGAAACAGTTGGCGTAAACGGTGCGGCAGCCACATGCCTCCCGATGCTCTTGTGGAGGCGCAGTGTCCGAGATTGAGGAGGTTAGTGAGTCATCCCCGATTTGCATGCTGGACACACCTCCCAACCCCACTGCTGAATGGGTCCGTGACTGAGGCTGCTCGGAGGAAACACTCCCACTGTGTGCACTATTGTCTTTAAAAGTTAGATTAGTGTGGGAGCTGTTTGTCCCATAGGCCTTTTTTATGTGTGAGGTCACTTCCTGGGCCTCCTTGATGGTGGCTATGACAACCTCAGCTCCATCCTCTAAAATGTTCTTTTTCCCTCCTGATTTTGAGTTCACGGTCTCTTTTTCCTTAACAGGGGTTTTGTTAAATTCTGATAGACCGCTGGCTACAGACAAGCCAGAGCCAAATCCAGATGTGTCTCCATTGATGGAGCTAGTGGAGGGATAGTCCAGAGTTCCCAAAATCTCCTGAGAACGGGTCATGTACCAAGGCAGAGACTGGATCTTCCCTCTCAGAGCAGAAGCTGGCAGTCTACCTCCCAGGCTGGAGGAGCTGGTCCTCAGTTCTGATCCTGATCCAGATTTTGCAGGCTCTCTGCTTTCAAGGCCCCCAACACCTTTGGAGTTGGTTGAAGTGAGGGAGGTGGTAAGGGTGAGAGGAGGATCTGCATTTTTGGGCGACAGGCTTTCATGACTCTGAGAGACCCTCCTGGATCCGGACTGGACGGTGCCATTGCGGCTGCTCCAAGGATGGATTCCATTTGGCGTAGTGACGCTATCTTTGAATATCCCTTTGCTTGGATCTGTTGGGGAGACAGGAGAGCTAGCAGGAAGTGATAAGGGGTGGAAATTGGTGGGAGAAGTGGGTTTGGGTGCTACTGGAGGGGGAATGGCTAACTTTGTACCTGAATTAGAGCGAGGGAGAGGGAGTAAGTTTGGTGGTTTTCTTGTGGGTAGAGCACTTCCATTGCTTTTTTCCTCAATCCTAGGAGTTTCCTGTTCATCAAGAATGTATGCTTTGTCATTGGAAACAACATGTGATCCATTATCATGCATCAAATCTGTATTCTTTGTTGGGCTGTTTTCTTGCTTCTTTGTCTTTTCCTCAGTTCGTCGGGTTGTCATGGGTAGTGGTTGCTTGCTGCACCGCACTGCTCTGATCAGGGGTGATGAGAGAGGCAGTCCACCTGCCCCTGATGTGACAGACTTGAACTCCATGGTGTCCGGCTCCATTTCCAGAAGTTCAGAGGAAAGTCGTCCAGAGGCATCCCCATTGCAGTGGGCATATGATCTTCCATGCTTGGGGGATTTAGGGGGAATGATCTTAGGTTTGGGAGGCAGTTGGGGCTTAGGTGCCAATAGCGGTTTGACCTTAACTTGAGGTTTCTGAGATGGCTCTGGTAAACTGGCCTGTTGGTTGGTAAGTTTATTTGTAGGGCCTTTAAGCGTCTCCACTTCTCTTTTGATTTTAGAGCAATTAGCTTTATTGGCAAGGGGGGAGGATGGTTCTTTCCCCAGGACAGCTGAAGGACCAATCCAGCCTCCACTTAACCGATTAGCATTCCGTCGGTCAGCCAGCTCAGCGTCTGTGAGAGAGAAACAAATCAAAAGAGAAAAAACGGAAAGGAAAGGAATCAGTGGATTTACACAAATCTTCCCCTCACTTCTTTTAATGGCATTAGTGTCTCAGTATTGTCACACGTTGCCATCACATAGAAAAAACACACATATCCCCAATAGACGAGTACCTTTACATAAACGTGGTACGAATACATTATCTTATTTATCTGCAAAGTCGTAACACATGTGCTGTAAACAAACCTGATAAATCTGGAACTGGAGGAGTAAATCTCTCCTGTGCATCAAAAAACTCATCTTCAGACTCTGAGGCAGTCTCTTTGACCAAGAGAGCTGGTTTGGGATTTGGTGACGGTGTTAGAAATAGACCCTCTTCGTCCTTGGAGAGGCGCTGCTCAGCCTGTCCTTCTTTATCCACAGGTATTGAACTAGTCCTCACTGGGACTTTTGGAGGGACCTTTTTCTTTCTTTTAATGGGTGATCTTTGAAAGGGTATGCTGTCAATCATTCTCAAATCTCTTGAACTGGGTATCTTAGAAATGCGTCTGAGTCCTGCCACTCCTTGCTCTTCATCCTCATTATCATCATCACTAGTAGCCTCAGGAGGGCTAGGGAGTAAATCATCCTTGGAGAGATCAGAAAAGCAAAGGCACGAGTTGTCATTGCCACGGTAATTGAGGTTGGTGGGTCGCAAGGGCCCTTGGTGGCGTTTGGGCTCCAGGAGGTAGGGTTGGTGAACATCCAAGCCTGGTCGATCCTCGCTTGTGCATGTTCCACGGAGCGCATCCAGACGCGATGGGGCTTTGGCTGCGGCACTGCTCTCCTCCAGGGCAGCACTCAAGGAGCCACTGGACAAGCTGGAGAAGCTGCTGGTGACCCGTGAGTCAGTGTGGTACCAGTTACTCTCCAGGTTCATTTCTTCATCCATAATACTAAATGTACGTAGACCAATTCCTGTTGCTCCTTCTTCCTCTTCACCCTCATTTTCTATTCCTTCTGTTGTCACTATTATCTTCACTTCCTGTTTGTCTTTGTGCTCCTCTTTCTCTTTCCTTTCCTCCTCTCTCCTCTTCTCTTCCTCCTCTCTCCTCCTTTCTTCCCAGTCCTGGCTTGCTGGGTCTGGGCGTTTGTAATTCTGAGAATCCATTGGGTCATCCTCATCTGATGAGTCATCTGAGTCACTACAGCAGCGAGACACATAACCTTATAACCCCAGAAAAATATAGAAACAAAAGGATAATAAATTAGTAGAGCACGATATAATTTAGAAAAACAACAATATTGAGTGACTGGCTTTTCTAACAGTACCCTTACTGACTTGTGAAATACATCAGTATGTGATGTAAAAAATATCTATCAAATGGCCAAAGCCAAAAAGTTATTATTTTTATGTGAAACAGTTTTTGCTCACTTGATAGGGATTCATAGCACACGCCCTCTATTACGCCGAACTTCCCACACACACCTTCTTCAGCAGGAATTCGGTGCACCCTCACTTTTGGGCGCCCCAGACGGAAGACATTGACACTGGGATCTATAAGGAGTTTGCAGTAGCCTCCAAGCAGACACCCTAAGTCTTTGGCTGCCGGAGAGTCCATCAGTAAGGCAAATGGCTGCAAGGGGGAGGGCAATGCAGAAGATAAGGTTAAGTGATTAAAGCCAAAGGGTAAGGATAAAGAAGAAAAGGCAATGGAGGGGTACAAAGAGGGAGAGAGAGTCACCTTTGAGTCCAGTGAATGAGCTTTATATGGCCACCACACATGCCCTTAGGCTGTATACTGTTTGTGTATTGGAGGAGAATGCTTGACCTATATTTACTCAAGCATGAGCTTTGGTGTGAATATGGTGTGGCGAGTGAATACTAATTTTCATCAAATCTGTGTCAGAATATGGGGCCCACGTATGAATAATAGAGTTGAGTATGCCAATGTCTTTCTTACCTTCATGTCGTGCAGTGAGATGCGCAGTACGCTGACTTTGTCCGACTCAGAGAGCAGCTCCACTCGGCTGATGCTGCTGAACTCAACCAGGGTAGAGATCATATTGAGCTTGTGGTTGATGACCTGACTCATCCCATATTTGGCTCCCACCATCAGACTGACCAACACCTCCCTATCCTGAAGCTGAGTGTGAATAAGAGCGACTAGAGTTACATAATGAAACCAAATAAGCAGAAAAGAGGAGGTAGAATAATGCTGAAAACGGGAGGAGCGCAAATGTGTTTTGATATAAAAGACAACATCTATGCTCATGCTCAGACGGATTTGCGAGCCTTTTGAATATTGACCTGTAATAAAGATGCAAGACTGAATTCTAATCAAGTTATTACATAGTTCAATCCTTCACAAACAGACCCACCAGGTGATATCCGGCTGCTCAGTCTTACCATCATCGTGGCTGCGTAGGAGCGTCCCCCATAGGAAATGAGTTCTCCGAGCTGAGTGAGGTAGGCCAACCGAGCCTGACTTGCAGAAATGACCTAAAACAGAGCAATAGACAAAGAAGAAGAGAGAGGAATAACAGTGAGGCATGTCATAGAATAATAGAAAACCAGAGGGATGTTATGTTTGACTCACTGACCAAAACAATTTTCCACAGTGAAATACGTATTTCCACAGAACCACCACTTTAAACCTTAGGAAGAATACTGTAAGTGTCAACTAAAAAGTACCCTGATGCCACTACTATACTGTCACTATCTATCCATCAGTCTGCATCTACCTTCTGGCGCGGCTCCAGCAGGGACTGGATCTTTTTGAGGTGGTAGCTGATGGCTTTCCTCAGGTCCTTTTCCCTCATGTTGCTTAACAGTGTGGGAGAGATGAAGCTGTCCATGCCAAACTCCCTCCTGCCATCATCACACAGACACACACACACACACACACAGGAATGAAAATCACACCCAAAATGAAGAACTCTGTATCCTCAACGTCTCCGAAAATTGTAACTGAAAATTAACTACAGTACCCCACATGCACAAATCACTTGATTAGGTTTCTTAGTAAATATTGGTACTTTGCATTTGAATGGGGAAGGAGGCTGTAACTAAGACAAAGTAAAGCAAATGTAGACTTGGAGGACAGGTAAGAAACATGACCTAGGACCTAGCTAATGATAGCCTTAAAGAAAACACTGGATTAAAACAAAAGACAGGTTTTCCTAAAAATTAAAAAAGCACATTGAGATTTGTGGAGTTTTGAGCAGTAGAAATATCTGCAGCTGCCACTAGGTGTTACTAACTAGCCATATTTTAACCAAACTGTAACCGTGACTGCATCATCAGTTTAATTTGAGATGGAAAAAGGCTGCGTCTGCGGAACACAGAGTATTTATGGCTGCGATGACGTATATAATCATATTCATCTATGAGTCAGCGAGGTGGTGTTTTGGGAAATAGATCTGCACTTGCTTGTGCATTTATAGCTTTCATGTGTGAAAGAGAGACCGAAAAAGACAGAAAGAAGTTGAAAACCCCCAAAAGACACGCTGGAAAAAGGGACACAGATTAGGCATTTAGAGTGTTCCCTTATCCCACACATTAGAATGAATGCAGTAACAGAACAAGCTCTAAGCCTTAGATAAAGAAATCTATAATGAAGACTGCCAGATTCAGAACCGTACTGTCCCTCTGGTGCGACTCTAAAAAGACATGCACACACACACATATGACTCACGTAATACTCTTGATGGAGGCTCTGGTCTGTCCACAGCTATCTAGCCTCTCGTGCATGTGCAGGGCAGCCAGGCGGAGCGCAGTGTTACACTTCATCTCTACTGCAAAACGCTCCAGCAGCACGTCCCCAACACTCTGGGAACACAAATGCACCTGTACATTACAGTAACCATACCAACTGAAAATCATCTTATTTTTATATCGACTTGTTTATTATTCCAGCATGAACTTCAAATCAGACTTTGATAAATTATATAGCTTGTGAGCATTTTTTAAGTGAATTAACACTGGGACACCAAAGTGTGTCTCATACAGCAAAGAAAAATGCAGCATGAGGCAAATACTCCTCTAGAACAATAAATCAACATGACATAAGTAAGTAAGTAATGGCTTGGAGGCTTTTCATCCAGAATTAAATTATAGTCTCAAAGTTGAGCTATATAACTACACATACCTGACTGTATACGGGAGTTCTTTGGAACTCAACACATTTTCAAGACCACAGTAATAGACTGTGTTTCTGTCCTTCTGTCCACATTACATCTATTGCACCTGTCCATCCTGGAGAGGGATCCTCCTCTGTTGTTCTCCTGAAGGTTTCTTCCCTTTTTTTCCCCTGAAGGGTTATTTGGGAGTTTTTCCTGGTCCGATGTGAGGTTTTGGGGCAGGGATGTCTATGTGTACAGATTGTAAAGCACTCCGAGACAAATTTGTAATTTGTGAAATTGGGCTATACAAATAAACTGAATTGAATTGAATTGAATTATATTGTTAAACATCAAACATTTTCTCAACTTTGACTCCAGGCTCTATTTTTCTAATGTTTTACATTCAGTTCAGAGCACACTCGAGCAAGTGTCAATATCAGATATACAGCTTAATTTGGTGGGTACAGAAACTGTTTTTTTAGTTTTTCTTATTGAACATTTAGACAGATTTCCACATGTAAAAAAGGAGAAATGGACCTTCTGAATGATGTTGAACAACAGAAAGTCTCTAGCATGGACTAAAAAAGGAAACAGAGAGAATATCGTGCTTAAGAAGAGAATGAGCTTTTCTAACCTGTAGAAATAGGTACTCAAAGGTAGAGGAGTCATCCTGCAGTAGGTCCATGGGGTCTCTCGGGACGAAACACACCCTGAACAGACATCTGTAGTCATGGGAGTCTTTTTTCTGCACCACCTGGTAAGGACGATAAAATAGAGGTAAATTAAAAAGCCATCCACAGCGACTGCATGATTGTGTGTGAATTTGTGAATCCATTGATTCACCTTCTGTATGAACTCGTCTTCGTGCAGCAGCAGCAGTTTGGTGATGCTGTACTGTTGCTCTAGCACCAGAGCAAAGTACTCAATGGCCCGGAGGGACAGTTTATCCTTCAGAGTCAGCACAATGTCCTGCAATGGTGAAAAACCAACAGTTCAGACCCACTTACACAAACATGCTTCATCCCTGTCTGACGGTTCAATCTGATCCCCCTCTCAATTTCTCTTTGGCTGGAAATAGAAACTGAAATACAAAACCTGTTAATTCATAATAATTATGTGCAACCAATATGTACCTATACTTGGGGTGAGCTACTGACCCAATTATCAACCTTTTCTCTCATTGTGAAGCCCAACTGGACTTAGAGATGATATCTCAAGCTACTCACAAAATCCAGCTCTCGAGTGTTGTTTTGAATCACAGCACGCTCTTCTCTTCTTTAAATGATTCATAACTTCCTTCTCTAGATATATATATACAATACCTTATTACCTAATACAATATATATATATATATATATATATATAGTATTATTTCACCATGAAGAACAGCTACAACAGCCACGGCCTATCCATACACCCTTGGGGCAATCACAGCATAACTCTGGGTGGGCCTAATTAAGAAATACACCCACTTGTTTCCAAGAAGACACTCACAACTAGATCCACTGTTTGGTATTATAATGTTGATGAGAAACAGAAGGGGCCTGATTAACTTTCTTTTGAGGACACTAATGTAGGCAGCACATAACACAGTTGAACTATCTTTATATAGTCTTTAAATCTTTATTTTGTGTCTAATTGTTTCTTATTGCTAAAGTTACAGTATGACAGGTACATTTGGCTAATTTAGCTTGGTATATAATGAATATATATATATATTCAGTTTCAGTTTTTCAATTCAGTTTATTTGTATAGCCCAATTTCACAAATTACAAATTTGTCTCGGAGTGCTTTACAATCTGTACACATAGACATCCCTGCCCCAAAACCTCACATCGGACCAGGAAAAACTCCCAAATAACCCTTCAGGGGGAAAAAAAGGGAAGAAACCTGCAGGAGAGCAACAGAGGAGGATCCCTCTCCAGGATGGACAGATGCAATAGATGTAATGTGTACAGAAGGACAGATTTAGAGTTAAAATACATTCAATGAATATGACAGAGAGTATGAATAGTTCATAGTAGGCATATTCCATATAATGGAGGTTGCTGCTCATTGGCTTCCACAGGGCGTACTGGTATTGACAAAGATGTCAGCCGTCCGAGAATGATGCTGTTCCCAGTAACGATATGCATCGTCCAATTACCTATCTGCCATTCAACTTTCATCAAAGGTGATCCAGTAGTGTAGCAGTCATATGGCCATTTAAAGGGTCTTTCATTTTAAGTATACACATAACAATCTGAGAATAAGTTGGGGAAATTGCCTCTCTTCTTACATTCAATAACTAAAACCTGTTTAATACACACCTTGACGGTGGTGCTGTTGTCAAACTTGAAGGCCTTTGTCTGTCCATTCTCTAAATAGACTTTTAGGACATTGGGCAGGAAGAGAAGAGAGTTTCCCTGATGGAGAGAAGTGAGAGATGTCATTGTGGTTCGACAGGAATCAATTTCAAACTAGGGAAGACAAAATGGGAAAAGGGAGAATGACCTGAGTGTGCCCGTTGACCACCACCTCCTCTGCAAAGCGCACTTTAACTGGATTATTCCTCAGACGAGCTCTCTTCTCTGCCGACATGATGGATGACTTGGGATTCTGCAACACAAAGACACGGCAGTGCCATCATGTGAGGATGAGACGCACACTTGCCAAGCTCCAACAAGTGCAATGACACATTTTAGACACAGAGCCATAATTAAACGGTCGACACGCACATATTTACACTTGCACATCACAATCTAAAAGCAATGTGAAGGCAGTTAATCCTGTCAGAAGACATGGGTTTACAGTCACATGCTTGTGTTTTACAGTAATGAAGGATGGTGTTATGACTCTTTGTGAAAGTGTCTTTGAGTTGATGGGAGGGCATTGACGTCTTCTCTGTACTTACTGTCATGTGCCGCAGGATAGTCACAGTGATACAATCCTCCAAGTCCCTGGGTAGAGAGACAAAACACACGCACCCACACACACACACACACAGACACAGACACAGAAACATGTGCAAAAAACACAAACACACACATGGTCACACACACTCACATGCACACGAAAGAGATCATTATCTTTCTTTCCAGCTGTCAACTAAGCACTATCTCCTCTGACCTTTGCCCTTAACTTGTTAAGCCTTTCTATTAAACCCCCACACACACACACACACCCTCACACAAAAAATCCTCCACTCACACTCTCAGAAATGCACTCCAGTAAGCAACTATGACCGAGCATTTAGTCATTGGATGGACCAGACACACTAGTAGTATGACACTAATCACAGAGACAGAACGGACTTCTCACTGTCCAAAAATGCTACAATTATAGATCGATAGATAGATAGATAGATACATTGATTGATTGATAGATTGATTGACAGATTGATTGATCAACAGTTATTCTTACCGTAAGAGGTTCTCCACCTGCTCATCGCTCAGGTCCTCCACCCCTATGTCATTAATCTGCAGCACCTGGTCCCCTGGGTACAGTATCCCATCTGCAGGACTCCCTACACATAGGCACACACACACACACACACACACACACACAATTAAAAGAGTGAGCGCTTGCATAAAATAAAAACCAAGCTGCACAAATGGGTTTGCATTTTCAGTTTGAAGAAGAGGAGATATACACACATTCACACAATCACACACAACGACACACATGGTTACTCTACATGGCTGACTCATCAGTGTTCAGCTGATCTCTCCAGGATGTGACGGGTTACAGTTATTCTGGGTCTCATCCAGCTCGGCTCCGCTCTGCTTTCTCTAGTTATTTATACTCATTTGTCTTCAGGCAAAAGAGCATGGCTAAGGCACAGCCGTTTTAGTCTTTACTCGAACACACACCCACACACACACACACACACACACTCAAACATACGAAGTGTATGTATGTGTAAAAAAGCCCTGTCTGTACCTGATTTGTTTACCCACTGACGGCACACACTGCTTTGTGGGCTTACACACACACACACACACACACACACACACACACACACACAAACAGAGGGAACACTTGCACACATTCCCTCTCTCTTGCCAAACAAGCACCCCCACCTCCCACCCCACCCTATTGAGCTTTCATGGTAGCTCTGCCAATATCCTGATCTGTGTGGTTTTCAAGTCCCCTCCCTTCCTCTTTCTCTTTCTCTCCTTCCTCATTTACCACTTTCTTCTCACATTCACCTCCTCACATGGCTTTTCCTCGCTGACTCCTCTCACATCCAAAGGTGTCATCTCCCTCCCTACTGGTCTCCCTGATAGCACCTTCTCTGTCTATTAAATCTTGTTTTCTGTTATCACTTGGCAGCAGATAGCTATTACAGAGCTGGTGGCAGGGTAGGACAATTTATCATCTATCTTACTGGATAGACATAAAAGTAATGGATCAATATATCTCTCTCTCTCCCTCTCTCTCTCTCTTTCTCTCACCTATCAAAGTTACTTGAATGGAAAGTGATTTAATTTACAAATGATGAACAGGTTGTTCTGTTGTTTCTAGGGATTTTCTGGCACTGTGCCCTGCGGTTGGAATTCCAGGGGAGAGTCAATCAATGGCCAGTGTGTGTGTGTGTGTGTGTGTGTGTGTGTGTGTGTGTTGGTTCACTGTAGCATAAAGCAGGTGGCCATTTGGAGAGGGAGCAGGAAAACAAAATGCAGTCCTCCTCGAGACGAACATGCCACAGTTCAAACACACACCGTCACCAGCTCGCTGCCCATGTACCTGCAGCGATGTCCCTGACCAGCAGGGGTGCATTGGTGGTGAGAATGAAGCCATGTCCAGTGCTGCTGTCCAGGACCGGGTCCCTGGTGATCTGCAGCGTCAGCTTGGCCTGGAAGTTCTGATTGGACAGACTGTTGGAGCGCTGCGACCTCCCGTCGCCGAGCAACCGCTCTCTGAGGAGGTCAAACAGGGTAACAGGTTAACTTTCTGGAGACTGTAACATTGGTCATCAAGAGATACATTCAGGCTGGTCAAGGGGGAGAACACATGGCTGCCGGACACAGTATCTGTATATGTTTAAACCAGTGACACCTTTTCCTTCAGCCTGCTGTCCGGACCAGCTGGTGACATGGGGAGACTTTCCCAAGAATAACGTCCAGGGGGTTAACTGGGCTTCCCCATTGGCTGAGACGAGAAAGGCTTCATGGACAACAAGGGAATAGAGGGCTCTTGAACGCATATTTGTGGTCAACTGTGGGGTGTGTTTGTGTGTCAGGTTTTGAATATGTACTCAACTATGTGTTATGCGTATGTGTGCGTGGGTGTGGGGAGATGATATGTGTGAGCGTTCATGAAAGGTTAAGAAATCTAATTTTTTACTTTTTATTCTTATTTTAGGGCTATTATTATTTTCTCTTTTTAGAGAAATAAATTCTCAGCTATAAAACACACCATCTGTACAGCTACTTTCTTTTGAATCTTGAATTATATATACCACACCTCCCACACCTCCCACAGAAATTGGCAGCAGAGCGAGAAGTGAATGGAGCCGTTCTGTACGCTCTCCAAACTCCATTGTTTGTTCTTTATATCAGTTATTGTTGTTATTGCTGCAGTGGTTTGTGTGGGGTTGGCATTTTCTGCTACGACCGGCTGTGTGCTGCCAACATTTTCTACTGCATACTCAGTTGTTTTTCCATTCAAACCTACTCTATTGTGTCAAGTTAAAGCAACCTCACAGGGGGTACTGTTAATTCCAACTTTTTACTTTTAAAAACATTTCCTGAACTTTGGATTGTCGTTTATCCTTAACCTCTGAACTTTGTTCATTCTGTACCTGCTGAGCGACTCTCGGGTACGTCGTATTATTGTTCCCACCACCTGCTGCACCCGACAGGTTCTCCGAGCTGGAGACCTGCTCCGACATCGCTCCTTCTCCTCCATTTATCTCAAGAGACAAAAAGAGAAAAGCATATAAACTGTGTACATAATCCCAACAAGCTGAACACAGAGAGAAAAAGAGACGTGCAGACAAGATGAAGGGATTTGGAGACAGAAGATAAGCGAGGAACTGTTTTGAGTTCAGCTCTGTCTTGTGTAGCTATGCATTCAGCACCAGCATTGGGCTTCAGCTAAATTAGCATTTTGTCTGCTCTGTTTTTATATTCAGAGCATGTCGCCGGCCTTGAATACGATGAATAATCAGATATGTGAACAGAGCAAGAGAGGCTGAATGAGAAAAAGAGAGGGGAGTGGTGGGAGTGTAGTCAGCATGAACAACAACACGTCACACACAAACGTTTGATTTAATGACCTGATTCTCAACAACTGCACCATCACACAATAACCGGATCCACAAAGAGTTCCACGTAAATACGCTCAATCTGCAGGTTCACTACAAATCTGCAGCTGTGCGCTTTCTTCTCTGCCTGCCCTTTAACCAGGAGGGTTATCGGGACATAATGAAGAATGGAGGGCTCAGTCGAACCCCGGGGAGGCAACGCTGGTCAGCATTGAATCCTTCACAAACCGTTCGGTTCCTCTCAACTGTGTTTTGTTTCTGTCAGCCAATCAATGTGCCGGCTCTGATCATTCTTTTACAGGTTTTATTGAAAATATGCTCTACGAGGGGTGATGCATTATTCATGTTCCTGTTTCTAGTTTTTTTGTGTAACAGTAACAAATATTTTGAGGGCACGGATGTGTCATAGAATCAGATTTCAAGGTGTTTTTGATTATTTGTAGCTGTTTAGTTTGTTTTTGGCATCATGGTGATAAGACATTGCTTTACCGTTGTCTTGTGATATACTTCATGTTTGTGTTGGACTGTTTCACCCCATGAAGCAGGGAAAAGCAAGGGAAACGTTGGCAGGGATGTGAAAGAGCAGCAGCCCAGAGCTGATCAATAGAGCTAATGATGATGAATGTGACCCTGAAACCTACTGATCACACCTTGGTCTCAGCCAACCACTGCAGACAGCTTAGTTTGATCAACTCTCTGACATAATGCAGGTAACTTTTTGCAAGCCAAGACTTTTGTGAAGATCTGAAAGAAGCGCAGCAACGTTCTGGCCATCTGCCACACGTGTATGAGGTATTTTAAGACAAGCCTTTGTGGTGTGAGAAGGTAGGTAAAGCCATTACATCACACATACCTTATTGGTCACACGTACATTAATGGTCTGACTTAACCGGAAGATAATACACCTGCATTGCAATCAATAGAGAACTGCAAGCAGTTTAGGTCATATTCATGTGATCGAAAACAAAATTAATTTATCTTTACTTTTCTTCAAACAGTCAGCATCTCTAACAGATTTCAGCCGGTCTCTGCCAGCGATGACTAGCCTGCCTCTGTATTACTAAAGCATGCAGTGTAGGTGTTTCCTTGAAGAGGATTAGAGGCCCTCGTTCTGCACGGGCCCACACTGGTCAGGTTTTCACTTTAGCACCTCCCGCTGATCTGGATTGAGGCAGATTGACGTGGATGAGCGAGGCTCGGTAGCTGACAGCTGCACACAACGCTTGATCACTGAGAGAAGCATCATATAGATCACGAATGATATTCGGACTGCTAATCGAGACTTCTATGCGTTGTGTTGAATGTACAGCATGCTTGCTGGTGTATTGCTGTGCATGTGTGTGCTGTAGTGCTGCAGTCAGTGCTGAGTCAGGTGACCGTTTTTGCTGTCATTCTCCTTCTTTCTCTCTTCTGTCTTTTATATTCTCCCCTCTCTCTCTTTCTCTCACCCTCCCTGTCCTTGCCGAGTCAGGTAGTCATCTCCGATGACAGTCTCTCTGGGCAGCAGCATCCAGCCATTTCTTGTATCCATGCACATCCTTAGCACTTGGTATCAGGGTTTACGATCCTCACTCTGACAATAACAGCCCACCAATGTAACATTAATAAAGCAGATAGTGTATATTAGTGTATATGGTTCAACCTTTGAAATGCACAACTAAACATTGAAATACGAAACAAAAATAAGGTAGGCCTACTTCACATTAGTTACATGTGGTAAACCTCATAGGCCCATAGTCTGTCTTCAGGAAACTTGCCTTTTTAAGAGCTCCAATCCTGTCCACATATCTTAAGAAAGAAGCACATTTTAACTGAAGACTGTGAGTGTGACTCACCGTGATGTGGCTTGTCTCTTCAGGACTCCAGAACACAAATACCCTCTCGCCCTCTGAGACATCAGCTCTGCTGCCCTACCAGGATTGGCTGAAAAGAGGTGGAGGGGGGTCTTTGTGATCATCAGGGCCAATCCCAATTTGGTGCGGCCACCTGTTCAGAGCAGAGCAAGACCATCGGGGAGACCTGTCGAAACCCATAAACAAGATGCAAAACCACATGACAAGTTAATTTTTATAATTGGAGCTTGAAGCAAGAAGTTACCATGTCTGATTAAGTCAGCTCAGCCATATATCTACCTTGATTCTTTAACCCTTTTACGAGTCACAGAACTATATTCCACTTGTTTATGTTTTCAGAGAGAACACGCAAGTATGTCAAGCAAAGCAGATGTGAGTCCAAACCAGCTATGTGGTTGTGGTTTTCCAAGAGGCTCCTCCTCTGATCCCCAAGGCTCTCTCTGTCTCTCTCTCTCTCTCTCTCTCTCTCTCTCTCTCTCCCTCTCTCGCTCGCTCTCTCTACTCCTCCGCAGCCTCAAAAGCACATGGCAATGTCGAGATGAGACACTCCATCTACGTTTGGTTGTCTAAATTAAAATGTCATACCGCCCAGTTCAGTTAACAGTTCTTACTGGGTGCACTCTAAAAGCAAAGAGGACAGCTTGTGAATCCTGATGTGGTAGAAATAGAAAACATGCAGGCAGAGGCAAATTTTGGCTTCGGATAAGATAGGACACGCATTCATTCATATGAACACCAGGGTAGATATAACCAAAACCTTAGCCAGCCTCTGGTTTGGGGAGAAAAACACACTTGGGAAAATCTTTGTTGTGAAAAAGCCTGGCTGTTGATTCAGAAGAGAGACCGAGTAAACATTCTTAATCTTGTCTAAGGAAACCACATCATTGTGTACTTAAATGTTGACCTGCGAAGTAAACTCTCACTCCCTGGGGCTTTCATCTACAAGAGGGAGCAAAAATCAAGGAATTGATAGTCTCGTCTTTGCAGCTCTTCCATCAGGCCCTGTGTCCCACACACAGAGATCTTTCACACAACACATGTGTACCAGTAAAAGCCAGCAGAAGACCAAGACCCACACAGACTGCAGCGCACATGAATAATGCATGTAGCTAATGCAGCTAGCCTCCGACCGCCTTCTTCTACCTCTTTGCCAACACAGGCAACGAGAAGAGCGGAGCACAGAAGAAGAGAGACTCACAGGAAAGACGTATGGCTTTTGCAGAGGTCTGGGGCGTGGGTGGGGGTGGGGGGGGCTTTGAGGGGCTGAGAAAAGGGGAAGGGATACAGAAAAGAGAATTGGTCTAGGCATAGAAAAAAGAGAAAGGACAGGATATTGCAAGAGGGAGTGAAGGGAGAGCATTTTAAAGAGGCTGATGAGGCAAAGAACCAGGAGAGTAAAGAGCTGCAGGATAAGAAAAGAAATAAGAAAAGTATCTTCAGTGAGACGTTAAGGAGTCTGTGGAAACAAATCTGACCAATGCAGCATTTCTACACCAGCCGAAGTCAAACAAATCTGTGTGCCTGTGAGCTGGCGATGAGGTTTCTCCTAATCTGGTTCAGAATCAATAGTAATCCTGAATCCTGTCCTCCGCTGTCCTTAAATCCCTGAGCTGCCCACACACACAGCTTCATCTGCAGGCCTTTCACTCGTTCACTCTTTCACTCTTTCTCCCGCCTCTCCCTCTTTCACCTTGTCACCCCTCCACCAATCCGTACTGTACATGGAGAATAAATGTACAACGTGCTGTTAGTTAATGAAGGCTGTCTGTATCTCTTTGTGTCTTTGTCTCATTTCTCTGAGACAATGTCCGACCTTCTCTGCTCCTTTGCCCACACAACGCCTCTCTGTCTCGGCCGGCCAGTCGGTTCCTCAGTCCTGTCGCCTGGTATGAGCACACATGCCGTTCATACACCGACTCCCATCGCTCCTCAGGGGTTAGGACTAAGGAGGTGGCAATGAGCTGGCAACTTCTGTGCAGCCAGCTGGATAGAAAACAGCCCAATTAGCGCTGCTGGGCTCGGCCACAGCAGGTCTACCAACCTGGACACGGCCTGGTGAGGTTGCATCGGGACACAGCGTGGGAGGGAAAAGGCTCAGATACAGCTGCTGTTGCACTAAATGACACAATCTGGGCTAATGGATATGACAATCTGACTGACAGGATGAATGTATCAAGAACCAACTTAAATTATTGTCAATCAGGTCTCAGCATTAATACACTATGTCTCACTCAAGCACACACCTCGTGGATGCACTTACACACATATAGACAACTCACAGGGCGTATTATGATAAGTGAGTGGATTGTTGCCGACAATAAATACTATATAAGATTCATGTTCGCTTTGCAAAAGACAGCAAACAAAATAAATACAGATAATATGCTGCAATTTTAATTCAGGGGTTGATTATTGTGGGAAGTTTAGATTAAGGTCAATGAATAGTTATTTTAACAGGTATATTATGATTCCACTCAAAGGTGTGAGGGTTACAAGAGCCAATTCAAATACATCTACACTCATCAGAGACTATATGCTGCAAATATTACAGTTATTGTGCAACTTCATGTTCAAAAGCAGCTTCTACAACAATCAATACATTTAAATGTAGGATAGGAAGCCAATAAAGTATGTTTTAAACAAATTAAACAATCAGTGTTGATCATTAGGCTTATCCTTAACGTCTAAATAACCAGGCTCCTGAGGTACTGAGCTGATGTGGGGACTCAGGGTGCATAGAGAATTGTAAAATGTCCTTTCATTTAAATTAGGATCAATATGAGAGGACCAATATGTGGAACTCCTTATTCACAAAACTCAAAATACATCATGACTGAAATTATTTAAAACTCAAGTTAGTCTGAAAATTCAGTAAATAGCGTTTATCATCTTTTTCGAAAAATATGTTTGACAAATACAACAAAATACATCTCAGGTAAAGACACACATCAGACGGCATAGTGCCCCTCAACAACATCACCATTCGAAAAAAAATACAACAGATGGTAAGTGACACAAAAAAAATTCTCAAAGATGTGTTTAACAGAGCCCTCCTGGAAGGTGTGGAGGAGCTTTGGGAACAGGTGCATCCATTCTGATGGGAACAACTCATGTTCACCAGAGAGAGGATGTGTTATTACACTTGTCCTCACCATTTGCTCCTGACATGCATGCCCCCTCACAGTAAAAGTATAATAACTTTATTGATAACCAGTCTTTTCCTACTGTGCCCCCAGAAATGGTGGCACAGACAGCTATAACACAACTAGACCTCAACTGTTGTTTGTGTTTGTATAAAGCACCAAGTAAGGACGTTGTTATTTTAGATAACTAAAATAACACATTCAAATAAAATCATCATGCACTGAAGTTCACCAAAGAAACAAGAGGGGAAACCAATATTACAGTCAACTGCCAAACATCAGCTTGGTGGCTTGTTTAAGTCTGCTGCTTGTTGTGTGTTGCTGGTAATTATTTGTCCATAATCACATCTCCCTTTACTTCATTCAGCCTGTCAGATCATCCCATTAGCATTATGAAGACAGGGCTCTCTGTGTGCCGCTCATTTCATTTCCCCTTTCATCTGCGACCTGGCGAGGCTTGAGTTCCCCAGTGCACTATTAAATAATGGGACTTTTGAAGATTAATAGTGTGCTGCATTGTGTTCCAGATGTCTATCGATGGTTCTGATGGTTCCGGAGAGAGACAGACAGACAGCGAAACAGAAAGAGAGAGGACGATCTTTGGGTGTTCAAAGATGATAGATGTTGCAAGTCTGAAAAACTGTCTGCTTCTGTTCTTCTTCTGTTGCTGTCTGAGACAATTTCCTCCAGAAAATTCACAATGAAGAGCTTATCTTTAAATAAAAGTAATATGAGGGCAGCCAGTGAGCCAGCAGCTACAATAGGAATATGGCATTGGAATACTACTTACGTACAGCCACAGTACAACTTCATATTTCATATCACAAAACAGAATGAAGGGGCATAAACTTGGTAACGCTGATTATTTACTGAAAGGCTTTATGATTGTTTTAGTTTGTCATACTCTGAATGTTTCAAGACATGTTATTAAATAGAGTTGGCCTACATTATGGCACCACTGTCAGTAAAGTGTGCCATCACCATGGAGCCGTCCATCAATGAGGTCATGTCTCATTTCCCCTCCGTAGGAGTAATACTGGAACAGTTTGAAGGAAAAATACACGTCTTCAGAATATTCATCTGTACTATGGATCAATCGATCAACCCATCCATTAACATATCCATCCATGTATCCACTACAATTAACATACACCAATGTAACCACTGACCCATGAAATAAGTGAATCCCTTTCCTGAGAAACACCTTTATTGATTGATCAACAGCTTCCAGTGGCCAGTGGCTGAACAATATGAATCCCATTTCTGAACAGCTCCCATTATTGACTCATCTAATGATCAGTTGGTCCATGGATCGTGCTGGAGTAGCAAACACCAGCCCAGCTGCACAGTGTGCCCTAAAGACATGAAACCAAGACCAAAGAGGAAGAGAGGGGGAGAGGATGGCTGGCTGGCTTCAATATAAGTGGGACAGTGGAGCAGTCAGTGGGGCAGATCGAGCCTAATGCAGCTCGGCATCAAGGCCTCCCTGATGTGCAAGTTATGCCCGTCGAGTTTCTCCTCGGGCAGACTGACCTCGGAGTAGCAACTCCCATCACATGTTGTAGCATACAGCACAGAGTCATAGCCCAGTGCCTGCAGCAGTGGCAGAGCACAGTCAAACACTCAGTGACCCCGAGAGAGAAAGGAAAACACCAAAAACACTGATCACCCACAGCTCGGCTGCTCATCAGGGACAACATGGAATTCATTATTTAATTGTGCATCTGTGTGTGTGTGTGTGTGTGTGTGTGTGTGTGTGTGTGTGTGTGTGTGTGTGTGTGTGTGTGTGTGTGTGTGTGTGTGTGTGTGTGTGTGTGTGTGTGAGTGTGTGTTTAGCTGCATAAGATGCTGTTAAAAAACGATGTCTCTATGCACGGTATAACACGTGTTTAAAGGGAACCGTAACCAGCGGTCATATTGAATCCTGTCATGCATTAAATGAAGGCCCCAGAACAGCAAAACGCATTGTTCCGGTCTAGTTGTGTTGCGCGTGTCATACCTGGCACGCCAAGGAAAAGCGCAGGAAAAAGGCTGCTGGCCAACGGATATATGAGCAGAGAAAGAAGGAGAGGCGACTGTCCCAGGGTGGCTACACATCGCCTACGCCCATTCACAATGTGCGTGTTTTACTACCCGGAGTCTGACAGCCGCTGATCGTTAGGATCTAGTCCGTTCATTCCCAATCGGTAGCCAGTGACGGTGATTTCACTGCGCATCTCCACTATCACTGCATAAGACGTGTGTTTATGAATATGTTGAATCAATGCCATTCAGTGAGGTACAATGTTAACTGTAATTCCGTATAGTATCCTAGCGATGTATACTCCCAATCTGGTTGTGGAATGAACTATTAGACTATGTATGCTATTAAATGCGTTATGGATGCCCTTTAAACAATCGATATTTACCTTTGCACTGACCAAACACTAACTGATCAGGGGCTCAGCCATGCCGGTCAAACCAGGGGGCTAAACAAAGAAAAGAAAAAAGGTCAGTCTTTTGTTACCTTTATCATTGTAATCGGCTTTAGATCTATCCACCGCCACCCTCAAAAAGGGGCATGGGTGTAGCCTGCAGGCGTTGTGAAAACGGCCATCAGTTAAATTATTCATTTCGATGAAATACAAATCAGTTTAAATGGCAGGAATGGATGCAAGGTGCAGGCGCCTCCGTGGACAGCCGGGCGCTTCTTCATCAGAGAATAACACCGGGAAATACCGAGAACACTCACCTCGTGTGTCTGAAGAGGAGACAGACAGACTCCGAGCACGTTATCCTCCAAAAAGAGCAGCGATGCGAACAATGTTGAAGGTAACGGTGTTAGAGCCTCAAAAATATCCGCGGCGTCCTCCCGGGCCGGATGATGATGTGGGGGGGCTTGGCTAAATGCTGGATGCTGTCATTTTACTGGGACTGCTCTCTGCCTAATCCTCGGCTCTGAGCTCAGAAATAACCCACCCCCTCCCTCTGTTCTTCTCTCTCATCCGTCCTCCTCCGCTGTCTGCCCGGAGGACCCCCACCCTCCTCTGCAAGGTCAGTTTCAACGAGTTACAGAGTAATTCAAATAAAAATATGGGGGATTAAATACAGTTGGAATGAAAATACAATTTAAATAAATGAATAATAAAATAAAAATACAGTTGGAATTAATTCAGTTCACCAACATATTTGTATCACATTGATTTAATAAATGATTCCAAAACCAAACCAAATCAGTTCTTGAATACCCACCAGGAAAAGTGGAAAGATGCCCCAGAGTGTAATTTAAGTGGATATGATTATCGTGTTACACATTGATAATAGTGTTACACATTCAAGGGATACAGCAAGAAATAATATGGAAACTGAACAAAATTAAATGATTTAATTCTACGGGGCTACATTTATGTGTTTGCTTTTTTTAAATGTCCCTCAATGGGTGCCGTTGATCCTCGTAACTTCCGTTGGTACGTACTTCCGGTGTAGATCATTTCGTCCATGCTCCTGAGACGGTGAATTGTTCAACCCGAAAGGCAGAGCGAAGAACAAGACCCGGTTTAACCTGCGATAATGTTCAAACTGGAAGGACTCGGGCCTAAAATGGACCCAGAGGAGATGAAGAAGAAAATGCGACAAGATGTCGTCTCATCTATACGAAACTTTCTTATTTACGTTGCCCTTCTCCGAGCCAGTGAGTACAGTAGGATGACATTGACATTTAGCCAAATAATAGGAATTGTGTTTGGTCACCTCGTGCATTTGATAATCAATGTATGCACCAGAGGAAACACGAGCATACCAACATATAGGTCGTGTGCACTATCTCACAACAACACTCCTTAATCCCAGAGAACATTAATGCATCATTAAAATAATGATCTCAAAATCTGTGTGTTGTGTGTTTACAGCCCCATATGTTTTAAAGAAGCTGGACAGCATATGAGTGGAGCACCGGGTCTCTTCCACTGAGAGTTTACGGCATCAGAGACAGATCGGCTCATCAGCAGCAGACAACTGGACCCATGACAGCTACTTGTGTTGGAGACCACCAGAGTCTGTCCATCACTGCACCCGAGGAATCACCTTCGTTCCCATTTCTCCTCATTTATTCCGTGTTGTGACCTTTAGTGAGCCTTTGTTGTTAAACATATTGTCATTATTGTTAAATGCAAAGTGTGAGTATGTTTGTCGCCACATTAAAAGGAACCTATGTTTATTTTGTTGGTTTGTTTTTACATGGCAGATCTGCTATGTCCTGAACATATTGTACATACACTGTAAAACTGCATTACAAATGTAGACTCTAGGGTCAACAATTTCATGAATGAGTTTTAAATGTTAATGTAATCATGAAATCAAGGAAAAATAAAAACACAGACCAAGAAAAGGTTGGCAAATGTTTCACTGTCTTCTTATATGTACAACAATTTTCTGATGGCTGTATGTTGTGACTTTAGGATTGCTCTTTTAAATGGGTTTTATTAACCTGTCATGCTTCTTGACAATATTGTGCTCAAATTCACAGGTTTTAGTATTCGTGTCTTCAATGTACATTTCTCAGTATTATTAGGGTGTAGCTTCTCCAGGCCATTTACTCCAGCTATGCTGATGGTAGGGTTCTCCACCAAGCTTCTAAATCTTTGTATTTACAATATCAGTTCAGAATGGGGATGTTTTAATGAGTATAAGCACACTTTACAATTTAAATTTGTACAAATATTCAATTAAATCTGAAATGCAGTTTGAAGGAACTATTACTTATTTAATTAGCTGGTTTTGACAATATTACAAAAGGTGTACCAAATTTAAATTCAGATTGCACTTCAACAAGATCGCCACCAGGGGGCGGTGTGGCTTAATTCTGAAGCTGAATGAGACCACAGACGATGGATGCGTCGGGCTAAAGCGGCTGAGAGTGTGGTCGCGCTCTAAAACGGTAACATGAAAAATAACCATACGTAGGTACCCTTTCGTATATTATATTGGAGTTGGCAGGAGAAGAACTGCTGTGCAGATATCCGGCTGTTTTTGCTCGGAGACGAAGCTTGAGACCGCGCCGCATCCTTCCGTGTTATTGTTGGACCGGGCCCGCCCATACTCCAGAGCATCGTCGGAAACCCCGCTCCCACAGACAATACATTACAAGGAGGTAGGCTCCTGAGAAAAATGAGATACATTTTCAGCACATGAAAGAGAATGGGAAGACGCGTTTGTTCAGCGCTGCTCCTGAAAATGACCTTTGTTGTGTAACCGTGGCACGGATCCTACGAAATTGCACCAGTGATATTAAATAACAACGCACTCCACCGCCTATTATGGACTTTCCAGGTCATTTCCAGCACATTTTCAACCAGCTCAACCACCAGCGCCTCCATGCTCAGCTGTGTGACTGTGTGGTCGTGGTTGGAGGCCAGAGTTTCCAGGCTCACCGCTCCATCCTGGCTGCATGCAGCTCCCACTTTAGGGCTCTTCTGAGCTCCAATGACAGTGGGGATGAGGTTGGTAGAGCAGGAAATGGGGGCCCCAGTGTGATGGAGTTAGATCCAGAGGTGGTGACCCCAGAGGCCTTCTCCACCTTGCTAGACATGATCTACACCTCCACCCTCTCTCCAGGGGCCTCCAATGTTATGGATGTACTGTTGGCGGCATCGCACCTGCATCTCAACACTGTGGTCAAGGCCTGCAAGCTCCACCTGTCCAGGAAAAACTTTCCTGCATCGCCCCCGAAAGGCTGGAAGTCAGTGCAACAGCAGCAGCAGCAGCTTTCGACCTCCGCCTTGCTGCTACAGGCCACGTCGGTCATGGAGGAGTCCATCAATGAGGACGTGGGAGTGGAGGTTAGTCAGTCTGGAGGGGTTGAAGATCAGGGGGTGATTGGGGAGCAGAGTGCTGCGCTATTTTTGAGGCACAAAAGGAAGTCTCATGAGGACGAGCTCGGTTGCAGAAAGAGGTCCTGCAGGCTGGCGGAGGGAAATTATAAAGAGTGTTCACCGACTGTAACTAGAAGCACCGTCAGTGCGGAGTTGGCTGGACAGGAGCTGCTGTCGCCGGACTGCCTGAAGACGACCGACGGACTCTGGGAGGACCGAGGCGAGAAGGAGGAGGTGGAGGAGAAATATGAAGCAACTAAGGGAGAGTCAGAGGAGATCCAGCTGCCTAGCCAATCGGACTGCAGCACAGGAGGTGTTGGTGCATGGAAGAAGGGTGGAGATACAGAGGGAGACACTGTGGTCAAAGTAAAGGTGGGAGAAGAAGGAGAGGATGAGAGAGAGGAGCCAGAGATGGTGATGATTGAGGTGAAAAGGGAAAATCTGAGCTCCTACTCTCCAGGTCTAGCAAACCATTCTCCTCTATCTCCACCGCAAGACTTCACAGACAACTTTGAAGCCCAACTAAATGAGGAGAAAATGGCCACCCTCTGCCCAATCAAGTGCAATGTTATCTCTTTACAATCTCAGCTGTGTGCAGATCCTGGACATTCGGCTGAGGGGCCAGTGGACGGTGAAGGCCTCGATAGCCTGTCAGAACTGGCCTTTTCCTGTTTCCTCAATCCTAGCAGTGAAAGTGTAATGGGAGCTCTGGAGGGAGAAGACAGCCTCGCTAGCCTCACTGCTGCTGCTACAGCTGCTGCTATTGCCAGTGATGCTCCTGCAGCTGCTGGAGATACTGATGAACTCTATCAAAGCTCAGAAGAAGTCTCTTCTGCGAAGTCTTTTGATTCCTCACTAGTTTTCCCAATAACCCCTGTCCCCTTGCAGCAGCTTCTCTCAACCCAGGGCCCTGGTTTCAGTGACACACTCATCCTCCAGCCCTCGCAGAACTCCTTAGCAGGGTTCCTGAGTGGCATCGGACCAGGCCTCGGTCTGGAAACCTCCCTCATCCAACCCTCAAGGGCTGGGAAAAGCCCCAGGGCAACAACATTCCGTCGCATTGCCCCTAAAGTGCAGCCTGGATCAGAAGCCGGCACAGATTGCTCCTCCGCATCGGACGCTGCTGAACGTCCGCCTCTAACCAGAGCTTCAGAGGAGGTGTTGTCCAAGTGCAGGAAGGCAGCGGCTGAAGACCATGTGCTGTTGGTGGAAGGAGACAAGAAGTACGCCTGCAAAATCTGCTGCAAGACCTTCATGAACTTGACTGACTGTAAGAAACACATTCGCGTCCACACAGGGGAGAAGCCCTACCCCTGCCCAAAGTGTGGCAAGCGCTTCAGCCAGTCCTCTCATCTGTACAAGCACTCCAAAAACACCTGCCTGAACTGGAAAGATGATCAACCTTTCGCAGATTCCTTGTTGTGACCGTTACCGTATAGACACATTCGTTGAGTCGCACAACTCAACACAATTCTTTGAAAAAATGTACTGTGTAAACTAGATTATGCATTCCCCGACACACTTCCCCTGATTAATTTGGGATTATATAATCACATGAATTTAAAGTCAATTTGCGAATGCGATTGTTTTTTTAGATGATAAACCATGTTGTTTTTAGAAAATGTTCCATAAAATAGAATGAATACAAATTTTGTCAAACTGATAATGAACTGAAATTATCCTCCATGACTGGTGCTAAGAGTGACATTGAGTGTTAAAATAATAAATTCATGTTATTTATTTTGTATTGATCCTCAATCTATTTTGAGCGTGATATATGTCCACACACACACACCACTTAAACTAGGCCGTAACTGTTTATTATTCAGAGAAATCACATTTTACACATAACTGGAGTGCTGTCCTGTTTTGTAGCAGCATTAACATCAGAATAAAGTGCAGACCAAGAGATATAAATCTAATCGTTACAGCGAGCAGAACATTTAGTTTTATTTTGAAGGAGACATTTATATGCAAATTAGAACATATTTGTACATTGTAACAGCACTTATGACCATGTATAGTGTGTTCTGATAAAAGCTTATATTAAGGAGTGCTGCTAGTTCATTCATTAGCTTTCTTTGAGAACCTGCATATAAATGTCTGAGATAACAAAACCTTCCACTGAGCATTTCCTTACTCAGCAACGCACCTACAACTCAGCACATGTGATCGGAGGAAAGTTAACACTGATGTGATGAAATCATGTATTCAGGCATTATCTAAACTACATTAGTATCAGTATACATCCCATCATGTTGATCTCACAAGGAGCTCAAGACGAGACCAGCACATTACTTTCATCAGTTATTGCAGCACCAGAGGCTCGGAGGCAGTCGGCCCAGCCCGTCAGTCTCAGGGGCTAGAAGGTGAGTTCACTCGGCATGTCTGTGCCCTGTAAACCTGCCAGCAGGTTTTGTGCTGACAACGCTCCCATGATGCCTCTCGTGGAGTGGGTGGCACTGCCGATATGTGGCAACACCACTGCACAATAAAGGAGAGGACAGAACACTCTGTTCAAAAGAAAATCTTGAGGAGGTAAAGTGGGAGACGAGAACAAAAACAAAACTATGTCTCATGTTTCACATTCAGTTTCAATTTCACATCTCGTCTACTTACCACAGTTTTTTAATGTCAGAAGAGGGTGGTTTGTTGGGAGTGGCTCAGGTGTTGTGACATCGAGTCCAGCTGCAGCTATCTGTCCACTTTTCAAAGCCTCGTACAGATCCTCCTGGTTCACCACAGTTCCCCTAAAACCAATAATTCACCACATCTTCATATTTTAGAAATCCATGACATCTTTTATACCCATAACCGGGTAAGTCAATCAGTAGAGAGTATGTTTCCAAAACCAATGGTTTTCCCATAATGCACCGTGTGCTCCGCACATTAATGTTTGAGCTGCGTTGGAAGTTTACCTGCTTGAGTTGACGAAGACTGCTGTTTTTTTCATCTTGCTGAAGAAGGCCTTGTCACACAGCCCCTTGGTTTCTGGTGTCATGGAGCAGGAAACCACTATGAAGTCGCTCTCAGACAGGAGTGTGTCCAGGGGAACTGTTTGACAGAGAAGGAGGAACCAAAGAGGAAACAGATCAAATGTGCAGCCCTTCTCACCAAACGTCCTTATTTATATCATAGTTTAAAAATTGTATTGGATTGTCGCACCTCCCCCTTGCGTCCCCTTTCACTGTGTAAGTTTCTCTATTTTTCTTACCAAACTCTGCGTTTACCTCGGCAGCGTAGGCTTTGGCTGTTCTCCCAGAGTAAAGCAGCCTGTTCACTCCAAACGGCATAAGTCTCCGAGCAATGGCCATGCCTGAACACAAGCGCAACCAGGTGTTCAGCAACAAGCAGGGCTTAAACTTTGTCAGGGAAATAATATCACACGATGCTAGTTTGGTATGACAGCAACACTTTGGCGAAAGAATCTAGTCGTATGACATAATATCCTATTATGGTGAATGTAAAGGGCCAAAGTAAATGAAGTAGCAACAGCCAGCCTTACCAATGCGTCCCAAGCCAATGACTCCTACTGTGCTGTGAGACAGACCATAACCACACAGCCAGAGAGGCTTCCACGAGCTCCAGCCTCCACTGAGAGAGAATGGAAAAGACTAAATGACCACTGTGTCTCTGAATCAAATGAGACAACAATTAGTGTCAATGTGGAACTTGGTGAGACTGACTTTTTAACCTCCTCCACTCCTTCTGGTAATCTGCGAGCGGTGGACAGCAGTAGAGCTACGGTCAGTTCGGCTGTGGCGTCAGTCAGGACATCTGGAGTGTATCCAACACGTATACCACTGTGGAAAATAGACACCAGTAGAACTCAGAAGCCACTTGACCCAGTAAATTGAAGGTTATGTTTATAAGTATGAGCTATACCGTTTTTTTATTTCGTCAAGTGCCATGTGGTCAAATCCCACGGACAGGGTGCTGATCACTTTCAGGTTTGGCCCTGGAATCAGAAACGGACCAGTTGAAACACTTACATCCAGAAAATCAATGAAATACTCTTTTCGATGTTTTCATTAGAGCTGAAATGATGAGTGGATCGATTCATTCGCTGATCATGAGACAATTCATCTTCAACAATTTGGATATTCAAGTAATCACTGTGTTGCTTTGTTTTTAAATGTGCTGAATACATAAAGTTATTATGGTTATTATCGAACTATGGACCCAGGACACCCTGTATCATATGCCTGCTGAAATAAAGTAAATATACTGACTGTTCAGTGTACTGCCCCCCCCCCCCCCCCCCCACACACACACACACACACACACAAGCACAAGCACACACACATAGTACCTGCGGCATCCAGAACCTCTGCATCGATCCGATCTGACAGCAGACACAGAAGACCATGAGCCCCCTGCACACCTTTGAGAAGGTCTGCCCTCTGCACAGGTTCATCCGAGTCCCACAGGGACACCTCACATCTGTTTACGTGGAGACCGAAAAGGACCAAATGCATAAGATGGCATGACATTCTGGCTCAGAGGAGGATCTAGCGGCACAGGAAGCTGACTGATGTGTGAAAATACTGTAGCACGACACGAAAGTAAAGCTGTGGACTGTCTTCATATATGGAAGGACAGCAATGAGTGAGTAAATGCTGCATTGGCAATTGTAAATAAAAATGCATACACTCCCCCCGCTGACAGGATCTTCATCCCCTCCGGCGGGATGCGCCTCGTCACGAACACTTTCATGAGTTTTCCAGCTGTCTGCATCTCATTGAACAGTCGAAACGAAGTGATGTCCTCTTGGGACAGAAGACCGCGCGACTCTGAGGGGAGTCAGGCAGCACACGACCGGTTTTAACCTTCAAAGTTGGCTCAACTCTGAGAGAAAACCACACTTTATCAGTAAGAAACCCGGAAGTGCTTGCGTTCATAGTCCTGCGCATGCGCGATGAGTAGTGGTTTGGTTCCTGCTATCTTCTTCCCTGATGGACGTTTTTAATACTTTTAGTGCTAATTAACTCTCTAATTCAATGTCAAATATTAAATTAACAATTTTAGGGTGTTAAATAGTCACCAAAGACTAAATACATGAACAATATAATATTGGTTGGCTCTGTCATCGTTCAGATGTTTTATGTGTTATTAATTTATCTGGGAGTGAGGGCATATTTTACGTGTTACGTTTCTTACAGCTAGAAATCAAAGAAACCTGATTTTAAATCATTTTCAAAGAAGCTTTTGTTTTTGTTGTTGTGGCTGCGGCAAGTGGCTCATCTCTGGCGTCGACGTGTCTTTGCGTATGACGTCATTGTCCACGCCTGCAATGTCGTTTTCCTCGTCCCCGAGCTGCTCCGACGACGCCTCCACAAGCGCGCAGCCCCGCGGAGGAGCTGCTGAGGCGTAAATGGTGAAGACTTCACCCTCGTAGGCGACACAGGGCGGAACGAGACGCGCTCGATACTTGAGGAACAAACGAGGCGACTTCAAAAGCAGGAAATACGAGTGAGGTCCCGGTCTGGAAGAGGTGAGACTCCATAACGTCTTCTTTTAAGGACAGCGTCAGCTGTGAGGTCGGACAGACGAGCTACTTGTTCGTGGTTGCACTCGCGTTGTTGAGCTCGTCGGTCAGGATGATGAGGCTCAAACCACATCGTTATGTTTACTCCCTGGTAACAATGTCACGATAGAGACTAGTGGGCTGTGTGCATGTAACGAGCTGACGCGCTGTCACAGTTGCGCTGTCACATAACGCGGGCGTTACCGCGGACTACAGACTCACGAGGAGACGCATGTGTGTTGGAACTTAACATGTGGAATGACCTGAGGCACATCCTTGTGTGTAGGATGGGCCTATCAGCAATCAGTACGCTCTGTCTATAAGGGCCATAAGGAACAAGATGTTCAGCATGTTAACTTGTTTCATGTATCTCAATTGAATAACAATTATATATATTAATTAACCAAATTTAAAACTATTCGTAATTCTGCTGATCTAGGCTAGTGAATTATTAAAATATCAAGGCACATCATGCCACATGGATGCAAACGTATGCTTTAAATCCAATAAGTTCATGAAACAAGGATGGCCTAATACATCGATACTAGATACTTGAGGCGTGACTAAATCATGTATCACATGCTATATATTCTCACATGGCCCAACTCCACCTCCAAGGGGTTTAATAACAGTGAAACTATTATGAATTACTATTCCTTCCATTTCAACCTGAAGCAGACAATGAATTTCCTCAGATTCATTTTCAGGAGCCTCTGATATGAAGCCTATATATTAGTAGTAACCAAATCGTAATATCCACATTTCATTTCAGATAAAAAATAGCACTACTCGCCACGCTCACGGCTCACTTTTGACTGAGGAAACCTGCAGCGCCCGTCTGAGCCTGCCTTCAACAACAGCTTGAGTGGAGACTGTCCTGTGCTCTGCAATGGCTCTGTTGACCCTGCATAGGCTTCCCTCCATCTCTCCAGTGAGTTCAATCATCCGCACGCCTTGTTGTACACACAAGTTGGGCATTTTGCATCATATGTTATTTTTTAAGTTTTAATTAGAAAGTGAGATCCAGAACCATATGAGCTGTTGATGCTGGACCCTCTGCGCTCTGCGTAAAGAGCAGCCATTCCTAGACGTGTCCCTCATTACCACATTCTCCAGAAAAGGAATGAGGCAGTTTAGTTTAACTATTGCTGCCTGGAAAGTGACTGCGTTGGTGGGCTACAGGCCTATCATGCCACAGATATAGTCATCATCATCAAAGTGCCATTCACATTCATTACAGTGATTGGATCCCCTTTTGTTTGTCTGAATGCTCACTGCCTCTGTAGATTCTCATTGGATACATATAATCATATAAGCGCTGTCTTTACC
The DNA here is from genome assembly GCF_029220125.1 of Pseudoliparis swirei. Taxonomy (NCBI): domain Eukaryota; kingdom Metazoa; phylum Chordata; class Actinopteri; order Perciformes; family Liparidae; genus Pseudoliparis; species Pseudoliparis swirei. Next base: position 13,829,040 of record NC_079406.1, on the reverse strand, counting down.
TTTATCTTCTCTCATTCTCTCACTCTATCACAAAGATGATTTAACTTGACGTCCAAGGCCTGGCTTTTCTTCTGGTCTTTGTCATTGCTAACTAAACCATAAAGGACCTGACTGTGGGTCCGACTCATTTTTTGCATATTTTGTCACGGTGTCTAATCACTCTGCTATCTTAACATGTGTTCTCTCCTTTGTTTTGTTTCTTCAAACCCCCATCGTTCCTCTCCTGGCTCCTGCCCACTTCTCTTTATTTTCTTCTCTATTTTTTCTTGACTCTGTCTGGACTTGTCAGTTGCGTAACAGGTAATGTTACTGTCTCAAGTTTCTTTCTCTGTGCACCCTCATCACGACTGCTTTCCTCTCTCTTGTTTCTTCACTCCTCCCCTCTCCTTAACTTCTTATCCTTCTATAATTCCACTCCCAGTACTTTTTGTTTTTTTTACCCCAAAACCTCTTAGTGTCCTTTTCACTGTGCTTAAATATCACTCTTTGTGGCGTCTCTTCACTTCAGTCTTCCACTGCACATTATCTGTGTTGCACCACATTTCACCCGAGGAATTACTGAAACATTTTCCCGTCCTTTTGAGTCCGCACTACTCAACAGGAGAGACATAACACACACTGCCTCCAATGTTCCCACAAAATGTGTTAGCGTGTCAACACTTTAGTACTCGTCTAGTTAGGAACGTGCCGCTCCGGGAACATTGAAAACTAACGTTGACTCAAATTGTGTATTACTTTCTTTGGAATGAGTGTGAACCCTTTTCTGCAATGACAGTCCATACAACATAAATACACAGTCTGCTGGAATGTTACGCACATACCATGGGATCAAGCAAATGTAATTATATAAATCTTCTTCATTGAAACCAAAAACTCTGAGAAACTGAATCCCACACAAACAAAAGCAAAATATTTATTTAACTACATTTTTGTCTTCTTGATAAGGCTTTCTTGGGATTTACTTAATTTGATTTCTTTTAAAGGATGAAACCCTCCAAAAAAGAGGGAGACTTCAGAAAAGGTAGATGTACAACTGCGTTATCTTTGAATTTCCATCTAATTCCAGTCCTGATGATTCAGTGGATGACAGCGACATAATACAACATGCTCTTTGCACTTCTTCAGGGAGAGCTTCGCCCTGGTGAAGGGGGCAGTCCTGCTGCTGGAAGAGGGCGAGAGGGTGAGCCCTGATGAGGGGACTTGTCCCACTCCACCCTCTCCTGTAAAGGAAGACGGTGGAGCTCCAGACACGAGGCGCAGACACCTTCACGCCATGGTTGAACAGCTCCGGCCAGAGGATACCATCAAGCTGGTGAGGCCTCGTGTTTACCAGCAGTTTGAAAATCAGATAAAAGTAGAAACATGATGCAGAAAGAATAGCTTATTTTCGCAAATGTACCATTCCTGTCAATCTGTATAATATAATGACATCTCAGGTAAAGGTGGGGTTAATAGCTTCCTGTGAGGAGTTGAATACACCGCCTCACTTTCAGCTGTGTTGCCATCGCATCAATGTGGAACTTGATTAAAACAACTGAATAATAAGCGGCTAGCTCGAAGCTGTGAGGTCTAACAATAGTCATGTTCGTGTTGACGCTCAGAATGATAATTTTGGGGCTGTGGACGGAGGCCTGGAGCGACCGTCTGTTAGTCTGCCGACTTTGTTGCTACATTTCTAAATGTTTTGATCACGAGCTGCTTTCATTGGAAAATAATTAGAAACACCGGGGTGGGTTTTTCGGTTGGATAATTTAAAAATCATACTCTTGCTGGTTTTTTACGACGTTACCGACACAAGCTTTAAAGTGTGTTAGGATTTAGAACAGGCGTGGTCTTTTAAGTGGACTACAACCAGTATCTGTGTTTCTCTTGAAACACTAAATTGACTTTTGTAATTATATTTAACCAGAAAGGCGAAAAAAACTATCCTGCACGGGATATTATTCTCTGTGTGGAAAGAGGTTTATTTGGTTTGAAGGGTAATGTCATACTGCAACATGTTGCATATAAAATACATAAATTGTTGTGGGCCTCTCCTCTTTTGTCTCCTTTCTGTCTCACACATCCTTTGTCTCCCTGCTGCTCTCGTCCGGTCATGCAGGCGGTGCAGTTGGAGTCCGTCAGCTCGGTCAGAGTCAGGTATCTGATCGTTATCTCCACCCTCGGTAACAAACAAGAGAGTATCCTGCTGGGCATGGATTTCCCCAACCCCGAGAGGTGTGTGTAACCAAGATGAAGGCATTCTGTGTCACAGAGATACGATTTCCATTCAGTGAATAATTGCTGGTTCAGCCTCGTCTAGTAAAATGTATTTCCATGTCTTGTATTTTGTTGGCCTCTTTGCAGCGATCAGTGCACCATCGGCCTGGTTCTGCCAGTATGGAGCGACACTCAGGTTTATCTGGATGGAGACGGGTGAGAAAAAGAAAAAAATGTCTTTAAAAGGAAAGAGAAATAAATTGACACTGTAGACGAACAAGCAAAGAGTTTGTGAGGCCGCAGCACAGACGGGCTGATGTCTGGGATTCTGGCCAGAAATAATGTGAGTAATGGTTTCTATTTGTGGAGCTGAATCATTCTCCATGAATTACAACGGCTCCTATCCGTCATGTAGACCCTTACATAAGCGTGGAGATCATGTGTTTTTGCATTGAAATGAAAGTCATGTACGGTGAGCTTCTTTCTCTCTGTTACAAAATGGTTGGGGAGAGTTTAGCGGGTGATGGTGCATCCGGATCCCCAATCGATCATCTTTGTGACGATAACAACCAGCTCTGCTCTAATGAAGTGATTGAGTGTTTTTCGTGGTTTGTGGTCACTCATGACTCGTGTGTTTCTTAGCTGTCGCTGCTTAGAGGAGGACGTAGAGAAGGGCGCCGTGTAACTGACAGTCGGCCGCTCTAGAAACAGTCGAGCGCTGCTGTGGACTGCTTTGTTTAAACTAATCTGCTGTCACGTGCAGAGTCAAAAAAGAGGCTCTGATCTGCTGCCATGTCACACCAGCATGTTCACCCTCGTCAGGCTGGTTCACGCTTCCTACTCGCCGTCGGCACATTTTTATTCTCTACTTTCGTTACAAGAGCCAAACATAATTTACACTGAATAATCTCTCTGCCTCCTTCGTTTCAGTCCAATAATGCTTCTTATCAGTGTTAATTCCTCTAAAATTCTTCAAAGTATAGCTCACACTTCTTTATTTCTTCTTTCCACAGCGGCTTCAGCGTGACCACAGCTGAGGAGATCCAAATTTTTAAGCCTGTTTCCATGCAGACCATGTGGTGAGTCCAATTAAAACATGGATGTCCTTACTATGGCATCCAGCACGCCGAAAGCAACTCATCTCCAACGACATGTCTTACCTCACTTTAAATCTGTGCTGTCCTCCCCTCTGCTGTAAGGTCAGTGCTGCAGGTTTTGCATGGGTGCTGCGAGAGGGCGGTCAATGCAGCGGTCATCCCGGGCAACGGCCTGGAGTGGGCTCAACATTACCACCAGCACATCGAGTCCGACCGCCTCTGCCTCAACGAGTGGGAGGCCCTGAACGACTTGGAGTCGGTCCGCAGGGACAGTTATGGAGATGGGTAAGTAAAATACATCTGCTTCTAAACCGTAGTTAAGTGCAGTACTTTTAGTAAATATATTTAGCTAAATTGCTCTGCTATGAATGTGGAAATCAAACAAATGTCTGCTTTCATTCCTTGCACACGCATGTCAGCGCCGTCTTCGGTTTCACTTTTTCTTTTACGGGTAGTTCGGAGGAGAGAATTTCAAACGAGGGGCTGATCAAAGTACATCTGAGAGAAATCATGAGGACAGAAGACCTGGACAACCTCACGTCTAAAATGGTGAGACACACGGGCAGAAGATAAACGGTGACACGGAAAAGAGAATGTATGTTTCTATCTTTCCTTTTCCACTGCAGGTGCACTCTGCCTTGGAGACCAGGATGGGCTTCGACATGAGACCCTTTAAGGAGTACATTGACAATGAGATCCTGGTCACCATGGCTCAGATGGACAAACCCTCCAAAATATTTGACTACCTTTACTTGGTGAGTGCCTGCAGCGCTTCAAAGACGGTAATGAGCCTTGCTATAGCGGCATGGAAAGAAGTCTTTCCTATGCTTTAGTCAATAAACTGACGGAAGTGAGCCTTCCCCAGGATGTTAACATGTGACCATGACTTCTCTTTTGTGAGACAGCTGTGTTGACAGCGATAGAGAAGACGACTCTGTTGGCCCTTTCATTTTTGCCCTCGACTAAACCTCTATTTTTTATATATCCGGTTTCAGGGCTCCGAGTGGAACGCAGCTAACATTGAGGAGCTGCAGAAAAACAAGTCAGTGTTTTCGCTTGCAACTATTTTCTATAGCTCTGTGTATTGTTGTACATATCCTATTGTCTCATGACAAAACTAATACTGAATTGTGCATCGCTGCTTCGCCATTCTAACTTTATGCCTATGTTTTTCAGTGTGGGCTATATTCTGAATGTGACGAGGGAGATTGACAACTTTTTCCCAGAGTCCTTCACTTATATGAACATCAGATTGTACGATGTGGAGGCCAGCGACCTTCTCCCTCACTGGACAGACACATACAAGTTCATCAACACTGCCAGGTAACCACAAACATTTGAAAATCCAAACTTGTGAAAAGGCACTGTGCAGTCCTGTGCAGATTACAGTTGTTGACAAGAATATTGGCCTCACATTAACCACATCACCATGAACTGTGTGTAACCTAATAGTTAGTAGTACACATAAGACAAACCTCATGTAGTAAACTCATATACAACAGCTCCGTGTTTCCAGTATCAGCCTCGGGCCCGCTGATTTCTCCTCATATCATGACAACCATCGTAGGTAAAGTCATGTGACTCAGAGTATGCAGCAAAGGTCACCACAATCAGAGAAATGCTCATGATGTCCTGAGTTCTCTTCCTGAAAACACGAGGCGCTCAGCAAAGCAAAAGCAGCACGCAAAACACCTGGCGCCGATTGAAAAGCATGAAATTCTGATTGAGGCCTATCGCCTCTTCTACTAAAAGAGGATCAGGTGACCTCCTGTGTGTTGTCACGCAGACCAGTGCAGATTTACTAAAGTCCTTTTTAAGAAAAAGTTTGACAGAGTGAGATGAAATGATTGATGCCGATCTGTCTGGCAAATATGAAGCTGGACCCACGAGAATATTCGCGTACCCCCCACAGACTGGGAGTAGCTCACTGTGCGCTGTGCTATGGTGATAACATGTGCCCACCAGCACCTCCACAGCTCCCTGTTCTATTTCCATCAGTCCTCTCATCTAACTCTCTGCTAGAAAGTGAATGAGTGCATTTACATAACAGCAACTTTGAAATTTTGACTTTTATTTCCCTTTAGTTAAATATCCTCAAGTCAGGTAACGTCTCTAAACCACTGAGTGTGTTTCCCTTGATGGCTGTGTGCTCCAGGAAGCGTGGCCAGGCTGTGTTGGTGCACTGTAAGATGGGCGTTTCTCGCTCTGCTTCCACGGTGATTGCCTTCGCCATGAAGCATCTGCACTGGTCACTGGAGACGGCGTTGTCCTACGTTAGGGATTGCCGGTCCATCATCAAACCCAATGAAGGCTTCACGAAGCAGCTGCAAACCTACAACGGCATCCTGAATGCGAGGTCAGACATGGTGTTCGGCCGAATGCTGGACGGAGCTCTCGACTCAAACATGTGTCGTCCGTCGAGGCAAAAGCTTTGCGGACATGAACGTATAAATATTTCTTGACTTTGTCGCGGTTCGTGGCTTTTTAGGTATTAGCTTGGGTGCTCATGTGAGGATTGTAATGCATGTTCCTTCATCGTTGCAGCCAGCAGCGTCACAGCGCACTCTGGAGGAGAAAGTCGAGAGACCAGAGACAAAAGTCATTATACAAGGACGGAGGGAAGGAAAGAAAGTCAGAAGAGGAAGAGGAGGACGACTTTGAGCTGGATGAGGACGATGAGGATGATGATGTCGATAGCCCAGATGAAAAAGATGATCCAGGGGAGGACATACAGGTAATGAGTTGCATCAACGCTATGATGTTAGCACTTTAAATCCTGCAGATTTTTTTTTGAATGTTCAATTATTTTATCTTCCCCAACACACCCAGGTGTTTGAAGAGCCAACCATCCAGGTACCCGGGCAGACGGCATCACCGCTTATCACGATAAATGAACCGAACATGGTGAGCAGACTGCCGGGCACAACGTCACTCGCTCACTCGTCATCGGAAAGCCGCTCATCTGCGCCGTCTCTTTGGGCGGGGCGGACCTCGCTCCTCCGCTAAACCGGCCGATGTTCACTTTGTTTCTCTTTCTCATCTCAAGGTCGCTCCGAGCGTCAACCGCAGCGGCAGGATGAACCTCTTCTCCCTCATGCAGTCCATCAGCGATGAGGATAAAGGACGTGAGCAGGTAAATGAAGCAGAGTGCCAGTGTCTTTCAAACTCTTTATAGTTTTGATGTCGTACACACAAATGGTGGATTTGTATGAGTTGAGAACATTTCGAGGAGCCTGGAGCTGAGATGGAGTCAAGAAAGAGGTGGGAGATAAAAGCACAACAGTTTACAATCTCACTTTAATTTCAATTGTTGCCGTTCTTCTTTTGCGTCTTTAAAAAAACAACAACACTATATGATCTTCTTTGATTAGAAGAGACTTTATTAGCTTCCGTTGTTGAAGTTTTAGTTCAATGCCGATTCTCATTTGATTTAGCTGCTTTATAAACGACTCTTCTTCTCCTTCTTTGTTGCTTTAAAGCTGCATGGCAGTCCGAGGCGGTCTCCAGTGCCGCGGATGTGTAGCCAAGGGCGCCAGGGTCTGGCTCACCAGAGAGCGTGTGTGGATGTTTCACCGGAACCACGGAGCCTGAGGGACGCCAGTCCGAGCAAACCCTAAAGCGTTGAAGGAGCTGGAGGAGCGGCGATTTACAGGAGGACGGGCGGCACTTACAGAAGGCTGAGAGGAGGGAAAAGATGGTGACGGTAGTGGGGGGGGGGGTGTCCTTTTTTTAATACACTGTAATACACTGATACGCTTTGGCTTTATATTTCAGATTATTTAGATGGTGACATTTTTACTTTGTTTCATTGCATATATTATAGCTGATGGTGCACTATTGAGAGAAGGATCTTGCTGTAATATTGCTATCCCAATGAAAGCCAGGATATGTGATGGGCAAAGTCATTATCAGTGTCCATTGCTGTGTTATTATTGTTATTTGTGTTTTGAGAACATATCCTACCACATTCAAGGCCCATCAGTCTCCTTCGTCACCCTGGTTCCCTCTTCCCTTCTTCAGCTCTTGCATCACCACTCCAGAGATGATATCTATGCAATGACTGTTCTCCTTTTTCTTTTCCTCTGTAAATATGAGTCTGTAAGCTGCCAAACCAAGGTAGATTGTTTTCATATTCTCTCTTATTGCTCTTGTGTTAATTGTCCACAGTTGGGAGGATTTCACTTTATTTAAGCTGTGCATCACGGACCAAGTCAGGGCCAGTTTAATGGCACAAGACTGTTTGCCAAACAGTGTGTTCCAATGTGCCATTTATTATATTCAATTACAAATATGTATCATGTCAGTACGTTAAGAACCAATGTCACCCATTTGTTTTTGATTCATTCTAGTTAAACACCAGGTGTATGAGTGCCTTCAGCCTGAGAATGAAATACGGAATATGAATGACGTTGTGTTTTTAATGTTTTTACTATGAGGTGGTGGCTGCCTATTGTATTGTGCTGTTTCTCTGATTACAGTATAAATGTGACTGCATGTATGCATATACACACATTACACATGTATCAACTAATTATTACTGGGTGCATGTCATGTGTTTTTTTATACCAACATATGAGAGCAACATGTTCAGGGTTTTCTCATGTATTGGATTGAGGTAAATTATTCAAAATACTGCTTTCAGACTTATGATCACTGGATGCCGATGTGGAATAGTCTGTTCATGCTGGTAATATTTGTATCCAGTGAACCCCAAGCTAAAGCCTAGTTACTTCATTTCACCTGCACTTTATAACCCCAACAGACACTGTCCCCCCCTGGCTGAGCCAACACCACACTGTACTATGACCCCCCCACCTCCTTTAAATGCTGTCTACATCTCTACGTCTTCTTGTGTTAAGCTCTCCAATGTCTGCACCTCACTCCTGTTTACAACAAACACTGAGTGAATTTGTTGTTATCATATTCTAACCAAACACTTTGTTTCCTGATAAAAATTATCTCACGGGATTATATTGGTTGGATAGGATTATATTCTGATGTGATCTGGAAATTTGGTATTGAGAAGCAGATCCAAAGATTTCTGATCATTTTGTAATTCAGATTTTTGTAATCCAATCCTACTTTTAATACAGACAAAATGCTGCATTTAGGTATTTCAAAAATATCCAAAATTAAGGAACCGACCTCAGAGGTGGATTAGATGTAGATTGACAAATAAATTTGGCTTCACTTCTCCCAAATAATATTTTTTTTTAAATGTAATCAAAATGCGCCGTATGAAAAAAATTATTTTAACAAGTTCAACACAAATTACGTCAGTCTGAAATCGGTCTGAAATCTCATCAATCAAATCAGTCAATCTGAAGCAAGCGGCTTTTCAGTCGGACCACATTATGTCCAAAATGTAATTACAAGTCATATGTGGCTTTTTAAAAAAGGAATGGTTTAGTATGTGGGAAAAATGGTCAATAATAGTTTAGTATTGTGTAGGTCTGTGCTGTTTGGGTAGCAACCAAAATAATGCAGAGAATATTGTGATCGTAATACATTTTGAATAGATTATTCTTTGGGCACTAATTGTAAAATTTTCACCCAGGCCATATTGAACACTTTATACATAATATGCATATAGTTGTTACTCTTGTTTTTTTGGACATATTATTTGGCTTCTGTAATATAATCTGTTTTTGATCTGCGTTGGCTGCAATGTATATTTTTCCCCGTGAACACCAAGGCTGAGAACACATTTCATAAGCCAAAGGTCTTACTGTGGTATGCGTCATTTGAATAAACATCTGAATTTCCAAGATGCATTTGTTTTCTACTTGTTTTCTACATTATGCTGGTGACTTTTTGTCGCCACATGTTGTATGAACTACGGTCATTTGATTGTTCTGACCACAAATCAACATAAAAATACACCATGACACATTCCTTGTATATATAATATACATGGCAATAAAAAGTTTCTGATTATGATTTTGATTATGTTGTTATCGGTGCCTTTTCAGTGTTGGTAATTTCTTTATTAAATTTTGAAATAAGCACCCGCAGTGTTATACAAATTATAATAATGATATTAATGAATTAAATTCCCAGTTTCCCCCTTATATTTCAGTCACATTGTGTTCCCTTGCACCTACATCTATGTATAATGATACATCAATTTCCTTCTGTTCTGGTACACAATCAGTAAAGATAACAGTTGTTTGAGTTCATTTGAATAAAATTGGGAATAATTATACTGCACGTTGCTGGCCGTTTCTCCATTTTATTCATATCAACAGTATCAATAGTTAACAGTAATAACAGTAATGCCTTTGAGTCAAATTGAATCAAAAAGTGAGAATATTTATTGTATATAAAGTGTCTTGTGATTGGCTGAGCGAGTGAAGGGGGATGTTGTTGTTTGTGTTACTTGGGAGTAACGGTGTTCCCTGTTTAGCGGAGGCTACGGCCCGCAGTCGCCTCTACTGTCCCCGAATAAACGGCAATAAGCGAGACAATGTCTCGTAGCGCTCCTGGCCCAGGGTCGCTACATGTTGTATTCATTATAATGCATTGGACGAGTCCAATGTGGAGATGAAATGAAAATATAAAATATCTTGACTATATCTGGAAATATTTTAGTGTCCAGATGCTTGCTGTTTAATTTTAAGTTTGCCGACAGGAGGAACGATGTACTCATTCATGTTTTCTGGACATATTTCTGACACTGAAGGTGTATTTTTTTACATTTAAAAAATGTATACACAGAGCTGTGGTTGTGATTGACATGAATGTTACAATACATGCATGATACAATATTACAAACATTTACCAGTTTAATAACAGGTGATAATAATAAACATATCTCATTCAAATTACGTGTCCCGGTCAGGCGACGTCACAGCAAGGGGCGACGTAAGGGGCGACGTCACAGCAAGGGGCGACGTCACCGCAAGGGGCGTGGTCAAATGGAAGGTTCGGAGTTCCTTCTAGAACATGGATGTTCCGTTCAGAGAGTCTCTCTCTCACTCAACCGCCTCACCAGTGAACACGGAGTTTTCTCTGGACGAAAAGCAACTCAACAAGCACCCAGTGAACAATAGGGTAAGAACTCAAACTGCTTATTAGCTCGTTGTACGTGTGTTTTCACCTCGAGTCCAAGTTGAACACGCACCAAGTAGCTAAAGTACGGTTTAAAAGATATTACAAGCTAGCTAGATTGCATTAGCTCTTAAACTTTACTGAAGCATATTTTCTCTATTCTGTGAATTCTTCACTTCATATAGTTGTTTAATCCTGATTGTCTTTACTGTATGAAACAAATATATGAAGTGAACAATTTACAGACTAGATAAATTATGCTTCAGTAAAGTTTAAGAGCTAATACAATTTAGCTAGCTTGTATTATCTTGTACACTTTACTTTTTAGCTATCCACTTCGTGAGTCTGAACCTGAGTGTCTTTACTGGTTCAGACGTATTAGCAATACAATAACTATAAAATAAGTATGTATCACGCAGACTGCCTCATTTCAAAGTTCGATATAATATTGGATCCGGTTGGATTATTGATACTGATTCATAAACATGTGAGCTGTATTTAAATGTCGCATGCTGTACAGTTGAAAGCAATTTAACACGTCCTATGTACAGTGGCGTCGTCCGAGGGCGCGCACTCCCCTCATAAAAAGATGAAAAAAAAAAGAAAGAAAGAAGAAAAAAAAAATCTGTCAAAAACATTATATGCCAAATTATACCGACTAAATGTGTGTGGTGAAGGTGGCTTCAACAACTGTAAGTTAATGTGAAAAATAAATATAATATAATATAATTATATCACGGACCCCTCCCTTTTCCTCCGCGCTGGTGGTCTAACGTGGTGCACGCATTGATACAAACATTTCAGTCGTTTGGCAAAGACCCTTCACACATTGGGGATGAACAGAATCTTGGGCGCATAAACGCTGGACGCGATTGGATTATCGCAGCAGAGAGACCAGTATGTTCCTCAGAGAGCAGAGCAGTTGTGCCAGGTCGGTTGGTTTTGGAATGAATCGGGCCACTTGAAGTTTGTGTGTGGTTTTTTTTTTTTTCCTTGGGTGGGTAGACCGTTGAGAAACGATAATTATTTTTATTTATATTTATAAATTTTTAAAATTTATGTTACATACAGTAATGGTACATAAATACATCACGGCGTGTCCAGTTGTCGTGTCATTTTATTCAGAAACATATATGCTTGGTGGCGGTCTCATTGAGCCACTTTTTTGGCACTGTTGTTTGCTACATCCCGTCGCCTGACGTATATTTTCCTTAAATTGTGTGTGTTTGTGTGTCTAAGTGGAAGTGCAGAAAATTGTGTGTTGTTGTCTTCAGAAATAATATAAGTGCTGGAAAATCCACCATGAGCCGACTTCTTCCATGCCTGCTCCACCCTATGTATTGTTGGGTATCATTGTTCACTCTTTAAAATGCTTTATGTTTTATGAAAGTAATGCGTAGTTGTGGAAAATGTAAAATGTTACTCTGCAAAGTGTAGCTGTCAAATAAGTGGACTGAGGTCAAGGATCAGCAGCCCTGCTCCTCCTTCATCCCCTTGGATTCTACATTTAGAATGTGTCATAGATCTACTTTCCCTTCCCGATGTAGATAATGTGTAAAAAGAAGTGTAATCTTAAAGATCACTGCCGTCACATCACAGATCACAAAGAAGCTGGCCGGCCACTGCAGGGGACAGCTCTCTGGGTGACCTCCATCGGCAATGAGGTCGGCCAGATACTGACCAGTGTCCTGACGGTGCAGGAGCGGCCGGGACTGGACCTGATGGTCTCCGGAGTGTCTGTGTTGGATGCGTACCCGAGAACTCGCAGGAATACAGGACTGGTACCTCTGTAGTATCCTTAAGAGAGGCAGTGGCCCCCGAGGGCCACCAGTATGTACGATTCCCGTCAACATACTGTAGCCTTGTATCCGGGTTGAGCTGGCGGGACTCGAGTGGAGTTGGCCGAACTTCACGTTGATCCACATCTCCGGTGGATGACGAATCTCAAAAAACGTGCACGGGTTCTTATTTTCTCCTCCTCCCCCTTTAAGGTGGTGGAGGAGTCTGAGTCGCTTGCTCCTTGACCCCGAGCCAATGAGCGGTTCAATTGTGTTTATATTAGAATAGAATACAATAGAATATAGAATAGGTAGGTAGGTATTCCTTTATTAGTCCCACTGTGGGGAAATTTAAAAATCCCAAAAGTTTAGAATGAATTATTTTGTATGTGTTGCATCTTCAAATTCACTCTGATTCTTCTTTCAGTTTTGTAAATCACGCTTTGGTGGGTCAAAGTCGGCCTCACTAAAGCCACATTTAGTGGCTAGGAGGACCCCCAGCCCTTCTCCTCCTCCTCCTTTCATATCCTCTGTGAGGACACCCAGCAGCCCTACTGGGAACTATGGCATTGCAGAAGATGCTGTGAGTACTATGCAGCTTACTGTATTGGTCTTGCTTTATTATAAGTCATATTTTGTGTTGCCTTTACTTTTGCAAAGACGTAATTATCATTTGTTGTCGTCGTCTTCCAAACAGGGTGAGCCTGGAGGAGTTCAGCTAGCCGCTGCTGGGGCTGCAGCTTCATTCTGGTTGCCGTCGGAGATGAGAAAGACCCTCCCTGTGCAGGACCAGAGGTGGATTGCCAACACCCTCTTAACGATCTACATTTGTGTCAGACAGGAATTTTTATGTACAGATTTATGAACAATAATCTGCCCCACAATCTGTTACGTATGTTCACAAGGAACACAAATGTCTGCAACCACAACACGCGCCTGCGTGGCATACATATTAATAAACATACAGTCGACATTGTATTTAAAAGCTTCATCCGTAGAGGTCCAAAGCTCTGGAGCCAAATTCCGGACGAGGTCAAATCAGCATCCACCACCAAGGCATTTGGTTCTCGCCTTAAACGCCATCTCACTTCACTTTAAAAGTTATTATTATTGATATACAGCCTGGCGGCACAGTACAATAGAGGAAAGATATTTGAATTTTATTTTATATACATACCTTGATGTTCTTGATATTATTATTTTTTCTAAGTTATCAGTAGTTCACATTTGCCTTTATTATTATTTTTACTATGTTTCTTTTTTATTTTCTTTTTGTTTTTCCTGTTCTGGTTTTTTGTTGTTGTTGCTTGTACGACATTTTATGTTTTGATCCATGTGTGTGTGTACTGTCTGTGTGCCTGTCGTAGTTGGGAGGGGGGGGGCCGTCCAACTCCTCATCGCAGAGGAGCCTACAGACCTCGGTCTTTGGACGGTCCTCCATTCGTACATTTTTGTTGTTAATGTCTGTCAGTATGATGGCGGCACAAGCGTTTACCTGTCTGTTTGTCCTGTAATTGAGTGTTTGTTTTTACTGTGTTTCAGTTCAGATTTATCCAAGATACTACATGAGCGGAATGTGGCTTGGGCCAAGGCAAGGGGTTCTGGTCTGGAGTCAGATTGGCTGCTTTTTAGGCAACTGCGCAATGCTTGTACAGTTGCAATTAAAAAAGCTAAAGCTGAGCATTTTTTAAGTGAAACGTCAAACAACCTCAACAATCCAAGACTGTTTTGGAGGACAATAAAATCTTTATCTGGAAGTAGAAATGGTATTGAGCTTCCCGCTTGCATTGTCAAGGACTCTAATGACATCTCTGACAAAGCCATAATGCTGGACTGCTTTAATGAGCACTTCATTGCCTCTGGTTCCCTGTTTGACACTCTAAACCAGGGGTATTCAACTAAAATGTTAAGAGGTCCAGTTAGAGAAATTTTCTTGAAGCAAAAGTCCAGAAGATCATAATGTCTAACTATTTAGTGTGATATATATACATACCTGCAAACTTGTCACCTTTCGATGAAATTCACCGTTTTGAACTCAAAATAGGTCATCCACGTGAATCGTGGAGATCCGAAGAGTTTTTTTGGGGGGGGTCACCTGGCCCGCTGCCGTTGAGATTGCAGTGAGACGCGGAGAAAAGTGTGAAGTGTTGCTCTTCGCAATAAAACATCTTTGATGGGACGTGTCGCGTCTCGGCCAATCAGCGTTCAGATGTCCACAGCGTTTGGGGGTTCAGGTTAGCTTGAATGTTAGCCCGCTACATCTACTCCTGTCACGCTGCACGGTGTAGCGATGCTAACAAAGTACCCGTACATTAAACACGATGTGATTTAGCATATTTTTAGTATCGATACTTCATTAAGAGAGCGATCAGAGCGCACGCGCTGCTCCGTGTCGAGCTGTCTGCGCACACTGCGCTGCGCAGCTCACAGCGAGAGAAGTGGCGCAGCTTTAGAGACTTCGGCTTAAAAAATTAAAAGATGCCAGAAGTGAAATGTTTCAGTCTGTAAAGTTCTGTAACTCTCCAGCTGCTCATCCTGATGAACTGTGGATCATCTGGTCAGAGACTAACGGCCTCATAGTGTATAATCAATGCTATGATGGAACCATGTAGTTTCATTCATATCTGGCTGTATGAATACTCATATTACTGTCATTTGTTAAGTGTTGAAAAGTTGGTAAAAAGTGAACCATACAGATGTTTTATTTATTACTATTATAGATAAATATACCAGTCTCGTAATTATGGTACCATATTGTTTGTATGGTGTATTGAATTTGGTATCGGGTATCATGATATTTATGGCAGGTATGTAATATGTATAGAAGTTATAATACGAGTATCGTGACAAACAGGTAGAGACAGAACAGATTCAGGGAGAAGTCCATGAGGACTGCTCAGGCAAAAAAAAAGGAAGTTGGTTCATGAATGACTTTAACCATATTATATATAATGACAATGTATATTTGTTATTACTATCATTATAGGGCTGAGTCAGAGCGGAGAACCTTTTGTTCTTAAACTGTTTATTATCATTATTTAGATTTGTGGTCAGAACAATAAAATGACTGTAGTTGTGGTTCTAAAAGCTTTGAGGCTTCAAACAACGTGGATGTGGTGTGGTGACAACAAAACAAAAAAATGTTGTCATGGCCTGGCCTCCCTAAGTGGCTATGTGTCCTGGTCTCCTCGTCCTGTCTTAGCTCTGCCACTTGACGTGAATGAGTCTCCTGAAATATGATCTCTCGTTGCCGAGATTAAGGTCCCATAAGACCTGTAAGATCGTAGTGAAAACTTTTATGCCTTGCTATGAACGGTGGCTTTGGGCAGATACCTATTTCTCGGGGAGAGAATCTCTCTCTGTTAGGGATGGGAATAGGGGCGTGGTTTCTGTCATGTGGTACCCCGACCCACCCTCTTAGATCTTCCATCCTAGGGAAGTCAGTAGGTGTGTGTGCGTTAAATCTGTAATGTGCAGGTGTAAAAGGAAAGCGGTGAAATTGAAAGTGGTTAGGTGGGGGGCGGGGGGCCTCGCCCCCTAACGGCTTGATGGGTAGCAGGTTGGCATCCTGTTAGCCTGTTGACGATCCGGTCCCTGCTGCAATCCATCTGCTTCAACCCTGGCTGGTCTGCGTCATCTGCTTCATCCTGGTCTGGGTCCTCTGGTCCTCTGCTCCTCTGCTCCTCTGCTCCGCGTCAGCGTCTCCTCCGGCTGTCGATGGGGTCTTTTATCCGGTGGTCTCGAACTTGATTTCGTCTGGATCGTCCTGGTCAGGCTTGTTGTTCTTCTTCCACTGGTGTCGCACGGGCCCTGGATACGACATGACTCCCATGGGCAGCATCGTGGGTGGTAGAGCGTGCTCTTCATTGGCTCCCGGTCCTCTGCTTCCTCAGCCTTCCGGCATCGAGATATCTCTAATCCCCAGAGTCTTAGACTCAAAATCAGCCAATCCTCACCCAAAGGTGAGTCCAGCCTTTAATATCTAGTGATTAGTTCAAAGTTCCACTAGAACAATGGAGGGGTCAAATGTCACTAACCCACGGTCAAACGTCACTTCCGGTCAAGTCGCTAAACAAGTATTTTCACAATAAGAGTCCCATCTTTGTTATTGTGCTCATTAAAGTCATTTCCACAATAAAAGTCCTGTCTTTTTATTCTAAGTCCCTTCGCGTAATTCAACTGGCTTCAATCTATAATATTAACATACAGTCGCTCTCATGCAACATACATTAAAAACAATATTCTTCCAAATCCTTTCTATTATAATGTCTTTCTATCTGTATTAATTTAAAACATAAGACCTCCGCAGACGTTATCAAAATGAACTATTAATCGGACGGTTTTGGGTTATCTGTTGTCAGTCCCCCAGGACTAAAAGAGATTTCCAGTCCCGAAAGCTAATGGATTAGGTGTATTTTTGGCAGGTTCTTCTCTAAACCTCACATGACTAATCCTACGATAATGGCAAGGGTTCGTCCCATGACTATGAGAACATTTTGGCTCATTCACAACTATTCCTATAGTGGTTTGCGGGGGGACCTTCTAGCAGGGCTATCAGGCTCCCCGAAACACCTACGGAACGGCCTCTGTGGCATCAACATCTTTAGATCCGATCGTGTTTCTGTCAATGTCCTTGTTGGACAGGTAGCTGGGGCACAATGTGTCAGGTGGTGTCAAGGTGCCTCTGCCTTACCCTTGACCTGGACCATGTGTGAAGTAACCTCCTTCACTTCGTACAGACCAGTCCACCTAGGCTCAGTCCACTTCCTCTTGTGAACCCTGACCCTGACCCAGTCACCTACTTTTACTTTGGTTGCTCTGCTGCCTCCTGATCGCTCGTCTGGGCTCGAACAACCTGGTTTGAGAGAGCTTTGGTGAGAGAGAAATTAGAGCTTTTATGTATTCTGACATTTCAATTTTGCAGACATCCAGAGGTGGCATATGACCTCCATCTCTGGGTGGCTCTGGCATACTTCTTCCTGTTAACAACTCACTTGGTGACGTCTTCCCCCCTGGTAATGATCTCATGGTCATCAATACCAAGTGGAAGCGCCTTCGCACATTATCCTTTTAATAATTTGATTGGCTCTCTCGACCAATCCTTGAGACTGAGGGTGATATATGGACCCAAACTTGTGGGTTATGCCCAGTGCATATCAACTTTCCCCAGCAGTTTGTTGTTAAAATGTGTTCCGTTGTCGGACCTGATGCGTCTTGTAACTCTATACCTTGAGTGTGTACATGTGTGCACTATATGGGATGTGATCAAACACTAACAAGTTATGTGTACAGGAGTGGCGGCTCTTCTTCGAATCCGTCGACGTTGAACCCCATCTACTATCACCACAACTATGGAAGGAACACAAATAAGATTACATCTTTTCATTTATCAAGCATATTTATGATTTCAAAAAATTATTTTTTATGATTCTCTGGGGTCACTGATTCTAAACCTACTGATATCTGATCTATTAGTCTGTAATTGTCTGGCCCTTCTCTATCTACTCTGGCGTCAATATAGATTGTTGTGTGCTTATATCCCTCTTTTGAAATAGAATTCCTAAATCCGTCCTTTTCAATAATAATAATAGTCTTAATAAACAGTCAACCTCTAGAAGAAAGGAGAGAAATAAAATAAAAAATGCATGCGTATGTCAAATCAATGCAGGAGAACCATGTCTTGTCTGAACTCACAGCGTCATCATTGTGCTTGGGTAAGGAATGTCGTAATAAGTTGGCCTAATTAGTAAAGAGCGGGTTACAAATTTATTTATTGGCCCCAAATCAAGGCCCATTTTCCAGGTTTAGGAAATATTAATTAATGTATTCCAGGGTGCCCTCGTCTTCTCCAGTACACTTGCCTATAACAACCATTCTATTGTTTTAGAAATATCTACAGTTTGTTCCATCCTTAAGGGATGCTGGTGACGATTAAATTGGAATCGCACTCGGTTTTAGCTCTATCTCTATGGGAGCTATCGGAATCAGTCACACATCAGTTCACCCCTTCAGTCCTAAAAGTGTCTGGAAATAAGCTAAGCATGTTGTCAGTGTCCCCATGATCAGTGTTCTCTCTACTATGTGTGTGTCTCAGCATGTGTCTCTAATATTAACTGGACCTCCGATGTGTGTGCAGTTCTGTACATATTCTCAAATGTGGAGTAATGAAAGTGTTAATTTTGTGTGCACCCAGTCCGTAGCCTCAACCTCTGCTTCCACCATTGTTCTTCTCTGTGCCTCCACTCTGGACCAACACTGTGATGTGGAGCTGCAGTGTCAACGACTGCATACAACCTGCAGCTCTGGTGTTCATTCACCGGCCGCTGCTACTCCTTGCTTCTCTGCATAGATCTCCAAGCCTCCACAGTTGGGTTTTCATGAACCTCAATCTCGTGTTGCAGGCAGTCCCTCAGGATCTCAGATCTCATCTTGTATCAAGGAGTAGTTAAGGGCACAATGTCTTTGGTCCCCTGGTGGCGAGTAGGGATGCAGGACTTTGAACCAAAGTCTCCACTGCTGGCTGTTGTCATGCAGAGGTGTGATGTCATCATCATCTACTCTGTCTCACCGGACCCTTTGCTTCCTGTTCAGTGTCTCTTTAGTCTCCAGTTGAATCATTGGGTGACTAGTGGGTGTGGCACATTTCTGTTCAGTGAGTACAGTTCGCTGTCAGCTGTTGGATCTGGGCACGCCTAATGTGTCTCTGGTCCGGGCCTGGTGCCGTGGATCACTGTTGCCTTGTGGCTGTGGCTATGTGTTGGGTGCTTGTTATGGCGGGGTTAGACATTATGGGAGCACTGAAGCGGTCCTGACTGAGACTGCTAACCCTGTGGTGGATAAGGACAAAAATTAGCCCAATGTCCAGCCTGACTATAATAAAAAATTATTAATACTCGTCTAAAGCCTCCGTTGCCCCAGTTGTTACCCCTCTTACTCCTGAACGGGCTTCTTTTATGCAAATTATCTCTCTGTTGTTGGGGCCCCATTTATGGGCTGCTGACCCGCCTGTTGCGGGACATAAGGTTTGAGGGAACTAAGCTTGAAGCGGTGCAAACGTGGCGTGCTGTGGCTGTTGATAGATCAGTGCTTATGGATTTGGAGGAGGAGCTGGATACGGACTATACGGGATTTAAGGTCCATGTAGTTGTGCTGCAGTCTGCTGCACCGTGGCTTGTGCCATTTACTTCTGCTTTGGTCAGGTTCATCTTTTCTCTGCTCTGTTTATTTTATCTATATGGCGTCTGACCTGAGCTTCCCAGTCATAGAAGTTCATGTACTTTAGTCCTACTATCCCGTTCAGTTCAGTCTGTATGGTCACAGTCACAGATGATTCTATTGATAACCTAAAAACTGTTCAGTCATGCTATCTTCAAGGAAATTTTTCCCTAGTTTGTCGTTCTACAACTCTCTGATTCTACCTAAATAGGCTGCTCCTCCCTCACCATCAAATGGTGGCATCATCATTATCTTAGAAACATCAACCTTTTTCTCAGTTTTTTCTTTTATTATTTTTTCTTATCTGAACTGCTAAGAGAGGTGCCTTGTGGCTGAAAAAACTGCAGTTATGCTTGAAAGGGGTCAAATCTTTAAGAGAGACTGAGGAAAAATTATAATAAAAATATAAAATAGATGACTATATAATATAATAAAGGGGATCAATTTTAAACTGAATAACCTACAACCTTTGAATTAGAAGTCTCATTCTCTACCGACTGAGCTAGCCGGGCAACTGATTAGTTAATTTAAAGAAAAATAAAAAATGTGGCAAAACAATGCATTTCTTTAAAACATCATTTCAAAAAGTAAAAGATGGTCGCACACTCTACTAATTCATAGTTATCTTCAAAAGGAATTCTTCCGTCACTGTTCTTGCTCTGTCCTGCTCTGTTATTGTCTCGCTCTGAGTGCCTGCAGGGTGAAGAACGGCGCGCGCAGCCAAATGGGGAAGGGGGGCTACTCTGTTGTGTGAAGGCGCGTGCTGAACGCGGGGCCGCGCCGCAGCTCTGTCACTCGCAGTGTTTACGTTTTTGCTCTTGTATTATTGCCGTGTTAAGTTGAGTTACCTCGTTGTTTCTCAGTATCCTCCTCAATCTCAAACTCGTAACTGCTCTTAAACATATTATATAATTGCCATACAATGTGTTCTTTACTTGACAACGTGTCTTTCGGAACACTAAATCCTTATTTATCACTCGTGCAATTCAACAGACCAGAGCTTTCGTTGTCACCGTGAGGTTTCGACTTTGCTCTGTTGATTCCACTTTGACAACATTTATTCACCTTGACAACATTTATTCACCACCGGTATTCAACATTCATTCACAGTTTTATGCATACACATGTGTTTAATTTCTATGCGGCCTCAGTTTTCTTAGAGGTCTACCTTCCAGCTTTTTAGCTGGCCTCACTTATGTTAGAGGGCTTGACTAATGCGGCCTCAGTTTCCTTAGAGGTCTACCTTCCAGCTTTTTAGCTGGCCTCACTTATGTTAGAGGACTTTTGTGTCAAACTGTATCGTGATTCCCTTTTTACGCTTTATTCTATTTATTTAAATCAAGTCAAAAATTTGGCAGTTTCAATACTCACTTCCAATACTCCTGATCAAATTTAGAGTGTTCAATTTGACTGATTTGAAAATAAACAGGTTCAGTTTTACCTTTTGTTGACACCGGTGTTTGATCAGTTTTTTGGAGTGGGCCTTGAAAGCAGTGGTCCGTCCGGGGGTCTCAGGTGCTGTCCTCCTCAGGTCTCTGGACCGGCTTTCACAACCATCCTCTGCTACCATTTGTTGGAGTTGGACAGCGACACACCACCTGGACGGCACTCACGGGAAGAAAGAGCGGTAGACTTCTACGTTACATTTGTTAGCGTTTTATTCAGAATTCAGGATACAAGTAGACATCATGCATGGACCCCCCTCCTCAGCTGGGACCAGTGGCCCCAGCGCTGGAGAGAAGACCCCGGTTCAGAGTGTGCAGCCATTTTAAATAGCCGAAAGGACCAGTTCTGATTGGTCAGGAGATAAGGGGGTGGGGTTTTCTCATTGGGTCTTGTTCCTCTGCTTCCGCCGTTGTCGCTCCTTCATTGGTTCTTGTGGCCAGCCAATGAGAGCATATGTTGTGAAAGTGTGAGAAAGGAAGATGGAATTCACATGTAGCTTCCTTGACTGAGCTGGGGAGTTTTCTAAGATAATCTTATCTCTTCCGAGGTGGGACGAACTGTTTCTAGAAGGTCGTTCCCAGGATATTTACAAAGGGCCAGTGTCGGTGTGTGTATGTGTGTGTGAGAGAGGGCTGTGGTTGAATCCGGATATTAAATTGTCAAAGCTGGACCTTTCCTTATCTTATCTGCACTCAGTAGTTGTCTCTGTGGCTCTCCTGTTCATGAGTGTTGCTTTGTTCTATTCAAATCTAGGGTGAGTGTTGGTGCATAAAGTTATTTCGTGTGTCACTGTTATCTTCTTTGATTAGTTCAGGCGCTGGACTGCCCTGCTAGAGTTTCAAACCTTCCACAGTGATTTTCCACTTTCCACATAACATTTATGCAAACAATACTAGGCTATGCTAAGCTAGAATATATATTCTTTACACAAATGTAAATGGCAAGAATTTATGTATATTGCATGAGAGTGACTGGTATGTTCGTATTATAGATTGAATTCCGTGAAGTGACTTACAATAACAGAGACTTTTATTGTGAAAGTGATTTTAATGCGGTCATAACAAGACGGGACTCTTATTGTGAAAATACTTTAGCGACGGAACCGGAAGTGACGTTTTGACCGGAAACAGGAAGAGTATGAGACTCCGGATTTTGGAGAGATGCTTTCTCTTTCTACAGGTGAGTGAGGTCAAGAGTTGAGGACACGAGGAAGAGCGCCTTAAATGTTGTTTTACACTTCCTGCCATTACATTTGGATAACTTAATCCACGCGCATCCGGAAGCCTGTTTTCCACCATCTGCGAAGTGCCCAGTTTCAGAATACTCAACACTGCCTTGGAGACAAAGAACTTAACATTCCACTTCTGTCATCTTTAAAAAAAAAACGAAGACAGTGCCTGCAGACAGCTTGACACGGAGCGGAGCAGCGCGTGCGCTCTGATCCCGCGCTCTTTTAATGAAGTATTGATCCTAAAAATATGCTAAATCATATCGTTTTTAACGTACGGATAACTTGTTAGTATCGATACAACGTGCAACATGACTGCAGTAGATGTAGCGGGCCCCAAACGATGTCGACATCTGAACGCTGATTGGCCAAGACGCGACACGTTCAAAGATGTTTTATTGCGAAGAGCACCACTTCACATTTTTTCCGTGTCTCACTCCAATCTCATAAATGCCGGCCGGCCAGTTGACCCCCACCCCCCTACCCCAAAACAAAAACTCTTCGGATCTACATGATTCACGTGGATGACCTATTTTTATTTCAAAACGGTGAATTTCACCGAATGGTGACAAGTTTGCAGGTATGATTATAGCCCGGTTTGTCCTGATAAAAGAGATGTAAATAATGTTGAACCGTCGGATCTAAAATCGTGAAAAATGTCTTCAGCCTCAGAGGATTTAAAAAACAGCATTAAGTGTTATAGTATACAGGAAGTTACAACCACGTCTCAATATAACAGAGGACTCCTGGTCTAACTTTAGTCCGTCCCAGATTGATCATCTTGTTGATAGTGCCACAGGCTCTCTGAGAATGACACTGGACTCGATAGCCCCTCTGAAGAAGAAGACAGTGAGGAAGAGGAGATTTGCTCCCTGGGATAACCCTCAGACCCGCAAACTGAAGCAGATGTCACGAAAGCTTGAAAGCATATGGCGTTCAACTCATCTGGAAGAATCCCGCTTAGTTTGGCGAGATAGTCTTAAAATTTACAAGAAGGCCCTCCGTAATGCCAGAGCAGCCTATTACTCATCAGTAATAGAGAAAAATAAGAACAACCCCAGGTTTCTCTTCAGCACTGTAGCCAGGCTGACAGAGAGTCACAGCTCTGTGGAGCCGAGTATTCCTATAAACCTCAGTGGTAATGACTTTATGAACTTCTTTAATGAAAAGATTGTAACTATTAGGGACAAGATTAATAATCTCTTGCCCTTAACCAGTGCCAATCTGTCCTCAAGTGGAATGGCCTTGGAAACCGCTGTATGCCCTGGTGTATATTTGGAGGGCTTTTCTCCCATCAACCGTGACCAATTATCTTCAACGGTTTCTACTTCTAACACGTCTACCTGTCTCTTGGACCCCATCCCGACGAGGCTGCTTAAAGACGTTTTGCCTTTCATTGGCAGCTCTCTATTAGATATTATCAATGTGTCTCTGCTAACAGGCCACGTACCACATTCATTCAAAGTGGCTGTTATTAAACCTCTCCTGAAGAAGCCCACTCTGGATCCAGAGGTGTTGGCTAACTACAGACCGATCTCTAACCTCCCCTTCCTCTCCAAGATCCTTGAGAAAGTGGTCGCAAATCAGTTGTGTGACTTTCTACATCATAATAGTTTATTTGAGGAGTTTCAGTCAGGATTTAGAAAACACCACAGCACCGAGACAGCACTGGTGAAAATTACTAATGACCTCTTAATGGCAGCAGATAAAGGACTCCTCTCTGTCCTGGTCTTGTTAGACCTTAGTGCTGCATTCGACACCATTGACCATGACATCCTGTTACAGAGACTGGAGCAGTCGATTGGCATTTCAGGCACGGCACTAAGTTGGTTTAAATCCTATTTATCAGATCGATCTCAGTTTGTATTTGTAAACGATGACGCCTCGATAACCACCAACGTTAATCACGGAGTTCCACAAGGTTCTGTGCTTGGACCAATTTAATTTACCTTATACATGCTTCCTTTGGGCAATATTATCAGGAAACATTCCATAAACTTTCATTGTTATGCAGATGATACTCAACTATATCTATCGATCAAACCAGAGGAAACCAACCAACTAAGTAAAATTCAAGCATGTCTTAAAGACATAAAAACATGGATGACCTGCAACTTCTTGATGTTAAACTCAGACAAAACCGAAGTAATTTTAATCGGCCCTGAGCACCTCAGAGATCAATTATCTGGTGATGTGGTTTCTGTAGACGGCATTGCCCTGGCATCCAACACCACTGTAAAGAATCTTGGCGTTATCTTTGATCGGGACTTGTCCTTTAACTCCCACGTAAAGCAAATCTCAAGGACTGCATTCTTTCATCTACGTAATATTTCAAAAATCAGGCACATCTTGTCTCAAAAAGATGCAGAAAAATTGGTTCAAGATTCAAGATTGTGTGTGTGTGTGTGTGTGTGTGTGGTAATTTCCAAGTGTGCGCAGCCGAACGCACCGCGTTCGTTACTTCGAGACTGGATTACTGCAACTCCTTATTATCAGGCTGCTCTAATAAGTCTCTTAGGTCCCTCCAGTTGATCCAGAATGCTGCAGCTCGTATTCTCACTAAAACTAAGAAAAGAGATCACATCACTCCTGCACTAGCTGCTCTGCACTGGCTCCCCGTAAAATCAAGAATCACTTTTTAAATTCTTCTCTTAATGTACAAAGCCTTGATTGGTGATGCTCCATCATATCTTAAGGAGCTTGTAGTACCATATTGCCCCACTAGAGAGCTACGCTCACTAAATGCGGGACTACTTGTAGTTCCTAGAGTTTTAAAAAGTAGAATGGGAGCCAGAGCCTTTAGTTATCAAGCTCCTCTTTTATGGAACCAGCTTCCAATTTCAGTCCGGGAGGCAGACACAGTCACCTCGTTTAAGAGTAGACTTAAGACTTTCCTCTTTGACAGAGCTTATAGTTAGGGCTGAATCAGGTTCACCTGGTCCAGCCCCTTGATATGCTGCTATAGGCTTATAGCTGCCGGGGGATGTTTTAGGATGCACTGAGTACCTCTCTCCTCTTTTCTCTCCTTACGGATGAATTTTCATCTCTCAATCACATGTTACTAACTCTGCTTTCTCTCCGGAGTCCTTGTGACTTCACGTCTCATGGGGTCATCGGACCCTATGAGACGACATAGATCCTATCTGCTGATGGATCATCGAGGTCTGGGTCGTGGAATTCCTGCTACTGACTACGCCACTGTCCTGTTGAGACTCCGCCCACTGTTGAGACTCCGCCCACTCCTCTCTCGTGGAGGTCTCCATCGTGGAATATGCCTACTATGAACTATTCATACACTGTCATATTCATTGAATGTATTTTAACTCTAAATCTGTCCTTCTGTACACATTACATCTATTGCACCTGTCCATCTTGGAGAGGGATCCTCCTCTGTTGCTCTCCTGAAGGGTTATTTGGGAGTTTTTCCTGGTCCGATGTGAGGTTTTGGGGCAGGGATGTCTATGTGTACAGATTGTAAAGCACTCAGAGACAAATTTGTAATTTGTGAATTTGGGCTATATAAATAAACTGAATTGAAGTTGGAGTGGCGTTCATGTATTAATACATTTTTATTTTCCATTTCTTATTCTTATAAGTTGTCGGTAAGATTCCAGCTTGTTCCCTTACACGGCAGCAACAGAGATGACTGGATTTAAGAAGACCATAAAAACTAGTTATTTTTAAAAAATAGGTATGAAATCCTTTGAAAGTTTTAAACACATATACAATATAATTGTATTTATTTTTATACTAAATTCTTTTTAATGCCCTTTACTCCACACTTTACACCTTTTACCTTACTTAATGACCTTTATTTATTTGTACAAAGTTTTCTTAATTGATGGTATGGCCTGAACTTTGTCAACATACCATCATATAATACCTGAAGTAAAAGTACACCTATAATTAAAACATTTGATATTGATATTGCTTTGAGGTGTCAGGCAGGAGTTTTCTACAACCACACATTTTATCCACAAAAAACAAACCACAGGGACAAGCAACTGTACTTTCGCCACTCGTTTTGTTTCACTTTATATTGTCCTTGACTGAATTTCTGGTCATCTTAAGAACAATACAGTCTAGATTCACAATACAGAGGGCTTTTTGAAATAACATGTGAGATGACACATAAATTCAGGTGCCAATGTATTTTCTTCTGGGTTCACTAAGGGTGATTCCTCCCTCTTTCATGGCTGCCCTGAATGACTGTACCTGGAAACGAGAAAAGTCAGAAAGAGAAAAACATAACTTATGGGGAGAAATGACGTACAAATAAATGTAGTAACAGTACATGTTGCTGCATGCACTTACAGCGTCAGAGCGGTACGTCCAGGGAATGGCCCTGTACACCATCCTGGTGATGCCAGCCTGCTGGCATCGCTGTGCCAGCACCTCTCCCACAGCCTGACACGCTGCCACGCATCTGGTGGAAGCCAGCTCCTTCTTCAGCGCCCACTCCTGGGTGGTGCAGGAAAGCACTGGGACCGGAGAGCTGCAGGAGAACACGTGTGCCGTCACATGTTGCTGGGTGCGAGAAAACACCAACCTGAAAACACGAGTCAAACATGGTCAAACAGAAGTAAGAGGGAACGTCTCTGTAAATATTCAGGTCTCAGTCAGCTTTAACTGGTTATGATAAGGCCGTATATGCACAGTCACCGTTTAATGCGTATTTGTATGAGTCCATGTTAGACGTCTGGACTAAAAAGTCACTAGTGCATCAGATTTCATACAGTAACTATTTATGAATTACAGATTCAATTAGTATTATTTGTTTGAGAGTGTGATGGGCATCAGCGGGAACATTAAAACCTTTAGTTCATGATTTTACATAAAAGATGTAACGATGCACATTGGTTTAAAATAATCTAAAGTTTTCCTTCTTGTGTTTATTCATATACACACGCACACAATCTCACACACAGACATACACACACGCAGACCTGTGGTAGAACTGCCGGTGGGGCCAGGTCGTCTTCCAGCCCCGGTCCTTCACAGCCAGAGCCATCTGCTCCAAGTTCCGCGGGTTTCTGTTCTCAAAGGTCGGGTTCACGGCTTCGTTTTCCTCCGAGCAGGGCTCCGGCCGAGAGGCTGCCTGACTCAGACACCGAGCTGGGTGACACACACGCGGATTCATCAAACAGCAGCTACGGAGGAACTACAGCGTGTTGCGTTAACGTTCACAAATTATGATGCATGAAGGTAAAAACATTCGTGATGAAAAGAAACTTGACATTACCCGTCTGATTTGTAGCCACAATTGGACGTCGAATTTGTCTAAACAGCAGTCGTAAACTGGAAGCCATCTCCTCAATTGTGTTCACTTCATAAATTAAAATAACGCTTAAAGTCTGGTCAATGTGCTGCCGCAGAACATACAATACGCCATGTCCTTAACATGTGAAGTATCTGACTCTCGCTATCCGATAAGAATTCACCGTGACATGCGGAGCGCCATCTTTGACATTCAGATAACATCCGGTTCATTTGGTGTTACGTTGGAAGCAGAACTGACAGAAACACACGCACTTCGGAAGGTTCCGCGTACAGGTCTTAATAAAATCATACGCTCTGCTGCACATTTCTGGTCATTTACAGCTAAATGACGGTACCTCATCGTCCCTCCGTCATTTAGCTAGTAAAGGTGTATCTTCAACTCGCCAACACAAATTGACAACGTATTTCATTAGGTTACCTAGCAACCGAGCATGTCTGTCTATTACTACAATAATAAACCATAAATTATTATTATCATTATTATTATGGGGAGGTTCTCTGATATATACACATGTACATATATAAATACATGGTGAACTAATCTTACGTTAGATTGTTCCGCTGGAGTAAGACGGCATTGAAGGCCTAGGTAGAAAATGCACGGCCTGCCACTGCATTTACTCCATAGTAACAAGTACTTTACTTCAGCAGACTTGAGGTACATGTGCTTAAAATTTCCATGTTATACTAATACTACCTCACTAAATTTCAGTCATACTTTTTACCCCACTAATATACTATGTATCTGACAGCTAAGAAGTTCACCGATTATACATACAAAACATGTGATCGACTTAAGAATAGGCTGCATTATAAGAAATTAACCTACTTAACTTAAACTGAGTTCCGTCTAAGTCAGCTCCATTAAAATGGCAGTTACATGTTAATAAATCAAAAATATAATCCATTGTTATACATATACCACCGTGATTAATATGTAGAGTGCATTTTGTGGATAATAAAATTACTACTTCTTACTTATAATGGCCTAGTTCTACGTTGTGATATTACTCATACTTATAACAATTGTAATACTCATTCCACCATTGGAAACTTCAAATATGTATTTAAGACATACATGACCTAATACATGATGTGAGGTAACAGGTAAGGTAGCCTGTTCAGTGAAGGACTTCCACAAAAAGATTAAACAAGAAAATCATATTTAATTTCAGTTCAAATTTGATCAATGTTAGTGCAAAACGACAGGAAGAAAATAGAAATGTCCAGGCAGAGTTTTGTTCAAAATATTGGCATGATATTGGAAGTTATTATCTGTCCAAAAGACTTACAGGATAAACAAGAGCTCAGTCCCAATAAGGCACCTGAAAAAAAACTTCTACTACCAATAAATACCTGTTGTGCTTTGTCCTTGGAAGACATGACAATGAGGAAAAAGTGTCTTTGGCTCATGAAAATCATTCATGCTATTCCCCGCTATCAAATTGAAGAATCCTACAGGGCTGGCTTGTACACCAATTCAACAACCATACCTTCCCTTAAATTGTGGAACAGGATCATTAATTGGTGTCCTTTCCCTTTTTGTAATTGATGTCTATAATAGATAGAATAGTACAGTGTAAATCCCAATTTTTTTAGAGCTACTGACAGATTAAAAACTACTACATAACAACCAAAATGAAAAAACTAATTAGCAAGGGGATACAAAAGTATATTTTTTCATTTCCTATAATGCAATTGTAATTAATTACATAGGGACTGAAAAAATAACAGTCTTTACAGTCATAATAATTGCGCAAGTCAATTAACTAATTTCACAGTCTACAGGCAATAGAATGCCACTGTTAAGACAAAGTCATTCTGATGTGATTAGTTGTTGGCCAAGTATTCAATAACATACATACATAAACATAATCATTTGGAAAATCCTAAGTAATGTTTCGGCCGATCAAATAGCAGCTGATGCATTGATCAGAGCTGAGAAAGAGAAAGGGCTCAACTTGTAGCCTGATCCACTGTAGAACTTGTTCTGAAACTCCACCCTGCAAGAGAAAAGCAAAGTCAACATGCAACACTACACTCTATAATGCAGAATACATTTGTATCCACCTGCCTCGTCTCTCTGCGTCCCCTTAACAATCCTGTCCAGTTTATTCTCCAGGGTACATGAACATGGAGCTGAACATTGTACTGAGCACATTGATCCTACCTAAAGGATGAAACCTCTTCATCTTGGAGCCTCACTGAGAACTCGTAAGCCAAAAAGTCAACATTGCATGTAAGATGCACAACTTATACATACAAAATAAGAAGATTGAGATGTACTTCGCAGAATACACTTTTTATGAATTGAATAGCAGTCAACAGTGTGCACTTTGTACACCAATAGGAAAAGACAAGAGGCTGAGAATACTGTGGATGGATCTCTAAAGGATCTCGTGAAAGATAAGTGAATCCCAGGACCCCTTTACCATCGGCATATTTGGTACAAACATAGTGACAAATACCGACGTTAGTACAGAACCTTATGCAAAGCAGATTTCTGTGTGCTCAGTAAGGTTTAAGTACATTGCCTTAAGCGATAGAAACAAAGGTTTAGACTGATTTGTGATTTAGGGGAGCGTGAAGATGAAGACTTGGTCTTTGTTTGCAATGTAATGTTTGTAAAAGTTATGTGAAAGTTCTGTAAAAGTTCTGTACTTTTTAGTGTCTTAAAAAGTTGTTTTCAGAACATAACTGAATAACCAACCCACTTGAACATGGACCAAAGCAAAAAGCTATAACAGATTTTACTCTGCAGATATTCAGCCTCCTTATTAGTATTTAAAATATTTTTCCATTGTCTTTTCCTCCATCATATCCTTACCAGTGCAGACGGAGTGCGTGCAGGAAAGCAGAGAGTCCCTCCATAACTAGCAGGATGCACACAGTCAATATAGCAAAGAAAGCAAAGACTACAAAGAGGACTACAGATCCCACATAGCCCTCCCATTTCAGGGCATGACGCATCACCATCACCCACAACACCTCCGACAGCTCTGTGGAGACACAAATAAATCAATGTCAGACAATCATGAGTGTCTGAATAACTGGCTGAAAAAAGAATAGCTTGAGTGTGTTTGGTTTGAAAGAGGAAGTCTGTCTGTGTGTGTGTGCATCATGTGAGTATGTATATTGAGTGTGTGTGCATCAGTATGAGTGCCACTAACGTGCATGTGCCAGACTGAGAGCCCAGAGCCGGAGGTAAGAGGCAGTATTGGAGATGCAGCCCAAGCAGTACTCTATGGTGTGGATGGCCTGATGCATGAACTTGTCTGCAACATCAAACACCTGCAGACAGAGCAGATTAAACACTTACAGAATCACAATAGCACATCATTGACTCCATTTAGTCAATTAAGTTAGTCCGGCTTCGTCCTTACCTCTTCTTCAGAAGCTCCTCCCTCCACCTCCTCCTGAACAGTGTTGAGGGAGCCTTCCTCGGCCACCAGCAGACGTCTGTCTTCCTCCTGATGTTGCAGAGAACCAGAAATGCGTCAGGAAATACATTCAACTCTAGTTAAAGTTAATAAAGTTCCATTGAACAGACTCACAACTTGGCGTCGTCTTCTCTTGAATGTGATGAATTCGCACAAGGGCTTCCCAAACAGGAGGACAGGGACAGAACACAGCGCCAGCACTAGCAGAACCTTCTGCACCACAATCTGCACACACCATTGTCTCTTTGTCAAACTAACATTCATTCATTTAGAAACTGAGCAGCAGTTACATAATCGTTGCCTATTACTGCAGTTGGAGCAATGATTGTCTGAAGAGGACATGCCATTGTGGCAGACTTCAGAGGGATTTGTCCAAAAGCATTGCCTTCAAGTTCCATCGACAGATAATCAAACCCAGAGGACGCAGGCACACACGGCTTCATGTATGAAAACGGCTGATGGCTAGCTTTATTATACCAATTATAGATACATTTCACCTCCAAAACCCCAAAATAAATAACCTTGATCTAAAATAATGCTGATTAAATGTTTTCTGTGAACCAACAGGTTTCTTGAAGGTTATACTTTACTAGCAAAATAAAATACTTGCTTAAGAAAGGCTGGAGGATTAATTTAAAAACATTGATATATTCCTTTTAGGGAAACGAACAAAACACACACCTGTCCTCCAAAGAGCGGTGGGTTGTCAGGGTTGTCTGTGAAGAGGAACATGTCGATGAAGTGGATGAGTATACTGGGAGCGTGTTCGGACAGTTCAGGGGTGTAGGCGATCCACTTGAAGACCACCATGAACACCAGGTAGCCGAACAGAGACACCATGAAGAACAGTTCAGGGATCAGCACAAAGAACACACTGCTTATCTTGCCAAAGTGCCTGGGGGGAAACACAAAACAATGAAGAGGAAACAAGTATGTGTGAAGGCAATCCAGCACAAATATGAAAAGAATCGAAAAGTGGAGGAGGATTCACAACACACATGCACGCCAAAAAAAGTTAAACATTACATACCAATAGTTGAAAAATGACAAGCAGACTCCAAATGTCATGTGAATGACACCGATAATGACTGACATCTTCATCTTGTACGAGTTAAGGAAAGTCAGTTTGTTGTTGGACAGCCCCCAGATCTGACAACGATGCAAGTAAGAGAGAATGAGAAGACGAAGACGAAGATGAAGAAGAAGAAGAGTGTGATGGCCATACCGGGTCAATGCCGAATGGATATGGGGTGGTGAAAACACCAGGCACAACCGGATCCATGAACAAGTACTTGTTCCCTGCGAGGACTGATGCACTGATAAGAAATGACACGGTTACGTGAGATGGACAAGAAGCAACGCGTGTGGGGAGTGAAAAAAAAAAAATGGTTTTTAAATGTCCTCACTTCCATTTGTTGGTCTCGAACATCGGGCCGACGTGCCACGCCGAGTTGAAGGTGCTGAGGCCTCGGCTGAAGCACTCGTTGTAAATGGCCCCCGTGTAGATGGAGAACAGTCCCATGAGCAAAATCAGATACCTTCCTCCAAACATCATCCTCCAGATCTGAAACACGCAGGAAACGATTAGATGTCATTCTGTAAGGTTGTATATGCAAGGTTGAAAAGGCCACGCAATGCCAGTGAATATCCTCCGAATTACCTCATTGTCGTTTTTCTTCAATTTGGGGTCATTCTCCTCGAGGACCATCCAGAGGGCAGCCAGTGTCATCAGTAACCCATGACCCACATCCCCAAACATCACAGCAAACAGGAAGGGGAATGTAATGATGGTGTACACCGCTGCAGAGGCATGGAGGGGAAACGCTGGACTTATAATGCATGTAAATGGAAATGAACCTTTTCAATCTCAAACTCTTAAGCTTCAGAGCATTGATGAAGAGGTGTGCAGACGTACCTGGATTGACTTCCCGGTAGCAGGCCACTCCGTAGGCATCAACAATGTTCTGGAAACCAGCTGTGAAAGAGTTGATGGGGAAGAGGGTAGGTGGAGTGCTGGAGTAGGGCAGGCGGTTGTAGAAAGAGTCAACACTACTTCCACTCTTCCTCTAAAAAAAGGAGAAGCCAGTTGGAAAAAGGTGAAGAGAGTGAGGTGCTTACTCATTTCAAGTCTCCGCATCGACAACTCACCCCTCCCTCTCTCAGAGCGCTCTGCAGTTCAGGCAGCTTGCTAACGGGACACCAGGCCTCAGCGATCAGGCATTTGTCTGTGACGGAGGGGCTGCAGAGATTCAGCACCATCTGGACCGCCTTACACTTCTGCACACGCACCTTCCACTGGGGGAGCACAGCCACCGCTCGATTCAGCAGCTGCTGCAGGAAGGACTCGGTCTGAAACAACACCTGAAATAAAAGGGAAGTGAGAGGGTGTTAGAATAACTGACTTGCCATTAATGCTATCGTTGTGCTTTGTTTTTTTCAAGTGGTACAGATAGAGAAATGTTTTTAAAAAGAGGTGAAATGCTGGTGATTCGAGCAGTTTTCAACAAACTGAACTTACTGTTTTAATATCTTCAATTCTGCCTTGAAGTCCCTGGAGAATCTCCTCTCTCTCAGCAGTGGTCTCAGGGTATGCAAACGTCTGTGTGCGGAAGCTGGGAGGGGGGAACATCACAAGACATTCTGCAGGTTCAACAGGCATTGTAGTCTGGAAATGTACAATTAAATAAATCAAACTGATTCACAGGTTTACTCACCAATCGCAAATCTTCTTGACTTTCTGTCCAATCTGATCCCCCCAAAAGGAGATGAGAAACACTGTCCATTGTACCATTTCCCCCTGTGAACGAAGACAAAGCAAACAGCTGTGGTAAAACACCCACAAGAAAACTCATCATCAGAGACTACCCCGTGGAACAGAAATAACTTTCAGATCCAACTCTCAACCAGGATCCCCTCTCTCGGTCTCCCAGTTCCCACCGTGTCAGGATGCTCGAGTCGATCCTCCATTTCTCTGAAATCCACTATGATATAACCTCGACATGCCCGCCATAATAACCGTTCAAACGAAGGAACCTTCCAAGGATGGACCACACCTGCCACGAAACTGAGAGAGAGGAGATGCAGACACATTCAATGTAGATACAAACCTGAAGCGCATAACAAACGTTTCATAAAATGAGAGATACCTGAGGTGGATATCTTGGCGGTTGTCAAACAGCCCTTGGCTTTCCAGTACAGGTGGTGGTGCCTGTGAGACGAAGCCAAAGAAAGGTCATTTGTAGTGTTGGTTTGCACACACTTTGTTCACACCAGCACAAATGAGTATATATTTATTTTTTAATGACAATACATGATGCAAGAATTGCTGCAGAAATTTAGTTTTTCCCACCTGTGAGGCTGTGAGGGAGTGAGTCCTGGTCAGCACTCCTTGGAACTGACAGAGCTGGGTCAGCTGAGTCCGGAGGCTGTCTCTGTTCCTGGACACCTAGTAAGACACAAAATAAATCCGTCAGGCCAATGGAGTTCAACCTCTTTAGGAATGATGCTCATGAGACAACGGAGGCTTTTCAAAATGTATTCATCATCTCAGCCTTGTTTTAAGTGCTCACCTCTTTCAGCTCTCTGGTCAGCCTCTCGCACTCCTCCTCCACGGTGATGAGTTCGCGAGGCTGAGGGGCCAAAGGTGTCGGGCATGGAGGAGGGAGGGGACATTGCATGCGGGGAGACAGGGAGCGATTGATCTCCTGCTCCAAGAAGGCTGAAGCGGAGATAAAGAAGGTCGAAGGGCAGATAAATAAGGTGATGAAGAAAGAACAAAACTAACACGTTCAAAAAAAAATTAAAAACATGCACGGAAATATAGTTGAGGAACAATGAGTCAAAACTTACTAAACGTTTTCTCAAGTTCCTCACATCGCCTGACCTCGCCGACAAACTTCCTCTGAAAGGCGTTCACATTCGGATTCAACTAAAGCATCAGAACAGAGGGCAGCGCAACCGGGTTATTCATGTTCATCTGATGACAGCCATTCGCTGCATCTCAAGAGTAATGGTCATCAGATGCTTGTAATATGAATCACAAGAAAACAATATGTTGCTTGCAAGTCAAGCACGTGAAAAACAAAGTAGCTGCACATGCGAAAGCGTTCTGTCCCAAGCAGTCGCTTCGGTGGCCAATGGGCCTCCATCTGTACTGGACTTTGATCATTTAACCACAAGACAATGAACCAAGAGTTCCATGAACTCACATCTCTGAATTCAACCAGGCCCAGTTCTCCCAGCTCACCGACACAGTTGTATGCCGAGCCCGACTGAAGGAAGAGCTGCACCAGGCACACCTCCTCACTGCGAAACATGGAGCCCATAACTGCATAGAGGGGGGGGGGGGAAAGTCTAAATTAATTTGTACTTTTTTTTAAAGAACAATTGTCAAATGTAGCCACTTTTGAAATGAGGGGTATTTTTAAGAAAAGTCTAGAAGCGAGAGGCAGTCATTCTCACAGGGCACTAATGTTTAGTTGAAAAATAAAAGCCTGTGTGACCAAGTTAATATATAAAAGCCTGTGTGACCAAGTTAATGAGTGTAAACTGAGAGGCAGGGAACATCAAGTCCCCTGACTGATGAGCAGACGGAATTTCCATTCTTGCATGACGGCATGTTTTCTCTATTTTTTCAGTTGCAAGTTAATTCCCTCTTTAATAAACAAAAAAATAGCGACACATACAAATATACATTTGATTGCCGGTATATAAAACAGGCATAGCTAAATAAAATAAAAAGGAATGCACTCCAATACAAAAAAAGCTGCAATAAACCCTACATTTATGATATTCTGCCGATTCAAAGAGGTGTGGATTTAACGTTGTGGTCCCTTTGGAGGCTGCTGTTTGAACTGTATGGTGTTGATTTAGACTGATCGTGTTGGTATAAATGGGGTGGACACAATGCCACAGCAGCACAAACAACTGCAGTCCCCAAAATGAACATTAAGTTGCATGAATTCTAGTCTAATTTTTGACGGGCAGGTCCGAATGGATTAGTTTTAGCTCGGACTAGAAACTTACGATCACGTTGATGAAGACAGTCGACTACATACACTTCAATTCAAGCAACGTCACACACAGATTAGTTCCTTCTCAACACAGTTTGAAGTTTTCTAAAACAAATAAGAAGTCTCGGTCTACATTTGTCTTAACACTCATCATAAATAGGACAATAAGTCAAATGTTAGTTGCATGTCATGTTAATTAAACAAGTCTAAAAAGAACGGCAATTAAACAACAGATGAAATTTAAAACGTGAAACGAAACCTCGTGATTGACTGGGGAAACTCCGGGACGAAAAAGACGTCCAATAAAATAGACACGGCTTTGATTTGAGTGTCGATAACAGCTGCGGTCGGTTCCCGGAGAAGAACCCCGCGTCAGAAGAGCCCCGCTACCCGCCGGCTGTCACTCACCTGCCGGCCTCCTGGTCCTGTTGGACTCGAGTCTGCTGTGTTTCAGGCGGCCCGGCCCCGAACCGACGGACAGACCGGTGACTGGCAGCGAAACCCGACGTGTTTATCACAAGTTATTGTTTTTTTCTCCCACTTCCCGTTTGTGGAAGTCACGTTACTGCGGCCTCACGTGACCGCTGGCGTTCGTCTCTCATTTGGCCACGAGGGGTCCGGTCGAGACGACAGGAGTTAGGAAAGATGAACGTCTAACGTTCGCGAAATGTAACATTATATAATACATTATGTATATTATTCTGCCACGCCGAGGTAAACGATATCATTAGTGTAGGTTGATAAACAGTTGAAAAGCAACACCATCAGGACATAACTAATTAAACACACGCCGTGGCTCTAAATGTCGTCGTTTCCGGTTCAGTCAGTCATTCCTCGCAAGACAGAGAACATCCGTTAGGTTACATGAATAAAACAAATACATCGTTGGTGCCAGAATACACTAGATTATGTGTTATATCTTATTTAAAGTGTTCAAGGTCATTTATGTGTGCGTATTGGAACCGTTTTTCACAAAAGTAGCTTAAATATTTTCGGTTTTAATTCATACTTTGTAACATGTCAAAATATATAAACAAATTCATTTCATTTGAACACTTTAACCAACTGCACGTGAGGTATTCTACTTCCCTAAAAGGTCACCTGCATGTTAAGGTTGCTTGTTAGTGGCTTACTGAGCCACTGGGAACTTCTCAAAATCTTAGCACGTCAAATAAACCATTGGGGTAAGCGCACATTGTCATCAGTTTGCAGTGAAGCTAAATCACCCAGGTAAAGTAGTTTGACGTCATAAAACATTGGACCAGAAATGAATATCATAATGCAGCTATGGACTAATTTTCACTTACTGAGCAGCTTTAATGTGTGAACTGTTCAAATGTAGAAATGTGAATATATGCACTCAACAGTGCCCGTTGTCTCGATCCAATTCATAGATGAATGGCAATACAAAAGATATTTTATTTTATTGTAAAAGGGCAGAGTTCCAACAGGTAAAATAGCAAGTAATGAGAAATATACAATTGGAAAACGACAAAAGTTTAAATGGAACAAATGAAACTGGAGGTTAAACAAGTACATTTTTCAGAGGAACATGAAACTCAAATGTTCATTTGCCACTTAGTTGTTTCACTAGATGTATTTTTTTTTACATTTTACCCTAAAGATACTGTAATGAAGAATGTCTACATAATCAGGGCACCAGGTTGTTGTCACACCAATTTTGTCAATAGTGTACTCCAACACTTTGGGAGTTGCATTCAAAGAAACTTTAGCACACACACAAAAGAAAAATACTACAGTAAAATCATAATTTCTGGCCAATCAGACAGGAACATTTTACTGGCTTTGCATCTCATTTCACATGTCAGATTTACAATGCCAACAAACATGTTATCCTAACCATGCTGCGGTGTTTTCATCTAGCAGACAATTTCATGTGGTCCCATTCCTAGACACGAGGACTAACACACTAAGGAAGCAAAGTTAGCAGTGATTTTCTCTCTTCTTTGTCTAACAATTATGGGTCGGTGTCCAGAATAGTGACTGCTCAGACAAAGGGACCATTTTATTCTCCTCTCATCATCCTGAATTTAGCATTTTCTACAAACTGTAAAATTTGAGACTTCTATCCATTCCTGCCGAGGTCAGGAACTGAGCGTTCTCTCCAAAGGCCACTCCAGTCACCAATCCTGAATGGTCTACAATGAGAACAGCAAATGCAAGGTCAAAGTCTGCTCCTTCCTCAGCACAAACACCGTATGACATGCACACTGGATGAACATTTAAAATTATCTTTCCCACTCACTTGTGAAGTTGAGGACCTCGGACCACTGTTTGCAGATGTAGACACGGATGTCAGACCCTCCAACAGCCAGGTAGGTTCCGCTCTGGTCAAACACGAGGGACTTTACCTGAAACAGAAGAAAAACACACAACTGGAATGAGACAAAGATCAAAGGTAATCTAGACAAAAGAGGAATGGAAACAAAGACCATATTCAACTCAGTGTAAATAATACATGATTATTTATTACATTCTCAGTTAAATCCACACACAGGTTGTATATGAACAAGTTAATGTGCTTGCGAAGCTCATACTTCCAATCTTATAGTTTTATTTATTTCTCACCTCATAGTTGTTGTCCAGAGTGATGGTCTTGAAGTTCTTCAGTTTCCTCAGATCCCACAGTTTCAGGGAGCTATCCTGGGCACCTGAAGCACAATACCAAACAATTATGTTGGCGTACTGAAAGTAAACAATTCAATATATAGTTCCAGATCCTTTGATGCAAAACATTTAACTGTACTTTAACATATTGTACAGAAGTTAAGAGGGGGGGACATTTTTGGTATTCCTAAACGTTTCTGCAACCGTTTAACCCAATGTAGAACATGTGTTAACTGATCAGCAGCAACACAGTGTAAAAATGTAGTTCTAACCTGTAGCCAGATAATATCCATTCTCAGAGAAAGCAATGGAGGTGACAGGGCCAGAGTGGCCTGGGAAGTTGGCCACGTTAGTGCGCTCTTTCAGATCCCAGATCTTGATTTGGGAATCAGCTGTCCCAGTGCCAAAAATGAGACCATCAGGGTGAAACTGAGCACAGGTGAGAGCTGTAGGGGGAAGACAGAAACATTACCACCTGGAACAAGAGGAGTCCTATTTACAAACACAACATACGTTTACATTGAGGCACTCACCACAGCTAGCACTTTCATCAGTAACTTTGGTGAGGACTCGACCAGTCTCGATATCAGAAAAGGCCCAGGACTACAGAACAGTGAGGAAAAACGTTAGTATGGTTAACCAATGAAGATGTTACTTGTATTTCAGCGTTACATTTAACTTGAGGTCTGTCAGTACACACACCTGATCCTCAGAGGAGCTGAGCAGGTAGTCTCCAGTAGCATGTAGGGAGAGCCCGGTGACACCTGCCTCGTGGGCACGCACCACCTGGACACAGTTTCCCCCGGCGACAGACCACACGCGGATGGTGCTGTCTGGAGATGCAGAGAAAACCACAGACTACAGGGGGAGGGGATGGGAAAACAACACCAATCAATAAGAACACTAATTCAAAGACTGTTGTTTGTGCAGTTACATAATTTGTTTGTTGGAGAAAGCTTTGACTGGTTGACGTTTTAAACAAAGCATTACCTGAGATGGATGGTAAATGACAGAGGTGACCTTCTTGGTGTGACCCTTAAGTGTTGCGACAATCTGTTCTTCACTCTTGTCAAACACCACCACGTTCTTATCAGCTCCACCTAAAGAACACGAGTGGATCGATATCAAGTTAAAGTCTTCAAATTACTTGTAGTTTATCAACAAAAAACATGGAAGATGAAATATGGAGCTGAACATTGGATGAAATCAATGTACCGGTGAGAACTTTGTTGGTGTCTGAGGGACACAGATCCAGAGCCAGAATACCAGGGACACTGGCACTATGAAGACCCTGAGGGCAACAAAGAGATTTGTCGTTGACGCTATGTGCATGAAGTAAATAAAACATTTCATTTAAATTAAAAACAATAATAAATCCAAACTTACAGCATGAGAGGCCACTTGGCGGTATTTGCCAAGATCCTCAGATCTAACGAGCTCCTCTGGGACAGTTTTTCCTCTCTGGAGAAATACATTAAAAGCAGTAAAAAATGAGTGCGAGTACATATTACCACAACATTTAGATATAAAAAAGGAGGAATGGGAACAAAGAAGCTAAATAAAAGAGGAATACAATACCTTCTTTCTTTCTGTGGTGAGGATAGTAGCTTTGTCTTGAAGCTGCAAACAGAAACATTTAGAAACACATCTTAGACCTGCTGAAGAAAATGGAAAGCTTATAGCCAAATAATGATTTAAGGAGATTAACAGAAGGACAAACAATTTACCTTTTGGATGATCTCCGAGGTCATTCCCACCTGTTCACTAATCTCCATGGGCTCTCCGCCAGAACCCTGAGATACAGAGGGCAGCAACAGAGATTGTCAGGAGGAAGGATGGCAAAGGATTTTAATTAAAATGTATGTTTAGAATCTTATGGAATGCAACTAATTTCCATCACTCACAACTGCAGCTGGCTGGGAGGTGGGGAGTGCCTGAGGGGCAACCAATCCAGCCTGGGGTTTGAGTGTGGCAAGAGCTGTAAGAAAATAACAGACCCCATTAGGAAAAAAAATGCTTCCACGATATAATCCATGATCGTGTGTTTTTTTGTGGGGCAGATTCCTGTAGAATTGTTGATTGTTTAAAAGCCGTTCTTTACAAGGAGAGTTATGTGCTACAATAAAGGACACAAAGATTGTCAACCCACCTTCTCTGGCAGCAGTGACCTCTTTGGTGAGTCGAGCGATGACTCTGCAGGCAGCATCATGTTGGTAAAGCGCGTGGGACAGTTCTTGGCGAGTAGTCTGCAGCTGTTGCCGCAGGTTGAAGCTGTGAAGCATAACAGCGTCCTAAAACAGAAAAGGGAAACGTGATGAAGAAACTCTTCTCATTGCCTAAAATGGATATTTAGAAAAATAAGGAAAAGAGATCCGAGCGACTGAAACCCAAAACTGACCAGTTTTAAACTTGTGATCTTAAGATAACAATATTTGAATGTCATATCGAGGAAACAAGCTTTGTTGTAGATATTAATTTGTTATTAAGAGAAAACCAAAGGTTGTTTTCTCTTACTTAAAAACAAAAACCCTTGTTACGGTCTACTTTTAAATTATTTTGTTTTCTACCATCACAAGAAAGCAAAAGCACATTTTTTGCTACATTCTAATTAATTGCGATCGAAACCAACAAATGTTGGTATCATGTTCATTAAGAGCCTCTGTACTATAGTAGAAGCTCTTTGACAATAGTCAAGTTGGTTAATAATTCCTAAAGTAGCACTGTGGTCTAGTAAAGAAACTGTCATTGAAAATATTGGTACATTCTGATTCACATGTTAATTACCATTAAGAATGTGGGTAAAAAATGGCATTGGAAAAAAAGTCACCTGTTGATTCAAAACAGACATCATGGGTACAATTTACAGTAAGACGGTATTTTGTTGTAGATGTCTCTTGTTCCACCAACTCAAGGTTAACAATACTTACCCATTCATCTTGGAGTGACTTGAGAATGGCAGGAATGCTTGTTGCTGATGGAGCCTTTGGTCTAATAGGATGGGACACTAAAACAAAGAGAAGTCGCTCATGTTTAATACAAGTGGTTTCATTTCAAATAACCAATCAAGTTGGTTATTTATTGTAATGTGACGTTTTATAACATTTACTGCAGGATGAAATAAGTTATACAGTAATAAAAAATGGGGGACTCATACTGAAGCAAGGACAACATCTAATATTTGTACAATCATGTAT
The DNA here is from genome assembly GCF_029220125.1 of Pseudoliparis swirei. Lineage (NCBI taxonomy): Eukaryota > Metazoa > Chordata > Actinopteri > Perciformes > Liparidae > Pseudoliparis > Pseudoliparis swirei. The sequence continues at coordinate 13,787,473 of NC_079406.1, read as the reverse complement.
TTGAAACCATGTGTCAAACAAACCAACTTTTTTTCATGCAATAATATTAAATATTGCAGATGTCCAGCTCTTTAGTTGTAAGAAAAGCATTATTATTGTATTACAGTAAACAGGGTGTAGGGTGTTTTTGGTGGGTTTGAAGTGCTAGTTGGATGAAACAAGAACTATATAACATTGATTCAACACTTCATTTTCTGACTTTTCATAAACTAAAACTTGTATCGAGAAAAGAAATTAATAGAAAATCATCATTAGTTGCTGCATTGTACATCGATTTCACAATATTGGCCACAAATACTATAATACCAGTTTAACACTGATCACTTTTTTTAAACTCTCTCAGTTGCCACTTTATCGTCGACCTTGCTCTAATTACTGTAGCTTGGTTGAAACTGCTTTAGAGCTAGTTCATTCTTTCATTTTGTTGTATTTCGCAATGCAGTTGAATCGCACTCCATTATCCTGAGGAATTAACCTGCGTTAGTTTGAGTTAAGTGGCGCAATAACTAAAACACCGGCAACGCAGTGTAGCTCTCCAGCGGCTCCCAGGAGCTTTACCTTTGATATCTACGAGCTGCTCCTCAGACAGCGGCTGTCCGTTCATCGGGTCGGTCCCATTCTCAGCGATGTACTTTTCGATCAGCCTCCGCTCGAACACCTGGCTGGACACCGGGGACACGCACGGGTGCTCCGGCACCTCGTTGGAGACTGCGTGAAAGGAAGTTACAGGGTTAAAGATCACGCGACACCGACGAGAACACAACCGCAGACAAGACGGATTGAGTCTCACGAGTAGAAGACGACACTGCATGGCCGTTAGCTAAATTAGCAAGTAGCATTAGCGCGGTTCCTAGCTAGCCTGTACTTCTTCCGTCATATCAATGAATCCAACTTCACTTACTTGAACAAACCAGCGACATCTTTCCAACAGAGTCCTTATCGTCTCTTCTACGAATCGGTTGATGCTAGTAATGTGCCTCGATAGTTATTATCGCGAAAGTAATCGTTCCTTATGTTTTGCTTAAATTGGAAATGGCACGCTGTTCTTTCATTGCCGCTACAAACGGACTTCTTCTTCTACGCTTTCTTCCAGCGGTCCCTGCGAAGCTTCACAGCTGCTCCAGTGTCCCCTACTGGCGGAAAGACACCACTGCTCTCACGAATGCACCAACAGCAGGTGCTGAACAGGGGAGTGGATGAACAGAAGATTAACTGACAACACATTAGACAATTGTATGTTTAAATTGTGAGTATGACGTGCTGTGTTGACGTTGTTTCTTTAAAAATGAGAGCAACATCGTCGTTTTTGCAATTTTAACATGCAACCTTGGGCTGTGTGAGCTGATGGCCATGTGTTGACTTGACTTCCTGACATTTTCAATTCCTGACAATACATTTAAACAAATTACAGGTTAATCAGAAATAATAATAATAATCTTATGTTTCCTTTTAGCCAAAACATATTTAGATGTAGTACAAATCATATAAAAATGTGGTATAAAATGTGTGTTAAAGATATATTTATTGTTTAACAGATGATGTTTTGATCGTCCAAAAATATCACAAGCGGCAGTCGCATTTCTTTTGTAAATAGAAAGATTTGGTGATGAGATATTATCCTGTACACAATGTTTATAGATTAATAGGCTATTGCAATATTTGGTGGAATCATTCACAAAGCTATTACTACAAGTATACCTTAAGGGTAAATACACTATATGACTGCAAACATCACTGAACTGCAGAGCAGACATTGAACATGATAATTGATGGTTGTTGCATTTAGAAATGGTTACCATGGTGGATGGAGAATGACACATAAACAAACTCTCTATTACTGTACAATACTTTAAAATTACCTTTTGCAAACTTTTGTATCACAACTCTTATTTCTAATTAGCCCCCCGACATCACATCACAAACACAATTGTACAAATACAGTGCAGATCATACTGGTCCTGAGGGTCTGGAGGTAGGTAACAGCAGGAGATTTCAGGAGCACCATAATCAGTGTCAAGAAATGTATACTATGAGCAGTGGCGGCTGGTGAATTTTTTTTTTGGGGGGGCGCAGTTGGGCGACGCGGTTTAAATAGCACTCAACAATGAGAAGAAAAGAGGTTTTGAGTAGAATATTGTAAAAACCAAAGCTTTATTTCAAGAACACAGCGTGCTCAACACTGTCCAATAACAACTATCAACACACTGTAACTTTGGGCATGAGAGATTCAGAGCAGAATTCTTTAAGAAACATTGGGTTGGGTTTTAGAGGTTTGCAAAATAAAAGAGTTTCACCCTCACATGAAAGAGGTTCAGAGCAGATGTTACAGATGTGGAACGGGCATGGAAGAAGTCGGCTCAGATGGTGGATTTTCCCAGCACTTATTTATTCTGCAGAAGACAACAGAACACACACATTTGCCTTCTGATCTGTCTCTGCACTTCCACTTCCTCAGCAAAATAAAACCATTGTCCCTGGAAGACAGGACCACATTAAAACAAAATAATAACAAATCTCATCAAAAAACATGACATGTAACATACAAGGGAAAACAGAGACCCTAATGGACAAAATAAATAACTACATGAGCTAGAGTCATTTCAGCAGAAACAGAGAAAATTCTAACTTTGAACAAAAGGAAACACATACCTGCAGAAGACAACAGAACACACACATTTGCCTTCTGATCTGTCTCTGCACTTCCACTTCCTAGACACGCAAAACACAATTTACACAAGGAAAATATACGTCGGGCGACCGGATGTAGCTAAACAAACGGTGCCAAAGTGGCTCAATGAGACCGCCACCAAACGTATATGTTGACGGTCTAAATGACACGACAGCTGGACGCCGTGATCGTATTTGCGACCATTACTGTATGTAACATAAACGGTTAATTTTATAAAAGAATATAGCCAAAATAGTGCAACATCGTTTTCACTCAACTCACCCTCAGCAATATAAAACCATTGTGAGCAGGGTTGCCAGGTCTGTGTGACAAAACCAGCCCAATGGCCAATCAAAACCAGCCCAAAACCAGCCCAATATCAGAACTCAAAATATGCCCGTGCCAAACCATATACACTGCTTTTAAAGTCCAACAGCATTGCTATCATTGCCAAATGTATTGTAATATCTACAAAGTAACAACATATGTTTAGTTTGCCAGCATTAAAAGCAGTTTTCCCTCAAGTTATTTCACCTAGGTCCTAAAATGGCCTTGTGTAATTATACAGTATATTATCATAAATAAAATGTGTACGTGCTGATCTTGAGTCAGTTTGGTAGGATTTGGGTATGAATAAATTATTTCATTTAAAATATGGATTTTTATTTAAAGATATTCATGTAATTTGCATGCAAAATAGGTCTACCCGAACCAAGGACAAAAAATTCAACCCGCGCAACACTTCAAAAGTGGCCCGATTCCGCAGGAAAACCGCGGACCTGGCAACACTGCTCTATGGGCTGAGGGAACATACGGGTCTCTGATCTGCCGAATAATCCAATCGCGTGCGCACATTTGTGCGCACCAAGATTCCCGGTTTCATCCGCCAATGTGAAGCCGGTCATTGCCAAAACGACTGAAATGTTGTATCGATGCCGCACACACACGTTAGAGCAGCGCCTCGAAAAAGGGGAGGGGCTTCTCTCCGTGATAATGGCGATATATTATATTTTTTCACATTAACTTAAGTGGTTGTTGACAGGGGCTTACGGTCTCCCACACACATTTAGCGCGTCAACACGGTATATTTACTATTGAAATGATTTGGCATATAATGTTTTTTGACAGGATTTTTTTTTTTTTCTTCTTTTTTTTCATCTCCAAATTTTAAGAGGGGCGGCGCACTAGCGCCCCCTATGGACGAGCCGCCACTGACTATGAGACAGGAAGGATAATGCTCAACTCGTGCTTCATAAAAAAGTCACATGAAAATATGACATGCATATATCATACCAAACCATTAAAACTAGGCTAAGATACAAAAGGCACGGGTGGGGTATTTCTCTTCCTAATCCAAAACTGCAGTTCCTCCATGCCTTATGTTACGTCTTCTTTCTTCTGCCTTCAGCTCCAATTCTCTGTTTTATAAGAAGTTCAGTTTCTCTGAAGTGTAAACACTGCAGGATTCAGAAGTGTCCCTGTCTAGTGGCAGTGTGGAAAAGTAACCTTGTGACATGCTCCTCCTGCCTTGATCTCCATCTTTTTTTATCTGAAATTGAACACAGTCTTCTGAGGAGTGCAGGCAGTCTGAAGCCCCAGGCACCGAAAAGGAAATCCTTCTCTCTTCCTCATTTTGTTGAAATGTGTCCCGCTAGGAAGGAATTAAGACACATGTTTACAAAATATTTTAGTTTTTGATATATAAATACTCGCAGCTGGAGTGTGGTATTACCTCAGTGGTTGAACTCGGACACGGTGAGCTTGCTGCCAATACGTGTGCTTCCTGATTCTCTGCTCTCTGAGTTTCTACCACAACTGGACTGTAACCCTAGAAATAAAAGCGCAGCATATATGGTACATGTACACGCACACAATGCTATTGAAGAATTTTAAGCAAAGGCACAAAACCCGTTAACTAATTGAATTCAGTCTGAGTCTATACTTACAGGACGAGTAGGACTGGCTCTTGGGGTGCATTTTCTTGGTGTTGCAGGCAGTTGAGAGTGACAGTAGTAGCCTGAGGGTTGAGAGCTGGACTGGCTGTAATCCTGCAGAGACAACCACACACAAACATGTAAAAGTCAGCACAGCTTCTTGATTTGATGACACCAGAGAATAGCTCACAGCTGACTTGATATTACCTAACTTAGCTATAGCTGTGTTTGGTGTGATACCTCAACCTTTCAATTATATCACATTATATGATCTACACATGGGTAATACATTAAGAAAACAGGGACATTAAGTGACTTAGTTAGGAGATGGGCCACCACAGCTTTAATGCTCCTTGTATGTGGGTCTCTAATGGACGAGTGAAATTTTTTCCTTCAATAGATATTACCTCTATAGTTTTGATGATGCTAAAAGAAAGCACTGTCAATTTCCATCTACATTAATTTATTCAGGTTTATTCTTTAATATGTCACCTGTCTGTATTTTTGTTGGTGTATGTCTGCTTCAATAAACCAAAGCATTTGACTATACATCATAGACTATACAGTCTATAATATGGAAGTGTGGATGCTTAAAGAGATGGATTAATTCACGTATGCAGTAAAGCTCCACAAGCCTTGATTTATAAAGCAGTGGAGTCCTGTAATGGCTATTAACGCCATATGGTTATTTAATCGGTATCATATGAACTCCCCACATGGTTTAAATGATCTAATAACCCACACTACTTATTCTCCCCTAACCTACATGCAAACACTGGTATATTTATTTCGGGGGGGCCCTAGGGGTAATGTATTTGGTGGCTTTGATATTTTAAAATGTATTTCATATCAGAAAAATATGGAGACTGCTGCAAATCACAAAGAGGAACTGACATGTTCAAATGTGAAACTGTATTGAAGAAGAACGGCAATGTCTGAAATACTGGGAACACGTTTAAAAAAATGATGTGTGAGAGGGCAATCTTTCATAATATTACTAAACCTACTAAATTATAAAAAGAGAGAGGATTTATTTTGAGAACATGAGGCCAAAAGTATTGCCCTTATATTCATTCTCCTACCTGCTGAGCTTTTCTCAAACAGCAGGGCCACTAACCAGGTTCTCCGGATTTCCTCACCTGGATGTTAACCCTCGGAGGGTTGGCTGCTGGCGTGCGGTTGGTTCTGAGGCTGGTGATGATCTGCGACAGGCTGCAGTTTGGGTACCGCTTCATGAACAGAATGAAACCAATCAGTGACACAAACATACCAGCAGGGACAGTGATGGACTTGAGAAGTGATCGCCATCTGCTTCCTTTTTCTAGAGAGAGCAGAGACACAGAGGCATATATTAGAATGAGAAAACAAGAAATTCAGAATCAAAATAAAACACATTCAAAGACATGCATTCACTCACCGATCACCTGCAACCAGGTGGAGGATACCAGGTTGCCAACCACATCTCTGATTTCATACACCCCGTCATGCCTTGAAGTCAGCCTCACTATGATGACCTCCGCTCTGCCGCTTCGGCCCAGCGAGATGAGGCCCCTGTAGCGCATGTCATGGTCCGTTATATGGCCCCCGCGGATCAGCTGCACTGGGCCACGTGGGGGTTTGGGGTCAAAAGGGCCCAGGGAGGATTCATCAGGGAATCGGGTGGGGGTAAAAATGAGATGGGCATGAGGGACAGGAAGAAAGAGGGGCAGGTTTAGAGACTCCTTGGTAAAGCGGGTGACATTGAAGGAGTGCCCTGCACACAGGATCATGAACACAAAGACAGGGGTGCAGAAGGAAGGAAATGTGACGGTATGAGAAGGTGTCAGGTGGAAAGGGAAAGATAAAATATAAATGTTATAGATGACAGGACCCTAAAGTTAAAGAAATTCATTAGTCATCTTCCTAAAAGTCATCCTGTCATCTTCCGTCTTTGCTCACCGCGAACAGTGAGAGTGTTGCGGGACAGGACCTTCCCCTCGCCGTCCCTCACGGTGTAGTTGCCTTGGTCCGCTTGCGTCACTCTCTCCGCCACCCAGAACTTCCCTCCCCGCAGCAGCCGGCCCCGGCCTGCATTGCTGGTCACAGGGTCCGTCCGGTTCCACAGAACAACGGGCATGGCCTCCGGTGGAGCACCGCGGGGAGAAAACTCCAGTAGGGAGCCATTTTCAGGGATGTGGTGCTCAAATTTATCCCCGTAGTTTTTGTAGTAGGACTTGATGCATTCTGAAGCAGCACGATGGAATGGGGGACGAGAGAGAGGCAAAGGATTATCAGCAGTATTGAAAGTATCTAATTACATTTCATCATGTTTTGTTCTGAAGTACCATTGTGAGGTACTATACTTGAGTTTTTGTTTGCTGCAATACTTCCACTTTCTACATTACAGAAATGACATTACATTACATGTCACAAGTTACTTTCTACTCAACTGCATTCACCCTTGTAGTTACTGATTACATTTCAGATTGATATTTTGCATGAAAAACACACAATGTGCTTAAAATACAGAATGATTGTTAAAGATTAAAGCAGATTAGAACATTGTTAACATACCGAGACCGCTTACTACAAAGCAGAATCTCTTTGATGCCATTTATCACATTGCAGATGTCTTTGAGTCTATCAGCAGTTCAACTAAAGAGACGTTGCCCCTCTAAACTTATCGTAATGATTTTATTGGTGATGTGTTGTGATAAAAACACAGGGCTGGATTCCAGAAAAGGAGGGGACTCTTGTACCTGAAACAGTCAACCGAACAGCCTCGTAGGTAAATCCAGAGAACAGTTTGATGGCATAGAGTCCCTGATCACTGTGAGTCACTTCTCTCAGGACGAGCATCTTATCTCTGGTCCACTCAAACCGCCGGTCCTTTACCTGCAGTTGTACAATACATAGGTTTTGGGAACTAGTACAGACAAACATCAAACTAGCATCAACACACCTCCACTCACAATGGTTTTGTCCAGCAGGACGCGCCGCGGCCCCTCAGGGCTTGGTGTGAAAGTCACCGTTCTGGATGTCGAGTACACAGGCAAGCGGAATTCCCTCCCAGCACACACCATCTGGGCTTCTTCTCTTTCACCTGTAGTGGAAGAGAAAGTCAGCAACCTCTTCATCGATGTGAGGTCCTGGAAAAGCGATGTCGTATGTGTAGAGATTGTAAAGCCCTCGGAGGCAAATTTGTAATTTGTGATATTGGGCTGTATAAAATAAACTGAAATTAAATTCAGAGCATATGTTTTGTCGGTGAAGGATGTGTGATGCATTTGACTCACCTAGTACCCCCCATCCTGTGGGTAGAGCAGAATTAATGTGATTATCATTCATGCTCTCTAACACAATGCTCCTCACATACAAATGGTATACTGTATTACTGAGGAAGTTATGGTTCCACTTTATATTAGAGATTACAGATAGATTTGTCATGGGTTTACAAATTATGCGGTAATAAATGACTTAACTGATGTTTAATGAATAATGGAATTATTTCCAGCCAGGTTTTAGAGGTAAAGTTCTTGTTAAAGTCACCAATGACAGATATGATCAGGCTGTCCTTGGTTCATTAAAGACACTATACTCTGATTAGAATAAATATTAATTTAAAAGAGAGCTTTTATGCATATTTTACCTAGTTTTACTTTTCCATCATTGCTATTTTATATTCTTCCCGTTTTAACTTTTTCAATCCCAATGATTTTGTTGTTTTCCTTGATTGTTATCTTTTTCCTCTTACATGTAAAGCAATTTGTAAAGTTGTTAAGGTAAGTGCTTTACAAATAAGGTATCATCATGAGTATTACTTATAATGCTGTATTAATCAGTGCTAAGTCATGAGTAAGAATTTGTGTGGGGTTTTCCTGGCTGTGGTGATTATCCTCCTTCAGTGTGACACGTTGTAGTTCTTTAAATCTGCACAGTATTTTCCCAAAACAAACAACATAAACAAAAGAAGCCATGCAGGTATTAATCAATAGAGTTGATCAACAATAAATAAGATGACAAATAGAATACCATTTAATATATTTGTGGAAAATACAGACTGTCAAATGGAGCTGTTTGACCTTTGACTTCCTGAATAAGAGCTGGATCATTAATCCATTTCCCTCAAATTAACGTTTAAAACTGTGGATTCGACATATTATGTTAAGAATCCTTTATTGATGACTTGAATGCAAGCATTTGCATTAATAATTGCATATGACAGCTGGCAGCTTCTTAGAAAGTGATACATCTGTAACTCTCTGATGACTTCATTAACATTTGCACACGAACACTACGTCTTATTAAAATAGAGAAAACCACGCAGTTGATGGTTTACCACATAAAAAGGATATATACCAGTCAAAGTATTTCTTACGACCTGGCACATTGTTTTCTTGTTAGGAGTGACTAATAAAGATGATATATAAAGTAGTAGGAAAGGATCCGATACCAATTATTTAAGCAGTTATTTTGCAGGGCATGAAACCCAGAGGGCGTCTAATTAAAAGTGCATCTCATGAACTTACCCAGAGCCAGAGGAAGGGCAAAGAGGACAGTGAGCAGGACACAGGAGGACATCTTCACCTGTAAAGACAAACCGTGATTATCAACAAGCACAGTGGACAGAGATTTTCATTCACTCTCCTCTAAAAACGAGCCGCGGCACATCATCGATCAACAAAGACGTCTGTGGTTGTTTCTGCAGAGCGATGCTTACGCACATCCAAAAATAGCTCAACTCAAAATAGTCTCAGTAATCCATGACGTCCTGTCTGCTATCTGAGGTGTCCAACATGTTTCCCAGCCAATGGACAACATGTACATGCAGCGGGCCATTCGACCGCCAGTTATTGATAAACGTACACACATGATCACGTCGTCTGTGACGCATCTGAACTCACCTGGAATAAATCCACCGCTAGATATTTGTGAATGATTATGTCAATGTGAATATATAACAACGTCCTCTGCAGAGCGCGCATGGGCATTGATCCACTTCTTATATTTATGACGATGGTATGCTGTATTCTCTAAAGCGCTTACGCAAGATGCGTCACATGTTTCGTTATGTTTGCCAGGTCCCGCTATTAGCGTAAGAAAGTTCCTAGTTACAACGTGGGATCCTCTCGGCGGGCTATGTGACAATATTACATCTGAAATGTTCTCAAGAATGTACAAAAACATAAGTACACATGCTCACTTTTATTAGATTATTACTATACTACTACGTATTATTACTTAATTATATTTCTGCAGAGAAATTGTAATGCACGGAAGTAATAATCGGAGGTTCTATAAGTGAGTGTATCCATTCAATCGCACTTACGGTACTTGAACTCCACTTACATTTTGAGTGTTGCACTTTGTACAAAAAAAGGGAAGTATTGCACTTCGCACAACATTTTTATTTGATTACAAATACATTTTTCAATTAAATACATTCGTATTTTATCATACACATTAATCAAAATGGAATTAAAACATGTGCAGACGACACCACAGCCTCAGTTCAGTAAAGTTAGAAAGATATTCACAGATTAGGACTTCCCGGCTCAATAGCTCTCTGACGAAACGGAGTTAAAGCACAAAAAACACCTCTCTGTGATCGTAGTGATGTCGACAACAAGCTACAACCTTCATTTTACCAAAAAAAGCCGGTCTCCGAGATCGTTAAATAACGTTGGTCTCAATGTGCGATCAGATGTGAGACCTAAACCCAGGGACCGTCTGCAAAAAGCAATCCAGGAAAAACATATTCCAAAAATATTCAATATATCCACTGAAAGATTGTGAAGGCTGACATAACTTATACCATACGTCAAATGGCCACCCTGTGTTGTACTACAGCTGTTTTTTGTGTGAAAAAAACTCATCTTAAATAATTATTATGAATTATATTTAATATTTTATGGGAAAAATCTTCAATAGCGTCACTGTTATCAAGTGTAGAGTGAAATCATTCAACATCTACATCAATGGGCTCCACATGAGTGGACTACACCTCATACTTTGAAGAAAGAAGATTTTGAATAATTTTTATGAATATTTTGATATTATTTATGGAAACAATCTTCAATAGCTTCACTGTTATCAAGTGTAGGGTATATTCATTCAACATCTACATCAATGGGCTCCACATGAGTGTACTACACCTGTTATTTTGAAGAAATATGAATATGAATAATTATGAATTATTTAAAATATTTTATGGAGACAATATTCAATATATCCACTGTAGTAAAGTGTAGGCTGTCAACATTTCCTATATCAATTGCTTCTCTTTTGTTGTACTAGATCAGCTATATTGATGATGTGCTTTTGCATAATTTTAAATAAAATTATTAGGGCTGTCAGCGTTAACGCGTTAATCTATGCGATTAATTTGGCTGCGTTAACGCACTAAAATATTTTAACGCAATTAACGCACTTTTTTTTTTTTTTTTTTTTTAACCGCGGCAGTACGGTTTGACACTGTTTCCGTTTTTAAAACAATCATTTCTCCGCGAAAATAAGGAGCAGAAATCAGTTTAACTCATGGATGAATCAGTCGGGTTTCCTCCTGCTCCTCCTTCCTCCCGTCTCCCCCTCTGATACACAGAGGAACGGAGGGGCGACGTGTCGGGTGACGCCGCGCGGAAAGAACGCGACACACGAAACCTTCAACGTGATTGGTCAAACCAATGAACACTCAGTAAATCACAAAGGACCTCCCACCTCACAGGTAAGGCTCATTTAGCAGCCTGTCAGTCAGACAACCAGAGCACACGGCGCGAGGACAATGAGGCTCATTTCAGAGCTGAGATTGTTCTGGAATGTTTGATGTATAACACGTGGGGGTGTGTCACATGCAAAAGACTTTAAACGGTGAATTTAATTTATTTTGTAAAATGTATAAAATGCCCCCAGCCTCCAGAGGGTTAACGTGACATATTTGAATCTCAGTCAGTTACCAAGGCCACTGGTTCTGCTGCTGTTCAATGTTAAAGATGACAGGACCAATGGGGTCTCAATATACTTTTTTTTTTTACTAATCTGATGTTTCACTGAAGAAACAATTTATCATCAACGATATTTAATACCTCGCTGGCACTGTATATGTAGGAGCCTCTTTGAAAACACAGCTCTGTGTGAAGTTTTGTCTTTAAAAAGAAGGGAAACACTTTTAACCCTTGTGTTGCCTTCGGGTCATTTTGACCCGATTAAATATTTAACCCTCCCCCCGCCTTTGGGTCATTTTGACCCGATTCAATGTTTCACCCTCCTGTTACCTTTATATTTACTAACATATTTTACCCTTTGGGTTCAATTTGACGCCAGCAATTAAAACCTCCAGAAAATTATTAGAATTAATATTGTTTTCCAAGTTTAAGTGTGAGGCACTTTATGTTTGTTTGTTGACTACCGAAAGAACACCGACATTAAACATTGAATGGGGTCAAATTAACCCGAAGGCGGCAGGAGGGTGTAATATTGATTCGGGTCAAAATGACCCGAAGGCAACACAAGGGTTAAACGGTGAATTTAATTTTTTTTGTAAAATGTATAAAATGCCCCCAGCCTCCAGAGGGTTAACGTGACATATTTGAATGTCAGTCAGTTACCAAGGCCACTGGTTCTGCTGTGTTCAATGTTAAAGATGACAGGACCAATGGGGTCTCAATATACTTTTTTTTTTTACTAATCTGATGTTTCACTGAAGAAACAATTTATCATCCACGATATTAAATACCTCGCTGGCACTGTATATGTAGGAGCCTCTTTGAAAACACAGCTGTGTGAAGTTTTGTCTTTAAAAAGAATGAACTTTTAACTTTTAACTGCGATTAATCGCGATTAATCGCAATTAATTAATCGCAATTTCAAAATGTGCGATTAATTAGTTAATTTTTTTAAATCGATTGACAGCCCTAAAAATTATATTTAACCACCAATCCTGTGTTGGTAAAACTACAATACTTTCTTCAGAAGATCTCTTTTAATCATCTCAGTTTTGTTTTTAGGACAAAGTGTAGTGGCACCATTTTCTCGTCAGTCACGAGGATATCTATTGATTCTGAAAAACCAATGTGTATTTAAGATTGTTTGTTCAAATTGGATTATTTTGAACCGAAATGTGTTTAGCATCGATACAATGTAAAACGGTGTCCTATTTGCTTTCCAGAAACCAGCATATTGGTTAAGGAGCACTTTCATGATTTGTAATACATACTCAAACAAAAAATATATCTTATATTCACTAATTGCTTCTTCTGAGAAAACATGTAACCCAGTGGTCATTACTTAAAGTCTGTTAATATCAGTGATTTGGTCAAATTAGTGCAATTGTAAACCTATTCTTCGTACTTTATACGTCTTGAATTAAAAAATAGTACCACACACATTATAATAAGAGCCATCATAGAAGTCAAGTAGTTCCCCCATTTAATCTTTATGAACGATCAGATACCAATGTATATATGACTGGTTCGGCTTGAACAACATTTAACTGGATAAACTTGAAGTCAACAAGTTTATCCGACAAAGTCAGACATACATATTCCTAAGTGTTCAGTTACACAACACACAATACCAATGTTGTTTGGTATTTGTGCTGCTGTCATCCCAAGGCACTGCGTGTGAAACCATCTTGAGCAAGTTCCACACTGAATCTACATGGGGATAAATAAATTAAACATATTTAAAAAATGGAAACTTTAGGAAACATGTTATGCATACAAGTTAACAATACTTGATTACTAATGTTATTCCTTGAAACTCACTCCAGGTTATCTACAGATTATCCACAACTCAGATTGTCTAAAAACAAGTCTCACCCAAACAGCATCAACATCAGTTTTGGGCAGGTCCTCAATTCCACAGAAGGAACAGAGCTCATCCTTTGAAACTAGAAATAAAGGTACAAGTTACAGGTTACAAGTCTTTTATTGTCAGATGCACAGAATGACACAGGGTCAGACTGGGCACTGAAATTCTTAGGACAAGGCACCACACAACAACTACCATAGCATAACATAGCAAACATAATATAACATAACATGACATACACTCTGTACAAGTACTCTGAACATAATTTACATGTAATAACATATAATGACCTTACTAAATATACCAACCTATACATATAATACTAACATATATACATATAACATATACTACACATATGGTGACATATAATAAACTAAACTACAGACAAATGGGAGTAGCAGGTAGTGCAATAGACAGTATGTAAGTGTAGGTACAAGCAGTGATTTGAAAGTGACAGTGTATGTAAAGTAATACATGTATATTAGTGTCAATTATGTATTAAGTCAAACAAATATTGATTACCTATTTTTTTTAAACCTGATTGTTTTAGAATGTCTTCAGCCTCGTCTCTTCTTAGCTTTTCAATAGATTGTTTAGATGAGTTGATGTGAAAATGCTGAGGAATCTTTGGAAGTTCCATCACCGTCATCTCGGCCATCTGTCAAATGGCAAAACAACACACCTTGTCTGAATTTACATAGTAAAACAGCATATTGTTTAATCTATCAGAAAGACAAAAGGTTGCATTAAATAACCTGCATGACAAAGATCCCACAACTGCTGCCATCTTTCTGGCAGCTGTGGCTCATCTGGCCCGGCTGCCACTTGATGTGAACCCAGTCCTCCTTTCCAAGTCTGTTCCGGCGCATTTTGAAATACTGTCTGCAGGATGAAAGGAAAATAATTTTGGTTTACATTTGCACTTACTCTATGGCCTTACTAAAGATGTGAATAACATTATATATTTCCCATAATCTAATTAATATTACCCACATCTTTGGCCAGCCTTTCTGGAGTCGTCAACTTCATTTAACCCTTGCAGAGGATCAACCACAAATATGCGGTTTAAAAGGGCATGGAGATACTGTTTTAAAAAGTAATATAGTGTTAAAGCATGCCATATTTTAAACGTACCAACAACAGCAACAATAATAACATAATACATTTTATTTATGTAAAACCTAAATGAATGAGCAACATTGGAAGTATATTTATTGTACACAAGATAATCACAACTGTGAGTAAATAAAGAAACAAACCACGCTAAATAGGCATATTTTAACATTTTACTTGAAAGTACTGAATATTAGTCTGAAAATAAGTTCCACAATATGGGGTCATACTCAATCAAAGAAAACTCAAATTGTTAGAGTAGCAGTGGGGACTACCAACGGGATCCTGTTGGATGATTCAAGTGCTTTGATTGGACAATAATCATATATATATTTTTCATTAAGGTAGGGATGACTACCATGAAGACATTTAAAACTAAAAGAACAGTCTGAAAATCAATCCACATGCTACAGATGTGCATGTACACAATGCAGCTACATTAGATACAAATATACAATCTCATTGTCTCTTCATTTATTAATGACAATTTATGAAAAATTACATTAACTTGTAATAAAACTTGTATTTAACATTAAATTAGTTTAGTTATATTGACTTGATTGTATGTTGTTATAAATATTTAAAGCAATTTTAAGATTGATAACCTTAAAATACACTCACAACAATGAGCCATACATGAATGCTGTAAAGGCACATTGTACCACATGACCAGCTGCATACTCACCACAAGCTTCCAGTGCACATTACTTATGTTGACAAATCCAATGGCTCCATCATAGTCATCAAATGTGACCTGACAACATGCGTAAAAATGGAAAAATAATTGTATTTTGCTTAGTGCTGTGAAAAATAACGCGTTAACTCAGTTAATTAAATTACAGGTTTAACTTCGTTTTTTTTAAACGCATTTAACGCATGCGCAGAATGAGCTTCCAATCCGTCTGTTGTTGGTCGTCTCTCCAGCAGCATGTCATTCTGTCTCTACGTGTCACGTTAACATGACTCCGATCCCCGTCTCGCGTGCCGCAGAGCTCGGATGCCGGCGTGTGTGCGCACATCGGGACGAAAAAAAGTCACTTGCACCAATGTTTTAATGCAGGGGTGCTCAATATGTCGATCGCGGTTGCCGCAGAGTTCAGATGCCGGTCTTTGCGCATGAAAAGTCACTAGCACCCCCCTAACTGTTACTCATAAAATGTAGTCAAACAAAAACGGAGCAAATCACCGTGTTCATGGCCCGGGCAAAGACAGCGCGGTCTCCTGGCTTCAACACGTTACTGTCAGGGAAGACACAGCGCACCAAAAAAAATTTTTTTTGTAAAACGTTTTACCTTTTCTGATTCCGCTAGCTCTTTGCTAACTTCCGCTAGTACTTCCGCTAATACATCTACTTAGAAAGTGTATTCTGTACGTTTTCTCCGTCGAAATGTTGCAAGACCCGACTTGCTGCATTGATCGCGACTTTAGACATTGTGTGTTAGGGCTCCTCTTGTGAAAAATTATTACGAAATAAAAGAAAATGTATATGTTCTTTGCAAAGATGAGGATATGTTGAATGCTGTGATACAAAACATGCCCATGTTTATTGACGTGGTCTGCGTGAGCAAGCCGTTTAAAGGGAAGGGGAGGGTCTTAAGGACGCCGGCGTCCTCAGTGGAGTGGAAGAGGTTAACCCTCCTTTACATTTACTAACATATTTTACCCTCGGCGTCAATTTGACCCCAGCAATTAAAACCTCCAGAAAATTATTAGAATTAATATTGTTTCCCAAGTTTAAGTGTGAGGTACTTTATGTTTGTTTGTTGACTACCTAAATAGCCCATTAAATATATAAAAAAGTTGATATTTCTTATAAGTTTGACACAGTGAAAAACAGCCTGGGGTCAAATTGACCCCAAAAAACACCGACATTAAACATTGAATGGGGTCAAATTGACCCGAAAGGTAACAGGAGGGTTAAACATTCTGTTTAGGATGAAGATGTATTCATGTTCCATATGGAAGAAAACTGCTAAATAACTGCTGAGTTGCAGCACCATTGTATAGAAGAATGTATAAATGTATATATCCGTCTTTTGTCATAAATCTCTATGTTCTCACAAAATATACCGAGAATATCGGTAATATGTGATTAATCATGATTAATCCACAAAAACCTGTGATTAACCCGATTAAAATTTTTAATCGTTTCACAGCCCTAATTTTGCTGCAAAACTCAAGTAGAATGTACCCAGTATATGCATTATGTATTTTTCCTCCAACGGAACAACCAAAAAACTAAAGCTGCTTTTTCAAATGGATTAATGTTTCAAAACAACTTGATGTTAAGATTTATAATAATAATATAATTACTCACCTTTTTTTAACCCTTGCCTGGCCATTTGCTCTCTCGTGCCGTACAAGATTAAACCCATGGTATAATGATTCATGAGGTATAGCCGGCCAGGTGTAGTACACTTATGTGGAGCCCATTGATGTAGGAAATGAATGGTTTCATCCAACACTTGATAACAGTGAAGCTATTGAAGTTTCTTTCCATAAATTATGACAAAATATTCATAAAAATTATTCCAAATCTTTTTTCTTCAAAGTAAGAGGTGTAGTCCATTCATGTGGAGCCCATTGATGTAGATATTGAATGATTTCACTCTACACTTGATAACAGTGACGCTATTGAAGATTGTTTCCATAAATTATATCAAAATATTCATAATAATTATTCAAAAACACATTTCTCTAAAGTAAGAGGTGTAGTCCACTCATGTGGAGCTCATTGATGTAGATATTGAATGATTTCACTCTACACTTGATAATAGTGAAGCTATTGAAAATTGTTTCCATAAATTATGACAAAATATTCATAAAAATTATTCCCAATCTTTTTTCTTCAAAGTACGAGGTGTAGTCCACTGATGTGGAGCCCATTGATGTAGATGTTGAATGATTTCACTCTACACTTGATAATAGTGAAGCTATTGAAAATTGTTTCCATAAATTATGACAAAATATTCATACAAATTATTCCAAATCTTTTTTCTTCAAAATAAAAGGTGTAGTCCACTGATGTGGAGCCCATTGATGTAGATGTTGAATGATTTCACTCTACACTTGATAATAGTGAAGCTATTGAAAATTGTTTCCATAAATTATGACAAAATATTCTTACAAATTATTCCAAATCTTTTTTCTTCAAAGTACGAGGTGTAGTCCACTCATGTGGAGCCCATTGACGTAGATATTGAATGATTTCACTCTACACTTGATAACAGTGACGCTATTGAAGATTGTTTCCATAAATTATGAAATATAATTCATAATCATTATTTAAGATGATTTTTTTCCAAAATAACAGCTGTAGTACAACACATGGTGGCCATTTGACGTACGGTATCAGTTGTGTCAGCCTAGACAATCTTTCAGTGGAGCTATTGAATATTTTTGGAATATGTTTTTCCTGGATTGCTTTTTGCAGACGGTCCCTGGGCTTAGGTCTCACAGCTGATCGCACATTGAGACCAACGTTATTTATCGATCTCGAAGACCGGCTTTTTTTGGTAAAATGAAGGTTGTAGCTTGTTGTCGACATCACTCCGGTCACAGAGAGGTGTTTTTTGTGTTTTAACTCCGTGTCGTTTGAGAGCTATTGAGCCGGGAAGTCCGAATCTGTGAATATCTTTCTAACTTTACTGAACTCACAGCCTCCTAATAGTCGGTATGTGCGCAGTTTGCGTTTTGCGCAGAATATGACGCAAACAGAGAGTGAAGGAAGCCTCGCCCAGTCCAGGTTTTCGTCTAACACGCAAACTTGACGGTAACACAGAAGGAAACTATTTTGCAGTGAGTAGACATCCTCCTGCCTGCACGTTGTTCAGATGTAGTGCTCTATGTTCAGTTGTGTGCTCTCATTTCTCGTTTAGAGAAACGTAGTGAGCGTAATAAACTTCTTCACGTGCTAGTAAACGTTCCCTCTCTATGCAGGATATGTTATTGTTGTACGCGACTGTTGCCTGCGTCTTGTTCGGTGGTGAGTATTATTTCAAAAAAACGTGCTGCGATACAGGTCTGATCTTTTTGGCATGTATCTCTTGGTATGCATTGTTTTATTTTTCCATAAGCGAGTTCTATATGAGGGCAGTGTAGGGGAGGGGGGGGGGGCACCTTCACCAAGAAGGACTGACATCATGTTTGACATCTTCCAAGTGTGGGACCAAGTGTGTTGATTCGTTTTTTATTCTGTGGAATTATGTAAGATCACAATGTTAAGTTAATTAGGTAACTTGTATTAGATTAGAGAATAGCCTCTTAGGTCAAATGTGAAGTATTTCATCCAAGCGTATTTCAATTAACCATGCGAAAAGATGGTTGAAAGGTGATATCGTTATGACACTTCAAACAAATACAACAACTCACCCTATTAGTCAAATATAGGTCGGCAACACATTTCTATTGGCCCACAGAGAATGCATTCATTCTAAAGTTGTAAATGTATCAGCAACAGTTATTATGGTGGAATGCAGATATTCTTAAAGTTCTTCGCAACCCACTTAATAAAGTTGCAGAGTGCTCTGAATTCTTTACTCTCATTGTTAAAACTAACCCCATAGTGGGGCATGTTGGGAGTACTGGAACATCTTGCATTGGACATCATTTAATTAATTATGTGATAGATTGGAGAAGTTGGAAACATTAATTGTAGTGTCAAAAATCTAAGGACTTTTGGTGCTGAAAGGTTACAACCATCCCTGATCACCCCTGAACTGTCAGAAGTGTTTAAAGCAACTGTAGTGTGAAATATGTTCCCACACAGAAAAATTGGCAGTGTCAATTCAACACTTAAAGAGTACATTTTAACACTCAGCTAGTGAACATATGGTCCCTAATCTTTGAGTGTTCAAGTTACACTGAACATAGTGTTAACATTTTCGCCTTAACGCAACTCTAGTAAGAGTTATTATTCTACTCTACATTACGCTCAGAAGTGTAAATTTTTATTAACACCAGTCCCAGTGTTTTTTATATTTGTAAGACATTTGTTTGAGTTATTAATTGTACTAATTAAGTACTGCATCGTGTTAAATTAATGCAGAAAAAGTTTGAGGTAATAATTAAACTAAATAGAAATAATTCAGTAACATTTTATTTTATTTGTACAGACCTTGTACATTTCGGTACATTTGACCTACTTTAAGTTTAGTTCATATCATGAGGTTGTATCATTGCTGTCTAAATATTTTTTAAACATGGCTTATTTTATTTTATGATATCTTATTGTTTATTTTGTGGGCACTGGAACAAACAGAACATGCAAGGATACGTTTTATTACATTTATACATATACAACAGAATTTGTAAATTCTTCTGTGGTTTCAAATTGAATGAAGTTACTTGAAGTATGTTATCCACATGTCCCTGAGATGTTTTGAAATATCTTAATTTCCCCTCCATATCTCTCTTGTATCTTTCTGATTGAAGGTTCATTCGCTGATGTTATGGTCAAAGAAAAGTGCTATGGCGGATATTTTAATTTACCATATTTCTATGCACCACCTCTTTTCAATGGACAGTTGTACTTCACTCCGAGTAATAGTGCATCCAGGCAGCTAGTGATTGATAAGGGGGAGGTGAGCATTTTTTTGGCGCTTTAATTAACACTCACCACGATCGTCAGGACATCCAAGATCTGAGTCAGAGCAAACACGTTTTTGAATGAGCAGAATCTACTCTCTGTCCTGAGTATATTTTGTATTTGTGTTGTCCACTGATTCAGTCAAGGCACCCACGCTTTAAAGTCAAAATTGGCTCAGTTCAATTCACCGATTTGACAGAAAACGATGACGGAGCTTTTTCCAATGATGAAGGTGAAGATGTTGTCATACTGATCATTAAAGGTAAGAATGTTACACTATCTTGTATCTTTAAAGGCTCTATTCCAACAGAAAAATGAGAAAATCTTTGTGAAAACTATTATTTCTGTTAGCTTTTTGCTAAAAGTCTTTCTGTATATGCATTTTCAGATTGTGCATCCAAGGTAATGCGGTATTACGGGGAAATATACTCGCGTCATGTTCCTAGACAGGCTGAATTCCTGGAGTTCACTCCCCTCCACAATATGGACCAGTCAACAGTCTTGTGGAATCGCACCGACCCTCGGACCAATAAGGGAGGCAGAGGGCAGATGAGGCGTAATGAGTGGGTGATTGAGAATCTCAATCGCGCAGACATGGGCCACTACAACTTCAGAGCAAAAGACAACACTTTGCTGTCTAGGATACTGCTCAAAGTCAGAGGTGATGTTAAGAAAAATAATCTGCATGTGAGCGTTTTGACTGCTGCGCATCTAATATACTGTTCTTACACTATATATACTCTTCATCACCCACAGAGCAAACATTCAATTATACTTCAAAGGTGAATGAGCGTCTCCTCATCCCAAATCCTGCGGGCAATGCCCTGTGGACTGTGACTTTTTCAACTGAGGAAAAAAAAGAACACATATTGATGCAAACAGGCCGTCTGCTCACAGAAGATGGATGGTCCTCACTACCTTTTACAGGGAGGATGCTGGATATGCGAAATGGCCTAGAGATTAACCCTGTGGAAATCACAGACTCTGGCACCTTTGAGTTTATTGATCCACAAGGCGACCTGGCCCAGACTGTGCATTTGTTGGTAAAACCAGGTGAGCAACAGCACATTATTTTGTAGAAAAAACAAACATATGAACGAAGGATTCAAATTAACATAACCCCCTCCCCGTTCTTCTACTCTTACAGATTCCGTTTCAACCTTTGTTTATGTTGGTATTGTTGTCGGGATTGTCTTTGCTGTGATTGTCTGCTGTTGCTGTGTGAGGAAGTGCTGTTGTAAAAAAAGTTCTTCTAAGAGGACCGAGTCTGCTCCTCAGACTGCAGCCACACCTTCCGTGTATAACCATGTGAGTACCTGCTCAAATTAGACCGACTTTGTTATATTAATTGCTATTTTTACATCGATATCCTCCGTTCAAATGCAGGATATGAATCAACCGGCGGGCCCGAGTTACTCTGCTGTACCTGCTCCAGATCACTCTACTCATTACTCAAGGAATTCCCTAGTTTCTAAAGAACGTAAAACTATCTCACTTGAGCCATTGGTAAGTGTTACACAAAGGTTTTCAAACGACGAGGTGCGCCTCCACAGGGGGTCACGAGAGAGTTGTAGTGGATTATGTGGACGGACAGACACTGTGAGGTAAAAAGAAGGCGCGCATGCAAGTGATCTGAAATCAACAGGAAGTTAGTTATTATAGTTTGATCCACGGATTTGGCCCAAGTCTAAAACAATACTCAAATGCTATTTGAAAAAAGGTTTTCTTGCTTTAACAATTGTTCCTGTTCATACAGATTGTAAGCTTGGAAGATTGTGTTGCCAATTGCTTGAATTGATTCACATGAAGAAGGGAACTCTTTATGTCCAGTATGACCAGGATGATTGATTACATCGAGTAATACATGTTTATAGTTATTATGGCCACCAGAATATAGTTGTTTTTTTATAGTTTCATCACAGTAAAAAGATTTCTGACAACTTCAGAACTTGCGTGAAACCCATCACTTTTTTGTAACTGCAACGTTTTTTAATAAGATTTACATAATGTCACACAAACCAGCTGCTACACTGAAGCTGGGCATACAGAATAACTTTGTTTAGGTTTCATTCAATTTCAAAGGAAGATAGTTGTTTGTAAATCCATGGGGACATTGCAAATAGGAACAGCTGATAGATAATTCTGCATATTTAAAATGATGCCAATTTGCCAAAAGGTATACAAATATAGACTAAAAATACAGAACTGAAGTTGTAGCCCACAACATAACACATTGAATCTATGCTAACAATATTATTCTTTCTATCCTACAAAGCATTATGTGATTCCTGCAATATGTTCTAATCTTTCTGACTTGCATGTGTTTTACCTTATAGGGTTACAACCCAGTGAATATAGATGTGAACCCCCCTCTGTCTGAGGTATACGCAAACATAAAAAATCCACCATAAATGCATGAAATGTAGGTTATAAGCCTAACAAATAAGGGATGCGTCATTCTTAAATTGATTTCTGACTCATCAGGCTTATTGTGTGTTTCATTAAAACACACATTTTCTTTATTCTTTTCTCCCCTCTCTCTCCAGGTTGCTCCTCTCGGAGGGCAGGGGGGCGGTCCAGCTCCTTTACTCGGCTCTGATTGTCTCTCTTCGGGCCCTGAGCCAACGTTTGAGCTGAAAGGAGTATATTCTGCTCTCCCCCTCGGTTCAAGCTCAACTTTCTGTGATGTTTATACCTCAGATAAACTCAACTTTCTGTAAGGATTCAGCATTGAACTTTGTGACTGGTGGGAACAGCCATTTCAGTCATTGACAGGGCTGTGTGATAGACACACGCATGATAAATTAAGTTCCTGCAAACCTGCAAAGACGTGATGAGACGTACACAGGATAAGGACCGTGTCGAGAAACAGTATATCTTTCTCACTATTCACACAGGACCAGACTTAACGTAGGGTTTAAATGTGGGGTATTCTCTTTCAATATAAATCCAAACCCAAATGCAATGTGATCATATAAGTTTGAGGCCAGTTCAATAACTAAGCAGTAAAGAGCAGGAGTTTTACGAATACATAAGTCAATTTAAGAACGAAGCTAACTCCCTCTTGCTCTATACTGTAGTTATTGTAGAGTGAACAGCTATAATCAGGATATCTGTGTGAACTGTATTAGTAATGTGTTTTAAACTCAGGTTATATACAGTATGCCTAATCTTCACTTTCTCCTGCTGCAAAGGATAACAAAGATATAGAAATGTTACAATGGTGACTGTGTGTCTGTGTAGCAGATGTTAGTGAGTGAGGACATCAAACTGCCAATTCAGTCATATATATCAACCTATCTATGTGGCCTTTATTATAACATTTTGACAAATTATATGTGATATATTAGTGTTATGCTTTGTAAAACACTTAGCGTTTTCCATTCAATGTAAAAGGGTATTTTTAAAATATAAATATGTCTAAAGATATGTAACTCTACTTTTACTTTTGCTTTTATGAATAAAGTTTTTTCCTATTTTGAAAAACAAAATAAACTGCCTAACTGCACTACCACATTTACTCTGAACCACACTTTTTCAATCAGTGTAGGCTACCATGGCCACTACAACATTTAGTATTGAAACATAAAAAGGCAATTATGTAAAAGTATGGATGCCATACTACTTATAAGTGTATCAAAGTACTCCTTTCACAATGACATTATTGTTGGATATAAGCTTTTGAATGCAACTTATTTATGGTTGAGACATTAATATTCGATGTCATTGCCTAACTTCATGTCGCTGCATTGTTGAAGGACAAATAACTCAAATGTAACAATGAGCTAGAACAAATTAACCAAACTACAGGTGTGAAGGCACTTTAGGTCTCAAGTATCAGGGGTTTTGTTAGACTTGAGAGAGATAGAGAAGACACTCTTACAACTGAATTACCTGTGAGTTGTGTATTATGCTCAAATCGATGTGTAAAATGAGTGAAATACCCCTTTAATAAGTAGTTACAAAGACATTCTAATTCAGTCGAAAACGTCCATGCTAAACGCAACAGGGATTTCCGACGATGCCTAAACGCATCACGAGTGCACCAGTTGACGCCCTTCTCTGTGGTCCCGGGCCATGGAGCCCAAGACCTGCAGAAGGCTGCTCTAGTAAATCAGTAATAATAACGGTGTCGTGCGGGATGTGAGCGTTGTATGACTCTTGTCTGGGTGTTGTGGACATAGCGATGTGTTAGTCGCCAGTTTGCGTCTTGATTAATATAAACTGGTCCCAAGACGGCTGACACTGGACTCTCGTGGGTCTCGTGTTTTGCAACGCGGTAGATGATGATACTGTTATTGTTGCTGGGTGCCTTTGTTTCTACGGGTGAGTAACGTTACGTCTAATGGTTAATCTTTACTTTAGCGGGACGGCTTTAAAGACTTTAGCTTGTTTCTCCCGAGTATTTGACTCAGGAAGTAACATGTCTGTGGTCATAATATCTGTAGGGTCCATAATTGAAAGCTAACTAGCTTCTACTTTGAGCTAAAGTATACCCTTGGTATACCCTTGTAGGCTACCTTTACTCAAGAATACTTTTGAATGCAGGACATTTAATTTGACACGGTGTTTTTGCTTTGTGGTCTTTTTTACTTTTCCGAAAGTAAAAGATCTGCATGTTAATGACAATCCGCCTTTATTGAATCCAGATGGGAAACACATACCTCAACCTGTGTAAACATGTAGTTCTATTACATTTTGTACACTTTGAGGTGTATTACTCATGTGTTGCTCAATTATTTAACTTTGTAATGCATGGTCGTCAACAACAAGATGCATGTACAAATAATCTAGGGGGAAAAACGAAAAAAGATGTCTCTGGTACATTTACAATGTTTCTTTTGGACTTCCTCTCAACAGGCTTCTCCCGTGGCATTGATCAGGAGAGGGAGTATGGAGAAAATCATCGCTTTTGGCTTCGCCAAAAGCCGGAATACATTGAATTCCACCCCAAGTACAACTCCAGCGTTATCACCTTGTGGAAAAAGGGTGACCGTGCAATCATATTTGACAAAAAGTATATGATGACGGGCTCTTACTTTATGATATATCGTCTAACTCAGAAAGACAGTGGTCGCTACATAATGAGAGACACAGATCTGAACGAGCTGTCCTCCTCCACACTTGATGTAAAAGGTGAAAACTCTTAATCTATTTAATGTTCATATCCTCACACTTCTTTTTGTCAAGACACTTTGGCTGCCACACTCTTTTTTTAGTCATTTTGTTTTCAGCAAGCGTAATATTAAATTGACTGTCAGTGAGCATAATATTATGGTTGCATGGCCATGAGGGCCAAGATAATACTGTGTTAATCCAAATCCGCTCTCAAGAAGGTCACATTAAGGTCAAGCAAAAAAGAAGACAGCGCTTCATTTTCTTTGTGTTTGTCGTCATCATGGTATGAACCAACTGTCAGGAAGTTAATCAAGGCTTTTTTGACACGGTAGTAATGCAGTGACACAGTAATTGACATTTGTAGGACCTCATTTAAAGGACATACATTGGAACATGTGAACATATGGATGACAACATAGCATCATTGAAATTATTTGTAAATTTAAAGGAACAGTCACACATTTTGGGGAATTTGATCATTCAATTTCCTGCAGAGAGTTTGATGAAAATATTTATAGCTCCCATGTCGAAACAGTAAAGAGGAGTGTGGCAGCTGTCGCTAATTTGGCCTCGGCTGCTGGTGATTTGCAATCAGTCAGCAGCCGAGGCCACTCGCATAAAAGCCCTCAGTGGAGCAGGGGAGTGAGCAGAGGCATAGTGTTGCGGTCTGCTCGGTGTGTGTGCGCGCTGCTGAATAAAAGCATGTCTTCCAACCAAACCTCGTGGTTCCGGGCTGATCTTTGGTGCTGGGGGGGGAAACCCACGGGTAACGGACGTGGTCCTGTTACAGGATGATAGGGGTTGCTTAGCTTAGTACATCAACTGGAAACAGCAGGTACAGTTAGCCTGTGTACAGGCAACAACATCTGTACTGGTAAGCTGCAAGTTTAAGGGGGAGTTGTGGGCGAGACTCGTCGTTGGAACCTTTGGACAGAGCTAGGCCGTTTCAGTTATCAGCTTCATATTCCCCACTGAGGGTCCACTGATGGTCGAGGCAGATGGCTTGCTAATGCTCTCGTTAAAGTTAGAGAGTGTGGTCTAGATCTGCTCTTTATGAAACGTGTCATGAGATCAAGTTTTTTCCTCAAACATTATGCAAATATCAACATTTCCCAAAATGTTGGATTTTTCCTTTCCTAAATTTATGTGATATATGGAACTCAGACTAAACATGATTTTGTGATATCACTTTGATGTACTCTCTCTTTTTGTCTTCCAGTAACCCCAATGTACAATAGAAAGAGTCCTGGTGACAGGTTCCACGTAACCTTTAATCTGAATCCAAACTCCTGCAACATTTACTTCTTCCCAAGAAGCGGCAGTCAGCCGAGAAAGTTGAATGAGATCGTTCGTCAGGGCATGCTGCAGGAGGGTGAATCGGATTGCCTCGGGTTTGATCTGTTAATGCCATGTGGGATTTTAAATAAGGCCCTCCAGATGTCCTGCAGCGGACGCTATGAGATCAGAGATCAGAATAACAACACAGCCTTCGCGGTGTCCCTGGAAGTGGAGAGTAAGTAACCTGTGTGCCAGATGCCCGTGTTTTTGAATGATCAGTGTCATAAAAAGCTTGATATTAATTGAAGTAATTATACTTCAGAATCAACTTGTCAACTTGCTTCAAATAGCGTTCTAGGCTAGAGCGTTTGCATTTTTATCCTTTGCAGAGTGTAGTGTAGACTCTGCTTTGGCTTTTGGTCTAAATTAAGTTGTAGTTGACTGATTGGCTCCAAAGTTCACCCCTCAAACAGGGAATGTATGTGTAAATGGAGTCAATGGAGGATGCATACAAATTGTAAGAAGTGCATCTAGCCATATTTTGGAGGAAATACTCTCGAACATGTGAGCGTACGGACAAAGCGTATCATCGTTGAGATTAATTGTGATATGAATAGGAATAGACCCATATGAAGGAGCAGCGGGCTGCAGTGAAGAGCCCAGGGAGCAACTGGGGGCTCAGTGTCTCGCTCAAGGACACTTCGACATGCAAACTACGAGGAGAGCGGGGATCGAACCGGGTACCTTGTAGTTGCGGGTCGACCATTCTCCCCACGAGCCACATGATAACACGCTCATAATATATTAAATAATGTACGACCCCATATATTTACAGTAAACTACAAATATCAGAGCTGAACGCTCATTTTTACCCAAACGTTCGATTATTCCTTTCAGCTGATCACAGCTGCCATGTGAAAGACAAAAGCAGAAATTGTACTGGACTGTAACTTTTGTGGTCTTGTGCTGTCTTCCAGAAATCACAAATAAGAATTACCGGAAAGCTGGTGAACAGTTTGACTTCACTTTGAATCAGGAACCAGACTCCTGCGACATTTACTTCTTCCCAGAGAGTCAGAGTGAGTCGAGGTATTCGATGATTAACATCGTTCATCGGGGCCGGCTGGCGCAGCGTTCGGATGACGTTGATTGCACAGGGTTTGATCTGTTAAAGCCATGTGGGATTTCAAAAGTGGATCTCCAGATTTCCTGCGCCGGACGCTATGAGATCAAAGATCAGAATAACGACACAGCCTCAGTGGTGTCACTGGAAATAAAGCGTAAGTCACCTTTGTGTTTTTAAATGATCACTTTGTTGTAAAAGTTCTCATCAACTAATCGACTGATTCTTTCAGAACTACCGTATGAGCCTTCTCATATTGGTATTGGGTTTGGTGTTTTCCTCTCCTCACTTTTCTGCTACTGCGTGAAGTGCTGCTGCTGTGGGAAGAGCTCCTCCAAAGAGGACGGATCTGAGACTGCTGCTGCTGACCCAGACGCTCAGTACCAAGCGGTAAGGCTATCTTACCGGTGTGCAGCGCTCTCGTAACGGTCCTGCTGTTGATGGCATAATCACGCATTGTGTTTCTGTTTTATTCAAACCGCAGAATGACGACCAGCCTGCTGGAGCGGCGTCACACCAGCTCATGCAGCCCTCTGCGGCGGAGCAACCCCCCCCCGTGTGTTGCATTTCATAGACAGAACCATTCTCTTGTTGGCTCAACACCTGAGCTCTGTTTATGCTCTTGCCCCCTCACAACTTATATGTCATGTGTTGCTTCTCTCTCTAGGCATACGAATATCCTTCTGAGAGTTTGCCGCCACCTTATCCGGAGGTAGAAAATACTTGATCGATCAAAGTGCCATTGTATTTCTCAACGTTACCATTTATAAACCATATTTTGATTATTTTAGTAGCTCTCCAATGTGTTGTTTGTGCTTGTTGGTGTTTCTTCAAACAAACATGTTTAGTCTTACTTCCTCAAATCCCTTTCGCAAAGACAATTTTTCCTAAAACCTAAACCTGCATTACTTCCATCCACGTTAAAATTTAAAATGTGTGTAATTTTTGCTTTTCAATTGATGTGTGCCATTTTTGGGAAACTCTCAAATCAATCCCGTTCTTCTTCTTCTTATATGTAATAAGTTAACCCCATATATACTCTAAAAGCACAGAAGCTAATATCTGTATTTTAGCCTGCTTGTAAGACTCTAATATACTGTGGCATGTCTTTTTCTTCTCCAGGTTTCTGCTCCAGTGGAGCAGCCAGACGCTCCGTCTGGCCCTGTCTACTCTGACCCTGAGCCAAAGTTTGAAATGAAGGGGGTGACCTTTCCCTCTACTCCCCTCCTCAGTTCAGACTCAACTTCCTGTGATGTTTATACCTCAGAAAAATTCAACTTCCTCTGAGAGCCTTGATTTCTAAAGATCCACTCACTCCTTAGTGGGACATTAAAGGAATAGTTTGACATTTTGGGAAATTCAGCAAATCACCAGTGGCTGGCTTTTAATGTATTAAACCAGGGGAAGGCAGCCTTAACGTAACCAATGGCCCACTGGCAGAAAGTGGACAAGAAAAGTGTCCTTACATGCTAAATCACTTTTCACTGCCATTGATATTTGCGACGCCTGGTATTTTTTGAGAGTTTTGATTTGTTTCCCCAAACTGCATTCCCAAACCCGCCTTCCTCTGCCTCGGATTGGCCAGGACTCGTTGCCTTTTTTTTGTTGCATTATTTGTTTGCTTTATAGCTGATGTAAAAGTTTGGTGGAAGGTTATTAGAGTTAAGGATTTCAACTCAGGTGTGAATGTTTTCATAACGATCGCGGCCTTATGAAGTTCTCTCTTGTATCACAATGTTGCTCTGCACGTTATTTTTATGATCCTTTTGGACATTTCAATGTGTTATGAGTAAAGCTAATGTTAATCTAAATGTTGATATGGTGCACTGTTACATAAGAAAAGGAATACATTGCACTTCAGATCAAAAATATTACCGACACTCAAAGAAACAACATATTACATCTTAACAAGTGAGCTTCAGACATGCTGGTTGGTGAATATCATTTGCACACTAGCAGTTTCCTTGTTTCTAGTGTGTGTGCTAAGTTAGATGAGAGGAGCGCCATCCCTCTCCATCTGTCAGCAAGAGAGGAATAACATTTCACAAAATGTTTGAAGGGAAGAGTGGAGACCATATTTTGCATCTAAATTAGCCCTTTGTGGTTTTTTTGTTTCACAGAGCAGAGCTTGAGACTTTGTACGAAAGGATCACTCGTTAAAAAACTAAAATATAGAATGTTCTATAAATTGAGAGCGCCTGCATTGTTATCAATAATGTCCTACCTCATGAGTCTCACTTTGAGAGCTCACTATATGGTCAGAGTAGGATACTGAGTGAATGGCGGTTTCCTTCCTGCCTCCTTCAGGGACATATTTATTGCAGACCGGCTTGACTGTGAGCATTTTCAGGACCCCAACATAAACTACTCCTATCTTTCTAAGATTCTCTCTGGATTTATAACAATCCTTTATTGAGTTACTTGCATATTTGGTTGCCGTTCTATGGGATGGAATTCAGTTCAGTTCAGTTAAAAACTCGTAGCATGTAATGCTTAAATTGTAGTTTTGTGTGGATTCTGAATAAAAGTTAATTTCAAATGGGTTTTAGATGTTAACTAATATTGATACATAGTTACTGGATTTAAATTGACATGGGGAGTCACATAAACATATATATGTGGGTTGGAGTTATATTCAATGGATTGTTTGATGAATATAAAAATAATCAAAAGACCCAGTAGCCTTTCCCATGGCAAAAAAACAACTGCACTGCATGTAATGTATGTCAACATTGTACCGTAAGCGCATTACTTTAAAAATACAATTTAATATAAATAAATATATTCGAGACTTTTACACATACACACAATTGAATGTACTACAGCTGCAATGTGCACTTAACAACACAAGCCATATTTGTAGCTTTATTAATTTTGTAGTTGTCAGTTGTTGTACTTTTATGTGTTTGTTTTCAAATACATCTCATGGTTTAAATATGTATATACATGTAGGCCTACATATGATTTTATTCAAGTACTAACAAGAGCCTTTTGGAGAACATGAACATAAACATGTATGTATATCAAGACAAGTAATCCTCTTGTGCATGTCTGGTTGTTTATTTGGACTTTGTGTCAGGTGCATTCAATCTAATGACACTCAACTTTTTGGTTTGTATTTGAATTTTTTTCCACTGTCTTCATGTCCTCACGATCTCAACTTGTTATGGCCCTCAATCCCTTCACCGCCACTACAAGTGCCACCCACCCACCATGTCACCACCCAGCCAGAAGCTCATTCAGGCAGATGCATTCCTCTACACCACATCGACTGGTTTACAGAAGAAGCTCGACGGAGCACAAGCCGGAGCACAAGCCGGAGTACGACAAAGCCTTCGCGTGTCATAGAGACATAAATCTGTTTGGGTGCGGGGCATTCACCCTCGGTGATCCTGGCAATCTTTCTAAGTTTACCCAATACTTGTTCTGTAAGTAAGACTGCAGTGGAATAATGCCTGAATGTTTATGCTGCAACATATATCTAGAAAATCGTTATGAAAAGAAACAAAACATAAACCTGTGACCCCAATTATGAGAAAAGAAAAAAAACATGATCTAAGATGAGTCTTCCCTTCATTACGACTACTAACCCATACTTTTTAAAATTGAAGTTAACAAGAATGTTGTATAAAAATAGAGCTATTTTGAGTATTAAATAAAGTAAGAAAAACAGAGATTGAATGCCCTTTGCGTGGAAATGCTCCTTTAAATCGAGTTTAAAATAATAACTAACTTACAATGAGAAAAATCTATATAAATTGTTTTTATTAATTGTAATACTTAATTTTTATTTTAGCAATAATAAACTCATTATTTATCTTTTTCTTTCTTTGTAACCTGTAACGTATACATTGTAAGTCCTATAACTTACAAAACATGTTTAATTTATTAACCACACTCAATTATAACTGTGGAAACTACTCATCGCGTCGGCTTAGATGTCAACACAATAAGTGTAGCGTACCCGTGCTATTAGCTGTTCACTAACCAAAGCTAGCAATTAGCTTTGAGATTAGCGTTTCCGATCTTTTTTCAACAATAAAGTAAGTACGTCCACTCCGATTACTTTTTTATGAAAAGTATTTGAATTTTAACAGTTAGTTTGGTGTTTCATTCTCTCCTCACAATAGAATAAAACTAGTAAAGAAAAGTGAACTTCACTTCACTGAAACACTAATAATGCCCCAGGTTTACAGCCGGGACTCTTATTGGTATGGAAATATTCATAATCTTTGGACCATTATGTGACATTTCAGACAAATAATATTTAGTCGGTTTGTAGTTTACAGAAAGAGACCTCCAGACAATGACCGCACATCGCCCTGTTGACCGCTCCGTGGATCTTATGACAGTGGATTGCTCTCCACTTGGAAACAACATGCTCTCTTCTCTTCTAAATGATAAATATGTAGTTGCCTTATCATTTATATATTTTTAAACAGGACAAATAGCCACCACATTACAGCCATTCGATCGATTATAATTGAAAAATATTCATCACTGCTCAATTTACACAAACTGTGTAGATCATCAAATAATAATTTCGTAAATGCATTTTAGTCTCGAATAAGCTTCATGTCTTTGTGTCGATGCAGTGAGTTGGCGTCAGTCTCCCTGTGGATTCAGATCTGGTGACTTGGCTCTGAGGAAACTGAGTTTTACTGCTGCAGACTGAGCAGCAGGGAACCAACCAGGCCCACGGGGACTTAACAGGCTGTAAACAGGCCACCGCTCAGCCTGGTTGATTGTAACAAGTTCAAACTCAGACAGCCAAAGATGACAGCTTCACACTGGATCGTTCCAATTTCCCAGACAAAGCTCATCTAAAGAATGATCTCAACTACTAAATGGATTGTCATGACATTTGGTCCATATAAATGCTGCCCAGAGAATCAATATTGACCAACCAACGCTTGATCCAAGTCCACCCTCAGGGGACATTTTGAATTTGTTTAATACTTCGCTTTATGACCTGCACAACTAACAGCCTGAGCTGTGTTTGCTATGTAGCGCTCATTAATGCAGTTTTAGCATCCTGGCCCACGAAACAACATGGTAACCATTACCAGCTAAAAATCAGTAAATCTTGATTTAAATTAAATTATTATGTAAAATGTTGCTGTGATTATACATCTGCGGGGGGGAAAAAACACAGAACATAAACAGTTTACAATCTACCTGTGGTATTATTCAATCGTCTGTGCACACAGAGTTAATGCAACCTTTTACTACCTTTGCGTCTTTGATTTTTTTTTTTATTATAGTAAAGGTTTTCCAGTTTTCATTATTAAGCCATTTTCTTTCGGTAAAACAAGGAACATTTCTGATTTAAAAATCCCAGAGGTTACTTTATTTCCCATATAGTTTGACACGCACATATAGAAACCATCAATGTTACTGTTTTCATAACCCACATTACCATCACCGTTGTCCATCTGTATTTCTTTTCCCTCCGCTCTATCCGGCCACTATTCACTTTTCCTACTTTTCTCGACGGCCTTCACCCGGCCCTCCAGGGAGCTCAGCCGGTGTTCCACTCCACAAGTCTTTTCAGAGCAAGAGGTGAACAGAGTCAACAGGACGCACGCCAGCACCAGGCCGCCTAGTCGAACCGCCGTGATGTCTGCAGTGGCATGCTTGTCAGTCACGATCAGTCCAAAAAGCCAGAGCGCCAAGACGGTCTTCACCACCCAGAACACCTGCCTCACCACACCAATCAGCAGACGGAGAACGATGGTCAGCACCCAGTAGCCGATCAGGGCCACCAGGCCCCACTGGGCAATGGCGGCTACGGCCTCAGGAGTGAAGAGGGGTGACGTCAGTGCAACTGTAGAGGGAGGAAATCCAGTTCAGGGATTGTTTCATTGGAAGAAGACAGGCTTAAAGACACCGGTCTGTTACTCAGGAAGTAACAGGAGGAGACATTCATGCCATCAGGGAGTGGCTGACAAACTGCCTGAGGGAGAGGCAACACTGCATATTTTCACTTCAAACTTTCATTGTCACTGAACCTCTCTTACTCAGGTAAACTATTTACAGAAAGCTCCACATACAGAAGGAAAAAAGTCTAAGCAAATACTCTGTCGGTCAGTCGCACAGATCAATGCGGGACACCTACCATCAAATCCTGTGACCCTGAGGATCTCTGTGACGTAAACAGCGATGACATTCAGGCCGCTGGCAGCTCCTTCAGCAAGGAATCGGATCACCATCTCAAAACACTGTGGTGGAGGGAGGGTAGAGGTTTATCATACAA
Organism: Pseudoliparis swirei; assembly: GCF_029220125.1. Taxonomy (NCBI): domain Eukaryota; kingdom Metazoa; phylum Chordata; class Actinopteri; order Perciformes; family Liparidae; genus Pseudoliparis; species Pseudoliparis swirei. The sequence goes on along the minus strand of NC_079406.1, from coordinate 13,753,609 downwards.
GATAACATTCAAGAAAGGCAGCAATCTAATCATAATAATACTCATGCAGATAAGCATTACAGATAGGTTGACAGCGACATATATTTATTCTCATGGCTCCAATGCACAGGCGGATAGAGTATAATTCATTAGAATTCATTGGTATTCATACCGACAGGAGTGATATTCACTGCAGCTGCTTGAACAAACTTGAAGATTACATTAATAGAGAACTCATATAGATTGTAGTGCTGCTGGTTAGCTGCACCTTAAGATAGAAGAAGTGCGATACTGCTGACTTGGACAAACAGCTGTGCATGCTAACGACAGCTGGAAAGTGACCCTCTCTCTATTCCTGTCCAGTCTTTGCGGCTCACAAGGGCCTAAAAATCACACGACACACACAAACATACACAGTGTAGCCTCATCCGGCAAGGTCAAGGGCAGCCCAGTCAGTTGGTCATGTATCTTATCTGCACCTGTTGCACTACACACGGGCACATACGTGAGAACTGTCCAGTATGTCAGAGCACGAGTCAAGCATCTGTCACTCCACTTCAGAAAGCTTATTTAAATTGAACACTGCTCTCTTTGTTAAAGTACGGCTCAACTTCCTCGCCGATTACATACCAACGTTAGTGCTAAAGGCTGGCGAGACTTTTTTTAGAAGGTGTGAAGCAGCCCATGAAATGGCCTATATATTATTACAAAGTCCTAAACAACACTATAGTTTTATTTGACTTGATCCAACATAATATTAATGCTTTCAACAAAATAATCTGTCCAACGTCCTGGCAGCTCCCAGTAAATACAACAACGCTATCAGACAATGCCCGTCGGGTGCAGATCTGCTACCCTGAAGTTTAAATGTTATTACTATTTGATTATTGAAATCTATTTAAAGTGTGTTTTCTCACTGGAAACCGAATCATGTCAAAACAAATTCACATAGAATAAGGCTTTATTTCAATTGGGGGCTCATTAAAATGTAATTGATCACCTAAGGACACACTGTTGAGGTCAGAGCTACCACCTGAGCCATGTGGAACCATTTCAGCCAACTTATCAGAGAGCCAGCGCTGACAAGTTCACAAGGAGGACTACATTGTGGCCTTTCATGCAATCACCACTGTATAGAAACACAGATAAAGCCACGGCGTCACTAGTCATGCTCCTACTCTCTGCACTAACTCGAAGGTGACATCAACGACACACAGCCACAAGAGAGGACTCTGGTCGGGCTAGATGGAGACACCCAGGAAGGTTTCTTACCATGGCCACTGTATAGACGTTCTCCTGACCAAGCAATGACTCAAGAAACAACACTGCGCGCTGGGGGAAAGGGAGCCACAGCCGGGTGGAAGAAGGGAGGCAGAAAAAGGGTATGCATGGATGAGGGGGTGCATGGGTATAAGAAGGTGTGAAATGAGGGCAGAGAAGATGGGGGGGATCAGGGGAGAGATTAACGAGTTGAGGGGCATGGGGAGAGGAATGTGTGCGAGGGGAGAGGAAATGGATGGAGAGAGAGAGAGAGAGAGAGAGAGATGAAAGGGTTGGAGATGAACATTAGTGATCAGGTACAGTTATAGATCCAGAATAGTGACAGAGCAAACAGTAACGTTAGAACAGATATCCAGTAAATTAGGGTGTTAAATAATTGAGAAAAAGAAGAGTTTAAAGCCACTTCCTGGTGGAAAGAGACACTGTCGCCATCAACCCGGGCTGCCCTTCTTCTCTGTAACGTTACCTCAGCAGCTGACCGGATCACACCGCTTCCCACCACGGACTCCGCGTACCGATGGATCTCCAGGCAGGTCCCGGTGATCAGAGTGCTGAGGGTGACGGTCGGTGGGCTCGCCCCGCTCGGCCTGGCCTGCTCAGCTTCAGCTCCGGCCCAGCCCACAGCCAACGCCAGCACATAGGTGGCGAGGAAGACCCGCGCCGTGGCACATGCACCGCGCCCAGAGCCAGACGCACAAACAGTCATGGTCGGGGATTGGAGAACAATAGGGGGGGAAGTGTGCTTAAATGTGTGTGCACAGGTTAAAGCTGTAGCCCAGAGCCGGTGGAGAGGCTCGTGTACGATGACTGAAAATCAAAGACTTAAAAATGGCTTCTCGAGAGCAGTCATCGGCTACACAGCGGGTCGGGTTTTTTGTTTTTTTTAAATACACCAACACGCTGCAGTTCACAATAAGCAGAACATGTTAAGAACCGCGACCGCTTATAGTTTTACACCCCAACGGAATCAAGTGTGCAAATAGCAAATTAGAAAAAAGGGTTTGTTATAAAACAGCGCAATGACTCAAAATAACCAGAGAATTTATATATAAACTTTGGCAACGCTGGAAATATCCAATTTAGGACCGATCAGCTCCACCAAGGACTGCGGCTATATTTCATAAATAAGGAAGCCACTGTTAAAGGCTTAAGATCCAGCAGCCACCGAGATATTCAGTCAGTCGAGATGCAGCAGAAAGAAATGTAGAAAAAAATCGAAACGTCTCCAGACGTTTTCTGTTGTAGCTTTGCGCGTAAAAGAAGAAGAAGAAAAACAGTAGAAACGCGGTGACGTTGGTGACCACGAGTCTCCGAAAGCTTCTTATTTCAGCTCTGAGCTCCTCTAGTCGAGTTTAGTGCTCCTTTGTCTCCGAACTTGCATCCAGTGACGATGGATTCTGTTGCAGCCTTTACAAATAACCTTGTCGCCGTCCCCGCGTGGCGCTCCCTTCGCTTCTAGCGTTTCCAGTAGGCTATGCAAACACGTCTGATGTTCAGGGGGGGAGGAGGAGGGGAGGAAGGCTTTCTGTACATGGGTGAAGAGATTTGCACACTGGGAATCGTGGTTTCAAACTCCAGGTTCAAATGTTAAGTTTACCCACAGGGTTTTATTGGAATTAAAAACAGTGAGATGGAAACAGGAGCTGGACAGTTTCGATGACACTTTAATAACCAGCAGAACAGCAATTAGACAGCATGAAGTCCGGTTTGAAAGATTTCAGAAGATTTTGGAGAAAGAAGTTTTCAGATATTAAAAAAATGAAACATAGCTACACAGTATGTACACACCAACAACAGACAAACTACGCTCCATTTTCACTGGACTCTTTTCTCTCTGTATTCTGGTTTGTTCTCACACACACACACACACACGCACAGCACTCAGTATGCGAGACAAACACACAGAATCGTTCTCTACCTTCTTCTTGCACCAGTATCTGAAGACATACAGTGAAGTAGTGGACCATGGATAGGAGAAGCTGAATTCAGTCAGTGTTAACAGAAAAGAAAAGGAAATGAAATCGTTCAGAGCATCGCTGCGACCCGGTGAAGCTGCAACCGTCAGCAAGTATCACGCTGAAGGTATCCTGAACACACAGGAGCAGAGGAGGCACGTGTTCAGAGCAGACATGTGAGTACAGTGGTGAGTCTCACTTCCGGCAGCTTCTGCACGCCTTCTTATCACGCTGAACTTTTTCCATGCAAGAATCCGCGTGGAAACGCAGCTTCAGCCGATGTATATGCGGTGGAAGTCGTTGGCGCCGAAGGCCGCGTTGCACTTGGGGCACTTCCTCTGGCGTGTGTCGTAGCGCGTCTTAACGCACTCGAAGCAGAAGACGTGGAAGCACTTTGTCAGCACCGCGTCCTTCACCCGAGAGTTGCAGCATGGACATGTTAAGCGTGCCTGGGGGAGGGTGAGAGAGAGAGAAAGGGAGAGAGCGAGAGAGAGGGGGGGGGAGGGAAAGGTTTGAACAAAAAACTGATAGAAATTGTTCTGAGCCAAGTGGTTTTGAATGAGTTGGACACAAATATCTTCCGGCTCAACTGCCCTTCAGCAGCAGAACTGATTTCAGGGACACATCACATGATACGAAGGCTGATTAGAGCTGCGATGGGGCCTGGACGGAGTCTCAGGACCATGGAGATTACAGAGAACAGTTGACCCACAGAGCTTGTGGCATGGCAGTGGACATCGGGGCATTTGGAGCACTCACGATGACATCAAACCACTCGCACGTTTACGACCAAATCTGGACAAATCTGAGCACGATCCATTCGAGGTCCAGAAAGCTAAACGGACATCGACGACACAAACTACTATTTGCAAAAGTTAGTCATTTAAAATGTGTGATGTTGAGTCTTTGCACAGTTGGTCAGAATCTTAAGTGTCCTTCTGTGTTCCCTCACAAAAAGTGTGATCACACTGGCAGTTGGTCTCATTGGCTGGAACTGATAAGTTTGCTGTGATACGTTCAGTTAAGCTGCCGATGTGCAAGAGCAACAGGAAGCTTGTGGTTTTCAGTCATTGTGCTCAGCTAACCAGCTATAACTTCATATTTAGCATACAGACATGAGTGGGGGTGTAAAATGTCGGTCAACAATCACACACACAAAAAATTTTAAAGCTCAATTAATATTGGTGCATCTTGGATTAGTTAATAAACTGACTTTGAAAGGAATTGTTCTCATCTGCAAAATTAAATATACGGAAGGAGTATACATTCCAGTGTTTAACGGAGCCATTCAACACATGTGGTTGTAAACCCTTAACCAGCATCCAGATGCTTCTATACCTGATTCTGCCTCTAAAGCAGAATTCAAACTTACCTTATAGTCATTGATTTCTTCATTTAGGATATCATCTCCATTGCTGATTTTCTCAGCAGGTTTCTTGGCCTTCTCGATCTTCCCCCTTAGTTTGGAGATGTCCTCCTGAAACACAGTCAGAGTTAACAGCTGCAAGTAAAAGGAGTTTGTTTTGACAGCCGAGGTTATGAAAGCAATAACCCCGAGCAGTAAATATTGAAGACTCAAGGTTGGAGCTTACGCCATCACGTGAACGCACAACATGAAACTAACAGGGAAAATATTTATCTTGTGAAACTATTTTACCATTTCAGAAGTGGACAATAAAACTATGGATAACTATTCAGCATACATACGTCGAGGAGTAAACAAAGGGGTTGTTATTCGTAAACAGTATTTTAAGAAAGAGTCATCCCATATAAGTCTTATGACAGTCAAAAGGAGTTAACTACAATTAGACAATCTGATGTCTCGGGACTATGGGGGAGAAAAAAAAGGTTTAAAAACCTACATATACTATGTTATAAACGAATATAATTGTGTATTGTTGTGTGTACGTGTATATGATACCTGTGCTCGTCGAGCGTTAAAGGACTCCTTCTCCCTGGAGATGCTGTTCTCGATGACCTCCTCTCTGACCAGGTTGAGCCTCTGCTGAACCTGCTCCAGCAGAATTTGTATCTCCTCCGACAGCAACGCGGACTCCTGAGCCTGGAGGACGACAGACAGATGTGGATATTTAGCCTGAACCGCAATGTATTTTCTTCTCCTACTGTACAACCCTTTATGTATAGTATGTGAATGTGTGTTTAGGGATAACTGTGCACATCTAAATGTCATGACAGTGTAATTACAGTGGCGACAGGTGCTCAGTGGTGAGCAGCGCCCTTCAATCAAAGGATCGGCGGTTCGATCCCCGGCTCAGTTAGCTCACGTCGATGTGTCCTTAGGTAAGACACTTAACTCAAAATTGTTCCCGTAGCTGTGCCTGTGGTGTGTGAATGGTAGTTAGTCCTCTTGTGCCGGTGGCTCCTCCCATCAGTGTACAAATGGGTGAATGATGTTGTGGTGTTTAAGCGCTTCGAGTGGCCGGAAGAGAAGAACTAGTAGCAGCTCAACCGCTTTGTCACCGTTGAGCTCTGCAGCTGTGGCTCATCATTACTGAACGTGTTACCTTGCGTTTATTCATGTCCAAAGCTTGTGTTCGAAGCGCCAGCTCTCTCTCAGCAGTGCTGATGGTGCCCTGCAGGAGGCGTTCCTTTTCCTCAAGCTTCCTCACCACCTGCAGCTGGGCATCCACCTGACAAAATCCCCCAAAATCATGACGGCGAATGGAGTATAAAACATATCAGATAGAAGACAATTGTGAATCTTTGAGGAATAGACAACAAGCAGAAACACACAACAGTAATGGTGAAGAGCAACATTTGCTCTGTGTTTTTTTAAAGTTGAATATAAACCCTAGAGCCTTCAAAGAAAGTAACTGCAGGTGGGGTTCACTGCAATTTAACTGTATCACAACATCCGTGCAAACTTGTACAAACTTGCAAAATTGCCCCTTTCGGTGTTGCCTGTAGGCTCACCTGAGTTTTCAAAGTAAGCAGTTGGTCGGCCAGCTCCTCCTTCTCCTCTTTCAGCAGCTTGTGGATCTGGTTGGACTTGATCCGCTCGCTCATTAGCTTGAAGTTGGCATCGTCTTTTTCTCTGAGCTGCTGCATCAGACGGATGTTTTGTTCCTGCATGTCCTCAAAAGCCTGGCCCGTGACGTCCATCTCGCTCAGCAGCGCGTCCTCCTCCTGCAGGGGCAGCAGTGAAGGCGACGCGAGTGTGTGAGATTAAAAGGAGGTTTTGTTCGTGCATAGTTATACAATGAGCAGCTCGCACACCTGTTTTGCTATGGAGAGCTTCTTGTTGAGGATATCGATCTGCTCCTCCACAGAGCGGATCTTCCTCAGAGCCTCTTCATCTGCCATTTTCTTGCCCTCCCGCCTCTCCCTCTCTTCCAGCTCCCTCAGCCTCTGCCGCAACTCCTCTCCCTGGAATGAGCATTCTTATTATGGGACTGCCACAATACAACTTAAACAATTACGGATAGAGCAAATATGCATAAATCATGATAGAAATTGTAATGAATGGACCTGGGACCGAACCATAAGTCACAAACTTCATACACATTACCTCTGACTTGGACTTCTTCTCTGCAGCCATGAGCTGGACTTTGTCCCTCTGCTCCTTTGGTGCCGAGCGGTACATGTCCAGCAGCAGCTTCATCTCCCTTTGGGATTCCTGCGCTTTCCTGCACGGTCATAGATGGAGTCTTTAAAAAAATCTAGCACCACCATCTGGGGTCAGAAATCAATAATACCGCACGTTGTTTTTTTAATGGAAATAAGGGTGGAAATAATTTTTCACCCATTTCTCAGTGCTAACATTTATTATTTTCCTGTCACAGATTGAGACGAGAGTACTATTCCCGATGAGCGTGTGCGTGGATAATATACGGTCCTATTTAAAAACATATGAACATGCCACTTATTGTTTTCCAAAAGGCAGGCAAATATATTAATTTTTAAATCGAGGTTCACAAAAGCCATTAAAAATTCAGGTCAAGAGGCAAAAAAATGCCAAACTGAAAATCACCGTACCGCTAGCTAGGTGTGGTGAAAGAAACACAACATTTGTCATATTTTTTGACAGTATTTGAGAGTTATTCAGCTTTTCTTTGGAGTGTGCCATTATAGTTTATGTATATATATGTATTAATGTTTTCAGCTATGCAGATTATTCAGAGCTCCAGAACAATTGAAATCTATGCTGATGCATAGACAACAGTATCATTAACCAGCAGGTCACAGTTGATCCTTTTCTAATTTGGTAGTTTACAAAAGAACAATATCATCTCAAATAAAAATCAACGTCCACACGTAAAAAACCTACTTGAGTTCAGCTCGGACGATCTTCAGCTGCTCCATCTCCTTCCTCTTTGACCCTCCGACCACCGACAGGCGCTCCCCGGATGACTCCTCAGGCTGGCTGCTGCTCCCTAGTTTCTCCTTCTCCTCCTTTATCACACTGCTGCTACCACCGCTGCGAGTTGGCCTCTCTCTCTCCTTTTCCCACTCTTTCTCCTCTTTCTTTATAATGTCCTTTTCTTTCTTTTCCTCCTTCTCTTTCTTCTCCTCTTTCTCCTCATCTTTTACTGTTGCTTCTGATTCAACCCCAGGCTCCGTTTTCACAGAGGCCCCTAAAGAAGACACAGTGACGCAGACATTTACAATCAGAACAGTTCACATACGTCTCAATACGTATCACAAGAACACTGGGAAATCAGTAAAAAGCTGACTCCTTGATTTGTAGTCGGTCATCTCGGTGTTACCGGTGCTGCTGGGGGTGGAGGAGCCGTTGTCAGTCTCTGTCTTGACCACAGGTTCCCCAGAGACGGCTGGGGTTGAAAGAGAGGTCGCCTCATCCTTCACATCCAACTCTGTGCTTGTCTGGGACTGAAGGATGGCGTTGCCCTTTGAAGCACGGACCTAGAGAGGCAACAGACTAATGTGTTTAGTGTGTTGTGTGCTCCTATTTTACAATACTACAGATATTGTGAAAATGACCAATGACTCTTCAATTTCTTAAACTGGTAAGGGGCGACAGCACACGTTTCTATTTGTGACCTACCTGGTTCAGCTCAGTTTGTGACTCTCTCAGTATGATCTTGTATTTCACCACTTCTCCCTTCATCTGCTGATTGTGGGTTTGTAGCGAGCTGATCAGGTGGCGCATCTCTCTGTTGATAGGACCTGAGTGGAATTAGGAAAGTGAGCTTAGTTAGTTTGTCAGTGAGGTGCTGAAAGGAATCTAAGTAACAAAAGCATTATCAGCACAAATCATGCACCTAATTCACCGTGTAACCCAATTGTGTTAGTTACCTGCTTGCTCGTTGGCAGCAAGAGTCTGTTCAAACTCGATGCGCAACATCTCGTACTCCTTCCTGACCTGAGCCAACATGTCCTCCAGCTGGAAGACTTCTGTACGAACCTTCCTCTGGAGAGCTACCTCATCATTCTGCACACAGAGCGGAAGAGAGGAAGAAAAGGATGAAAGGTCACATAGAAAGACACTTACGCACACACACACACACACACACCTCCATGTGCTCCAGCTGTCGAAGCCTGGATGTCCTGGTAGTGTTGAGACGAACACGTGTCTCATCTAGTTGACCTTTGAGAATCAGAGACTCGTTGTAGAGCACAGAAAACTGTGACTGCAGGCAGAGATACTCAGAAGTCTCTTTGACCATACTCGCTGCTCGAGTCACCAGCTCCACCTGAGAGGAAGAAGGAGAAGCCAAAAAAATACAAAAATATGTATTCAAATAAAGTACTGAATCACTTGTAAGGTTCAAGAGGCAGATTTCTAGGTAAACATTTAGACTGAATCAATATTTTCCCAAGAATCATTTTGGTTGAATGTCCTCTTTTTGTCCTCTCCATAGCAGTGAATTTAAGTTAGAGGTGTAAGAACATTGTGGGTCATTTCCAAATGAAAGTCAAAGGAATGTCCACCTTCATGTTGTTGTTGTCCTGGTACACGCTCTGAAGGTCCTGCTGGAGCTTCTGCAGCTCAATGAATCGGTTGCCTGCCAGCTCCGTGTTTTCCTCCATATCACTGTTCATTTCTTCAAACTTGACAGGAGAGAAGAGGGAGAAAAGTCAAAATGTATGGCAAGTAAGGTATTGAGAGAAATCTTTCAAAACACACCGTTGTCCTAATCATCAAATTTGTGAAATACAATTCGTACCTTTCTCTTGTTAATAGTGATGGTCCCACAAACGCTGCTGGCCTCCCCACACACCTTGTAGCCTTTACTGTTCACCTGGGATGCATGACACAGTGCGTTATAATATGCCTCAATATAATATAAACATATGCACGACACTGCCACGGACAACTTCTGAGACAGAGAAGAAGGCATCCTCACCCTCTCCAGTATCTCAGTCAGGTGGGCATTCAGTCGGTTCTCTCTGCGGCGGATCTTCTCCATGTCCCACTGGAGCTCCTCGATCAGAACCTGCAGCTCGCCAACACGCTGGTCTGCTTTGTTAGCAGCACGACCCAGAGGCCGGGACTGGACAAGACAGGAACACAGAGAGTTGACAACACAGACACACACACAAGGGCTAACAGAAACATAATTCTTCCTCAGATATTACTCTTAAATAAAGCAGCTTTTACGAGCTTTTCTAGAGTTACACTTTACACACATGATTTTAACTTTGACAGTTGGCTCAACCTGAAGGGGAACACACAGCACCATTGAAAAGGGAAGGACGTAGGAAGTGTACCTCGCTCGTCATGTGACTGTGCTTCTGCTTCAGGTCCTCAGTCAGCTGTTGCAGCCGCTTGTTTTCTCTGACCAGGAGAGAGTTCAGTTTGGAAGCCGTCTGCCATAGACTGCCCTCTGAAAAGACAAGTTACAATATCACATATTATGGGTATAAACACAATGTGACTAGATCAATTCCCCCTAAATCCTCAGCCAAACTACGTTACTGCAGTTTCATCAGTCCTCCTCCACTAAAACCATCCCTCTTTGATCTTACCAGCACCAGAGTTCAGCTCTGCCTTCAGTTGGTCCACTGTGCTCTTCAGGCATTCATAGATCTCCACCACGTGACAGGCCTGCTTCTGGCTGGATTCCACTCTCTCCTGAAGCTCAACTTCCATCTCCTCACTGCTGCTGCTCGCCAGTGTTGCCAGGAAAGAGTTGGTTGTCTCTCCCTGGTGGCCTGAGTGACAACAGCAAGAAAGAGGGTTTGGGCTTGAGTGTCTGGTATGTTGAACACATTTCTGCATGCTATTTTCAAATTCACGTGTTAGCTCTGTCTTTACTTCTTTCCTTGGCCCGCTCCTGGTTGGAGTCGCCATCAGGTTCTGGAGTTTCTGGCTTCAGGCTCTGTCCCTCACCTGCCAGAGATTTCTCCGGTTCGCTGCTTGCTTGGTCATAACGCCTGATGGTCAGTTGAATGTTTTCATCAAACTAAAAGGAGAGAGAAGAGAAGAGCATTACATATAGGATCCTAGATGTGTATGGGAGAGGAAACTATTATTGGTGAACAAGTGATTGTTGCTTCCTTCTCTGAACTTGTTTACCTGGTTCCAGTATCTGTTGAGGATCAGCAGACTGGCATCATCAGTGGCCTGGCGGGTCTCCAGTCTCTCAATTCGCTCTCGTAATTCATCCTCAATAACCTACAAACCAAAAAGCCAGGAGATGAACCTCTCTCCAAACAATACGGTGCGTAACTGCAGCTTCCAGTGTGCATGCATATAACGGGTTGGTACACCAACATTGGAGAATGAATGTACCTGTCTTTGATCAAGAGATTCTCCCAGCTTTCGGTTTTTAGCCTGGAGAGCTCTGATGTCTTGTTCTTCCTAAAATAAAATGAAATCAATCATGAGTACATAAAGAAAACACAGCCAAAAAGACAGATAGGCTTTACACTTCTGAGGTGAAGGTTGTGAACATAAATGCTCTGTAGTGGATCACAAACGAGGCCTTACCGAGTTGGATACACCTCCCAGTTTAATGACCGTCTCCACCGCAGTGCTCCCCCCGGCAGCGGCGCCGACATCCGGAGCTCCGTCCTCTCCGTCCCTCTCCCGACGCTTCTCCGGGGGCCCACCGGAGGACGAGGGGCCGCTTGGGTCAGCGGGACGCTTCTGTCCCGACATCCTCTGACTCTTGAACTAAACGGGAAAAAGCCAAACAAAAGTGTCAGCTAACTAAACAACAGGGAGGCGTGTTGACACTACAATGGTTCAGCCGGATGAACGACTATTTAAACGTTACGTTATGGCGCACCTGTAACGTCCATTAGTTGACGTGAAGGTGTTAAAAGATAACTAGCGTCACCTGCATGTTTAATATGACACCATATTCATCTCAATATCGAAACAAATACACATAAAACTAAGTATCACATTGTAAAACCTGAACCAACGGATCGAATCAGTCAAAGCTGCGTTAGCTGTTAGCTAACGTAACATTAGCTTTAAATGCCGTTGATGCTCAGGTGAACTTTATTCTGACCAGATAGAATATACAATTTACTTTGTAATAGTTATAACATAAATAACACCTCACCGAAGTCTTACCGCTTGTAATGTTTAAAGTGTTGTGCTATTAACTAAATCTGTCTGTGGCTGTTGATGTTGCGGCTCCCTGCCTCTCGGAAACGGAAGTGTGGATGAATTTTGTGCGACAACCTTCCGCTGACACGGCGCCCCCTAGCGGCGTGGAGGGAGGCACACTCTGTAAACAGCGACTCGGTTCGGAGGCTCTGCAGGGACAAGTTGGTGATGGAGCAAATTCACTGGACTTGGGGCTATTTGGGTCCCTCGAGGTCTGAGGACCCTCGGAAGTTCCCCTCTTCTTCTTCTTCTTCTTTTTTAACGGCGGTTGGCATCCATATAATTGGTGCATTACCGCCACCCTCTGGAGTACTATTGCGTCAGTTGACGCCTTACCCCCAAAACCAACAAAACCCCACCCCCCCCCAATTCCCCCAGTTTCTTCCTCATCACCTCTCTATGAGTCTCATGCGCCTTACAATTAACCACCACATGCTCCACTGACTCCTCTTCTCCACATCCTTCACACAGGCCTGTCTGTTGTTTCCCGATCATTTCCAGTGTCATGTTGAGTGTGGCCCAACCGTAGCCTTGTCAGCACTGTTTCCTCTCTCCTGTTCCAACTTCCACCCTGGTTGCCGTAACACTCCTGTGAATAAGATACAAATGTCTCCCTTTCTTCTCTCTGTCCCACCTATTTTGCCACATTTGGTTGACGTTTTCCCAGATAATACTCTTGACCTCCGCCTTACTGATGCTAACTCTCATTTCTATGTCTCCTTTCTTTAAAGCCCTCTTTGCCAACTTGTCTGCCCTCTCATTCCCACTCACCCCTATATGTGCTGGAACCCACATGAATTTCACCTGACCTCCCTGGTTGGTTACGTGAGTGGCCGACTGAAGGACCTCATAGAGAATGTCTTGCCGACTGCTTGAATGAAAAGATCTGAGGCTTGCTAGGACTGAAGCTGCATCGGAGAATATTAACACCTTGCCCTGTTCAAGGAAGTTCCCCTCTCTTGTTGTTGGGGATCATATAGAGTGCAGTTTAATAATATATATTCCCCAGATCCTAAAATGTTGTGTTATAACCAAAGAAAGTGACAAGCCTGCAGCAACATTAAGAAAACCCTTTGTAATGCACATGGATTTTCCTTTATTGAAATTACTGAGACCAATCAGAAATGTCAACATGTTCGCATTATGGCGTTACAGTAGTGATACTTTGAGTTGCTGTGTTGGATTGCAACTCCTAAAGATCCATTCATATATTTGAGCTGTAATGCTGGAATATTGTGAAATACTGGACAGTTATTGTGCAACCAAAACAACGATACCAACATTCCTGTGGTGCTATCTGGTAATCAAATGTGAGAGTTTCTCAACTCTCTTTTTCTCAGTCAGTCCTTAAGTACAAAGGGATTTCTGGACAGAACCTGACCTATGATCAGCACTATTAAAGAGAATACATTGCAACGGGTTCAGAGTCCAGGTGGTGTACAAGAAGGATTAATTGACTATGAATTGCCTACCTCAGCTTATTAGTTGAAATATCCCTATTTGCTGAAATCATTAATGGAGCGATGAGAAATGATAAAAAAACATGTTTTTTTTCGGGCAGTTTTAAGCAATCGATAGGACAACTGTTTATGGATGCTGTGCTTGTCAAGCAATGTGACGCATGAGGCGGAGACAAGGGGAACAGCATGTTTATTTGTTGCTATGTGGATATTTGTATCCAATAAATGAACTACGCTCACACTTTATCCTATACTATTGTGATTACACATTTTATCTGAAAATTAATCAATTATAATGACAAATATAATGACATAAAATAAAAGTTGATGACAATTTATGTTGGTTTGAAATGTGAACAGGATTTCCTCATTACATTCATTGTGAGTTCTGTTTATTCACAGGTTGAAATCTAACAAACAAGGAAACAAGGAAAAGGTGATTGATTGTCTGTACTTTAATAATAATAATAAAAGAATACACGCCATATATACAGTTCATGATCTCAAGGTATTTGGGGGATGTTTATTAATCAAATTAAAAAAAGAAAAGATGTCCCTTTATGAATTGCATTTTGGACATTCAAAATGTAAATCTGGAACATTAACATTAAATATTAATAAAATATTAATTAAATAATAATGAAACAAAAAATACCATCCACCGTTTTGTGACTGGAAATTAAAAACTGAGCCGTCTTCTGAATGACACAAAGACAGTATCACATGCTGATAGGATCTACAACAAGGATACGAAATAAAGGAACCTGAAATGCAACATCACAGCAGGTTTCTCCGATCACAGCTCTTTTTCTCAAAGTGCACATCGAGCAAGAAAATAAGAAGGCGGGTCTGTTCCAGGTTGCGTGCGCATGCATCACACCTTGCAACGTGTACGTGTGTTTCCGACGACACGAAGTGTTCCCGTTCTGCTTTAAATGTTAGGCTCGCCCAGTTAGGATCTGATGTGAGTTTAAAGTCCACAAAGGACTATTGATGACATATCACGCAAACTACGCCCCTGTCTGCCCGACCGGGCCAATTGCTTCCCCGGGGTAACACACGCCCCGCCACCTCACGAGCAGCGCCTCCTCCACAGCGCCATTCAGGCAATAAATACCGCTTTACGTTCAGTGCTCGGCCTGCTCAACCAGTCAAGCTACTGCTGCCGGGCTTTACGGGCCCCTTGACACTTCTGTTGCCGTCGCTGTTTGAAAAAAAGTCCAAAGTAAGACGTGTTTTCTGGTTTTTATGCGGTTGCATTCGCCTTCTGTCGCAGATTCCCACTTTTTTTTCATTCAAAGTGATTCTGCATGCATTCGCGAAATGAGTTCGCTCTGCAGCGATGAAAGGAGTGTTTGCAGTTGTCTTAATATGCACGTTTGCTACAGTCTAAACTGTGTAGAACTTCAGAAATTACTTTATTCTAATTATTGGCCTTCATATTGTGGTGCAGGCGTATTTTGTGCTTTTTTTCTGTCTTCTGCTAAAAGTATTAGAAGGCGTCATGTAGTAGCCTAAATAACATTTTATTCAATTAGGAATTCAGGATTTTAGGCACTAAATGTTTGAAGGCCAAAGTTCAACCATGCATGACAAATATTTACAGAGGTGATGCAAGATAAGCAGGAAGTCAGAGGCCACCAGAAGGGTTCATTGTGCTTTGATGGAGAAAAAAAAATCTTCCTCATACTTCAGTCTTTTAGGACTTTCTAACCAACTGTGAATTAACTTGTTGCTGTCTTCTAGGATGACTCGTCAGTTCCCATCCCTCACTCAGGAGCTGAAGAAGGAGCTCTCTGACATTGCTCAAAGGATCGTGGCTCCTGGAAAGGGAATCCTGGCTGCAGATGAATCAACAGGTGAGCCTCTAGTTTCTATTTGTTCTGTATGAGGTGTGTATGTGTGTGCATGCAACTGAAATGACTTCCATACCTTCTTATTCTTTCAAGGAACCATGGGGCAGCGTCTCCAGAAAATCAATGTGGAAAACAACGAGGAAAACCGTCGCTACTTCCGTAACCTCCTCTTCACCACTGACCCCTCAATCGCCAACTGCGTCGGTGGGGTCATCTTCTTCCATGAGACACTCTACCAGAAAGCAGACAGTGGCACGCTCTTCCCCCAGGTCATCAAGGACCAGGGCATTGTCGTCGGCATCAAGGTGAGGAGCCTAAAAGTGCAGCGTGGCATGCACACATCTTCAATGTGTTGAACCTCGTATGTTAATGAGTATGTTTTATTTTTTTATTGTCTTTTTGTAGGTGGACAAAGGCACAGCAGGTCTAAATGGAACTAATGGAGAGACCACCACACAGGGTGAACATTTATGTTTTTCTAATTGTATGCCCAAAAGTGCAAGCTGTTTTTATTGCTAACTATGTCTCTGGACACATAACACACTGCAGGTCTCGATGGCCTGTCGGAGCGCTGTGCGCAGTATAAGAAGGACGGTTGTGACTTTGCCAAGTGGAGATGTGTGCTCAAGATCTCAGAGAGCTGCCCAACGGCTCTCGCCATTGCAGAGAACGCCAATGTCCTTGCCAGATATGCCAGTATCTGCCAACAGGTGTGTGTCCGTGTGTGTGCACGATCATCACCGTAAAAAATAAAAATGACAATCAAAAAGTCATTTATATTATATTGGCGTCCATGTTCTTCAGAATGGTCTGGTGCCTATTGTGGAGCCAGAGATCCTGCCTGACGGAGACCACGACCTGCTGCGCTGCCAGTACGTCACAGAGAAGGTTGGTTCATGATGTTTGGCAGTCAGTCAAACCACCAGCAGTAAAACATTTTCTCATCAGATTATATTTTGAGGCACGTGGAGTAATAAAGATGCCTCTTCATGATTTAGGTCCTGGCTGCTGTGTACAAGGCTCTCTCCGATCACCACGTGTACCTGGAGGGCACCCTGCTGAAGCCCAACATGGTCACAGCTGGACACTCCTGCACTAAGAAGTTCACCCCTCAGGAGGTTGCCATGGCCACAGTGACCACTCTGAGGCGCACCGTCCCTGCTTCTGTGCCTGGTGAGTGTCACCTTTCCACTCCGCAAACCGGTTTAAGAAAAGCACCAACTACTCTGTTCTCAGTGGCACGCTGCTTTGTGTTTTCCAGGTATCTGCTTCCTGTCTGGAGGCCAGAGTGAGGAGGAGGCCTCCAGCAACCTGAGCGCCATCAACCAGGTGCCCCTCCATCGCCCCTGGAAGCTGACCTTCTCTTACGGCCGTGCACTCCAGGCCTCTGCTCTTGCAGCCTGGCAGGGCAAAGCTGCCAATAAGGCAGCTGCACAGGAAGCTTTCTGCAGCAGGGCCAAGGTTAGTCTCTGAGGACATGAACTGCAATCACTAATCATAAATAATGTGTAGTTGGACTGTGCACAGACCTGGCTCTTAAATGACTTGCATGTCTTATTACACAACTCTAGACTGACTGGTAAATGATTGATTTTATCCTTATAGTCTTGCAATAATGTGGCCTAGGCTGATCATTAACACTCCGATTTGACTTTGCCTGTACTTTCCCCCTGTGTTGCGCTCTTCAGATCAATGGTCTGGCTGCCAAAGGAGAGTACAAACCCTCCAGTGCAGCTGACACAGCCTTATTGCAGTCTTTGTACACAGCCAGCTATGTCTATTAAATACTGTCAACATCCAACATGTAAATGAATGCACATGGACCAAATATGGCAAAAAGAAAAGCTTCTGTTGGATTTATCTTCCCACACCAGGGGAAGGCTTCCATTAAAATGAACTACTGTTTGTCTACTCAATGCAATGACCAAACATTGCTGGTGTCATTGCTTTTTTGCGCTATACATTGTTGATGAGTCTGGCAGGTGATATGGTGTCTTTCTAACCCGTTTGAAAAGCTATATGATTGCAAGATATTTGCTTCTGGTTTTTATCTGACTGTAGAAATGGTTTAAAACATTTTAATATACCTAAAATGTTGGACCTTCAACTTTGTATCTTTTATTTAAAATGCAGATCTTGATTCATTGTCTGCCCATGTGCCCTGTGACTTGCAGAATATGTGTATATATATATACACACAGTGTCTATAATCAATTAGACAATCATTTTATTCTTTAACAAAGACCATATACATTGAATGTATTGTGCCTGAAACTGAAGCTAAATATATATTTTTTCACATTCACAGGCACAAAAAAAAGTTTTGCTGCAGGTTTTTTATATCCATGTAGGTGAATGTATACAGTCATGCGCTTTAAAAAAACATGCTGGATGGATGAGTATATTACAAGCCAAATGTATGTCAATATACTATACATCTTAAATTGCAATTACCTGTAACCAAAACGCTAAAATATCTGCAGCTAATTAGAGGTTCACATTGATTATCAAAAGTTTCAATAACCATACACTTGACAAACTGTATTAATAATGCAGGTAACATTGACAATGATAACATTTATTAATGACATAAGGGTTAAAAAACAAAACTAATTGTATGCAATATGAACTATAAATTGACCCATACACACACAGATATGTTAATTTATTTTGGATTTATCATTATTGAAAATATGACATGACTTAAAGAGAATTCGACGTTGTTGCGACCGGAGCAGGTGATGGAAGTAGCTATGGAGCGAGCGACAGGCCTTTGTCCTCTTTGTTGAGAGTTGCACATTCACAGCACAGATCAGCCATTTGTGAGTAATTGGTGGCTAAAGACAAACGATTTGTTCCAAATAGCATACCTCTGACTTTTAGTACAGTAACGGTATTAAAACATGTTCGCCTTGATGCGTAAGTTCACCATGTGCCATAGCTGTGTTCATTCCTATCGGACCCAGACAGTAAGTAGACTAAAACAAGACGTGGCTGAGCTGTTTAGGCCACTAGGGGGCGTGGCATCCATGTGTGATGTACACGATGATGACGCGCTCACAGGGTGCGAGCTAGAGAAGAATACCTCAACAGGTTGAGATTAGTTTGATGTGCTGCTCGGTGGAGCCGGGATGTGCAGGACAATAACCTGTGGATGATACAGAGGTGCCATGTGTTAGGGAAGAGGACAATAACATGATGACAGACATACAGCTGGTTAATAATAGTATTCATCAGGTGTTGTTTAGGTTGTTTAGGTGTCATTTGGATTGTCTCGAGAAATATCTCCATATCATTGTGTTGGATATTTTACTATTGTATTTCTGTTTAATTCGGATTGTGTGGCATTGACTGTTATGTTGTTAGTTTGACTCGTTAATGCAACCTTTCCTCTAGGAGGCTTCTCTGGTTAGAAAGACATTATAAATAACATTTTGGATTTGGATTCAGTCAGGGCTTCTTTTAGTGAGGTTAAGATTATGTGAACCTATGTCAACCATACCTAGGAGTCAGATGATCTGAAGGGTTTGATTACATTAACACCCATGGAGACAACGCTCTATTATGGGATATGTTTCTCTTTCCGTAATCCACAGAAATATACAACTGATGGTGAGGTGTAACACACAGACAATGCTTTGTTTAAAGTTGGAAACCACTGGTCTGGAGGACTTTGGAAAGGTCAACAGATGTTTTTTCCTCTCTACTAATTCTTTCATTTTGTATTCCTTTTACTGTTTGTATTTGTGGCTTTCACTTATTCTATTGTTGTCTGCTGTTCAAACATATCTCCCTCCAAATGGTTACATTTGAATTATGAATCTCTAATGTTAGTGGAAAAAGCTTGTTCAAGATGAAGCAACGATGAGAGTGTTTACCCCGGTGTGTGTGGATTTCAGAGCTAAGCGTGCTACAGCAGACAAGAAGATGAGAAGCCCGGACACACACAGAGAGGAGGTGAACAATATGCCTTCAATACCAAGAAGCTGGTCCTAAAGCCAAAGGAAAAGCAAAAGAGAAAGTTATTCATACAGAGGGAACATGGATCCATTTAGCCTCAAACATATGTGCTGTAACTCACCATTTTGTAAAGGGACCATTTGTTCGAGTTGTATCTGAACCTCAAATCGGTGAAGAAGGAGATCCGGAAGGCAATAGAGACCACGAGTCCCAAAAGTGAAACCATATACATAGCCAGACAGACAGTCACCTAGGAAAGATAAGTGCAACATGATTAGGTGAGTTATGAAGAAAGAAAGAGATGTAAAGTTAAACACTAAAACTAGATCAGAAAATCCTAATATACAAACCATCTTCTTGGATGGATGTATCTCCGTGTAGATGGACAGGTTTCCACAGATAAGAAACTTAAAACAAACAAAACAATTATAATCGCACTAATTTATCTTTGTCATTCACCCAATATGTATTGATGATTGTATAGGGCTTTTCAAGCCATGGTCACATGTCAGGTTTATTTCTCTGCCACGATGGATAAGTAATCAAAGATCCTCAGAACCGGAGTAGAAAGTTAAAAACAACTTTTTTTGGAGCTATTTAACAAAGATATACTTTTGAAACTAAATACTTAATACAAAGTTGTCAGGAGCTTGAAGGAACTACTACTGTATATTGCAACTTTGAAGAGAAGAGCATGTCTCAAATGTTATGTACCAGCGCTCCCTGCCAGAAGGGGATGTAGACTACATGAGAAGTGTGGTCCTCTTCTCGGGTCAGCACAAATCCCATCAGTACCTCTGCACAGCCACAGATTAAAATGACAATCTGAGATAGAGAGATGGAGTTAAGTACAGAGAGTAGAATGACACTTTGCAGCTGCTCTTTGCTTGAACATCCAAGTTCATAAAGCATAATTTATGTGTCCCTGCATTGTTTAATGTGTTACCCCAAGAATCCTGGGCCCTTTTTGGACAAAGCGATGAAGAGGTTTGCTGGACTTCGATAGCATGTGGTCTGCCGCTTGATGTCCATCCTGTCCTGTTGTTCTCTCTATAGTTGTTGACTCAGTTTCCTCCATTTCCTCACACTGCCTGAGGTTGTTGGAGTAGAACACATTATTAATCAAACCAAGTTCATTCTCTCCCCTACAAACAACTTTAAGAAGGCAGAAATGCAAGATTGTAAAAACAGTCTCAAAGATTACAGGAGTTTTTTTTAACAAAAACACACAGCGACGCACCTTGTTTTGGTTTTTCATGCAGAGAAGCAGTCTGACAGATAACGGGAAGGGAATGTTGTGGGCGGAAAGAGGAAGTGGGGAAATGTGAGACTTGCTTTTTTTCATTAAAGGGTGGAGCCTCTTGCAAGTTACAACCCAAAACGTTCCTCAGGGTTCAGCCACACGGAGATCTGTGTGCACCGACCGAGGGACCGAGAGACAGCCATGCTGAGAAGAAATCTGAATGAATGCTTTGTAGGAAAATGACTTTTTAATTGTTTTAATCTTATGTTAAAAAAGGTTCTTAACACAATAACAACCTTTTGATCGATCTCTCTCTCCCACACACACACGTATATACTGTACATACATATATACAGGCACGTGGACAGACATTTTGGGGGGCAGGTGCTCAAACCAAAAAAAAGGGCACCCAATGCCAAAAAAATATTATGCCAGAGTTGAAGTATAAGCATCAATACACTGATGATGCTGCGTCTCCTCTGGCAGCATCAGACAGCTAGCTTACATTTTCTTTATGAATAAAGATGAATTATTATATAGCAACAACAGTACAAGCGTTCTGATTGGCTAATGGGCATCATGCCAGCCACGTATTGCCCTCCTCGCTGGTCTGATACAGATCCGTATTGCCCTCTGACATCATTTTCAAAATGAGCGATATTGATAGACATCAACAGCCAAGAGCAGTGGTCCTCAAACTAAGGCCCGCGGGCCGGATACGGCCCGCCTCCACATTTGGCCCGGCCCTATGAACAAGAGAGGCCTTATGATTTTTTTTCAGTCTGGCCACGCAAATCCTAGACAAGCCCCTGTTAAATAGAACGGAATAAGAATTCTCTCTCTCTCTTTCTTTTCTCTCTCTCCCTCTCTCTCTTTTCTCTCTCCTCTCTCTCTTTTCTCTCTCTCCTCTGTCTTCTCTCTTCTCTCTCCCCCTCTCTCTCTTCTCTCTCTCCCTTTTCTCTTGAATTCTCTCTCTCCCTCTCTATTTTCTAAACTTAACTAACGTCAGTAAACAGCTGGACGAGGCTTTGAAATCACGGAGTTTTTGTTTGTTTATTTTTTTAGGAACCGTCGGACCAGTTGTGACGTCATGTTTTCAGCAGCGCTAATGTTGTGGTTGATCAGAATCAGAATCAGAAACAGTTTTAGTTTTTTGATTGATCACAAAACAACGTTAGGGGACAAACACAGTCCGTGTACGTAATGTTATTTTGTTTTTTCGTTTCATTCCAAATACGGAACACGGAAATCACGTGGTTTTTTCGTTTTCCGTTTGAAAACCAAAAACGGAAAAACGGAATACCACCTCCGTATTTCGTTTCTGCTGTCTGAAACCAAAAACGACAGAATGGAAGTGCTTAAAATGAAAGTCAAAATAAAAGCCAGTGATACATATTCGTATTAACCTTAGAAGAATATGAATTAATCAATATAAAGAATAGAGAATTAAACGGGGATATTTTAACGATGCAAACACATAGCAGGGTAACGTTAGAAGAATATTAATTAGTCAATATAAAGAATAAATAATTAAACCTGGATATGTTAGCGACAGTGGTGACGACGGGAAGTTTAATATTCATGTACACAGCAAGAATCACCTTCTCACTTAATCGTTGCATTGTTTGATGCAACACAATTAATCAACATGTAATTAAATAACTATTTCACACTTTCATTAATTATTCAGAATGTTAACTGAAGATATTGAAATGTGTGAAAGTAAGTTAGTCTGGGGGGGGGAAAATATTTGTTTATCAAGAATCTGAAAATGTCTATTTTGCAATGACAGAATCACAGAATCGAGAGAATCTGGCCAGAAATCAACAACCGGGTTAACTACCCATTGAAAGCTGCATTGGTCCAAGTCCAACTGGTGGATCAGGAGGAGCTGGACATGGAGGACCTGATGACTCGGTTCTGTGTGTCATCTTTGACATGCCAGTTGGCCCAGATCGGTGTTAACCGAACTGTGCAAGCATGGAATGCACACAGGATTCCTGGTATGTCTTCGGGTTGGTCTTTCAAGCCTTTTTTAATGTGAATAATTATTTTCAAAATGTTTTACTATTGAATGTTTCTAAAACATGTTTAATCAAATACTAGAAGAAGCATGTTGCAATACATGGCATGGTTGTGACAGCCACATTGAATTATTATTACAGGGAGGGGGATACCAAATTACTTGGCCAGAGATGGATGCCCAAAGAAGCTGTCGACAGACCTTTTGCCAAATGCATCTGTGGCTGCAGACTGGTACGACCAGGAAGTGGGCTCACTGACACGAGTGTCAGACTTTGGCACCAACCCATTTCCAAGTTTACAGGACCAGGAAGCTGCAGTGAGGGGATTTTCTCTGCAGTGCCCTGATACGAGTGTACTGCTGGACAATGGAGTGAATAATCTGCCACAACCGTTCAAAGATGGACTCAAAGGCCTCATCGACATCTCAAGGAGAAATTGTCAACGCTGATGTTTTTTTGTGTGTCCAAATTGTTATTGTCTGTGCTTTTTATTTGGTTCAACTGACGGGATGTTTTTTTCTTTTCTTCAAATGTTGGGGGTTTAAAGGGAGAAATATGTTCTTTTTGAATAAACACTTATGTCTTCAAAGTCTGCCACGAATTTCATTTTTAATCTCTAATGGGAAAGGCTGGACCTGTAACACCAACTATTGAGAGTGACACGGTGTGTTGACCCCCTGCCAGTGTGAGTAAGGCACTGGAAGATGGCTTGTTCAGTGACCTCTGACCTAGGTAACAAACGTACACCCCAAAATATACACACACAAGACGGTTGCAGCCGGTTTAGGGCGGTGAAGCCATGATAACTTCATACATTAGCCACCATTGTATCACTTGTTTCAGGCTAATAAGTCGGTCTCCCCGACAGCCGGGTATCACAGATTTGGACCCAGTGTGAAGATTTCCCACTGGAGGAGGACCCCTATGTGGTTGGGAACCTCGCTTGTTTATGAAGGGCAGCTTAAGGACCCTGACACCCTCAGTTTGGATGTCAATCTGACACCTATTGCTTCACTAAGAACACAGCTGATGTCTGAGCACGACAATCAAACAGCAGGAACAAACATCAATGATAAACAATCTGAGCCAACCTATAAATCACATAATACTAAACACCATTTTGACCTGAGCTTGTAGCAGGTATGAAGCTTCAGTGAAGCTCAGTCAGGACGGTTCATACATCTGACATTCACTTTTCATTTGGAACAGCTCTTGGAAGGCAACACTTTGATGATGTAAATCATGCGAGCAGATTAACTGCAGATGGAAGAATCAGAGGAATTGAGATCCAGCAATACAATTCAAATACAGCAATGTAATCCTAATGCAATGCTACCACTAATTCTGAAGGCTTCCTCTTTTAGGGGAGTAGTTAACTTGTGCTTGACATAAAGAATTAGAAAATACCAAAGATTGTCTTCCTTTACTAATCTAGAAGTGTGCAGATGTCATTGGATCAGATATAAGTAGCCTACATGTGAGCTACTGCTCTGAGCTAAAGAAGGCCACGACCTGTTAGGCCTACTCTGAGCTAAACCTGTTGCTATTAGCTAAACAAGATCATGACTTGTTGCTCTAAGCTAAAGAAAGCTCTGAGCTGAATATGGCTTATCTAAATGTACATGCAGAGATATAGCCATACGGCTAAACACAGGCAACAACACCGAACAATCACTGCTATAAACTATGTGAGACATGTTAGAGATGTGAGAGGAGCTGTGCTCTCCATGTTTCACTCTGATACAATAACTCATGGAGTCAGCTCCTCAAAACATGTTCACACAACACAGAGCTCCATCCTTCTGGAGACCAAAGGACTACATGATGATGATGTGATGTAGTCAGAGGAGTAAGACAGCAGAGTCACAACAGAACAGGTTACATGTTGATGATGATTTAGTTTATTTCAATCAGCAAAATATACAACACTCATAATTCAACAAATGAAGAAAGTGGCTGACCGAAAGGGTCGAGGCTGAAGCTAACGAGCTTATAAGTGCCCTAACCTATGATTTCTCGAAAAAACTTATTCAGAGCGCATGTGCATCTCTAAATGCTGGAAGAAGTCATGGTCCTGGACAAAAAGACAAAGAACGGGAAACATGAGAAAAAAACTCAAATAAGGTGGTCAAAAAAATGGCTAAAAAACATTCAATGAGGAAAACAGAGTTGAGAAAACAAAGGTTCATCAAATGAGACGGCTCCCATTAACCATGATGCATTACGCCCGGGCCACACTGCCTGTGTTCGTAGGCGTGTGCAGAACCTCTTGCTTGTCATTGCGGCGTCTCCGTGAGGTCAGAGCCTTTCACACTGGACCGTCTCAGCTGCGTCTCTTCTCGAGTTTCGAGGGCTCCGACCATTTCCTCCGCATGCCACGTGCGGCAGAAATAAACCGTGAAAACGATCTTGCACAACATAAATAAACTTCATTATGTCTAAATCACCGCTGCTCATTCCCTTTCAAATTATAAAGTTCTCGAGCATCTGTGTCTGGACGGGTTCCCGTCTCACGTGTACACACGGCTTTTATTCCGATCCATTTGCTGGACGGTGCAGCAGAGAATAAGTCACGGGCTCCTTAACTTAGAGGACCGATGGGGAAGTATTGAATGAGCCAACTCTTGTTTTCTGTCTCATTTATAATAAATGAAAACGTAATGAAAGATTTGGCCCCTTATATAAAAAGACTGCGTAGAAAGAAGGGCTGGCAACAGCAACATGTGTGTGTTATACCTCATGTGAGGTGAATGGGACCAGAATGCCGATGCCTCCAGACAAAGTGGTGTAGACCATGGACTCCGAACCTCCAGGGATCAGCGTGGTCTTCTGGAGGGATAACACCGTCTCACCAACATGGTAGTTCACGATCACCTCAGCCTGCAGAACAAATTGTGGGGGGGGAAGAGAAATTCAGACATATTCTTTTGCTGTCTGGTAGAAATACAACCAGATGACCACTTCAGTCAGACACCAACAGGTCATAATGGAAATACAGATAAATAGATGTTATGAATTAATTATAAGTAAAACATTTCAAATTAAATGCGTGTTAAAAATGCGTTTCCTCGTCTTTTCCGTGTTTTTGCTTTCAAGTCGCGAGACTTGCTGCTAAAGAGTTTGATTGACAGATTCTTCATCGAATCACCTGCCACATACTTTGTGCCCGCCCACTTCCAAACAGTTTCCAACACAGATGCTTCTTTGAAACGAACAGTCTGGCAGGTTTAGGATAGAGAAAGCCAACAATTATCTATTAATGACCTTTTGACTTCCTCAGTGATTCGGACCGATATCTTCCATCAGTCTGCAGTCTTATTAAGACGAGAGATCATCATGAAATCATAAAAAGACATGAGCTGTGTCATTGAAAGCATTTTATGTCTCAAGATCATCCATCCTGACAATCTGCATGTACAAATTAAGAAAATGAATTCTGTGCCAAAGTCCCAAAAAAGACAGTCATCTTTTTGCTGGGAGGAAATTGGTTCATATTAGAGATGCACCGATCAGGTTTTTGGTGCAGGTGACTTTTTGTTTTGGTGGTGTTCGCCGTACTCTTTCCTTTCTTTAAAAAAAAAAAATATTGAACCAAAAATCAATGGTTGGTTGCGCACGCAGGTCCGCTCCACAGGCGTACAGCGCTGTTTTGCCCGTCACATTTTTGCCAAGGCGTTTTTGGTGCGGCTGCGTTTTTTATAGTCGCGTCTGGTGTGATTGTGCCTTAAGGCAAAAAAAAGTCTGCGATGGAAAAAAAAAAAAACTTTGTTCATCAGGTGCATGTCAGCGAATATGTTCTCAATAGTATGTTTCAAGTAGGCTACAGCCGAACCCTCGTTCTGATTTGATCAATAGTAATCGAGTTGATAAGCGTGTCTTCTTGGCTGATCAATACGCAACTGTGAGGTGAATGGACAGAGCGACACAAAACGTGCGCAGCAAAAATATTATTTTGGAGCACAGAAGACCCATTTTGACCCAGGAAAAACCCTGATCACAGACCTGTGAAATTAAAACCAGGCTTTGCAGTCTCACCCATGAGTTATGCGTTCTGCATCTGCCAGTCAAGCTAAATAATAGTAGCAGCGGCTTCCACCGGCACAATGTGGAAGGAAGCCGATGTTGCCACAAACCGTCAAAACTGCAGCGGAAGCGTTGCAGCCCCTGGTTGACTATTTGTGTCTTGACACCCATACACATTATATTCATAATCAGGCCAGAATCGGATCCACGGCAGGTATTGTTTGACTGGAGAAGTTTCAATACCACTTTGTACCTAAATCGGTAGGAACTATGTGAGCAATTTGCAATCTAGTTCCTCGAGAATAAACCTGTAAAAGCGATTAGCAATAAAATGTACAGTTTAGTTTCGGAGAAGTTAAGCATCAAACCCACTTTGTGCACGAACTCCAGTTTCTCGCCTCCACTGACGAGCCGATAGGTGTAGATGAAGCCACCGGACACGGATCTGGGGTTGAGAATCATGTCTTTGGCAACGCCCACAAGAACATACCAATCATCTCCTGTGTTGGGGAAACGACACACGGCAACGCTGGAAAATATCAAACAAAGAAAAAGGAACACGGGAGGTGTGAGTTATAGGCGCTTGGGAGAATTTAGAAGTTAGAGTATACATTTATA
This sequence comes from Pseudoliparis swirei, assembly GCF_029220125.1. Taxonomy (NCBI): domain Eukaryota; kingdom Metazoa; phylum Chordata; class Actinopteri; order Perciformes; family Liparidae; genus Pseudoliparis; species Pseudoliparis swirei. The sequence goes on along the minus strand of NC_079406.1, from coordinate 13,726,665 downwards.
AATATGAACATTTACCCATCAACTTTCCACTTGCCAACAAGAGGCAAATGCACATTTATGTTGTTGGAAAGTTACTACTAACAATCCTGATTAGGCATGTTACGATAATATGGAAGTAAATGGAAAAACAATTACAATTAACAATAGTGTAAATGTTCCTGCTGCATGACTAATAAAGGATTATCTCATGATCCTGATAATTATAAAAAGATGCTCAAAACTCCTCAAAGGGAACAACGCATTGGCCATCTCCTTACATTTAGTTAAGAAACAGATTTTTGTTTTATGAGACACTTGTTTTTGAAGAGTACATTCATTTATTGGTGAAAGACAAACCATCTTAAATATGGAAACAACAAATTTCACCCTGTTGCTCTTACACCCGTCATCATGAAGTGCTTCGAGAGGCTGGTCCAGACTCATCTCTTAAACTGCCTACCACCCACACTGGACCCCCTCCACCAGAACAGGTGTACAGAAGACGCCCTCTCCCACCTCGACAATAAAACACCTACGTGAGAATGCTGTTCATCGATTTCAGTTCAGCATTCAACACCATCACCTCCTCTAAACTGAATGCCACACGAGGTGACCTTGGCATCAACACCTCCCTCTGCATCTGGATAACGGATTTCCTAACCAACAGACCCAAGTATGTTAGGTGAGGTAGTCGCGCCACCTCTACCCTCACCCTGAACACTGGCGTTCCACAGGGCTGTGTGCCGACTCCTCTCCTCTACTTTCTGTTCACCCACGACTGCACATGGTTCCAACACCATCATCAAGTTTGCAGACGACACATCGGTCTTGGGCGTCATCAACAACAACGATGAGTCGGCCTACAGGGGGAGGAGGTCCGGCAACCGGTGCACCAACAACAACCTTGTCCTCAACACCGGAAAAACAAAGGAGATCAGTGTGGACTTCAGAAAGATCAAACGCCACATACACGCCCCCATCCCCATCAACAGAGGTTGAGCGTGTTTCTGGGTGTCCACATCTCGGAGGACCGCTCTTGGACCTTTAACACCTCAACCCTGGTCAAGAAGGCACACCAGCTTCTCTTCTTCCCAAGGAGACTGAAGAAGATCCACATGTCTCCTCAGATCCTGGTGAACTTCTACAACTGCACCATCGAGAGCATCTTTACGAACGGCATCACCGTTCGGTCTGGGAACTGCTTCAGACCGCAAACTTCTGCAGAGAGTTCAAACTGCCCAGCGCATCACCGGTACTTGACTCCCTGACATCGAGCCCATTTACCTCAAGCGCTGCCACTGACACATGACTCTTTTTTAGGAACAAGAACCAAACCAGAGAAAACCAGCAACTGGTCATCAGATAACAGGAAATACAAATCTGTCAAAACATTCTTTCTTCGGTTTCAGCTACTCAGAAAATTGAACAATGGCTGCTGGGCAAATTCAGATTGAAATAAGATTTATGAGGGGCATGAAGATTGCTGTGATCTCTGGACTTTTACCTCATTTCCCCCCCAAACACACCAATTTGAATTCAAATCCATGACTAGATGTCATGCAGAACTTTTTCTTCTGCATTGAGCTTCTCAGTCTATAGATTCACCTTTTTCTTTTTCAATCTTACAACTCTGTTGGCCCTTTCTGATATCTACTCATCACTCCAGTTACTTCAATTATCTTCCTTCCTGTTTATGAATCATTTCAGAACGCTTGAAGAAAAGCAAAACAATGTTTTACCATAATGCTTCTGATCTTTTGTATTACTGTGAAAGAAAAATACTATATTTAGAACTGGATTAGATTCGAATAAATATGTAATATTAACAAAGTACATAGTTTCCAGGGTAGCAAGACAAATATTTACGACTGAAAACCACCCATTTAAACTCTATGATCTAAAATCTTAGTGACAAATAATATTTCGGAAATCAAAACCCTGAGGAAAGAACTGCCACGATTACTCCTTCATACCCCCTCCGCACATGTGGATTCACTTCCTGGCAGGTAAGTCTGGTAACAGGTAGAGAGGCAAGTCTGGAGTGAGGGTTCTCTGCCAAGTCTACAAGATGTGCCACATTTTAAGACACCTTTATAGACTAGATGGTTTCATTTAAACTTGTCCGTAACTATTAGAAAAACATCTGAAACCAGCTGTGTTAAACCAGAGGCAGATAGAAGACTCCACAGCAGTAGAAATATTGCTTTCCTGCAGATGTATGCCAGATTGGCAGCAGCTTCAGCATAGATAATAACTCAAGTCTATAGGTCCTGTGTGTGCAGGTCTACCCGATACTCCGCGTTCAGGCCCTGAGCCATATCTTTTTGTCTGTTCAGTCTTTCCTAATCTGAATGCAATACTTGAGATGGGAACCTGCTTACCTGAATAGCGTAGCAGAAGATCATAAATGTCTTCTGGCCCTAAATCATTCACCGCTTTATAAAACCAACAGTAGTTTTTAAATACATTGTTTGACAGACAGGAAGCCAGTGTCGAGACCTCAGAGCTGGAGTGATGGAGTGACCGACATCTCTCAGTGGATGTCTGCTCACCACCTGAAAATCAACCCTGACAAGACGGAGCTACTATTCCTTCCAGGGAAAGGCTCCCCCACCCATGACCTGACGACCACCTTCACCAGCTCTGTGTTGGCCCCTACCCTGACTGCCAGGAACCTCGGGGTGACACTAGACAGTCAACTCTCCCTGACAGCCAACATCGCTGCGACGACGCGTTCCTGTAGGTACATGCTGCACAACATCAGGAGAATACGGCCTCTTCTTACTCAGAAGGCGGCACAGGTTCTGGTCCAGGCTCTGATCATTTCACACCGTGACTACTGCAACTCCCTCCTGGCTGGTCTACCTGCTAAGGCCATCCGACCCCTGCAGCTCATCCAGAATGCAGCAGCTCGACTGGTCTTCAGTCTCCCGAAATTCACCCACACCACTCCGCTCCTCCGCTCTCTCCACTGGTTACCGGTGGCTGCTCGCATCCGCTTCAAAACACTGGTCCTGGCGTACCGTGCTCTGAACGGATCGGGCCCCGTCTACATCCGGGATATGGTCACACCGTACACCCCGGCACGTTCGCTCCGCTCGGCAACAGCCAACCGACTTGTGACTCCTGCACCTCGAGCTAATCACTCGAAATCCAGACTGTTTGCTGTCCTGGCTCCTCAGTGGTGGAACGAGCTCCCCACTGACATCAGGACAGCAGAAAGAGTCTACATCGTCCGCCTGAGACTGAAAACACATCTTTTCCGACTATATCTGGATTAAAACACAGAGTTGCATTTCAGTGGCACTGGGATGGCACTTATTGTGGTGCTTTTGTGGTTCGACTGAGTTGAGGAAGTGTTGCTTCCTGTGTTCTTGTTGTTCTTGGTTTGTACTCTAGGTTGAATGCACTTCTTGTAAGTCGCTTTGGATAAAAGCGTCTGCTAAATGACATGTAATGTAATGTAAAAAAGGAAACGGTCACACTTAAGATGATTGTGGGTGAGATATAGCGGCAACTTGTTCCAAGATAAATGCATGCTTTAAATGGACAAGACCAAAACTACATGTTTATCCAGCTGAAAGAATTAAGTGAGAAAACATTTAGACAAAGTCATGGCTCAACTAATTTTTGCTAAAGCAAACAGTCAGTCACCTTTGTCATATACATATATTTCTAATTAGTTCATCCTTGACTCCATGTGGAAGTTTTTTTGTGTGCACTTGATTGATTTCTGGCTTGCATCCTCTCCGACTATTTCTTCTGTTTACTGGCAGATTACAGCTGTGTGTTAAATTAAGTCGACAGCACCAACTTCTGGCCAAACAGCCCATTTTGTTCCATCTAAGCCTGTTGATAGAGATGTGCCTAAATTTGTATTTCTGTTTTTGCAGTTGAGTTCAAATTCACTTGACAATTGAATGGAAACGTGGCTATAAGCCGGATCAAACACTCCCCAGAGGAAACTGAAAGGATACTAATTATATTGGACCATTAAAAGGGACAAGAAAGGTAGAGCAAAGTGTTTGTTCTAAAGAGTTGCTCTTTAAGCTTTTAATTGGAAAAACATTAGATCTAACCAAAATAATAACACTGCACTGTTGGATTATTACTGTGAAAGACCACAGAGCAGCGTTAGGTTTTACCAATACGATCATTAGAGCAGCGTTTCATACGTCAGCCATTTGTTGCTTTCTCTGGGCTTTGGTTGCCTCAGTGTAGGCATTGTGGTCCGTCTCGATCACAATTAGGTTATTAGTCTCCGGGTGGATCACAAATTTCCTGGGAGTGTACTGCAGAGGAAAGGCCACCTGGTTGAAGACTGCTCCTAACTTCTCCAAAGCCAAGATTCTGCCAGACGAATAATAAAAGAGAAAACAGAAGGGGAGAACAGTTACAAATTATTATTACTTGCGAGCCGAGAAAATTAACATGCCACCTTTCACACAACCATGAAAACCTAAAGTATAAATAAAACAGCACAGACAAAAAGAAAACGACCAAACGAATGCTGTGCAATATATAATAATAAGTAGAGATGCACCGATCAGGTTTTTTGTGCCGATCACCGATCACTGAAATCAGTATCTGCCGATCACCGATAATACCGATCACCGATCACGGTGTCGATTGAAGCATTCTATTTATTGTGTAGCATTATTGCCTAGGACTATGAGGAAATACAAATATAAAGCAACTCAAACATTAAAGAAATTACAGATTTCTTTAAACATTTAGGACTTTTACTTTGAAAAATGTCCTAATTGATACATTAAAATTGTTTGATTGCTATTGTAGGGGATTTCAGATATGTATGGAACACATCTGCATCATTCATTTCCTGGAACTCTTGGGGAAATCTATTTACAGGACTTTTTTTAACATACAAAAGTCTGACTTATTTTTATAAACTCTTCCTTGGTACAGTAAAACTGTTTTAATGTTAGCATAATTTAAGCTAAATCTCAGAAACGATCTATAAAGATACAAAATCAGTTCATTGTTTACTTTTATATGCTAGTAGTGTATGATTTGTCGACATCTTATTTTGAAAAACGGATGTTGTTTCACGTGGTTCTTTCCGCTAACTTTGCAAAACCGGATGTTGTCACATAAATCCTTCCGCTAACGTTATCAAAACCCTCGCGCGCTCCTGATCGAATGCGTGTACCGTGAGCATCAGTCTGTCGGGGCAGACATGCAAGAGTCGGCTGAGTTGACCCAGTGATTCAACTCGGGGGACGGGGACGCCGCTCGGTGGTGAGGATCCCCTCGTGGACCCCTCACTCTGCGGCCCTCGCCGGGCGCATGGTCTCCGTTACGGTGCGCGGCGATTGAAACGTCTGATAGTTCTCGCAGATGTTACGTCATCTGATCGGCCGTTTTGAGAACGCCGATCAAAACCGATAATAGCAATATCGGCCGATATGGATCGGCGCCGATCAGATCGCTGCATCCCTAATAATATGTATATAATAATCAGGCCGAAAGGTTTTAGAAACATGCATTTGTTTTTCTGTGTCGACCCGAGAGGGAAATGCGATACAATGGCATTCTGGTGACATCGTGTCCTCCACTGAGCTGTGATACCACACACTTAATTGACAGGGTACCATCACAACACTTGATGGAGGTGGAGTACAGCATCAGGAAGATCTTATTATTTACTTTGGAGTGAACACAGCAAAGAATGGATGACCGTGTGCGCATCACTCTCAAACACTTCAGCCTTTTCTAAAAATCGACACGGCAAATAAGGCGGCGACCATTTTGCAGTGTGGCATCCATACCTCAGTGTGTTGGTGGAAATGGCCACTATGCCTTCGGGGCACTGCTCGGATGCAAAGCCGGAGGCGTACTCCAGGGTCTCATATGACAGAGGGGTCAGGTACTGGTACGAGTAGCTGAGCCAAGAGCGACTGGACATCGCCAGCACCTGTCAGCGAGAGGAGGCAGACGAGTTCTGTTTTAATAAATCACCATTTGACCGTATAACATTACAAAAATGACATGTTATCAAGTTGGATCTTATATGTATTGATGCATATACATGTCAGTAACATACAGCTTCTTGTCCTTGCATCCGGACTCTGAAGAGTTTGACAGGTCGAGACCCCAGGTATCGTGTTCTGGTGTCCGACAGGTCACCACCGGTCACTGGGTCCAGCACAGTCCTCAGCAGCACACCGTTCTGAGAGGGGGATCAAACACACACGTTTTACTAAAGGATCTCAAATAAATATCCAAATAGATTGTCCTTTTTTCAGTGCTAAGAGTCAAATATTAACAAAATAAAAAAAAGTCCAGACATCTGCTCTGGCTTTTGGGTAATTGGTTGGTAATGGTTGTGGTTAGATAACAATTATGAGATTTAGATTTACTCAAATTTCTATATGTATGGGTCCAGTGCCAAGTATATCATATATTGAGATAAAGTTGTTGTGAAAATAAGGTACTGGAAGTATCAAAAAGCTTAAAATGGTAGAATATATACTTTACAGAGAATACTAGAAGTGTATGAATATCTTTTCTACCACACAGGGATGTCATAGAAAAACAAGATGTCTGGATCAGTTGGTGAAGGAGAATGAATACCTGAAGTCCTATGTTGAGGTAGAGGAAGCCAATGGATCCCTTTTCTCCAAGTTCATCCTGTTTCTCGACCCCTCCCATCTCAACAATACACAGACTCTCTGGCTGGGCTGGCAGGGCCTGCATACTCAACGGCTGAAGGCAGTCCTGAAAGTGATAAAGATTGAGAGGGTTGACAATAATTCAGAAGGCTGGAAACGTACAAAGACAATAGTCTCACTAAAGTGTAAAAATTAAATTAACAATGAACGTTTACATTGAGTTTATCCAAAGGCAGATTGAAACTTTTGGAAACAAGTAATCATTTGAGAAAGTCACAAAAGTTGTATCGTAGCTGCCCGTAGAAACTTCTATTAATGAATAATATGAAGCGCATGTGAACTTCTCAAAGCGAGACTCCACTATTAGTATCCTGAATGAGACTTTGCTTATTTGTATTGACAGTAATAGGCCACCATTGTTTGCTGGAGGGCCGTATCGTTGCAATCTGCAACCTAACCACGAGATGCCACCAAATCTCACACTGCCTTTAATTAAAAACTGTGTATTATGCATCGGTTGACACCTAAACCACGGTATCGGGACATAAAAGCTCGAGTTCATTCGACCAACTCACTAGCAAGACTGGCTGACTAAATCAAAAGGCAAATATATATAAATACACTCAACTGATAATCACTCATTTTTCACATCCGTTTGGACTTGTGAAGTCAAACACACAACCATTACATGTTCAGTGATGGTATATTTGCTAATGGGTCTATTACATTTACAAACTAGTATACTGGTCCTACCAGTGGGTCCAGGGAGATGATTCGGACGGTGTTGTCAACCAGCCCCACTGCCAGGAAACGCGAGCGCTGCTCACCAGGTGGAACGTTTGCGAGGCTCATACAAACCACGTCTGCAGACATCTCCTTCCGCTCCGTGTACTCATTGAGTTGACCGGACTAGAGAGGAAGGACACAGAGAGAGAAACAGTATTGACAGGGTTTTTCCTGCAAAGAGGAAATTTGGGCGCGCGCCTAAGCCGTTTCCCCGAACGCCTATGACAAATCCCGAGTGCCTAAGGGCTCGATCACACCAGACGCGCCTCTCAAAAACGCGTCGCCCGCAAAACCATTGATTCCCTCTGGTACGGCGCGACTTTCAGACGCGCCTTTTAAATGCCACGCGGCGCGGGTTTCTTGCGTTTTTCAGGCGCGGTTAAAAGTTGAAATATTCTCAACTTTAAGCACGAGGCGCGGAAGCGCACAGCTCATCAACGTCACACTCGGCCAATGCAGCCAATCGAATCAAGCAGGAGGCTTTCCTTCCTGTTTTCCCGAGGAGAACCGCATTTTATATATTATATTAGCGGTATTTAATTACGCAGATCTTTATAATTCTAAATCTAAACACGACTCAAACTGACTCCTGCTCGGTCGGAAGTGCAACTGAAAGCCTCGCCATGAGACACAACTCATGGAATAGATGGTGGTGTTCGCCGTACTCTTTCCTTTCTTTTTAAAAAACATATATTGAACCAAAACTCAATGGTTGATTGCGCACGCAGGTCCGCTCCACAGGCGTACAGCGCTGTTTTGCCCGGCACATTTTTGCCAAGGCGTTTTTGGTGCGGCTGCGTTTTTTATAGTCGCGTGTGGTGTGATTGTGCCTTAAGGCAAAAAAAAGTCTGCGATGGAAAAAACCCAAAAACTGTTCATCACGTGCATGTCAGCGAATATGCTCTCAATAGTATGTTTCAAGTAGGCTACAGCCGAACCCTCGTTCTGTTTTGATCAATAGTAATTGAGTTGATAAGCGTGTCTTCTTGTCTAATCAATACGCAACTGTGAGGTGAATGGACAGAGCGACACAGACCGTGTGCATAAAAAAAAAATTTGGGAGCACTGAAGACTCATTTTGACCCAGGAAAAACCCTGATTGAGATGCAGAGTCAGCGCTTTCCTGTGTTTATTATGGTAGCAGAGAACAATTGAGTTCGTCTTTAACCCTTGTGTTGCCTTCGGGTCATTTTGACCCGAATCAATATTACACCCTCCCCCCGCCTTTGGGTCATTTTGACCCGATTCAATGTTTCACCCTCCTGTTACCTTTATATTTACTAACATATTTTACCCTTTGGGTTCAATTTGACGCCAGCAATTAAAACCTCCAGAAAATTATTAGAATGAATATTGTTTTCCAAGTTTAAGTGTGAGGCACTTTATGTTTGTTTGTTGACTACCGAAAGAACACCGACATTAAACATTGAATGGGGTCAAATTAATCCTAAAGCGGGGGGAGGGTGTAATATTGATTCGGGTCAAAATGACCCGAAGGCAACACAAGGGTTAACACTGATCAACAGCAGAACCAGTGGCCTTGGTAAACTGACAAATATGTCACGTTAACCCTCTGGAGTCTGGGCTCATTTTCTCGATTTTACAAAACAATATAAATTCACCTTTTAAAAGCTTTTGCATGTGACACATCCCAGTGTTTCCCCCACCATTATATCAGGGTGAGGCCCCGCCCCCCTGTAATGTTCTCTATAGCGCCAGATTACAGCAGAAGTAACGTACGGTTCTTTCCTTAAAGACGTCTTTGTTCTTTTATTAAACTAAACGTCTGTTGTTGGTCGTCTCTACACCAGCATGTCATTCTGTCTCGACGTGTCGTTCACATTTCTCGGCTCTCCGTCTCGCGCGCCGCAGAGCTCCATGCCGGCGTGTCTGCGCGCGCATCGAGCGGAGAAAAAAATAAATAATCACCTGCACCTTCCGCCCCGCGTCACCGACACGTCGCCCTCTGTTTCTCTGTGAATATCGAGGAGCAGACGGGAGGAAGGAGGCGGACTGCCACGGTTTGACACTCACAGGAGTGCAACAACTTCAACGACACCGGAAGTAAACAAAGTTGCATTAATTGCGCTAAAATATTTTAGTGCGTTAATCGCGGCCAAATTAATCGCATAGATTAACGCGTTAACGCTGACAGCCCTAATATTTATACATCATAAAACTATGCATAGAGATCCACTTGATTGGAAACAAATGGACAGACGGGAGGCTTTATTAATCCACTCGGGATACGTGACATAATAAAATGCTCAAGACTATTTGTATGCAACTGTTGTCCAGAATCATCACAGGTATGAATGAAGACGATGTTTAGGGCACACACACCTGCACCAGCGCGTCTTCGCCGAGCAGCGAGCAGGAGAGAGTAGGCGTCGTTCCGAGAAACCCAGAATCTGTCACTTCCTCTACAGTCTCTCCGATGGACAGAACCAGAGTAGCGTTCACGAAAGACACGATGATGTAGGCATCAAACTCATCTAATAAAAACAAAGGAATAGATGCAAAGAAAAAGTACAGAGAAGAAAAAGGATGTTACTGAATAGGAAAATAAGAGGGATAATCTAAATCATAGCAGTGCCAGAGTAATGCCTGAGACAAGTTAATGAAATTAGTAGTCATTGATAGTCACGGACCCTCAGTAAGGTCTGATCCTTGGGAGCTGCACTCACTGAGCAGCAAGCCCTCTCTTGCTGCCGTTACACAGGTGAGACCCTGAGCTGCTGCAGACCACCGTCCGCTGTCACTTCAGTCACTGGCTGAATTCACTGTGCTACAGAAGTAAAGCCGCTCACATAACTTTGTTCTGATGGAGCGGGTTTTAGTGTGTGCTACTTTGGGTTGAAGCTAATGCACAAACTATCAAATCCTACATGGATTGCACAGACCCCGGTTAGTGGCACAGTAAACAAACATTTACTGTGCCACTAAATGCTATTCTGCAAAACGCATCTTCAATAATACGAATGACAAAGAACAAAATGCGACAAAAAACATAAAAAAATGGCATCCATGTGGTTTTGATGTGGCGGTTTCCTTACAATTATAATCTTGATAAAACTGAGCAAAGCCAGCTAAAGCGTAAACTACTGGCAGACACCATACATGAAGATTTTTAGACAGTAGTGTCATTTCATCGAAGCTTCTTACCTTCCACATGTTTGCGTACTGTCCACACAGCGTTGGGGTTACCGGGCAGCTCAGACACGGCCATCTCTGATACCTGATAGAGACGAAAGACAAAAGAATGGCAGCGATATTTGTATCCAGGGAGAGCAGCCCATGACAGTGTGGGTAACATGGTGGCTGTGATAGCGACAGTGGGGCTGCAATAGGCTCGCAACATTCATCGTGCGTTTGTGTGCGCATGCATTGAGCATGGAACACTTTACCTGGAGAAACACACCTGCTTCGTGTGTTTACTCACAGGTGGGATCTGCACTGAACATGATAACAAATCAAAAACCAACCAGCTAAGTTTAAAGGCAGCGAGTAATGAAAGTACACGGAGGTGACGGTGTGCGACATAAAAACACCACATTCTGTTTTTGCTGAAATCAGTGCAATTGAGAGAATCTTCAGCTTTTATTCAGAGAAGAGACATGAACAAACTCATCACTTTTCAGCCAACAGAAAGTGTGTATATGTGTGTGTATGTATAGGTGTCCTGGCCTGCATGCATGTTACATATTGTGTCGATAAGCCTGCGTGCATACCTCCAGTCCATGTCTCAGGACCCTCAGAGTAGACCGGGGTCCTCGACCACAGGCAACGTACAACTGTGGTGCATCTTCATTGGCTAAATCTGCAATCTGTTCAAAACAGGGAGAAAATACACAATGAGCCGACAAAGGAAGGCACTGCAATACTGCCCCCAGGTAACGGGGAGGCCAGGCTGCACCGGCACCACACGGACCTGACAGGACATGAAGGGCGAGAGGTTCTCCTGCTCGTCCACCAGCACAAGGTTCTTGAGGGGGCGGGGCTGGAAGAAGAATGTGTCTCCCTCTTCCAACGGCATTGCAGAGGAGAACTCAGGCTCCTCGTCATCGTCACCCAAGTGAGCGATCTGGTAAAGGTAACTTAAGAAAACCAAAAGGAGAGAAGATGAGAGAAAAGAAGCAGCAAAAAAAAAGGCACATGAATTATGAAGTGATTTTTACACTAATCTGAATGTTTTCAAGACTCGTAATATAAGAACAAAATGGTCGAAAGTTGTATTCTGTCAAAATGAATACTAATTAACAAGAACAAAGAAGAATTAATGCTGACAAAAGACTTACTGGTTTCCAAATTCTGAACACACAAACAAGAAGCCAGTCTTCAGGACACACATGGCTGTTGCTACAGGGATCGTGTCAAAGTATTTCAGCCTGATTTCTGTGACCTGAGAAAGAACACAAAACCTTTTTAAATAAACACATGGAAAATAAGGAGATCAACAAAATAAAAATAAAAATTACAAGCAGGACCCTCCATCAACCCCTCATCGCCACTCACCATTTCTTCATCCGTCTCCAGGGTAACCTTAAAGATGTCTCCCTGCTCTGTTTGGGCCAGGAAGAAGAACATGGACTTGGTCTTGTGGGTGGCTGAGCAGACAAATATCATCCCACGCTCCGGGTCATCCAGGTCATTCTGCAGTGAATCGAGGAAGAGAGAAAGGAATTAAAAAAAAAAAAGAAACAAAGTCACCACATAAAAAAAGTGGAACTGTACGGATGCCTTTTTTATGCATTTAAAATAGATAAACAGCTTTCCAATAAACAGAAAGAAAGTCTATCATTGAAAAAAATTGTACTGGAATACAACATGACTACTCATTAAATTACAGCTTAAATCTCAGGAGTGTGTTAATGTTGGCCGAGTGTAACAAGTATGATGTGTTTCTGTATTTAGGACTCACCCTATCTCATAATTATGAGATAGTAAGTCGAAATTATGAGATAGTTAAGTCATAATAATGAGATAGTAAGTCGAAATAATGAGATAGTATCTCATAATTATGAGATAGTAAGTCGAAATAATGAGATAGTATCTCATAATTATGAGATAGTAAGTCGAAATTATGAGATAGTTAAGTCATAATTATGAGATAGTATCTCATAATTATGACTTACAGGATGTTAATTTTTTTTTCACAGTGGCGGAAACGGGCTTCCATAGTAACAAGAGCGGAGGGAGAGACGGAACGCTGCGTTGTAAGAGCCAATCAGCGCTGAGCTGCTCCTCTGTTGATGAATCTAATTGGCTGCTGCTGCTCACGTGGCGCTGGATGCGGAAGTCATTCACGTAGTCGGAGACATTCACGGAGCTGTGTGCGCCTACGGGTGACGTTATGAACCCAGACACCAGGGCGCTACATGTCACGACGTGTGTGGCATTTCCACAAGAGTATAACGTAGAAAACGTCGTTATTTATTCCGTGGCGGATAGCGGAAAATATTTTTCCACGGAGAAAGGCAACGGAGATAAGCCACGACGCCACTCGCTGTGTGCGCTGCGCGTGCAGACACCATTTAACGGAGCGGAGCAGCGCGTGAGCTCTGATCGGGCGCTCTTTTAATGAAGTATCGATACAAAAAATATGCTAAATCACATCGTTTTTAACGTACGGGTACTTTGTTAGTATCGCTACACCGTGCAGCGTGACAGCAGCAGATGTAGCGGACTAACATTCAAGCTAACCTAACTTCCCAAACACTGTCAACATCTGAACGCTGATTGGCCGAGACTCGACACGTCCATCAAAGATGTTTTGTTGTGAAGAGCACCACTCTACATTTTGTCCGCGTCTCACTGCAATCTCAACGGCAGCGGGCCAGGTGAAAAAAATAATAAATCGGAACGCGTCTCTGATATTGTTCAGGGGGCCACGTGGGGACCACTGCTCAGGAGAGGAAAGCTGTCAGTCTGTTTGTGACGGGTTCATCACCATGGTGACCAGTGAACAGGTTCATCACCATGGTGACCAGTGGGTCTCCAGGACCTTTCCATGACTTTAAAACAAATTTCCATGATTAAACATTTTGTGAAAACTCTGTCTATACGTGACAAAGTGAGAAGATGTAGTATTTAAACTAACAATGAGAATTCCAAAGCATACCGTACATATACCGTGTAAATAAAAATTTGAATAAAACAAATTTGCATTACTTTTCCAAACATTTTGGGATTTTATTTTTTTAATTACTTTTCTAGGCCTGCTAATAGCCATTTAAAAATTCCAAGCCTTTTCCAGGTTTTCCATGACCGTACGGACCCTGTTTTGAATAAAGGCTTGAAAATTAAGTTTTTTTTAGTTTTTTTATTCGATTAATCGATAAAATAATCAACCGATTATCAAAATAATCGTTAGTTGCAGCCCTAATCCAAACGTTGAACAACAAGTTGAGAGAAAGCAACCAGCATGTGCCCTGACTTGGGGGGGGTGTTCACAATGTTTCTCCAACATAACCCGGGAGCAGCCTTTCCAAAACTCTATAGATGACTATTTGAACGTCAATATGATCCTGAACGCCGCTCAGACCTTTTGGTATCTGTTTTGGTGGCATTCTGACAGAAAGCCTCGCAGTTCATTCTCAGCAAAAGGCAAACGGGAAGAACGCTGTAATAGTTTTCCAAGACATTTTACTTTTACTCTCGTTGACACTAATTGTGAAACCAAGCATATATCATGCAGTCAAAAAAGTTTGAAATGAAGCAGATGTGCGGTGCTGAGATCAGGAGGTTAAATCTTTCTCCAGGATAGTCAGAGAAGAGACATGACAAACTCATCACATCTGCAGCACAACCCAGTGTGTGTCATCTCTGAAAAGGCGTATAAACCATAATAATGTTTCATGACGTACCTCATAATCCATCTCGAGGCAGGCAAACATGGGGTTCTCAAAGCCGACATCGACTCCGACGACATGGTAGACCAGTGTGTTCGCCTTGTGTGCTTCCAGCGGAGAGGAGATGGTCAGCCTGGCAGCTGCATCTCTGTTCAGAATATAAACCAGCTTCTGCTTCTCTATCGCTCCTAGACAGGGGAGGGACAACGGGCTTCATTTAATGTAACTGAAGGAAACAGTTTAAATATGCATGGCTGTTTGAGACAAAACATTTAGATTTTAGGATACAATATATTAGAATTACACAGCAACATCACTCAGGATTTATGGTGAGATCTCTGAAAATAAAGCTGGAAATATAATATACACTTTTATTAATCCCCAAGGGGAAATTAGTTCTCTGCATTTAACCCATCCTTAGTTATTAAGGAGCAGTGGGCTGCAGTGAAGCGCCGGGAAGCAACTGGGGGTACGGCCCTAAACAGCTTCCCATTCATTCTCTATGGCGGTGTCTAAAATCGCCGATGTAATATATCTCTGGCCACTCGCAGCTGGCAAGACGTGGATAGTGGGAATTCACTGACAGCCAATGAAATTGCAGTATTATCTACGCTGTCCAATGTCCTGAAAAGCCACATTTGGACGCGGGTTCGAGACTCAGTTGGGCTGTTTATCAAGAAAAGTGTTCCCTACTTTGCTATTTTTGGAGTGTCACTTTATCCCAGTGGCAGACAGATTATATCAGTACTTGACTTATTTATTTATAACCTATATGTAACATATTAGTTTTCTTCTCATAAACATTTGAATTGCAATTACTTAAATTAAATATGTCTTGACTGTTCACTAAAATGATTCACATATTAATGACACATGTAGACATTAGTCCATGAAATATATTTATTCACAACAAGGACAGTAAATATTGAACACACAGGCCATAGTGCAAGGTCACACAAACAATAAAAATAGTAAAACAAATATAATTTATATCATAAAAGAATGTAATTATTAAAATAAGAAAAGATATATACATGACAAAACACTGCCCATCTCTCTTATTTGCTCTTGTCAACGGCCCATCTGTTTTTCCCGTCTCATAGAAGGCAGATGCCTGGAACTCTCTCCACGTCATCTCCTTCTCCATGCCCTGGTCTCTGTACAGGGAAATACTTTGGCAGGACAATAAATGTACTTCCTACCCCCGGGAACCCGGTGTGAATGTGAGGGCTGTTTGGGCCCTGCTTCAGTCCCATCCCACAAAAGCGACACCTTGGACCAGTGTTCTGGGGTTCTGTGCTGGGATTCAGTTCTCTTCCTCTTCTGCTGGCCTCTCTCCTCCACCCTTTTCTTTGTGGCAGACAGTTCCTGCTGAAAGAACTGTGTTCCTGCAAAGTCATTAAATGGCATTTTTGGGTTTGTCAGAGCCTCAGCACCGTAAGCTTTAAAAACTTTAGTGGAGCAGTAAAAGTATCTGCTGGTAGAAGAAGTGGATGGAGTAACCATCATTCTCATACCTGGACTTTGGCTGACCACAGGAAAGGCACGTTTTTGTCTGCTTCTTTGAAGCCACTGGTTGTTGTTGTTGCTGCTGATGCTGTTGTTGCTTTTCAATAATATTTTGCACAATTTGCTCAATAGAGGCTTTAGTGAGGGTCTGACTAGGTGGAGGTGGGTTCACGACTGCAACAGGCATTGTTACAACCGGCACCCGGGTCGCCTCGCTGCCCTTTGTCAGAGCGTGCCAGAGTTCCTGCCGCTCTTGCAGTTTTCGGGCTGGTGTTTAAAGACGAGCTGGTGTTCAGTAATTTGCAGAGGTGTTTAACATATAGTAAGATGTGGTGTTTAGTTGTTGGGTGGAGCATGTTGTTTGGGTCTGTGCAAGAGTTGTGAACTAGAGCAGCATAGTCCTGGTCCACTAGCTTGAGCATGTCCTTCATGCCACGGTGTTTATTGAGCAGGTTGTCAATAGTTGCCTTCATGGGGCGGCCACCGCTTGTGGTCCAACACAAACACTCTCCCCTGTCTTCACAGGTCCAGTGCGGCGGCAGTCGGCGAGGACAGCAGCGGCAGAGGCGGCCGACATGTTTCTCGAAGACAAAGACAAAGGATACAATAAGTTATTCAGATCTACAGAAGGAAACCTCCTGAAAATGAATATGATTAAAATTCAGTTCCTACTAACTAAAGTCTGGTCCATTACTATGCCTGTGTGTTTGATGTTACCTGGATCTGTCGGAGGCCGGGAGTCACGTCTGGTTTGACAGCAGCAGAATCCACAGGAGGCGTGGAGGAAACTGGAACAGCTTCTGTGGTGCCATGAAGAGTGAGGATGACTGGACAGTAGGCACGCTGCTTTGAGGAGGTGGATTCAGGGCCGGGGGGGCAGAGTCCGACTTGGTCCTGTGCTTGTCCCAGTCCACAGGAACTGGGCGGCAACCAGGCTCAACGTACTGCAGGCCAAACTTTTCTCCAGTGTCGGTGCTCGAGAGATGAAATGCTGGATACTTCATCTGTCCCAACACCCGTTCGGAGGCTGCGTTGAGCTGGGCCATCAATGCAGGATCAAAGACGGCTGGGAGGTGAACGCCCGGCTGCTGCAACGGAAAAACCTTTGTTTGTTATTTATACTTTGACAGTACACAAAAACTGCTGTTAGTAAAGGCAGAAAGTATCTTTACTTCACCTGCTTTGTTCAGCCAAATCCAATCAATCAGACTGTTTGTAACATGATTACGTACAGAGTATATTTCATTCATACACATGTGTTCATGTTGCAATGGGTTAATATTCAGGAGCCAGTCATCACTATGTCACCAAGGCAGGGGAAGCACCTTGACTTCAAACACACAGCAAACACATGCCAACAGGTGTTAGGAGCACAGCAGTTTCTTGTCATGCACATCAGAAAACAAAGATGATACGTACCCTCATCAGGACCAGAGTCCATTCATCGTCACGAGGACAACAGGCGGAACACCAAAAGACAAACAGGACCAGAACACGGTCGACACCAGACGAGTCCTGCTGCATGTGGGAGAGGAACTCATGGTCCCAGTTGTGTCGGTCGGCAGCACGGTGCTCTGGGTTAAAGACCTCTTTCTCGTCGTCTGGCAGATGAGGAGGATGACGAAGATGCAGAAACAGCTATAAAACACACACAAAACAATATCAAATATGCTGAATAGAATACAGGATTAATAGCAAATCGTCTGAACTGTAAGCGATTGTGAATCTTCAGGAGAAACAAAGAAATAAAGAGAGCACATGTATACTCACACCTCTGCACATGTTGCTTTGAAGGAGAGATGCTCAGCATCATCCTCTCCAGCTCTTCATCTTCATCCATCACTGTGATGCAAACAAACAAGTTAGAAAGAAAGAAAGAAATATCTTCTTGCATTTGTGCTTGTATGACTTGCGTAGATCCCTGACAAGACACCAGACTCACCAATGGCTTCAGCAGGAGCATGTGAGGCGTGTGACATCACAGGTGAGGCGTGTGACATCAGAGGGAGACAGTGGGTGGCTGCAGCTTCTTCTTCAGGTAGAGTTGTAGCTTATGCATCTTTGTGCCTGCAGTGCAGTTCTTCTTCTTCAGGATGAAGGATGCATAGCCGTCCTCCTGCTCTCCCAGACCTCTCGCCAGGTGCTGTAGGCACGAGTCCCAAAACCCACCAGCTGGTCATCCTCCGATGCTGCTGCTGTCACAACTGGCTTGTGTTCCTCATAGTTGAGGAGAGACTGGATTCCTCAAACATGAGGGAATAGTTGAGAAAGGACAGGAGGCTGTCCTTGTTGTGCCCGCTGCCATGAACACTCCTGCAGCTTCCTCTCTTTGCTGGTTCCTGATGAGGTAGATGGTGTATCAAATGTCATTCTCCAGAAGCCAGCGGAAGGAATGAAACAGCCATTCTCCCAGGGTAAAACACATGTCTGCTCATCTCTCCTGTTATGAAAAAGAGTAGAGTATATTAGTAAGTATATTAATACGCTATAGACAGGCATTGTTTCCAAACAATATAGTTTCTGAACCTTAAGTCCTTTGTTGAGGCACACTATTTACATGTCAGTGGCAGGCAGGCAGGCAGGCTACCCCCATCTCCTGTGCCCTGAACATCTTGTGGAAAAGTACATGGAGGTGAACTCCCCCCACCCATCTCCTGTGTACATGGAGGTGAATTAACAGTCATGTGACTCAAGTAACAATTAAGTGTGAAGTGTCTTATCAAGAAAGGATCTCCATTCCCTTGTGACCATCCCAAAAAACCTGCATCAGACTATGAGTATACTTTTATATATACACCGTATCACATTCTGCTGTTCTCTGTTTTAACAGTGGTGGAGAAAGTATACAGAACTTCTACTTCAGTAAAAATATAAATATTAATACCACCACATGGTGGTCCTGCATTAAAAATAAATAAAGTAAAGTTACAATTACTTACTACTATGTTTTAATATGCTGCTGGTCGTTTAATCTATAATTACACCTTTATTAGTTGAGTGTAATACATGTGGAGCAGTTAATATACGTGATATGTTAAAGTAAAGCTTCATCAGTCACGTTAACAGAGGAGAAGTGCGCGTTTAGTGAAGTGACGGGAGTCAATAAAAAGAGAAACTCCGTGACTCCGTGACTCCCTGTTTAGAGTTTACCGTTCCTTCACAGCGTGTATGTAACGTAATATCCACAGTATTGATATGGTCATTCCGACAGCATTATTTATTTAATGATGTCGCGTTAACTTCCCGTTTCAACAGCGCAAGAAAGTCACATACACGGAGAAACCAAACTGAAAAAACACAACCAACTTTACAGTGCGAACAAGAGACCGTCAAGACTAATTATCATTACATGTTAGTTCATTGTAATAAGTTAGAACGACTTACAGCTTGACGTAACGGTGGAGAGCTCCAGAGATCCGTATGTGCAGTCGGTCCTTCTCACAGCAGACTGAATGAGACGGAGGAGGGGGAGGAGCGGGAGGAGCTTCACTCTGAAAACAGCGCCACTGACCCGCGCGGGCACCGGGGATTCTTTAGCTAAACGGCCCTAAACAGCTTCCCATTCATTCTCTATGGCGGTGTCTAAAATCGCCGATGTAATATATCTCTGGCCACTCGCAGCTCAGTGGCGCTGTTTTCAGAGTGAAGCTCCTCCCGCTCCTCCCCCTCCTCCGTCTCATTCAGTCTGCTGTGAGAAGGACCGACTGCACATACGGATCTCTGGAGCTCCACCGTTACGTCAAGCAGTAAGTCGTTCTAACTTATTACAATGAACTAACATGTAATGAAAATTAGTCTTGACAGTCTCTTGTTCGCACTGTAAAGTTGGTTGTGTTTTATCAGTTTGGTTTCTCCGTGTATGTGACTTTCTGCGCTGTTGAAACGGAAGTTAACGCGACATCATTAAATAAATAATGCTGTCGGAATGACCATATCAATACAGTGGATATGACGTTACATGACCATATCAATACTGTGGATATTACGTTACATACACGCTGTGAAGGAACGGTAAACTGTAAACAGGGTCACGGGTCACGGGTTTCTCTTTTTATTGACTCCCGTCACTTCACTAAACGCGCACTTCTCCTCGGTTAACGTGACTGATGAAGCTTTACTTTAACATATCACGTATATTAACTGCTCCATGTATTACACTCAACTAATAAAGGTGTAATTATAGATTAAACGACCAGCAGCATATTAAAACATAGTAGTAAGTAATTGTAACTTTACTTTTCTTTATTTTAATGCAGGACCACCATGTGGTGGTATTAATATTTATATTTTACTGAAGTAGAAGTTCTGTATACTTTCTCCACCACTGTTAAAACAGAGAACAGCAGAATGTGATAAGGTGTGTATATAAAAGTATACTCATAATCTGATGCAGGTATTTTGGGATGGTCACAAGGGAATGGAGATCC
Source organism: Pseudoliparis swirei (assembly GCF_029220125.1). Classification (NCBI taxonomy): domain Eukaryota; kingdom Metazoa; phylum Chordata; class Actinopteri; order Perciformes; family Liparidae; genus Pseudoliparis; species Pseudoliparis swirei. The sequence continues at coordinate 13,706,481 of NC_079406.1, read as the reverse complement.
TTTCTGTGATAAGACACTTCACACTTAATTGTTACTTGAGTCACATGACTGGGGGGTGGGTGTTAATTCCTCCATGTACACAGGAGATGGGTGAGTTCACCTCCATGCTTTTCCACAAGATGTTCAGGGCACAGGAGATGGGGGGGGGGGGGGTAGCCTGCCTGCCTGCCTGCCACTGACATGTAAATAGTGTGCCTCAACAAAGGACTTAAGGTTCAGAAACTATATTGTTTGGAAACAATGCCTGTCTATAGCGTATTAATATACTTACTAATATACTCTACTCTTTTTCATAACAGGAGAGATGAGCAGACATGTGTTTTACCCTGGGAGAATGGCTGTTTCATTCCTTCCGCTGGCTTCTGGAGAATGACATTTGATACACCATCTACCTCATCAGGAACCAGCAAAGAGAGGAAGCTGCAGGAGTGTTCATGGCAGCGGGGCACAACAAGGACAGCCTCCTGTCCTTTCTCAACTATTCCCTCATGTTTGGAGGAATCCAGTCTCTCCTCAACTATGAGGAACACAAGCCAGTTGTGACAGCAGCAGCATCGGAGGATGACCAGCTGGTGGGTTTTGGGACTCGTGCCTACAGCACCTGGCGAGAGGTCTGGGAGAGCAGGGAGGACGGCTATGCATCCTTCATCCTGAAGAAGAAGAACTGCACTGCAGGCACAAAGATGCATAAGCTACAACTCTACCTGAAGAAGAAGCTGCAGCCACCCACTGTCACCCCTCTGATGTCACACACCTCACCTGTGATGTCACACGCCTCACATGCTCCTGCTGAAGCCATTGGTGAGTCTGGTGTCTTGTCAGGGATCTACATGCAAGTCATACAAGCACAAATGCAAGAAGATATTTCTTTCTTTCTTTCTAACTTGTTTGTTTGCATCACAGTGATGGATGAAGATGAAGAGCTGGAGAGGATGATGCTGAGCATCTCTCCTTCAAAGCAACATGTGCAGAGCTGTGAGTATACATGTGCTCTCTTTTATTTCTTTGTTTCCCCTCCCTGAAGATTCACAATCGTTTACAGTTCAGACGATTTGCTATTAATCCTGTATTCTATTCAGCATATTTGATATTGTTTTGTGTGTGTTTTATAGCTGTTTCTGCATCTTCGTCATCCTCCTCATCTGCCAGACGACGAGAAAGAGGTCTTTAACCCAGAGCACCGTGCTGCCGACCGACACAACTGGGACCATGAGTTCCTCTCCCACATGCAGCAGGACTCGTCTGGTGTCGACCGTGTTCTGGTCGTGTTTGTCTTTTGGTGTTCCGCCTGTTGTCCTCGTGACGATGAATGGACTCCGGTCCTGATGAGGGTATCCATCTTTGTTTTCTGATGTGCATGACAAGAAACTGCTGTGCTCCTAACACCTGTTGGCATGTGTTTGCTGTGTGTTTGAAGTCAAGGTGCTTCCCCTGCCTTGGTGACATAGTGATGACTGGCTCCTGAATATTAACCCATTGCAACATGAACACATGTGTATGAATGAAATATACTCTGTACGTAATCATGTTACAAACAGTCTGATTGATTGGATTTGGCTGAACAAAGCAGGTGAAGTAAAGATACTTTCTGCCTTTACTAACAGCAGTTTTTGTGTACTGTCAAAGTATAAATAACAAACAAAGGTTTTTCCGTTGCAGCAGCCAGGCGTTCACCTCCCAGCCGTCTTTGATCCTGCATTGATGGCCCAGCTCAACGCAGCCTCCGAACGGGTGTTGGGACAGATGAAGTATCCAGCATTTCATCTCTCGAGCACCGACACTGGAGAAAAGTTTGGCCTGCAGTACGTTGAGCCTGGTTGCCGCCCAGTTCCTGTGGACTGGGACAAGCACAGGACCAAGTCGGACTCTGCCCCGGCCCTGAATCCACCTCCTCAAAGCAGCGTGCCTACTGTCCAGTCATCCTCACTCTTCATGGCACCACAGAAGCTGTTCCAGTTTCCTCCACGCCTCCTGTGGATTCTGCTGCTGTCAAACCAGGCGTGACTCCCGGGCCTCCGACAGATCCAGGTAACATCAAACACACAGGCATAGTAATGGACCAGACTTTAGTTAGTAGGAACTGAATTTTAATCATATTCATTTTCAGGAGGTTTCCTTCTGTAGATCTGAATAACTTATTGTATCCTTTGTCTTTGTCTTCGTAGAAACATGTCGGCCGTCTCTGCCGCTGCTGTCCTCGCCGACTGCCGCTCGCACTGGACCTGTGAAGACAGGGGGGAGAGTGTTTGTGTTGGACCACAAGCGGTGGCCGGCCCCCATGAAGGCAACTATTGACAACCTGCTCAATAAACACCGTGGCATGAAGGACATGCTCAAGCTAGTGGACCAGGACTATGCTGCTCTAGTTCACAACTCTTGCACAGACCCAAACAACATGCTCCACCCAACAACTAAACACCACATCTTACTATATGTTAAACACCTCTGCAAATTACTGAACACCAGCTCGTCTTTAAACACCAGCCCCGAAAAACTGCAAGAGCGGCAGGAACTCTGGCACGCTCTGACAAAGGGCAGCGAGGCGACCCGGGTGCCGGTTGTAACAATGCCTGTTGCAGTCGTGAACCCACCTCCACCTAGTCAGACCCTCACTAAAGCCTCTATTGAGCAAATTGTGCAAAATATTATTGAAAAGCAACAACAGCATCAGCAGCAACAACAACAACCAGTGGCTTCAAAGAAGCAGACAAAAACGTGCCTTTCCTGTGGTCAGCCAAAGTCCAGGTATGAGAATGATGGTTACTCCATCCACTTCTTCTACCAGCAGATACTTTTACTGCTCCACTAAAGTTTTTAAAGCTTACGGTGCTGAGGGTCTGACAAACCCAAAAATGCCATTTAATGACTTTGCAGGAACACAGTTCTTTCAGCAGGAACTGTCTGCCACAAAGAAAAGGGTGGAGGAGAGAGGCCAGCAGAAGAGGAAGAGGACTGAATCCCAGCACAGAACCCCAGAACACTGGTCCAAGGTGTCGCTTTTGTGGGATGGGACTGAAGCAGGGCCCAAACAGCCCTCACATTCACACCGGGTTCCCGGGGGTAGCAGGGAAGTACATTTATTGTCCTGCCAAAGTATTTTCCCTGTACAGAGACCAGGGCATGGAGAAGGAGATGACGTGGAGAGTTCCAGGCATCTGCCTTCTATGAGACGGGAAAAACAGATGGGCCGTTGACAAGAGCAAATAAGAGAGATGGGCAGTGTTTTGTCATGTATATATCTTTTCTTATTTTAATAATTACATTCTTTTATGATATAAATTATATTTGTTTTACTATTTTTATTGTTTTTATTGTTTGTGTGACCTTGCACTATGGCCTGTGTGTTCAATATTTACTGTCCTTGTTGTGAATAAATATATTTCATGGACTAATGTCTACATGTGTCATTAATATGTGAATCATTTTAGTGAACAGTCAAGACATATTTAATTTAAGTAATTGCAATTCAAATGTTTATGAGAAGAAAACTAATATGTTACATATAGGTTATAAATAAATAAGTCAAGTACTGATATAATCTGTCTGCCACTGGGATAAAGTGACACTCCCAAAATAGCAAAGTAGGGAACACTTTTCTTGATAAACAGCCCAACTGAGTCTCGAACCCGCGTCCAAATGTGGCTTTTCAGGACATTGGACAGCGTAGATAATACTGCAATTTCATTGGCTGTCAGTGAATTCCACGCGGGGAGAGCGGGGATTGAACCCACAACCTTGCGGTTGCAGGACGGCCCTCTTACCCCACTGAGCTAAAGCCACCCCAAAAATATATTCTCAGTCTATTAAATCAGACTTTTAATATTTGTTTATTGTACCTTTACCGTGGTGTATTGAACTGCCCTGCATACAATTAACTGTTTCTAACATATGTGTGCAACAAACGTCGCATATTTTAAAGTGTTCTGGAGATATATTAACTATGTCTTTGTGGCATACAAATTACATTTTCATTTTTGGGCGGATAAACTGTCATTCATGCAAACATTGTGACTCTTCAGGGCTCCAGACTAACTTTTTTTACTGGGAGCACAGTGGCCCCTAACTTAAAATTTTAAATCGACTTGCAAAGTTTTCCCATCATTTTTACTGTATTACTGATAAATAATTTGACAATATACAATCTTATGCCTGTTTGCCTTCATGAACTGCAAAACATTCACAACAGAGAACTCTTCAGAAGTTACTGTATTGAGTTTAAACATATTTTAAGAGAAAACATACCTTGAGCATGTGCATGTTGCACTTCGATGTGGCCAATCAAAACATTTATTGGTTTCTAGAGATGCACCGATCAGGTTTTTGGTGCCGATCACCGATCACTGAAATCAGTATCTGGGGATCACCGATAATACCGATCACCGAAATCAGTATCTTCCGATCCGATAATACCGATCACGGTGTTGATTGAAGCATTCTATTTATTGTGTAGCATTATTGCTATGAGGACTATGAGGAAATACATATAGAAAGCAACTCAAACATTAAATAAATTACCGATTTCTTTAAACATTTAGGACTTTTACTTTGAAAAATGTCCTAATTGATACATTAAAATTGTTTGATTGCTATTGTAGGGGATTTCAGATATGTATGGAACACATCTGCATTATTCACTTCCTGGAACTCTTGGTAGTCCTGCGGCATAGCAGACCAATTGTTCAAATTGTTCTAAAAGCACCAAAATTGGCACACATGTAGATTAATATATTCTAAACATTTTTGGATATGGAGGCATTCAAGATTAGCCCTGTGGAAGATATGGCGGCCATTGTTCAAAATGGCCGCCATTTACCATTAGCGTCATTACATAGACTTCATTATGTGTCGTTAGTATGGTGCTAGATGGGCCAAAATTCCTTTTTTTTACATCAGAATTAACATCAATAAGTGTTTAACATATATTTAGATGAATCTTCTCAAAAATGGCCCCCAAACTGGCCGCCATTTTGTGGAAAAAGTGGACATTTGATGAAGATTCCAAATACCTCTAATAACCAGTACATGATTTCAGGAACACACTTTAATTGCTCAAGTTGCTTTTTTATTTCAAATTGCTGGCAAAATTGCAATGGAATGGTAGTCAAAATAATACACAGAGTACGGGGAGTTTACAGTATGGTCAGATTGTAGTTATATAGTCGACCAAAAGCCCAGTCTCTAGGCACAGTACTTACAGTTATACATTTATGGATAGATCTAATATAAATGAACAAATCTAAGTGGCTTCAAGAAGAGGACACAATAAACAGTTGCCAATACAATAACTTTCAGTATTGTGTAATCCTGCAGTACATACATGTAATACAATAACGTAGATTTTGCCACACTATGTTAATTATGATTCTGAACTTTTCAAATCTGGTCACCAGGATTATGAATGTCTACAGATCATAATGTTGGCTAGCAAGTTTTCTGTCCTAATCTACTGGCATTCGCCTTCACAGAAACACAGACCCGTGCATTGCAGTGAAGCCTTCTTGCACTTGCAGCGGTTTCTGCAGCCTTTCTTGCATCCGCAAGACACCAGCTCATAGCAGGTCTTGGATGCCTCAGGGAGTGTGGTCCAGAGTGGTGTGTAGGGCCCATCATCACTCCGATGCCAGCCCCAGCACAAGTCCTCTCTTGCGTGTTTCAGCATGCAGCATCAGCCCAACATAGGTTGGAAGAGGAGTTTCTTGAGACGTACTGTGTCTGACAGCTGGAGGCTCCTGTGTCTTGGTTGCTCCCTGTTTCCGACTTTGCTTGACACTGTTGAACTTGAGAAGCTGCGCAATGGAAAGAGCTGCTTGTCTCGAAGAGGAATGGCTTTGGTTCTTGATGCTGGGGCCATCCAGCACCATATTTACCATTGCAACTAGTACGTTTGGCACAGAGTCCTCCTGACAACCGCCGGGAATGATCCACGGAATCGGTCAGTGTCTTCAAACATATATCGCCGAACTATCTGTGCAGCAGCGCAAGGTGAACTGCCTCAGTGTCACAGTCTTGCTCGCAGGCTTTGCCTAGCGCTTCACCAATGTCTTCATCAAGCGCTAGTAGAACATCTCGGCCTTTGCTCTGGGATCTCAGGCCTGGTAACTGGGCTAACAGGCGCTCTTTCAGCCTTGTGCTATTAACTTTCTTGCACAAAGCAACCCCGAGCTGTTCCATTCTTGTCGTGTATAGCTTTGCAAGATCTGCGAGTCTGAAGACTGGGCGGTGCCCTCTTCTAGGTGGGTTTCCTCGATATACAGGACCAGTTCAGCCAGTACGATTCTTGACATCACACCTTCATGGTCAGTTTTCTGCTCGGCTTCTACAGTGGTCTTTGCACGATAGTAAAGAGCCAACAAACACTTGGAATGGTACTTGGCCTCCAGAGCCACCATATCACCCATGCTGAGCCTGGCCATGAGTTCATTGTCCCCAACTTGCGCTGCACACTTCCGTACGCGTGTGTCCACCTGGAAGGTTGCTACTTCATGTAGGGTCTCTGTGCCAGACTTTCCACAGACAAAGCAGGAGGTGCCGCTGGTAGTGGCTTCTGAAGAGTGTGTTCTGGCGCGCTTGCCTGGGACATTGTCAGTACTACCAAATGCTGAGCTGCTTGCGATGAGTCTCTTCTCTGCTCTTTGTAGCATTGTGTTATTGTATTGGAGCATACATGTTTTATGCCACTTGGCCTGGTGGGCAACCATTGTCGCCTCAACACCTTGTCCTTCATCTAGTCTCTGTAACTGAACAGTTCTTGGCAGTTTTCCTAGTTCATCAAACTTGACCAAGTTTGCAGCCATTGTCGTGTATCCACTCCCAGGGTCTCGGCGTTTAGACAGTACTGGGCACACAAGTGACTCTGTTGTCTCCTCTTGACATACAAGACACAGCTTCCAGTTTGTCTCAGGAGGTGTTGTGGGAGTACGTTGCTCAAAAGTATCGACCAGTTGGAACTTCTTTGCCATGGCTGCAGTCTGGAACAACGCGTCTCTGATGTCAGGTGGTGCTGCTGCTGCTGTAATCCACCACCAGTTGAATGGTTATCAAAGCCTCACCTGCAAAGACACAAAACACCACCATGTTACCACAAGCTACTACTACAAGTACCATGACTATCAACACTATACTATTACTGCAGCCGCCATCACTGCCACCACCGCTGCCGCTGCAAAGTAAAATTCATTTTTCTTGTAAAATGGTAGCCATTTTATTTGGTAAGCACACAAGTATGTGTAATTGTACACTACTTATCACCTCTAGCACACTTATCACCTCTAGCATCCACAAAAAGACAAATTATGGTACATATTCAATGACGCTAATGGTAAATAGCGGCCATTTTCAAAAAATGGCCGCCAAATGTGCTACGGGGAGAATCTTGAATGCCTCCATATCCAAAATTGTTCAGAATGTATTAATCTACATGTGTGCCAATTTTGGTGCTTTTAGAACAATTGGTTTCGTATCGTTTTACTATGCCGCTGGGCTAGCTTCCCCACAACGGTCTTCAGGGGCTGCAGACAGAGCACCGAGCTCAAGACTGTGGGGAAACAAACAAAGAGGATAAGGAGGGTTGTTCTGTGTTTGAACAGTTGCGTCTCATTCTTTGAGCAGTTATTGCCCAGTCTTGTAAATGTCCCCGTGCTGAACGGGTGTTTAAGGAGGGATAATTCAAACTGAACAACGCTGCACTGTAGAGGAAGTAACGATTAGCAATGTGGTCGGATTAGTAAATGTGACCTTACAACGAATTATCTCCTGGAAAAAAACAGCCCGTGTGACTTAGAAGAGGGTCAGCAGCCTGGATGCACCAACTGAACTTTGTGGCCGTTAGTTTACATGCAAATGACGGAAGAGCAATGCTAATGTTAGTTTAGCATTACAAAAAGACGAACTTCACGCTCAGTGAGTCTGGAAACCAACTTTGTTTGTGAACATCGCTTCTTTGTTGCAAAGCCGAGGCAGTACCTGTGTTTAGCCTCGATAAGTCACACCTGTGCACTTAAGCCGACACAGTTCACTTGTGCTCAACGGACTAAGAGCCCATTCATAGAAAAGCGCCACTTTTGCTCCGTGCGTTAACACTCGAGTTCGTCCACATTTACAGACATACAACGTCCATCTGCACGCTAACAAGCTGCATAGGTGCCCAATATAATATTTACCGGCGTGTTAGATCAAATGCTCCTGATTTCAGATGGATTCGGTTTCATTTACACAAACAATCTCGATGAAACTATAAAAGCCAACGATGAGCCGCCGTTTTGGGGTCCTTCGTCAAACCAAAACTCCGTCATGCAAGGTGACCAACACGGCGCCTGACGGAAATGTGAGACTTGCTGTAGTACCGCCAAATCTCCAGCTGATGTCGATAAAGATCTCAATAACGGATCTAAAGTCAGAGAACAGGCCTTTTTTCTTCTTCATTACAGACCGTAAGAGTTTTTAATCCACGATTTACTTTCACTTTTCAACCACTAAATCTCTTTGTATGCATGAGTTCAGCCATACCGTATATGCAGGTAGTGCATACACACAAACGTATCGGGTATCTATCTATCTTGACATATTGTCACATTGTCTAGTCACATGAATTCATGAACATTAATTTTATTAAAATGTTCAGCTATTGTGAAAAGATATAACAGGAAGTTGTAGATGTGTGTGTGATGGCATGACAGCGGTGACCACCGGGGTTTACGAGGACCGACGCCGCCTCCCGCTCCTCCCGCCTCGTCACCGAGGGCCGGAGAGCAGAGCCGGTCCTCTTCTCCCATCGGACATCACGCGTTCCCGGGCAGCCTCGTCTCTTCTCTTCTCTTCTCGTCTCTTCTCTTCTCTTCTCTTCTCTTCTCTTCTCTTCTCTTCTCTTCTCTTCTCTTCTCTTCTCTTCTCTTCTTACTGCTCTACTGGAAATCACTGCTATATACAAACTCTGTTTCGCTGCTCCGTGACGTCACGACTTCAAAGCGCAGAGCGCAGACTGTTTCCATGGTGACTCAGTGACGTCACGGAGAATGTCTTGTCCGCGAGCGCGCGATTAACATCCGCCAGCTAAATCTGCCAGTAGGTGGCGCGTGGTTTTTTCGTTTGATGCAACACAGTTCCTAATATAGATTAATCAAAGTAATGTTTCTGTGCAGAGTTGTTGCTGTTATTATATTTATATTTCCACCGCAGAGTAAACGGTTCACCTTTATACCACTAGATGGCAGTATACCTGTTATTGATACATATGTATTTAATGCCGTTTATTTCCTCTGATATTTAATGTTCATGGTTAATTTCCAGCATAGTTGTATAAATCATGTATTTACTTCTTTTATTTGGGTCATTTTGGAACTTAATCGTTGCATTGTTTGATGCAACACAGTTAATCAACATGTAATTAAATAACTATTTCACACTTTCATTAATTATTCAGAATGGTTAACTGAAGATATTGAAATGTGTGAAAGTAAGTTAGTCTGGGGGGGCGGGGAAATATTTGTTTATCAAGGTGTGAGTTGGCCCAGATCGGTGTTAACCGAACTGTGCAAGCATGGAATGCACACAGGATTCCTGGTATGTCTTCGGGTTGGTCTTTCAATCCTTTTTTAATGTGAATAATTATTTTCAAAATGTTTTACTATTGAATGTTTCTTAAACATGTTTAATCAAATACTAGAAGGAGCATGTTGCAATACATGGCATGGTTGTGACAGCCACATTGAATTATTATTACAGGGAGGGGGATACCAAATTACTTGGCCAGAGATGGATGCCCAAAGAAGCTGTCGACAGACCTTTTGCCAAATGCATCTGTGGCTGCAGACTGGTACGACCAGGAAGTGGGCTCACTGACACGAGTGTCAGACTTTGGCACCAACCCATTTCCAAGTTTACAGGACCAGGAAGCTGCAGTGAGGGAATTTGCTCTGCAGTGCCCTGATACAAGTGTCCTGCTGGACAATGCAGTGAATAATCTGCCACAACCGTTCAAAGATGGACTCAAAGGCCTCATCGACATCTCAAGGAGAAATTGTCAACGCTGATGTTTTTGTGTGTGTCTAAGTTGTTATTGTCTGTGCTTTTTAATTAATTGGTTCAACGAAGGAGGTCAACGAAGGAGGTCAACCTTTTGACCACGTGGTGCAGAGACAACAACCTCTTGCTGAATGTCATCAAAACAAAGGAGATTGTGGTTGACTTCAGGAAAAGCCACACTGTACACCCACCACTGACCATCGATGGTGCTGCTGTGGAGCGAGTGAGCAGCACCAAATTCCTGGGGGTGCACATCAGTGAGGACCTCTCCTGGGCAACCAACTCTGCATCACTGACGAAGAAAGCCCAGCAGCACCTCTACTTTCTCCGCAAGCTCAAGAGAGCGAAAGCTCCCATACCCATCCTGAACACATTCTACCGGGGCACCATTGAAAGCATCCTGTCCAGCTGCATCACTGTGTGGGGCAGTAGCTGCACTGAACACAGCAAGAAAGCACTGCAACGCATAGTGAACACAGCTGGTAAGATCATTGGTGCCCCACTCCCTTCCTTGCAAGACATTTACACCACCCGCCTCACCCGGAGAGCTACCTCGATTGTGAATGACACCAGCCACCCTGCACACAGTCTGTTCAGCCTCCTACCCTCTGGAAGAAGGTATAGGAGCCTCCGTTGCCACACCACCAGACTCAGGAATGGCTTCATACACCGAGCTGTCAGGAAGCTAAATTTTCTCCCCTCACTCCCCCCAGCCAAATCCTCCAGTCTGACAGGAAGCTGCAAATCCCCCCGCCCCCCTAAAAAATCACTCAAGACTCTGCACTTTAATCACTTGTATTCACTTGTCTAAAATTATATTACGTATTTATAGTATTTATATATATATAGTATTTATAGTATTTATATATATATAGTATTTATAACAACTGTACGTGAATATTTATCTTCATGTTTACTTAGTATTAGGAAATGTCTTGTCTGTTGTGCCTGTGCACTTTTATATGTGTCACCGTGGGAGAGTGGGAAACGTCTTATCGATTCCTTTGTATGTCTAACATGTGAAGAAATTGACAATAAAAGCTACTTACTTACTTACTTAACTGACGGGATGTTTTTTTCTTTTCTTCAAATGTTGGGGGTTTAAAGGGAGAAATATGTTCTTATTGAATAAACACTTATGTCTTCAATGTCTGGCACGAATTTCATTTTTAATCTGTAATGGGAAAGGCTGGACCTGAAACACCAACTATTGATAGTGACACGGTGTGTTGACCCCCTGCCAGTGTGAGTAAGGCACTGGAAGATGGCTTGTTCAGTGACCTCTGACCTAGGTAACAAACGTACACCCCAAAATATATACACACAAGACGGTTGCAGCCGGTTTAGGGCGGTGAAGCCATGATAACTTCATACATTAGCCACCATTGTATCACTTGTTTCAGGCTGATAAATCGGTCTCCCCGACAGCCGGGTATCACAGATTTGGACCCAGTGTGAAGATTTCCCACTGGAGGATGCTTGTGGGAAAAGATTTACACTACATGGAAGTCTGACGACACACATGAGAGGCCACACAGGAGAAGAACCATTCAGTTGTGATGTTTGTGGGAAAAAATGTAAAAAACACAATAATCTGAAGAGACACATGCTTGTCCACACAGGAGAGAAACCGTTTACTTGTGATGTTTGTGGTTGGGAACCTCGCTTGTTTATGAAGGGCAGCTTAAGGACCCTGACACCCTCAGTTTGGATGCCAATCTGACACCTATTGCTTCACTAAGAACACAGCTGATGTCTGAGCACGACAATCACACAGCAGGAACAAACATCAATGATAAACAATCTGAGCCAACCTATAAATCACATAATACTAAATACCATTTTGACCTGAGCTTGTAGCAGGTATAAAGCTTCAGTGGAAGCTCAGTCAGGACGGTTCATACATCTGACATTCACTTTTCATTTGGAACAGCTCTTGGAAGGCAACACTTTGATGATGTAAATCATGCGAGCAGAAAAACTGCAGATGGAAGAATCAGAGGAATTGAGATCCAGCAATACAATTCAAATACAGGAATGTAATCCTAATGCAATGCTACCACTAATTCTGAAGGCTTCCTCTTTTAGGGGAGTAGTTAACTTGTGCTTGACATAAAGAATTAGAAAATACCAAAGATTGTCTTTCTTTACTAATCTAGAAGTGTGCAGATGTCATTGGATCAGATATAAGTAGGCTACATGTGAGCTGCTGCTCTAAACTAAAGGCCATGACCTGTTAGGCCTACTCTGAGCGAAACCTGTTGCTATTAGCTAAAGAAGGCCATGACTTGCTACTCTAAACTAAAGAAGGTCATGACTTGTTGCTCCGAGCTAAAGAAGGCCACGACCTGCTGCTCTGAGCTAAAGAAGGCCATGACTTGCTGCTCTAAACTAAAGAAGGCCATGGCCTATTGCTCTGAGCTAAAGAAGGCTCTGAGCTGAATATGGCTTATCTAAATGTACATGCAGAGATATAGCCATACGGCTAAACACAGACAACAACTCCTAACAATCACGACTATAAACTATGTGAGACATCTTAGAGATGTGAGAGGAGCTGTGCTCTCCATGTTTCAGTCTGATACAATAACTCATGGAGTCAACTCCTCAGAACATGTTCACACAACACAGAGCTCCATCCTTCTGGAGACCAAAGGACTACATGATGGTGATGTGATGTAGTCAGAGGAGTAAGACAGCAGAGTCACAACAGAACAGGTTACATGTTGATGATGATTTAGTTTATTTCAATCAGCAAAATATACAACAATCATAATTCAACAAATGAAGAAAGTGGCTGACCAAAAGGGTCGAGGCTGAAGCTAACGAGCTTATAAGTGCCCTAACCTATGATTTCTCGAAAAAAACTTATATATATATATAATATATATAATGATGACGTAGTAATGAAGGTTACAGGTGAAGCACAGGTGGTGCTGTGACTGGCTGCTAACTGAAGGCTGCTTAATAAGAAAAAATCAACTACTGTCTCTTTATTTTTCAATTGTCAATATGTATTGCCTCGTGGTCATCATATCCTCACTCTTCCATGTAGGAATGTTTAGTTCCAAAATGACCCAAATAAAAGAAGTAAATACATGATTTATACAACTATGCTGGAAATTAACCATGAACATTAAATATCAGAGGAAATAAACGGCATTAAATACATATGTATCAATAACAGGTATACTGCCATCTAGTGGTATAAAGGTGAACCGTTTACTCTGCGGTGGAAATATAAATATAATAACAGCAACAACTCTGCACAGAAACATTACTTTGATTAATCTATATTAGGAACTGTGTTGCATCAAACAATGCAACAAGTGAGAAGGTGATTCTTGCTGTGTACATGAATATTAAACTTCCCGTCGTCACCACTGTTGCTAACATATCCAGGTTTAATTATTTATTCTTTATATTGACTAAATTATATTCTTCTAACGTTACCCTGCTATGTGTTTGCATCGTTAAAATATCCCGGTTTAATTCTTTATTCTTTATATTGATTAATTAATATTCTTCTAAGGTTAATACGAATATGTATCACTGGCTTTTATTTTGACTTTCATTTTAAGCACTTCCGTTCTGTCGTTTTTGGTTTCAGACAGCAGAAACGAAATACGGAGGTGGTATTCCGTTTATCCGTTTTTGGTTTTCAGACGGAAAACGAAAAAACCACGTGATTTCCGTATTCCGTATTTGGAATGAAACGAAAAAACAAAATAACATTACGTACACGGACCGAGGAGGAGGGAGGGGCGCGGCGGGGGGGCTCGTGAGCGCCGCGGAGCGGGTCTAGGCGAAATTCTCACAAGAACTCAAATAAATGCCCCGTCGGATATTAAAACACATTTGGGGGGACTTGATGACAGAAAGAGTAACTTTTATTCTTAAATACGGATGAATTAAAAAAAAGTGTCTCCAGCAAAAAGGGCACTTTACTCATCCAGGGCAAAGGGGCTGGTGCTTGAGCACCACTAGGGCTCTATCTGTGCACGTGCCTGCATATATATAACTATATAACTATATATATATATAGTTACAGTGATAAGTAGATCAGAAATATTGATGTATAGACTGCAGTCTTCAGATTAAATCTCCCTTGGCACTAGTATCAAAAATATAATTTGAGTTTTTGCAGATTCATGTGTAGTTAGGTTGGAACTAATTATTTCACTATCAATGAATCTGCTGATTATTTTCTATATTAATTTATTATGATAGATTGTCAAAATATTTTCAGGTAGTTTTTCTGTTGATTGATTTCATCAGCTGGGATAACAGCTGGGATAACAGTACCTAGTGTTGGATTTTTCTGGAGCAATGATCTTGAGGCTGCTTCTTATGTTGTCTTCATTATTAATCCTTATTTCTAAATAAATATATTTGGTCCAGAAACTAAAACCTAAATATTGTTATCCAGAGAATATGTTACTCTCAAAAACTTGAATCCAAAATCTGTAATAAAGTTGATATTTCGTGGAAGTACAGTTTTCACTGGCAATGCATTATTGGCTCAAAATGGATGACACTTCATCACAATACCAACAAAAAGGTGCTTTGGCATCCCCTGACTCTACAGTCGGTCATAAAAACCCATCCTCTGTAAGACAGCTGTTCCAGTTGACCATGAGAGACTGTGATGAGCAAAAATACTTCAGTCTTCTTCTGTGATGGTGGCACAATATTCAACAGTCAAAAAGTCTCCAATATTAAAAACACATCATATTTCATCTCTACATATAATAAAATACTATTCATAAGAACACTTGAGATACCAGTAGATTAGTCAAAAGGTATTAAAAATGACTTTAAATTGAACAACATTGTTTTTACATTTTTACAGATTGCAAGAAGTAAACAAGCAGTCGTGTACTCTCGAGTGTGTCCTCATGGTTGCGGTGACACGCTGCCCCTATAGGTGTACATGGGATGCCTCCCTGTTGCCTGAAGAACATGGGTTGTTGTCCTGCAGCAAAACAGTTAATATTAGTGAATTTAACAAAATAAAATAATGAATTATCATCAATTCAACAAACGGAACACAGTGTTTACCGAGCAATACGATGAGTAGGACACCAGATGGTCCTCCAGGAGATGTGTTGCTCTTCGTCTGATCTCTCCTTCACTGTTGTACTGAATGGCTTCCAACAGTGAAAGCCCGCCTTGCCTCACAAACTCCTCTGCCACCTTGAGGGAAGGAACACCTAGAGTTAAAGCCGTTTCTACCACTGTAGCTGGCTCTCTGGTTTGGTTATCCCAACTGAGCAGGCTGCAATAAGTTACCTGTGGACCACTAACTACCAGCATGTAAAGGACATCCATACTCAACGTCACCATCTCCTGGTCGGCCATTTTAAGCGTAGCACAGAGTGCAGACAACAATCCCCGATGGGCCAGCTGAGCACAGAACTCTTTTTTCTTGTGGGCAATATTTGCTAGAATCCTCAGGATCTAACAACAATATAACAAAAAGGGCAATAAGATTGAGTGTGAGAAACAAGGAACTCCAAGAGAAATATATAATGAGGCTCTAGCTTGCACAGACCATGGTGTTGATGCCTTGAGAAAAGGGGAGGAGCTGTATCAGTCCAGGGACCAAGTTGAGATCCAGGAGTGCAGAGCAGAAAGCACTGGAGTGAGCTGTAAAATACAAGATGGAAAATGGACTGGAGCAAACTTCATCACACACATGAACTCATAATACATATCACAATCATCATGGTACACAAGGCTTCTTCAGCTTTTAGATCTAAAACTTTTAAAAATGGCATTCTGTGTGATTCTACTGAATCGATTTTTTTGTTGCTTTGCATTACATACAACAAGCCCTGGATACGTTACCTGGTAAAACCCATAGAATAATATATAACCCATAGAATATTACTTGTGTGGCCCCGTTTGTCCCAGATCCAAATGACCAGAATATAGTAAAGACAAATAACAATTTACACTGTTTTAAGACCCAAATCAGTGCAGACAGATGTGTTTGAGAATTAGCAGCAATCAGGTGTGACTACGACAGACTGTTCCAACCTGTGAGATTGTTGAGGACCCAGGCACTCTCTCTTGCCAACGCTGGCTGGGTCTGCAGGTAGGCCTGAAGAAGTGCACATAGAGCAACCACGATACCAACGTCACCCACTTGAGTGCTCAGGTCGTTCCCTGGACAGGAGGACAGAAGGTTTCCCACGCACCTCAGCAGAGGACAGATGAACTAAAGAGGAACAATTTAAAATCGCCATGTCAGTGAAAAAGTTGCATACTTCAGCCTACCTTGCCTGTCAAGGGCACGGCCCATGCGGACGTGCCAGTTGTGGATGACATGCTCGACTCAGTCCGCAGACTCCCAAAGCCCTGACCTTGTAACGATGAGTGCTGTTTGCTTAATAATTCAAAGTTTATTATTATTAAATGTGTCACCAAGTGTGAAGTAAATCTGATAAATGGTTCTCAAGATATGCAAAGGTCACACAGTAATTTAGACTTCTTGTGTTTTAGTTGGATATTCCCATTGACTGGCTAAATGGCATCAAATAAGTCATGTATATGTATGTATATATACACATATATATAGGCGTTTTTATTTCTATGAGCAAATGGCTTACATGGTCAGATTCCTCTGGATCCACAAAATCCAGAAAGAAAATAATTTAGTTTTTGAGAATTTTGTCTAAAAGGTTGAGGGCCAGTATGTAATGGGGGGTCCCCAGCAATACACTCGTAAAGTAGTTCAGATGAGTTGTTCTTGAGATGTGCAATGAGCATGAAGAAAGACAGAAAGGAATTCCTTGTTTTATAGTTAGATTTCAAAGTAAATGTATATGTCAAAATCCTCATAATACGATAATATAGCTTCAGGCCGTACGGAACTCCTTTACAATTTGTGTAATGAAATAAAGCAAAACCAAGACCACACAATGAGGTCACTTAGTTTACATCTTTGGTAACTTTTGGATTATCTGATAACAAAGATGGTTTATTTATTGCTTTTCAGCTACCGACTCAAGTCTTCCTTGAACACACGCAGTGATGAACAGTGGTGCACATGATTTGTTCTGAGATTTTAAAAACAGAACAGAGCACAACAACTAAAACTAAAAACAAGAGCCTTAAAAATAACAACCCATAAAGAAATATGTATTTAATCCTTACCAGCTCCATCCCTTCTTCTTTGTTTCCTTCAGCCACAGCACCACCTAGTGACACTACCAGGGAACTGCACTGCAACAAAGCTCCGTGGGCCAACAGCACTCGGTTGTCCTTCATGCTATTGAGTGAGCTAAAAGCACGAGAGAAAGATCACCACTCTTATGAGAAATGAAATTCCACTCTTTTTGAAGCGATGACATATAAGGACAACTTACTCTGTACTGTATACGAGACTAATGACACTTGGCTCTCACCTGCATGTGAGGTAGTGCAGACACCACGCACACTCAATGGCAGGTGCCAGGCCAAACTTTGGGTCAGAAGTCAGGACTGATAACAAGTTTGAGGGTAAACTGGAATCAAGGACCGCCCTGCAGACACAGAGGAAGACTATCAAGCAAAGGAAAAGTGTTTATTATAAGCGAAGCCAAGAGAAATCATATGAACATTTTCTTAGAGAACAGTCCTGAAAAGAACGGAGAGATAAACTGGTGTGTAATTACAGGATTATTTTCTCTGCAGCATCTTTAGCCTGGAGAAACTGAGAGAGGGTGAATCCAACCGCTTCCACCACCGCAAGGTTATGGCTCTGGTTCTGGACAGACGCACAGAAAATATCAAGTGGGACATGTTAACATTACTATATTGTGTGGCATCAGAGCTATGGCATACATTTGATTTAGATTTAGTTCCTTTGTTCTTTTTCTACAAATTATATATATATATATATATATATTGTATATGCATGTTTGCTATCATTAAAAAACAATAGATATCAATCTGAATACCAAAATTAAAACCCAAATACATATCTAACAAATATTCAGGTCCAGCTATTATTATTTGTTAAAGATTTACTGACATATTAATAATGCACAGTGAAGATATAGGTGTGACTAAGGTGGTATTACAGGTGAGTTTACCTCTAAACAGTTGGCCAGAGCTGGTATGATTCCCTGGGCCAGGAGCTTCTCTTTTACAATATCGCTGTCTGGGCATAAATTACCAAGCGTGTACAGACACAGCTCCTGCGGACACATGAACATACAAACATGGGAAGTTAAAATATCCTGCGTGACTAGGGGATAATAATACACTTCAACTGGTATGACAGGATACTCACAGTGAACTTGGTGCTCTGGCCAGACAGGTAGGTGAGCAGGTAGGGGGTGGCAGGCAGACAGGCAGGTGACACGTTGGTGTGGGACGAGTGAGACAGCTCATGAAGGCACCGAACAGCGTGCAGACGGCAAGTAGCATCTGAGCCAGTGAGGAAGCCAACCAGAAGATGCATGCTATTCTCCTGCCTACAGGGAGAATGTTTTATTACACAGACAACACACGAGAAACAGAGATATGGATGTCAATAATGTAATTTAATATCACGCTTGATGTGGCAACACAAGTTATCACCCTACTTGATGAAGGTGAGCTGTGCTGATGGGTCGCGGAGAACTTTACTCAAAGTTCTCAGGTGAGCCTCCCTTTCTGGCCCACTGTGTTGAAGTTTGAGGAATAAACTGACCACGTCCTATAAACGAGGAGCAGATTCAATTGGGAAATTTGACTTGATCATCTGAATCTGGTCATTATTATTAATATTATCCAGACCATAATTCATGAGTGTCTGTCTCACCTGTTCTCCGGAGTTGGTGTCCATAGTGACCTGTGGCATGTCCTCATCGTCATTAAGCAGGAGTCTCTTGCTCACCAGCTGCCTGTCTCTGCGGGCTTGTCTCAGCGCTACAACATTTAACACAGACAACAATCACTTAACCTTGTGCTTCAGTCATCTGAGAGACAGAGAGTACGCAATCAAACCTACTGTTCAGTGCAAAGATACTCTTTAAAAGACAGTAATCTGTCAAATACCCTGTGGATGATGTCAAACTAGCTGGAGGATCATTTGAGTTACAGATGTAGTTTTAACAAGATGAGACATATATTCGTGTCGTCGATATAGAAGATATTGTGCCCAGGGTGGTTTGACACATGGTCCGTGTGTATTCGGGGTTAAATCCATGCTTTATGTTGATTGTTTATCTCACTCATCTATACAGGAACCATGATAGGAAAAAAATGCAGCATAGTTAACGTAGCTTAATAAAGCTAGCGAGCACTTAAAGTGAGGTAAACCTTTTTATTATTATTATTATTGATTAACTGCATTAGCGTGAACAGCTAACCGACCATGCACGACCAACGGAAAGTGTACGTTACGCCAACTCGTTAACTAGCCGATAAGTTAACACTCATAAGTTACACGACAACGTTAAAGTTAGTCAACATAACGCTGCTCAACACTCACCTTTCTCATGCTCGCGTCTCTTTAATTTCAGCGCCTCCAAACTGTCACATTGCCGGCCAGCTTTGTGACGAACTTTGTTTAACCGCCACATTTTGTTTTGTCGAGGTCACTGAAGGCTTGTTGACAAAAACAGGACTATTGAATAAAGCTAACGTTGTTAGGTTTATGACCGTAGAGCTGCCATGTTGGAGTGTTACAGCAGGGGGCGCTAGAGTGCAGTTTAACAGGGATGGCGAGAGTCTGACGCATGCGCAGTAACTGGAGCTGCCATGTTGGAGTGTTTCAAGTTTCAAGTTTTTATTGTCACATCCCCTTTTATACAAGTATAATCGGTTCGTGAAATTCTTATGTGCAAAACACCCGACAGCAGTAGCAGACTAAAAAAAGAATAAGAATGAGAATAAACTATACAATATCCACACAAAAAAAGAAGAAAGTATTAACAATATATATATAAAACAATGTAATAGAATATACATTGTTACAGCAGGCGGCGCTGGAGGAGGACAGGTATGCGGTATGACATGCGCAGTGTAGAAAATAACCCCAAATGTTTGAGGTTTACAGGAAGCGGCACTACGGTTCTTAAACGTTAGCTCAGCTCACTGATAATACAGGACTGTCTCAGAAAATTAGAATATTGTGATAAAGTTCTTTATTTTCTGTAATGCAATTAAAAAAACAAAAATGTCATGCATTCTGGATTCATTACAAATCAACTGAAATATTGCAAGCCTTTTATTCTTTTAATATTGCTGATTATGGCTTACAGCTTAAGAAAACTCTAAAATCCTATCTCATAAAATTTTAATATTTCCTCAGACCAAGTAAAAAAAAGATTTATAACAGCTGAGTGTTTGTCAAGGCTCAGGAAACCCTTGCAGGTGTTTCGAGTTAATTAGACAATTCAAGTGATTTGTTTAATACCCTACTAGTATACTTTTTCATGATATTCTAATATTTAGAGATAGGATATTTGAGTTTTCTTAAGCTGTAAGCCATAATCAGCAATATTAAAAGAATAAAAGGCTTGCAATATTTCAGTTGATTTGTAATGAATCCAGAATGCATGACATTTTTGTTTTTTGAATTGCATTACAGAAAATGAACTTCATCACAATATTCTAATTTTCTGAGACAGTCCTGTATATATCACAAATTTCAAATTTGGCTTTACAATCTGTACACATACGACATCCTTGTCCCAGGACCTCACATCGGATCAGGAAATACTTCCAAGAAACAGAAAAAAGGGAAGAAACCTTCAGAGCAGCAGATGGAAAGAAGCAATATTAAAAAAGAGAAGCTTGATAACTGAAGGCTCATATACATGTGTTTATAAAAATAAAAAGTCCTGCACCAGAAATAAATGAATGTTAATCTCCTTGTGATAGACCTGGCAGCTGCTACAGCGCCACCAAGCGGACACACCTGTGTGAATATAAGCCACTGAAGTAAAACGGAACACACTGCTTTCATCTTCTCTCTGTCCATACCAAAAGACTCCAGATAGGTACAGGTTTACAAAATAAAAAGGAGTTTAATTTGTATTAAAAGTGGTATTTACAATGCATTCAAGAAAGCTTTATCAGACGTTTAAAAGAAAAAAAAACTTTTTGAAAACATAGGTATTTTTGCCAAATTACAAAGTGGCTGTTAAAATTGTTTTCATATTATTTTGAATACATATTTAAAAAATGTTTGAGCGATGTAACCTTTTTTTTTTTTTTTTACCTCAAGAGCTGAGTTAGCAGGCCCCAAATTAAATCTTAGCAGACCCAAAATTAAATCTTTTGCTGTCAAAATATATTTTTTATTTTTTAAATGGTATGAAAATAATGGGGGTTGTTTGATATTATGCTCTTCATGATTAGCCTAAATACATTTGAAGTAATTTGATTGAATGAAGTCGTTATTAGGGTGCAACACAGAATTGGGTGATGTGTCCTCTTTATATTCTTTAAATAACAGTCAAACCAGAAGGGGTTTGACCCCAGAGGACAACAGGTGTGAATAGTTGCTGCCATCAGAACAATAAAATAAAAATAAAAAAGCATCCTCACTCAACTTTGACATATGCTACTCTGCAATAAGCCAAAAATAATATAAAGTAAGATTAATTCATTTTTTCCTTTTTATTTAAAAAAAAGAAGAAAAAAAAGAGAGTATATTTTTATGTAAACAAGGTATATTGGCCCTAAATTCCAAAAAGATGGGCAAAAATGTGTGTTATGGTTTGGACTGAAGTAAGACTAAAGGTGTGAAACAGAATGTGTTGACAATTTATACTATATGCTTTAAATAAGTCAAACCAAGCAGTCATTTTTTACCCCAGAGGACCAAAGGTAATCACAATTAGGAGAACATTACATGGGTTTAATTAAGAGTGACCATCAAGTCCATAAAACAATCACTTATTAATCCCATTAACATTTTCATGCCATTAAAATGGCAATATTGGATACAATTAAAAGAAATATACAGCAAACTGGAAAAAAATATTTTTAAAAAGATAAAAAATGTACCAAAATACAAACAAAAAAATCTCTTTACATTATATTCAAACCATTCAAATATGATCAGAAATGAGGAAGACGGGATGGGATATGTTGCCTTCTTGCTTCAGATCCGATGAAAAATCAAACATCTTCAAGACCCTGTGCTTGTGGAGGATTTCTTTTTCTGTGAAGAATTGCAGAATATTAAATTTAAAAAGAGATCAGAGTAAATGAATCCTCTAGTGCAGCGATTCCCAAACTGTGGGCCGCGAAGGTACTGCAGGTGGGCCGCGAGAGGTCATTTACAATAAATAAATAAAATGTTTTTAATTTTCAATTTTGAAAAGTTTGAAATTAATATAAAAATATTTATGATTTAAATTACGTGTTATTCTTTTATCTGACCTATTTTTCTGACCGCCAAACAAAACAATGTCAAATGGGGCGCCCTCAATAGTATTAGTTTATGTTTTGATCAGAGTTGTGATCAGCGCCGCCGCTCCCATAACGCGCACTACGCGCTGCGCGTAGGGCACCAAGTCCTGAGGGGGCACCACAAAATAGGCAACAAAAAAAAGTTACATGTTATTCTGCTTGGACAGGAGTAGGTGAAAAGTGCTGTGATACCTTTTTGTGAGTTTGTGTAACTGCAGAGTCTGGGGTAGAAACTGTGACTTCGGCTGATTTCAACTGGGTTTTCTCTGACAGAATGACAAATGAAAAAGTGAATACAAACTTGCAATAACAAACACAACAACATCATTTTGTTACTTAAAGTGTGATCCATCTACTCACTTTTCTTTTTCTCTGTCGAGGGACATGCCCCGAGGCTGGGTGGAGCTAGAGGCAGTGTGTCATTATTTTTCAATGAGTCCTTTTTTGTTTTCTTTTTCGTTTCAGTATTCTGCTCTGTCTTTTTCTCTTCGTCACTGCTCTCCGATTTCTTTATTATTGTTTTTACCGACATATACTCATTATTTTTCTTTTCTGTAAGTATCTGGTCTGGATTTTCCTTTCTCTTCTGTACTTTCTCTTCCTCAGCTATCGACTCTGAAGTTTCCTCACTGTTGGCGATCTTCTTTCTCTTCTTCCGTACTTTCTCTTCTTCGGCTATTTGCTCTGAAGTTTCCTCACTGTTGGCGATCTTCTTTCTCTTCTTCCGTACTTTCTCTTCTTCAGCTATCTGCTCTGAAGTTTCCTCACTGTTGGCGATCTTCTTTTTCTTCTTCTGTACTTTCTCTTCTTCAGCTATTTGCTCTGAAGTTTCCTCACTGTTGGCGATCTTCTTTTTCTTCTTCTGTACTTTCTCTTCTTCAGCTATTTGATCTGAAGTTTCCTCACTGTTGGCGATCTTCTTTTTCTTCTTCTGTACGTTCTCTTCTTCGGCTATCTGCTCTGAAGTTTCCTCACTGTGAGCGATCTTCTTTCTCTTCTTCTTTGCTTTTTTCCCTTCAGCTATCAGTTCTGAGTTTTCATTTACTTTCTCAGCAACTGGCTCTGAATTTGTCTCATCAGTTTTCTTTTCTTGCACTATTGGCTCAGATTGATTCTTTAAATTACCATCTCCACTTTTATTCTTTTCTATTGCTTCTTCGACACTATTGATACTTTTTTTATCTCTCTTTGTTCTTTTTGCATTCTTCTTCTCCTCTGCAGGATTATCATCTCTTATATCTTGCTGCTTTTCCACTATACTGTCCTTGTCTTTCCCATCTCCACCAGTCTCATGTGTATTCTCTTCCACCTTGCTTTCAGTCTTTTTCTTCTTCTTCTTCGCCGCCGTCGTCGTCGTCGTCGTCGTCGTCGTGTTTGGCTCAGACGTTGCCTCATTAGTGTTTTCTTTACTAGGATTCACATCTTTCCTTTTCTCCTTCTTTGGTGTTTGACTGGGTGTCGCGGCACTGTCTTTTACGGCGTTGGCGTTTGGCGCTTGACTCGGGGTGGCAGAGGAGGAGGAGGAGGAGGTCACAGGCGCAGTCTTTTTTGTCCTGCTCCTCTTGGGTGCACTATTTGTTGTTGATGTTTGTGTCATGGCTTTCTCATCCACTGTTTTATTCTTTCCAACTGTGTCGTTTTTCACGGGAGGCTTGGCCCGGGATTTCCTCACTCTTTTTATTATGGGGGGTGTAGCAGACGAGTCCAGTGCCTTGAGGGTGTCCATCTTGGCTATGTCGAACTCTGTGGACAGAGTAAACACGGTGAAGACATTGAAAAAATATAGCACGGTGGCACAAATTTCTTAAAAGAAAACAGCTACAGAGCTACTGTCCACGGCTCCGTTAGGATGAAATCACTGTTTCCCATGGTGAGGTTGTTCTTGGGAGGTGCCATCCTGTCTCGGGGTTGTCTTCCTCCCTTTAAGTGAGAGGACCCAGCTCTCCTCTGTCATCTTCCACCATGTACTGCATCAATCCTCTTAACTTTCTCCACCAAGCCATCAGTCATTCTCTCTTTACAATGTGAAACACACACATGTTTCTGACTATGTGAATCATTTCCATGCTTGCTCTTTGAAAATCTTAACTGTAGCTTAATCTGATGAAATGGGATTTGGTCTGTGGTGTAGAAAGGAAATAATGCTTGTAAAACTAGAACGGGCACTCGGTAGAGCGCATACCTTCGCATATCACAAGATTGGGCATTGAATTATGAACATGTTGGCATTAGTTGCATGCCAATTGGATACAAATTGACCGTCCTATGGTAAAAAGAAGATTTTGACCTTTTCATGACCTTGACCTTTGACCCGATCGATCCCAAAATCTAATCAAATGGTCCCCGGATAATAACCAATCATCCCACCAAATTTCATGCGTTTCAAAGAAGATTTTGACCTTTTCATGACCTCGACCTTTGACCCGATATATCCCAAAATCTAATCAAATGGTCCCCGGATAATAACCAATCATCCCACCAAATATCATGCGATTCGGTTTAATACTTTTGGACTTATGCGAATAACACGCAAACAAATAAATACACGGCGATCAAAACATTACCTTCCGCATTTTCAATGCGAAGGTAATAACTGTAGTGTAGTTTAGGGACTTCTCCTAAATAGGGCTGCAACTAACGATTATTTTGATAATCGATTAATCGGTTGATTATTTTATCGATTAATCGGATAAAAAAACAAAAAAACTTTAATTGTCAACCCTTTATTCAAAACAGGGTCCGTACGGTCATGAAAAACCTGGAAAAGTCATGGAATTTTTAAATGGCTATTCGCAGGCCTAGAAAAGTAATTGAAAAAAAAAATATCCCAAAATATTTGGAAAAGTAATGCAAATTTGTTTTATTCAAATTTTAATTTACACGGTATATATACGGTATGCTTTGGAATTCTCATTGTTAGTTTAAATACTACATCTTCTCACTTTGTCACGTATAGACAGAGTTTTCACAAAATGTTTAATCATGGAAATTTGGTTTAAAGTCATGGAAAGGTCCTGGAGATCCACTGGTCACCATGGTGATGAACCGTCAAAACAGACTGACAGCTTTCCTCTCCTGAGCAGTGGTCCCCACGTGGCCCCCTGAACAATACCAGAGACGCGTTCCGATCTATTATTTTTTTCACCTGGCCCGCTGCCGTTGAGATTGCAGTGAGACGGGGAAAAAATGTGGAGTGGTGCTCTTCGCAATAAAACATCATTGATGGGACGTGTCGAGTCTCGGCCAATCAGCGTTCAGATGTCCACAGCGTTTGGGAAGTTAGGTTAGCTTGAATGTTAGTCCGCTACATCTGCTGCTGTCACGCTGCACGGTGTAGCGATGCTAACAAAGTAACCGTACATTAAAAACTATGTGATTTAGCATATTTTTAGTATCGATACTTCATTAAAAGAGCGCCCGATCAGAGCTCATGCGCTGCTCCGCTCCGTTAAATGTTGTCTGCACGCGCAGCGCTCATAGTGAGTAGCGTCGTGGCTTATCTCCGTTGCCTTTCTCCGCGGAAAAATATTTTCCGCTATCCGCCACGGAATAAATAACCACGTTTTCTACGTTATACTCTTGTGGAAATGCCACACACGTCGTGACATGTAGCGCCCTGGTGTCTGGGTTCATAACGTCACCCGGAGGCACACTTAGCTCCGTGAATGTCTCCGACTACGTGAATGACTTCCGCATCCAGCGCCACGTGAGCAGCAGCAGCCAATTAGATTCATCAACAGAGGAGCAGCTTAGTGCTGATTGGCTCTCACAACGCAGCGTTCTGTCCTCTCCCTCCGCTCCGCTCTGGTTTCTCCTGCGCTGCTCTGCGCTCAACTCAACTTTGTTTATACTCCGTGACTTATTGAGCGCCGTAATAATCGCGCGACACAACGAATCGATAATTAAATTCGTTGCCAACTATTTTAATTATCGATTTTTATCGATTCGTTGTTGCAGCCCAACTCCTAAATCTTTTCATTCTTTCGATGCATGCAGAGGATCCTCTGAATAATATTTATCTCCATCTCACACCTACCTGTCAAGACCAGTTTCTTCCATTTATCTACATCCAGACTGCTGTCAGAGTCTGAATCATCTCCTCCAGCCGGGTCTTTTGCATGGCTCTTTGATTTTTTAGCCGTGGTGACATTTCCATCCCTTTTTTCCCTTTTTGCTGGCACAGACTAAAAGAATAGAAAATATAGATCAGGCGAATCAGTAAAGTTACCGAACATGAACCGGACCATTTCTTAAACGTGGCTCAAATGTCACATCAAAAAAATCATATTTGAAATAATCACCTTTGTTGGTATCTCTGTTTTGCTAGCAGGTTTGTCCTTCATTTTCCTTGGCGTGGCTGGACAGAAAAATAGTGTGTACAATGAGTTAAATATACATACTATCAATTCTCACTTTGCACCAACAGGACTGTGGGATGACCCGCTCGGCCACTGGCTCGTGTCCCTGCAGGTGGGTCATCGGCAACACCTGGTCTCTCTCTCTCTCTCTTAACTTTCTCCACCAAGCCATCCGTCATTCTCTCTTTACAATGTGAAACACACACA
Source organism: Pseudoliparis swirei (assembly GCF_029220125.1). Lineage (NCBI taxonomy): Eukaryota > Metazoa > Chordata > Actinopteri > Perciformes > Liparidae > Pseudoliparis > Pseudoliparis swirei. The sequence goes on along the minus strand of NC_079406.1, from coordinate 13,679,497 downwards.
TGTTTCTGACTCTGTGAATCATTTCCATGCTTGCTCTTTGAAAATCTTAACTGTAGCTTAATCTGATGAAATGGGATTTGGTCTGTGGTGTAGAAAGGAAATAATGCTTGTAAAACTAGAACGGGCACTCGGTAGAGCGCATACCTTCGCATATCACAAGATTGGGCATTGAATTATGAACATGTTGGCATTAGTTGCATACCAATTGGATTCTCTCTCTCTCTCTCTCTCTCTCTCTCTCTCTCTCTGTCTGTGTCTCTCTGTGTGTGTGTGTGTGTCCTGAGCCCCGGTTTGGCTGTCTGTAGGAAAGTATGGCTTGACCCGATACTATACAACAGTGGTCCCCACTGTGGTTCACACAGGTGAGCACACTCTCACTAGCTCTAAATCTGTCCTTCTGTACACATTACATCTATTGCACCTGTCCATCCTGGAGAGGGATCCTCCTCTGTTGCTCTCCTGACGGTATCTTCCATTTTCTCCCCCTGAAGGGTTATTTGGGAGTTTTTCCTGATCCGATGTGAGGTTTTGGGGCAGGGATGTCTATGTGTAAAGATTGTAAAATTTGTAATTTGTGAAATTGGGCTATACAAATAAACTGAATTGAATTGTGTACCGAACAATGTTGCTGATAGAACAATGTGTTTTGGCTTCCGGCCTTCATCAGTATCATCCATCTATTTCAAGACTAGACCGAGAGCAGTCATACCTTTAGATAGTGGCCTTCTTGGTTCTTCACAACTGGAGTGTTTGGCCAAATTTGGCTTTTTCTTCTTCTTCTTTGAGTCACTGCTGGGGATAAAAATCATATTTAGTACACATATCACCACCAATAAAGTAAAATTGAGATGTTTGATTCATGCAAAGAATTGAGAAATCATACTTACTTCAACCACGAACTGTAGATGTCCAATAACGAGGTTTTTGTCAACGCCTGCAAACCCAAAACATCAAATTGTTCAATGATCGGGCAGTTTATTACAGGGGGACTATTCTAACACACAATGCAATCCTGATGTTGATAGCCTTACTGGCATAGGACTTATGACAGACATTTTGCAGAAAAATTACATGAAAGTAATGCATTCACGTACATCCAGTAATATTATGAGGTCCTGACTAGTTGAGAGCTCCTGGGACTATCACACAAAATATAATTGCAAAAAAACAAAGATACAGTAGAAAATAAGTCGAGTAAATTGCAAACTACTGCAAAGGAGAGTATGGGACAAAAAGCACACTTATTACACTAAAAACTATTATATTAATGTTGTTCATGACATATGTGGAGAATAGAATAGTTCTGTATACTCAACATAAGTTGGTAGTTTAATACAAGTAAAGACAGTCTGCTGATGCACAGAATCAAAAGACAGGTTCCTTTTTTGTTACACAGCAACTGGAACATATTTACAAACTCCAGCAGGTACAGGAGTTATATCAGCTGGATATGTGTTTATGTGTTTGTTTGTGTGTGCGTGTGCGTGTGTTTGTGTGTGAGAGAGAGCTGACCTGTGGGATGTGAGTCTGTAGCTCATCTGCAGCGGAGTGGAAACCCTGCTCCTTCAAATAGCAGTAGATCAGCTGAGTCAGCTCAGGGTGTGTTGCGTTCACGGACATGTTCTAAACTCAAAGACAAAGAAACACACAGTACCGACTAACTTAAAAGTAGTTTCATATCAAAACTGTCAACACGCTTCTCAGACACTGCTACTCCATTGAAACACGCATGTTAGCACGCTGAACTCAGGATGTGGTTCCGTTTCCAGCTGCAATGCACCATGGGGGATGTAGTTCTTCCGCGAAACAATTTCCGTTCAGCCATGGCCCGATGGCAGTCATGGTGGTCCGTGCAAACTATTTATAGTTTAAATAAAATATCCTATTGTGTTGAAAAGTCTTTTTGATTGGGTTATTTTAGATTATTTCCATCTTGGCACAGTCTGCCGTTTCATCAATATTTGCTTTTTAAAAACCAGAATATCACAGTGGCCCCAGTATTTTATCGAGGCATTCCCACGAACAAAGACCTTTTCTTTTTCCATTTCTTTCTTTTCCGTCTGCTCCTAACTTTAATTAGATTTTGCTCAATTTCAGTTCAGTTGCGTATCCTGTTTCCGTCCCTCGTACTTCACTGGGACACTCGGACCATGTCATGGTCCACCTAATTCCCTCATACAGGCAGAAATTAAAGCTCTGTAAGCCTGTTTAGAGGAAATTTAAGTGGACCAGTGGAGCTCTGGAGGATCTTCGGGCATGTTCGAACTACAGGATTAGCAGGGCGGTGAGATGCGCTAAACGACTGTACTCTGAGAAACTGCAACACCAGCTCTGAGCAAAGGACTCTGCTTCTGCCTTTAGTTATCAAGCTCCTCTTTTATGGAACCAGCTTCCAATTTCAGTCCTGGAGGCAGACACAGTCACCTCATTTAAGAGTAGACTTAAGACTTTCCTCTTTGACAGAGCTTATAGTTAGGGCTGAATCAGGTTCACCTGGTCCAGCCCCTTGATATGCTGCTATAGGCTTATAGCTGCTGGGGGACGCTTTAGGATGCACTGAGTACCTATCTCCTCTTTTTTCTCTCCTTAGGGATGAATTTTCATCTCTCAATCACACGTTATTAACTCTGCTTTCTCCCCGGAGTCCTTTTGACTTCACGTCTCATGGGGTCATCGGACCCTATGAGACGGCATAGATCCTATCTGCCTGATGGATCATCGAGGTCTGGGTCGTGGAATTCCTGCTCCTGACTGCGCCACTGTCCTGTTGAGACTCCGCCCACTGTTGAGACTCCGCCCACTCCTCCTCCCAACCGCCATCTGCCTGATGGATCGTGGAGGTCTCCATCGTGGAATATGCCTACTATGAACTATTCATACACTCTGTCATATTCATTGAATGTATTTTAACTCTAAATCTGTCCTTCTGTACACATTACATATATTGCACCTGTCCATCCTGGAGAGGGATCCTCCTCTGTTGCTCTCCTGAAGGTTTCTTCCCTTTTTTCCCCCTGAAGGGTTATTTGGGAGTTTTTCCTGATCCGATGTGAGGTTTTGGGGCAGGGATGTCTATGTGTACAGATTGTAAAGCACTCCGAGACAAATTTGTAATTTGTGAAATTGGGCTATACAAATGAACTGAATTGAATTGAATTGAATTCTGTCTGGAGAAGCCCCAAAAAAAATTCCATGAATGACCTCTGCCCGGCAGATGAGCTGAACGAGTTCTACTGTCGCTTTGAAAGACAATGGGACAGCCTTGAATTCATGCCTGATAGCTCCATTAACCAGCCCCAGGACAACAGTCCCCCCATCAGGGGTTCATGCGTCTGTACCACCCATTCCAACACCTCCCCCGCCCCCCCCCCCACTCCACTTATGACCCACTCTATTCTGGAGAGAGGCGTCAACAGGCTTTTAAAAAAACAGAACCCTCGCAAAGCGGCCAGCCCGGACTCTATCTCCCCCTCCACCCTGAAGCATTATGCTGATGAGCGGTCTCCGGTGTTCACAGCCATCTTCAATACCTCCCTGGAGACATGACACATATCAGCCTGCTTCAAGGCCTCCACCATTATCCCCGTCCCCAAAAAACCTAGGATCACATGACTCAATGACTACAGGCCCGTCGCCCTGACCTCTGTGGTTGTGAATGCCTAGTCCTGTCCCACCTCAAACCCTCACCGACCCACTCCTGGACCCCCTGCAATTCTGTAGACGACACTATCAACATGGCCCTTCACTTCATCCTCCAGCATCTGGACTCCCCAGGAACCGACAGCAGGATCCTGCTTATAGACTTCAGCTCTGCCTTTTACACCATCATCCCGTCTCTGCTGCATGACAAGCTCTCTCAGCTGCATGTGCCTGACTCCAACTGCAAGTGGATCACAGACTTCCTGTCTGACAGGAAGCATCACATGAAGCTGGGAAAACATGTCTCAGCCTCTCGGCCCATTAGCACCGGTTCCCCCCAAGACAGTGTTCTTTCCCCTCTGCTCTTCTCCCTGTACACCAACAGCTGCACCTCCAGTCACCAGTCCGTCAAGCTCCTGAAGTTTCCGGATGACACCACCCTCATTGGACTCATCTCTGTTGATTGTTGTTGATTGTTACTGCACCACCCACCATGACAAATCCCTTGTATGTTAAAAAAACACACTTGGCAATAAAAGGTTCTGATTCTGATTCTGATTCTGAAAAGACAAATGAGGTGTTTAGAGAATCCAACTCTAGTTTCACTAAGTTAGTTATGACACGACGGCAGACGGATGTTAGTGACGTCAGTCTGCAGCTGTGAAACTACAATGTTCAGGAGATGGACTACAAAAATGCTCATGTTCGTAGTATTACTTTATTAACAACATAAACAACCTGGTTCATAGTATTACTTTATTAACAACATAAACAACCTGGTTTAATTACTTTATTAAACATTGTTGAAATATAAATGAAACCAAGGGAGTGTCACAGAGCTACTAAACTGTCAAACATGCTGAATTTGATCTTCCACCAACAATGTCTCATATCACTCTTTGTTGTGATGGAGATTATAATATGAATATAAGTATATGCAGACAATAGTTTATAAAACAACTTATTTACATGATCTGCGTTTCTCGACCATGATCGTTTGTTCTCGTGAAAGTCCGAATGACGCATCGATTTCAATGTTGCCGCCGCAAGGAATTGTGGGGCGGCATTATCTCCTTTATTTTCAGAAAGGAAGGTCCAGTGTTTCCTTTGCTGAGGTGGTTAAATAAAGAAGCATTGAAGCTCTTCTCCTTTGCATTTAGAGAATTTGACCGGCACTTATCATGGCGGTCCCTTAGATTTGCCTATAAATGACTTTTGCTTTTGCCTCACCTCGACTCCTGTCTGTTCCTCTGCACCTGAGTTTTCTCCCTCTACCAGCCCTGGTCGTGACGGTCTGGATCATTTGGATCAATCTAATCTTCTAGGTAATCTTCACCAGGAGTAATGTTAGTTTACTGAAAAGGAGATCATATTAGTTATCTGCCATTTCATTTGTTACTCTTGTAGCTCTAGGTTTCTTGACTCGGCTCTCTTCGGAAATCTCTTCATGTTGGAAAAACATCCTTCAACCACAGAGCCAGATGATCCACAACCTTCTGTCAATTTGACCAATCAGACTAACTTTTCAAAAGCTGCCAGAAAGATCAATCTCCTCTTGGTCAGGTGTATTTGGATATGAATGAAGCAAGGAATTGTCTGTCTGTGTATCTTGAAAAATTCAGCAATTTGGCTGAATGGTGGCGCTATAGCAACAACATTTATATTTTGTCCGTTACTTTTAAATCTTAAGTCTAAAAAACAAACAGACTGAGTCGTGCTTGTCTTTTGCAGCTGACTGCAGTTCCCTATTGGTGCTTGAGGCTGGCTATACAAACGTTTCCAACTCTCCACTTCCCTGGAGTCAACGCGTGACGAGCAGTTCTCGATAACTCTGCAATGAGCACTTCCAGTCACTCAGAACAGGCACTGCACTTGTTTAGATGAAAGCATAACGTTTATTTGACTGGTTGGTTTGGGAAGAAACTAAAGGTGACCGGGCAATGCATCCAAGAGAGCTGGTGGTGAGACCTCGGGTCAAACTGGAGGAGAATATTGGGTAAGCCGAGTGTCAGCACGAGCAAACGGTTGAAAGAGACCTATTCATGGATCAAACCAGAAAAGGAAAGCAGTGTGTATTCCAAAACTCAACGTCAGTGCTCAGTGGGTCTCACCAAGCTGGATTTCACCATCCCTCTACTCTAAATACATATTCTATACACCCACACACCCACACACACATACACACACACACACACACACACACACATACACACACACATACACACACACACACACACACACACACACACACACACACACACACACACATCACAGATTTGGCAAAAGGAGCTGGTTATGAGGCTGATTCAGCTCCCATTCGTGTTGATTGGACAGACCACCAAGGTTTTATGGAAGAATAACAATTCGGAAAATTGGAAATGTAATAAATCCTCTGGCCACTTTTGCCGAAATGTCACAATATATTGAAGTAATAACAGATATGTTTCATAAAGGAATTTAGAGAGAGAGAAGGGTAAAGTTATCTGTGAGACAGGGGAGACCAAATAGCATTACTTCCCAGAGCGCAAGAAAAAAGAAGCAGGGCATTTCCCTCGACTTTGATGACAAAATATTTGTACAGGTTACCCTTGTAAATGGCACTCTGTTTCACGGGAAATAAATCTACTTTACATTCCATACATTTAGCTGCTCATGTCTGCGCTCACTTGGCAGCTAATTACCTACAACTACACCGGTGAGATGTGTTATTACTGAGGACCTTTAATGGGTTCCCTCCCGCATTTTTGAATGGCAGTGAACAATTCTTTGGGGAGAAGATGTAATCATATCTTATTATCAAGGATTATAAATGATAAGTCCATTAAAAAACATAAGAATCCTTTAAGTCTCAGAGATATTTCTCAGTGGGTCCCTTTCAGATGTTCACCCAGGTGGCTCTGCTGTAGGGTCATAATGAAGTGTTGGGTCTGGTCTTCCTGACCAGGTGCTGCTGCAGATCCACAAGAGCCAAATCAAACACACTGTCAGTCCGGGGAGTCCAGCAGTGACGCCCTGGACTGCTGCCTCACATGTGAGGTCCCACCTGGTGCTCCATGGTGTGTGGAGTTGGGGAGAGGCAATGTTAGCTGAATACAACTGAGAGTTGCACTGATTGGAACACAACTTACTCTTCATCATTTTTTCTTCTATATTCGCTTGTTTCTTGCACTGCAAATGTACTGATAGTGGAGTTGGGGGGGGGGGGGGGGGGGCTGTTGAAGCTAATCTGGTACACAGTAAACCACTTCCCCTGTTAGAGAGAGAGGGTTACTCCCATACCCAGATCTGATAGAACTGGTATTATGTTTACTTTGTTGTGCTTTTACTAGCATATATTTATCTAATCTGAGTAACTGCATATTTGGTCAAAATGTGATTCAGTTCTAATTATCAGACTTTTTGATCCGTTCTATATATTATGTTATACATATGTATAACATCTGTAAAAACATCTTTTTAATTTAGCAGTAACTACACACTCACTCACTGCACTTTGTCAGAGACAAACACCCCACTGGACATTTTCCATTTCTGGCAATAGAACCCCATAAATCTGACTGAGCTGAAAATACAGATTAAGAAGATATGGCACAATGCCAGAAGATAATCGCAAAACAGATTTTATCTGTACTTTAAATTGGTCTATATGCTCTTTGTTTTTAAAAATAAACATAAGACATTCAAAAAGTGTTTTCTCTTTCAGTTTGCAAGCTAGCCTGAACACTTTCAACCCTTTTCTCTTATCTTCTGAGCTTCTGTAGTTAGTACAGGTCTATCTTTGTATAGAAATAGTCGTTCACTCTTTTGCCCGAAATTCACCCAAGACTTGATGAACTGATGTTGAAAAAACTCGATTAACAAAGGCACTTTTGTACTCGACCTATTGAAGTGAAGGTTTTTGCTCTCTGTTGGCTCACAGGCAGAAAGAAAAGCTCCATCCAGTCTTACTCAGATTAGAAAAGTGGGCAAAAGGGGGAGTAATGTCAAGGTTTACTGGCAGGGCTACGTTGATTAGAAAGAGGTTAGTGTTCATGGTGAAGGGGAGCAGCCGTATTCAGTGACTGCGCCTCTTCCTTCAGCCAAAACCAACATCTGGTGCCAACACAGAGCAACAGCAGCCCCCCGATCCTGCTTTCTTTTTAACTCATTATTTTACTTCTGGGTTCTCCGAAAAAAATGGCTTAAAACCTGGTTGGAAAGTGACCTATAAGTAAAAAGTGTAACAGTTTAGCTCCACACCTTCCTTTTATTAGTTGTTTTCATCCTGTCTGCCTGTTTCACTAACTATCATGTCATTCCAGATGATGCTTCCCATCTCGTCAGTCCAACTCCCTTCACCTGCCTCTGATCACTCCCTAGTCAATCCCTCATTCCCTTCACCTGGTCCTCATGCCCGTCTCACCTGTTGCCCATTCCCTCGTTAGTCCCTGTCTACTTAGGTCCCCTCACTTGGTCTTGTCCTCTGCCACTTTGTCTTGGCTTTTTTCTGACCAAGCCCTCCAGCCCTCGAGCCCTCCAGCCCTCCAGCGTTACAAATTGTATTTATCTGTTCCTGCCTGTTTTGTACCTGCCGGTACTCGGAGTAAAGATCATTATTGGCAGTTCTGTCTCCTGAGTCGTGCTATTGGGTCCACCCTAATACTCCCATGACAAAAAGAGTTTGTCTGTGTTTCTTTGTGTTTGTTTGAAGATTGGTTATGTTGGTTGAACCTAGTCATTCTGGAGACAAAACACATACGTTTATATTGCTCATGATTTTTAGTCATTAAGCTTACACTTTTGATCTGACTGAAAGAAAACATAACCATGGACACAGGAGAAAAGGTGGACGTTTTAGAAAATCTTCTAGTGTGAAGCTATGCCCTCTTCCATAATGAAATTACACTGAGTTTTATACATCTACTTTCAAATAAGAAGTAGAAGGAAAAAAGCGTTGTTAAGTTTGTTCGACGACACTATTCACTTCCTCTGGAAGAAATTGGATAAATTAAGAGTGTGATGCACAACTATGTTCACAGCACAATCATAGACTTTCTGAAGCAGCCGTTTTTCAAGGTCACTGTCGCATCATTAAATCTCCTTTGAGGAAAGATGTGTTTTCAACCACCTTAGTCTGAAAATTCCTATTTGATATAAAGTAATCTAGGAGAAAGCAGGAGCGAGGGATGTTGAGTTGAGAGAAAAATCTGAGAATGTGACCAGCAGGTTTATACTTCAATTTCAACTGAGACAAATGGGTCAACAGCCACTCGACTATTTCTTTTTCTTCTTCTTCTTCTTCTTCTTCTTCTTCTTCTTCTTCTTCTTCTTCTTCTTGACATGACTGTTTACCGTGTTTGAATCATGCTATTACTGGTATATGACATCTGCGGTTTACAAGAATGCTAATAAATTATTTTTCATTTTTAGCTCATTTTGAAATTGAGCAGCCTAAGAAAAGTTTTGACAAACAAATAACTGAAAATAACTGTCAAAAACCAAATATGTTTTTTGTTCATAACATCCAGTCCCTCACTTGCCCAATATCTTTTTTGTTTTTGCTGTTTTTTGCGATAACGCTCATCTGTCCGAGCCATTCCCTCAAGGAAAACTACATAAATAAACACCAGGGTGTAAAAATTCAGGTGCACCTCAATTATTTGTCCTGCCGTAAACTCAGACGCTCCGCTCCAAAGATGCCTTTGCTGCAGCTGCTGGGCAAACATCCCCGGCCGCAGCTTAATGCTCTTTATGGGAGGCTCATACTTCCTTTGGCTGTCTCTCTGAAACATTTGCAAAGTGATGTGAAAAGATCTTTTACCTTCCAGTGTGTTGAGGCCATGGTTCACCTCAACAACCCATATTTAGGTTTAGGTTTTGAAAAATATTTGGGCCAACACAATTACTTTAGTATGTTATTCATTTAGCCTAGATTTCAGCGCAATGTCTCAATCCATTAAAAACAAATACTTTGACAACGTGCTCCATTAAACCATGGTGGTCTGGGCCTTCCTGCCTGACCACCTAGTCAAAATATATGTGGTCCAAATGCTATATTGTAGATAGTAAGAGATGGAAAGATTGGTCCAGGTTCAACGTGCAGGCTGACGTGTAGGATTCTTGGGCAACATCTAATCTGACATTTAGACCATCTTAAAAGACCAACAAATGTCACATCATCTCCCCCACTCCATTATAAACTGTTTTTCCTAAAACTCATCTTCTTTTATTCTGCATATCCTCCTGCACAACTGGCATGACGTGTACTTAATGATATCTTCTACATTAATTGTTCTCTGCTCCTCAACCCTCCACCGAGTCTTGATTCCCAGTCAAACTTATTCTTCAGTATGTGTGAGCGGAGGCGGTGCAGTCCTGCTGCTTTCTGTTGACCCGCACAATGATTTGTAGAGTGATTCTTTGAGACTCGGTTGGAGATGTTATCAGAGTCTGGGAAGCCTGCTCGGTTTCTCTCCTCAGGTCTACAGCACTCATAAAACAGCAGGAATAATAAGAGAGTGTTTGTGAGTACAGGGGGGGGGGGGGGAGTGGGGAACAGTGTCTGTGACTGTGTCTGTTGTGCGTCGTAGCTGCCCAGAGACTCACATCTCCCCCACACACCAGGTTTTTCTGTGGAGTCTTTGTCATCCTCTGCTAAAAGAGGTCTGATGGGAATGATATTTTTTCTTGCTTTCTAGTAATTTGTAAAGTTTGCTGTGTGGTTCATTGACATCAAATTTCCATGAAATGGCATGAATGAAGAGAAGGGTAAAAACCTTTTCTGCTTTCATGTTTGAAGCTGCATTTACACTGAAGGGAGCAAACGTGAACATTTGCAACCAAACAGCCATCAAATTCAAGGTTTTTACAGATAAATATCCAAATCTAGCAAAAATATATCACTGCCGAGATATTTAAAATTATACCACAAGAGATTTCATATGGGCTGTAAACTCACTGGCATTTCTCTGTGTGTTTTTTGGTGGTAGGGGGCTGATGTTATTTTATTGAGGCAGCAAGGCAAAGGGGCGGGGTTAGTGGGACCAGTCGAGAATGTTTTCAAAGGAGGCTGAAACAGTTTGGAGAGCAGTAAGAATGGAGGAGGTGTAGATTTTCTTGGAGTGGCACTTTTTGGATTGCTGGACAGCATTTAAGGGAACACCGAACCAATTGTTTAGGCATTTGATGAGTTCTACATGTGTTCACCCTCAGCCTCACTGCACAATGATTTGCTGACAATATACTGAACACTTCTTTGACTGACGTTAAGTGTCACAAGAATCATGGCAACGACAGCTCTGACCGGGTTCTCTATGATGAGTCTGCTCAGCCTCGGGTACCTGACCTGGGACCTCATGAGTCCTAACCAGGTGGAGAACGAGCCAGATCAAACTTATGTTGACAGGTCTCCCGTTCCACAGCGTCCTCACATCATTTTCATCATGACAGACGATCAGGGATTCAACGACATCGGCTATCACAACTCTGAAATCAGGACACCGGCGCTGGATAAACTGGCTGCCGATGGAGTGAAGCTGGAGAATTATTACATCCAGCCCATCTGCACGCCCTCCCGCAGTCAGCTCATCACCGGCAGGTAACATTTAATTTTTTCTTGTTGCGTTCTTTTATTTGCCACATGTAATTATCTGTATTATTATTATTATTATTATTATTATTATTATTATTATTATTATTATTATTATACACTTGAGATTCCACTGAGAGGTGAAATTAGATTAGTTTGTCTGAAAAAGTAGATAATATGAGATTTTAAAATCATTTCATATTTTAGCCCTGGTAATACAACTGTAAGCAACTGTATATTATACTTTTATTTGAATTGTATAGCACCTAAAATGCTAAAATATTTTTGTAATAAAAAAAAAAGATTTTGACAAAAAAACTAAACTCACAGCATTTCAACATTTGTTACGTTTGAGGGAGGAAAAGTGAACAATCTCCCCCTTATCTCTTCTATTCCTCTCTGTCGCATCTTTCTGTGTGTAATTATTTATCCATTTGTTAGGGGTCTGATTATGGACAACCATTGTGTCCTTCTGACAGTTATCTGAATCATGATCCTACAGGTACCAAATTCATACTGGCCTGCAGCACTCCATCATCCGGCCCCGCCAGCCCAACTGCCTGCCCTTTGACCAGGTCACCCTACCCCAGAGGCTACAGGAGCTCGGCTACTCCACCCACATGGTTGGCAAGTGGCACCTGGGCTTCTACAAGAAGGAGTGCCTGCCCACTCGCCGAGGCTTCGACACATACTTTGGCTCCTTAACGGGCAGCGTGAACTACTACACTTACGACTCCTGTGACGGCCCCGGGCGGTGTGGTTTTGACCTCCATGAGGGGGAGTCGGTCGCATGGGGTCAGAGGGGAAAATATTCCACACATCTTTACACACAGAGAGTTCGCAGGATACTGGCAACTCACGATCCTCAGTCCCAGCCACTATTCATATTTCTCTCTTTCCAAGCTGTTCATACACCCTTGCAGTCTCCGCGCGAGTACATCTACCCGTACCGCGGGCTGGAAAACGTGGCACGCAGGAAATATGCTGCTATGGTGTCAGCTGTAGATGAGGCAGTACGCAATATAACATACGCTCTACGCAAGTATAGTTACTACCAAAATAGTGTCATCATCTTCTCTACTGACAACGGTGGGCAGCCTTTGTCCGGTGGCAGTAACTGGCCGCTCAGAGGACGTAAAGGCACCTACTGGGAAGGCGGCATCCGGGGTCTAGGGTTCGTCCACAGCCCTTTGTTGAGGAGGAAGAAGAGAGTGAGTAAAGCCCTGGTGCACATCACAGACTGGTACCCCACACTGGTGGGATTAGCAGGTGGCAATGAAACCCTGACAGAGGGTGTGGATGGGTATGATGTTTGGGAAGCCATCAGTGAGGGGAAAGAGTCACCTAGGTTGGAGATCCTCCACAATATTGACCCTCTGTATAACCATGCACGCAGTGGCTCCCTGCAGAAAGGATATGGCATTTGGAATACAGCTGTTCAGGCCTCCATACGAGCTGGAGACTGGAAGCTCCTCACAGGAGACCCTGGCTACGGAGACTGGACACCGCCACAGATGCTTTCCGGTTTCCCCGGCAGCTGGTGGAACCTGGAGCGCCACACTAAACCCAAACAATCGATCTGGCTTTTCAACATCTCCGGAGATCCCTACGAACGCTTTGACCTTTCTGAGCAGAGACCAGATGTTGTCCAAGAGCTTCTGGCTAGACTGGTATACTATAATCGCACTGCGGTGCCAGTAAGGTACCCATCAGAGGACCTACGGGCTGACCCCCACCTGAATGGAGGGGCCTGGGTACCCTGGGTCGGAGATGACGAGGAGGACAGCTGGGACACTGTCTACCCAAAAAAGAACAAGGATTGGAAGAAGAAGAAGCTGAAACTGTCCAATAGCAGATCATTTTTCAGAAGACTCAACACGAGGATAATGTCCAACAGGATATAGAAAGCACATGACTGACAGAGATTCAGATGAGACACTTGAAGAAAAATGTGTTTTTGTTGAACAAGGAACCAGACGTCTGCAAGAGCCGGCCGCAGTTATGAAGTTTTAGCTGCAGGTATATGTTTAGTGTGTCAAGAAGAAAAAATCCAATGAGAGTGCTACTTGTTTGAATAGTTTGTATCCATTTAGAATTAAAAATGTCTGCTTAATTTTAATATTCTGTAATGAAAATGAGAGTTGTTTTTACAAGAGATGTACGTAATCAAATGTATGGGTGAGAGAGACACAACCAATATTTCATATCAGAATGGTTGTGTGTGACATAGATGACAAGGTGACAAGGATACATCCTATGCAACCATTTCCAACTATGAATATAAAAAATGACTACCTCTACCTCAAGCTTTATTTATTTCATTAAAACTCCTTTTCTCAGCATCTTTCCCTAATATTGGAAAAGGTCCTCTTCTACTTACATCACTTTGTTACTAAAATATCATTGCCTTGCAAGGCTTTGTGAATTGAAATGAGCTTAAGGTGCTTCAAATTCTGCAAAAACATCGTGCAAAACATAAACTAGAAAACACAGGTACAAACTGAAAAGATGGTCTCAGTAGAGTGCAGATCTCTGGTGTGTCTCCAAAGACGACCGCTGTATTGTGAAAGAATCATTACAACCAGTGCTGTGAAGCATCAACAACCAGTCTTTATTTAAATTGAAAAACAAGCAGTGATGTAAAGTTATACAAGCAAAGGGCTCCAACACACTGGGCAAAAATACAACAGTGGGCAAACTGTTTTTGCGCTTCTGAGAACGTGAGTCACTCCAACCACGAGAGGTCGTTGAGCTGCAGCTAGAGCTGTTGAGCAGTTTGCAGCAGCAGAATGTAACATTAGCTGTGGACAGATCCAGAGTCAGGCACACACACGCATAAACACAACCTCTCTCCAGGCTTATGCCAGGAGGAGATAACAAAGAAGAATGTGTATCTGTGTGTGTCAACTGTCAAGTGATATTAGCACGTAATTCTCTCCTCATGTAGAAAGTTGTGCGCAGAAATGTTAGCTGATCTGGAACTCTGATGGGAAACATATGATCTGCCATTTGACAGATCTCTCGCATTTAATGTAAACTACAAGCCATATTTTAGGTGGAGTCAGTTTTTATGTTTCATGGAGACACCCCAGTCAAAATCAGCATATTTTTCATGCAAAATGTTGACATTTTGACTAATTTGCGTCGAATAAAGCATTGTCTTTTAGAAAAGGGCAAAGAAAACAATACAATTACACATTTATGTGTTTACTATACTTTGTCTTTTTGCGTCTATAGATTATTCTTCAATCCACCAAAGAGTTGGCTAAAACAAAGCCTTATTTGCATATATAAATGGTGTAATCTATTCGTTAAACAGTACCTCATTCCTGGATGTCCCCTTAAAAAGCAGACTCTTGCAGTCACCCACATGTGGGTGTGGTTGTAATTCTCACTTCTTTGTTTCCCAGAAAAACAAGAAGTACTTAAAAAAATTCACTCTGGTTGGAACATGTTCAAAACTTTCATCCTATTCAAAGCATGTTTGAATAAGCAAAACAAAAATAGATGTATGTACATGCTGCCAGTGTTTCCTATCAGCATACTGCTCTACAACAGAAAATGCACTAACTAGGCTACATTCTTGGTCAAAATGGAGTTATAACCTCTATCTCACTTTTGTCTCACATCTGTTTGTAGAGCTCAGCTATAATATCAGAGTGAATTGCATGTGATTTGATGCAAGCATAGATAAGCTACTTATAAATCACATACTTACATCTATTCAATAAATATATACATTATACTGTATTGAACAGGTTGAAACACAGACACAATATAGCAGATAGTAGATGGCACACGGTTTCTTTGAGCATATACCTAAAAGCAGAGTACATCTGGATGTTTTAAATGTTTGGTGGATTTAATGGCAATATTTTATTGGACTAACATTATCTGCTTTTTAAAATCTCAAGCATTTCAGCTTTTTGATTGGTTTTACAGTTTGCTGTCCGGCCTGACAACATCACTGTCTCTGTCGTCATACCTTTCTACCTTTCGAGGGCACCACATCATCATAAAAGGAGAAGTGAAACCATTTCCTGCCTTCCGAGCGACATCTAACCGTCAACGGTATACTGTTTCCTGTCAGTATATGTGACAACCTCATGTTATTCACATCTCTGCGGCTCAGTAATCTTTTCAAGGTTAAAGTTATTGTGGATCACAGAGGAATATGGAGCCAGTGCTTATTGTTCTTTTGATGTTAGCTGGAGTATCGCATGGTAACATCCTCATTATGAAAGAAATATTGTAATCATATGTAAAAGTGAATGACATTTCAAATGTTATACTCTTTAAGATGATTCACTTTGAATATGGCTTTTTCCAGCTTTCTTTCCAGAGACGAAATGTAATGCCACACAGATTTCATCTCAGTGCTCTGTTACTCTCGGAGGATCTGTGTCCATCCAACTGATGACCAACGCCAGCGGCCAACAGCTGTGGTGTAAAAAAAAGCCTCCCGCCGGATCCATAAATGTATTCTCTCTGAAGAAAGAAAAGGTGACCATACAGGGGCCTTATAGAAACAGGACGGAGTTTTTCATCAACAACGGGACACTCAAGATCACAAAAGTGGAGACGAATGATTCGGGTCAATACACCGTAGACGTCTTCGATCCAAATGGGATCTTCCTGAGAACCATTCATGTTAAACTGGATGTTCAAGGCAAGTGTTTATAACCTTCCTCTTTTCCAGTTTGTGTAAGCTAACATGTCTATATATTCCAATAAATGTAATCCAAAATGTAATCAGTACTGGGCGAGTGAAAATACAAAACATGATGATTAAAGGATACAGAATAAGAATCTACTGTACACAGTTACTGTAATCCAAGCACTCCAAATGCCGATATAAAGGCTTTGTAGAGTTGTTTGTCGAAACATCTTTACTTTCAAGAGCTTCTTCCTCAATCAGCATTTTAAAAATCTGCATTGCACTTTTGCAAATTATTCCTGACAAAATTAATTTTTTTATTTTAAAGATGAATATATCCAAGTTTCACATCAGAGCATGAAGTGAAAACAAAAAAACATAATTCCAAAACTAGATTTTTTCTTATGTATAATTGTAGTTCTTAGAAACTGCAGGATGTGTACCTTGTTAAAGACTCACACTAAAACAAACCACATGATCATATGAGGAGGCTAGGGTAACACACACAGACACACACACATATATACTGTATATCACCATGAAGCTGATTTATTACATTAAGACACGTTTTGAGAGCCAGGTTTGAAAACAATTTTGTTGTTGTTGACTTATTAGAGTTAAAGGATTTTTTAACATTCTGTTTTGGTTTTTCTTATCACTCAAAATATCAGAAAATACTTTCAAAAGCCATAGAAAATACATAAATACAATTTCTAATCACGATTTATTGTATAATTGACATGAACAAAGCCCTCTGTAAATAAAACCAGAATGTTCGATAACTGCAAGTGGATAAAGTGGAGATTATTGTATGAAAGAAAAATAAAAAATATATATATTTGAGAAAACTCCCTTTAAAGATATGTATTGCATATACATTTAACAAGATACCGTTTGAACAGGGTAAAAACAAATGTAATCTAATAGATATCCCCATACAACTTTCCCAGTTTATTTCCCAGTTTATTAAGACAAGTCTGACATGTAATTTGTAATTATACAAAGGAGGAATGATCTAATTCCAAGATTTGGTGAAGCAAGGCCAAAAGATACATATACACAACGTATAAATCAAAATGTGTATTTTGAATGTTTTCTTCCCACTTGTCTTCCACATTCTATGGAAGCAAAATAACCCAAAATCTCAAAATGAACCAGTGCATGAAAACAATCTTTTTCACCTTTTGTCTAGATGTTGTGCAATAGGTACAGGGATGACAAGGAGGACTACTTTCTCTCCAATCAGCATCAATATTTTTATATTCTTCCAATGTATAGATAGTTAAAGCGCCGAACAAAATGTAATATATGAATAACAACCAAGTGAAAAAGAGTGCGTTTAAGTGCTGCAGTTCTACGTATAATAACCATTGTGGTCTCTCAGAAAACAACTCGCATATCTTGATCACAGTCCTTTCTGCTGTGGGTGTTCTTCTGATCGTGGTGGTGATAGTCTGTGTCTGCTGGAAAGTGAGGTGTTGTAAGAAGACAGGTAAACCGTTATACACCTGTTTGGACATTTAAAAAAAGGTCACTAAAGTAATGGCAGCGTTTCAGTCAACAACATTGCTAAAGGAGTAATTTTGTCATTTCTTTCACTGCAAAATAATTCTGTTCTATTCTTTCCGTTGTCTGTCCTCAGGCAAATAACTGAAAAGAAACTATTCAAATTTGGACTTCAGTGAACTCACCTGAGGAACAGGTTCAACAATGAACTGAGGTCTCAAAGAACAAGACTTTACTTGCATTCCTTGGGAGCTGGAAACGTTTTCTTTTTGGTGTTGAAACAGATTTGTTACAGGAAGCGCTGACGATGTGTTTCAGTGAAATGTTGGGCATGGTGTGTCAATCTAATCCAGTGGTTCTCAAATTGTTTGTGTCACACTCCACTTCAGAGGAAGAACAATGTTTATACCCCACTGCCCCAAATAAATTGGAACAAAATGGTCCATGCTGAATCTTTATTGAAATAACCACTTTTTGTGACTCCTCCATCTGTGATTTAAAAAAAAAATGGTAAATGGACTTGATCTTGAAGAGCACTTTTCTAGTCTTCCGACCACTCAACGCGCTTTAACACTACATGACATCATTCACCCATTTATATTGCCCAAGGACACGTTGACATGGGGTAGCGGAGCCAGGGATAAACCAGATTGCTCCATCAGAAAAAACAAACAAATACAATGTGCAATCACTCTGTTAGAACAATGCAAACAAAGTTCTGTCTGTGCAAAAAATAACTAATACTTGACAAACAAATAGCTTACTCTGGCTGTAATTAACCTGTTTTGCACTGAACATATTTTCAAGATAATTACAATAAAGTGCAACCTTATGAAAAACTAAACTAAATAATTTCCAATATTTGGCAATAAAGAGTTTTACTGAGTTTTACACTGCAGGTTTTTTCAAAACAACAATAACGTGCAACTTGGCAAAACAAAACAAAATTAGTGCAGTCATTTTGTGATCTTATCTCTGTTTTTAGGTTTGTTTTGTGACATCTACCTCTCGGGAACACAGATGAAAAATAGCATCTTTCCTAACTCTGGCACATTTACAGAAATTATTTTATTAATGTGCACTGTCCCTTATCAAATATACCAAAGTAATGTGGGAGCCATCACGTTTTATCAGTATTAATGAGCCGGCTTTCCACTACAAACCTTGTTTAAACGGGGTTGTTACGCCCACTCTCAATTCATGCTCAATGTTGAGCTTTTTTTTTGAAGGGCAACAGCAGAAAAGTCGTGCCGTTTATCAATCAGCGTTTTTCTCTGTGGGCCTACTTGTGGTCTTGTGGACTTGTGAAACGTCATCAGTCGCAGCCCGAGTAGATGTTCCAATTCAAAAGCTGTTTATCGATAACAAGTACACAGAGTACAGACTTGTGTACTTTTGGAGTTTGGACTTGGGAGTTTGGATTTGAGAGTCCAGACTGCAAAGGAGGACGCAGGCGGTCTTTCTGCAATTGGAACAGCAGCTGACTTGATGACGTCACCACTTCAGCTGTTCTTGCTTACGAGTTTACTCCAATTATTCACTTTAAAGTATTTTTACAGTCAAACAAAATATGACAACCCTGCCTTTTAATTATCATTTAGATATAATTGAATTTTGAACACAATTAGAATTTTGTCTGTAAATATATATATATGTACATATATATATATATATATATATATATGGTACAGCTCTTTCCTTCTTGCCACTGGTTTCCTGTCATACACATATAATTGTATATATATTGTGTACAAATTTAAATATATATGTATACTTATACTATATATATACAGGACTGTCTCAGATAATTAGAATATTGTGATGAAGTTCTTTATTTTCTGTAATGCAATTAAAAAAACAAAAATGTCATGCATTCTGGATTCATTACAAATCAACTGAAATATTGCAAGCCTTTTATTCTGATTTATTGCTGATTATGGCTTACAGCTTAAGAAAACTCAAATATCCTATCTCTAAATATTAGAATATCATGAAAAAGTATACTAGTAGGGTATTAAACAAATCACTTGAATTGTCTAATTAACTCAAACACCTGCAAGCGTTTTCTGAGCCTTGACAAACACTCAGCTGTTATAAATCTTTTTTTTACTTGGTCTGAGGAAATATTAAAATTTTATGAGATAGGATTTTAGAGTTTTCTTAAGCTGTAAGCCATAATCAGCAATATTAAAAGAATAAAAGGCTTGCAATATTTCAGTTGATTTGTAATGAATCCAGAATGCATGACATTTTTGTTTTTTTAATTGCATTACAGAAAATAAAGAACTTTATCACAATATTCTAATTTTCTGAGACAGTCCTGTATATATAGTACATAAACATAGATACAGATATAATTCATATATATTTATTATATATACACATACATATATATATATATATATATATATATGTATCTGTCTAATCTGAAAATATCCTGTTCCAATTGCAGAAAGACCATCCTGCGTCCTCCCGTCCTTCGGCGTCTGGACTCCCAAGTCCAAACTCCAAACTGTACGTTAACATTGACACAAAAGTACATCCATTTCGCCATGTATTTATTAATGACTTTGTTTTTATCGGTGTACTTTCTACTTTTGTAATATGTGAAGTTCTCAACAAAGGTCTTTCTGCATTTCCCCCTGCGACCAACCTGTAATACCAGTGCACCCCACTAGATGGGTGCGTCTCACAGTTTGAGAACCACTGACTGATCTAATCCCAGTTTTTTAAAGTCTGATCAGAAAATATGTTGTAAATAATTGTATTTTTGATCTTTTTTTTAAATAAGACTGACTGTTAACAATTGCACTCTAAAAGTTTTTTTTAAAGTCTGTTGTATAAAATTAGTGTTGTCTCTAAGAACATATTAGTACTTGATCTATGTTGAATAAAGAAGAATACTTTTATTTTATTTCATAACAGTGGTCTCTTTGTGTCATTTGCCCATTTAAAGTCTTGGAAATTTAATGTTGTCACTGTAGCCCTGAGACCAAAAATAAAGATGTGATGGAGATTTAGGCACATTACTTAGGCACTTTTTAATGGGAGGATGTTGCTTTTAAGCAGTGGCGGGCCGTCAGGGCCAGCAAGGCCTTCTGTGCTGGCCTAAACATCATCAGAATATCTATTTTTTGCTAAATATATTTGCCCACAAATATGTATTCACTTATTTCCCAGAGTAAGAGTTTTTCTCTTAATTTCATAGCGTTCCTCTTGGTTGCGCTGCTGCCAGCGCCAGGTTGAGATTTGGAGGGCTGGTCTTTATGTTAGATCTTTTATCCAATCATATTCAGCCATCGTGTGTTGCCAGGGGGCTAACATCTGCCCTTAGGCCTTCAGAATCGACATTGCGGGCGCTGGTAGCTTCAAGTGAATGGGAATGACAATGTTGTGTCAACCAATCAGCTTTAGAGTTGGCTCCTCTAGGCCTTCTAGAAGGCCCCGGAACCGGCACATGAGCAGCGAGCAGGCGGAGTGCTGCACGTCTTTTGATTGGATTACCAATATTGAGAGGCGGGGTCTATGGGCAGGTAGATGCAGAACCTCAGAACTAGGAAACTGAATTTGATAAACGAAATAATTCGCGTACTACTAAGCTGTTTTTTCAACCCACAATGGCGGAAGGAGGAGAAGATATCGATTTGGTCGAGGATATAATTATAAGGCCATTCTCAACGAACTTTAAGACCGACGCCGACGCTACAAAGCCCGTCACAGGCGGGACAGGGGCTCATTCGCCACTTTCAAAGTTCCAACTACGAGCGCTACCGATGGCTCAGGCTCCGAGAAGCTCTGCACACCGGACTGCTGGGGATGCCTGTTGCAAGTGATCGATTTGGTGTTGGGAGCCACACTGGCTTTGAAACTTGAGTTGTCTAACCGAGGCAGCAACGAGACACTAGAGTACGACTCGGCACCTACAAGCAACGGTGCTTTGACAACTTTTGGGGACACGGAGCGGATCTACAGATCAACGAACAAGCGGCAACGGAGCTGCACAATGAACAGGTGAAGAACAAGAGGGACATATCGAAAAGACTCATTAATTGTGTCATGTGTTTGGGTAAACAGGAACTTTCATCTTCATCATATTTATATCGATGTATGTGTGTGTATAATACACACACATACATCAATAGAAATATACATGTACGATACGATTCTCTGAATTCTCAGTGTAACTGAGGGTTTTACGTTACTTAATAACACAAGAAACACGACAACTTTATCTTTTTCCGTCTGCTCCTTCACAATAAAAGCCCCGCACTGGAACACTGGTGAACTAATATCTTACATTAGGTTGTTCAGCTGTAGTAAGACGGCATTGAAGGCCTAGATAGAAAATGCACGGCCCGCCACTGCTTTTAAGTTAACACTGCATTAAAATGCTGAATACATGGGATTAAGTTGCATCTTCATCAACAATAACAATCATTTAATTGATAAACAAACCAGAAATGACTATTATTTAGCCATTAGTTTTCACTGTAAACCACATAAAGACTTTAAATACCAGCAGGAACTGATGGCGGTGTCTATTTTCAATTCAATTCAGTTTATTTTATACAGCCCAATATCACAAATGACTAATTTTGCCTCAGAGGGCTTTGCAATCTCTAAACATACGATATCCCTGTCCCAGGACCTGATATCGGATCAGGAAAAACTCCCCCAAAAAAGCGGGAGAGCTTCAGGAGAGCAACAGAGGAGGATCCCTCTCCCCGGATGAACAGAAGCAATAGATGTCATGTGTACAGATGAACAACATTACAGATTTACAACACATTCAATAAATAAGACTTATTATTATTAATAATTAGTAGGCATGGACCATGATCCAGATTTCCACAATCCATTAAACAGAAGGAGAGGAGAGGTGGTGATGGGGGGCATCAGCAGGGCCATGGCAGGAGGCTGGCCCACCAGGCATGAGGCATCGCAAAGGAGGCCGGACCAATGAGGTCGGCCTTTGAGGCAGGACAACAGGGGCTGGATGTGTAACAAGTGTAAATGCTATTGTTGATGATCTGTTGTTATTTTGAATGGTGATTTGTCCATGTATTATTGTATCTATTTGTGTTGAGGGTTGATTGGAAATTGCTTTGTCTGTCATCTGCTGAGTAGCCTGATCAGATATCTGGGGTCGATTGCTTTTGGCTGCGCCTGGATACTCAGTGGGATTTCGCGGTGTTTTCCTCATTCTAGTAAAGCAGCTTGCTGTGGAAACACCACAATATCACTCATGTGATTATTTCTCCCCTTATTCAGGGGCGTAACATTTTGGAGGCACCGCTGGGATTGCTCTTTAGACGTTTGGTGTCTACGACCAGGCAACTAAACCCTGAGGCAGCTAAATCCCCCCATTAAATAACCCAGGCGCAGTGTGAAAGGTGTTGCTGTTCGAGGAGAGCTAGAAGCTGTGGACTGAGTACATGTCACCGAGACCAGTCAAGATCATCGAGGACATCAACGAACATCCACTTCGTAGTCAACTCCTGCACAGTAAGCGTTTCTACTGACCTGTGAACATGATGGCGTTGGAAGACCTACAGGAGGAGATAGCGATAAAGCTACATACACTCACAAAAGACGATTTGCTGGCAGTGTGTGATTTCCTACATATTATTGGTGAGCAGAGAGCGAGGATTGAAGGGAAATCACGCATGTCGGTTCTGACGCACATTATGAAATACCTGGACAGAGAAGAGCTGTCAGAGCTGGAAGATGAAGGTATGTCAGAACTGTTACTCCTAAATGATCACATCACAGATCTAACCACTGACACAGGTCCTGGAACACCACAGGCTGAGGAAGCTGTGTTAACAGCAGCGACAAAGACGAACAAAGACGAAAAAAGAACGTCCGAGCAGCATACCAAGGGACGAGTGGAGCCGCTCTCCGCTACCTCTCGGGATCCTGAGACGCAGTACCAGTCCCAACCGACCATCAGTCCGCAGTGCAGTGTGCAGCCGAGTACAGGTTGGCGCAAAGATTTCAAGATCGCAGGGCAAATTGGCGAACTAGGTCAGAAGGAGAAACTGACTTTTTCCAGCCTTGCTCATCAGATTGAGAATGGACTTAATAGAAATTATCCTGAAATAGAGATAGTAGATGCTGTACTTAGATCTATTTCCCCCGGCTCACAGTTACGCAGCTATTTGGAAGGAAGACCTCACTTGACACTCTCTACACTGAGACGTATCCTGCGCTCACACTTCCAAGAAAAAAGTGCCACTGAACTTTACAAACAGTTAGCTGCAGAAGCACAAAACAGCAAAGAAAGCCCCCAGAGTTTCCTCATGCGAGTTTTAGATCTGAAGCAGAAAGTGCTGTTTGCTTCCCAGGAGTCAGAATCCGGACTGAAGTATGACCCAACTTTAGTTCAGCGCATGTGTCTGCACACATTACTCACTGGACTCCAAAACGACAGTATCAGGATAGACATGCAGCCCCTCTTACTAGATTCTGAAACCGCAGATGAGCTTTTGCTAGAGAGGTTAAACACTGCTTGTGCTACTGAGCTGGAAAGGAGAAACAAAAAGAAGTTCACCACTCCACAGTCAGCTACAAGTGCAAGTGTAGTGCAATCAGACAATGTACTAACTGCTAAGTGCCCAGAGAAGGAAGCCCAAACTAAGGTCTCTCCTGAACTGCTGACTGAAATACAGGCGCTTCGGACAGGTGTAGCTTCTTTACAGGGCCTCAGCGCAGAAATAGCTCAGATTAAAGAAAGCTTACAGCAGCCTCGGTTTCAGCCACGGCCCGATGTCCCAACACCAGTTTTCCCGGATAGAGATCCACAGACATCTGCTTCACCACAGCGGTTTTACAATCAGTACAGTCAGCCTCAGTATGGACCAAGTTACTTTGCCAACCGTGTTACACGTGCTCCACGGAGATGTTTTGCCTGCCAGCAGACCGGACTAAATGAACCTTGTATGCACTGCTACCGATGTGGAAGTGGAGAGCATTTTCAAGCTGGATGTAAACACAGAGGTGCCAGACAACCTGAGAGGGTCCCTTTAAACGGGGACTGGTCAACACCGAGGGACGGGTGTTAACCATAGCCGGTGAGGAGTCCCAGAAATGTTTAAACTGTGGCTGTGCTGCTTCACCTGGCAGACTGAAACAATGCTCATCCTGTAAAGAAACCCTGTACTGTTCCAAAACATGTCAACAACAAAACTGGACTTGTCCTTTAACTCCCACGTAAAGCAAATCTCAAGGACTGCATTCTTTCATCTACGTAATATTTCAAAAATCAGGCACATCTTGTCTCAAAAAGATGCAGAAAAATTGGTTCACGCGTTCGTTACTTCGAGACTGGATTACTGCAACTCCTTATTATCAGGCTGCTCTAATAAATCTCTTAGGTCCCTCCAGTTGATCCAGAATGCTGCAGCTCGTGTTCTCACTAAAACTAAGAAAAGAGATCACATCACTCCTGCACTAGCTGCTCTGCACTGGCTCCCAGTAAAATCAAGAATCACTTTTAAAATTCTTCTCTTAACCTACAAAGCCTTGATTGGTGATGCTCCATCATATCTTAAGGAGCTTGTAGTACCATATTGCCCCACTAGAGAGCTACGCTCACTAAATGCGGGACTACTTGTAGTTCCTAGAGTCTTAAAAAGTAGAATGGGAGCCAGAGCCTTTAGTTATCAAGCTCCTCTAAATTGGAACCAGCTTCCAATTTCAGTCCGGGAGGCAGACACAGTCACCTCGTTTAAGAGTAGACTTAAGACCTTCCTCTTTGACAGAGCTTATAGTTAGGGCTGAATCAGGTTCACCTGGTCCAGCCCCTTGATATGCTGCTATAGGCTTATAGCTGCCGGGGGACGTTTTAGGATGCACTGAGTACCTATCTCCTCTTTTTCTCTCCTTAAGGATGAATTTTCATCTCTCAATCACACGTTACTAACTCTGCTTTCTCCCGAGTCCTTTTGACTTCACGTCTCATGGGGTCATCGGGCCCTATGAGACGGCATAGATCCTATCTGCCTGATGGATCGTCTGGGTCGTGGAATTCCTGCTCATGACTACGCCACTGTCCTGTTGAGACTCCGCCCACTGTTGAGACTCCGCCCACTCCTCCTCCCCACCGCCATCTGCCTGATGGATCGTGGAGGTCTCCATCGTGGAATATGCCTACTATGAACTATTCATACACTCTGTCATATTCATTGAATGTATTTTAACTCTAAATCTGTCCTTCTGTACACATTACATCTATTGCATCTGTCCATCCTGGAGAGGGATCCTCCTCTGTTGCTCTCTTGAAGGTTTCTTCACTTTTTTTCCCCCTGAAGGGTTATTTGGGAGTTTTTCCTGGTCCGATGTGAGGTTTTGGGGCAGGGATGTCTATGTGTACAGATTGTAAAGCACTCCGAGACAAATTTGTAATTTGTGAAATTGGGCTATACAAATAAACTGAATTGAATTGAATTGAACATAGGAAGAAATGTACCCACATGTCAAGCTACTGTGAAAAATCTTCCGGTAAAGGGAAAAAGGCCAATGATCCACCGCTGTCAACTCGAGCTGGCCACGCCCACAAAGTCACCTCACTAGTTGGTAGGCAGTGTCTTGTTGAATGTCACCTGAATAACTACCACGTTCAAGCTCTATGGGACACAGGTTCTCAGGTATCCATAATCGATGAAAGATGGAAAGAGGAACACTTACCAACAACAAAGCTGAGAGATGTTTCAGAGATCTTGGACTCACCTAATGATCTGACATTGACTGCTGCAAATGGAACTGAAATGCCTTATTTGGGATGGGTTGAAATGACTTTTAGGCTAGCTTCTGAAACTGACAAAGCTGAAAAACGGATCATTCCAGTGCTTGTGATGAAAGGTTGGCACCTGTCTCGTCCCATCATAGGCTTCAATGTTATCGAACACATCCTGGTAAAGACTGAAAAGACAAAACAGTACAACACAGTGAGGAAAGCTTTCCCAAGTCTCAAAAGAAACAAGGTAAAAGCCTTCATACGAGCTGTAAGCGCGGAGCAATCAAGTGAGTATGCAGTAAAAACAAAGAGGGAAGAGGTTGCAGTTTCAAAACGCAGTTGCATCCAAATTAATTGTCGTGTAGCTGTGCAGCCCTTTAAAGAGGACATGACCATGCTGTTCCAGCCAGACCTGAACCCCGAGTGGCCAGATGGTCTTGAGTTTTACGACACACTAGTGAAAGTCAGGAAAGGTGTGCTTCCAGTTATTACTGTTGATGTTTCTAACACGACAGACCACGACATAACTTTGCCAGGACGTACTTCAATCGGTATTGGAGAGAACATTATGACGGTCCTGCCCACTCAGATCTTTGAGAAGAGTGAAATACAAGCCACAGTGAATCACACTAGTATGAAACCTACAAGTCATGACAGTGAGCAGTGGGATCCACCTGTGGATCTAAGTCACCTCAGAGAGGATCAGAGAGCAACAGTGAAACAGATGCTTCGAGAAGAGTGCCACTCCTCCAGATCGGATGATGACATTGGCTATATCGACAAATTGCAGATGTCCATTTCTCTCAAAGACACTGAACCAGTCAAGCGCTCGTACATATCTGTGCCTAGCCCACTCTATCAGGAAATGAAAGATTACCTTCATGATCTAATCGCACATGGCTGGGTCAGAAAGTCAAAATCATCATACTCCTCACCAGTTGTGTGCGTCAGGAAAAAAGATGGCACCCTACGGTTGTGCATAGATTATAGAGACTTGAACAGGAAGACCCATCCAGATCGCCAGCCTATCCCCAGAGTTCAGGATATCATGAACAGTCTAGGTGGAAAATCTTGGTTTTCCCTCCTAGATCAAAGTAAAGCTTACCATCAGGGATTCATGGCAGAAGAGAGTAGGGCGCTGACAGCGTTTGTAACTCCATGGGGACTCTACGAGTGGGTTCGTATCCCCTTTGGCCTCATGAACGCCCCAGCAGCATTCCAACGATGCATGGAGGAATGCTTGGAAGGACTCCGTGATGAAATCTGTGTTCCATATCTGGATGACACGTTGGTTTTCAGTAAAACCTTCAATCACCATGTCAACGACGTAAAAAGTGTGCTGAAACGTCTTAGAGAATACGGCATTAACTCAAGCCAAGTAAGTGTGACCTATTCAAGGCAGAGATCCGCTACTTGGGCAGAATCGTCTCTAAAGAGGGCAACAAAGTTGATCCTGCTGACCTGGAAGCGGTGAGAACGCTGAAAGACATCAGACCACAGACGGTGGGCCAACTTAGAAAAATGCTGGGTCTACTCACCTATTACAGGCAGTATATCAAAGACTTCTCAAAAAGAGCCAGCTGCTTGTATGACCTCCTAAAAGCAGGCCCCGATGAGAAATTTGGCAGTAATGGCAAAGGAAAACAAAAATTCAAGAAAGTGAGTCATGTTGTTCCCTCCAGAAAGCTGATTGAATGGACAGACAAGCACCAACAGGTACTTGAACAATTGATTGAGTGTTTGCTCCATCCACCAGTGTTGGGTTTCCCTGATTTCACTCAGCCATTCGTTCTACACACTGACGCATCACATCAAGGTCTTGGAGCGGTACTGTATCAAAAACAGGAAGGCAAGCTCAGAGTCATTGCCTATGGCTCTCGCACATTAACGGCAGCTGAAAAGAACTATCACCTCCATGCGGGTAAGCTAGAATTTTTGGCTTTAAAATGGGCAATTACTGATAAGTTCCGCGACTACCTGTACTATGCTCCAATTTTCACTGTGTACAGTGATAACAACCCACTCACCTATATCCTGTCGACCGCAAAACTGAATGCAACTACTTCCAGGTGGGTGGCAGAGTTGGCCGATTTCTACTTCACAATCAAGTACAGGCCAGGGAAGGAAAATGGTGATGCTGACGCTCTATCAAGATTGCCGTTGGATGTTGAGTCGTTAATGAGAGAATGTTCTGAAGAACTGCCACCTCACATCATCACTGCTACTACCCAAGCTGTGGGAGCACAGACCATGTCCCCTGCAACTTGGGCCTTCACAGCTGCATCCATGTCAGTTTTAGCTGAAAATGAGCTAGCCACCGCATCAATCAGCCCCATACCAACTGAACAGTTAAGGGAAGCACAGAAATGTGACCTGGTCATCTGTCATGTGTTAAAAAGTAAACTGTCAGGTTCAAAGCCACCGGCTAGGGAGCTGAGGACATTCAGCACAAAGACAAAATGTTTGTTCAGAGAGTGGGACAAGTTGACAATAGATGGTGATGGCATCCTGTACAGAACTACCACTGCCCGTAAACAACTGGTTTTGCCAGAAAAATACAAAAATACAAGAGGAAAGTATTGGAAGAGCTGCATGATAACATGGGACACCAAGGAGCTGATCGTACAGTGTCTCTAGTATGCGATCGTTTCTTCTGGCCATACATGCTGTCAGACATCGAGCACTATGTAAATAAAACTTGCAGTTGTCTAAGACAGAAAAGGCCCTGTCGTGACACGAGGGCCCCCTTGACAAACATGGTGACAACACAACCATTTGAGATGGTATGCATGGATTTCCTCCACCTTGACCGATGTAAAGGTGGATATGAGTACATACTTGTCATTGTTGATAATTTTACACGTTTCACCCAGGCATACGCCACCACGTCAAAGTCGGGAAAAACTGCTGCAAACCTGGTCTTTAATGATTTTGCTTTAAAGTTTGGCTTCCCCTCTCGCATCCACCACGACCAAGGAGGAGAATTTGAAAACCAACTGTTCAGTCAGTTACAGAAACTCAGCGGGGTGGCTGGGTCCCGGACGACACCATATCACCCGATGGGAAACGGCCAAGTTGAACGGATGAACAGAACACTCCTGCAAATGCTCAAGACGCTGACGGAGAGAGAGAAATCTAACTGGAAGGACTCTTTGAACAAATTGGTGTATGCCTACAACTGTACACGTTGTGAGACAACTGGCTACTCTCCGTTCTACCTCTTGTATGGGAGATCACCAAGACTTCCAGTTGATATGCTCTTTGGATTGCATGAGACTTCAGGTTCCAGTGACCAGCGAGACTATGTGGAAAAATGGAAGCACGGCATGGAGGAGGCATACATCATCGCGAACCAAAGCGCTAAACAGGCTGCTGAGAGAAGCAAGAGATACTATGACACAAAAGTGAGGAGCTCAGTGCTGCAACCTGGTGAGCGTGTCTTGGTAAAGAACCTGTCGCCCAGAGGAGGAACCGGAAAACTCTGCAACTATTGGGAGGACACAGTTCACACAGTAGTGAGACAAATGGGCTCTGATTTGCCCATTTATGAAGTAAAACCAGAAAAAGGGAAGGGACGCTTCAGAGTTCTTCACAGAAATTTGCTAATGCCCTGTGATCACTTACCGTTTGACACACAACCAGAGTTGACCAAAACTAGAGGAAAACGGAAAGAGAGAAGAGATCAGTCTGTACCTCAACCGCTGGAATCTGACGAAGATAGTAGTGAGGAGTACGAACACCGTTACGAGCCACTCCGGTCCATAGTGCCAGTGAAAAGACATGAGGCATTTGGTGAATCAGAAAGCAAACTTAGACACAGGCCTCCACCGGCAGAAAAGATAGTTGGCCCACAAGCTCCTTTGACACCGCCAGCACAGCCCCCAGCGAGAGACCAGCTGGAGGAGTTGCTAAGTGAGACAATGGATTTACCGGATGGAAACTTGCTCGATGGACCTTCACTGGATACTTCTCCCTCAAGTGCTGCTGCTGGATCCGAGGAGTTGCCCTACCAGCGACCACAGAGAGACAGACACCCGCCAACGCGCATGACCTACAACCACCTTGGCATCCCCTCCTGCTACTGTGTCCAGCCAGAACATCAGATGTTGCCGTTCTATCACGCAGCAGGACTGGTTCCATGGCTGCCATCTTTACAGCCATACTACTTCCAGCCCTCCCCGAGCCTACTGACTGGATATATGTGACTAATTCCAGAGACAATGTAAAATCTGGTGACAGACTGTCGTGGGAAAAGGATGGGCTGGTTCCCTGATCTATTGTCATGGACAAGATACGGGTCGTTTTACAGAACTGGCCAGTTACCAGATATGGACTGTTGACCATCGTCGAACTTTGACCTCTGACCTTTGAGTCCAACCTCACAGAAGATCATCCGAGTCATGTGGAGAGAAGAAATGGAGAAGGTGGATTCTGTTAATGTCGAGACGACATTTATTGTGTAGGGGAGAGTGTAACAAGTGTAAATGCTATTGTTGATGATCTGTTGTTATTTTGAATGGTGATTTGTCCATGTATTATTGTATCTATTTGTGTTGAGGGTTGATTGGAAATTGCTTTGTCTGTCATCTGCTGAGTAGCCTGATCAGATATCTGGGGTCGATTGCTTTTGGCTGCGCCTGGATACTCAGTGGGATTTCGCGGTGTTTTCCTCATTCTAGTAAAGCAGCTTGCTGTGGAAACACCACAATATCACTCATGTGATTATTTCTCCCCTTATTCAGGGGCGTAACAGATGCAGGAAGCAGGGTCAAGGGGTCAGGACCAGCTTCAGACACAGCCAGGTCAAAACGGACCCGATGAGGCGAGAAGGCACAGACTCCGGGGAAGAAGTAGAGTTAGTAATGTGCGATGGAGAGATGTAAAGATAGATAGATAGATAGATATGTACTTTATTAATCCCCAAGGGGAAATTTGTCGTAACAGTAGCAGCACCAATAAACTAAACACACAAGAATAAAAAAATTATAAAATATAAAAAACAGGGATGAAAGATAAAGATGTATACAAGAAGTATACAAAGTAAAATATAAACTAAAATATATATGTATATATACAACATATATGCATACACAATACACAATACAATACTAATGACAAATTAAATTAAATTTAAAAATATTAAATATAGACAGTGTGCAAAATGCAAAGTGTGTATGTGTGTAGTGTAAATGAAAATGAAGTGTGTGTGTATGTGTGTAGTGTAAGTAAATGAAATGTGTGAAGTGCAGATCAACATAGTGTGGATATGAAGTTATTATTGCAGTTATTGCGATCTGGCAAGAGGTGATCTGTTGTAGAGCCTCATAGCCGTCGGCAGGAATGTTCTCCTGTATCTGTCCTTGTGGCAGCGGAGCGTGAGGAGACGTCTGGAGAAAGGAGAGAGAGAAGAGGAGAAAGCAGGGTATCCTAAAGCGTCCTCCAGCAGCTTATAAGCCTATAGCAGCATATCTAGGGGCTGGACGAGGTGAACCTGATTCAGCCTAATGATAGACACTATCTAAGAAGAAGCCCTGTATTTAGTGAGCACAGCTCTCTAGTGGGGCAATATGGTACTACAAGCTCCTTAAGATATGATGGAGCATCACCAGTCAAGGCTTTGTAGGTAAGGAGAAGCATTTTAAATGTGATTCTTGATTTTACAGGGAGCCAGTGCAGAGCAGCTAGTGCAGGAGTGATGTGATCTCTTTTCTTAGTTTTAGTGAGAACACGAGCTGCAGCATTCTGGATCAACTGAGATATTTAAGCGACTTATTAGAGCAGCCTGATGATGACGAATTGCAATAATCTAACGTAGAAGTAACACGTTTTTTGGCTTTGCTTTGAGACAAGATGTGCCTGATTTTTTAAATGTTACATATATGAAAAAATGCAGCCCTTGAGATTTTGTCTAGTATTAGTTGATGCTGCAGTTTAAAAATCCTGTTGTGTTGGGTTGAAATCTACTGGCTGTATTAGATTTCACTCACATTATGTCCTCATCTTTGAATGTAACTTTCAGTTTAGTTTACCTCCTGCATAAATAAGACATTTGTGTTTCATGATAGTTACAGAGTTCATTTTGTACCAGAAGTATTTGTAGTCGGAGTGAAACCCATTATTTGTTCTCCTTATTAACTTCTGCAGCGGAGCACTCTTTCAATGGACAACACACTTATTTCTATTTTCACATATTCTTTCTTTCAATCATTTTATTTTAAGTTTTTACAAGTTACACCAGTCAAAAACAACAACGAATAAATAACAATTACATAACAACCAACTATACGAACAATCAGACAATTTCACATATTCTTTTAACCCTCCCGTTGTCCTCGGGTCAATCTGACCCTCGTAACTGTATATACACGTACATATGTGAATTACAAGCCTCTACCCCTGTCCTCTGGGTCAAAAAGACCCAGGTCTGGGTCAGAGTGACCCAGGTCTGGGTCAGAGTGACCCCGGCGTCTCTCGCGCTCCAGCCGGCGTGTGTCCGTGCTCTGCGGGGTCAGAAAGACCCGACTCGTATCCGTACTCTGGGTCAAAAAGACCCGAGTTGAATCCCACGCGCCTACGTTCTTTGGGTCAGAGCGATGCGAGAGGTCCACCCCGACTGGATGCCCGGCAAACGCAACAAGAGGAGGGTGTTTCTCGAGCTGCTGGGAAAGGCGCTCGCCGCTCCGTTCATGGAGAGACGGGAGCGTCTGCCGCGCACGGAGGCGTCCGCCGCCTTTGTCGCCAAAGCTGCCCGGGTGGCCTCCTCCTCCTCCTCCTCCTCCTTCTCCTCCGAGGCAGCCGCCGCCGCCGCCGTGCCGCGCGGGGGGGGGGGGGGGGCAGTAAGCGAAAGAGGTGTCAGATCTGCCCCTCGAAGAAGGACTCTAAAACATACACCGTGTGCAACGGGTGCAACAAGTACATCTGCAAGGGCTGCGCGCTGGCATACTGCTCGACGTGTGCCGATGCTTAGGGTCCCCTCTATCGCCTCTGCCGTTGTCCTCGGGACTAAAACGTGTGGTTGTGTGTGCGCAAGGCTCCAGTTTGACCGCAGGGTGTATGATTTCTGAGTAAAGGCAACACGAGGGTTAAAGGGGCAGGAGGAGAAAATAAGAACCCGTGCACGTTTTTTGAGATTCGTCATCCACCGGAGATGTGGATCAACGTGAAGTTCGGCCAACTCCACTCGAGTCCCGCCAGCTCAACCCGGACACAAGGCTACAGTATGTTGACGGGAATCGTACATACTGATGGCCCTAGGGGGCCACTGCCTCTTAAGGATACTCCAGAGGTACCAGTCCTGTATTCCTGCGAGTTCTAGGGTACGCATCCAACACAGACACTCCGGAGACCATCAGGTCCAGTCCCGGCCGCTCCTGCACCGTCAGGACACTCTTCAGTATCTGGCCGACCTCATTGCCGATGGAGGTCACCCAGAGAGCTGTCCCCTGCAGTGGCCGGCCAGCTTCTTTGTGGTCTGTGATGTGACGGCAGTGATCTTTAAGATTACACTTCTTTTGACACATTATCTACATCGGGAAGGGAAAGTAGATCTATGACACATTCTAAATGTAGAATCCAAGGGGATGAAGGAGGAGCAGGGCTGCTGATCCTTGACTTCAGTCCACTTATTTGACAGCTACACTTTGCAGAGAAACAACCACGCATTACTTTTATTAAACATAAAGCATTTTAAAGAGTGAACAATGATACCCAACAATACATAGGACGTGTTAAATTGCTTTCAACTGTACAGCATGCGACATTTAAATACAGCTCACATGTTTATGAATCAGAATCAATAATCCAACCGGATCCAATATTATATCAAACTTTGAAATGAGGCAGTCTGCGTGATACATACTTATTTTATAGTTATTGTATTGCTAATACGTCTGAACCAGTAAAGACACTCAGGTTCAGACTCACGAAGTGGAGAGCTAAAAAGTAAAGTGTACAAGATAATACAAGCTAGCTAAATTGTATTAGCTCTTAAACTTTACTGAAGCATAATTTATCTAGTCTGTAAATTGTTCACTTCATATATTTGTTTCATACAGTAAAGACAATCAGGATTAAACAACTATATGAAGTGAAGAATTCACAGAATAGAGAAAATATGCTTAAGTAAAGTTTAAGAGCTAATGCAATCTAGCTAGCTTGTAATATCTTTTAAACCGTACTTTAGCGAGCTACTTGGTGCGTGTTTAACTTGGACTCTAGGTGAAAACACACGTACAACTAGCTAATAAGCAGTTTGAGTTCTTACCCTATTGTTCACTGGGTGCTTGTTGAGTTGCTTTTCGTCCAGAGAAAACTCCGTGTTCACTGGTGAGGCGGTTGAGTGAGTGAGACTCTCTGAACGGAACATCCGTGTTCTAGGAGGAACTCCGAACCTTCCATTTGACCACGCCCCTTGCTGTGACGTCGCCCCTTGCTGTGACGTCGCCCCTTGCTGTGACGTCGCCCCTTGCTGTGACGTCGCCCCTTGCTGTGACGTCACCTGACCGGGTCACGTAATTTGAATGAGATATGTTTATTATTATCACCTGTTATTCAACTGGTAAATGTTTGTAATATTTTATCATGCATGTATTGTAACATTCATGTCAATCACAACCACAGCGCTGTGTATACATTTTTTTTAATGTAAAAAAATACACCTTCAGTGTCAGAAATATGTCCAGAAAACATGAATGAGTACATCGTTCCTCCTGTCGGCAAACTTAAAATTAAACAGCAAGCATCTGTACACTAACATATTTCCAGATATAGTCAAGATATTTTATATTTTCATTTCATCTCCACATTGGACTCGTCCAATGCATTATAATGAATACAACATGTAGCGACCCTGGGCCAGGAGCGCTACGAGACATTGTCTCGCTTATTGCCGTTTATTCGGGGACAGTAGAGGCGACTGTGGGCCGTAGCCTCCGCTAAACAGGGAACACCGTTAGACATTATACAAAACAGAACGAGGGTTCGGCTGTAGCCTACTTGAAACATACTATTGAGAACATATTCGCTGACGTGCACGTGATGAACACAGTTTTTGGTTTTTTTCATCGCAGACTTTTTTTTGCCTTAGGCGCTCGGGATTTGTCATAGGCGTTCGGGAAAACGGCTTAGGCGCGCGCCCAAATTTTCTCTGGTGGTGTAGTTGAAATGCCTTTATCATCAATTGTTTTACACCCAAAGATATGAGTTTAAATTTTATGAATATAATATATATATATATATCTATATATATATATATATACGTAGGCTATATATATATCTTTTTTACTGGGCTACAGAGTTCTTCCACGAGACACATGTTTGCACAAAACAGGCTCCAAAGACCTTTTGTTATGTTTATATTTTAACAGGCGACTCTTTTCCTCAACAGACTCTACAACGTCTAATGCGATATGTTTGGACCAGAGACTGTCCACGTGAAGTTTGACATTTAATTGAAGAATTAAACAAATGCTGCATTGACGAGGACAGCAATATGTGGCTTCAACACCTGTCTTAAACACCTGCAACAAAAATGCTAGATATGCACTGGAGTCCTCCGCACACTCTAACGAAACCCCAGTGGTTAGCTAGCTACCTTGATGTAGTGAATATGGAACTTTTAGCCAGAATACATGGTGCTAAAGAAAGAAGTATCCTGGTCCGTCCACGGCTTAAAGCAAAATTCAACAATAGTTATAATTGTAACATACTATAATATATTCCCTTTTATAATATCTGAAGATGTATGAGGGGGGTGGGGGGTGAGCGGCGCCAACAGTGGGAGGGGGGTAAATTAACAGTATTTATATGTGTGTGTCGTGAATGTGATGTCATAATTCACCCTTGTTCCTGGTGTAGTTCTATACACAATTATTAAAGTAATGAGTCACACACATCAGTGTGACTGTTCCGGGATCGCGGTCCCTTTAAGTGTTGTGTTGCTGTTGGTTACGTCGAGCCCCATGCGGGTTTGGTATCTGGGCAGCGCCATCTTGTGTTCATTCGTTTTTGTTATACGGAATAAACGAGACACACACTTGTGTGCTCAACTTGAGGAATTGTGATTTGCGTTTTAATGCAACTTCCACATGTGTATGTATTAGGGTATGCAGGTATGTGCATATATATCTGTGGATATGTGTGCAGGTTGTTGCATATCTACCCGTATATATATATATATATTCTTTTTTATTTTATTATTTATTTTATTTATTATTTATTTCGTCTAAGTACCTTTGTTTACGTACAATGTGTACATCTTTTCCTTTGTATATGCATATCTCGTAAACCAATAAAAGATTTGATCACAAAAAAAGTACGACAATAACAGACGCATTTGGCAGAAAGTCGATAGTTAACTGGGTCGCTTGATAAACCGACACATTGGTCTCTCCTCCTTTAGGCCCTCTTTGTGCTACTGACTGTCCGTTTCCTCCTTTTAACCCGGGGGAACAACACCCCACCTCTAAGTGGACCACTCATCTAATTTATAAATATATTTTCTGCAGATGTAGAATTAGTTTTGCAGAGTGCAACATTATAGAAACAGGAACAAGAAAGAAGAAATATCCAACTATCTTGCATCTATATAGGTTTGTAACGTTGACACACTTTTCACACTTCATTAAGAAAAGAGAGATGGCACACCGCGCACATGTACACATTGTGCAAATGTTTTTAATATTAACACCCATATGTTATATTTTCGAGGATGATTCAGTGTAAAAGACAGAGAAAAGAATAAAAGAGAAACTCTGTCTGTGATAAGCTGTGTTGCAAAGGATGCATTTCTTGGTATGGTGAAACTCAACTGAGAATCTTCAGAAACTATTTCAAGACTTCTGTGAAATAGTTTGTCTTCAGCATCCTTTTAGAGCTTTAACTACATCTATTCATACTGTTGCATGTTCCTAAATGAAGAACTGAGGTGATAATTGGCTTCCTCTCTTATCTGAGCGCTGAGGAGACATGGAAGCTGTGATCGGACTGTTGGTGATGCTACTCGGAGTCTCTCACTGTGAGCTGTTTCATTTTAAAACTGAGACATTTCATGCAGCTGGATCAAATATATCCAGTTCAACATCATCTTTATCGCTGTGCTTTGCAGTACAACCTCTGACCTCATGCACTGTGACCAAATTCATGACACATACAATAATTGAATACAATTAAATATGTTTGTTTTTTCATTTTATCTTCAATTGACTACCATGTATTATGTTGAAACATACTGTGGTGTAACTTATGACGTTAGCCTTATTTCATTCTCACTCAACTACTGCACATTAAAAGAAGGATTGCACAGTTATCAAGCTAATGCTGATAATTCTCAGTCACAATTACAACATGCTGTTCCACATGAAGTACAATTTAATTCAATTCATTTTATTTGTATAGCCCATTTTCACAAATTACAAATTTGTCCCAGATTGCTTTACAATCTGTACACATAGACATCCCTGTCCCAAAACCTCACATCAGATCAGGAAAAACACCCAAACAACACTTCAGGGAGAATAAAAGGGAAGAAACCTTCAGGAGAGCAACAGAGGAGGATCACTCTCCAGGATGGACAGGTGTAATATATACCATGTGTACAGAAGAATCATTATTCACAAATTAAAACACAGTAACAACACAATCAATGAATATGACAATGTATTCAAGAACTAAAGGCCCTGTCAGGCAGAGGGAAGTTTGTGCATGAGGTCTCCGTGAAAGGTTTTGTGGTCACATCTATTTATTTCAATACAGAACATTTTCGTTTCTGCATAAAAGGAAGTACAATTCAACCATCCTGTTTTATGCTTTAAAAGAAATGAGCTAATTCAGATAATTGTATTTAGTTTTTTTCTCTACGTTGTTTCTTTAACATTTTATTTAAACTAATACATATTTAACTCATGTTCTTTATATTGCCAGTAAACCCTTATTTGTTTCTGAAAGTTGCTTGAAAGACAAAATATAAATATTATTACATTGTATTAATATTTCACTGCAGCTACACAATGTTTAACCTTCACAGAAAACATTTGGACATCTTGGTTTTATGGCTGCACCCTGACTTAAAATCTTAATATTCTAGATGACTTCTATGGTGCATCAGTATTTGCGATGTGATATATTAATTTGTAAACCTTTCCTTTTTATTATTTCCAGGTGTAGTAACCCACTGTGATGGCCGACAGGACAGAGCTCTGTGTTATGGAGCTTTGGGAGGAACGGTGGTCCTCCAGCTGATGGACAACCACTCTGACTTACTTAGATACCAATTGTTGAATAAAAGCCAAATCATACTGGATGTGAAAAGGAATGCCTTTGAATCTAATCTGATAGCAGACAGAACCTTATTTACTCCCAATAATGGAACATTTGTGATCTATCAACTGAGCAGGACTGATGGTGGTGAATATAGACTTCACACCTTTGATTTAAAGGGACGTGAGTCAGTACGGACCCTACAGTTGACCATTCAAGGTAAATAACTATTTATTACATTCAATTCAATTCAATTCAGTTTATTTGTATAGCCCAATTTCACAAATTACAAATTTGTCTCGGAGTGCTTTACAATCTGTACACATAGACATCCCTGCCCCAAAACCTCACATCGGACCAGGAAAAACTCCCAAATAACCCTTCAGGGGGAAAAAAAGGGAAGAAACCTGGAGGAGAGCAACAGAGGAGGATCCCTCTCCTAGGATGGACAGATGCAATAGATGTAATGTGTACAGAAGGACAGATTTAGAGTTAAAATACATTCAATGAATATGACAGAGTGTATGAATAGTTCATAGTAGGCATATTCCACGATGGAGACCTCCACGATCCATCAGGCAGATGGCGGTGGGAGGAGGAGTGGGCGAGTCTCAACAGCACAGTGGTGTAGTCATCAGCTGGAATTCCACGACCCAGCCGATCCATCTGGCAGATAGGATCTATGCCCTCAGGGGTCCGATGACCCCATGAGACGAAAGTCAAAAGGACTTCCGGGAGAAAGCAGAGTTAGTAACGTGTGATTGAGAGATGAAAATTCATCCTTAAGGAGAGAAAAAGAGGAGATACTACTCAGTGCATCCTAAAACGTCCCCCGGCAGCTATAAGCCTATAGCAGCATATCAAGGGGCTGGACCAGGGCAAACCTGATTCAGCCCTAACTATAAGCTCTGTCAAAGAGGAAGGTCTTAAGTCTACTCTTAAACGAACATGCATCTCATATTCTACGTGCTGTTCATGTGTATCAATGTCTGGACTGCTCTGTATTAGAAACTCTAGAATGACAAAGGTTAGGTTGGTATGAAAAGTAATCTGGGTGTTCCCTTCAGCTCCTGTGTCCTCTGTCCAGCTGGTCCCTCAGTGTCTGTCCCAGGGAGAGGTGGAGGTGTCCTGCTCCTCTCAGGGAGCGGACAGTCCTCAGTACAGCTGGACTCTGGATGGAAAAGCTCTGACAGACTCTGAGCTCTTTTCTGGAAACACTGAGACGCACAACATCACTCTGAGACAGCACGTCTCAGGACGGCTGGTCTGCTCGGTCTGGAATAACGTCAGTAGAGACTCAAAGGAAGTGAACATACCTACCTGTGGTGAGTGAGAGTGTGAGACGACAGCAGTCTGATGTTTATGACACTAAAAATAAATACACACACACTGAGTTGACATGTGACTTTTGTGTCTTAGTCCAGGGATATTTCTCCCAGCTCATACGTGGAGTGTGTGCCGCTGTGGTGATTACTGCATTGATTGGGATCATCGTCTCTTTTTTTTGGAAAAAAAAGAAAAACCAGATGGCTGAAGGCTCTGATGGAACACCAAGAGTACTCTGTTGTGATGGTTGAAGTGAGAAGTTCTGCATCTCTACAGTTGTTGTTTGCTGAAAGAAGGAAGCTTTCTTTTGAATAAATTGTCTTGTTGTGAAATGGTTGGTGCACTGGTGCCTTTGGAGAGTGATGAAGCATCCAGAGGCCCACAGCGCAGTTTAATTGTCATATTAGCCCTGCAACTCATTTTGATGCCATTTGGAAATTATTGTACAGTCGATTTCCACATCGTCACCCTCTGGGGAAAACAATGTATCTCCAAATGGGTTGACCTTTAATTTAATTTGATAATTGAAGGATTAAGCATTTCTTTCTCCCACATCTTTGTGTAAATCTGATCTCTCAAAACATGCTGGATTATCTGAAAAATGCATGGAAACAGATATTTTTCTTAAAAGCGACACATTTACAAACTAACAGATCAGATCAGATTCAATTTATTGTCATTGCAGAGTACAAGTACTGAGACAACGAAAAGTATTGAGCGTCTGACCAGAGTGCAAAAGAGAAGCAAGAGTAAAGTGCAATGCAGTATGTGAATAAATACAATGCTGGACAATATAAATAATATAAACAACAGAAACAGATATATACAGTCTATATATACATCCATATACATACAGTCCATACATATATATACACATACATACACACATACACATATATATATATATATATATATATATACGTATATACATATATACATACATATATATATATATACAATATTCTAATATTTAGAGATAGGATATTTTGTATATATATACATACATAAATGTGAAGGCGCCAAGTGTGTGGGGGTGGAGTTGTGGTGGTGATTTGGGGATGGATGGTATCACCGTGGGGCAGAGTTCAGGATGTTGACAGCTGAGTGGAAGAAACTGTTCCGGAGCCGGCTGGTCCTGGAGCGGAGATTTCTGAAGCGACACGTTTACAAACTAACAGGTACTTGACTTAGAAGCTATGCATATTCTAAAAATGTAGATGTTGCATTTAAATGTGTATTAAAGACCATATAATGTTCATGCATAGTCACATGTATTACTTAAGTGTTTATCTCCTAAAGATTGAGTTATGTAAATTATTTTGTGTTTTTCTCATCCATTAATAATTACAAATAGAGGTCAGTGCAATGTCAAAAGTGTTCATGTTTTGGATATTTGTATTTAATCAACA
This sequence comes from Pseudoliparis swirei, assembly GCF_029220125.1. Classification (NCBI taxonomy): domain Eukaryota; kingdom Metazoa; phylum Chordata; class Actinopteri; order Perciformes; family Liparidae; genus Pseudoliparis; species Pseudoliparis swirei. The sequence continues at coordinate 13,638,401 of NC_079406.1, read as the reverse complement.
GTCGCCAGAGTCTGAAGAGACATTTAGTTTAATGCTTCAGAAACATTGTTCTTGGAATTTTCATGCCAATAAAGCCCATTTTAATTGAATTGAATGTAATCAAGTTGAACTTAGAGATAGGAGGGTGACATGATACATTGTTTAGGTGAGCTCAAATGTCTTAGCGAAATAGAAACCTGCATGATCTGCAACTTCTTGATGTTAAACTCAGACAAAACCGAAGTAATTGTACTCGGCTCTGAACACCTCAGAGATCAATTATCTGGTGATGTGGTTTCTGTAGACGGCATTGCCCTGGCATCCAACACCACTGTAAAGAATCTTGGCGTTATCTTTGATCGGGACTTGTCCTTTAACTCCCACGTAAAGCAAATCTCAAGGACTGCATTTTTTCATCTACGTAATATTTCAAAAATCAGATGCATTTTTGTCTCAAAAAGATGCAGAAAAACCTGTTCACGCGTTCGTTACTTCTAGACTGGATTACTGCAACTCCTTATTATCAGGCTGCTCTAATAAGTCTCTTAGGTCCCTCCAGTTGATCCAGAACGCTGCAGCTCGTGTTCTCACTAAAACTAAGAGAATAGATCACATCACTCCTGCATTATCTGCTCTGCACTGGCTACCCATAAAATCAAGAATCACATTTAAAATTCTTCTCCTCACCTACAAAGCCTTGATTGGTGATGCTCCACCATATCTTAAGGAGCTTGTAGTACCACTGCGCTCACTAAATGTGGGGTTACTTGTGGTTCCTAGAGTCTTAAAAAGTAGAATGGGAGCCAGAGCCTTCAGTTATCAAGCTCCTCTTTTATGGAACCAGCTTCCACCTTCAGTCTGGAGGCAGACACAGTCACCTCATTTAAGAGTAGACTTAAGACTTTCCTCTTTGACAGAGCTTATAGTTCGGGCTGAATCAGGTTCACCTGGTCCAGCCCCTAGATATGCTGCTATAGGCTTATAGCTGCTGGGGGACGTTTAGGATACACTGAGCACCTCTCTCCTCTTCTCTCTCTCTCCTTATGGACACATTTACGTCTCTCCATTGCACATTACTAACTCTGCTTCCTCCCCAGAGTCTTTGTGCCTTATCGCCTCTCAGGTTTCAATGGATGGTGTTTGTGTCTGGAACCGGTCCTGGCTCCTGGTCCCTGCCTCCTGACTCCTTGGCCCTGTTTTTTTCCTCCTGCCTACTTGTTCCTGGCCTGGGCATATCCTCCTGCCTCATGGTCCGACCTCCTCATCACCTTTATTACTTTGTTTTACACATCTGACAAAACACAGAATACTTTTGTCACAGGAATAAAAAGTAGGACATTTTGCTTGGTCAAATAGCAAAGACCTGATGTATCCTGAAGAAACAGCAGCATTAATTGACTAATAATAATTGATGAAGCTGTATAATGCTGCTCTGACATTGAGGCTGACATCATGTACTAAAAATATAACTATCATTTCATTTTTACTGCAGTATTCAAGTATTCAAGGTTACATGATACAAACTGAAATGTATGTCCACTCAATTGATTATATGAGCTTCAAAGAGTTTAGTGGATCCTAACTCTTTATTTTCACTCTTTAACCTTCAGTGAGTTTATCTGAAATGTATCATTATGCAGTTGAAATGAACATTAAGCCTGTACAATCCAATACACGCACATATGTGCATGTAACTTCCTTTATTTATAATAGAAATAATAATGTATAATTATTTAAAAATCTTAATCTGAAGATTTCAATAATCAGAATTTAAAATATAATTTTGTTTATGTAAATACTTTATGTGACAGAGGCAGTTTGAGAGGTTCAGACAATGTTTGGTTGAATTGAACTTGTAATCATTCATTAAGAGATGATTGAGAGGATGTATCATATACTCAATTTATTGGAAATATTGAGATGGAGGGATAACAAATACCAGCTGCTGCTATCTCAAATCCTCTTTCAACAGGAAGGAGGAATGTGTCCCTCTCTTCCACTCAGTCTATCGCCTACAAAGGTCATGTGGTTGGAGGCTAAAGGGGGAAGTGAAACTCATGTCACTTCCTTTTCTCTTCTGTGCCTATTAAAAGACGAATACAACAATGCTCTGGTCGCTATTACGTTTTTACACAGTCTCTTCAGAGTTGGTTCCCTGACGGGACACATTTCAGGCTCTTCAGTAAGATGTGCATGTCTGCTTTTGGGGTAAAAGGAGAAACATTTGTCTGTAAGCTGCTGAGTCAACAGAGGCTGAACACTGAGGAGACATGGAAGCTGTGGTTGGATTGGTAGTGATGCTACTCGGAGTCTCTCACGGTGAGCTATTTCACTTTTAACACGACATTCACACCAATGATGCAGATCAAATAACTTGGTTCTGAGGAAATACCAGCTTTATTGATCAACTAAGACAGAAGAGTCTGCTGTTAGAAACTATTTGAGCTCTCCTGAGGTTCTGTAGCTTTTAAAAAATATCGTAATTTCTAATAAAAAATAGCAAATCGGAAATGGATCTCAAGTCATGAGGGGAACTTTCTGAATATTAATATTACATTACTTCATCCCTGACTGTGATCCCTTATTTTTCTCTTAAAGTCACTTGAAAGTTTAAGAAGCGTTATATGAGTTATACCACATGACATTATTTCAGCTGCACTAAACCCACGAATGATGCTTTAGATTTGCATAAGACTAAAATACTTTTATCTTTTTGTTCCAAAATGTCCAGGTGTAGTAACCCACTGTGATGGCCGACAGGACAGAGCTCAGTGTTATGGAGCTTTGGGAGGAACGGTGGTCCTCCAGCTGATGAACAACCACTCTGACATACTTAGATACCAATTGTTGAAAAATAGCCAAATCATACTGGATGTGAGAAGGAATGTCTTGGAATCTAATCTGATAGCAAACAGATCCTTATTTACTCCCAATAATGGAACATTTGTGATCTATCAACTGAGCAGGACTGATGGTGGTGAATATAGACTTCAGATCTTTGATTTAACGGGACGCGAGTCAGTACAGACCCTACAGTTGACCATTCAAGGTAAATAACTATTTATTACATGCATCTCATATTCTACGTGCTGTTCATGTGTATCAATGTCTGGACTGCTCTGTATTAGAAACTCTAGAATGACAAAGGTTAGGTTGGTATGAAAAGTAATTTGAGTGTTCCCTTCAGCTCCTGTGTCCTCTGTCCAGCTGGTCCCTCAGTGTCTGTCCCAGGGAGAGGTGGAGGTGTCCTGCTCCTCTCAGGGAGCGGACAGTCCTCAGTACAGCTGGACTCTGGATGGAAAAGCTCTGACAGACTCTGAGCTCTTTTCTGGAAACACTGAGACGCACAACATCACTCTGAGACAGCACGTCTCAGGACGGCTGGTCTGCTCGGTCTGGAATAACGTCAGTAGAGACTTAAAGCAAGTGAACATACCTACCTGTGGTGAGTGAGAGTGTGAGAAGACAGCAGTCTGATGGTAACGATACCTATGATTAGCTGTACACCCGCCAATGATCTTTGCCTTTACCACAGGCTTCATATACATTAACTGCACCTCACCCAATGGGACGCACATATCCCAGTGGGTGTATGCAGCCAATAATACCCGGCAGTGTATTGAGCCAACTGCAGCTTCCACCACAATCACAGCAACCTCCCATCCTGGTAAGGAGTCTGGCATCACAGTGTCAATTAAGCCCAACACTAATAGCACATCTTCCAATAACACTTTGACTCACCCACCCAGTGAAGACTCATGGGAAATTATTAGTAAGTGAAAACTAAATCTGCTGCAATTGATTCATTTCGTTCATTTCCCATATCTTTGTTCGCTAACTTACATATATGTGTGTCTCTTGTTTCTTTACAGAAACAGTCTACTTACAAATAACAGCCTATGTACTGGCTGCACTTTTACTTCTGTTAGTGGTCGGGGTGGCTGCAGTCTGTGCTCAGAGGAAAAAGAAAAACAACAAACCTAAAGGTATGAAACAAAACTTACTTTTCCCGAACATAAACCTTCTCTAAATCTCTAGTTTTAATACTACACATGAGAAAATGTAAATCTGCATCAAGTCTTGAACATTAGCATACTAAAACATATGTAATCATCTGGAAAATGTACATAAAGTATTAAAGGTCGAAGAACTCAATGCAGAAATATGTACATATGTTATTCAGTTATACCAATTTATTTAGCATGAATATAAAAGCAGGATTTCATTGTTGGAGTTGATTGAATTAAGTAGTCATGATAGATTCCAGTAAAGTACCTCAAATGTGTATTTCAGAACATAATTGGAGTACTGGGTATATCTCAGCATTAAATATATATTTGTGCCACTCTTTCCTTTCACTCTGCAGAAGGAGGTGAACAGGAATTGATCTATGCCGACGTGAGGATGGTGCAGCGACCGGGGAGGCAGCTGCAGCAAAGAGCCGAGATGGAGATGGAGGTGGAGTACGGCCAAGTCATGTTTTCAGATCGACCTCGACAAATTCCATAAAGGCGGGTGATTTTAAAGACAGATGGAGGAGTCTGTCAAGAGGCCAGGAGGCTTTTCATCTTAATTTAATGCAATTTACAGTTAGAAAATCGCTCGGATTTTAAACCAGTTTCACTCTTGTATTCTACAATTTGTGGACATTTTCTCAGAAGATTTACTTGTAAAATATTTAAATTACAGGATAACAATATATTTTCTTGTATTACAATTATCTTAAGATACTTAAGTTGTACTTGTTTCTAACTTATGAGCATATTTACCGTAATGTTTTTCTTAAAACACTTACATTGTTTTTTCAAACATCTTTTCAATGTCTGTCATCGTATTACTCACCTGATGTCAAAGTAATTTAAAGTTAGCATTTGCCGGTATTGAAATCTATTCATGAAACGGCTGTATTAATTTAGGGTCGGAGTATAAACTATTATGCTCACGCATATCGATGGCCGAAGAGCAAAACCTCTCGTTTAAAAAAAGGCACTTTTTTGTGAATAAACAACAACTTATTGTTTTCTTGCAGAATGCTATTTATTAAGGAATACATAATACAAAATAAATAAAAATGCACAAAAACTGCAGATAGGAGGGTTTTCTCCACTTTTCCTGGATTATGTTGCAGAATTCAATTCAATTCAATTCAGTTTATTTGTATAGCCCAATTTCACAAATTACTAATTTGTCTCAGAGTGCTTTATAATCTGTACACATAGACATCCCTGTCCCAGAACCTCACATCGGATCAGGAAAAACTCCCAAATAACCCTTCACGGGGAAAAAGGGAAGAAACCTTCAGGAGAGCAACAGAGGAGGATCCCTCTCCAGGATGGACAGGTGCAATAGATGTCATGTGTACAGAAGGACATAAGTGTTTCACTTTGGCCCTCAACATGTAGTGTGGATTAATTAAACATTTGTAGGAGTTAATTTACAATTAGATCATGCGATCTTCCTCTGGCTCTCACGCCAGGAAGTGTGCAGTAACCACCTGCTTGGTGTTAACACTTCTGCTTCTTTTCAAACTTGGTTTGTCAGTTGCCGGTGTTATTATTAAGACAATGTCATTATGTTTGGTTCAGTTAATGTTTACATTTCCCCTTAACGTAGTGATTAATAGGAGTGAGTTGTGTAGTTTTAATCATGTCGCCTACTCTAATATAAAAGTTAGAGATTTTTATAAATTTTAGTAGCAGCCGACATACAGCATATATTACATTGCATCTCAACTGGTACATGTAGGTCCTTCGTGTTTACTTTTTATTCTTTACCAAGAAAAACTTATACAACTGGTCATACTGAGCATTCAATGCATTAATCTTTTAAAATCATCACGTTTCTAGTTCTCGATGTTTCCTCTGCCTTTGTGGCTTCAGGTTAGTCAGTTGAGCACATTTAGACTTATTTTTCATGATCTAATCTAATATTAACCAGTCAGTTAACTTTCAAGAAACAAATATAGCCATCTGCCCGGAAATAAATAAACATGTAATTTGCAGCCATTGTTGTGCCATTGGCAAGTGAAAAAGGGATAGATGGTTAAACTAAGGTCATGTTAAACATGCTTTATTGTAAGAGAAAGTACCAATACAAACTTCAGATCTTAAAAGTGGTACATATTCCTGCCTGAAATTACTCTAATCACAAACCACAATATTAGGGGCTTAAACAAATGTATCATGGATGATAAGGGGGAAAAGAAATCTACAAAATAATAATAATTACGCCAGCCAGAGAACCTTAGTTATTGCTTTAAAAAATGGTAAGGCCACAGGTCCATTACTGACAAAAGACAGTTTGTGTTTTCAATATAAAATCCTTTAAAAAAAAATGTATAATCAAATATGCAGGGACGGGAGCTGCTGTCAAGGAAATTATATTAATGGCCAAATCTTCGATAAAAATACCTTTACACATACTCTAAAGCCCTGTCCAACATAAACTAAGCAACACTGGGGAATCAAATAAAGGCCACTGGTGGCGAGGCAGACCATAGTGCCATGCAGGCCACTATTGATGGTTTAGTGAAAACCCTGAGATAACTCTGGGTAAGAAATGGAGTGGCTTACACTCAGTGGCGGGCCGTCAGGGCCAGCAAGGCCTTCTCTGCTGGCCTAAACATCATCAGAATATATATTTTTTTCTAAATATATTTCCCCACAAATATGTATTCAATTATTTCCCAGAGTAAGAGTTATTCTCTTAATTTCATAGCGTTCCTCTTGGTTGCGCTGCTGCCAGCGCCAGGTTGAGATTTGGAGGGCTGGTCTTTATGTTAGATCTTTTATCCAATCATATTCAGCCATCGTGTGTTGCCAGGGGGCTAACATCTGCCCTTAGGCCTTCAGAATCAACATTGAAGGCGCTGGTAGCTTCAAGTGAATGGGAATGACGATGTTGTGTCAACCAATCAGCTTTAGAGTTGGCTCCTCTAGGCCTTCTCGAAGGCCCCGGAAGCGGCACAGGAGCAGCTAGCAGGCGGAGTGCTGCAGGTCTTTTGATTGGATTACCAATATTGAGAGGCGGGTCCTATGGGCAGGTAGATGCAAAACCTCAGAACTAGGAAACTGAATTTGATAAAGGAATTAATTCGCGGACTACAAAGCTGTTTTTTCAACCCACAATGGCGGAAGGAGGAGAAGATGTCGATTTGGTCGAGCATATACTTGAAATCTGCTTTGGGTGCGACAATGCCCTGTTTAGTGAACAAACGAGTGCAAGTGACTTTTTTTCTTCTTTTTCTCCGTCCCGATGCATTCTGCAGCGGGCGAGACGGAGAGCCGAGAGAAATGACATGCTGTTGTGTAGATACGATCAACATCAGACGGCTGTTTAGTTTAATAAATGAACAAAGACGTGCTATAGAGAAAATGACGGGGGCGGGCCAATTTATTTTTATGTCATGCGATCTACCAATACTACGCCGTGATCGACGTATTGAGCCCTGGTCAAGAGCCATGGCATCATAATGATAGTAATAAGAGGTGGATTAATTCGGGTGGGACTGTGTAGGACCTCACTGAAGGCCCAGGCCCCAGGCCCACGGCCCGCCACTGCTTACACTACATATAACTCAAAACAAGAACACGCAAAATAATAGAAAAAGAAAAATGGCGAAACTGTAGCAGAGTAACCTACAAAGAAAAAAACAAGGATTAACAAGGTTCATCATGCTGCAAAATTATACGTATCGGAAACTATCCGATCTGTTGGGTACTTGTAGTTTACAGACCTCATTTAGATTGATGCATATGTGTTTGTACATATTTATCTATGTGGACATGTGTGTGTCTTTGTATTGTATGCTATACTTTTTTTTCTTTTCGTTGCTGCCTGTGAAACACTTTGCTGCTCGCTTTGATATGTGTTGTATAAAAAGCTTTATTATTATGACAATATATGTTTTCAGAATAAACCTTCATTGCACAACATGAGACTAACGGTCAACACTCGAGCCTTAATTATCACAACTACACAGAAAAATCACGATTGCCGATAATTAATTCTGCGCTGCACTTGCTCATCTCAAACAAGCCTGGTCAGGCACAAGAACATTACATGTTTTAGGTCTTGACTCTGACCTTATTCACTTTGAATGCTCAGTGTATTCTGTACACATTTCTCAGAAAGAGCTAATAAGAATGTGAGCCCACAAATCAAATCCTACACAATACTCTATTAACTAATCTAAATATCACTCAGACTCTTTGTTTTCCTGACCCATTCCTTTAGTTAACCATAGTGCAGTTGACATGCTCCAAACCAGAGGAGAGTGTGCTTGACTGCAAGTAACATTAAAAAGGGAGGGCATTCATATACTGTACATGGATTGGCCAGAAAGACATCCTATATGCATTAAGTTACTACTTGTTTGAACCCTATACACAGTGTGAGTCTCATAGGCAGGAGAATGGACAGAGCAACTCATAGTGAACATTTTGGAGGAACACATTTCTTTAACTGTGATCACGTGATTCGGTTGATCGGCTCAAGGTCCGCGGTTCGATCCCCGGTCCCTCCTCTCATGTCGAAGTGTCCTTACGTGCGACACTGAACCCCAAGTTCACCCAAGGCCACTGCTACTGTTGTTTAGGTAGGATTGAACACTAAGGACACATACGATACAAATAAAATAAAATAAAATAAAGAAGCTGTTACATCTGGTGACATTATTTTGCTATGAGCTTGTTATGAGGTCAGGAAGTGCAGAACCAACGCCACCCATCTTTTCACAGTTTAGTATCACATTCTGAAACACCGAAATAACCTCTTTGCAGAAAATCACTCTTTACATATTGATTTGAAAAGTTATAATAAATTAGTCTTACTTTAGCTTTGTTGTTTTTAAGTGAATAAAACACACACACACACACACACACACACACACACACACACACACACACACACACACACACACACACACACACACACACACACACACACACACACACACACACACACACACACACATATACTGTATATATATATTTATATATATATTCATAAAATACATATATACGTATTTTATTTGTGTGCGTGTATATATATATACTGTGAAAAATAACGCGTTAACTCAGTTAATTAAATTACAGGTTTAACTAGTTTTTTTTTTTAACGCATTTAACGCATGCGCAGAATGAGCTTCCAATCCGTCTGTTGTTGGTCGTCTCTCCAGCAGCGTGTCATTCTGTCTCTAGTGTCGCGTTAACACGACTCAGATCTCCGCCTCGCGCGCCGCAGAGCTCGGATGCCGGCGTGTGCGCACATCGGGACGAAAAAAAGTCACTTGCACCAATGTTTTAATGCAGGGGTGCTCAATATGTCGATCGCGGTCGCCGCAGAGTTCAGATGCCGGTCTGCGCGCATGAAAAGTCACGAGCACCCCCCCCTCTGAACTCTGTCCGCTCTCATGCAGACGGTCTGTTCATCGGTAATGATCCTTCCGCAGGTTCACCTACGGAAACCTTGTTCCGACTTTTACTTCCTGTCGATCAGGGTCTCAACACGTCGATCGCGACCTGCCAGTCGATCGCGGCGTAGTGTTGGTAGATCGCATGACATTAAAAAGATTGGCCCGCCCCCTGACATGTTCTCTATAGCATGTCTTTGTTCTTTTATTAAACTAAACGTCTGTTGTTGATCGTATCTCCACATAACAGCAGCATGTCATTTCTGTCTCTTCGCGTCGCGTTAACACTTATCGATCTCCGTCTCGCGCGCCGCAGAGCTCCGTGCGCGCGCATCGGGACCGAGCAAAAAGAAGTTACTTGTCAATCTGTCCACCTGTCCGTGTCCGGTGAGAGGGGTCGCCCCACCGGTCGCCACAGCAGACTCCGCCTCCGTATGGGTGGAGCGACCACCAGAATCCCCCGGCCGCCCAACAAAGGCGGGCAGACCCAGCCGCCCAGCGGACGGGAGGGGGGGGACCAGTGCCCTGGTGCCTGCCTCACGGTCACGCCTCCGTCATCCTGAGGACTACATAGCTGCCATTTCAGGGCAGCATGCTAAGCCGACAAGGATGCGGAAGGGCCCAGTGACTATCCCTGAGCCCCCCGAGGGCTCCTCCAGGGGACTGCCGGGTACTGGGACCCTATGCTCGCCTCCCTTGGCAGAGGCAGAGCTGTGTTGCCGCCGGCAAAGACCTTTCATCCTTGCCATAACTGCGGCAGGGCCATTGCCTGGGGGGTGGTGGTGAGCGTCCGTGCTCTGCCAAAACTCCTCTGCTCAGATCAGGAGGTAGTTTTTTGGGATTCCTCGTGACTCTGCTGGTATAAGTCATCCAGCGAAAGGATGAATAAGAATGCAGTTACGTATGTAACACACTTGCGGTTTCCCGTGTTGAGTCACATGAAGCCGCAGGCTCCACTCCTGCTGGTGCCTTCCGTCAATTCCTTTAAGTTTCAGCTTTGCAGCGGTGTCCCCGCCGTCCCTTTCATCACGGCCCAGTTCATGAAGAAAACCCACACAGTCAGTTTGCCTCAGCAGCTGCTAAAGGAAGACTAGAGGCCTTTAGATTGTATCATGGTGGAGTTAATGGTTGACAAAAAAGAGAAACATTTTCTGTTTAACCCTCCTGTTACCTTTACATTTACTAACATATTTTACCCTCGGGGTCAATTTGACCCCAGCAATTAAAACCTCCAGAAAATTATTAGAATTAATATTGTTTCCCAAGTTTAAGTGTGAAGTACTTTATGTTTGTTTGTTGACTACCTAAATAGCCCATTAAATATATAAAAAAGTTGAAATTTCTTATATGTTTGACACAGTGAAAAACAGCCTGGGGTCAAATTGACCCCAAAGAACACCAACATTAAACATTGAATGGGATCAAATTGACCCGAAAGGTAACAGGAGGGTTAAACATTCTGTTTAGGATGAAGATGTATTAATGTTCCATATGGAAGAAAACTGCTAAATAACTGCTGAGTTGCAGCACCATTGTATAGAAGAATGTATAAATGTATATATCCGTCTTTTGTCATAAATCTCTATGTTCTCACAAAATATACCGAGAATATCGGTAATATGTGATTAATCATGATTAATCCACAGAAACCTGTGATTAACCTGATTAAAAATGTTAATCGTTTCACAGCCCTAATATATATATACATATGTGTGAGTATGTATTTTATGTGTATATATATATATATTCTTTTTTTTACAACCATTTGTGCACAAAAACATATATATATATATATATATATATGTATTTTCTATGTATTTTAGCGGTTACTGTGCATTTAATCAAAGAGAGAGGTTTGGTTTGATAGCTTGAGCTTAAAAGTTGACAAACATGGACTTCCAATTCAGATGATTTACAGAGCAATACAATGTGTGTATGATAGTTAGTGTCCTTAAACAACCACCTGAGATCATTTTTGTAGTGCCCTCTCATTGAACACAGTCGAACTTCTGACCGACATACTAGTGAGCAAATAATTGACAACACAGGAGGAGTGTAATAAAGCTGCTCCAACAATAAAGTATCATGTTGCTACTTTGTTCAAAACAAGAAGTGTACCAAAATATCCAGTAATGTTGAAGCAGTTTTAAAAGGTGTATAGCGGAAATCCAAAGAGATTTAACTGTTGCACCGCAGCTCCTGATAGGTTTGGGTTGGACCACAATTAAACATTAATTTGTTTCCTATATAAACCAGGTGATTTAGTTTTAGTTGTCATGTGATGCTACCCAGCCATGCCAAATGTCTCTAATTATAAAACCAAGACTGGTGGCTGATGCCAATTCTTCAAATGGTTGTATTTTGATTCAGTATTCATACATTACATGTACAATAGTTATTCACTGTGGAACTGTAAAGAAATGCCGTGTTGAGACATTTAAAGGTTTCTGTGAAAATCATTCTGTAATGTGGTCTTTATTAATGTATGATTTAATATAGAATTATGGTTCAAAACATCAGTCATCTTGGGTCACAATTTCAGTAACTCCATGTATTTTGTAATTGTGTGGCAGATCAGTCAGTACACTATTACTTCACTTCCTCATTGGTAGCACAAACTTATTTAAGAAGCTTTTCTCTGTTGAAATGTTTCAAATGACTAAAAGCCGACGCTCAGTGCGAATTAAAAGAAAAACCTTGATTAACCGACACACCTATGCCGTTGCTTTTTATTTTATATGCAGCACAACCAACATATAGTGACGAGTTGCACACAGTTGGTGGTACAGTGGTTTATTTAGAAAAGAAGGTTTTTGCAATTCTTGGACAACTGTCAGTACACAATTTACATTTCCACATTCGCCACTTTTTCTTCCTCATCTTTAACATACAACCAGGCATGATGTGAAAGTGTGTTAACATGTGCAATGTAGTACATACTTTAACATTTCATTCATATTGTGTGTGTGCATGCCGGCATTTAGCAGTACAATGTCGGTGGACCGTTAGTCATGTAGCAGCTGTTTTTCAGGATGTGGCTAAATACTGCTGTCTGAGTGTGGTATTCCGAGATCCTTTTTAAACGTGTTAGCTCTCAGTTCCTTGCTGCAATCACAAAATTTAGCTCAAAAGGTTTTTAAAAAGTAAGTCACATTTTTTTTTAAAATGTCTATTATACACCTGTTCAATGCCAAATGACGACATTTGTGTTCATATCAAAATCATGCTGGTTTTATTTCTTTAAAAAAAACACATTTCTGTTTATTCACCCTTTCCATTCCACCAAACTCAGCTTCCATCCTCCCTAACTGAACCCTTTGGTTTATACTTTTGAATGATCTGTCTCATGGTAAATCAACATTTCAACAGTTTGTAACTTTTTTCTCTTCTTTTCTGAGAAGTAAGAACTGTACACTCTCTGTTTTCTCTCTCTATTTCCTGTAAATTGAAATGCCGATAAAGAAATGTATTTGCATCATTGAACGTTTTTATTTCTTGACAGAATCTCCATTATTCTTTTTTCCTTTTTATGTTCAAGTGTGATTTGGAGATGTATTTTCTCATGCAGTTTAATCAAATACATTGTCCCTCCTACCCACCCAGATCTCACACACATCTCAACATTCAAGAAACTTCTGAAATGCTTTTTCATTGTTGATTTAACCGAATAGTTTTAAAGAAGACACTGACGTTTGACAAATGACATGTTGTCCAGTGATTCTTTATCCTCATTAAAATCAGTATATTGGTGCTGAAAAGTATCCATAGAAACACACTGAAGTCGTGTGATTGGCAAATGCCCATCAGAGACAATCAATGCAACCGACATGTGGAGTCCCGTCATTGTGAAAGTTGGAGGTGCAGGTTTAAAACATCATGTTGATGTGAATCATCTTCATTCATTGTGTGGTAAAGTTATAAAAACTAAAATAAGGTATGTACATATTTCACGCTGTATCAGTCTTCCATATGAAATCCACCTAATAGTCCTCTGATAAAGTGTTCGACAAGATGTTGTTGCTGGGGCTGGTGTTGATGTGGGTGTCAGCGGGCCCACACAGAGCTGGTGGGGTGGGGGTTGTTGTGGAGGCCTGTTGGGAGTTCTGCAGCCTCTTGCGGTTTATCTTCCTCTCTTTGGCACGTCTGTTCTGAAACCAAATCTTCACCTGCGATATCAACGTCAGAAACACATTTATTAAGTGTGTGCTCCACTATGATGGTTATAAGATATGATCAGAAATAGCAATGATGCTTTCTCTGTAATACGTTGGCTTTCCTTTGACCCTCTGCCTGTGATTACGTGTGTTGTCTTCAGTTGACAAATCGCCCTGCCTCACCTACTTCTGCTTAAATTTAGTAATTTCCTTCATTCTCAGACTTACACAAGATGTTTTGGTGGCCACATAACATTATGGTTTACAGAGGTTCAAGCTGGTTCCTCAAAATGGGGTTGTTGAAGAACATTCTGCTAACGTGTGTGATGCTAGAATGACATATATATATATATATATAGCAGTAAGAAAAGGACAGCACCGTGCAACTGCATGTGCCAAAGGTACTATTTCACTGGGTTTTTAGGAATTGCAATTATTTTTTTTATATCACTAAAATATCAACAATCACATGAAGAAAATACAGCCTTTACTTCTTTCATATCTTTCACACCTCCCTACTGTCACCCCCGCAAAGTCACAAAAACATACAAAACAGAAACAAGAGGGGTGAAGCAAAATAATCCCGTGGCTGTCATTGTGAACAGAAGGCCCTCTTCCTCAACCTCGCACAGCAGCAGGGTTCTCACTATGTGCAAGGTTACATCACTTTTAGGGAGAACTAACACATTATATGTTTTACAAATTTAGAACTGTTTTAAGATTTCGGTACCCTGTGAATCTCTTTATTGCTACAGCTTTACTGGGCCTGGTAAGACCTCTAGCTTTTGATGCATTAACAAGAAGCTTTCAACGACAACTTGTGGCCACAGTGGCATGCTGTTCAGCTAGAGCTATATAGTTGAATAAAGGAAATCTTAATTTGACTTATCTTTTACTGGCACTTTATACTCCACCTCACGGTATCGATCAGCTGTTTGCAGGATGACCATAACATTCTGTCTCCAAAGGAGGCATTTGCTGCCCATGAGCCCAATTACTAGTTTGTGGATCTCACCTGGTGTCTCCATGCTACATTACAGAGCCTTTATCGGTAATGACCCTCTTTAACAATGTTAAAGAGTTTGGGGTTGATTTTTATTTTACATTTACTTCTGCCTTTTGCAGTAAGGCCTCGTATGTTTCTAACCTGCTCTCTCTGCCCCTTACTTTTCTCTGTCTAACTTTAATTTGCTCCGGGCTCACCTGTCTCTCAGAGAGGCTCAGCAACATTGACAGCTCACTCTTCCTCCTCATGGTGATATATCGGTTGCATTGAAACTCCTTCTCCAGCTCCAGGCGTTGCTGGTCAGTGTACACCACCCTGTACTTGTCTTTAGTGCGTGTCTTCGTTCCTGAATTACACAAAAATAACCCTGATTTAGTAAAACAATACCAGATTGGATGATTGACTGCCTTTGTGAATGTAAGTAAAGAGGTGTGTTAAACATGATTATAATGCCAGTGAGTCACGTGCAGAGTGAGCTGTGTCAAAACAGTTGACTAATATGAAGACGTCTGGTGCCACGTTCAAGTTCAGGCGCCGCTTAAAGCCTCATTAACTCTATTAATCACGCTAACTATAAGTCATGTAAAGACTCCCCTCTGCATTGCATCAGTGGTTCTCCTTATCACTGTGAGTGGTGTTTACATAGGTGTTTACACAGGCAGCTATTCATTGACACACACATGCACACACACACACACACACACACACACACACACACTCTCCACACATGCACACACAGGGTAGTCAGAGGTATTGATCGAAAATCTTGCCCATGTGACAACATTGATTGAGTCAGACCAACACACACACACACACACACACACACGCATACCCCACCCACATACACACACACATAAATAAGGGCTGAGGGTTCGCCTTAAGAGGACATTCAGTTTGACATCTGTAGACTTCCTCTCGTACCCATGTTATCTAGCAGGTTGTCACCCTTTTGCACCCACCCAGTGGACAGAGAGGGTGGGGAATGACATTTCTGCAGACTTCCTGTTAGCTTTGCATTGACATCTCAAACCATGCTGGCGGAAGGGAGACGCCAAATGCTTGATGGATGTGTGTGTGCAGTCCGTCTGACTTTACTCTGTGTACATGTTGAAATTATTCCTGTCCATGAATATGCGTGTTGCCATATCTGTCATCTGTACACCCACTCAACTGGGTTTAGCTTGTCATCATCTTGTGACTGGACTGGGGACTGTATCTAATACAAGTTATGGTACCTTACCCTGAGGGAAAGTGTTATCAAGATGACACATTTCCTGTTAGATTATCAGTAAATTAAAACATCCGCCCTTAGATAGATAAGAACATGTGTTTTAAAACAACATCAGATAAAAACTTCTTTTTTTAAAATCAATTCAAATTCTTTAAATGTATCTTTATATCTTAACATGTACAATGAATCATATGCCACTGCGCCATGCATCCGATAATAAGCCGATGGTGAGCTCTGTGGCGGTCAGCAGTATGAAGTCTGAAGTCCCACCTGAAAAGGACGGCCTGATGAGTTCATGTGGTCTCCTCCTGGAGCTGAAGGGGTCCTGTCCGGAGATGAAGTTGTACGCTCCTCCAGCGGAGTGAGGCGTGACGCTCAGCTCCGAGGAGGAGAAGCTGACCTGCCCGATGTCGGGGCTTGACCCCGGGAAGCTGAACGGATACTCCTCCCGGGGAGCGTAGACGGAGTTCCAGCCACTTGTCGACGGGTCTCCGACTCCCGGGACGTGATGATAACCGGTGAAGTCATACGATGGCTGGAAGTACTGACTGTTCAGTGACAGTGTCTGAGCCGGTTGTCTGGCCGACTGTGAGTTCGGGTACATACCGGTGCCCTCGACCGACAGGTAGGGCGACTCTCGGGTAGACCTCGGGTAATCAAACTACCTGGAGCATGTTAGGCCTCCTTGTTTATTCCCAGAATGCGCTGGCGCTCTGTTTTCACTTCAGTCTAAGGTTCGGCTACCTGTGCAGTCAGACTGCACACACACCTTTATAGATTTACTGCCGAGGAGTTCAAAAGTATCATCGTGACGTCACGTTTCGCCTGAGACCCACCTGCCTGCTCGTCTTGGCGACGTGAGGGCATTGACCCTGATGTACCGAGTCTACCTGGTGGATCATTTTGATAAGGCCAACATGCAGAGTGTGTGTGTACACCTGCACGCACGTAGACGTGAAGGAGTCATGTGCTATCCAGCACACTGATTGTAAATCAAGATGTGATTTGGCTTAGTGGTGGTAGACGTTTATTATACGTTAAATATTACCATGGGAAACATAGTGAGAGGTACCACAAGTCCTTCCTTCCTGCTGCTGTCAGGCTGCACAACAAACTGCAGTAGATTGCTGGAGATCCTGGCAAACTCAACACTTTACTCATCACTTTACTTTACTCAGCACTTTACTTTGTTTTCCCCTTGTATATTTAGTATTAGTATTAGTATTTCGTTTTTAGTTTTGTGTTTTATAATTATTTTTATTAATGCTCTGATGTGCACCGCTGCTGTGATTTTTTAAATTTCCCCACTGTGGGACGAATAAAGGTATATATCATATCATATCATATTGTGATCATCTCACCAAATTAAAAGTATAAGTACAAGAAATGTAAAAGTATTCATTAGGCAGGACAGTAGCCAGGAATTAAGGAGTTTATGAGTCCACATTGCCACACTCATACAAAACAATGTGACCGGGTATTATATTATATTATATATAACTTGAGTCTTTACACAAACGAAATATCAGAACCAGCTTTAAGAAATACAACTGTGCATTTGTGTAATAGCAGAGTATACCCTTTATATGATAACATGTAACCTCCTTGAGGGTTTGCAAGAACATTTAAAAACTAACATGAACTCAAAATAACTTAAAATAGCCACATGAGGGCAGCAACATACTGTACACTGTAATCCATTTAATGTACCAGGTCTGAAGTCCAGCAGATACACACACCTGCAGTTTTTATATGATCCTTATTTTCCACATTCAATTGATGTACTCAGGATATCATGGCAAAATAAGTATATAAGTATATTGTGTATTCCACATGCCATTGAGGGCAAGGAGGTTACATGTGATCATATACAGTTTATACCCTGCTATTACAGAAATGCATAGTTGGATTTCTTAAAGCTGGTTCTGATATTTCATTTGAGTAAATACTGCGCTGGAGACTCTATTTATATATAATATAATATGTAGTTCTTTCTGCATCTGAGTCTACCAAGCATACATACAATATAGATATATTGTTCAGAACAGTCAATATAAGCTCTAACAACTGTTCCATGAAGAAACATGAGGCACATGTTAATGGAGAGAAAAGTGCAACATCAAAAACAAATCGCAAAAAGCTAGAATAATAATAGATCACAGCCAATTGGCTATACAATGAAGAAATGTGGTTTTAGCACTTACAGAACACATTACAGCATGTGTTGATGTACAAACTGGACTGTTAGTTTTTAAGTGACCCCAAAATTGGCACTAAAATAATTTTAAACAATCAGACCTTCATTCAGACATCCAGAGGAGGTTTAGTTTAAATGTAAAGCCTGTATGAATCTCTAATATTTACCTAAATGATGGGTTACTTTAGGGAATGCAACATGTATATGGATCCAGTTCAAACAGTGGAGCATAAACAATGTTCCCACTGGTCTCCTCGTAGTCATTCAAGTGCATTGAGGGGGAACTAATAAAAGGCTTGGAGCCTCTTTTCACCAATTCTAAAAGTTCACATGTGTTAAAATGAGAGCTGCTGGCGGTGCCCAGACACACCCAGATCTTTCATCTTCCACAGCCAGGTCTCCTCTGAGACATATTACAGTCCACAAAAAGCCTGAAAACAGTACTTATCAAGTGCTAAAACACCGTGGCAGAGAAAACTGGATAATGATTTGAAATGCTATACAAGAAGCATCATCATCATTTATCATGGTTAACTAAACAACATAATGTAATAACTGTGGTTGATGCTCAAAAACATTATATATTTGTGAAGATGTGAATCTCTTAAAAAAGATAGAGAAAGTGATTCAAGTTGAATCATATTCAGTAAATTCTGAGTGCAACCCGACCACTCAGATGATAAAGTGAGAAAAGAAAGTAGCACATGTGTACTTAGTGCAGTGGTTCTCAAACTTTTTCTGTCGCGCCCCAATCTGGAGGAAGAAAGATGTTCGTGCCCCACCACCCCAACAAAATTGTAACTAAATGGTCCACGCTGAATTGTTATTGAAATAAAAACTTTTTGTGACTCCTAAAGAAAATAGAAAAAATTACCTTCACTTTTAATTAAACCAGATACTCCATCAGACAAAACAAAAATAGAACAAATATTTGGCAAACAGCTTATTGTGGCTGGAATTAACATGTTTTGCACTGGATATCTTTACAAGATAATAAGTGCAACCTGTAAAAAAAAAAAAAAACTCAACAAAGTTCAAATATTTTGCAATAAAAGGTTTTACACTAACTATCTTTTTAAAACAATAACTTGCTCAACAAAATTAGTGCAGATATGTGTGAGCCATCAAGTTGTATCAGTATTAGTTAAAATTTACTCAGATTCTCAAAGGATCAATATCCTTGATCGAGTCTCCTGTCACATCTCAGCTTCAGTGAAACCTGATCTGGTCTGCAGCTGAGGAAGATGCTGCTCTCTGCCTTGAAGATGATGATTTAATTCATTCAGCTTTCCAAATAGGTCACTGAGATAGGCCAATTTCATCAGAAATTATACATCAGCGAACTTAATAATTAAAATTGAATATATCAATTTGACTCCAAACAGTGGATACATGTTCCTTCCTGCTGCTGTCAGGCTGCACAACACACTGCAGTAGGTCGAGATCCTGGCAAACTCGGTACTTTACTTTACTCAGCACTTTACTTTATTTCCCCCCTGAATATTTAGTATTAGTATTAGTATTTGGTCTTTAGTATTTTTGGTGTGTTTTATATTTATTTTCATTGATGCTCTGGTGTGCACCGCTGCTGTGATTTTTGAAATGTCCCCACTGTGGGACAAATAAAGGAATATCATATCATATCATATGTGTAACGTTACAAAGATAAAATAAATGATAAACTGAGTCCACCTCCTCTTTGCATAATAATATGTGCATGAATAATATGTGTTCAATTTAAATTGTATTGTTCTGTCCTGTCATCATATGACGGATGTTTAGTGTCTCTGAGCTCAAAGACGCGACAACATGATTCCTCGTGAGAGCCACCGAGCTTCATGAGAAACAGCTGAAGGCTTTGGCTTATCACAGAGGGAAAACAGTGGTGCTTTCAGGGACCTTGTTTTTCTGAAACTGACCACGCTGATAGCATCGGTCAAAACCTCGTGTAGTTCACGGCACAGCCGTTCATCAATTCCAAGTACGCTAAGTACAGACTTTTGTACTTTTGGAGTTTGGAGTTTGGAGTCCAGACTCCAAAGGACGGGAGGACGGTCTTTCTGCAAATGGAATAGCAGCTGACTTGATGACGTCACCACATCAGCTGTTCTTGCTCATGAGTTTACTCCAATTATTCACTGTCAATTATTTTTTACTGTCAAAATATGACAACCCTGCTATTTTCTTTATCTTCGAAATATAATAATTTTATTTTGAATTGTGTGTGATGATATTTATATACACACAATTCAAAATATAATAATCATACACATATAATTGTATATATTGTGTACAAAAAATATAGTAATATATATATATATAGTGTTTATCTATATAAATATATATATATATATATTTTGTGTTTATAATTGTATATATATAGTGTTTAGAAATATATATATATATACATTTATATATTGTGTTCATACATATATATAGTGTTTTTAAATATATAGTTTAGATATAAATATGTGTATATATAATAACTATGTTATATATACATATATATTTGTGTATATAGATATTTGTCTATATATTAATATATATATATTTGTCTATATATTAATATATATATATATATATAGTTATATTACACATGTAATTGCAAACAATTCGGTCAAAAGTAAAAAGACACCGCTATAGTTCAACGTTAAAGTTTAATTAAAATATTAAGTTATGAATCTTATCCCTCAGTCAAACTGATTTAACGTTATCTGTGAATAATTAATAAACTCGTTGTGCTCGTTAGATCCTCCAAAACCCAATTATTATATCCAGTGGCGGGCCGTGCATTTACTACCTAGGCCTTCAATGCCGTCTTACTACAGCTGAACAACCTAATGTAAGATTAGTTCACCATGTATTTATGTATGTACATGTGTATATATCAGAGAACCCCCCACCCCCCCACCCATCAGTGCTTGAGCCTGCTCTATCCCCCCCACCCCCCCACCCATCAGTGCTTGAGCCTGCTCTATCCCCCCCAGTCTACGAGTATCCAGGGTACACATCCTGGTTACCATATTCTGCTCCCCAGGACTCTCCCAGATCCTCAAGTAGACCTCTGAACAGTGCTTGAGTCTGCTCTCTATTTACGCACTCTGGATCAAAGCTCCGTGACGTCACTATAGCTTATAGCGAGTATCGACGTCACAGCACAGAACCAGAACGCTGCGTTGTGAGAGCCAATCAGCGCTGAGCTGCTCCGCTGTTGGATCTAATTGGCTGTTGCTGCTCTCGTGATGCTGGATGCGGAAGTCATTCACACCGCGGCGCTAGATGTTGCGACGTGTGTGGCATTTCCACAAGAAGTATAACGTAGACAAATTGGTTAATTATTCCGTGGCGGATGGCGGAACATATTTTTCCACGGAGCAAAGTAACGGAGATAAGCCACGCAACCCTCAAATATTCTGATGATGTTTTAATGACGTGGTTCAATTAAGTACTCGCTCTCTTAAACTTTAAATCTTGAAAGAAATAATGTGTTGTGTTTATCTCATATTTGACCGCTTCGGAGACATCAGAGCCAGCGGAGCATTTAAAAAAGTCCAGGCTGCTGTTGGCGGCCACACTGAGCGCTGACCGCCCGGCGCTGCCGAGCTCACTGGTCCCGCGAGCAGAACCTTAACTCTACAGCGCATATTTTTATTAGGCTGAATCATAAAAAACTGACCACATATTTTATTTTAAAACTACTAACTTCTCACCTGAAAACATCCTAAAATTACATTCTGTGACTCAACAACAGTAGTATTTAGAAGAAGTTAACTGTCAGTTGTTTATTTCCTCCTCCGGCATTGTTTCCGGTTGCTGCTGCGAAATGCATTCTGGGATATCGGCTGACCAGAGTACGCACAAGTCTCCTCTGATGCATCCTCTGGAAAGTGGGAGGATCAAGTCACATCCGGGAATTTTGACCGTAGAAGTGGATTTAGAATTGGACCATGGACTCGGGCTGCAACTGATGAAGTTTCACAAATCCATGAGAACACAAGTACAGACAAGTGCGCATATTGGTAAACGCCTGTTCTTTTGTAATATGTGATGTTCTCCGCACTGCCCCCCACGCCCCACCTGTAATACCTCGGCGCCCCACAGTTTAAGAACCACTGACTTGGTGCTTCTGTACCCTACTTTCTCTTTTTTGAAAGCAGTTATTTCTTTCCTGCATTTGATTAGACAGTATGCAGTAGAGAACTGACAGGAAATGAGAGTCAAAGAGAGGAATGGCATGCAACAAAGGCCCCGAGTCGGACTCAAACCAGAGATGTTGTGATCACATGCTCAATGTCTCCCACACTAAGGTCACCCGGACGTCTTAGTTTCTCTAATCCTGCTGGACTTTTAATCTCTCATGATGTTCTGTATGTATTTGAGTTAAACACTATTTAAGAAAATAGTACAAATACCCATTAGAATTTAACTATAATTTTCTTAAATCTAAAATGATGTCCTCAGATTTGACAACAGTTTGGTATTACATTCGACAAAGACACTTTTAAAATTAAAATTCTCAAAATTGTTTCCAATTAATATTCTATCAATTATACCACTCACTTATGAAACTAATTCAGTTTTAATTCAGTTTATTTTGTAGAGCCCGATTTCACAAATTTGCCTCAGAGGGCTTTACAATCTACACATACGACATCGCTGTCCCAGGACCTCACATCAACCAACTGTTTAAGCTTTAAATTGAGTTTTTCTGGCTGCTCAAAGTGATTTGTTGAGAGGCGCTTTCCAGTAATGTGATGAGAGGTATGATTGATGTTGTTGTTGTAGTATCATACAATTCCCGGTGCTTTCTGATTTTAAATGTTGGGTCTGAATAACATCTGAATCAAGTCTTTAAGGGTCTCTGACATCCCTATATGTATCGCTACAATTATGGATCTGATTCAGATCAATCATTGAATGGCTTCATCCATCTTCATCTATCAGAGCTGTGCTGGGTTCAGCTTAAGTTCTCCTCAGCCCCAGTGTTTCCTGCTTCTAAGTCATTTTTGCTTTCCACCTTTGATCTCAAGCCTCTTTCACCCAGAAACCCATTTAGATACACATAATAGCCCTTCCCCTGGTTCTCTGCTCACACTTGCTTGACAGGTTGCACTAGTTGCTCTCCAGCAATGGACACAACCAGATTAGTGGTGAGAGGAACCACTCTGTAGCTGCTCTGATAGGCTGAATAGGCTGCGTATTGTTGTAGCAGAGCCCAGTTTATTGTGTGGTCTGCGACTTTGTCAAGCTGCAAACAAGGACAGCTCTAAATATAAATCCATTGCCATACCCCTGTGTGTTCTCTTTCTCCACCCAACCACTCCACTGTGACAACGCTGCAATTATAGAAAATAGCAAAATGCCTCATTAGACATCTTTTTTGGTATTCTTAAAAATTTAGAGATATAGCATGTCCTGTTCGAGGTGCAGGATGTTAGACAGAGAATGTGTCTTATCTCAAGCGGATAAAGGATTGTGTGCATTGCCCCATTATCTCTGGTAAACATTTTAATTGACTTTGCACTACAACGTACACAAGGGGATTCATGGGGTGGTGGACTTGGGTAGATTTATTGCAAGAAGTTGTTAATTACATAGTTATAAATAGATTTATGTTAAGGTGGCACAGTCCTGTGTGGTGTTGCTCCCCTCCTATCTAATAACTGGGGCGTCACTTGCTCTCTAATTACTGCGAGCAGGGCCTTTAGATTTACCCTCACAATTAGAGGAGAACATGGTAACTGTCCAATTTAGCCCCTATTCCCTCCTCCCCCTGTCTGCCCGCTCCTTTCAAGAGAGAAAAGGCCTTCGTCAGCTGCAGGACTGCGTTCTGAATTGCAAGCCATATGCTCATATCCTGGGAAAGGGAGACATTAGGCTGAGAGCCAATAGATGTACTTGCATGGCTTGTGTCTGATGTGTTTGAATAAGACAGGCGGAAAGTAAAGGGACAGGTGTTGAATTATGTGATGTGGGAATGGAAAAAGAGAAGAAGTAAAAAAATCCCAAGCTAGACGTAAGGTATAGGTTTACATCTTTTACACCTGATTCTAGTGTGATTATGTTAAGTTATTTAGCTGAGAAACTGAGACTTCCATGTTTGTTTCCAAAGCAGGCCACCCTGGGCTCTGCCAAAACCTTTCTTCTTGTCCCCGTTTGGACCTCTCACTCACTCTCTGCCCCCCGCCTCTTCCTTTATATTGTGTTTGTTGTTTTATGAAAGGTTTCGATGCCATCCAGATTTCTGCTGCCAACAGAGACTGTCTCACTTCACCTCAAGTTGCTCGCTACTCCATTCATAAACAAATCACTCCACCTCGGGACCTCTGAGCTGCTATCGAAGAACAACAAGCAGAACCTAACCTGCGTTTCAAACTTTTCTCCCTCGCTCTGTTCTCTTTCTCCCTTTACTTTTTTTCCCTTTTTTCAAACTTCCCTCTATTGCTGTCTGCTCAACTCCCACTCGCATCTTCCCTCCCTCCCACCCTCCTCTCTCTCTCTCCAACTCACTCTTACTCTAGCGTCAGAATCTGTCAGGGAAGCAGTGTGTATGTGTGTGCGCATGTCTCCATTGAGAACACTTCTTTTTAAACTTACAGCACTCTTTGGGAACGGTGGGCAGGCTTTTCCAGAGTGTGGGAGAGGAGACCCCCGCGGTGCTGTGATTTGACTAAACAAACAGCCGGGCTCAGAGCGGTAACTCCTCCAGCAGACTCCCGGGACAGCAGAGCTTAACCTCAGACTCTGAACATCTGAGGGATCTATACATCTGAGGCAGCAGCCCCTGTAGACAACCAGCTGGACATCTCTCCTCCGATTTCAGAAGGAGGACCGACTGCTGTCCAGCAACCTCCTCGGACGGTTGAGGAAGACTTGTCTATGCTTCTCGAATCACCCTCAAGGTAAGAGGTCTTACTTCTCTGTCACTGTGAAGGATGTCACTGTTAGTCATGGCTGCTTGGCAGCTGTTGACATAAGTAAAGATGAGCTATACCAAGCGGTGCATATGCATTCTCAGCCCTCTGTGACTGATTCAATTTCATAGCTGTCTGTCAGAGAGACAAGATGCACTTCATCCTTGCAACACTTCACTGTTGGTTCATATCATTTAAACAGAAACAAGAATCTGATTGAATGCCTCAAGGCAATGTCTGGCGTTGACACTTGAGTCTGTTTTGTTGTGTCACGTTGCTAGTTCGAGGTAATGTGTCTATGTTGGTGGTATTTGTTACCCACATACTTGGCTGCGCACACACAAGGAATTGTGAAAGGGTGTGAGCAACCTGCTCAAACACCTACATGGTGAGGGCTTGCATCTCTGTACATAGACACCTTTTCATTCTTTTCACAGCGCAACTTTAACAATGTTTATCTTCTCACTAAGAGAATGCGTTTGACAAGGTATCCCGGGGTGTCACACACATATACACACACACACATGCACACAAACACACACACACACGCACACACACACACACACACGCACTGGGCTTTATAGCACAAGCTGTTTGTATGCGCTCCACTTTGTGCTTCACTGCTAAAGAGCTTGTTTATACAGCTCTCTTCAGTCACCGAGAGTGAACCGGCGGTCCTCACTGCTCGCCCATCAGTCTTGTTAAGTTGTAATAGTTTATAATCCATGCGTGTCCGGAAGCCTGTTTCTCCACCATCTGCAGAGTGCCCAGTTTTGAGAATACCTTACAGTCTCTTTCCTCCCCTGTGAATGTCCCTCACAGAATCAATCTTCTCTGCAATGCTACATGGAGAAGCTCATTGAAAAGACGCGGGTGAGCGGTGATACTGGACCTGGCATCAGTCACTGTCACCAGCATCCTTCGGATCTCCTTTTAGTTGATACCACTACCAGCTTGAATACAACACTTAATGCCTTTGTCACCCTTCATTCAATTTAAATCTCTCATAAAGTTGTGGTTCAGTCTCATCTGAGGAATGCTCAGCCGAGGAGACACAATCGGTTGAATCATCTCCTCTCAATCATCACAGGAGAAGGTTTTAGTATCTGGAATGAGCTACTTTGCAATGCAAGCTATTTCATGGCAGACACATGTGTCATCCATGTCTTTTCACTGTAACACGCCATATGTTTTGCACTGGAAAGCCCCCCCACCCCCATTTCCCTGGCACGAATGGCTGCTGGGATGTTAATTTGTTGGGTTGGTTAACTATATTCATCTTCTTTAAACAGATGATTTTTTCATATGGCAGCATCTGAATCGGCATACGCTGTAATCAAAACAATGTTGGCATGTGCTTTACGTCTGCTGCTCTCCTCCTCTACAGTGAGTTATTTTTTAAGTTGTTGATCTTCACTGGCTCTGTGGATATTTTGGTCAAGGCATTTTCTCGTGATGTTGTTGCAGATGAGCTGTTGGAAAATACCTTTACCATCAATAGTATTAGACTGCATTCCATAGTTTCACCATCAGCTGGATGTCTCCTGCTGAACATTCCACAGCACCTTAAAAACAGAGGAGGCACTCTGACAGATCTGTATAACAAGGATTTGTAAAACATAATGAAGTTTCATTAGTCTCCTGACCCGTGGGGATGTTTCACCCTGTGCGTCAGGCGGCTGGTATGCACTCCAGCAGAGCTCCTTCTCCACGGCCCTGATGCAGTGCGGCCCAGTCGGCTCCACTCCCCTGGCACAGACTTAATCCTTCGTCATCAGCTGTTTCCCGGCTTTCTGGGCTCTCTGCATGCCATTCGCTCTGAGAAAATGTGTTTCACATTATGACCATGCAGAAAACATGCCAGGAGTCTGATTTGGCTCCCATGCGCCGATATGTCACAGCCTGATCTCACCAGCAAACACATCGATCCCATTTTGTCCTCTTGTGATTTATCCCCGTGACCTGAACACACAGCTGTCCAGCCATCGCGCACTAAAGTTCGGTTTTGTTTAGATCTGGATGAAGTATAGAGTTTGGTGAGTGCACTTTGTTTTTTAGCAGTCTCTGACTCAGTCACTTATTAAGCGATTCATAATTCATCCTTTATACTTTTGAGCTGAGCTGTTGCCTCTTTGGAAGTCCATCAGTCTCATGCCATTGCCTATAGACCATTGTACTTTGACACTCATCATGGCTTTAATGATCAGAACTAAGTGCTGCTGCGATACAGCATCCTGTATGGCTGCCTGTCCATCTGGCCTCCCCCTCATTCACTCCCTCCCTCTCTCCCTCCATCCCTTCTTCCCACTCACACAGCACTGACAGGCAGCTGCATCTCATCTTCAGCCAGAAAGCACAGCCACTCCTACAGGACAAGTCCTGGAGGAAATCTTTCTTTTTGAGTTATCATACCCAAAGGATGGAAAGTTAATTTACTTAAATAAAACAGGGGTAAATAATGTCCTGTTAACTCCACTGCATGTACTGTGGTGGACAATAATAGTTGCTATTAACGTTCATAATCAAAACCTACAAAAACAAAGCCCTTTTGTGTTCACTGTCAAACACATCTGATCAAACCCTACTCTTTATAACCAATAACTAATTATTTTGTTTTCCCAACCTTTAACTTGAGTGCTGCTTATTTAATCATAAATATGTTATGTCAGAATAGAATTACATGCCTAAGAGCACCTTTTAAACTGCCTAATTAACAATCTATTTATAGTTTATTTAATGTAAAAATGTTTCCCTGTGTCTAGTCCTCGTGTTAAACTAAGCTAACTGGCTCCAGCTTTATATTTACCAATCAAACATGAGAGTATCGTTCTTCTCATGCAATAAAGTCAAACAATTCCTCAGATTTTAAACCAAGTTTAAGTAAAGTTTAGCTTGTAATGCTTTTTACATCGTTGTCCAGGATTGGACGACTTCTTCCACCCCTGTATACATATAACATTAAAGGATACGACAATCTCCTCTCGGAATTTACTGCATCAGGAAGAATCCAGATTTTATGCAGGAAGTTTTGCTTCCATCTGATTTTTTTACAGCACTAGTCTTTAACTCTGGCATTTGTGTTGTCCCGAGTCCAACAAAAACAGGCTGGACATGACGGTACAGTGCAGTGAGACAGGAGGACGAAAGAAAAACACCCTTTGCTTTTACAAGATACGAAGATTTCACAGAATGGAAAATGGGGACTTCGTCTCATGGTTTTTTGCTGCTTTCAGAGAAAGTCTGAACATCTTTGAGCTCTAGTGATATTTATGGCGCTTAAAAAAGTGTTAATCATGCATAGGAAACGATACCCAAGAGAGCTATTCTAAGATTGTTTTGCTGCAAGTGTCAAAGATAACATAACTTAACTGTTCACATTGCATAAATTATCTGCCAGATTGATGCTTCTACTCTTTTCCCCTTATTTCCAACATTAACAAGTAGAATTGAAAGCCAGTCTGGCCAAATTGTATTCAGCTGTTTCTGTTTATTTATTTCAGGGGGGTGTGGGTGTGTCACAGTGGAGGCTGGAAGTGTGTGTAGGCGTCTGCCATTTCTCACGGGGAAGGTTGGGGGGCTTACACCCTCAAGTGTTAGTGTGACGGTCGGAGTGCAGGAAAAAGGAGGGTGCAGAGGTGGGAAAAACGTGGGAGGATGTGGAGCTGCCTATGCTAGCAAATATATCTGATATCCCTGTGTTGAACAGTTTGAATTGCGGCAAGTACAACAATAATTACAGCTGGAACTGATAATCAAAGATCTACTGCTCAAGAAAATGGGAAAAATGGACATGACTTCAAGAACAACAACTACTTTAGCTTTTTGACATCTTAATAATGTTCCCCTCATTTAGATTCCAAAATGAGTAGAAAATGAGATCATTAAACTGAAATCAAACATGAGCCACATCAAAAGCTGTTCTTCTACAACAGTCAGTTTTACCCAGAAGCCCTTTCCATCCCCCCACCACCACTACAAACAGCATTTACAACTCTGTTTGAAAGGGAGAAAACCGAAATTCCCAGTTTTCCAAACATGTGTTGCCTCGGTATGAGCAGGAGAGTCACTCTGATTACCGAGGTGAGACCTCTCACAGTCACCGTGCAATGCTGAACCAAATGAAACCAAAGGGGATTCATGAACAACAAGAATGTTTTTATTTAACATTTTTTTAAGTGCACCAAAATCCATTATCGCAAACTTGAGACATCTTAAGTGAAGCTTCAAGCTCTGAAGTTACAGCGGTTGGTTCTTGCTAGTCTAGTCCTGTTTTGAGCCCTGTAACTGCAACTTCATGTTGGGGTCATAAGTGACTGTTGGTCAGCAGAACTGAGCCCCCACCATGACTTGTCATTGTAATAAAGCTGTAAGACACATGTTCAGGCTCAATATGTTCTGCAAACAGTTCATTAATATTACCAAAACTATTATGACGCAGATTTCGGGTGTGTAGAAATATGCGGTGGGTTTCTATTTTGGTGACATATACATTTTAATTTATTGATTCTGCAGCTCTGATTATGGAAATGTACATGTGACAAAAGACACAAATAAACATCCAAGCTGTGTGGACTGATGAGATGGTGACATCCCCTCAAATTAATACATGAAATAAACAAAAATGCCATATTCCCATCATGTTTTCGACATCTTTTTCAACTCTTATTACATCATCTACTATAATGTAATTAAAGTTGCAGAAAAATATACTATAGGATTCTATAGTATATTTTTCTGCAATGGTTAAATGGCACAAGATTGGAAAATTAAGCACTCAATTGTATTTTCTACTTGCAATTTGGAAAATATTTAAACTTGGATGTCCGCATCCCCCAAGTGGCAAATAAATGTATTATTGCAGCTTTAAACACGTGATGCAAATTGGGGTTTAACAAAACAGATCAAATGCAACAGATATATGTGGTCCTGATATTTTGACAGAGATGTTCATCAATCGCCCTCTCTCCTTTTACATGATGAAAGATGGATTGTTGTGAAACAAACACAGACTCCATAATCAGCCTGCACACACTTCCTGTTTACATCAACTCACATATTCTGACAGTATGTTGATGACGCATGTTCTCGCCCAGCTGAAAGTGCCTTTCTTGCATGAGCCTGCAGTTTATCCATCATTATTACAGCTCTGGTAATGCACAGTGTGGTGGAAGACAACAAAAGAAACAAAACAAGATGTGAAACACTCAAATGTCTTTTAGGATTGATTGAACAGATACTTGGAATAATTAAATTGAACGGATAGAGCTCTTTCACCTCAGATGGTTCAGAGGACTGACCCGATGAAAAGGTTTAACTGAGCCTTTATACACATTAGCTTGCACCCCTCCGCCTGATTCTCCCTCCCTCAGTCGTCACCCTGCGGCAAAATCTCAGCGTTGGTGCATCTCTGGAAGGTGGTTTTGTCTACGAGGCTCTGGGGGACAGGCCAAGAACTTGAAGACAGTACAGCACATCAGACAGAAACAATAATAAGATACACTTGTTATTTGGCCCTGCTGATGGCGCCGAGTTGGTGGGGTCAGGATGAGCTTTCTCTTATGTATGTTCAGGGTTAAACAATACGAGTCGCATCTAAAAAAACACAGTACATGTATTAACCATGTCGGGGGACAGCCAGGTCGTCTCGGGTCGGTACAGTGCATTGTGGGTCTGCTTCTAAGGGACCAGAAGGTTTTCCTCAGGGGGCTGGGGGAAGGGGGTCTGTCCAAGACGAGTGATAAAAATGGAGGTTTGTTTTAACAAATAAACCCTGGGTCATTTTCTTCCCACAGAGCTTGCCAAAATCCGGCTGTTCAGAAATTTGTCAAAAAAACCTGCCATCCATCCCTCAAAAAAATATTTTTAAAAGAGTAGGCACGTCTATTTATTCTGTGCGGCAGCTAATCTAGTGATGTGATTTAGTTCATCTCCTAGAAAGCGTTCAGCTTCAGTGATTTAGTTATCTGAGTAATAATTGTTTGCATTGGAAAGAAGCGGCTGTTAAATGTAAGATGTTTGTTTTGCAGATCACGGCTTCCTGTACACTTACGCAGAGTAAACATCACTGTCTGTGATGCCAGACTCCCTCTGCTGTTTCACTCTGTGCTTTGATGTGGTGTTCCTATGAATTGCATTCTGTATATCGGCATGGTCCCCTGGTTGTCTTTCCCACTGTCTGGTGCCGTGTGCAGTCTTCTTGTGGTGTGGTGATGGTTTGTCATGCTTTGTCATTGGTCTAATTGGTCTGTTTTTGCATGTTGATTGTTTTTTCTCTTCCTTTGTTCTTGTTTTTCCTCATTCCTGATTTCGAGTATACATCTTTTCTGTGCAGCTTGTTATATAAAGCAGTTTTTTTCTTTGTAGCAGTGTCATTATGTGCAGATTGTCCTCTTCACATTGTGGCATATCTTGTTGTCTCCATCAGTATTTGGTTAATGTTTGTGGTGGTCTGCTGTGTCACTGATGCATCACAGCCATACACCCACTCAAGGCCAGGATATGTTCCAATACAGGAAGTCAGAGCTTTCCAGCTGGACATTTTTCTCTCTTTTGTTATAGATTACACCCCCCCCCCCCTCTCTAAATGCAACCCCCTTGGGACACACTCAAGCAAACAGTTGGCTGCAAATGTGGTTCACAAAGCAGTTCCCACCTCATCGAGGAGTCCTTCATCACTGCCAGATGTTTAAATAAAACATGCATCGAACAGTATACATATAGAGATAATCCCAGAAGTGGGATTACAGGCTGCTGTGGGGTTGTGCATGGGCTGCGTGCGTCCCACTGAGGTCAATTTTGGCATTCTTCCTCATTAGCCGGTGACACTTGGAGTGTAGCAGCGTTGTTTATGAAAACCAGAAAAGGGTCAATCAGCCACCAAATTCCCAGCATCTGTGGGAAAACATATACAGTGGGATTACAAAGTATCAGTCATGGTGATTACTGCACCATCACTTAAATAAACAATTTTGTTTTTGACCTCCACGATCATTGCAGGATTGGAGTATTCCATTTCAAAGATAACAAAGACAACAATAAACATCTGTGCACAAAAATGTCTTCAGATAAATCATCTTTGAGACCCATCACAAAATCCTCAGAATGAGAGCCACTTTACTTGATTTATGGATATCGTTTATTTTTCTAACTGTAAATTGCCTCAAACATCACTTTGTTGTCTCTCTGATTCAAACAAATACCTACTTTTGGTTTTAGTGGTCAGACTGCTACCGAGTGCTTTTAATAAGTAGGCAAAAAGTAACACTGCCAAACCTTCTTGGCAGGTTCACTAGTGTCCTGGCCCTTTTTAACACTTCAAATGTGTGTTTATTCACTTTCTTGCACAAAGAACTCACATTGGCAGAGCACAAAACAGACATGTTTTCAAATGTGTTCGGAGTCCTTAAGTGTCTCCTTGCACCAAGACCATGACTTTGATGTGCTGTGATTTGCATATTCCTAAATCTTGGAGAAGATCTTGCAATAATGTTCACTCTCCAAACTCTGGCTCCCTTTGGCCCTCTGATCCGAGTCAGCACATCCTATTTTAAGGGTCAGCATCCTTCGCCGTTCAACCCCCCCCTCCTCCATAGGTCAACATAAAACCCCATCGAATTGCAGTAGCCAAACATTATTTTTCCTTCCTTTTCAAAGACTAAACCAGATTTGAGCACACTGAGATTCTTGTTCAGCTTTCTGCTGATGTAAATATATATCCTGCTGTACCTCTCTAATTTAGCTCTTTGGCTGATTTGAGCATAGATATCACCAGCAGCCAGTTAAGATGTGTTAGTCCTCATGCTGCCAAGTGACCCCTGCCTTCGGCGTCAACGCATTTGGCTTCTTGTCGCTCAAAGTCACATCCCTGACACCGAGGTTACTGGTTCTCATAAGCACTGATGCGTGGCTTCCTCAGAGAACGTTCCCTCCGTTTTGGTCCGTAGGGATAAGGTGACCCCACACCCCACAACCCTCACCCCCACACCCCCTGCCGTCATCACCAGCAGGGTCCCAAGTGTTTCAGCGGTCCTGGGAAAGTTCCAGAGAAGTACTGTGGGAACGTGAACTGTACACAGACACCAGTGACAAGAAGAGGAAGAGGGGGAGAGATCTGTGTGTGTGGATGTAATGGGTGAAGAAGATGGTGGGGTTGAAGTGTAATACAGCGTCTGCCTGTCAGGATGTAAGAAAGGATGTGTCTATGTGCGCATGTCCGTGAACTACGGCAGAACAAAAAAAAGTCTCTCGCTCTATTTCACCACTTTTTATTAGAACCAGGAGGCCAGGGAGGAAATGGAGCAGTCATGTTTAAGGATCAACTCAAGAGCTTTTCGTTTTGGGAGCGGAAGTGCCAAAGGCAGTTAATTTAGAGAGACAACATGTATCTCTGGTTTGAGTCACTGGCTTTGGGTTAGTCATAGTCATAGAACTTCTTGTACCTCACCACCTCTGCTAAAGGGCTTTTTCTTCTTTTATTATGTTACGTTATTATATATATATATATATATATATACTGTATATATATATATATATATAACCTAATATACTTTAATAGATACGCTCTTCAGGTGGTGTTTCCAGACATCTTCAAATGATAAATGAAAAGAGTTGTCGATAAATTAGAGAAATTTAATCTCTAAAACACTTATTACATAATGCATAACTCTTTCTTAAAATAGAAATTGTAAAATGTTATCGCATCATCAAGGAAAAATGTTAAAGGGGGATACATTTCACAATTCTTCCACTACTTCCCTCTCTCACTTCATCCTCCACCCTCGCTCTTCCCAAGCCACGCTCTTCCGCCCTCTCTCTCTTTCCCACCCTCTTGCGTACAGGCCTGTGATCCATCCGTAACTGTTTCCAGACGTCTGCGTGCTGCAAGGCTTATCCCCCATCCCAAACATAATAACAAACCATTCCTCCCTTCCTCAATCTTTCTTTCTGCCTTCTGACTTGCATTGACTAACTGTGGTTGATCTTCAGTATGGGAGGAGGGTACAGTAAGCTATTGGTTACCTTTGACCCCAATAGCTCTTAAACAATGGGACTATCTCATTGGTGTACAACTTGATATTTGTATTACAAAACCAAAGCATCCTTTCAAAGTCCTGAGTACTCCTGTGTCATCAGTTTATGTGAATGCCCTCATTTTGCTTACACCAAAACCAATTAGTTGCTTGGACGCAGCATTGTTGCCAGTGAGTGTGTTGCAAAGCCGCACACAGTGACCCGCTTGTTAGTGGGCTGAATGCTGGTGGACCGGGAACAAAAAGAGCCGGACTTTGTCACTCTGTCCTGGAGCAGCGAGGCATCAAATACCTCCAGTACGCTGTATCTGCACCTCCGTGTGCCAACCAGAAACCATTTAAGAAAGCAGATTGACAGCCCACTAAATGTGTTTCCTTCAATAAGAGCCGAGCATTTTCTTTGATTGGAAGCAGATTGTCATGATGTGCAATGTCAGCTCCCAGCTGGAGCTTATGTGGGCAGGAATCAATCCATCACGACAAAGCCTTGTGCTAACTGTGGTGGTGTTATGTGTCTCTTGGAGTGAACTCAAACCAGCTTTTTCTGTGGACAGGATGATCTGTGTTTATTGAGGCAATGGGCAAGGCATGACATTTCCAAAAAGGGTACATGAAGTTTAACGAGCCTTAACTTCTGTAACTTCTGTTTTTTCAGCAGAACAAAGTGCATTGAAGGCTTCCACCATGAGGAGGGTGACGGCATCCATGCTCCATCTGACTGTCACAGTTACAGGTGAGAACTCAGATTCAATAAACAAACTAAAAATGAAAATATGTAACACAGGGTATTTTGCAGGGAAGCGAAGAGCATTATGCCAAGCTTAGGGGGAGTAGTTTACACTTTTTCTTTTTACAACATATCCAAATTAAATTGTATACGATTGAAAGGGTCATAACATAATACAATTTAGATTTGCAGTAATGACAAAGTTGTGCTTACTGTTGTTATTTATAGTGTATAAACAGTAATACGTTCATCTTAAAATATATAATATCTTACAAAAACCAATGTATCTTTTTAGAAGATGTATTAGCCGCCCAGCCTGTGAGATAACAAAGAAACACCATACTTGATGTAAGGGACGAGTGATGCATTCAAACTGACCTGTGCCCTTTAAAACACATCTGTCACTGACAAGGCATCATTATCCTCCCACAAAGCCACTCCACACAACTCATATCCTTCATCATTCAGAGATAGAACAGGATCTGGCATGTATTGTTGATTTAACCTTTGACCTCATGCTGCTGCCTCTTTGACCTCCAACCTGATCTTCTTTCTTGTTGTGCCAAACACAGCTCTACTTTTTTTCTGCACCAAGCTGCGTTGTCTGGAGATCACGCCCGATGACAAGGAGCTCGTCCTGGCTGAGGGCTCCTCTCTCACCCTCACGTGCTCCGGCTCAGAAGACACAACGTGGGAGTTCAAGAGGGACCATGTGCCGTACTTCCAAGCGGAACAAGTTCAAAACGATGGTCAAAGCTACCAAATTGTGCAAAGCAGCGTCACATCCAGTGTTTTGACCTTGTGGAACGTGAGCTGGACACACACGGGAGTGTATCAGTGCACCGACCTACTCACTGGAGAAACTAAGGAGGTGGCTGTTTTTGTCCCAGGTGAGGCCCTTTTTTATCCAGTTTATTCTAAGAGTTATATATCAAAGACACATTTAGGCCAACTCACACTGGTAAAGTGACAGACCAATGTACACTTAAGGAAGTGTGATGATGACCATGCACATTATTACTCCGCTTGTAAAACATACATCCTTCCATCCATTATCAATACCGCTTATCCTCATTCGGGTGCTTGTAAAACATGATTAAAAAATATATTTAGCTCACAGTTCAATTGAGTCCATTTATATCATCCTCTGTTTGTAGAAGACGTGGATGTCATGTAATCTAATTGTAAAAATAGGATACTGGAAAGATGAGTTATAGAACTGTATCAAACGAGTGGTGCTTCTGCCCCTAGACCCTGATGTGTGGTTCATCGAGAGCTCACACGGCATGGTAACAAAGACCAGTGAGGAGAGCACCATCCCCTGCGTGGTGACCAATCCCAACATCACTGTCACCCTGTTTGAGAAAGAGACGGATCTGCCCATCGAGGGGCTTTATGTTCCTAGTGAGGGGTACAAGGCACTGCTGGAGGACAGGACCTATGTGTGTCGGGGAGAGCTGAACAACGAGGTGAAAGAGTCTCAGGCCTTCAACGTCTTCAGCATTGCGGGTAAGTGTTCAGGTGAAAGAGTTTGAGAAACAACTTTTCCCAAAATAAAAATGTGGTCATTATTGATATAACCCCGCCTTAATGTGCTCACAAGCACACACAGAGTTGAGCCCTTCTCAGCCTACACCCACACTATTTAGGTTTATAAGTCTATCTTTTTAAAGCACCAGAGAAACAACCAGAAACATTCAACAGCTTTTGCAGCAAGATTTTGTTAGTCTAAACATATAATTCATTCCCTTATTATCACATACACTCTGGAAACATTACAACTCTCTGGTGGAAGACTTGCTACTGGTGGGCGTGTCTCAGAGTGCAATCATTTGCATATAAAACACATTTAAATCACAGGACAAGCTTTTTTTCTTGTTTTTCTTTTACTTTTGTAGAGCTTTAAAGTGTTTTGTTCTCCACAGAAGCCAGATACAGTTTAGTTATGTTCAATTCTGACTAATACTGATGAGATAAAGAGAAAAACATATTTAGTTCTGGGTTAATTTAAAAAAAAATCTGTTATTGATAAATAGTGAAGGACATTTTTTCGCCCCAATAAACCATCATCACAACCTCCTCTTCCTCCTCCTCTCCCCCACACTCTCTCTTCCCGTCTCAGTCCCCGAGGCCATCGACGCCTACATCAATGCGTCAAAGACCATCCTGATACAGGGAGAACCGCTGACAGTAAACTGCACAGTGCACGGAGTGGAGCTGGTGTATTTTTCCTGGGATTTCCCCAACAGAGATGTGAGTAGGAGTGTAGCTGAACGAGCGCTTTTGTTCAGCTTTCCCTCGGTGATCACTCTCAGGCCTCATGACCGAGCACAAATTGCATCAAGATGTCAAGACACACCTTAAATTCTATCCCCCGGAGAAATTCTACTGATAACATGTGGCGTTGGTATTGTAATAATCTGTTAAAATTTTTCTTTTGTGTTAATCGGTGGATCATATTAAAGATGGAAGTTTCAGTTTTTCAGTTTTTCTTGCTGATTTTTCCTGAAAATATTGTTATTTCAGGAGACAGCAACAAGACTCGTTATGCAGATGTCATTCCTCTCTCTTCAAGGTTGTTGATGTGGAGCCACTGACAGACTTCCTGCCTCTCATGACCATGCGATCCTGCCTGATCTTCCCTAGTGCCACGGTGGCCCACAGCGGACACTACGTCTGCCATGTCGAAGAGAGTACCCAAGACCAGAGGGCCTCTGCCAGCATCGACATCACTGTGCTCGGTGAGACATGCACACTAAACTAAAACAAACTGACGCTGGACAGATTATTATTGTGTTTCGCTGACAGAGAGAAGACTGCTCATTATAGACCTTTCCAAGTCAAGGTGAAAGAGGTGCTTCTTTTAAAGGAAATGAAGATGGCGGCGATTTATTTCTCTTCAAAGTGTGAAATAAACCCCTCTCACATGGTGCGGATGCCCTGAGGGACGCCTTGAAAAACAGAGCTGCAAATCCGGGGGGTACAGAAACTCTATATTTAGACTCTTGGGAATAAACAGCAAGTAATGTAGGATTCATCATGCTGAACTTCTCCACCTTGTTCTCTCTTAACAGTCACTGAACACGTTTGGGTCTGTGAATGCTTATTCTGTCTGCAGCGAGGTGTGCTATGTTTATGAAATCCTTGAATTACTTCAACCGCCATGCTCCATGGAGACTAAGGCTGTGTAGTAGTGCTCGCTGGACATCTCAGTGGAAAAGACATATATTGTCTGGCCACAGAAGGTCAGCAGAAAGACAGTACTGTCGCTAGTCTGCTGTCCAGTGAAGCAACTCGGATATAATTATACAAGTAGGCTATAATAAATGATTTTATATCAACAATGGAGCACATGCATACTAGTACATGAAGAGATCGCTCGTAGTGCTAAACCTACACAGAATGATATGGCAAACCTCTTGAGCAGAAGACCAAGTGCATGACATTTACATTTAGTTACTGATGATTCTATTTTCTTTCTTCAGAGCGAGGCTTCGTGGATGTGAAGACTGCTCCGCAAAAAAATATTTCAGCCAAGCTGCAAGAGAACGTGCAGTTGAGAGTGGAGATTGAGGCCTATCCTCCCCCCCAGGTCCGCTGGAGCAAAGACGGCGCCTCAATCAAGGGAGATAAAACCATCACAACCAGACGAGAGCATGGGATCAGGTGACACATTCAGCCACACCCGGTAGAGTCCCCTACACACCTCGGAGCAATTGAGGATCTCATACAAGTTTAAACATCTAGATAATTAGCTCTGAACCTCCGTTCGGGTAGCAGCCTCCGGAGGCATCCCGCTCTTGTCAGTCATCACCAGATAAGGCCTCCGCAGAGAGAAACACAATACTCTCCAGAGGGCAGGGCTCCAATCATTCATCACACGGAAACTATAAACACAAGATACCTGTCACAACTCACAAATGTCCTTCAGTAAAATGCCAAATAATGTTGTAATTGCATGACGATGTTTTCACATTTCTGTGCAACACGGATCAAAAGTGAAACATCATCCACGTGCTTGACTCCCAGATGGATGGATGGACAAGCCTTCTGTTAACAAACATGTTACTCTATCTCTTATTGACATATTTAGATTCCAACACATATTTACAATTTGTCCCACTAAGTTCCTTTGAAATACATCTAGAAATGAGTATTCCCTCTCAGAAGAAGTGGAAACCATGACCCCATATCTGAATGGTACTTTATTAACAGAGAGGACATGAGTCCATTTGCTCAAGATAAACAGGGTGATGAGCAGCTGTTTGTTGCACATAAAAGTAAATGTAATAAAATCTTTGGCCTCTTGGTAATCATCTTTTATATATTCATGGGTCAAAAATGTGGCAGCTCATACATGTTGTGGGACAAGAATAAGACATACTCAAATATCTTTTATTTTCGCCCTTTCTACCTCAGGTATGTCACTCTGCTCACCTTGGTGAGAGTGAGGAAGGAGCAGAAAGGCCGCTACTCTGTCCTTGTCACAAACGGAGATGACACAAAGGAAGTGACCTTTGACCTGGAGGTCCAAGGTGAGAGGCTGTTTTAAGAATCCTCACAGTGTGCAGGGTGTTCTTGTACATTTTTAAGCTCTTATACCGACGATTTGAAAGCGCACACGGCAAGTCAAGAACATAAATAGTTTTTTTTATCCACGTCAGAAATGATTAATGTCCGTTGCACCCCCTGTGTGTAGTTCCCTCTCAGATTAAAGACCTGACTGACCACCACCTCCCTGGGAAAAGACACTTGGTGACCTGTGTCGCTGAGGGGGTCCCAACCCCGACCATCCAGTGGTACAGCTGTGACAGCATGCACCGGTAAGTCACCCATTCATCACTCAACTGTCCCGTAACAAACACCAGACGGCGGATCAGTCACAGAAATGTATTTGATTTTCATATTCTGTGCTTTTGCTTTGACTTCTTTTGACTCCGTCCGCTGATCTCGTGCCGTGCTGCAGGTGTAGCAACCAAACAGCGCTGTGGCAGCCGCTGATACCAGAGCTGGAGGTGCTGAGCATCCGGACCAATGTCACCTACAGCGAGACTCACAAAACCAGCCAGGTGCGGAGCCAGGTGACCTTCCACAAGCCCCAGCAGGTCACCGTGCGCTGTGAGACCAGCAACCAAGCAGGACTCGTCGACAGAAGAGACGTCAAACTGGTGTCCAGCAGTAGGTGTCATCGCAACAGTCACCGTTTAGGGTGCTTTTATATTTCAGGACCAAAGGAAGTGAACATTGCGTGTTCATCAGTTCCACCGTGTAAATGTGCTCTGTACAAGTTAACTATAAGATCATTAAAACATGATATTAATAAAACATACAATTATATCACAGTTGGTTTATCTAAACAAACAAGGTGAACAAGAAAAAGTCAGAAAAGTTACATTTTAGAGATACATGTCAAGGTTTCACGAAACAAAATAATGTGTAGACATCGGTCTTAAGTTTAATGATCGCTTTATTTACAGAATCATTGCCAACATGTTTATAAAGGGACGTTTTATGTTGATATATTTGAGAAAACTTGGTTAAATGCTTCTTGCAGACGACCTTCTCTTCCCTTATGCTGTGTCTTTTTTCCTGTTGCAGCACTCTACTCCCAGGTGGCAGTATTGGCTGCTGTTTTAGCCTTAGTGGTTATTATTATCATATCTATCATCGTCCTCGTTGCTGTGTGGAGAAAGGTGAGACACAAAGTGACAAATTCAAAGTGACAAACTCAAACATCCATATCATTTGTGATAAAAAAGGGGACGCCTTTTATTTTGGTGTTTCAGTTTTGCTCTTGTGTCGTTACGTGTGTTCTCAGAAACCTCGCTATGAGATCAGATGGAAGGTGATAGAGTCAGTGAGCCAGGACGGTCATGAGTACATCTATGTGGACCCCATCCACCTGCCCTACGACCTGGCCTGGGAAATGCCAAGAGACAACCTGGTGCTCGGTGAGTCCTGATGATGTGAAGCCCATTGAGACACTTTATGTCACATAAGTTCCTCTTTTAGTAGTAGTTTTAGTTTTGTAGTGGTCGTTAATTTTAACAAAAAATTTGTCCATTTCACTAGTTAATCTCAGACTATACAGACTTCAAGAGCAAAGAAACAAGTGTGTAGCTGTCACCGGGTGACTATAGTGCTGTGGGTGGTTTGGGTCGCCTGAGCGCAGCTGAGGCTAGAATACTAAGTGAGGTGTTAAACTTGTCTTCCTGGCTCTAATCCCGCCTCATGTTTAAAGCTCTTTGTTTTTGACGATGTATTGTTAGTAGTCAGCTGCTGCGTACAACCAGGACAATTTGATGGTTAGAATTCTGCTCGAGAATCTGGACCATCAGTTAGGATCTTCTACCAGATAATTGTATTTACATTAATATTTAACCCTCCTGTTACCTTAGGGTCAATTTGACCCTATTCAATGTTTAATGTCGGTGTTCTTTCGGGTCAATTTGACCCCAGGCTGTTTTTCACTGTGTCAAACATATAAGAAATATCAACTTTTTTTATATATTTAAAGGGCTATTTAGGTAGTCAACAAACAAACATAAAGTACCTCACACTTAAACTTGGAAAACAATATTAATTCTAATAATTTTCTGGAGGTTTTAATTGCTGGGGTCAAATTGACCCCAAGGGTAAAATATGTCAGTAAATATAAAGGTAACAGGAGGGTTAAACATTGAATGGGGTCAAATTGACCCTAAGGTAACAGGAGGGTTAAATGAGCAGAGAAGGATGTCCCTTCTGTTTCAGGTCTAACATGTTCCCCCTCCCCCTTCTATCCGACTGAGCCTTTCTTTGTGTTTCAGGTCGCACTCTTGGATCAGGAGCCTTTGGCAGGGTGGTCGAGGCCACTGCATATGGTCTCGGTCATTCCCAGTCCAGCACAAAAGTGGCCGTGAAAATGCTAAAATGTAAGACACACAATGTAACAACACAGTAAAGCCATGTGCGTACTTGTGTGAACAATGTGGAGACCTCAGTAGAGCCCCTCCGCATACAGTCCCTGTCAGTTATTATGAAAGCAGTGCCAGATTCCTGCGAGCACTGAGAGAGCAGAAGCCCGCTGAGCTTCAGTTCGGTTGCCAGCCTGTTGAAGTTTCAGTTAAATCGGTCTTTGAGCAGTTTGGTGCCAGTGTCCTGGCCTCGCTCTGTTAAGTTCTCCTGTTCTCGTACTCATACTGCTCTACTCTCTCCATCCAGCTACAGCCAAGAGGAGTGAGACTCAGGCTCTGATGTCAGAGTTGAAGATCATGAGTCACCTGGGTCCTCACCTCAACATCGTCAACTTGCTGGGAGCTTGCACCAAAAATGGTGAGCACCGGCGCTTTGCTGTGCAAGCACCCATGATCATTAAGTCATCTTATATCTGTTTACGCATTAACGGTATACCTTAGATCTGCTGGTAGCATTTTCTTAATGCAAAACCTTCCTGGTGGTTCCGTTGTCTCGTTTATTTGTCTGTGAAATTATTAAATAATTTATTTTCATTAAAATGTTCTCCGAAAGAGAATATCTCACTGAGTTTGAGCTCTGTCCAATCTAATAATTACAATTCTAAGGTATGGTATGAGATGAGTCAAGGAAGACAATTATGATTAACTAAATTAACAAGATGTTACCAAATAAAAATATGTTTCCACACAAGATCAAACAATAATAAAACATGCAGTGCTTTTTCACTTGTTTTTCTCCATACGATGAAGTTACAGACATCCTATCTGCACTGTGAGCACATCAAAGAATAAAGCGAGACAATAACAATTTCACGCTGAGGGTTCAAGCATTTATGTGGCTTCAAAGGTTGTTGAAGAGAGAGGGAAAAATGACAGAACTAAACATGTTGTAGAAATGCTGCTCATACATGATTTCACCCCTTTATCCAGTTTATTCACCGCGGTTATGTAAGCGTCAGTTATAGAATTAAACAGACAGAATGTATATTTAAATATTCATTGTTCAATAATTCACAAATAGTAATGTTATCTTTTGTAAATGAAATTATTTAGATTTTTTAACAGACACAAAGCACATCAGTTATAATTCATAAATGAACAGGCCAGAAATATAACTGAATACTATTTAAGTGTGTACAAATAAATATTGACTAATTTTTACCAATTCATGCATTCATGTATATTATTTAATTCGAAAAGAATGTTGTTAATATTCAAGCTTCCTCCAGCTTAACATTTGCTTTTAATGTATATTTTGTTGGATAAAAAGTAAAAATGTCTTGCCTGTAGGGAAATTAAAGTTGGTAAAATTCCACATTTTTACTTATCTTCTTCCACCAATCAGGACCTCTGTATCTGATTACGGAGTACTGTCGCTATGGCGACCTGGTGGACTACCTGCACAGGAACAAGCACACCCTCCTGCAGGACAAGCCAGAGAAGAACCAAGACGACGGCTGCCTCATCTCTGGAGGGAGCACTCCGCTCAGCCAGAGGAAAGGGTGAGAAGAACAGATAACATATGTGTGTGTGTGTGTGTGTGTGTGTGTGTGTGTGTGTGTGTGTGTGTCTGCTGTCACAGAGACACATGCGTCTTCCTCACATCAATGAAATGAAATACACAAGAACGTTTATCACATTGCATTTCTTCCCGCTTTGTGCATCCAGCTACGTGTCCTTTGGAAGTGAGAGTGATGGAGGATATATGGACATGAGTAAAGACGAGCCCACCATCTACATGCCCATGCAGGAGCAGATGGACACCATCATGTACGCGGACATACAACCCTCTGCATACGAGTCGCCCTACCAGCAGGACATCTATCAGGAACAAGGTTTGATTTGTGTGCCTATGTAAATTATTTTAAATTCGATTGTATATGAAAACAAGTATTAAAAAGTCAAGCACATTAAACCCAGGAAACAAGGAAGCATGCTATGCATTACGAGGCCAATTCTTAATCAGTGAGCTTGAACTAGTGTATTTCATGAACACATGCATTGTTTTCGCCTCACAGATCAATGAACGCAGCTTGACTTTTCTCCGGTTTTTGAATAGCACTAAGAAATGTGAAAGCATGTGAACGGCATGAGCTTCATTTCAGGCCAGGCAGTCACAGGACAGCCGGAGTTTCCCCAATAACTAGACAATGTCTTCATTTATTAGATGCTCCTCACCTCCTCTTCTTCTCATTGTTTGTCCTCTCACTTTGTCGTCGTGTTCAGGTGGCAGCAGACTGGACCTGGCCATCAGCGACTCCTCCACTCTCACCCACGACGACCTGTTGGGCTTCAGCTATCAAGTGGCAAAGGGGATGGAGTTTCTCGCCTCCAAGAATGTAAGACATGAGACATATTTATGCTTAATATGTAGATGGTGATATTTGACTCAAGGGTCCGATGGATTATGTGACATTGTTTCCATTTAAGGGGATAGTTCCACGTTTTACCTGTACTTTAAATATGAAGATACAGCAAGCAGCCGGTTAGCTTAGTTTAGCATAAAGACTGGAAACGGGGGGAAATAGCTCGTGAAGCTCTGTCTGAAGATAACAAAAAGCCACCAACAACTACAACTCATTAATTACTACTTTCATTCAATGTAATTGTATTCCACCAGTGTGTCCATAGGGACCTTGCTGCCAGGAATGTGCTGATCTGCGAGGGCAAACTGGTGAAGATCTGTGACTTTGGCCTGGCCAGAGACATCATGCATGATTCCAACTACATCTCTAAAGGCAGCGTAAGTGATAAAATCATCAGTTAAATAAACAAAATAGTAAA
Source organism: Pseudoliparis swirei (assembly GCF_029220125.1). Taxonomy (NCBI): domain Eukaryota; kingdom Metazoa; phylum Chordata; class Actinopteri; order Perciformes; family Liparidae; genus Pseudoliparis; species Pseudoliparis swirei. Next base: position 13,594,012 of record NC_079406.1, on the reverse strand, counting down.
CACATTTTGCCACTCAGCTCTTGTTCCTATCAAGCTTAAATGAACTTATTAAACGTCAAACCAAAGCAACTGCTCAATGAATGTAATGTAATTGATATAATTTAACCAAAGTGTGCTAAGTAAAATGCTGCAAATATGATAATCAGTGGGCCTGCAATGGTAGCAGATGAGTGCATAATAAACATTTTTTAGCCTGTTCGACTGTCTAATGTCTAAACTCTTTCATTCAGACCTTCTTGCCCCTGAAGTGGATGGCACCAGAAAGTATTTTCCATAATTTGTACACCACCCTGAGCGACGTGTGGTCATACAGCATTCTTCTGTGGGAGATCTTCACACTGGGTCAGTCCAAACACACACATATCAACTCACAAAAAAGCCATGAACCCAAAAACAAATCAAAACTGGGATAGACACAAGAGGGATTAACTCTTTTTTAATTGCTTATGTATGTCACATTTCAAAATGTCCACCTGTTTGACTCCTCGTTAATTATTGAAGCCAAACAAACATTCCCAGACTTCTGGTAAACCGTACATTTTGAAAACATGTGTCTAAGATGAATGAATGTATGCAAAGCCAATTTCAAATGCCATGTCTGATTGGAAGAACAAACCATTCAGTTTGAAGACCTTTATGAGTTCTAAACCTCATTAAGCACAGTCAAGCTTTGAAATCACCATTTCCTCTTAAAAAATAAAAATAAATCGTAAATTTGCACGATTTTGGAAACTACTCCGAAAACAAAGGAGACAGTTTCTAAGTGTTTAAGTGATGGGAAACAAACTCACAATCCAGCCTCTGTAAAAAAACTGATTTTTTTCAATCCCTTTTCCTGACAGACCGACAACTAGAATCAATTGGCCCAGATTTGTGATTTTTAATTTCCAGACGGCGCATGACTTTATTGATCATCACGTTAGTGAACACGTCCTGTTTTCTTCAGCAAAGAAATATCACAAAAATCTAAAGATCTAGAAATCCAAACCTTTATTTTCTCCCATCTATACTTACTCTAAATACTGACAGCTGGTTCAAAATGCATCTGCCAGGTTATTAACTAGACCTGGCCCTTTGTTTTTGTTCATCCCTTCATAGGCTGTAACATTTATGAATAAATTATATGTTATCTTATTAATTACATACAAGGCAGCGCATGACCTTGCCCAGAGTTACAGTTCTTATCTCCTTGTTCCAGATTCTCGAACCACTCCGATCCTTATAGCTCATCTGTTTATCTTTCCTCCGCTATAACTGCAAAACAAAAGATGATCGCATAGTTGCTGTTTTGCTGATGTTTGGGCGGTTTTATGAGGCTTCAAAAAACCTGTCTCTATAGACAAGCCTTTTTATAGATCTCATCCCTGACCTTTCCGTTCCAGTTTGGTCTGTCACTTATTGTGTTGCAAGGTTTCTTCCCTTTTTTCCCTGTGAAAGTGTTTTTTATATTTCTTGGTTTTTTTCCTGATCCGATGTGAGGTCCTGGGACAGGGATGTCGTATGCGTACAGATTGTAAAGCCCTTTGAGACAAATTCGTAATTTGTGATATTGGGCTATATAAAATAAACTGAATTGAATTGAAACTAAACCATTTTTTTACCTACTTGTTTCAAATTTTTCGGGTGTGATTTACAAATAGCTATATAAATACAGCTGTCTCTAGATGGACTCACATTCTTACTTCTGCGATCCTTCCTGCAGGAGGAACCCCTTACCCTGACTTGCCCATGAATGAGTTGTTCTACAGTGCTTTGAAGCGAGGCTACCGGATGGCCAAACCTGCACACGCCACTGATGAAGTGTGAGTCTCATTGTAATCCCGCCACATTTGTCACCTCTCCAGTAACACAGACATTAAAATCTAGAATAAGAAATTAACTGCATGTTATCTCTGTTGCAGTTATGACATCATGAAGAAGTGCTGGGACGAGAAGTATGAGAAAAGGCCGGAGTTCTCCTTCCTGGTCCACAGCGTTGGGAACATGCTGGCCGACAGCTATAAAAAGGTACATATGCTTCAGAACTGTGAGCTTAGACGTTTACTCTACACCACACACTCCTAATCTTCAAATGTTTTTATACCAATTAATGAATCGACTCAGTCAGCCTATCTGCCTCCCCGTAGCTGGTTGGAAGAAAGAAAGAAAACTTCAGTTCACGAAGTAGACACACTGTCCACCAGTCTGATTCCTCACTGATTCTTAAAGTAGATATAAAGTGAATAGTGTTATCAGCTGTGATGTAAAATCCTTTGTGCTCAACATCTCATATCTGCAATCTGCAACCGCAAGCTCACAATCTGTTGACTAATTGATTTGTCATTGCTGAAATAGTAAAACTATTGTTCCCTGAACACAGAAATACAGCCAAGTCAATGACGACTTCCTGAAGAGTGACCACCCGGCAGTCACTCGCACCAAACCCAGACTCTCCTCCCCCTTTCCGATCGCCAACCCAGCCATTGGCGCCCCTTCCCCCCATTACCTCCCCCCGGACACCTACAACCAGAGCCTGAGCCCCGGAGAATACCGACAAGAGGCAGACACACAGGAAGTCAGAACTTCGAACAACGAATACATCATTCCCATCCCCGACCCTAAGCCAGAGGACGTTTTCCCTGATATGCCGTCAGAAAGCCCTGCAAGGTACGGAGACGCTCAATTATATGCTGCAGATGTATGCCAAATGCTGGGGTAGCAAGAAAGATGAGGGTGCTTAACAAGAGCAGTGTTTCTTTCCACCACACACCCACCCGTCCAGATGTTGAGCTGAGACAATAGCTGTATTATAGCGGCAGACATAAACATATAGTTTAATAAAGGCCAAATAAACACAATTTTTTCAACCATAACACTGCACAAACTTGGCTTTAATAGTTTAGTTTAATATGTGTGTTCAAAGAGTTTGTGAGTATTCCAACCCAGTGTTTTGGCTGTTGTGATTGTACCTTAAACATTGTGGTTTGGGTTTGAGGTCTTGGTGATGAGCCACATGCAGACTGATGTGAGGATGTCACAACAGGCAGTATTTTAAAATCCAAATCAGAAGTACTCCCTGCAGAGGGCAATCAATAAAAAGATTATTCAACAGTCAAGCCACAGTTATTTATTCCAAGAAATGTATTTCCTATTCATTCATTTCAAAATCAATTAGATGCAGCTCTTAAAAGCAGCCCTTTTCCCTGTTAAACTCGTTTGCTTGTTGATCCTTCACAGTCCGTTTTGTTTTTACGACCTTTGCCGTTTTCGTGTATAATGCAACAAATGGCGCATTGAACTGCACGCTCGGAGCTTGAGCGCCATCTGCAGAGGCTCGAGCTCACGATGCCGAAGACGCGTAAACAAAGCTTTAGTGCCGCTCGCACCGTTATCTTCGAGCGGCCGGTTCACCAGCGAAATGTTGAGAGGCAATATAAAGTTTCAGTTAGATCACTTCTTAGAGACCACATTATATACTTTCTTTTTAAATGTATTTAGGATGTTATACCATTACTACTTAACCTCCTAAAGAATTAAGAAGTGTTCTCACTTGTACTGGTCGGTTGTAACCAATTATTTAGTGCATGTTCAAAACACTTGAAGTACTCATTATATATACAAAGAGCTGCATTGGAAGAAAAAAAATGAAAATACGGTAGAACAAAGCATTTAAATGTTCTCAAAATGGGTGAGTATTTTAATTTTTTTGTTATGACTTGTGGTTGCTGGAAGGAAAATGAAAGAGCAAAGGATGATATCAGGATTTATTATAGGCATGAATAAATACAGACGGTGTTGTGCATTTCTATGACTCCTATGTGACTGAGTGCACAAAGTGAAGTTGTGCTTGGTCGTCCCACCCTCAGCTCTCTGGCTCTGGAGGAGGAGATCGACGCCACGTCGCGAGACACGGCGGACACTCTCCCGGAGGAGGACAGGCTGGAGGAGACCAATGAGAGAGACGCTCTGTTGGGTCTTTCTGGTACACCTGAGGTAGAAGATAGCTTCTTGTAGCCACACAGCTCTGAGAAAACATCCCCTTTTCCTTTTGAACCTGCCTGAAAAAGTGAACGTGACGAAACTAGAATGTAGCAAAATTGAGGCTGAGAAGAAAATCTTTGTATTTCCACGAAGCGCTCGAAACGGCTTGCCCTTCTTTTGAGTTTTTGTATCAAACTTCGTACCTCTGAAATAAAATGGTAATCATTCAGTCATTTAGTAGATAACATAATATAAATGCGGTACTCTGTAGGTAATCAGTTTCCAGTAATGTGTTTACTGTATTTTCTATTGTAGCCAGAGACGTATGAGGCCTTATGTGGCTGGTGAGACACAGTTTAGTTAAAGTTTAAATACTGCCCAATCAAGAACATTATGTCATTCCCATATTGGTGAGAATCATTAACATTATACAATAGACCACAATCAGCCATGGAAAGTATGAAATTGAATTTAAACTTTATGTTGCATTTGTTCTCTTAAGTACGACCTACTCACTGTATTGTAATATTTTGCAACATTTTATTTCTAGGACATGAAATACAGACATGCACTGTTTTACTATGACAAGTACTTTATTTTTTGTATTTACATATGCCATAGTGCCAGACATATTCAGTTATCTTTCTTTTTTTGTGAGAATTATATGAAATCTATGTCATTTGTGAATTTTGAATACTTTTTTTGTGTACAAGTTTAATTCATAGATAGCTCTGTGCCATATTTGCACTTTATTTAGAAACATGTGGATATACATAATGAAGATATAAATAAATATACTTAAATGTAGATTTAAAAGTTGAACTTGAAATCAACTTTTGACTAAATCCAGTTGTGTGGTGACAGGTGATCTCACAAGGAAAACACTAAATACAGCGTATCACTGCCTTAGCACAAGATGGCACACATGAGTGCCTTTGTACAGACTGACAGATTTTTGCCTTCCAGCTGTTGTTGTTCACCGATTATGAAGATTCTTTTATGGATGGATAAGCAGATATGAAACCCACTGTACTTAAGAAACCTATAGCCATATGTATACATGTAAAACTGATGCTTTTAGTCTTCTACTGCATTGTTTAGCATTCACTCACACATCAAGTCGGTACTGTAGTATTGACAAGAGTGACCATTTAAAACCAACTCGTTGTTATTTTATGTTGCATCTTAAAATGCACAATATCACTGTATCACAAGCTATGGTACCAAAGCTCTTCTTAACGTTTACAAATGTATTTTTTATATGTGCCATTTTGTATGTTGTAAATATGACAATAAATGTGTATTATCATAGTAGCACTGGAAGTGTAAGTCTTTAATCAATCATGAGAACGGCTCTCTTTAAACTGCTGTACTCTGTCCTCATCTCATGTCACAGCAGCTAAAAGATCACTGATGTTATTATAGTAAACTTAAATATAGACTTTTTTTAATGTCTCTCAGTGTCTTTCTTTGACTCCATATTTCTAAGAGCCCTTTGATTTTCTTTTCCTCTCCCACAAAACCATGCTTGAAAAGCCTGGCAGCCATGGCCCAGCAGTGGTGGAGGTGATTAATCTCACCTCAACGGATGTCTCGGGAGAATTGTGCCTTTCTGTAGCTAATTGAAACTGGCTCATTAATTTGTTGAGCGTGATGTGCTGATCCGGCCCCCCCACATACACACACACAAACACCCACCCCCACACACACACACCCACACACAGACACACAGTTCCCTCCACCCACCACCACTTGCTGTCTGAAAATAAAATCATGTTTGCTGTGAGAGTGGTAAAGAGACTGTGAACAAGCAGACGGGAGAGAGGAAGGTCAGAGGCAAACAGAAAGAGAAGAGGGGAGTCCTGTCAGCTCTGGATGCTGCAAACATCAAACCCTGCTGGGGAGCGATCGTAGCCCTACCCCTTTGTTAAACTGAAGACATCGGCAGGTAAGTACTTTTGAATTAAATGACTGATGCATTTGTCCGCTGTATTTTGAGATGAAGTGACTCATCGGAGAGTGCTTCCTCAAAGTATTCCGTACGTTAGTCTGTTTCCTGATTTTAATGTCCACTTACGAAGATAGACATTGGAGAAGAGAATTGTGTTAACGGGCAAAGTCAGAAAAGAGATCATAGGGATGAGTGATGGCTTAACGTCAGAGGAGTTTTTCTCCTTTCTCTCCCTAATGCCACAGATTAAAGGAAGAATTGTTGCGAGCACACAAACTTAAACATTCACAGTGCAGGTTTGGAGTCGATCCAGGATGCAGTCCTACCTCGCTCTGCTGCTGGGGATCGTGGCCTCTGCTGCTTCAGGTAAGGCTACACGAACACTGACTGCTACATCTACAGCTGCAGTGGATTCAGTGTCTTTTCTTCTCATTTTGGTTGTTTTTTGACCGATACTATAGATTTAAACAATCAAATATAACAATGTGATTGAAACAGGCATACAGAAGTAATTGTCTTCATCATTTTGGATGGATGGATGTATACTTTATTTATTTTTTGATTTTCATGTTAATTTGAAATTTGATGTGAAGTGTTTGCTATGTAAAAAAAAAAGTCCAAAAGGTTTGGAAACATTTTCAATACATTCTTTAAAGGACACATTTCTCTGCACCACAACTGACCAACTACTAAACTACTACTAAAAACACATAATCTGTAACACAGTAACATGACTTCTCATTTATTACGCTCAAAGGATTTTATGGTACATTTCATGGCATAAACTCGTGTTCAATGCAGAGGAGCTAAGAAACACTGCATGCTTCTTCATCTGAGATCTAACACACGCTTTTCTATCTTTTTTCCCATCTTGGTTTCTGCTCTGAAAACAATCACCCGTCAAGCATCAAATTGCAATTTCATGTATTTGCATTCGTGCACATGAAAGCATCTTTTGTGTGGTTTATTTACGACTCAATAAATTAATTTAGCCTTCTTCATCTGAGATCTAACACATGCTTTTCTATCTTTTTTCCCATCTTGGTTTCTGCTCTGAAAACAACACGTGTGAATATCACCCGTCAAGCATCAAATTGCAATTTCATGTATTTGCATTCGTGCACATGAAAGCATCTTTTGTGTGGTTTATTTACGACTCAATAAATTAATTTAGCCTTCGGGTGCATTATTTTATGAGGTGCTATTGGAGTCATGTTAAGGTCGGATGAATAGTTAATGTGGGGTATTGATCAGAAACATTGAAGGAAAGGCAACTAGTTGCACTGATAGCCAGGAGGTCATTTGTTTCATTCCTAGTTCTCCATATTATCTTTTGTGTGATTGTGAAAAGGAAAAATGCTGAACATAGATAATTTCAGTTCTGCTTCAAGCTTCCAAACCTCTAAACCTTGTCTGACCTTTACTGAGGGTGTCGACTGAACTTTAAATGAGAGGAAAGACATGTCCGTCTCTCCTGTGTTTGAACAAAAGTGGTCCAACGCCCTCAACAGTTTATGAATGATCCTACTCTACAAAGTCATCAAAGAGAGCATTGTTTTTTATCTCTAAAACGTCAACACTCCCTGAGGCTCCCTCAAAGATAAGCGAAAAATAGGACTCCACTCCAAATGTGTAAACCAACATCAGTACACGGTAGGGCCTGGGACCTTGCAATGGAGAGACCTTAAATGCGAGCACTGGGGTGAGCAGACTGAACATTTTTTTTTCAGAAATAGTAACAGTAATACAGTTGTTCAGCCTCTCGCATTCCCAGTGTGTCAAATACCGAGGATTTGTGACACGGCTCGGCGCCTGACACCCTGGGGTCCGTATCAGACCCGATATCGGGTTTAAGTAACTATAGAAGTAATCCTACCTACGTCATTATTAGACCATCAGAGAAAATGGTCCGGGAGAGTGATGACCTAGTTAGACCAACAACAAAAACAGAGCCGAAGTAAAAATACAGTAACAGATGAGATTTTCTTTCTCAGGGTCCAAGTCTGGTATTTGTTTCCTGAATTCATGAGATTACTTCAAAATAGATCTGAATCATGGCACAGGCAAGACACTTCTGCTTCTAATTATTTTGTGTGCGACCAAAACAGAAACAGAAACTACTTATTTAAAACACCCAATATATAAAAAATACCATCTGATGATTCCAAAAACTGATGTTTTAATGTGTTTTAATTAATTTGTTCTCAAACTGCATGAAAGGACAATTAATTAATTGATTAACTTCATTCATGTTCCTTCTCAGTGGAATGGAGGCGTCCGGTGATCAAGTTCAACTCTAAGGTGGTGCAGAGTTCTGAGTTGGTGGTCAGACCCGGGACCCCTCTGAATCTGAGGTGTGAGGGCGACGGACCCGTGAACTGGCAAACGAGGCTCGCCAAACACAGACGCTTCGTGTCCAGGGGCAACGGGAAAGTCCGCACCCTAAAGGTGGAACGTCCCTCTGCAGAATTTACGGGAACATACAAGTGTGTTTACACGGCGGGGTCGCAGAAACTCAGCTCCTCAGTGCATGTGTACGTAAAAGGTGAGGACGAATTAATGAGAACAGAACATTGGGACAAGCTTCCTTATGTTGACGTGTGAGTGCTTGGGCGGAACATTTTCCTCTTATGCGTTTTTATGTTTATTCGATTCCCTCAGTGTGATTCTCACATTATTCCATTGCTCTCATGAACCATAACCTTGCCTTTCTTGGGCAGAACCAAACCGTGCATTCTGGACCAGCAGCACGTCCCTACGGGTAGTGAAGAAGGAGGGTGAGGACCACCTGCTGCCCTGCCTGCTGACCAATCCGGCAGCCACAGACTTGGGCCTCCGCATGGACAACGGCACCTCCGTGCCACCAGGCATGAACTTTACAGTTTACCGGCACCATGGTATTCTCATCCAGAGGCTTCACCCAGGATTCAATGCTGACTATGTCTGCACAGCCAGGGTCAGCGGAGTGGAAATGATCTCCAAAGCCTTTTCCATCTACGTCATTCAGAGTGAGGCCACTCGGTCGGAATGATCACCCAAAGCGGTCACAGAGTCATTTTAAGTGCATCAAGTTTGATACTCATGTATGGTTTCCTCCTGCTCTAGAGCTTCGTTTCCCTCCATACGTACTCTTGGAGACAGATGAATATGTGCGCATTGTTGGGGAGGAACTCAAGATTCGCTGCACAACACACAACCCCAACTTCAACTACAACGTCACCTGGAAATACACCACCAAGTCGGTCCGTATTATGCATTCAAAGGGCCTTCTTGATTGTTTGGGTAATCATGATTTTAACTTAGATTTGCTCTTTTGGTCTTCAGAAACCAACAATCGAGGAGAGGGTTCGCTCTGGTGGAGAAAATCGCCTGGACATCGAGAGCATACTGACCATCCCTGCTGTGGACCTTACAGACACAGGGAACATTTCCTGCTTTGGCACTAATGAAGCCGGGGTGAACAGTTCATCGATTTACCTGCTGGTTGTGGGTAAGCTACAGAAATAATCACTTCTGCTATGTCTCACATTAAAAATCCTGGAGCATTTATCAACCACTAAATTAAAACTATTTGGGTTGTTCTAAACAGACGATGCCTACATCAGGCTGCTGCCCCAGCTGTCCCCTAAACTAGCCCATCAGGGTCTTTCTGTGGAAGTGAACGAGGGAGAAGACCTGGAGCTGACCGTGCTCATTGAAGCATACCCAGAGATTACAGCGCACAGATGGCACACCCCAACACCTCCCAACACGTCCACACAGGAGCACAAGCTCATCAGATACAACAACAGGTACAACACCACGGCCGGTAACAGGGGAGAGCATACCCCCTTCGTCAAAAGGTGGTCTCCAAAAGCTCCAATATGTCAGCACAGTTTGAATGTAAAGAACAAACAATAAAGAGCATCGTAGGAAGGGGAAGCTATTCTGGTTTCGTGAATTATGGGTGAATTTATTAAGGTCATTACATTTCCTCAGGTCATGCTAGAGCAGGGGTCAGGAACCTTTTTGACTGAGAGCCATAAAAGCCAAATATATTTCATTGAGAGCCATATAGTATTTTTAACGGTTAATAAATTAAATATATCTTTCTTTTAATGCGACTTCTGGGGGGGGGGGGGGGTGCAGGTGATTTTTTTCTTTGGTCCGCACTCCGCACCGATGTGCGCGCACGCCGGCATCGGATCTCTGCGGCGCGCGAGACGGCGAGCCGAGAAGTGTTACTGCGACACGTAGAGACAGAAGTGACATGCTGTTGTGTAGATACCATCAATAACAGACATTTAGAACAAAGACGTCTTTAACCCTCCTGTCGCCTTAGGGTCATTTTGACCCGATTAAATATTTCACCCTCCTGTCGCCTTAGGGTCATTTTGACCCGATTCAATGTTTCACCCTCCTGTTACCTTTATATTTACTAACATATTTTACCCTTTGGGTTCAATTTGACGCCAGCAATTAAAACCTCCAGAAAATTATTAGAATTAATATTGTTTTCCAAGTTTAAATGTGAGGCACTTTATGTTTGTTTGTTGACTACCGAAAGAACACCGACATTAAACATTGAATGGGGTCAAATTAATCCTAAGGCGACACGAGGGTGTAATATTGATTCGGGTCATCAGATACAACAAGGGTTAAGAAAAGGACCTGACATTACTTCTGCTGTAATCTGGAGCGATAGAGAAAATTACAGGGGGCGGGCGGAGATTTTTTTTTTTTTCAACTCAAAATTGTCTGCGAGCCATATGCCGTCACCGGAAGAGCCATATTTGGCTCGCGAGCCATAGGTTCCCGACCCCTGTGCTAGAGGGAAGAGTGGTGTTGACCTACTCAGCGGTGATGCATTGGAACTGTCTGAATTCCCACTGCAGAATTAGTCACTTCAGATTCCTCTTTCTCTAAATATCCTTCTTCTTTTTTTTTTAGATACCATGCTACGCTAAAGCTTAAGAGAATGAATGCACAGGAGCAGGGGATATACACCTTCTATGCCAAGAGCGACTTGGCCAATGCATCCATCACATTCCAAGTCCAAATGTATCGTAAGTGACATTACAAACACAAAATAAAATAAGTAAACAAATTCATGTTGTGTTCTCTGGTCAGAACAAAATGCATGTTTCTTTTAAATCTGCGGATTGTTGTTGGTCTCTCTTTACATGTATTTTCTTCTCACTGGCAGAGAGACCTGTTGCTGTGGTGAGATGGGAGAACACAACCACCCTCACCTGCACCTCATTCGGCTATCCTGCCCCCAAAATCATCTGGTACCAGTGTTTTGGGATACGGCCTACGTAAGTAGCACTGCACAGGGAGCAATACTCTGATTTTTATTCAAACTTTCAACCTCAACAGTTTGTCCTTTTCCTGACTGTATATGTTTTGCAATGAGGCAGGTGCAATGAAAACACCACAGGGCTGCAGCTGGCGATCCCTCTCCAGGCTCCCACCGTGGAGGTCCAGAGGGAGGAGTACGGGGCTGTGGAGGTGGAGAGCGTCCTCACTGTGGGGCCATCCAGCCGGAGGATGACTGTCGAGTGTGTGGCCTTCAACCGTGTCGGCGTCAGCAGCGACACTTTTGCCATGGAGGTTTCTGGTGAGTACCGGATCATTTGATTAGCATTTGTTCCTCTTCAGGAAGTGATGTAGTTCTCAATTTGCTCAGATGGTCCTCAAACCAAATCTAATGTCTTTGTTTGTGAAACTGTGTCCACATGGTGTCCAGATTCCTTATTTGTTGTTTTGAAACTGCGTAGTTTATTGTTTCAATTTGTGTTGCAACATTTCATAAAACGATACATATGCTAAAAGTGCACAACATCCACAGAGGTACATCATCTAATATACGCTTATGAGCCTGTACGACTCACAGTCAGTCCATGTAAGTTAATTGAGTTCATGATCTTTTTCTGATTGGTCAGAAAAACTCTTCACCTCCACCTTGACTGGAGCAGCAGGCATTCTGACTATCCTCCTTGTGCTACTGGTTTTTCTGTTATACAAATATAAGCAGGTAAGGTGTACTTACATCCATCAAAACAGAGCTACTCATTTGCTGTGTTGTTGTTGGTGTAGTTTACTTCCATTTGCTCCTGTTTTCATCTTCAGAAACCCAGGTATGAGCTCCGCTGGCAGATCATTGAGGCAAGAGATGGAAACAACTACACCTTCATTGACCCCACTCAGCTGCCTTACAATGAGAAGTGGGAGTTCCCAAGAGACAAGCTGAAGCTAGGTCTGCACCATGTAATCATGAATTGACTCAAATTTACTCATTTTTAACCACTTTTGAAACTATAGAAAAAGTATAAAGAATAGTGAATATAAACACGATACAATTAAAAAAAAAACATCTGATATGTTATTGTCAATAACAGACCAGATCTGGGCAAGTTAAACTCATAAAGCTTTCTCATTGTATGTTCTGTCCGACCAGGCAAGATCCTGGGCGCAGGAGCTTTTGGAAAGGTGGTTGAGGCCACAGCCTACGGTCTGGGAATAGAAGACAATAAATTGCGTGTAGCTGTGAAAATGTTAAAAGGTTTGCTGATCTAAAGGCCTTTAAGATTGAACAGAAAATCTGTGAAATCCTTTGTTGCGCATGATCAGATATGATCACAATTACAACACTGTATTGTATTCCTGCAGACAGTGCCCATTCAGATGAAAGGGAAGCCCTGATGTCTGAACTGAAGATCCTGAGTCACCTGGGACACCACAAGAACATCGTCAATCTCCTGGGAGCCTGCACCTATGGAGGTCAGACAGCAGCCTGTATTTGTTCTGTAGCTCGAGGAAATCTACTATATTCAAGTAATTTGCATGCAACCGTGTTCTCCCTTGTTGAGAGGGCCATGCCATGGTGTGTCTCTCCATCAGGACCAGTGCTGGTGATCACAGAGTACTGCAGCCTCGGCGACCTCCTGAACTTCCTTCGCCAGAAGGCAGAGACGTTTGAGAAGTTTGTTATGAGCATCCCCGACATTACGGAGGGCTCTAATGACTACAAGAACGTCTGCATGGAGAGACAGTTTATTAGAAGGTACGTCACCAGACATGTGCAGTCTGATGACGGAGGATTTGTGAAAAACATTCACATTTCTGACACCACTCTGTCTTTCTTCTCTGGGTTTCTCCATCCAACAGTGACAGCGGGATCTCCAGTACATTTTCAAGCAGTTACTTAGAGATGAGACCTAGCAGGGTGCCCAATATGGAATCATCTACAGGTAAAAAGCGTCCCGAAAAGCATCCGCCCCTTTACTTCCTGACACCTGTGTGATACTAACATTATTCCTGTCTGATTATTGCCAAGACTGTGTGTGTGAGGAGACAGGTGACTGGCCGCTGGACATTGACGACTTGCTGAGATTTTCCTTTCAAGTGGCTCATGGCCTTGACTTTTTGGCTGCCAAAAACGTAAGTGATTTGACCAGTAAAAAGCATCTAAATGAACACACATCGAGAAAACATTACCGTGAACATTTACAGCAGCAGCTTCTGTGTTTTTGCCACGCATCAAGCCAAAATATTCAGGCAAAAAACTATCTTTGTTCTATAGAATATGATGCATGACTTGTGAGTTAATTTGTGAGGGGCCTGTAAGGGTTTTCCCCATTACATTCTCCATATGTACACATCGTCATAGTGACAATATAGATTGTAATACTTCATGCTGCACTAACATACACTGTTCAGTGATATTTTCGTCTTTTGATGTGTGAGACGACAACCCGAGATAAACTGTGTCTGTGTGTGTGTGTGTGTGTGCGTGCATATGTTTGCAGTGTATTCATAGAGACGTGGCTGCTAGGAATGTCCTCTTGACTGATCACAGAGTTGCCAAGATATGTGACTTTGGCCTGGCACGGGACATCATGAATGACTCCAACTATGTGGTGAAGGGCAATGTAAGCACAACAGAGCGAATGTTGGCTTCACATTAACCCCGTTATGGTCAAATAAACACTTGTTGTGCTCCGATGTTGTTCATGAAGGCCCGTCTGCCAGTGAAGTGGATGGCTCCAGAGAGCATCTTTGACTGTGTCTACACCGTCCAGAGTGACGTCTGGTCCTACGGCATCCTCCTGTGGGAGATCTTCTCTTTAGGTCGGAACATTTGCATGTGTCCTACATCCTACATCCACACACATGCATTTCATGATTTGCTTGCTAAACTTACCGTATATGATTCTCTATCAGGCAAGAGCCCGTACCCCAGCGTGGCTGTGGACTCCAGGTTCTACAAGATGGTGAAGCACGGCTACCAGATGTGCCAACCCAACTTCGCCCCGGCTGAGATGTAAGCTCGGTCCCTCAGCCACATAAAGCCTGGTTCATAAACGGATGAATCACTGCTTCTTTTTCCCACAGATGCCCTTTTTAACACTGGACTTTGTCCGTAAAATGTCACCTGATTATCAGTTGAGTTTAATAATAGTCGCCTTTTTATCCACTGCTAACACGTTGTCACATTGTGCATCAGACTCTGATGGACACAGGGGGCAACTAGTAACATTAAAGATGAGAAAGGCTTTAACTATGACTGATTTATAATAAATAGGTGATCCAAAGTTGACTTCAACATTGAACAGTTCAAGTCGTGTGCGTCTCAAATGTTGATCCCAACAGAACAAAGAGCCCTTATATCTTCTGCTCTAACGTCTGAAATAACTGACACATGAGGGGATCTCATGAAGTGCTTTCATTATTCCTTACCAAGCCCAAATCTTAACAAACAAAAATTATTTAAAAAATTAAAAGAGTATTTGTCCCAGTACCTCCGAGAGCACTAATGTCTTGTCCGTGCTGATTTGGATGTTGCACCAACCGGAATAATTGTGGAAACAGAGGAGACTGAATCATCTGTTGTTCTGCTGTTTGTCAGGCCTCCGTTCTGCCTGTTAGCCACATGATCTCAAACCAGGAAGCCATGTAACTGCTATTTCATGGCAGCAAAATGAGACTGGAGGGGCAGTGGTTGTTTTGAAGAGGGACTCTCATCAAACTGCGTCACCACCTCCTTAAACCTCTCCTTTATCGTCTAATTTGGCGTTTCGCAAATTCTTGATTTGAACTCTGCACAGTTTGGGTTACAAACCTCCTTCAAAATGTGTGCCATCAATGTTTTTTGGAATCTGTTTGATAAGAGTGGTTCACTTGTGTTTCAGCTACACGATCATGAAGATGTGCTGGAATCTGGAGCCCACAGGGCGTCCGACGTTTAGCAAGATCAGTCAGATGATAGAAAGATTACACGGGGAGCAACCCGAGCAAGGGCGGGTGAGTTAGCTTTGCCAGAATTGTGTTCCCCTTATCACACCATCATATTCAGATGAAGCTGAGCCTTTGGATCGAGGCTCACCCTCCTAATGCTGCCTCTCCACAGCTTATCTACCAGAATTTGCAGCAGCAGGTCACGGAAGGTGAAGTGAGTGAAGAGCCCAAGTGCTGTGCCGGCCCCTGTGACCAGTCTTGTGACCACAGAGAAGAGGAGCTTCCTCTGATGAAG
The DNA here is from genome assembly GCF_029220125.1 of Pseudoliparis swirei. Classification (NCBI taxonomy): domain Eukaryota; kingdom Metazoa; phylum Chordata; class Actinopteri; order Perciformes; family Liparidae; genus Pseudoliparis; species Pseudoliparis swirei. The sequence continues at coordinate 13,578,587 of NC_079406.1, read as the reverse complement.
ACTAATAACTACCAGTTTTGTTGAAATCCCGAGCATCAGCAAGCATCAGAAAGTGGGAGCAGCTGTAGTTCGTGGCCAGAGAACCACAGCTGGTTCTTCTAGCCGCCAGGCAGTCGCAGAGAGTTGCCTTCACAGCTATTTTCTGCCTGCTGTGTTTGCTCGCCAGCCAGACAAGCAGCTGCAGCAAGCATGTGACTTGCTTCTTTGCAGACCATGACTAGTAATGACCACGTCTAGGAGGAAGAGGAGGAAACATGTCAACAAACTGCACAAGCGTCCAAAGCTGTGCCATATCCTAAACATCGCTCCTTCTGATATGTATTTGAGGTATAATCTGTTATCCAAAGGAGAATGTGTGCGTGTTCTTAATGATGTATTGTGCACTGTGTTTATTCCTATTTCATATTACTTCCTCATGATTGTCATTGTTGAGATTTCAGCCACATTTGTCAGCAGGTTCAATTTTTGTATGGTTTCTCAGACGAAGCAACACAAGTCACAAATACTACGTGACTGCTCAACTTTATGCGCTCCAGACAAGTTAGGTTTTATTCTCTGATCACCTTACAGTTCTTCGACTTCTAAACAGAGCTAGTGTGTGTTTTAATATGCTGAATCAACCATGGAGAGGCAAACAATGACCATGTTGTTTTCCTCTCTGTGCTTTGGTCATAGCTGTATTTCTTGAGACACACTTAATGCAGCTGTAAGTCGGAGGAAACATGTGATTGTTCCACTTCAACTTAATACATTAAGCAGTGCTCTGTGTGATGTAGGAGCAGGAAATACAACACATCTGTGGATCTCTTGTGGATGAGACAAACAATGTTACATGACAATGTGAAACCCTTTTTTTTCTTCTTTTTAGGAGCACAACTTAATCTTAATTTCCTGTAGAATAAGACGAGTGTTAGGAAGTAAACCTCACATACGCCTATAATGTAGCAGTCAGCCTACACTGCCAACTGTTTGAAGACTTTAGAACAACATGTCTGCCATGTGAGCGACACACACTGCCAATCTGGATGACTCCAGGCCTTGCATACGAGTGAATCATGAGTGACATGTCAGATATTGTATATATCTCATCATGTAAATCAAGAATTATCTTTATATTTGCTGGAATTTTGTAGAGTATATGGTAGTTCATCAGTATGTCATGTTGTGTGTTTGTTGTGTGCAAATGAGGCAATCAGTGCAAAAGCTGCAAATTAAATCACTGAAAAACTACAGAGGCTTTGAATGAAGCTTTACCATTTAAATTTCAGAATGTAACGTTTTTATATACTAAGAGATTATGATATTTTATATGACAGCTATTTTGAGTTTTTCTTTGTTGTACCTCACTGAGCTTTACTGTCTTTATGTTTGTCTCTCCTCACTTCCCTTTTTGTATTGGATAACGTCCACTCTGTATTTCCTCTGGAACATTTCCCACAGTATCTGTCAACATTGCAACTCCGACATCTTTGGAGGGAAGTATTCATCCCGCCGCCGAGATTACGGAAAGTCTAAGTGCTTTTTTCCCGTTGTGTGGTTTCAGCTAAAATCATATTTTGTTTTGAAGGAGCCGACCACTTATGGACACTTCTATGGTTCATTTTGAACAAGTCTCTGTTTAGTTCTCCATCAAGAAACTAAAATATTACAAAGTTTAAGTAAAGCATGTGCCTTTGTTGCTCTGCACGCGTGTCTTCATCTGTTCTTTCCTTCAGTTGCCTCAGAAGGATTTATTTCTAATAACTGTGGCATTTTGTCGTCATCATGTCGATAATCTTATCAGCGACAGACAAAAAACGAATATTCCCGGGCTTTATGTCGACGTTTCTCCTCAAAATTCAGTTTTTCAGGAATGTAAAGTACAAATCCTGAACTAAATTGTACTGCGCTACAATAAGTGAAGATTTAGACTGTAAAATGTATGTGTTTTGTTGGTGGTTCACTGTAATTTGAATGATGTTAATTCAATTATGCCAATCTGTTGAAGTTTCTTGAGAATAAAAAAAAAATTAAAAGTCAAGAGTACTCACTGAAGAAATGGGCGTGTTCAGCTGGTTACGGTGGTGTGAAGCATACTATATCACTGAATCATATTTAAAGCTGATTTGCAAAATGTTATTCAACAATGAAAAGCCACGCTATTGCTAATGCTAATAAAAAAGACACAATATATTTTTTTTAAATCTTAGTGGAGTCAAAGTCCCCTCAGCTCTTTATACAGAAGTCCAGTGTATCTACAATCCTGACAAGGCTGCGTGAAATGCTGCGATGTTTAAGAAAGTTATTCATGAAGTCCAAACATACAAAAAGAAGAAAATACATGAGATCTGTTCTACTCTTGGCACAATTTGAGCTTTGACTTAACGTTTGAAGCCTCTTTTCATACAGTACCCCATGACTAGAATGAGAACAATGGTTGTTCCAGTAGCTATGATGATGAAGACACATGGATGTTATGTGTGTGGTGGCCAACATGAGGCTGAGGCTCCCTCCACCGTCCACCACTTCTGACGAGTTATAAAAGGGTATAAGTGGTCAAAGCCAAGTTTACTTAAATCACCGAGATATTGCACCTCCATATTCTTACTGTTCATCAGACAATGATTTCTTATAATCTATCAACTTAATGATTTATTTAATTACTCATTCATATCCATTTGTTACATCAGCAGTTTCATTTACAAGATAATTGTTTAAACTATTTTCTTTATCTACATAATATACGATAATAATAATAATAATAATCATTTATATAGCGCTTCTCTTGACACTCAAAGTCGCTTTAAAGTCCAGAGTCCAGTAGTCATACACACACACAGTCATCCCGGTGGTGGTAAGCTACATCAGTAGCCACAGCTCCCCTGGGGCAGACTGACGGAAGCGTGGCTCCCAATCAGCGGCTTCGGCCCCTCCGACCACCGCCAACATTCATTCATCCATATGAACCGGGGTGAGGCTGCGGTGCATGTCTTTATGATGGTGGGGGAAACCGGAGTACCCGGAGGAAACCCACGCAGACACGAGGAGAACATGCAAACTCCACACAGAAAGGACCTGGAACGACCGGGATTCGAACCCAGGGCCTTCTTGCTGTGAGGCGACAGTGCTAACCACTGAGCCACCGTGCTGCGATGTCTTCAGTGTCTCCTATTGAACACTTTAAGTCTGACCTTAACTATTTTTTATTAATTGTTAAGCAAAGCATCGGTGACAAAAAGTGAGTTCTATAAAGCACCTCATGCAGATCTCTTAAAATATCTTCAATTTATTCTCAAAGGCTGACTGTGGATTGGAAATGAAGCCAATCAATTGTATGAGTCCTTGAATGGATCTCCATTGAGAAGACTCAATATAAAAGATCCATCACCACATTATGAATGAGTACGTTCCACAGAGACGCATTGATCCTCACTTCTCTTCTCAGTCCAAAAGACCACCAGTAGCAGAGGAGAGGTAAAAGCAGAAATGCTTCTGGACATAAAAGCGGCAATAAATACAAAATACTATATTCATGGTGAAATAATAAATACATTCAGGCTTGAATTAGAAGAGTTATTAAAATCCTGTTTACATTGTTTGAGTCACAGGAACACCGTTACTCAAACTTTCACTTCATGGCCCCCTAATGGTGAACAACACATTGTTACATTCCTTTAGTCATTTGAAATAATAATTTTGACATTTTAGTCTCCATCATTTTGACTTATACCAACTCCCTGATATTGTTCCCTGACCTTTATTTTCTTTGTTTATTCACAGTAACCATGGCTGATATTTCCTCACATCACAAACACACCCTTAGGCTGTACAGGTTCGTTAGGAGAACGTCTGCCAACACTGAATTGCAGATAGCGCCGTGTCGCCTCCTGGCTCCTTCTGGTAGCACCTGCTTCTCTCCTCATGGCACCTCATTTGTCCTCATGTCTCTTGTTATTATCTGTTCTCCTGTCTGTGTATGCAGCCATCTTTACATTCAGGTCATCCATGTTGATTGTCCATCCTGAACATTTCTACTCAGGCAGCTCGACCTCATACGTGTCTGTCCCTACCTCGTGTGTCTGTCCCTCCACTCCACTTCCTTCATTTCCCTCTTTCTCTGTGTTGATCTGTGCCACTCCCAGTCGGTACAGAGCATCCCTGATCACGACCTCTCCCGGTTGGCAGGCTTTTACCACGTAGTTGATCTGCTGGCTCACGATGTCTCTGCTGGTGAGGAAATCTACCAGGCGGTTGTAAAGGTAGTAATAAGCTGTGTTGTTGAAAACTGCAGGTTGGCGCCGCGCACGACTGACCGAGTAACAGTCCTCAGATTTCACGGCGGAGTCATCCTGGGCTTTCGGTTCTTCACCTTCGTCAACCTGAGCTTTCGGTTCTTTACCTTCGTCATCCTCAGCTTTCGGTTCTTCACCTTCGTCATCCTCCTCTTTTGCCTGCTCGGCCATCAGGTGGACGTAGGGTTCCAGATCTCTGCAGAGGGCCATTGAGTGGTGCTTTGACGGAGCCGGAGGCTCCTGGGCTGCTTCAGGAGGATGAACCAGCCAGCAACTCGATGACTTGGTGATGGGGTGGACCTGCTGGTTCTCGGCTACCAACGAATGGTCCGCGCTGTACGGCTGCTCTTCTAGCTCAGCACATGACACAAACTAAAGACAGCAACACAGTGTGGGCCTTTATCCAAGAAACAAGTATATATGCATACAGCACACAGTGTGAGACCGTCTTCCTGATAGAACTACACTACCGTTCAAAAGTTTGGGATCACCCAGACAATTTCATGTCTTCCATGAAAAATCACACTTTTATTTATCAAATGAATATAAAATATAGTCAAGACATTGACAAGGTTAGAAATAATGATTAATATTTGAAATATTAATTTTGTTCTACAAACTTCAAGCTCAAAGGAAGGCCAGTTGTATAGCTTATATCACCAGCATAACAGTTTTCAGCTGTGCTAACATAATTGCACAAGGGTTTTCTAATCAGATATTAGTCTTCTAAGGCGATTAGCAAACACAATGTACCATTAGAACACTGGAGTGATAGTTGATGGAAATGGGCCTCTATACACCTATGGAGATATTTCATTAGAAACCAGACGTTTCCACCTAGAATAGTCATTTACCACATTAACAATGTAGAGAGTGTATTTCTGATTAATTTAATGTTATCTTTATTGAAAAAAACTTTTGAACGGTAGTGTAGATGGACTTGGACTTTATTACAGGCCTAATCTGAGATTTCTTATACTGGATGGGAAAGGCTAAGGCCAGGCACAAAATTCAGAAAACTACATTTAATCCTGCTTTTACTTAAGCGGAATTGACAGGTCTAACTCTAAACATTTATTTCTTTTTTGTTTTTTTAAACACATGGGGTTTCCTAAATAGATAATTGGATTTCATTGCAATCACTCACCTCCGGCTTTTCGAAAGGGTCAGAGAAGCAGCCTTGGTTCCTGCTCCACATCTGGGTTGCCTGTTCTGGGTACTGCATGTCAGCACAGAGCGCCACCTGACGGGCACAGTCACTAACGTAGACTGGGGGCCAGTAGCGGGAGGACAGGAGCAGGTCTACGTGGTCCCGAGCAGTCTCTCCTCTCACCAAGTACTTCGAGCCGCACACCACCTGGAGACAGGTATGGGAGCGCAAAAGATGAGTAACACGAGACACTTGGAATTACACAGGGGACATTTGAGTTTGAGCCGACTTTGGCCCCGTTCAGACCCGGCAGTATGCATGGGTGGTCAGATCACAGGCGGACACCTCAAAGTACCGTTGAGAATGCAACCAAGAGACATTGAGGATGCACTGAGGTCCGATTGCTCCAACCACATTTGGGGGAGGAGCTGTCCACTGATGATCACCCAGACGCATGCCAATGGCAGATCTGAAAAGGGAATTTGTTTTTCACATATGACCGAGCTGCTGTTTTCACCTTGTGGGGGCAGACCTTGCACAGCTTGCCAGCAGTGAGGTGTGGAGGGGGTTGTGGGGCCGTGGAGAGGCCACCATGAACAAGTGTGTACAAGGAGATCAGGGACCCCAGCAGCTCATTCTAAGTCGGGAGAAAAGAAGGAGGCTTTTAATGACGCAAGATCGCACAAAAATAGAAGTTAGGAACAAGGAAATCATCTTTTAACTATGATGCAAACCAATATGCTGACAAAGTCTGACTGTTCCTTAAGGCCAAGAACTTAACCCATGTGTATACTAGCTAGTATTTTACATTCAACATGCTGTCTGTCTGTGTCTGTGTGTCTGTGTGTGTCTGTGTCTGAGTGTCTGTGTGTTGACATGTTAAGTGAAAAGAGACCCGTGTAGCACCGGGGTCCAGGCTTCAAGGCTCTGCCGACCGAGTCTAGCATGTTGGCCGCAGCTCATTGACTTTTCTTTACTTCCATGGAGTCAACAAGTACGAGCGGATAGCCTGCAGGAACAGCACCACTCGGCGATACTAATTAATAACGCTCATGACGTTGGTGCTGGTCAAATGACTCTACTAAGTCGGGCCCGGCCGCCTGTGGTCAAAGTATTGTTTTACCAGAAGACTGTTCCCAGCCATGGGTTCACTGAAGTATGCATTTGTGCACTAGTTAATATACAACAGCAAAAACATGTGAGCACAACACATTTGATTGTCTCCTTCTCCCTCATTATCTCTCTCTCTCTCTCTCACTCACCTTCGTGGAGTCTGGGGTGAAACTCGCTGCGCAGCGGTCCAGTATTGTTCTCAGCTCGTTCTCGCTGTGCTCTTCTAGCTTGTCGAGTCTTAGCTGACCGTCATGAATGAGACGCACCAAAACTGATGGATCTCCTAAAATAGATGATTAACAACTTAAAATAAGTTTTTTTTATGGTCCATATAAGCAACTTGTAACGTATGAAAACTATTACTCACAAGAAAACATTAAACATGAGAGGATATCTCAACAAGTAACACTTAATATACAATACGTTGAAACTGGAACCCAGACATTTGCACCATCAAACAAAGCATACCATCCATCTTAATGCCATCATCTTTTTTCATCTCATTCTCTAAGCCACATCTCCATTATTTCAGACGCCATAACAGTTTACTACACATTCAGTGGTTTAAAGGAATCCTGTACCAGAGGGCGGCTGGGTGTGTGACAGGACCTTGTCCTTCTCTGTGTTGATGACAGTGGGACTCCTCATCAGCGGGGGAATAAAGGGAGCGATGATGGAAGCATCCACCCGTGTGATGGGGATGTCCGTGGGGAAAGTTGCTTGCTCGATAGCCTCACTTTCCATCGTCAGCCAGAAGTCGTCAACGTGTACCTCATCCGAGACTGAAAACTCAGGCCAAGTAAACTGGACAGAACGACATGTGTGTAAGCTAGTGAAGCGGTCACTACAGTACACCCAACATCTTCGCAAGTTTACCTTCTGTAGGTTTGAGGAAAGAATACTGATGACACCGGCTCTCTACATTTGTTAATGTCCACCTCAATTCTTTATGTTAATCTCTTACCTCCACATTCTTTAGCTCCAGGACGTTGCTTGTGTATCGCTTTGCAATCTCCAGTTTGGGGGCAACACCACAAATGCCGCAGATCATGTCGTTGTAATCGCGCACCGTCAGACACTCAAAGGCCCAGTAGCCACTCAGGAGAAGCTCCTGGATTTGAGAGATCTCCTCTGGACTCAGCGCGTGGACTGAGTGACAAAAGGGAAACAAGTGAGATCCAAGATGGCAACATTTTCAAATTAAGAATTCATGTATGTAGAGTTGAATCCAGTGTTTACCAGGGTGATTGGGGGTGTGGTCTAGTGTGGTCCTGGCTGCCTGAGGGGGGGCTTGGCCCTGTTTGATACAGGTCCTGATCTTCAGAAACAGGTCAATACTTACAAGCAGTCTGTTCCCAATGTTGAACAAACCTGTCACAAAAGAATCAACATTGACTGAACATTGCGAGCTGACATCCGGCCATACCACAGTTACGTGTTGATGCATTGCTGTACCATGAATACATGAGCAAAACACACTGTGGTCTTCCACACACATAAAAGAAAACAGTGTGGAAAGCTGCAGCCAATATATACTTAAGAGTCTTATACTAAGCTAGAGAAAGTTTCTGTTCAAACAGTCGTGATACATGATGATACTCATAGCAGTTTTACATATATGTTTGCATTTTCATCTTAGAATGTGACATAATGCTGGTTCTGAAATATATACTGGCCACAATAAGTAGCTAAATATCACAATATGTTGGTGTCTTAATCTTAAAATTACAATAATTTGGCTGGTTTTCATCAGCACTTACACAAAAACAAGTAAAACATTTTGAAAACATGTTCCTAATAAATGCGAGCACAAGAGTGGGAATGTGTGGAAAAAAGGGGTCAAGTACTTTTGACTGAAATCTTACTTCAGACACATAGTTCATAGTTGTGGTGTCTCATCTTGACAGACCAATAAAATACTGAATGTAAATAATGTAAAGTCTCAGCAACACATTTGTATTTGCAGAAGCTTCCACCATGAAACAATCAGTGTACTTCTGAAAATCATGAAACGGAGGTGAAACCCAGAATTTCCAGAAGTACGAGCATTTGATTTGAGAAATTCTGAACAAATCGCTTGGAACTCGATGGAGGACAACGAACCAGGAGGAAGCTAAAACTATGAGGCTTCATCACTTGTGGTGCCGTTTACCTGGATGTAGGTCAGTGAAGCTGTGCAGAGCCAGACACTGAACGTTGAGACACACCTTGAGCTGAAGAGTGGCCGTCTGGATCAGAGTCTCAGTCAGCAGCCAGCAGTCTTCTTGTCCTGCGACGGTACTACGATGTAAACAAACACACACACACACGTATATATGAGGAGACATTCGGGAGGAGAACATCAACACAACATGATGGTACCAGGGGCAGAACGGTTATCATACAGAGACCCATCTTCTCACCTCTGACCTCCTTTGAAGAGAGGATAGCTACACAAGCCACAGTGAGTTGCTGCTGACTCATAGAACTGAGGCCACCCAGACTCCACCAGCGTCTCCGTCTCCAAGTTGTCCCCGTGCTCCTGTCCACATGGTTGAACCAAGACGATCTGGAGACTGTTGAGCTCCTGGATGAGGGTCAGCGTTTCCTGAAGCTCAGTCTCGCTCTCAGGGATCTGCAGGGAGCGGTGCAGAAGCTGCAGAGTGTTCTGGCGCTGGATGTCCTTCTGAGCAGGACTCAGGGTCTGGTACGGATCGAGCAGAGTCTCGGACTGACAAAAGGAAAGAAAAAAATCGTCATTCACCCTGACACCCGCGGAATGGCTGACATTTCTGTCTTTAAGAGGCTGTATTGTCAGTCTTAACACAAACTGGTATCAAGGAATCCATCCATCGGTACCGACCGCGTCAAATAACACTCCAAAGTCAGGCTCAATGTTGACAACATGTCATTTCAATTAACACGGGGGGACCTTGAACTCTCAACTGGAAACATGTGAATGAAAATGGATTCTATGTTACACACAAGCCTCTCCCTCTACAGACATACCCACTTTTGTCAAAAACCAAGCAATTTCACCCGTTCCACAAATTGTGTAACTCAATATTTCTGCATACTGGGGACATTATTGTATTCATGTGTGATGATGTAAGAGGCAGAGGTAGACCCATGGTTGTTCTGAGACTCATAAAGGGCTTCAAGGGCAAGAGATACATCTGAAAGCTAATCCAGAACTACAGCACAATCTGAAGGAAGTAAGCTTTCACCTTGGTTGCCTTGGCGCTCTTCTGGGTCAGCTCACAGCCACACTTAGGGCACACTGCAGGTTTGTGTCTGTTCTTGTACATATAGTCACAGGACGTGTTCTTACATCGACCCCTTCCTCGAGCTGTAGACAGTCCCAAATCCTAAAAGAACAAAGTAGAGCAAGAATTACACAAATCAAGAAAAAGGGGATATCCAGAAATAAATATACATTACAGAGGAATATTTAGTGTTATATATAGTAGTTTACTGACAAAGCTGGAAACGGTGTGTTGTTTGAAAGGGACGAATGACACGATATTCACTCCCTTATCGACCATTGGACAATTCGGCTGGCTTCCAGCTACTGGAACAGAAGAGTCCTACGAAAGACATACGGAAAAAGACAATATTGGACCAAATCTGAACCTTTGCCGTCTGTATTTATGTGTTTCTAGGTGTCTGTGTGTGTGTGTGTGTGTGTGTGTGTGTGTGTGTGTGTGTGTGTGTGTGTGTGTGTGTGTGTGTGTTTGTGTGTGCACTAACCTGCTTTGCTACAGTTGTTGGGACCGTCTGGCCGAGCTGCTTTAAAGTGCTGGGTTTGAGACCTGAGAAACCCTCTCGAGGCGCTGTGGTTGTCAGACAATGATCGCATCAGCTGAGAGCTGTGACCTCAGAATGTGCAGTCACCTACAGTATATCACTCCCTCTCTGTATAATACCATATAGTATGCCAATAACAAAGCGCTGACTGAACATACAATTAGACTGTGTCCAAACTACGAACTAAAAGATGACATTTAATCAAATATAATACAAATCAAATGATTCACAGTACCGGTTGATGATTTATTGTCGTTTGCACTCTGAATCTTTCCTTTGTCAGGTGGGACCGTTATGATCTGGAACAAAGCCCGGCCTAGTAACACAAACACAAGCCTATATGTAGATTGATTGAACGGCTTAACACTATTGCCCGTGTGCCGTATGTTTTAGTTCACCTGTGTTATAGTAGGCAGGAAGTATGGCTCTCACTGGCCTCTTCTGAACTGCAGCATTGCTTCCGTCTTGGCTTTGGCCAGCCGTGCTCTGAAGGCGGCCTTTCATCGGTCTACTCAACGACAGAATGAAAGTACATCAAGTGAAATGCACACAATCATCCAGACCGGCAATGACAACAGCTGCAAAACACTTTAGTGCGACATTAATGTTTGTTAAAAATACTTTGGGCTGCAACTATGACAACTATCACAAAAGAATGGGAACAGTCAGAACTGTCACTTACAAGACGTAATTGAAATTATAAAGGAAACCTATGTAATGGAGAAATAACCTTCTTTAATTTTTTTAGCACTGCAACAAAGCAGATTTCAGTCATATCAGCTTGACTTATATATTTGCAACATTATATGAAAGAGTAATTTTGAGAAAGACCGATGGTGTAAAACAAAAAGGCTCTCTCAAAAACTACGAGTGAAAATAACAGCTGCAATAAAACGCAAATGTCTCATAATCTTATTCCTTCCATATTTTCGGGTCAACTGAAGGTTCCAATCACACACTTCCATGCACTTCGGCATTTCAAATAAACACACTTAAATCTATTCATCACGTGTATCGTAAGTATTGTATATATTAGCACTAATCTGAAAACACAGCCGTTTTCACACAGCTGTCACAGTCCACATGGTCAACATGCTCTTGAGATCCATGTGGCAAACAGAACCCAATAAAAAAAATTGTCATTACAATTTCATGGTTGCTGTCTTGTTTTGTTCCTGCTCCTTGGTGCTGCTGCCCTCTGGTGGCTTTTCAGCTGGAACTGCACACTGCTTTTTGGCGCGCCGTTGAACTTGCCCTACTTTTTTGCTCCCAGTGGCGTTTATTTCAATGACATCTGCATTCTGAGCCGGGGGAGGTGTGGCTTGGCAGCTTTCGTGAGTCTTGGTTTCAGCTTTCTGTGGCAATTGCTTGGACGCAGGTCCTTTCTCTTGTGCCTTCTTTGCCTAACACGTAAATGCAGACAAGGTTAACTGACTTGAGGAGGCAACTCATAGATGTTCTTTTAAGATTGAGCATCCAAAACTGTTTGTGCAGATGTTGTTTGACACTTACAGCAGGGATCCATTTTCCACCCAAGTGGTTCCCGCATTCAGGACACTTTGGTGGCTTGTGGCGGGTGACATAAACAAACGAACACCCAGGATTTAGACACCTCCCTCGACCTCTTCGGGTGTATGTCTTAACAGACTGCAAAAAAGAGCAAATCATGGAGGTTCGTGTCTCCTAGCTGCGATGGACACGATCATCTTAAATCTAAATAATGACATTATTAGACTCTTTGCTTGCCAATTTCAGTATTGACATTTGTAAGGTTGATGAATAATGTTGGTGCTTACCATTTTATAGAAAGGTTTGGCACTTTGTTCTGTGCTGGCTCCGACAGAGACCAGCATCAATGGGCCCACAGAGCTGACACCTGGCAAAGACTTGGACTCTAGCAGGTTCTAAATTGATGGACAAATCATTACGCTGCATTAGTTAAAACACTTTCTGTGATTAAAATGGTCAATAATTCTTGAGTAAATTAAGCTCATTCTGCTAAGTGGTAGAAAGACATTTCAGTCTCACCTGTGTGGGTACGATGGAAACCACATGTGTCATCTCCCCCTGTATCTGCTGCACCATCGCTCCACCATAACCACAAGCAGCAACTCTTGTCTCATTTCCATTTAGAGTGACCCCATTTGCTGTAAGGCCACCAGAGCCCTGTGAGACGTGAGCATCTATAGAGGACTGGGCTTTGCATGAAACAGAGGAGGATGAGCAGCGAGGGATGCCTTTGGGGTCTGTGGGATTAGACACCACTTCTGTTTCGTCTGCTATGCCGTCGACAACAATGGACTGCTCAGAAAGCTCCACCTCACTGTCCAACTCAAGAGGTGTGAACTGGGGGAGAGGGACTGAAGGCAGGCCTCCCTCCCCTGGAGAGTCCAGAGCCTCCAACCTCACCTCTGACTGAGCGCCTGCTAGCTGCTGATTTGAGGAGCAGCCTTTGGATAAGAGAAAGTAACTGGCTCTGGGGAGGATTTTGCGGAAGCCAGGCAGATCTTTGGAGAGGTTGAGAGACGACTGAGGAAAAAGCACAATCGAGAATATTGTTCATAGCTATCCATAGATCTATCCCTTTGACATTATAATAGCCACCAGCAAGTTTGGCCATTTTTAAGACAAAGCAGGTAAAAGCTGCTTTATTTGTGCTGTGGTTCTTGATGTTAATGAGTCACTTCTTCCTGACCTCATCTCCAGTTACATGAGGTAAATGTATTCATTACAAACTAAATCAAGCCAATTGACAAAATGAGTGCTCGGCAAAGCTTAATCATACAGAAGGACTCTGATATCCTCAACAACCGATACAAAATCAAGCACTCCATTGTGGAAACATTGTGGTTGTTTGCTTTGCACTATCATTAAATTACTGCTGCAAGTTGCCACTGATGCAACATAATATACATAATTATCCCTGCAGGTCTCAGAACCTATTAAACAGGAAAATTAGTTTAATTTCTGATATGTTTATCCTAGTATGTTTTGTTTATCATAGAGTTTTCTGCTAATTGTTTTGCACTTTCTGGTCATGTAGGTTATTATTGACCCTTAAGCTGTTTAGAATTGGTTGTGCCTTACTTGGTACCACCACGATTGAGTATTTCTTGGAGACTAGGAAACATCATAAATCTCAACAAAAGATATTCAGACAACAGAAAGATATCAAAATATACATTTGAATTACCTTCAGACAGGCAAGATGATTCTAATGTTATTAACACGTTTTATTTATGTCCAAAAGTAGTTTAGAATGCATCTTACAGTGTCTTTGCCCTCGTTCTCTGACTTGGCCTTCTCGAGATAGTAGCCTCTCTCAGCTACACTGAGCCTTTTCCAGCTCTCGCTGATTCTCTTGTTGATCTCTGACTGTGGTAGACTCGGGATTTTCTTTTGCATAATCTGATGAAGATCAAAGTAGTATAGCAGGTAGGCAGACCTAAAAACAGATACACAGACAGACATGCCACATCTTCAATCAGTACATGACAGTAAGGGGGAGACATTTTATTTGTAGAGGCCCGATCCCTGTTAAGACAGGGTCATAATTTGCATTATATTGTAACAGCTGTGAATGAAGGTCTTTTGGACTTTGTACATTACCTAGGCTTTTTAGGTTTCTCAACACTGTCTTCTTGACCTTTGCTCTTCCTCTTTTTTGGAATAGTCACCTCCATTTTGCTGTAGTAGCTCTCCACCTCCTCAGTCACTTTCACAACCTCGAACACCTCCACTTTCTCCATGATCTCCAAAGATCTCAGGCCAACTTGGAAAATATGACAAGATTAGTCGGTTGTTTATGTCTGAGCCTTCACGAGAGTTTAGTTTATTACGGGGATGTGTATCAGACTGCATACATTTAAGCTAAATATAGGTTTATTAAATATAGATTGCTTTGCATATTACTACGCTTATAACCTCCTAATGTGGAGATGGCACAGCAGGCACATACTTGAGCAGCATTACTCATCTGTACTTTAATGACATAACTGGATTTCTGAAGTGTATCATCGCTCAGCGTGTAGCTATATCCCATAAGAGGCACACAGAGATACAATGTCAAGTAAAAGCCACAGAGTAGCATGTTGACTACGGGAAGTAACTTCATGCAGAGAGAATATAGCACGGAAGTGTCTTACAAATATACCATGGAAACGTGTCATGCATATTGCTCTTGGGAGACTAATAAAGCGCAAACATATGAAATGCAGCAGTCCTTCCCTGCTTCAAAAGTAGATGTAATAACGTGTGCTTATACTGCCTGCACAGTCAGAGGTATCCAATGAAATGCCTTCTTATTGAAGCCTTACCTACGACGACCCGAGGCGCTACAAACAGCTCTGGGCGACCTTTAGAAGTCGCTGATGAAGTCAGGCATCTTCCCGACGGAAGGTAATGCTGGAATTCAGCTGAGCTTCATATTAAATCAATGAGTTGCGATGCATAAATGTCCTTAAAGTAGCCTCCCTTCTTCGATTTGTAAAAACATGGCGGTTTGTTGCCATGGTCTTCATCCAATAAAATGTCGTAATAAACAAGTACGGGCCAATCACGGAAGACGTTTTTGACACGTGAAAGTCATGCGTCGCGTGCGTCCCCTCGGCTTTTATTCCCCATCACCGGTATTACGTTAGCGTTACATTTGCTGACGCTTTCATCCAAAAGCAACTTTGATGAAGTTACTCCAACATGTTGGTACCCAGTACAACCCGGCCGGGCTTTATTATCGAATGCATTAGTTTCAATGTGCTAAATGAACTAATCTGGTCTTTCAAACTACCAAATTAAGGCAACAAGTCACGGATGGAGCGCCTTTCCTCGGGATGAATATATGGGTATCTTATTTTGTCCCAGGCCAAATTAATCGAGTTGATTCAACAACAACAAAAGTCCCAGGCTGACGAGCCGAACGCCGACCATCCATCTGAGCAAACATGGCGGATGACAAGGTGAGCGAATTGCACAATGTTGTTGTTTTCAAATGTTTTACCTTCATGTTTCGTCAAATGACAGCTACTGCTAGAGGAGGACACAAATATGTGTCCTCTTACAGGCAATTGTCTATCAAATTAAGTCAACGAGGCGATGATCTTTCCTAAATTAAATGTAATCGATCACCGAGCTGGTTAAATTATGTTGCAAATGAGTAAACCAGCAAACATCGAGAGACTGCCGTTTAGTTGCAGAAGCTCTTCAGTGACTAACTTTAGGCTGTATTGACGCTAGCTATCCTCAGTTAGATTAACGATGGTATTGGTACACTGTTTTCTAATTTAAATGTGAGTCATTGCTTTCATTACAGAATCCTCTGAAACAGTTAAAAGACTTGACGAGGCTCAAAAATCAGCTGGAGGCGATCCAGAGGCGCGTGGAGAACGATGTTTCTGTAGGAATCCCTCAGGTAAGTTGTTAACGGTGCCCCTGATAATCGACCTCCCCAGTGGTGAAGTCGGTGTGCATTGTTGTTTTGGGGATGGAGAGTGTAATTCTCATGGCAAGTGTAAATAAGCAGATTAGCAGAAACACGTCTTGTATTTTTTAAATTACAATACATTCCCCCACACAGAGGGTGATGGGGTTTATTTTTTGTTTGTCCTCTTGTGATTTTTTTGGTGTGTTACATTGTTGAAAATTTGTCACGATTGTGATGCCTATGCTCCCCTTTTTGTGCTGTAAATATGTTGGATATTATTCACCCATATGTGTGTCCCCTTTCTTTGGTGCGACTGTGCTTATAACTATTCTACCCGTCTTTTAATCTTAAAGGGAGACTCAGTGTTGGGATCGCCATTTCTGAAAGGCTTTCTGGCCGGCTATGTGGTGGCCAAGCTACGCTCCTCTGCCTTTCTGGGAGTGCTGCTGGGAACAGTCACTGGCATTTACGCGGCACAGAACTACCAAGTGCCCAACGTTGAAAGGACTTTGAAAGAATTTATTAACAGCTGTAAAAAAGGGCCAAAATGATTCGGGCTGACTGCTCGTCTGGTCAGTGACCGAAGGGGCACAAGAGAAATACATACTGCTGCTGTCTTGTCAGTGGCTTGTGAAGGACCAGCCTTCAAGACTGGACTATGGGTTTAAGGATACAACTGGACTTTCATTGAGAAATCAAAGTAAAAGCCTGATGTTTTTTTATTTGCGTATTACTTTCTTGGTTCAGTTACATACTGTTGTTTCATTTCCACTTGTGTCTGTGTCAAGTTAACGGAGTGGAAGACTTTGTTCCTACAATGGTTTAATGTTTGGTCCATCAGATTTTTCACATTTCCAGCAAATGTCTCCTACTTATTGCTCCGATTAAAATACATAGTCAAAGTTATACAGAGATTAATGCAGAAGTAATTTAAAATGGATATTTAAATGGCTGAGATATATATTTTTTGTGTTTTGCACTAGTATTTAAGTTTGAGAAATTGTTTCTTTTGAATAATTGAGGATGATTGTGATTGAGAATGTGGGGCCCAGATCCCCAGGAAAGATTAGGAGACAGGGGAGGAAGAGGACTCTGTGGGGTGTCCTGTTTGGGCTGATGGTTCTTATCTATGGCTCTCATGCACCACTCATCGCCCTCACCAAGGTACACGGCCAAGTCCCTTTCAACCCCTCCTCATGTGTTGTAATGATCGAGTTATCCAAACTCCTAATTTCTCTGGCGACTCTCGTGTTCACCGGGGGTACGTCCGCCTTATATGCGGCTCCACCTCTAGTCCGTGTGGCCCCCTATGCAGTCCCTGCGATACTCTACGCCCTCAACAACAACCTGGTAGTTCTCATGCAGGACTACATGGATCCCAGCTCATACCAAGTCCTCTCTAACCTGAAAATTGCCTCCACGGCCGTGTTGTACTCACTCTGCCTGGGCAAGAGGCTCCGGCCTTCTCAGTGGTGGGCCTTGGGGCTCCTCATGGGTGCAGGGGTGTGTCACAGCTACAGCAGCCTGGATCTAGGGGGCCGTGTGAAGGCGGAAGGTCCCGGGCTTCATATCACAGCGTGGGGGCTTTTCCTTGTGCTGCTGTACTGCTGTGTTTCAGGGCTTGCAGCAGTTTACACAGAGAAGGTGCTTAAGAGCCAGAAGTTGCCCCTCAGCTTGCAGAATCTCTACCTCTATGTGTTTGGGGTGGCAATAAATGGGATCTCCTCCTTCTTTGTAGCGGGTGACAAGAGCTTCCTGGAGGGATACTCGGGGGTGGTTTGGGCCATCATAGCAGGGCAGGCAGCTAACGGACTTCTGATGTCTGTGGTGCTGAAGCACGGCAGCGGGATCGGCAGACTGTTTGTCATTTCCTGCTCCATGTTGGTGAACGCTCTGTTGTCTTGGGCCGTCTTGGGGCTGCAGCTCACACCTTTTTTCCTCCTCCCTGTTATTATGATTGTACTGGCAGCTTTCATGTACTACAGATAGTTAATGTAACTCATTACAGTCTGTACATTGGGTTTTCAGATGTGATTTTTTTCTTTCTGCCTTTTTAGCGATCTGCCTTCTGAAATCGAGAATCGAACGCATATTTTTATTTGTAACCAACAATATCGTGTGAACATTTGTCAGCTGAACCCTACTTTTGACAAGTATCTTTTTTTAAATGTTATTCACAATGTCTTCACACTGATGCAAGTGAAATAAATCATGATCATTTATATCTTCAGTGAAACATTTCTGAAGAGTGCTGCTCGTGTAATTTTGTTTTTGTATTTTATTCTCTGCTAAGGACAATGTCAAAGTGTGTTCATGATAACGAATAAACTGTCAAAACTAGTTTTATTTCTCATGATTTGCATTACATGTTTCAGAAACATATTCCGGTGATGCATTCAGTGTTGTTGGGATAACCCTTCAGCCATAGGACCACTCCGCACAGCTAGAGTATCCTTTAGCTCGCCCAATGCTGTAAAAGAGAAACGCAGTATGTTTGAATGCTGAGAGAAATCTTCATATCTGGGCCTCTGTGCAACATTTGACTTCAGAGGTCAGGGGAAGTTCTTTCTCCAACATGACATGCAGTCTGGTTGAGGTTGAGGAACATACACGCACCTTTACGGAGTTGTTTGTTGTCGGCCTGCAGCTCCTGGTTCTGGGCTGAGAGGTAGACTGCATCCTGCACAGCTTCCAGCAACACACTTCTGTATCTGCTCTCTGACATCCTCCTCTGCTCCTCACTTACCTGCCGAAACACTCTGAACACCTGCAGTAAAACAGAAAATGAATTATCCATATTGGTGAAGTAATAATAAAACAAATTAAATGGAAAAAGTAACATTTGAATCGGTGTTCTCTCAAAGTGTGTCCTCTCCCAACCTGCAGGCTCTCCTCTCTCAGACAATGCAGCTCTGTTTGTTGGTGTTGATATTGATTCTGCAGGTCTTGCTCAGCCTGCTGGGCCTCAGCACGCAGGGCCTCTATCTGCAGCACCAGGACCCGCCTCTCTCTGGTCAGCACCAGCAGCTCTCTCTGGGGGCCTTCTGTCTAGCAGAGGAATGGATGAAACCATAACAAATGCAAGGGAACAACAGAATTAAGTTGCACATGCAGTCGTTTCCACTGCTCACCATAAATCCAGCCTTGAATTAATTCAAACTGACTCAGCATCCTCAGCTAAGATAGATCACAAACTGAATAATGCTAAACAGCGCATCTCATGATCTCACCAGTAGCGGTTCCTGGGCCAAGTCTCTCTCCATCTTCTCCACCTCCTCCTGAATTAATCTCAAGTGGTCCTCCTTAAATTGCCTCCTCTGTTCTTGTGCGTTGCTATATTCCAACTGAGACTTAAATTAGCAAAATACATGTGCTAAGTGTGAATAACCCACTCTCACACACATACATATTGTTAATATGTTTAATAGATAACCACAACGCCTTGTTAATACAGTATCCACTTAGATATACAGGCATACAACATATTCAATAGATAGAGCATTACTTGTTGGCGGAGGTCAGATTGCTCTGTAGCAGCTGGATTGAGTGTCTCCTCTCTGAGAGCATCCATCAATTGCTGGATTCTTCCTGCCCTCTCCTGCACTTTCTCTACATCCCCTTTACCCTCTGTGGATATGAGAAACACACAAGTCAATATCATGGATGTCCCTATATATGAACATATTATCACAGCAAATTACCTCTGATATGTTCTTCCATTTCTTGTTTCAGTTGAGCTTGTAAGTGTTTCATTGGGTCTGAAGCCTCTCTGTGGTCACTGCTGTGCACATTGCTTTTTGGAGGCCGACCACTCTGCCAAATCGATGCAAAAAATGGTTCTCATTTCATAATGTTGGGAACACATAATCTGTTATCATTCTGTTAAACTTTGTGGAAATGTTTAATACATAAGTAGGAACCTGTGTTTTGCCTTTTATCTTCTTTGACTCTTCCCTCCTCTTCTCCCAAGACTGATTTTTCACAATCTGTTTGAAAGACGGCAGAATGCATTTCAACTTTGATCTCATTTAGTCTACAGATATCACTACAAGCACCATTTCTTTCTAGGTTTATTTAATGAATTACCTGCAGGTTTTGGGTCAGCTCTGCTAGCCTGAAGGTGTTGTGAACTTCGCTCCCGCCCTGCGACATCATCGTGTTTCTTTGGTCCACAATGCTATCTCTGATCTTTTGCTCGTTTGCTCTTGGAAACCAGCGATAAACAGTGGCCCTGGTGACCAAACCGCTCGCCTTCTGGGCCAAAGCTAAAGCGCAGGGGGTCTCGTCATCTAGAAGACCTGATGGATAAAGACAAGTCATCGCTATGATCAAGGGATTATGGGTAACTTGGTGTAGCCAGGCTCAGAGGAACGCTTACCCTGAGGGTTAATACAGTAAATGAGGGCCGTCCTGCTGTTTCCTGTTAAGGCATCATTTAGGAGGAAAGGGAGGATCTTGTCATTTGATGTGGCTTCCCGTTGAGTTTGGTCCACAACCTTCACCAGTGGGCTGACTCTGGAAAGTGTTTGTGGCAGAAAATGATGAGCCGTGTTGTCATGGTTCTGTATTTTAAGAGGCCTACTTCACACTTGGCATGCTTTATGTGAAGAGGCTCTGGGTGTTGAGATAAAAATGAAGACCGTGAAGCTTTTCAGATGCACCTTGTTTATGAATATGATACCATCTATATGAAATCTGGGTGATTTAAAGTCTCCATGGCAGATGATCTTGCGCAATGTTGATAATAACATTGTTTACATGGGAGCAAATGTCTTCATTGTTAATTTGACTTGACCCTAAAAGGTATGTACACCTGGACTTCTCCTATGACTGTTGTTTTTAAAGATACTTTTTAAAGGGCATTCTGGAAAAAAAGGGGTTAAAAGGTTTAAACTAACTAGCATTTCTTCCTCCAGCATATTTCCTGGGACCTCTTTAATTCACCAGGAACATCTCCAATCAGTCAGATTACTGCTGAAACATGGAGCTGAACATCAGCATATCATTTCCAGTTCCTCTGGCCCATGTAATAGATAGCTGACTGTAATTGAGTACAGGACTGACCCCCTGAGGTCGGTCCTGCTGGCTCCTCCTGCCAGTCTGAACAGCTGCAGTCTGCTGCGACAGACCTCCGGCTCCACCTCCTCTGGGTGAAGTTTCCACTCAACAGCCACTGAGAACAGGGAACTACATCTGAAGGAGGCGCACGCGCCACGAGGAACATGTAGAGACAATAACAAGTCAATTCATTCAGGAAGCTCAGGACTTCACGACGAAGCACAGCGGCACATTTTCTGCGTGATGATCCAATCACTAATGCGACAGACACTTAGTTCTATGAGAGCAGCGATAGTAAATAATCCATTTAATGTTATTTAATTCATGGATTACATGGCCAGAGTTTATTTGACCTGTGCTCTACCTGCTTGAGATGGATCCTCCATCGGCCTTCAGGCTCTCCCTGCACGTTTCATACAGAGAATAGGCTTCTTCCGCTGAGTACACACACACCTCACATACACCTCCTACAAGGCTGAGAAGATAAACAAAGACTACCTTTGGTTTACACTTCATATTAGGTAAATGTACATGTAGAATGCGTATGTGTTGGTTGTATCGATGGTCATCAGCTCAACTCACTTCCCGAGGACGGGGTGAGCCACAAGTTTTAGACTCTGTCTCCTGGGGCTCAGGAGATCCACAGCATTGTCATCTGGGTAAAACTGAGATTGACAAACATCAGTTATCTTGCACCACATTGTGTCTGATATGATTCATGGTGATGCTCATGAATGGAAGGACAAACCTGAACGAACGACACGGAGATGAACAACTCCTCCTCCCCTTGTGGCAACACACTACTAAACAGATCTGCCAAGACCTAGGACAGAGTCAGCGGTAAGATGAATTGTTATAGATCAAATCTGACAATATTAAGAGTAGTTCTGTTTTGAGCTCCACCTGTTTGGTGATAGTTTGGTCAATCAGAGTGCTAATCTTCTCTGTGAAGGCTCCACATATCAGCAGCGCTCCATTGTAACCACTGGATATTGACTCAGCGAGAGGCTGCAGGAACTCCGGTTGGAAAATCTGCAGATGTATATTCAGGCTTTTAGTTTCCAGACATTCAAATAAGTTTGGTAATAAAAAGCTGTAAATCTCAAACTGATGTAAATCAGAGGTCAGAGGCCCTTTGGTACCTGTATGTTGTCAACAGTCACAACTTGGTCAAAGGAGAAGGATTTTGCTTCCTGATTGAAACACACATTATAGCCGTGAGACAACATCAGAGGCTTCACAGAGCAAATATTTAAATGTTTCTTCATGCAAATCCAAATGTTTTACCTCATTATTTCCCGACTTGTAGTCCAAACCACGTCCTTCCTCACCAATAGATACATAGTCTTTACCCAAACACAAGGAAACAAACATGTAAACACACATTTAGGAGAGAGCATAGCGCATTTACAGATGATATATTGTTTGTCTTTGCTTTACCTGTGAGTGCAGTCAGAACTACTCCCACTCTCACTGGTTCTCCTCCCTCACACAACTGGAGAAACATGGAAATTGGTCAAAACTGATCAAATCAATCAGTCTTAAGTCCTTTATTGTCTTTCACATCTTTACACATGTGCTTGATAAAAGAAGGTACTTACAGGTGCGTTCATGTTCACAGTGGCCATCCCATGCGTATGCGTACCACAGCCACTGGGTCACCTGGGTTTCATTACACTGCACTGAAATATTTACGAGCCAGAATCTACTTTGATTGGTCAGGGTGTTCAGGGTGGAGTCACCAGACAGATGAATGGCACAACTGACGGTGTCAAGGAGAAGTACAAAGGATCAAATGTTTACTATAAAATCACTTTTACAATGCCATTTTGAAATAACAGAATGAGATCAGATTCACATATTAGTGAAAAGTATGAATTCATCAGATTTACTTGATCTGTTTTTAATCATTTACACATATACACAATATTGCAACACTGATTAGATGTTCAATAACAAGATACAAAATAAAAGAAGATTTATCATGCATTAGTTTGACATTAAAGTTGACACTTTTTATGGCACCCTTGAAATGTGGGTTGAAATTGAATAATGTTTGAAGTCAACATTTTTTATGGTTGAATCATTTTTTATGCAAAGTTGGCTATTAGAAATATCAATTTCTAACATTCACTTTTTGCTCAGTGTCTGAGCAGAGAATGAAGTCGCTCTCCTTCTTCATGGTCTTGTCCTCGCTTGGTTGACACAGCCGGGTCGGCGCACGTGAGCGCGCTCTGGTTAGCTCGCGGCTCTTTGTGTGGCAGCTTCACCTCCGCTCAGTAAACACCGTTAGCTCTGAGATTGTACTGTTAGCTACGAGCTAACGGGCTGAGGGGCAATATAAATGCCCCCCCCCCCCAATTGTGTACATTGTGCATGTAATAAATGATCAACTAATTGATTTGGCTCCAGATCATTGAAGAAGGTAATCATCCAATCAGTAAAAGGGATTTTTACGACCTATAACCTATTTAACTAATGCATGTAATTGTTTTATATATTTATAGTCGATAATCTGTTCGCCATTATCTATATTGTTAAATTTTTTAATGCTTTATTATAAAGTGGTCCACAAACAAAGATGCTGTCTGCAAACAATCAACAAAAATAAACAAGGTATGACAAAAAAACCACGAAGAGTGTCAGGCAGAGAGGAGAGTCGTTGGGTTGTGTCCCACCGGTCGATTTCACACCATTTTCAAGAGACAAATTCAGCTTTTTCAGGGTCAGTGGAGGGCTGTTGAATACCTCCAGAGAATTATGACTTGGATCCAGTTCTTCCAGAGAAGTGGAGTGCAGCAAATGAATCTCTGTGATCCCGGAGTGGGATAGGTTGAGCATCCGGAGCGGCTTCAACTGGATGCATGCAGTGCGGGTGCTGGACGATGGAGAAGTTGTTCCTGCTGATCAAGTACGCCGAGGGCGCGGGTGAGACTCAGGAGCGTGCAGTGGGACTGGAGGGAGGTGAGGTTGCTGCGTCTCAGATGAAGAGATTTCAGACTAAATAGAAGAGAGGAGCAATGTGAGATATTCTGCATGCTATGAAAGAGATACGTTTCTCTGACAGATCGAGCTGCACCAGGTTTTCCAGTATTAATCTCAACTAGGCCACACCGAACAAGGACGAGAGATCTCAGAGAGCTAAACAACCACTGGTGGAATGAGGGCTGTAGGAGAACGGCGTCCACTCTTACGTCTTCTAGTAGAAGTGTTTCTATGTTAGATGCTTTCAGTAACTCTGGATACTTTAAAGGCTAGATGGAATTATGTTAATTTAGCTCAAACGTAATGAAAACATTTGTCTACCGGGACGTCTCGGCCTCGAGGACATTCATGATTAAATTAATTAAAGTTAAACAATATTTAATGGCAAAAGTAGATAGACAATTAAGGTTCAAGATCGTGAGGCTGGAATGAGACTAACGCCCACAGTCAAATACAGCTCGGTGTATTAGTCCCTCTGTCTAGCGAGCAGACCCCAAAAATAACTCCCTCATTACAACTTCTCCGATAGTAACAGACACTGCCCTGAACACCTCAAAAGTTAGTAATTGGCAGGTTCAAATAATTCAACAATTCAGTTGGTTAAAAGCCAATTCAAGATTGCGGGTGCGAGTTTCCTGGTTCCAGACCAGCCAGACCCACACGCCTTCAGCATACAACTTTCTTATCTTGCCTTCAGAATAAAAGTAACGTCTCGGGTTTCAACCGGCATCCATTTTAACATCATCTCTAAACAATACAATCTCATTCATTCTCATGCATCATACAGTTAATTGTTACATTTTTCATCACAAACAGTTATAATAAAAACAGTGTCTTTCTCTAATGCTTTACAATACATTCATCTTAATATTCTTCATAATATTATCTATTAATTATCATAACCTTCTTAATGCATTGTACTGTAAACACAGAGTTCCCTTATGTACATAAGGAGTAAGAAGGGCAGAAACGGGATCTTTGCACTGATGAATGACGTGGAGATAGTGACGTTATTAAAAATGAGTTTATCCATCCAGATTAACAAAAGAACATATGGATATGTTCTAGTATCCACCTCAGAGCTGACATCCAGTTTACCATCTCTCAGCTCCACTTCCAAAGTATCGAAACAATCCAGTCGTTGTGGGTTGTGGATAGTCATGACCTTGCGCACGCACACACACACACACACACACATACACACACACACACATACACACACACACATACACACACACACACACACAGAGAAGTGGCACTGAGTCCCGACAGCAGGAACAGAATAATTCTCGGATGCAGTGCCTTTGTGGGCAGGAGGACTGTCAGTGACACCTGAAAATGTAAAGGTGCAGAGTGGAGATCCTAGAAGTGATGAAAAATACATAAAAAAATATTACCAAATATGTCTTTAAATAATAGAAAGGCACCCTTATAACATAAAAAAAGATCAGAACAGATGTTAAATTTGACCGTCTGTAACCTAAAGAAACTCTGCTAATATAGTTCTGGGTGAACGACAGAACATTGAATTTTAATTACTTTTCTTTCTAAATATGGTTTGTATTGTTTTCTCGATTCTAATTGCAAAATGGTATTGTTCTGTCAATGATGCCATCCATCTCAATCAGTTTTTTCAAAAGCTTCTAAAAATGTCTCCACCCAACCAGACAACTCTCAGGTTCAAAATATAAAAGTTCTATGATCTACAACTGGACCTCAAAATGAAGTCAACCAGTCCAGTTAAGCACTTACCCTCCGGTCACTTATCTGCCCCCCCCCCCCCCCCCTTGTGGTAATTAGTTGGAACACTTCAGCAGTCCAACTATTGTTCTTTAATAAACGTATTCTTCTATTTCTTCCATACGTATTTTGGACCCTTTCTCCTCCTTCAGCTACATAAACTATATTAAAATATTCAGCTTCTTCAGCTCATGATTGCTTTGACTTTTCATATTTCTAACTCTTCAACTGTTCATATTATAATATTTTTATATTATAATAAAATATTTTATGGTTATTAATTTGAATGGGATCACAATGGAGAAAGTCTTCCAATTTATAAGCTTCTAAGATCTTCATACTTTCAGCTAATTCAATCTTTTTTTAAATGTTGACATAACCTTCAACTTTTACTGCATATTTTCAGATATTTTGTATCTTTCCACATTATCAATTGTCTTTTAGTTAACTAGTTCCTGTTGGATGCAGCATTATTCAAATAGTTAATAAAAGGCTTCCAGGTCTCTTCAAAGGATTCACTGGAATCTCTGAGTCCAAATCTGATCTTTTAAAGTTTTCTTTGATTTATTCATAAGGCGCTGATAGGATTCAAAGTTAATGTGAAATGGGATCTTTGAGAATTTAGTACCGTTGTCAAAAAAACAAAAACTTTAAGGAGTCCAAAGTTGAAGTCATAGGGTAAAACCATGGAGATAAGCCGCTAAAACTCACACGAGTAAACACAGCTTAAGGCGCTGAGAGGACTCAAACTTTTATTTATTTTTATTTTATTTTATTGATTTTGCAAATACAGGAATGAAGAATAATACCACCCCCAAGAAGTTGGGGTACACAGAACTTTACATTCAGTCCTTTGGAAAAATACAAAATAAGGAAGTAAGGGGGGGGGGGGGGTGGTGTAACTAGAAATTATTATAACCCACAAGCCTCAAAAACAAAAAAAGGCACTGGTAATGGTACTCCTGGTTTACTGGGATGGGGTTTGATTCCCTGAAGTGTCCTGCTACTTTTTTGGCATAAACATGGTGTAATATTTTCATTGTCACTTTTTCTGAAAATAGTGTTTAACGCTTCCTACATTCACAAATAACCTGTACATAAATTTGTGTACAATAATTCAGATGGGCATAAAGTATGTCGGAGATAACATTTTCTGACTGTTGTGCCCACATCGTTACAGATTGAGTCCATTGTTTCTCTAAATCGAGCATTACGTTATGGTTGCACGACAAAACAGAGTGCAGGTGGCACGAGAGGAGCTGGACTTTGATTATTGGTTTGTCAAACAAAGTTAATGGTCAATACTTTTAGAATATTACACTTTTTAGATGCTCAGATGTCGACTCTATTAACTGCCCAGAAAACTTTTTTGTTGCTGCGGCTTACATTCCTTTTGATGCAAATAAACATAAATGCACAAGCTCTATAACAAGTGTAGACAACATCATGTGCATGTCATGTAAATGAGATTGTTTGTCACATAATACTGACTTCCTTTTGCCAGTAGGTGGTGCTATGATGGAGTGAAACCTTGAATGTTTTGATTCTATCTCTGAATACTATTTTAGATGAAAGGCCATAAACATTTTTTTTTAAACATACAACATATGTGTGTGTATGTGCTCTAGTGTTTGTAACACCAGACCATCAAAGTAAATACAGGCTTCTAAACCAACTGTGTAAACCAAGTGGTGTAGAGGGGAATTACTTTTCATATTTCAAATGTTTAAAATGTTTGTATTTTTAAATACTTTTATTTCTTTTAAATTCATTAGATCCTATGGAAAAAAAATCGTCAACTTTAAAAAGCTTACAGTATCTTAATATTTTCAGCAAATTCAATCATTTAATTTGTGTAATGTTCACATAGCCTTCACCTATTACAGTATATTTTCAAATATTTGTTATCCTTTCAAATTTCCAAATGATTGATTTCTTTATGGAATAAAAAATGAATGGGATCCAATGGTGGAAATCTTTAAATCCGCTTAAACCTTTTCAACTTTAAAAGCTTACAATATCAGCATACATTCAGCTAAAGGAACAATTCCACCTTTAAAATGTTGGCAGAATTGTGAGCTATAACTTTATCATTCAGCTTTTATTGATAACTCTTATAGTTATTTAACTGTCCCCGTTTTAGTTTGATGTGTTAGCCACACCATCTAAATGTATTGCGACATTTTCTAGTTGTATCTTTCTCCTCTCTCTCAATTTCTTTCTTTCTCTCTTTTTCTCTCTGTCTGACTTTTTCCCTCTCCTATTTCTTGGATTGTGATTCATATCTTTGAATATTTAGACAATAGAGTTTTGCTTATCTTTTTCAGTTATACATTTCCACTGCCAGGATGTTCAGTTCATGTCAATGTGTTTGTGCTTCAACGCTTTCAGCAGGAAGTTTCCCTTTTTTAGAATTTTCAGCAATTTTCTGCTATTTTCAGCTGTTGTCTTTTTTATTTCAGCTTAAGTATTTCAAATGTTAGCATTCCAACACATTTTCAGCAGGAAATGCTTTTTCTAGTTCATAGTACCTGTGGTAAGTCGTGGCTTTGTGCTTTAATGTCAGTCTGCCAACATGACACTATATTTCATGACTATATACACATATATGCCATATGTCATGAAAAGGTCAGACTGTATCTATAAATTACTGGTTGATTGTTCTGTTTGTGTATGTTTTAATTTATTGAACAGCAAACGTCTAAAACTAAGTGAGTCCAGCATGCGTCAATGAAAAGTGAAACTTTAAACTAAGAGCGGATGGAAGAAGTAAGTGAGCAGTGTGAGGGACTCTTATTAGGTAGAAGTTAACAAGGCAAATATTGTGTCAGAAAACTTTATTGAACCTTCTTATCACAAACATCATTATTAGTCGGTATTGCATTAGTTCACAATCTTGTTGAACGCTCACCCAAATTTCAAAGAAACTAAACTTGTATATAGCCATGCAGATAGTTTGAGTTTTATTTATCTGGGGTTTATTTGCGATGCTCACAGCATTGAAAAACATTTATGTTGCAAATTGTCGGGTGACTATGCCATGTTGTCAGCAGGTCTGTCTTTCAATCAGGGGATCAGCTGTTCGATCCCTGCCCTAGTTGATATGTCCTTGAGCAAGACACTTAACAATCGACACTGTTGGGTTAAAGATTCTGGCTGTTAACGTGTTTTAAATGTAATGTTTCAATACTGTATGCACCATAAACAAACAGCTGTTCCTCCATTGTGGTTGGGTACAGGCAGACATATGTGATTATATGAATAAAGATTAAAATGTCAAGAACACTTCCAAAATGTGTCTGTTAGAAAAGACACAACGATTAAACCTTAAAAGCAATACACTGAGAGGCCTATGTTGATTTGATTTCAAGCAGCCAGCAAAATAGTTCAAATGACAAATTACATGGAAGTGCACAAACTGATTAGCAAATCAAACAATAACTGTCGGCAAAACTTGGTCGCATGTCTTCTGCTCCATTTGTTTCACTAATCTGGAGAAAGAAAAAATGAGTACAACATGTGATGACGTGTAGCTTGTGAGTGAACATCTAAACAGATTTTTGCAATTGCTAAAATAATTCCTGCAACTGGGCCCTATTTGTTATTATCTTACACCCAAAAACATAAACACAAAATATATAACATTTCATGCAAAACAAATAGCTACAATGGTTTTAATGTAAGAACTTTACTTGAAGATTTGTCTGTTACTGTAGACCAAATACAGTATATTGTAATAACAATACAGGATACAACAATACCATGTCTACCCATGGGTACAAATCAAGTAACCTGATCCTGATATTGCATTTACAGTCCTCTAACGCTCTCCCTTGTTGTGCACCCTAGAGTCCAATTTATAGAGTTCAAGCTTGTGTTCATAACTGATCTAATTGGTTTCAGGTGTATTCTGGGTGCAGGTAATTGATGAGTGAGTGTGGTATTTCAATGGTTGTGTTTTGCACACACAGGTTTTTAGTTTTTAAATGATGTGTCTGATGTAGATAACTGTTTGTAGTTTTATCAATAAAGTCAGTTTCAGAATTTCTTAGTGTAAAGCAGACAATCGGCTTATGGTTTATCATACCTGGTCAATACAGTGGTTGAGTTAGTGGTTTCAATAACTGTGCCAGTTTTTGCATCTTGGCGGTTCCAAAATAAAACCTCTAATCCACTAAAAAAACTAATATTCTCACCATCAACGCTGATTCTTCAGCAGCAGCGTGGGTGGAAGCATCCTGCGGCTAGGCTGAGCTGAGGGGAAGAAAACGGGGAAATTAACTTCATGATTCACGTGAAGCTACGGACGTCGCGTTGAATCCTTCATCCGTGTCTCCTACCTGTCTGACAGTCGGGGCGACCGCGCATGCGGGTGCCCTCGATGGCCGTGCCGGTCAGGTCCACACACCAGCAGTAGCCGGTGGGGGACCAGCACTGCATGGGCTTGTAGCCGCCCTGCTCGTCACACTGGGGCTTGTAGAAACCGATGGCTCCAGTTAGTGCACCCGTCTGGCATTTGGTCTTGATCACAGGGGCTGAGGGATGGAATTAGTAGAGGACAATGAATATTTTCTTTAAATTTCACCATCAACAGTGCAGACAACAACATTATTATTATTATTACTACCTATTGAATGATATAATTACGCGTGTCTGGATGAGAACATCAACTATGGTGAGTGCCTCATATTGGGTTCTCTCTCTCTTTCTGGACGAATTCACGTCTCTTCATTGCACATTACGAACTCGACTTCTTCGCCGGAGCTCTCTAAGACAAATGTGTGCTTCTGGGCTGTATAAAATAAACTGAATTTAATTTAACGGACTAAAATGTAAAGAAAAGAAAGTTCTAGTAACCTGGTGTTGGGGTTGCAGGTTTCTGCTGGGCCATCTGGAAGATCAGCCAGAAACGCATCCAGGACTCAAAGCTCTGCAAATAGCAAAATGTATAAATTCATACAAATCAATATATTCATGGCTACCTCTGTCTTGGTGGTGTCCATGTAAGTGTGTGTGAGGCGTCACCTTCCACTCGCTCTCATTGACGTGCTGCTTCAGGCTCTGCAGGTTGGCCAGGAAGGTCTCGTTGAACTGCGGCAGCTGGGAGTCCTGCTCAGAGCACGACCGGAGCTCAGTGACAACATCAGCAACGCGAGGACACACAGGACACACAGGACACATAGGACACACAGCACACACAGGACACACAGGACACACAGGACACACAGGACACACAGCACACACAGGACACACAGGACACACAGCACACACAGAGGACACACAGGACACACAGGACACAGAGGACACACAGGACACACAGCACACACAGGACACACAGGACACACAGGACACACACAGGACACACAGGACACACAGGACACACAGGACACACAGGACACACAGGACACACAGGACACACAGGACACACAGGACACACAGGACACACAGGACACACAGCACACAGCACACACAGGACACACAGGACACAGGACACACAGGACACACAGGACACACAGCACACACAGGACACACAGGACACACAGGACACAGAGGACACACAGGACACACAGCACACACAGGACACACAGGACACACAGGACACACAGCACACACAGGACACACAGGACACACAGGACACACAGCACACAGGACACACAGGACACACAGGACACAGAGGACACACAGGACACACACAGGACACACATCACACACAGGACACACAGGACACACAGGACACACAGGACACACAGGACACACAGGACACACAGGACACACAGGACACACAGGACACAGGACACACAGGACACACAGGACACACAGGACACACAGGACACACAGGACACAGAGGACACACAGGACACACAGGACACACAGGACACACAGGACACACAGGACACACAGGACACAGAGGACACACAGGACACACAGCACACACAGGACACACAGGACACAGAGGACACACAGGACACACAGGACACACACAGGACACACAGGACACACAGGACACACAGGACACAGAGGACACACAGGACACACAGGACACACAGGACACACAGGACACACAGCACACACAGGACACACAGGACACACACAGGACACACAGGACACACAGGACACAGAGGACACACAGGACACACAGGACACACACAGGACACACAGGACACACACAGGACACACAGGACACACAGCACACACAGGACACACAGGACACAGAGGACACACAGGACACAGAGGACACACAGGACACACAGCACACACAGGACACAGGACACACAGGACACACAGGACACACAGGACACACAGCACACACAGGACACACAGGACACACAGGACACACAGGACACACAGGACACACACAGGACACACAGGACACAGAGGACACACAGGACACACAGGACACAGAGGACACACAGGACACACAGGACACACAGGACACACAGGACACACAGGACACACACAGGACACAGAGGACACACAGCACACACAGGACACACAGGACACAGACACACAGGACACACAGGACACACAGGACACACACAGGACACACAGGACACACAGGACACACAGGACACACAGGACACACAGGACACACAGGACACACACAGGACACACAGGACACACACAGGACACACAGGACACACAGGACACACACAGGACACAAGGAGAACATACCTGCATGAGATCCTTCAGCTGTTTCTCCACGCTGACAACGGTGTCCTGCAGTTTCTGATGGGAGGGAATATTTTGATCAAATAATGTTTGAATTCTTGTTGAAACATATTCTCCCATTATACATCATCCAGTTCAATATCTTGAACAACTTGTTGCCACCTAGATAGTTTAAATGATTTTATTTGATAGAAAGCCTGTGTCAACCTACTGTCAGAGATGTCTTGGCGTCCTCATCTAATGTGAGGTCCATCAGCAGAGGAAAACTCTTGATGGGTAGCCGCATGTTTCTTTGAGCTGCAAACAGACACGCTCATTAATTTGCAAAGAAAGACAACAAAATATATGTCATTGCAAAAAAAGAGATCAACTTTGTTTGTTTTTACTGAAAGCTAATAAAGTGATCTGTTTTATGTGTTATTAACCACACACATGGTTAATGCCTGGTCTAAAATCACAATACACAAGATTAATGCGTCACAGAATAAATAAATACTCTGAATTCCAACATATAAATATAAAATTAAAACTGAATAAAATGCAGGCAACACATAATCAATCCTCTAAAGTATGCGTTTCATCACAGCAACAGCGGACGTGTGAGTGCTCGAGAAATATGGTGACTCCATATGATGCTGCTCTAAATTACAAGATCAACAGAGGTACTCACACAGCGACTTGCTGACCCCTCCCCCCATGAATCATGGGGGGAGGGGGTCATCCATGTTTTTATCCATCAATAAAAACATGGATGACCTGCAACTTCTTGATGTTAAACTCAGACAAAACTGAAGTAATTTTACTCGGCCCTGAGCACCTCAGAGATCAATTATCTGGTGATGTGGTTTCTGTAGACGGCATTGCCCTGGCATCCAACACCACTGTAAAGAATCTTGGCGTTATCTTTGATCGGGACTTGTCCTTTAACTCCCACGTAAAGCAAATCTCAAGGACTGCATTCTTTCATCTACGTAATATTTAAAAAATCAGGCACATCTTGTCTCAAAAAGATGCAGAAAAATTGGTTCACGCGTTCGTTACTTCGAGACTGGATTACTGCAACTCCTTATTATCAGGCTGCTCTAATAAGTCTCTTAGGTCCCTCCAGTTGATCCAGAATGCTGCAGCTCGTATTCTCACTAAAACTAAGAAAAGAGATCACATCACTCCTGCACTAGCTGCTCTGCACTGGCTCCCTGTAAAATCAAGAATCACTTTTAAAATTCTTCTCTTAACGTACAAAGCCTTGATTGGTGATGCACCATCATATCTTAAGGAGCTTGTAGTACCATATTGCCCACTAGAGAGCTGCGCTCACTAAATGCGGGACTACTTGTAGTTCCTAGAGTCTTAAAAAGTAGAATGGGAGCCAGAGCCTTTAGTTATCAAGCTCCTCTTTTATGGAACCAGCTTCCAATTTCAGTCCGGGAGGCAGACACAGTCACCTCGTTTAAGAGTAGACTTAAGACTTTCCTCTTTGACAGAGCGTATAGTTAGGGCTGAATCAGGTTCACCTGGTCCAGCCCCTTGATATGCTGCTATAGGCTTATAGCTGCTGGGGGACGTTTTAGGATGCACTGAGTACCTCTCTCCTCTTTTCTCTCTCCTTAAGGATGAATTTTCATCTCTCAATCACACGTTACTAACTCTGCTTTCTCCCCGGAGTCCTTTTGACTTCACGTCTCATGGGGTCATCGGACCCTATGAGACGGCATAGATCATATCTGCTGATGGATCATCGAGGTCTGGGTCGTGGAATTCCTGCTACCAACTACGCCACTGTCCTGTTGAGACTCCGCCCACTGTTGAGACTCCGCCCACTCCTCCTCTCTACCGCCATCTGCCTGATGGATCGTGGAGGTCTCCATCGTGGAATATGCAGACTATGAACTATTCATACACTCTGTCATATTCATTGAATGTATTTAAACTCTAAATCTGTCCTTCTGTACACATTACATCTATTGCACCTGTCCATCCTGGAGAGGGATCCTCCTCTGTTGCTCTCCTGAAGGTTTCTTCCCTTTTTTCCCCCTGAAGGGTTATTTG
The DNA here is from genome assembly GCF_029220125.1 of Pseudoliparis swirei. Lineage (NCBI taxonomy): Eukaryota > Metazoa > Chordata > Actinopteri > Perciformes > Liparidae > Pseudoliparis > Pseudoliparis swirei. The sequence goes on along the minus strand of NC_079406.1, from coordinate 13,544,347 downwards.
GGAGTTTTTCCTGGTCCGATGTGAGGTTTTGGGGCAGGGATGTTTATGTGTACAGATTGTAAAGCACTCCGAGACAAATTTGTAATTTGTGAAATTGGGCTATACAAATAAACTGAATTGAATTGAATTGAATCAGATGCAAATGTCATGTTTCTCTGTCCAGGTTTTAGTTTTCATATCAAGTTCCTTTAAGCAAACTCTCACTTCCTTGTCCACCTCCTTATTCCTACCTCCTCCTCCTCCATGTCTGACAAAGACTACTCATTAGTGACACATTACGGCTCGGACCACCCTGCCTGGTCATTGGGACTTTCATGCTTCCTTCTACCTTGGGATGAGTGGGTCAGCTGTTTGTCCAATCTTTCTACGTTTCTCTGCAGTGAGTGGATCTCCTGATTCTGGTCGAACACCATGTAGGCAGTGAAGACCAGGCTGGCCAGCAGCAGACATGCAATGGTTGTCAGGCCTGCCACCTTAAAGGCATAACGGTTGGAGCCCCTGAGAGAGACCAATGGAAAACTATGTGAGGATAAAGCAGCAGAGAAGAACATGGAAATAAAACATGGGAAAAATTATATATATACATACAGTATATACATATATATTATGTACGTATATACATATATATATATATATTATGTACATATATACATATACACACATATATACATATATATAAGTGTGTATATATACATATATATATATATCTACACATATATTCTCTTAATCAGTTGTTACCAGGCAGACACATTATTGATGTTGTAATGAAGTACACATATAACTACTAGATAATACCTATTAAAAATGATAAAGGGGTGCAAAATCTATATTTTATAGTGGCTTCAGAAACAAAAAAATAATTACAACCAAGAAGCTCATTGTACAGTATGTAAACAATGGCACCGTATCTAACTGAGGATTGTTAATAGGATGTTGGTCTGTTAGTTCTATTTTATCTTCAGAGAATATATTTAAAACTGAATACAAAACAAGTTACGTGAGAGGGATAAATGAGGGGTATCATTTGATACCCCTCATTTATCCCTCATAAAGAAACATGTTTTAAACATTACAAACTTATTTTGGAATGTTCATACATCTTATTTATCTCTAAGTTTAAATGTATGACGTTGGACAATGTTTTTTCGCTGTTGTTAATGATGGCGGCAACACCTGTTACCAGGCAGACGACTTCGAGGCCGCTGTCAGATTTAAAGTTAGACGACGAACGACGCTTTAAAAGCTGATTGGAAAGCAATAACTAAATCCACTTATTGTTTCATCAACTAACCTGATGGAAAGAAAAGATGCGGTTCTATATCTATATAATATTTATAATAATAATAATAATAATAATAACAACACAGAAAAAAGTCCGCTAATTAATAAGTAATTCCTGTAAATTAAATTAACTGGGCTTCTAACTTAAAGTGTAACACGTTTATATTTGGTTTATATCGTAATTACACAAGTAAGAACGAGTACTTTCGTAGCAAAGGTGTGAACCGAGTCCTGCTCCTGACGAACAGCTGCTGATATGAGGTCCAGTTCATCCGACTACTCACCCTGTGGGTCCAGCAGGGGCAAGAAGGACTTCTTCGCTCCCCGCCTGACTCCCGCTGGCCAGGGGAGCATCTTCTGCAGAGTCGGCCATCTGTTTGGGGAGTTTGTCCTCAACGTCTTCACTTTAAAGCAAGAAACTAGCGAAAGTCCGACGAGTTTGCTGGATAAATGTTAGAAATGAGGAAGGAGCACAGGCGTGTTCTTCAAAAAGGTGAAGGCTGTGGAAAGTCCCACCGCCTTGAACGCGCAGCTGGGTGTATCGGCGAGAGCTTTGCGAGCTGTGATTGGTCAATTAATAACTGCCGTCACTTGTTGATGGAAGCAGACAACAGTGAAGGAGTAAAGTTCACTTGTTGTTCTGGATATTATCTATAGTTTGCACACATTCTGAGCCAACGTGTCGGTTTAATACTACTAATACGTTATGACAAAAATACTACTTATATTACATAAATAAAGTGTACTCCTAAATAGCCTACTTCTAATAAACCTTTTCAGTTAAGCATGGTCAAAAAGTGCTATACAGGAAAATGAAATAAGCAAACAATAAAAGGCAACCATCATATACAAGTATACTTCCTTCCATACCAATACTAATAATACCCCAACAATATATTTTATAATACTTAAATGTACTTGTATCCGTAGTGACAATGCAAACAGGCATTTCAGTTATGTATTTAAACTTGAATCCATTATTCCTCTGACATTTTGCAATTCATGGTATCATACGTTGGCCAATGTTTAAGTCCTGGAGCAACAGAGGAAAACCTTTTTGGTAGTCTGTTTTACCAAATTAGGAATACAGATAAAAGTAACACGAGCCGCATGTCAATGCACCCTGGGCCAAGTTCCGCTTCAGAAGAGCAACACAAAAGTGTATTTTGCTGTTGAACCGGTCTATTCTTGTGATGTTGACAATCAGGTTCTTTGCATCTCAATTATGAAGTGAAACTAAAAGACAAACCAACTTTGTTTTCAGCTAAATTCCAGCCCATGTGTGATGCCAATTTCAATAAATCCCTGCACTATAGACACCATAATCCTGCTAGCACTGAATTAAAAGCTCAATTAAATAAGTGTGTTGCCAATAAAGAGGTAGGACTTCAACTGAGAAATTAGGGGAAACCAGATCAAACTATTGAAAAATACAGTGGTGTTTTATTTGCAAATTAAAAAGCACCGACAATATTAGTTACAATGTAAAAATTATTGACAACAATTACAAATCTTTATCATACAGTCCAGGAGATTAGTACCATCATTGCTGTTATGCGTTATCACTTAATACTTTATATGGAGACTCAGTACCTGCGTACAATAGTTGGCAGTGAGAGGAAACGATCGCAGCGACACACCTCTGCCCGATGAGGCAATCCAAACTCCCCTCAGCACAGCACGGACATTTCACACTACGGGAATGGGCTGATGAAGTGTAAACCCAAACACATTCAATAATTTAGGTCTACCGAGGGTTGCGTATAATGTACATTACAAAGTCGGGAAATGAAAGGATCAACATGTGCATTGATATTACATCAAAACATTGTACAAAACTATTGCAAAGAGAGCAGCTTTTTGTTATCTATGCTTGACATGTAGTTGCAGTGGTAACACCTTAACCGACAACCAAATGTCTGTCTGGTCTCAATGGGCATACTGTTGTTCTGCCCGGCAACTTCTAACGTTTTTCCCAGAGACAGTATTCCCCCCTCAAAACTTAAAATGATCTAATAAATGAAATGAAATAAAGTATACAGTTCTGACATCAATAAAAACAATCCAATGCTAAAAACTGATTTGAAAAGCCCAACCTTGTTCTGTACACTATCTGAATCTCTCTGACCACAATGTGTCATTAAACATACAGTAGCTAGCTTATGATCTTCTTCACAGACTGTAGGAGGATCCATTTTGTTAGTGTGCTTTCCAGTAACCTGTATGTTCAGAAGCGATGTTCACTCGAGTGCCTTAAATATTGTGCTTTCAACATTATCTATATATATATATATCCTACTGCGATATAGATATATATATATATATATATCCTACTGCTCCTGCTTGAGCCGACTACTTGGTCTAAACTGACTACACAGGAGGCTGAGCCGAACAGTTTAACACTTCTGTACATCCGGCCGGCATGAGAAAACTGAGCTAAAATGTTTAGTTTTGGTACATTCTACAATAATGCATTGCCTTCCGCATTATAGAAACGTTAAAACAAAAATCTGAGGAAAGTAAAGAAAACATAAAACTTTATAAAAAAGGAACCCTTAAAAATCCACATGGTAATATTTCAATGAAGATTCTGTCCTGGCACTTGTAAATGCGATAACTAGATACAACCAAGGCCCGTCGAATAAGGCTACAACATGCAGCCTGAGTCAAGACTCCAGATGTCTCATTTTTCTCTCGTTCAAACACTTATTCACACTTTATGTCAACGGCATTTGCCACCTTTGTCTCTCTGTCAACCAGGCTGTCATCCATTTAAGTCAAGGTTAAGTTGCCTGTTTTCATGTGCTCCAAACACAACAACTCTTCGCTGGAGACACAGGTGAACTTGTGTTAATCTTTTCCACATGTCTTCCAGAGGTGAAACCGTGAAGACCGCTCGAGCGAGTCCGTTTTCCTTCCTTTCATTTTAAAGCTGAAATCCATGTGAAGAAGAGATGTTTGTTTAAGGAGAGCAGGGATGTGAAGGCCCCTCCTATGCACCATACACTGAGCCTTTGCTTCTTCTGCTGGACACAGCGGAGGCCATCACTCGGACTTCCATGGTTCTGGTTTGTCCTGCAGGGGAGTAACAGCTCCTGGAAGCTCGGGGAGAGAGGGGAGCGCCAACAGCTGCTCAAAGCAACTTCGCTCTCTTCTTGATCATCATCCACTACTGATCATTTGGGAAGATCACAGTTAAGTTTTGAGTTCTGGTTGGACATCCCATCCTCAATTTTTGATAAATATCAGTCCCTTTCAAGACTATTTGGGATCTTCAACATTTCAGGCTTCCCCAGCAGGGTGGAGTTCAGTGTGTGGAGCTGTGGTCTCCCCCTGTGGTGCTGCTACCTGGTGTGGACCAGCTCTTCTCTGAGCCAGCTGGGCAGCAGCTGACCCATCCTGTAGAGCAGCTTGGACAGCTCAATGTTGTGATCCCTATAGTACTTCCTAAGGAAGCCCTCGGACTGAAGGAGACAAGGAGACAAGATGAAATGACCTCGAAAAAACGATTAGCAAAAGTAGAAATATAACAGCTGGTAAAACGTATTTCTCATACCTCCGGGTCCATGTCAGGGTACCTGCGCCCTTTATTCTTCCCCAAACACTTGGTCTTCCCTCCCTCCAGCAGCTGACACCAGAACCCTTTCTTAGGGTCGAACCTGTCCATGCATAAAAGAAGTGTGAACTACAGAGCACTTACTTTGGAGTTCAAATCCACTGTAACCCATCACAACTCCTCCTTACAGTTGCATTAAAAACAAAAACACAATTTGAAGCAATTTTGGGACATTTTTATGAAACAGCATCAGTAGAAGGATGACAGGAAACTGGGATGATGCAGTTCATGGTTGGCATCTTTACCCAGTCAAACAAATGATTCATAGCGAGACATGATTTCTACCAGATGAATAAAACCAAGTCTTGTGTATCTGCTTTGTTTCAGTTGCATTTGAAACACAAGTGTTGAAAAGTGCCAAACAAAACTAAATGTCTGTCGTTTCTGAGTCTAAAGCTATAAAACAATCTGTAAACATGGCAGTTGAAGAAATGACTCTGCACATGGTTTACAGTGAAAGGTGATGCTCACGCTAGGATCTTGTGGTAGTTGATGACGTTGACCGGGGCCAGATACTTCTGGATTTTATCCATGATTGAAGCAGGCTCAGTCTTCAGCATCTGTCCATCCAAGACTAACAGCTGGGTGAGACACACAAACCGCAACCAACAGTCAGAACAGGAGCTGCTATGTCAACAGCTGTGAAACGTCATCATTAAATCATTTCATGAAAATATAGAAAATACAGATGTTCTTTCTTTTACCACAATGGCTAACTGAAAAAAAAAGTCTACATTAAAGGATCGGCTAATAGATAGCCTAATAGCCAGCCACCTATAAAGTCTGTAACGGCATGCTGCCCGCCAGCACGGTACCTGGCTGGAGTGGTAGAAGTTGAGCCAGCGCTCCAAGTGGATGGCGTACCAGCCTGGCACCAGACAGCGGTTCTGCAGGACCCGGAGTTTGACCGGAGCGTCGTGGCCTGCGGTGATGACATCACGGAAGGAGTACTTCAATGCCACCGGGTCATCGTGGGCTCTTTGGTGCTGTGGGCCGGCAGAGAGGCGAGTCAAATAAATCTCATTTTATTACGGTGTTTTTCGTGAACAGGTGCTCGTGTTATTAGTTTGCCGTTGCCTGCGACTGACCTGGTACCAAGAGTAAGCTCTGTCCGCTGGGTTGATGAGGATGGTGATGATCTTGGCTTTGGGCAGGAGAGCCGCAGCCCTCTGAGCAGCCACCTCAGAGTCAAAGTAGTTGGCACTCTTCTCAAAGTAGTAGTCTGAACTGGTGTTGGAGGGCAGGGGGAAGTACTCCATATACCTACGCACAGCAAACACACACACACACACGCACACACACAGCGTTACAAGCAGCCGTAGTTGATCTGGTCCATTTTGCTCTCCGTAGATAAGAATAATCTTCCTGTGCGCTACGCGAGTGATCGGCCATGTGCATCAGCTTGTCACCTTGTATACAAGGGAAAAAATCATCAAGCAGCACTTACGACATAACTATCAAGCCCACCAAGTAAATTTTGTGTTGGACTCTTTTTGCTGTGATGCATGAAGCGTCTTGTTGGTGTCGGTTTCACATCAATTACACCTCCAGGAAACTCCAAACATTGAAGGTCTCACTAAATAGGTGTTGATTGTGCCACTGGTCTTGCTCTTAGGAATTTCACTAATGAGTATATTTGTTGTCGAGTGGGGTCTTGGCATCATTTGCTACTTGATTTAATTTGCATGAAATAAAACACCCCTACCACCTTAGGGTTAAAAAAAAAAAATCAATAAGAATTTCTGAATTAAATCAAATTATTTGTTGTAACTGTTCTTTCATGTTTTCGTAACTTGACATGTGTTGCACACCGATATCACCTGCAGTCCCTACAGGGATGTAGTATTAAGACGTGTCCTGTATATTTTAAGGTTTAGTATTAAAAATTTAGAGTTTTACTTCCTCAAGCCACAACTAGTCTGTGCTCACAATCAGTTTGTGAGCACAGCGAAACTGAAATTCAATTTCAAAAACAAGTAAACACCCAAACCAAAAATAAAACATGCGCATGAAGCTCGTTCAATGTGCTTGGTAACTGTTGCCATGCACGGCTACTTGACAAACGTCTGTGAGCTACTTACCAGTCGATGCCTCTGTGGTAGTTGTGCCCATTGAAGAACTGGATCTCCTCAAAAGTCTCCTTGCTCGGGTAGTTACTAGTCAGGTCAGGGTGCATTCCAAGAAACAGGTAGAGCGCTGTCGTCCCTGAGAGGAGAAAGAAAGAACAAGTGATGAAGACGAGAAAGAGTGGAAGAACAGAGAAAAAGGGTTTTATGGGAGTGTACATCCCATTTTAAGATTAACACGCAACGTAAACAACAGCAGCATTTAAACCACTCTGAACATGGCCCCGACTTCTGCCAAGAACTGACTGATGAACTTCTGATTAAATAACTTCCAGATTCCTCCTGCAGGTGGTGCTGAAGCCCCGCTTCTCACCTGTCTTCTGGGGCCCGATGACAAGCAGTTTGGGGAAGCGGTCACATGTTTTCTCTTTGGACCAGATGTCCTTGTGTCTTTTGTCCTCACATGGATCCTGTAGCCACAAAGAGATAAACACTCGATTTGTTTTATGTCTGGTTTCTACAGAGTCCTCACAAATACGGCAATTTAACAATACAAGAGAAAGCAGGTTTGTCCAGGACTAGTTAACACATGAGATGCATTTAATACAATATATAATGAGTAACAACATTGCTCTCCATCCATCCATTAAACAACGTATTACTCATTACCAAAGTCATTATAGGAAAAGATTCAAGCTATTACTGTTTAATGTCATATTTAAGGGATACAATGTGTGTTATACAGTACCCTCGTCTGCAATATGGGTTCATTATTGCAGTATTCAACTGAAAGCTGTCAAAAAAATTACTACTTAATGCAAATTTTATATGCAATAAATCTATAAATAAATGATGTCACCATCACCTGCCAGAGTGGATCTCTCTCAGAGGGGAAGAGGCTGAAGTACTTCTGAGAGAGCTGAACAGGCGACAGGGTCTCCAGCTTCAGGTTGGTCCACGTCTGGAGGAACATCACCAGGCTTTTAAAGGTGTACAGGCCGAGGCGGTCATTGCCATAGTTGGACAGATGGGTCATGAAGATACTGATCTGTGATGGGGCAAGCATAAAAAGTGTTATTAAAGTGGATGAAGGCAAACTCAATATGCTTATACATCGGGGATGGGTGGTATCAACTGTGTCAACGGCACGTTGTCAAAAAATACTAATGAAGACGTCACATTGAGATCTAGGCAATCCTATATGTCATATGTTTTTGCTATGTTATGATGGATTAAACAATGAACGGATTTATCAAGGAAATACTAAACACATTATATCGATAATGACATAAATATATTATGTATATATATATTTTTTTAAATCCAGAACCTATCATCTAACTAAGGCAGTGTCACCGACAGGACACTCAAAATACAAGCGTAATTGCTTCCCTTTCATTCTTATACGAATGCACTTCATGGTAAAGTGGTGGAGAACTTGATGGAAGGAAAAGACCAAACAATAATCAAATTGTTTAAAAAAAAGGCTCATTATTCCATAGTTTAGTTTTTCTTAAAGTAATTGAGACATACATGTATTACAATATCTGTCATGCTGTACATAATTGTAACCTGTTTTATCATCTCAAAAGTGAAGCTCCAATAAAAGAAGCTTTCACAGTGGTGTAAAAAGAGAAAGCACGATGCAGACATCACTGCGTGAGTCACTGCTGAGTCACTGTCCCATCCCTCATTTAGATTTCAATGTAAGCTGCCAGTTGAACGGGTTTCCAAGTGAGCAAGACAAAGGCTGCGCCTTGTGGATATGCAGTTGACTCACAGGGTTCAGCAAAACTGTGAGGAAGAGTTCTCCTCCATTGATGAGCTTGTCCAGTTCATTCGGACTGCCCGGGTAGTCTTTATAGAAGATGGTGTGTGTGAAGAGACCACACGTCTGCCTGGGCAGCACCTGTCATATCAACACAAAGTCACCAAAAGGATTTTTTTTTTTTTTTACGAAAAAAATAATTCACAAATACATTGATAAGGAAATCACAAAGAAATGCATTCACACCAACAAACCACAAACACCATCAGCCCTCCGCTGAGCGCGGAGCCGTCAGGACTCCAGGCGGTTACCCCACACATTGTTTGCTCTCAATAACATTCATATTATGCAGCTCATCTAGCCAAAGCAAACCCCTTATTCACTCCAAGTCTATATGGAAATTGGTGGAAATGCGTTTACAGTTTTTAGAGTCAGGGGAACTGAATATCAATCATCAGTAAGCAGTGCAGACTGTCCATTCAGACTGCAGCGCTATCTGAAGGACGGTTGTAGAGCTCTGAGACCACACGGGCCGACTGAATGCCAACGCTACAAAGGAACTGCATCGAGGATGCACCGTTTGCTATCAGCGCTGAAGGTCAACCCGGGAATGACATAGATTAGATTTCTTCTTCCTTTTACCAAACCTCTTGAATGTTATCTATTCAACTTGAATTCTGCCAACTTTAATTCTGCTCTCGTGGCTATTTTATTCAGCATCGGCTGTGAAGTTGAATGGAGTGAAGTTTCTTTGGGGTGGTGTTGACATTTCAGTGATTGGTTGCGAGCAGACTGGTGCTAGTTGTGGTGCTGAGGCCGGCTGGGCAGCACTACTCGGACAGGGGACTCGAGCAAGACTGGTTCACTTGACTTTCGCCCCCATCATCTCATACTTAGAAGAACACAACAGCCCAGCTTGACTAATGAGATGATTGCCTCAGTGGTGTACCGTAGTGACATTAAGATTCTGCTCTGTATCTTTGGAGACAAGACGTAAGAAAAGCAGAGGCGGCGAGGAAAGGAGGCTGAGGGAAACATGCAGGATGGAGAGTAGCCGCTGGTCCTGAGAGATAATGAGTAAAAAGAACTGGAGGGGGTGGAGACGGCGAGATAATGAATGAATGAAGGATAATATATATGTTGTTGGAGTAAGAGAACCCTATAAGGGGCTATTAGCTGAAAAGATAATGGATGTCGAGAAGACAAGTGGGGGAGAAGCAACGGGCCAGAGGTAACTCGACAATGAGGCCTTGTGGATGCTCGATGTGGATGAGACGTGGTCTTACGCTGATGCCGCTGTGGCTGAAACCTCTCCGAAAGCGGGCAGGCTTCAGGTGGGGGTATTCCTCCGTGCTGGTCACCTTAATGCCCCACACCTTCTTCCAGGCGTCGTACAGCTGCATGTGGACAGGGTAGACGCCAGAGTGGTGGGGCGCCACCGCATAACCCATGTTAGTGGGGATCCCATGCGCCTAGAGGTTGAAGACATGAGTAAGAGTTGGGAGGCGAGAAAAAGAGATCATTAAAAAGGTCAACCCATCATAATAAAGCTATAATAGTATCCTCAAGATTTTCATGAAATAAAACCCAAGAAATATTTAAGGTCAAGACATTTGCCACAATAGCCACTGAATGCTTTTGTTTTTCTTGGTGGCGGTGGAGCCCACTTCTCCCACACTGGATTCAGAAAGCCGACATTCACAGGAGGGATTCACAAGAAAAACACAATTTTCACACCGTTTACTATTCGCTCCCTTACGGTCGTTGCCAATGCTAATTCTGGCGGAAAAAAAGGCGAACAAAGTCAATGTCATTTCCGTCCCCTCTGTTTGTTCCAACCTAACAAACGTCACTGTGAACGCCTGTTGTGTGCAGCGTGACGTCTGAAGGTTGCAAACATGTTTGACCTGAAATATAAACAGCGTGACTTTGTTTGGCTGCACAGCAAACAGATACACCAGTTGCTCTCCCTGTATTCCTGACTAAGTACGAGTCTTTACTGTAGCACCAAACTTGCTGTTGCCTTGGTTACCACAGGTATTGTCAAATCAACGAGGACTCAACTCTTACAGATTCTAGCTTGTAAAAAGCATAAACAGCTTGCCTGAGACCGCTATTTGAACAAGGAAAATGAGATATGAAGTACAGCTCACCCAAAGCTGTGATCTGACCTTCGCCCCCTGTGACTCACCACGGCAAATTTCTTGTTGAGCAACATCTGCTCGGCCAGCACCGACTGGTTGTGGAATAGATGGGGCTGCATGTGGCTCCACATGTGAGGGAACCACCAAAACTCCTTCACGTAGTAAAGCAGCAGGTCGTCTCCCAGGTCCTCCTCATCAGATCCTGGACACGACAGAGGTGTAAAGGAGGGAGGCGATGGAGGGGGGGACAAAGGTCAAATGGGATATGGGAGGAAATGGAAGTCGTTCAAACATTAGAGAGGAGCATGTGGGAGATTAACGGCAGAATAAATTAAGTCAGGGCATGAAGGGGAAGAAGTGGAGTAGCGAAATTAAAACATTGTGAATCAAAACATAGGTGTCATCTGTTTTGGTGAAGTACGTGTTCTTATCTCTGCTTGAATTAACAGTAGCAAAGGCTTCCTTCACGGGCTGCATCTTACCAGCATGAAAGAATTTCCCTGAGAAACCCAGATTGAAGGTGAAGTTGGGCACACGGGTGCGCAGCTCCCTTTGCGTCTCCAGCAGGGCCTGGAACAGTGGGAGGAAAGCAGAGTGAGTCAATGCACGTTTTGCTCATACTGGTGCACGAGCGCATTAATGAGGAATACATATATTATTACGCAACATCCAGTCCCGCTTGCCTCACTCCTCTCCTTCATTCCATTTGATAGTTTTCTCTCCTCTGATTTGGGTAATAATAATAATAATAATTTATTTTATAAAGCGCTTCTCAAGGCACCCGAAGTCGCTTTACAGAGTCCAGAGGTCATACACACACACAGTCACCCCGGTGGTGGTAAGCTACATCAGTAGCCACAGCAGCCCTGGGGCAGACTGACGGAAGCGTGGCAGCCAATCAGCGCCTCCGGCCCCTCCGACCACCACCAACATTCATTCATCCATACGAACCGGGGTGAGGCTGCGGTGCATGTCTTTATGGTGGTGGGGGAAACCGGAGTACCCGGAGGAAACCCACGCAGGCACGAGGAGAACATGCCAACTCCACACAGAAAGGACCTGGAATGACCGGGACTCGAACCCAGAGCCTTCTTGCTGTGAGGCGACAGTGCTAACCACTGAGCCACCGTGCTGGTGTCTCCCGCTCACTGATTTCTCAGTCTCGTCAGGGTACGATTTGTTCCTTAAAGCTCTGTTGCTCTGCCAGTGAAACGGCTTTATGCTTCCTCCATGTATCCTTTTTCTTACACCCTCGGCCTCCAGATGTGAGGGGGTCTGTTCTGCTCCGAGGGGACGCAAACAAGGAGCTTTTCAACATTCTTTGTATGTCTCTGGGCCCCTGAAATATTCATTGCTGTGGAGCTTCTGTGACAGTGTGAGCAGTGGGGCCTGTCAGCTTTGAGTGGCCTACTGGGACAAACGCATTCAAAGAGAGGAGCGGGAGACGGGGTTCTCCGTGTGACTGGCACAGGGTACCATATGCTACGTGTGTGACAAAGAGCAAAGAGCTGTTGAAATATACATTAATGCGTTCACTTTCTATTCTGATAAAGTTTTTATTTCACTCTGAAACTCATGCACAAACTCACCTTGACATCAGGCACCTTCATGCGTGTGCCCTCTTTGCCCACGAAGATGTCATCTATGTCCACCAGGACGTAGCGCTCCAGGGACAACGAGAGCCTCTTCCCCGTCAGAAAGGCCACGGCGTCCACAAACACCAGCTTGTGCAACCAGAAGCCCAAGTTGTTGCCGAACAGGACCCTCTGGATGCCATCATGGAGCCCCAAGTCCTGCACCACCGATGGGAGCAGAGCCGCGTTCTGCCCCATCGAGGCCACGCTCTCAGCTGACTGGGTCTTGGCCAGCAACACGGGCTCGTACGTCGAGTGGTTCGACTGGAAAACGGTCCAGTCATCCCCGGGGAGGGGACCTGGCAAGGGCTGCCCGGATCGAGTGATAAAGAGCAGGGGGGACTTGGGGTTGACAGTGCAGTCCTTCAGACCCAAGTTGGAGTGCAGATAGAGAGGGAAGCCTTTCAGCTGTGCACTGAGCAGACTGTTTTCATTGGCCTGATCAACAGAGACGGAGACAAGAGAGAGCGAGAGAGATCACACATATGTATCAGACACCAGAGTGATGAAGAAATAAATGTATTGGATATAATTCCCCAATCGTGTGTGAAATGAAGAATGTCAGGCCGACTCAAACATGAAGCTTCTACCTGCTATGCTGAATCTGCGAGATTGCAGTCAAAGTGAATGACCTCCTGCTGTGTCCTCTACGAGTCAATGTCTACGGGGTTCAGTGATTATTCATTGAAATTTCTCCTCTATGTGTCATTCTCCAAATCTCACATCTCCACTGCCACGGATAGACAAGGCCTATTTTCTCAGGCACTTTGACTTGAGTCTTAAAACTTCACCACGACGCATGTGTGGTGGGTGTAAGATCCACACACACACACACACACACTGACACTGTGGCGTTCAGCCTCTTAACTACAGCCACTGATATTTGAAAAATCCAATAACAATATATCAGATACTCTTTAATCCGAGCCCACAGACCTGATTGCTGTTATTGTAGATATTATAATTGCAGATCAACAATTTATTTTGTTATTTTCTTGTCTTTCTTTTTCAAACCCAATATGGAAAGGTGAAAGTGACATGTGTACATGACCATAAAGTATTGTTAATCCTCCAAATAAGGGAACATTTGATGAGTTGTTTTATGGCTGTGTCTGCGTTAATGAATAAGTCTTTTGTTTTCCAATACAGTTACTGAATGTTATCCTATACATTGACTCTAATGCCTACTTAGAACTGTATAACACCAAGAACAGAAATCCATAGATAGAGCGCATATGAGAACCTGTTATGTTATAACTGAGTTCTCTAAGAAACTGAAGTATTTTGTCAATTTCTACTGTGGACTGTTCAAAATCATGTTTTTTAAGCATTATAATAAAATGAGGAAAGGTCATGAAGTGCCAAGCTGATAAATCAATGTTTAAGTCTGGGTTTTGTTGCCGTTAAGGGCCCCGAGGTTCTCAGGATGCCAAACCGAACACAAGAGTTCAGATAAAACGCTGCACATAATGTAAACTTTTGTATATGGATCCTTTAAATTTGCTATAAAATAATTGTGACCAAGCTATGTACCAAACATATACACATGTAGTTAAACTATACTTGCACTATCCTCGTAATTACCTCAAAAATGATCTTTTTGTATTGCATTTTCTTGTTCCTCATCTCTCTCGTATCTTATCAACACGCATGACGATGCAGATTCGTAACATTCAGATATTCAGTAATGTTCAGATAGTCGGACAGCGGCGTTGTGTGTCCAGTTCATTGGGATGCACACCCTTGCTCTACTTCCTCCTCTCTCAAAAGCTGGTAAATCCCACCAGGCTTTCATTTCTAACCTTCACCTACACCCCCCAATATCCCTGCACCACCGTACATGCCTCCATATTTCTTTCTATATTCTTTCCATGGCTCAGAGCTGGTGATGATGAAAACGATAAGACCTGAAAACAGGCCTTTAGGCAAACAGGCTGAGAGGGATTACTCTGGGGAGGGGGGAGAGCGGGGGAGAACGAGAGAGAGAGAGCGAGAGAGACAAAGAAAAGAGAGACCAGAGACAGACAGACAGAGAGAGAGCAAAACAAAGAGGTTTAGAGCACCTTGGAGAACTTTAGAGAAACTAAAACAATCAGATAGCAGAAGAAAAAGTAGAGAACGATAGAGCATAAGAGAAAAAGTGCAACAGGAGTGAGTGATACTGAACCAGCCAGGTCTTTCCAACCCTGTGAATCCCATCTCCTTAGAGACGGAGGAGCCAGATGGACAGGGCAGAAGGTGTGAGTGAGAGGAGGGAGGGGGGGGGGGGGAGTGTGGTGTTGTCCTAACCTTGAAGAAGCCAATGATGCCCACTCCATACTCCACACAGTATTTGTCCAGCAGCTCTCGGTTCCAGGTGTCCAAGTTAACATACTTGAGAATGTTCTCATAAATCACCAGTGTGAAACGCCCTCTGTCTTTGTCCGTCAGTGTGGGCATGTCCCCTTTACCGGGAGAGATCTCAGTTCGGTACTTGAACCGGCCAGATTCCAAGATGGCCACGATCTCCTGACCCAGTTGAGAATACTGGCTTTCCACAAACACCAGAACCACAGGATCTGTCCTGGACCCTCCGGGATCCATCCCCGGGCCCCCTGAGACGCCCCGCAGCGGCAGCAGCCGGGACGGAGTAACCCTCGAGTCATCGGAGTCTGCGGACGCTCCCTCGGCCCCGGACACGCCCCCTCCCGATGGCTCCAGCTCCCGCTTGACGCCATAGAGGAAGTAGGCAGAGATGAAGACGCTGACAGTGCAGAAGAGGAAGAGGAGGAGGAGGGAGGTCTGCAGGGGGAGGAGACGGACTAGCCGACGGAGGCGTGTCACACATCCCAGCATCGTCTCGCGTCACGCCGCTCCGCCCCACCAGCCCAGCAACACGGGGACCGTCTCTTTCCGTGTGGGTAGAATCCGGCGAGCAGGGACCGATCACAACAGAGTCGGTCTCGTTATCGAGCTGAACACAAACGGCGATAAAGTAGCAGCAGCTACTGGAGAAAGAAATGAGACTGTCTCACGTTGGCCCTCCCTCATAATGCAGCACCGCTTATGTCACCATGGCAGAGAAAATAGGGGGCCTTGGACCACTGGAACACACTGCTGCCTCAGAGGGAGGGCTGGCAGGCCGAGTCACTGGTGGAGAAAGATGATGGAAGACTCCATCACCTGTCCATCATGTGAACCCGCCAACCATGTCCTGGTTAGATTCTGCCCCACGATTTTGATTGAAGAATGATCTCTTGAGAAAAGCAATGTCACGTAGGTCATCTCAGCTGCACCGTTCCCATAGGGTCGAATTTCCTCTCCTAGAAAAACAGCAAAACAGGAGAAAATGTCAAAATCTGAAAGAACAGCAGCGGCACCGAGAACAAACAGACAGAACGGGCATATTGCTTTCTTTTGTTGTGTGGGTTAAGCCGTGTGTGGGAAATGCGTGCATATTGCCAGTGCCAACACTCCAAGTAGTCCTTGCATTCACCTGCACAAAGTAAGGGCTGCCAATGTCCCCCTACACACACACACACACACACACACACACACACGCTCCTAACTCATGTGTGCGCAAACATACAAATGTATAAATAAAAAATAAGCTTTCTAACGCAGCCTCCACACAATCAATAGGCGGAAAGTGAGCGACAACAAAGCCTTGAGGCGAGCCAATCCCCAGTTCAGACCAGTAGGACTGTACACAAGTGAAGCCATCACCCGCGGGGACACCGCCTTCTATTTTCCTTAAATCCTCAATAGTATCCAGGCCAAAATAGAGTCCAGGAGAAGGAAGAAAAGCAAGCTGATGGAAGGGAAGCGATCCACGGGCAGAAGAGGCAAATTTGTAATTTGTGATGTTGGGCTATATAAAATAAAATCGACTGAATGATGGTGACAGACAGACCTGGCAACAGTAGGATCCATTGCTTCAGGAGAATAGCTTTTATCACATTCAATAGACATCCCCATACCCTCTGCAGACCCATCATCATACAGCCCTTTAGCCAATCTCCATCAAGCCGAGTGAGAAAAGCACACAATGCGGCATGAGAATGGCGTGAACTTGTCTCTTACAAATACATAATTTCTCCATTTAGAGGCCGGGTGGAGAGGCGACAGAACGCCTTAAATCTCCCTGCGAGTGCAGTGGAAGAAATCACACTTTTCTCTGAGTCGTTTCCAAGTTTCCTCTTTACGGGGAGTTAATGTAAAGAGAGGATGTAAAAAAAAAAAAACAGTGGGCGTTCGCCGCTTAGAGAATCTATCGCAGCCGAGCAGAAGAAAGCCAACGGCCCTGTCCGCTTGAAGATCCTCTCGATGTCTTGTTTGTTTGTTTGTTTGTGAGGGGGCCAGGGTTTGTGTCCTTGCATATCAAAGATTGATTATCCACAGGAAGTGACTGTGCTGGAAACAGTGAAGCAGAAGAGGAGACAGCGAGACAACTTTAAACACCACACCGAGGCGCCACACTTTTTTTTAGGTCTTTTGGGAAAAGTTTGGCTAAATAGAAAATATTGCATTCACTTAAAACTACCGATGAGGTTTTCTCATAACCACCTTCTAGTTATGAGGGCTGGGAAATGAATCTACATAAATCAATGGATAGTGTGGAGCCGTGTGGTAAGAGAGGGTCGCCGCCTGAAACCTGCCACTGAATTACAGCCCGGAGCCCGTCTACATCCCCCAAGAAAGAAGACTCCTGGTATTGTTGGAACTGGTGCTGGGGGAAACATACAAACTATAAAGACTAAACATGGTGAGTGTGTTCGCTACAAAATTCTCAAAAAAATAGGCTAAACAACATAATCTTAGGCCAGGATGGAATGAATATGTGTCTGAACTCCATAGAGAAGCTAGAGAAGCTTTTAAAAACTGGGGTTTATCAGGAAAAGCAAGACATGGTCCAGAGTGCGAACACAAGAGACACGCAAATGCTCGATTTAAATATGCTGTGCGCTTCATTAAAAGAAATGAACAGGAGCAAACTCCATGGCCAAACATTTTCAGCAGAATAATGTCCTTCACTTCTGGAAAGAAGTTAAAGTTGCCAATAACATGAAGACGCCTCTGCCATCCAGTATTGATGGGGCAGATGGTTCGGACAGTATTGCAGATCTGTGGAGTAAACACTATAGGGACATTTTCAATAGTGTTAAGAGTGACACATTTAATATTGGTAATGTTCCTAATGATGCTGGTGTGTGTATTAGACCTGATGAAGTGTTGTATGCTATTGAAAAATGGTCATTGAACAAAGCATGTGGCCTTGACCAAATAACAGCAGAACATCTGAGGCATGCTAGCAACAGGTTGTCAGTGTTACTTGCTGTATGTTTTTCTGGATTTTTAATGCACGGCGTACTTCCTGATGCTATGCTTACTGTGTTGTTCGTGCCAGTAATCAAAAATAAAACCGGTAAAATATCCAGCATTGACAATTATCGCCCAATTGCTCTGACCAGTATACTTTCTTAAGTATAAGAATGAATCCTCTTAGATAGGCTTCAAGATTACATCTTAACCACTGATAATCAATTTGGTTTTAAAAGTAAACATACACAGACTTATGTATATATGCACTGAAGGAAGTTGTTAGTACGTACAGGAGACATAACACCACAGTATTTATGTGTTTCCTGGATGCATCTAAAGCTTTTGATAGAATTAATCATTCCAAATTGTTCGTCAAATTACAAGAGCGAGGGGTGCCACCATATTTGATTACGATTTTGCACTTTTGGTATGCACGTCAAACCATGCAAGTTAGATGGGGTAAGAGTGTATCTGCACCCTTCCGAGTGACAAATGGTGTCCGACAAGGTGGAATACTGTGCCCTGCACTTTTTAATCTCTATATGGATGACCTCTCGAAAGAGTTAAAAAAGTGTAAGACAGGATGTATGGTGGGAGAAAGTCTCATCAATCATCTCATCTACGCTGACGACTTGGTGGTCCCGTCTCCTAATAGTGCTGGTTTACAGCAATTGCTGAGTGTGCTCAAGGCATGGGGTGCACTATGATATCGAGTTCAACTAAAAAAAAAAGTGTTATCATGATAGCAAAAACCAGGGAGGATCAGAAGCTACATTTTCCTTCATTCTTTTTGGGAGACCAGGAGCTAAACGTGGTTCAGAAATACAGGTATTTGGGTCACATCATCAGGAACGACCTCAGTGATGATGACGATGTGCAGCGGCAGTGTTGCAAACTGTATGCTGTGTTGAGGAATTTTATGTATAAATTTAAATGTCGACTAAGTGCCTCAGAGAATGTAGTTATAAAAGCCTTGGCTGACCCAGCACTGAGTGATACCAGGTATTCGTCTCGTTTCTGGAAGCAATGGAACAAATGTTTGTATGTTTTTTAATCCCGAGTGATTGGCTGGACCGGTGTCCTCGTATTGTATTTTATATATTGTTGTTGTATTTGTGTTTGTTGTTTTATGGACCCATGAGTCTGGAATAAAGATAAATACTGTTAAAGTCACAGGTTTCCAAATTACTTTTTCAACCAGTGCTCAAAAACCACAAGATATTAAATACAAACAATTGATCAAATATGTATATTAAAAGGTGCCCTGTGTATTTCTCTGATACACTTTGTTTCTTACCAAAGCGCAGTTTGCATCTTTGACACATTTGTTTCTTTTAACATAACGAAACACAAGCTGCATTGTTTAGTCTCGATGGTTTCTTTTCTTCCCCGTCTTTGCTGGTGCATTGCTGCACTTCTCTGCACACCTCGACCGCACCCTGCACATCCGAGAAATGGTGTGAAGCCATCCCAACATGAATAAGTAACGTCTCCCGTGTGTGCACATGTATGAGATGTGTTGTATATTGACAAAGTAAGATAACGTTATTAATAATTCAACAATGATTTCTAACACGTATCGCCCAGCTCCAGTCTTTAGGAAAAAGGCAATCGTGAAGCTATTTTTGGTTAACGATTAATCCGAATGAAGACACGTTATCTCCGGCTGCAGGGAGACGATGAGCTCCGCCGTGTCGCTAATGGCACTGCTGAAGAGGCTTGAGAGCAGATCAAATGGGGACACACCACCAACATGGCAGAGCCACAGAAAACCTCACTTCTGGCACAATTCGCAGAGGTTATGGCCGCCTCCCAATGTTGACCTTCAGACTGAGACACAGAGAGCTACAACCGAAGGAAGGAAGGCAGAGAGAGAATGTGACAGTGTGAGAGGGGCAGTAAGAGAGCCGCTGACACAAATAGAAGGAAAGCTCAAGGCCTCGAGTGTGAAGCGCCGGCTCGGAGATCGGGCCAGCTAAATAGAGAACAATACATTAGACTATAATGGAGACGGGGATATAGCACTGACATAAGAGAATAATGGCTAATGGATCTCAAGTGTCTGCCCCATCTTAACTAATGTCTTTCTGTGCCATGTATACCTTCGAAGAAGCCCAGATACAACCGCAAACATCTCACTCCGTCTTCCTCCACAGTAATTGATGCAAAAATGTAGCGGAAGAAAGGAGAACATGAATATTTCATGTTTAGCTGATGAGAGGTGTAGCCAGCAGACATATACGCAAGGTACAGAGCAGCCAAAAGGTGCGTAGAGACCAGAGTCTGCCAAAGAGCGTCAGTGTCTTAACCCATGCATAAAAGGAGAGGCCGAGGGAGACTAATGCGTATCCGATAGCCAATCTTTTCATTTTCAAAGATGGAAAGAGCTCGGACTGAACATGAGCTCAGTATCCGCACATGTGGACTAAATGGAGATGGCCGACAGACCAATAAGAGGGAAAAAAGAGCAGTAAGAGAGGAAAGGGCGGAACAAGCCTCGGGGAAAGACAAAGATCAACTCCCAAAACTAGAGAAAGAAAACAGATTGGGGGGAGAAACGAGTGAGAAATTCCCACCTACGGCAACCATCAATCTCAAGGCTTTGAAAACATCAATTAAAAACAGTCCCCTCATTATTTTATCGCAGCTGAAAGATGGTGACAGAACGAAGTGGAGGCATAAACAATGGCAGGTGACGGTCGAGAGGACAGACTAATGCTTTTCCTCGGGGTGGGTGGTCACTAAAAACCTGCTCCCTCTACATCATGGGAAGCAAGCCAGAACCATCCCGCTAGATTAATGAGAGACGACGAGGAACAGGAGGACGGAGCCTGGTCCTCAGCTGGAACAACTCTCTGGATAAACAGCGCTAAGGCTGGCCATATGTAGCCTCACACCCCCTCCATCCCCCCGACACTGCTGTTGCACTTCTTTTAAAGTGTGAATAAGACCAAGTGTCCCAGGGATGCGAGTAGTACATTAACACCGTGTGCCAGAGTCAGACTAGCCGTGGGTGATCCCTTCGACAAATAAACTTTTAAAGGAGAGCTGGACCCTCTAAGCCCCTCAAGAGCCAACAGTTCCCTCCTTGCCCCCTGCTGCCCCCCCTCCGCCCAATCCATCCCCTCGGCACTGACTGACGGAAACAAAACGATGACCCTCTGTGTTCAATCACCAGACCATGGCAACCACACGTTCTCCATGGAAACGCTGGAGAAACTGTTCAACAGGAAATAGAGGGAGGGCAGTAATCCATAGTACACTCATCAAAAGGCTATCGTCGTTGTCACTTTTCGGTCTGAGGCTGTGTATTGATGTGCATTTACCACGGGGGCTCCGTCACAGCGGAGACAGACCCGAGAGACTCATTAGACGAGTCCAAGTTATCCATCGACAAAGCGTGTGTGCGTTTCGTTTCATTGCTGAACAAATATTACTGAGCTTTGTGCAAACACTCTAGCCTCACAAAAGACAAAAAACAACTTTGGCCAGACAGTTTGAACTGAACACGGGGGCATGGGTCAAGGTTAAGAAAGGGTAAGAATGACGCCAGTGTAATCCCCAATTTGTAATCCTGTTAATCACGACACTGCAAACAGTAACACAAATGTGCTTATGCCAGCTCGGTTTCTGTGCAAGATGCCTTGAAGGGATTAAGAAACCAGACACAATAGAGCGATGAAGGCGAGGGGTGAACGTTTTATTGAGAGAGGAGGTCGAAATGCGATGGATCTCGACTCCTCACCTCGTTACCTAATGGTGCAGACCACTGTGCTGGAAGCCTCGACTGCATGCAGCCAGGAGCAAAGCTAAAGCACACTTCTGCATTTGCATTCAGCCTCTTCCCATTCATGCCAGATATTAAACCTAAAAAGCACACACTTTCATATTTCTTTTGAAGCCCAGCTAAAAGCAACAAACAGGCACATAGAGGCAGCAAGGACTCGCCTTCTTAAAAGGTTACATTTGAAAAGTTGCAGGGAAGATTTTTCTCTTCATTTTCTCTCCCTTTCCATACGCCAGCCTTGGCATTCATCAATATAGAATCAATCAGAATTTTGAATTCCATTTTATGCATCCATTGTGGCTGCTGCGATTAAAGGCTTAGGCCATGGGATAGCGTTAAACGCACAACGTATTTTTACTCCAACTCGAGTCTCCCACCCCTCAGACAACCCGAATGCACGAGCATGGAGCTTCGTTTTAGCTAAAAACATCAACACCGACACTTCCTTCTCCCTCCGTCCCATGAATTCATTGCATGCTGCTGCGTGAAGGACAGAGGACTCGGGAGGGAAATGTAGTTTTTCTTTTCAATTTACGAGAAAGTGATTTTCAGAACGTTCCCCTTACCAAACTATGCGGCTGAATTATCACAGAATTTTACTCACTTTACTGTCCGCAAGACTCAGGCAATATCACAGAAGAAAAATGCCTTTCCTCAATTCGCACATGCCCCTCCAATTACATCTCAGGGCCCTACTTGGAGACCTCGGCCCCAGTGCTGTCGTAATTGAAATGATGGCAAAGTTATTCGTTGACACAGTAATGGGACAAAGAGGCAGAGACTCATCTTCAAATCCAGACAAGGGAGTGCAATCTTTTCTTAAGAGCAATTATGAACAGAATGAGAGGACAGCTAAAGTGTGTTCAGTGACCATTTCTGTACCGCTGCTGTACTTTGAATCGACAGAGCAAGATCCCACCCTCAGACATCCATTAGAGAAGATCATGTTCTGACATATCAACACTGATATCATCCTCAGAAAACCTGAGCAGGCACAAGCACAATGGCATCTTCACACATTCCTATTATGTGCTGACGATTAGGACCAAGATGAATAAAAAACACAGGGCAGAGAATAAAATATACATGGTGCTCAGAGTCTTTTTCATCTTAAAACAGGCTCTCAAACCGCCCACCCTCTTCAGATCGGGGATCTTGAGCAGGAGCCTTCCGAGTGCGGCGGGAACTGTAAAATGGATTACCTCGCGGTGTGAAAAGCAGTGTGGATGAGCTGTGGGAGGGAGCCAGGGGAAAACTGTGGCGGGGCGGGGACAAAGCGGGGAGGGGTCATTAGGGAACGGTGCAGAGATGTGAAATGGAGACTTTCCTGAAGGGTAGTACTCCGGTGGGTGGTGGGGTAGAGTGGCGAGAGCGGAACCAACACCTTCATCAATAGCTGATGCTCAACGCAGCACACAAAAAGCACCGCATGCACAAATACCCCCCCCCTCCACCCACCCCTGCTGATAACCACCGGGAGCTCGCTACCACAGTACATCTATTTATAGACACGGTGTGCTCCATTTACAAGCATGGAATCTGTACAATAAAAATGAATACAAAACAGGGGAGACCACAGAAGACATCATTTGTATCCTGCTGACATGTACAGAAAATACTGCAGGAAGCTGAAAGGCCATTAGGGAGAACAGTCAAGCCGCCCTCATTCACAAATGACGACGATTTCAAATACCAACGGGGTCATGTCTAAATGAACTGCAATCTCATTTGTGCGACTACAAAGTGGACGGATTAATCAGAGAAAGAGAAATAATTCACCCCACTTTGAAGGCTCTGCATACGGCTTCGTCTTTGAGTGGCATCGCAGACTATTAGCCAGAATCCACAGGAGGGGAGATCCTACAGTGTGCGCCATCGAAAGAATCGGTGAATCGAAAGAATCGGTGTCTTGGTGTCTGATTCTCTGACCTTTTCAAAAAAAAAGTTCCTCGTTTGTTTGTGTTTTTTTAATATGAACATTCTTTGGCAATAAACCTGTTTCTGATTCTGATTCTGATTTCTGATTTCTGATAATTATTTCCTTCACTGGTCTCCTTTGATGGTTTGACAATGTGCATATGGATGTTGTGCAGGCTTCAAATTACGGCAGTGGCATGTTTACGTGTGAAAATTATAGCGAGGACCCGAGGCAATGAATAACCCCCATCCTCTACCAACAAAAAAAATAAAAACGGTGCAATTCGGAGGAAAGAGGGCCCTCGATCTATTGGAGCGCTGAGAGGAGAAAGAGACGTGTAGTGCCTCGGACAGGCACACACGAGGCAGAGGGAGGAGGGAGTTGGTCATTTATCATTTTTGTCAGTCCTGGAAGAAAAGGGAGGTGGGGCACGGGGGCTTTCATATAAATTGAGTGTAGGTGGAATCAATGTGGCGTTGTTGGTGAGAGGAGGGGGGGGGCGAGGGAGTCGGATCAATGCTGGTGGGCGTGACTGTTTGTTCACATTGTTTATCTACTGTCATCTCAGGACGCTGCTGAAGGACAAGGGAGCATGGCGGGCAGCACAATGTCTCCATTGGGACTCAGGATTCGTAATGGGCCTCTCCTTATACAGACAATGGACATCACTCAGAGGTGAAAGCCATAGTGCTTGTGGATAAGGCACGTCTGTGTGTGTGTGTGTGTGAGTTCGGAGGGGAAGGGGCAAGTAGAGATAACAGTACTTGTCCGTGTGGTTTCATACTGCAGGGTCTGCTGATCAAATCAACTGCTTATTCAGCTGCAAAAACCCTATTCTGAGCTGCACATGATCTCTTACTAAACCGCAACAGTTTTATTTAGACTTTTACACCTGCAGCGGAACAGCAATAAGGCTGCTGACCTGCCTTGAACCAGAGATGCTATCAAAACAACAACGGCGTTTGTGATGACCGCGGACAAATAAGAGAAATCAAAACTACTCAGAAAATCCCCAGGCATGCTGTGGCACACACACACACACACACACACACACACACACACACACACACACACACACACACACACACACACACACACACACACACACACACACACACACACACACACACACACACACACACACACACACACACACACACACACACACACACACACACACACACACACACACACACACACACACACACACACACACACACACACACACACAATCTGCTCAATCAATCGGGGAGAGATTGAGTGGAAACTGCAGAGCAGAGCATGTATCTGTAATAGGGATAAGTATAATACCCAATCATGAAATGATGATGCGCTAGATTCAAATGCCGCCCAGTGAATTTCAGGTATTATCATTCCCATGGGAGACGGGCCTCTGGCACCTCCTCCCTCGCTTTGTTTTTGTACACCTCCCTCTTCCATCTTCCCTTCTTCCATGTCCAGATAAGAGACGGCCTGCATTGATCTGACTGATTCAAAGCAGTAGAAATGCGTTCCCATGGGAATATGACAGTGTGGAAGAATAGCTGACACAAGAGATGAGATTGTGTTGTGCTGCCCATATGTTTGCCTGCGAGATGAAACGGATAGGATTGTTCCTCCTGCATGAAAACGTGCTCATAGTCATCAGCTTGCCTTCATAGCCCAATCAAGAACAACAGATGATATAACATATGATATGATATTCCTTTATTCTTTCCTTTATAGATGAATGGATTGCAGAAGAGATTTGTCTGGGGGGTGGTATACTGTATGTTTTACATCAACAAACAGTGCACACTTGACACGTGGACCCATCGGTACTTGCAGGCAATAAATGTGTGAAAACTGCAACAACAGAGAAATACCCAGCCTCATGATTGGTTTATCACAATAACAACAATTACACTCCCAATTGTAGCCCAGATTATGAATCCAATTACAAACCGTGTGTGTTTGTAAAAAAACTGAAGCTAAGCTCCGGCTATTCTCGTCTCGCTCTCTCTCTCATACTTCCTGCCTCACTCGTGTTTTTTACAACACAACCACAGTGAAGCTACACTCCCCTGTAATCCAACGTGGCAGTAGTCCCCCTCCAAGACCCTCTTTGCCGTTTGTAGGCCAATAATTCAAAAGATCTTTTGAAAAGAAAACCAATATGTCAACAAATATAAGATGGCTCAACACAGATGTGATGCTATGAACAGCTATGGGAAGGTATTTGTTATACACAGTATCGGCTCTATATGTGATTAATGTCAATAGAAAATTGTCAAAATTCTAATAACAACTAAGTCCACAGTTTTCAGAAGGGGCATAAGTTGCAGAGCTCTGTGTAACTAAGGTGTGAACACAATAAATACACCTGTATCTGGATGATGTAACAGCCGACATTAACCTGTCAAAAGCTACATTACGAGGTCAAAGGAATATTCAAAATAAGGAAATAGATGATCAATTATCCCTCGTCGTACAGTCAGTCATTACAGAAAGACGGAATCTGCCACAGCTGTTCTCTTTTCCAAGAGAAGGTCATACGGAAGTAGAAAAAGAAACTGAGATCTCTCTGCATTAAAGCTTTAGTGTGAAGGCCACCGAGAGGCCACAGTGCATTCAAAAGCTGCTGCCTGGGGGTTTCAGCAGTCACAGTTTTATAGAAAATTGGTAAAGACACATGACACCTCAGCTCGGGTTTGCCAGAAGGCAAGTGGGAGAACACAAAATTGACAAAAATGCAATGCATGCGCTTTGGAGATGCTTCTCTGCAGTACAACCTGGAAGAGTTGAAGAGGGTCAAATACAATACAGCACAAACCAATGGGATAAACTAGCTAAGGTTTGACAGAAAACAGACTTTAGAGAAAACTAATGTTTAGCAAAACGTAAATCCCAAACAAAGGCCAAAAGCTACAAAGGAATAGCTTGAACCAACAATGTTAATGTCCTGAAGTGACAAGGTCCAGACCTCAACCCAATACGGACTTAGCTGCAGTTCATGAAACGTGACAGAGCCTGTTAATACAGAGCTATCCCCACAGCCATAAGCCTGTCAGTTACTTTATCTACTAATTATTAACCTGAGATGGATAAAAGAAAATCCACTATATTGCATTTTAAACGTCTGTTTTATTTGTTGATCAGTGTCATAAAATAAGCTTTTTCCAATATATTAATTATGAAAAGTCAAAGGCAGCGGACTACTTAGAAATAATTAGGCATTGTACATAGCTCTCGCCTCTTCCTCAAGTCTGTTATTGTTCCTCAAAATAAAACACAGCTCTGCCGCGGAACACCGGTATACCTTTCCCTGCTCTAGTCCCAACTGCAACTTGTCAAGACTCCGTGTCTATTTCCTCCCCTCGCTGAAGCGCTCTACCTGTCGCCATCCAAGCTGCTTTGCCTTCCTCTGTTCTTGTCCTGGACCAGAGGGTGAGGCATGTGTGTGTGTGTGTCACGGAGCTGACAGGTCTATCTAGGCTCCGTCTACTGGGCTGGCTCTTCCCATTTCCTCTATTCACTGCACGCCTCTACAGCTGCTGTGCAACACACACACACACACACACGCACGCACAGGTAGCTGTGGCCTGTGCACAGGGTCAAGCTGCATGCATGGGGTATGTCGATGGAACACGGAGATGAAACCAATAATACATTATTTTTTTAGCAGGGGAGAGCAGGAGAGAGAGAGAGAGGGCTGTATTTATGTGGCAAGAGGTGATGCATTTCCATGTCAGTTCAAGGAAAGCCTGTCAGAGTTATGGATTAAATTTCACTGTGCAGCATTGTGAACACACACACACACACCTGGCAGTTTAATGGTGTGCGTTTGTGTGCTCAGCGTGTGTGTGTAGACGCGTGCATTCACGTGTTGCCCGATGCATGCGGCTCGGCGGTGGGCTATGGGTCCAAACACCCAAACTGGAAAGCAGACTGTTGTCATGCGTTAGCCATATAAAATATTAAATGCGTCTATCGCCACACATCCATAACCGGCAGCTGTCAAAGTCAATGCGGTTCAGCCACACGCCGTCACCATAAACCCATGTAACACATTTCTCATTTGCTACGCCTCAGCCATTTGCTCTCCTGAGCACCCAAAGACGTTTCCTCTCACACATGCACAAAATCAATTATTCCACACACACACATACAGACTTCCACACACACACTTCCACACACAGATTGGTGGGGTGTTTTCCCCTCTGTTGGCAGTAACAGGTGTGTGTGTGGGGGTAGTAAGTAGTAAGCTGATCCCGCCATGAAGACCCACTCCTCAGTCCCACCACTATCCTTCACCTCCTGGAGGGAAACTTCCAATCAGTCCAGCAGATCAATACACCCTGGCCTCCAGATATGAGGCTCTTAAGTTAACTAGAAGCACTTAAGGAGAGGGGCATCTGTATCGATTACAAAGGGTTAATGAGACCTCCTTGTGTGCTAGCTATGCTTTTTGGAGATTGAAAATGCAGGACGTCATTTAATTGATACAAACTCAGAACACGTGCACAAACTTGACTGGTTGAGGATTTAATACGACAATTCGACAGCCCACTGCCTTGTGTTTTGACACTTTGCAGTGTGCACACAGGTGAATTGAGGACAGATGGAACAAAGATAATAGCTCCTCTGTCAGAGGAGAGGGCTCGGGGCCACCATGAATCAGTGCAGACTGAACGAGGTGACCAGAAGAAAAGCAAACTAATAAATCTTTTATCTGCACTGCAGGTGAAAATACTGAGTACGATGAAGTTCAGGATGCCACATCATTGCTCCAATATCAATTATTCAGCATCGCCTTTTCTAACCCTTTAATTATACATAAGTGTAAGAATAACAAAGGGTAGGGACGCTCACTGTGTGCCCGCTTACAAAAGTCTTGACAATGGGACCGGATGGGGAACTTCAGCCTTTAGGTAGAGGTTGGAGCAAGACGGAAGCAAAAAGGCCTTGGGGACGCTTCGCCCCGCTGTCGAGCTGTCATTTATGATGCGTCCGCTTCACCCACTGTGTGATCAGAGATCAAAGGGTTAACTGAAACTCTGGCCTTTAGCCCTGCACTGCGTACATTATTCAACAGCTTGTTACAACAGCCTGCTCCCTGATCTCACACACAGGGAGACGGAGCTGCAAACTCCAGGGAGGGGAGCACTGGGGACGAAAAGCCGGATTAGGAAAAAGGGATAACAGAGGGGCCGGGAGGCTGGAAAGAAGAAAGATAAGAGAGAATGAGAGGTTGCACTGAGGGATGTGGGGAAAACCTTTAGGATTTAATCGGATGAAAAGAAGTACTGAGAAAAGTGAAGGATGAAAAGGTGGTGAAAGATAGTGAGGGAGCACAGGTGGAGAAAAAAGGAGGCCTGTCCGTCTAAGTCTGCCCGTTGCCATGGGAAACTGATCAGAATCACTGAAAATGGATGTTCAACCTTTGACCACGGCATATAGCCAATTTGTTAACTCTGCTCCACAGAGCAGAGCTCCGAGGGAAGCAGAGGTTTTATTTCCACAACAGTGGCAACAAATGCTACAGTCCATTTACTCACATCTCAATTATGACAAAACATAATGATTAAAAATGTTCAAATCCATCTTTTTCTTTCACTGTTTATTATCTTTTTTTCAAGACTTTGTGTGTGTTTTTGTGGGGGGGTTACCACCCAAAGCCAGCAACATTGCGATTTTTTTCATTTCGTAGGCTAAACAATCTTCATACACAATCCCTCAGTTGGGAGCAAGAACCAAAGATATAAAATGCCGTTAGAGAATAAGTAAGGGTACTACCACACAATTATCAAAGCAAAATAAAAAATAAATAATGTGATTTAACGATCAAACAAGGGACTTGTGACCGTGTCCAAATGGTCCTCCGGGCCCTTTTCAAAGTCCTTTAACGGGCCGGCTGCCCGTTCCATGTTCACCTCGTTCACGACTGATTCTCCATAAGAGACACCTGGATATTGGTTGCTTGTGTGTTTGAACAGGTAGCGCAGCAATATCCACTGGCTTTGGGCTCTTCTGAAAGCATACTCAGACAAGTGTAAAACAACAAAGCCAAACAACATCCATCAGATGAGCACTGAACTGACAGCGACCATGTTTTGGGAGCGCCCCGTTAATAGTCCCAGACTCGCGCCGCTTTTCAGTGAGCGGGCTCCTTTGTTCATTAATTGATTGGCCTTCCCTGCTGGGCCTCAGTAACTAGGTTACACGGATCCATGAAAAGGAGAGCCCCCCCCCCCCCCCCCCCGGTGAAAGACAGAGGATAGATAGACAACGCAAGGGCAGGAATCTGAGTGTTAATATAACTAATGGAGTGAGGACGAGAGTAACTTTATTGAAATCACCCTCATCCCATTAGAGCAAGCAGCTGATGAGAGCAAAGAGGGAAGGGAAGGAAGGTTGGATCCCATTATGAAAGGGTGAAGTCACCGTCGTATCAACCGATTGGGTAAAGTGATGGCTGAGAGTGACGCATTACCCAGCTGTCACAAGACGGATCTTACACATACACAACCTCCCATTACTTTGCTCACTGTCACGGGCAAATATAATGAAAGCAGGTGAGGGAAAGTGCAGAGGCGGTTGTGAACATCATGCTGGAAGTCATGGAGGCAGTCAATCTGACGCACTAGTCACCTAGTACCACATCACTTGATGAGAGTATGTGACCTGAGACCAGGAACGGCTCAGTAGCTAGGAACACAATCTACGAGCTCTGCTGTCATGAAAGGTGGTAAAGGCAACCCGTGTACTCATTACTAGAAGTTTAACTTTTCATCTTAAAGGAGTCAGGGAAACGCTGCCCCTTAAAAGTTCCTAAAATATCAGTACAAAAAATAAGAAAATATAATTGCCAATAATTTGTAGGTTCTTCATTTGATCCTGTTTATTGTATAAAGCGGGGTTGTTGCACAGTTTATTGAAGTCCAGTATGCTTTTGATTACTGGGGCTCCTGGGAGCTCATCGTTGGCTAATTGTGGACAATGTGTGTGGGCAAAAATTATATTTTTGCTAATTAGTTTTTGGTCTGGAAAACGAGTGTGTTGTTTTGAAAGCTGCTTTGCGAAGTGGAAAATAATTGGCACCCTGCTGCCTGTAGCTCAAGTGGGCTGACCTGAAGCCACCATATCCAAGAAAACCAGAACCAACCAGTCATGATAAATATGTCATACAAGAAGGGAAAGGCGTACTGTTTGGGAAGAACATGTTGTTGTGGACAACTAGATGGCATAAGCAACACACATTCTGATTTTAAAGAAGCATGAAAACCTCACAGCAAAGTAAACCATAAATATCTCTCCACCAACAACATTGACGGAGACGCGCTGTGGCCTCGCTGCCGGCACAGGGCGCAACAGCTGAAGCAACGGAGGCTCTGCATCTGCCCCGCATACGTCAGAGGATATAAGTTTCCACCATACACTTTATCCCTCAGGTGACAGGACTGAGCTCCCTCCGCTAACAGATGGACCGGGTGGTGGGCAATGTGGCAACCGGTGTCACGAGCAGCCTGACGGATATGGGTACTATGCGGGGTCACGTTCAGTACGGTCAATGAGCGGTGTGGATGTCATTGGCAAAAGTTCGGATCACAAAACTCGATCAAACAAGGCCTCGGGTGGTTTTTAGAATGAGAAAAAAAAGAACATCACGATATGACTTTGTAAAATAAATTGCTGGCAGAGTACTTCTCAACCCAAGTGGGGCGTGACAGCCCGCAACATCATCTCAATATATTATTGGCTCCTCCTACTAAGAGCGATGGAATCATTGCGCATATCGAGCTCCACTGAGACCCTGAGAGGCGGAACAGTTGAGCACTCCTCAAAAGAGGACTTCAAGGTCACAGGAGGACATTGCAGTCGATGTGAGGTGCATCACCGTCACTGGTAGCTAGAGGGAGAGGACAAGAAGCAGAGAAGTAACAGAGAAAATGAAAAATAAATCTTAAGCATTTCACTTGTATTCCTTTAGACTGCCAATAACCTACTCTGCAAATTGCAAGGAAAGGGAGTCCACCTCCCCCCAACAGCCCCTCTAATGGTGTTGCCTTTAATACCGTTATCACCAATTCATTGCTCCCGATTTTCCAGCAGTAAGGGTTGAAGCTTAGCCTTCTGTTTTATTGAGAGCCAGTGGCTTCAGGCCCTAATCAGTCAAAACTACCAACAGCTTTTCTCGGGGGACGGTGAAGCCAAAAACAGCATTATTTTACCAGTAGGCAATTTGCTCTGTGTGCAACTTCTAATGAGTATAATTTCAGACTCCATGATGGTGTTTTGTGGAGTGGGTAAAATGTCAGGCTGTAATGAATGTGGAGGTTTCCCTCGGTTGTCCCTCGCTTGAAAGAGGATGCCGTCATTAAGCGGCATGACATTCAAAGATTTAACACACATGCAAGACTTTTGGTGCCCATTCAAATCAATAAAAAAAATTAGCTGTTAAAAAAAAAAAATTTAAAAAGGAGAAATAAGCCATTTTCTTTTCTCGCTCCATCCCACTTCGCCACCACCACCTCTCCCCTCGCACATGGAAGCGTACACAAGTCTAATTAGCTGTGTCGTATCCCTTGATGGCTCCGCCATTTCCTCTCACTGGGAAGATTAACCACCGGCACACTAATATCAGCCTCCACATTAACACAATTAGGTGAAGAGTGAAACGCGAGGCATGTCGTCACATCTCCCCGGCTTCATTAGGGCACGCAGCAGACAACTTGAGGACAGACGAGCCGCTGCGTCTGCAGGTTGGGGAGGCACTGAGCAGGTGTTCTTGGCAACCCAGACTGTCGCTATGAGATGTTGTTAGAACTTGTCCTAGATTACACAATACAGACATGTTATAAAACGAGCACAAAGGCCACTTCAAAGTAACGACACTCGTCTTATCTGTTGATTAGAGGTGAACAGTGACCAATTGTAAAAGAAAAAGTCGGCTCTAATGGTGCCAATAACTTGCGTAGATTGTGTTGAATTGTATAAACATTTCTTAAATGCATTTAGCCTTTATAGCAGGTATATGAATCTTTCAGATCGGGACATGTCCTTTATACTGTATGTAAGTGATATCATTCAGTGAGGATCCAATAGCATGAAGCCAAGGCTATCCACAGCTGACATGACTGGAATGAGGATATGATTTTACCCTCATTCTGCTATTCCACCAAACGGTTTTGAGTATCTACGAGGTTCAGTGCGAAATTTTAAGATGAATATCAAATCAAAGAATGCCAAGTAACTCACTCTGTCATCCAACTCCTTCCCAATTTTATCTCAAGAGGCCAAAACTTAAGGAAGTCAGGAAGTAGAAGCATCCATAGAGTTCGACATGGAGCCTGCCTCAGAAAATCCATTGTTTCAGATCGTTTCCAGATGCTAAATACTTTTAAACTGTTGCATATTTTGGCAAAGATGTGTCATTCTTTCAGTCAAATCACTGGGATGCCTATAAATTCTCGTCAGACGAGCCACCACCCAAAGCATCCTTCACAAGCAAGTTATGAGAATACCCTTCAGCAACGACTGGAAATCCTATCAATCATATTAAACATTGTGTTTACGCCACGAATGCATTTGTAGAAGAACACAGAGTATTTGTCATTTCAAGGATTTGTTTTTGGCAGGTTAGTCATCAAAATGATATAGAATACAGCTATATGAGGAAGATTACTATTTTAATAAAGAAACAAAAAGCACCTATAACTGCATTATATTTCACCATAATCTGCTTGACAGATTACAAACTATGACCAGTTGTACCATTATGTTATTTATCAAAAAGGCAGAATTTGTCATCCAAAAGCAAAACCAAAGACTAGCAGCCCAACAATAAACATCTAAACAGAGCAGGGACATATAACTCATCAAGTAACAAAGTGGACACAAAATACACTTTAAAGCCCCTCAATATGTACCAATACCATTTATGTTAAGATCATAAAGTATAGTATATTACATAGTGGGTATCACATTACACCATTAGTTGCTAACAACGACCGCAATTTAAAAGCAAAGTCAGTTTCAAGCAAATTTGCTAACAGCAAACTGTTCATCGTTCCAGCTTCTAATATGTGTCACACATGAAAGCCAAATATACATTGTTGAACTGGTAATTGGAAATAGTTGAATATATCAACTTGGGGTTAGGGAACATGTGATATGCACTTTTTTTTACCATCAAAAACATACTTGATAAATTGAGAACATTAGGAACAGATTCATTAATAATTAAAATAATATATGTTGTATTATCTTAATTCACAATCACTAGATAAACATAAAAATACAGGTTTTTTTCCAGGAGTTAATTTATTTTTTGTTGTCAACATGCATTTGATCCGAAATAAAATATTCACTGGGTCTGGAGCAAGTTTGTTCAAATAAAGCACCAAATAGTCACATCTGTGCAGCAAGGTGCTCCAAGATGAGATCAGATCATCCATCTATATACAGGGGAGATCTATGCCGTCTCATCTATTGTTTTCCCAGGCAAGATGCCACCATGACAACATAAAGTCCTGCCATGTCCTATGATGCACAAATATCTGTAACAGTTGATGCTGCTGGATCCTTGCATGATGTTTTCACTTAGGCCTTCAGACCACCTCACGGGTTTCCTGGCAGAGAGAACTCTTTTTTTCCACTGCTTTAAGAATAGCCAGGCACAGAGAGATTCATCCTTATCATCGGATATGCTGTCAACTGACATGAAGAGCACACAGCAGATATGTGCAGCTTTCTGGAAACATCTGTAGAATCATAGAGGACTGTCAGACAGGCAGGGTAAACAACATGCTTACTAGAATCCTACACCATCCTGCTCGCCCGGCAATCACAAGAATCAAGCGTGCGGCTGCGATTCGGATTGGGACGAAAGAAGACGGCTGTGTAACGGATGGTATGGTATCGCAGCCGGGTAAGCCGCTACACCACACGAGCAATAGACTGTGGCAAGGACTTGCAAAACACAAAACAAAAAGAGAGTTCACGACTCAAAGACACCGACAAAAACACAACAAATGCTTGGCTAATTGAGATGTTGTGCTCAAAGAACTGCCGCA
Source organism: Pseudoliparis swirei (assembly GCF_029220125.1). NCBI lineage: Eukaryota > Metazoa > Chordata > Actinopteri > Perciformes > Liparidae > Pseudoliparis > Pseudoliparis swirei. The sequence goes on along the minus strand of NC_079406.1, from coordinate 13,509,778 downwards.
GATCATTTAGCGAGAGCTTGAGCAGCGAGTTCACGAATATGGAAGTGAAGAAAAAGAGGAGCTGTGCCACTGAACACGACCACACACACACACACAACAGAGGAGAGAGAGAAACAAGAGAGCTAGAACAGAGGAAATCTAACAAAAGACAACAGAACAAAGTGGAGCCGAGCACAACGCAGCAGAACAGGCTGTAATTGTGTTGTGCGGGACTGACCCTGGCGCATCCCAGCAGGCATTGCATGATGAATGGGCCTGGCGATGACTACATCCCACATCCCTCCTCCTCCTCCCCCTCCTCCCCCTCATGCTCTTTTCTCTCGCCACTATTAGCCCTCCTTCTGTCCCTCCCTTTGCTCCCCTCCTTTCCCCAAAACCACACACTCTATTCAGCTGCTGCCATCCCACAAGATTAATTTGCATTCAGTACACTTAGTCTTCGTATTGTGCTTTGACACAATGACATATTACAGTGCATGGCACACCTATTAAACAAATAGGCTAGCTTGAGGGTCGATGCTCTTTTTTTTTTGCACGATGGTTATGATAGAGTACAAATGTGGGGAACAAGAAGTGCGGGGCCTGGATGGTTCTGAACGCAGAGAGGCTCTGACACACAAGTTACAGCGGGGTCATTACAGGAACAGTTAGATAACCCCGATTAATGATTCACGAGACCCAAACTAATAAACTGGGTCAGATTGTGTTTGCAGTAGTAGCAAGAGCAGATTGACCTTCGGGTGAGACTGCCTGAGATAGAACAGCAGCAGCGAGGCGGGGAGCGAGCAAGAAAAAGAAAATTACAGATATAAAAAAAGGCGATAGAGGTGTTGGTGTTACTCCACGACAGACCCAGAGGAGAGAGACAGTAATACATGGGAAATGGCCTTTTTACTACAGATTTCTTTGCTCCCGTTCTCCTTCAACTGTTCCATCATGCCCATGTCCAAGGGGAGCATAACAGGGAGACCAAATTTAATTTGCTACACCGTCTCTAGCCTTCACCCGTTGTGCCTGGGGACAAACGAAATGGATTCTGAAGTTTAAAAAGGTGAGAGAAATGAAGAAATAAAAACCGGGTCCCCCGGAGAAGGCAGAAGAGACAATAGCACAGAGGGTGGCGGCGAGAAATGAGAGCGGAAGAGTCTGTGGGGAGGGGAGGAGCTAGGAGAGCGTTATGTGGGCCAGATATCTGTAGAACTGTATGGTTATCATAAACCAGCTCAGAGGCCAGGCCATCTAGAGAGGCCACAGGTTTACTCAAACAACCAGATCAGGCTGGTGATAGTGGCCACTGCTGATGGCACAACGTCCAGACACGGAGGTGACTGAGGGGTTAACAACCCATTACCTCACCCTGCTGCGCTCCCTGAGGGCACACAGTATGAGGTTATTATGGTGGTGGTGTGCGTCGACCTCATAACCCGTGGCGCACCTTGAGGCTGTTACTCAACAAAGGGGAACTCAGCGCAGTGACATCACCACAGAGACCTCGCCTCATGGGTGCAGGAGACAAGTGCATGGAGGCTGTGGACTATGTGGGAGTCACATTACTCCTCTCCAGCTCTTTTCGACACACAAGGACTTTGAGGACTCAACAGTAGGGATGGGTATCGTTTGGGTTTTTTCTGATACCGGTGCTAAACCGGTACTTTTAAAATGATACCGGTGCCTAAACGGTGCCTGAACCGATACTTTTTTTTAAAAACGCACAATAAGGACATTAAAAACCTCTTTGGCCATATTCCCTGGAGAAGCCGTTATCATGGAGCACTGACAAATAACGGATATCAGACTGTTAACATACACAATATATGTTCTCCATTATATGATGTGATATGTATTGTCATGTGCAGACCTTATAGGGTTAATCCTGTCACTGTTTTGATGGGCAAAGAGAACAACCAATCAGAGGGACTGAAGATGACACGTGACAAATAAAGTTTTGCTTCTGACAGCGAGAGTTACACTGAAACAAAGTGACGCCCCACGGTCTTTATTCCTCCGTCATTATATTCCCGGTAACACCGGGTATACAGCCGGGACCGCTGTACATCAACACATCTAGCAGACTGTCACGCTCGTAGCTAGCGCTAGCTACGATCTAGCTTAAATATGGTTATAATGGCTACATTTATTATTTATTGGGCTACTTTTATGAATGCAAGACTTGCAATCAACGATACGGTACTAATCTGAGTTAAGGCTGCTCGTCATCATCGGTCTCCACGTGTTCAGGGGGACCGGTGACGGTCTCCCCGTCGCGCCCAGCCTGACGCTGGTGTGCTCCACACGGGCTCACTCAGTCAAACACGGCGCAGCCTCCGCTGTCAGAGTTAAATATGAGAGGCTCGTAACCTGCTGACAGGGCGGAGTCACCAGAGAAGTTCACAACAATCGTTTTTTTCAATTTCAATCGGCTCAGGCACCGGAAAGAAGCACCGGAATGTGCGTTGCGTTTCGGTCCGGGTAATACCGGTTGTATTGGAACCGGTAAAATATTGGCACCGGGTTTCGGTACCCAACCCTACTCAACAGTAAAGCCAGAGTCTTGACAACTTTTAACACCTTCTTCGCTGGAGTAGATCAGAGGCACCAGAGGGATAAAGGGAAGAATAAAGGAAGAAAGAGGAATCTAAAACTCACCAGGCGTGCTCAGTGTGTAGCCTCAGCATTGTGTCGAGTCTTGAATTTCATTATCAAACTGGTGGACTCCAGTTCATCCACTGCTCAGTCCCACCGTAGAAGGGGAAAGAAATCAGGGGGCCTCCGCCCCGGCTCATTGACAGCCAATGATCTCTGGTGGCGCTGCAGCAGAGTCGGGGGCCATTACGGAGGGAAAACAAACACGGACCTCTGGCCAGGCACACACAGCGTGGCCCGGACACCTGTGTCCCATTCAACCAACATATCCGGCCACTTAACACTTCACAGAGGGGGGACGGGGGTGTTTGTGTTTGCAGGCTTGCACGCCCCACTTTGGCTCCTTCAGTTCAGCTTCTTTACCCAAACAGCCTCTGAGCCTCCCTGTAAGGACCAAATGCTCGCGGCTGTAGCTCGTCCCGCTGAAAGCTCCCAACCGTCACACCACCTGACCATCACAACTGACCCCGTTTGAAGCTGCACACTCCGAATAAAACTGGCCGAATCATAGCTCGTTCATCCTGCTGTCAATTGCAGTCTCAAGCCGTTCTCCTGTCTAGATGACCCAGCTGCATCTGGACTGACCTCAGGGTGGCCAACACCTGTCCTGCATCGGCAGTGAGGGGAGCACACGCACACACACACACACACACACCTCCCACCTAGGATGGATGAGAGACAGCAGGATGGGCAGACACGGCACCGACTCGGATCATTGGAGGGGTACGCTTGGAGCTGCCAGCAGCTAAACCTCCGGTCGGCACCATTACAATTCTTTCCACTTCAGCAATTCAAAATGGAGAAGAGGAATGCCGTCAGCTGTGGTCACTTTGTTATGGTGGATTCTTAATGCCTCAACGCAACGTAATGAGTGGAAATGGAGATGACCCATAACCCTGGTAATGCACTCATAGGTTCCACCCAAAGATTGAGCGAGATAGCGGGGCCGAGTTGTTTAGACGCTTGCATGCCACAATGCTTTGTTTGCAGAGAAGCCAAATGCCCTCACAGATGGGAGCCGACTGAACAACAGATGACTGGTGTGGTGGCTTGGTCTGCTTTGAGGCGAAGGGACCGGGGAGAGGGGGTAGAGAACAGGGGCACTGGGCACCAGATGTCTTGCTAAAGTTTACTCAAACGGACACCATGACGCTCCGGCCTGGTCTGAACTCGAGGCCGTGTCACAGATGTGCCCGTTTCTATGTTGGACTGTTGTCCTGGCCAACAACTACCTTGACCTTCTGTTGGTCTTCTTCTACCGTGACATCACGGTAAACACAAACTCTGCTATGCAAACACCGAACACGGTCTTCCTGACAGCATTGGGCCATGTGGTCTTGTTTAAGCTTCAGGAAAAATGGTGAAACAGGAGAAGCAAAGACAGCTACACTTGTTAAGGAGAGGGGCAGTAACTAAAGACTGAACAGTCAGGTAATATGTACGTACCTAACGAGCAGCTCTGCAGTTTTGTCTGAAAGTGTTTTTACATCATTCTTGTAACATTAGTGACGTTTTCCTTCAGCAAGGTACCACTAAAAATGTGCAATAAAAATGACTAAAATGTTATTATTGTTTTGATACGTCTCAAGACATTGGTGTAAATATTACATTAAGAAACCTGATTTAGTGGAGCGCTCTTCTCAATGAAAAAAAAAACAATTCCCACTTATATCTGAATGGTAAACAACCTGAGGCACGCATGACTGGGCGTGCACACACACGTGAGCTCTGAAGTAGGTGAGATTATGTATGCGAGATCTGTGGTACAGCCAGACCCGGTGAGGCCACCAGACAACTGGGTAAACATACAGACCCCCCCTCCACCTGTCTTCCCTCCGTGCTCACCTCAGTGAGCCTTTAGCACGAAACCATAGGTCCAATGATGTACGGCTACTGTCAAACATTTACACAGCACAGTCTTCATCGCAGGGTCCCTGTTCTCGTAGTAATAGTATAAAACCTTGACCCCAATACAGCATGCTCAGAGTTCCTCAATATTTATGACAAGCATTCCTCAATGCAACGCTAAGGCAACACAAACACACGTCTCTGAAAACAAGCCTTCCAACCGGCTAAATGGAGAGAGACAAAAACAAATCTTATAGTATCCGATGACTGATAGCACTTATGGTGAGGACAGGGTTAGAATAACCCGCAGTGAAGAGGTGCGTTTCCATTCATGCATCTCTCCATCTCTGAAAATGGCTTCATTAACAGGCCAGTGCCAAGAGCTCTCTCGTCGAGATGTACCCCGAGGGTCCACTGGAATGGCTGAGGTGAAGTCCATTAATCCCCGACAGCTTGTTTTTTGACCAATAAATAAAACTGGGTATTTTTCTGTGTCTGCGATATAAATAGCCGTTAGCTTAGAAGCTGTCGAGAAACACATTTCTGGGGCTGAAAACGCTGCGACTTGGAATAAAATGAGATCTGGCTCTTGATACCGCATCATCACAGGTGTTGATCTGGACTCAGGAGACGGTGTCGTACATAAAGAGCAATGTCACACAATGTTGAAACATCTTCATGTCATAACTTGTCGAGAGCGTAGCCAAGCAGGATCTTGGTCAGAAGTATTTTAAGGACCAGTTTAGCTGCCTCTATGGGCCCAATCGGAATATAACAGAGTTTAATGGACAAAAGATAATTAGAGTTTTCCTACGGTGACTTTCATGGTAATGTGTTGCCTAAATGCTTAAAATGATGAAACGGTGGCAGCTGGGCGTGTAACTATACAAAATATGTTTTAAAAATGCTGTCCTTTGCTGGGGATAAATCCATATCTCTCACAACCCGTCCTTTTCTTCTGGCATATTTCCCGATCCCTCAGGCAACCGGAGCTGACTACCTCTCAGCCTATGACATAGCTCTTACTTTCCCAGCACTTGCGCTCCTCATCTGATGAAACGCTACACCCTAGTCACCATTATTCGTCTGGATACAGGAACCTCTGGAATGTATCGGATTTCTGCCTCAGGGGGGGGGGGGGTAGGCACTTTAGAAACATAGTCATACCTCCCCCAGCTAGCTTCTCCCACTTTTCCTCTGCCCTCTCTCTTCGTCTATCTCTCCATTCACTAAAGTTCCATTAGAGGCCTGCTTGATTTATGCCTCGTCATCGCCCATCTGATCGAATGAGGTCACATTTTTCACGCACATCTCACAATAGAAGGATTTGTTGGGGCCAGTTTTGGAACATTTTTTCCAGCCGTCTGCTGCCTCCTTTTCCATCTCGTGTCCAACCAAACCGCAAACGTCCCAATCACGCTCACACTCGACTACGTTTGATGCTGACTCACACTACTCGTCATGTTTGAGCACAACTAGAAATTCCAATTCTATAACTATTTTGTCCTCGAGTGCAACACTAGTGCAACCACATCTCCCCTCTCCAGAGTGCAACAGTTATGCAGAGCAGTACTCGGGCTGTAGAATTGAGTACCTCTGAGTCACTGGCCTGCGTAATTCAGTCTAGGGAATTATGACAGTGGAAAATCATTTGCCTGGGCCGGGGATAGGAGGCCGTGGCTAATCGTTCAGTAATCTGATCTGCCTGCATACTGTAGCATTCAGCCGTGCCGCGACGCTAGCCAGTCACACATGTGGACACCCCCGGTGCCTGCCAACTATCTGATGGAGGCTCACACTATTCAAAAACAACTCTACAGGTTTTTCCGAGGATTACCGATGCCATCGGATCATTTGCTCATACTCGGTTGTGCTGTTCCGTTTGAAATGTATTGACTCTGCTCCTGCTCTCCAATACCCCTCATGATAGCACAGCCTAAGCCAACAAATGCCGCAGCCACATTCCAGACAGAAACAGGCGTTTCAATAGAAACTTACTATAGTACAATCTTCCTGCTGCATTCGGGAGTGTTAATCCAAAAGCTTGACTGAATGAGGAAACATCTGAGTTGGTCTGTAAACAGCAGGCTTTTTTGGGTACACTTCCAATCGTAGATTCCAGTATCTAGTGAAGCCAGTGGTGTTGTAGTAGTAAATGAATAAGAACCATAGGGAGCAGTGCTGTGGCACAAAGCAGTGCTTATACCCAGCAGAGAGGGTTGGGGGGACTTGAGTTTTGGAAAGATGCCTGGCTTCATCCCCACTCTAAAGAGAGGTCTCCCCCCCCACACACACACCGAGTGTGGATACAAGGGGCACTGACATGGAAAAATACAAGAGATGGCAAGTTGTTGGGCACCAAAGTTCCCAACAGTTTAGCTTGTGTAAGCATTTAATGTGATGGCATAGTTAATTCACTACAATTAATCCCACAGCCTCCTCAATGCGGAGATGCAAAGCAGTCAGAGTGATGACTGACAATATTATTCTTACTCTTCCCCATTGAAGCCTCAAATCTAAAATGACACATTGTCTGTGATCATGTCTCGTTCTGATAAACGTCCAAACACCGTTTGGAGACGCGATCTGTTACATACCGTCAGGCCCACAGCATTTTATCAACCTCCGTGTGTAGGCATTGCCACTGAGTTGCAGCTTTTCACGGGCATATCCAAGTGAAGAGATGCTGATATACGATCAAATGGCTGCGGCAGCAGTGGCAGCCTTCATCAACAGAAAGTGCTAGATCACAGCATGGTTGGCAGCCAGTGGGAGCAGTCAGATGGAGGGTTAGAACAACCAGACAAACAGTTGGCAATGATAAAGAGCGAAACTTAAAATTCAGCTCTCAAATTTAACAAACAAATGACAGCAACCACACTTTTTAAAAATACAATCTGCAAATGGAATAAGCCCTAAAAAAAAATTGTATGATCGGTGGAACATGTGATAAACAACACATGGCGTGTAAATAGCAAACATGTGACGCACTGGTTGAATAAATCTCATGATACATAAAACCAGAAGGACTGCACATTTCAGTTCCGAGAACGTCTTCAGCTGGGGAGAAACTCAGGAAACGTTCTTATGACTTTGGCAAATACACTCTGAACATGAGTCACTGTCATTCTCTTTTTGTAACATCTTACTCACATAGGTGCACGCTTGCACGGGCACAAACCCCAGGGCAACAGATTTCAGGCAGGTCTGGACTGCCCCTTTATGCTACAGAGCAAAGTGTTTTTAGTTTTTAACAGATGCAGCTATGACGGTGGAGATGCTCCACAAAGGAGAAGCCTCACACAGAAAGAAAAAAAATCCTATTTAAGAAAGGACACCGTCTCATCAGTGCATTGTGCAACTGCCAGTATATGCATTTAGTAACAACAACATATCAAAACACTCACAACTGGCTGCATATTTGTAGACAGTGCATCCCAAATTGCCCTCCTTTTTTTGGGAAGCTAAAACTAGAGCTTGATATGGGAAAGTCAGCATTATCTTTCACACACAGACTTTAGAAATCTGACTGAGGAGCAATATTAGTAGCAATCAGCCTGCATGATTCCTACAGGTAGCAACATAATAGTCTGATGCATCATCTGTCATAACACCCAGCCTGTAATCCCTGCTGATAATTAACCCAAGTTCCACGAAATAATTTGGACAAATTGAATAATGTTTAAGCGGTCGCCGCATTCCCGTGGTTATCTTTTAACCACCTCTGTCATGTGCGGCGCTATTGGATTAGGTGGCAGACGGTCGTATCGACCTTTATTTATAATTTGCACACAAAATCGGTTGGCTTTTCCGTTGTACGGTACACGTTAGACTGACATTAGGGGTTAAATTGCCACATTAACGCCAAATAGTAAAAGCTAACTTGAGGCGAGGAGCGTTTGCTAAATACTCTATTCATCGCAGCTGCTGCTGCAAAGTTACACAAACAAGTTCCCCGCGTAGCTGTTGCCGTAGCTGCCTTACGGTATCCAGCTGGATAAAAGAATTCCGATATTAAATCACAGCCGGAGCAGCCGGTCACGGCTCTCTCCTGAGCACACACTTCCACCCGAGCCGCAGCAAGAAAATACCGTCTTTTCTCTGGCGCCGTGCGGGCTGAACTGACCCTCCGCTATGTCGCCGGGGCTTCACGTTTCCAGTCGGGAGGTAGTCAGGCCGAAAAACTGGCCTCATTCTCCGTCTGCGCCAGACAATATTCACGAGCCTGGCCTGGGAGACCGAGCGGCGGAGCTCTCGGTGGTGGAGGCTAGCCGTAGCGAAATGTGCTTAAACACCGCGCCGCGACTCTCGTTGCGCCTCTGTACTCACCTTGTTTGAGGTTAGGTGGATTTGGGGACGACGCGGTCCACTTGGGATGATTGCCGGAGTGGAGCACGGCGCGCGCGTGTCGTCGCCTCGGATTGCTGTCGGCCGTGATGTGGAAGCGGCACAGCGGACTCAGCTCGGAGAAATCGGGAAATCTGAGAATGCCCCTCTCCTTTTGCAGCTCAGTGCACCGGCAGTGGCCCATAACTGTCGACAGGGGGCGCCCGCACAGCACTTGTTCTTGTTTCTGATATGCGCACACATGGATGCACGACTACGTAGTGAATGCACACACCTCCCAAAGAAATCTCCGTGCGGTCAAATTCGTGTCCGAGTTTTATCCTCTCGAGTAGTGAGATTAGAGCCCTGGTGTAATGTATCTGTGAGTCAATACTTTAATCGGAATTAAATTGTGCATTGCATGATACCGGGATAATCCTGAAAGTTCTTCTGATTCCTATTTATTTTCTCTTCCTTTCTTTCCGTTTCCTATGGGGGTGATTGATTTGATTAGTCACCCTGCAGATTACACAACAAGGACCGATGTAAACAATGTGTACAATTGCACAGTGTAAATCTGTACAAATACAAAATATAACACTAATATCCCTACATTTCAAGTAGGCCAATATGTATATGTCTCAGTCATAGTGACTCAGGATAAATTAACAATTATTTTATTTAAGATTGTCATTATATTGTATATCTTCACATATTATTGCTACAAAGTTTACACTGAAAACGAATAGCTTGCTTTTACAAAACATAGTTTATGGACAAATTATTCTAAGTTAACACCTACATTGTGCACAAATCAGAGCAAATTTCCCAGGGTACCACATAGTAACGTAACATCAACAGTAGCAACCATACGCAGAATATAATATGTTGAATGGAGACACAAAAACAGCAGCTGTGCAGCTGTGAGGTCACAGGACACCAATATGTCCCCTGACCTTGTGACTGGTGAGGATGGTGATTTTGATTACAGATTGGCTATCTAAAACCAAGCCGCCCGTTTTGTCTGTCTCATCCACATCACATGATCAAGGAGACAGGGCCACACAACTCATTAAGACAAAGAGGGCAATGACTGTGTCTCGGTGTCCCCAGAAACACATGGCAAGACACAAACTCTGCAACTGGATACAAGGGAAACAGGCGGAGGAGGATTGCAGTTGAAGCCTTTCTCTTGAAATATGATCACATGCGCATGTGTTGATCACTAATCTGTTTTACCTAGCTGATGACCACAAAGCAACTGATACTAGTCACAGAATCTAACTTGAGAAGATAAGTTTTTGATTTGGAAGTACAGCATGCCCTTCTGAATGGAAGCTGCACTATGACATATTTGCCATCTCTTCAGGTTTGCGTCTAATCCCTGTCTGTTGACTATTCTAAAACCTCAACCTGACCTTAAATAAACAGTAGGGCTTAATACCCATCCATAATCTCAACTACCTATGCCCTGGTAATTGGAGTTTCACACAGCAAAGACACCCTGACCTGAGCGGGAACAGGTGGATAGATAAACTGTAAGTGGTGCACACAATTGGCTTATACAAGCTCACACACGCAGCACTCAGTCTTCTGTCTCTCTTTCTCACTCACTCACTCACTCACTCGCAAACAGACACAATGGTGAAAAAAGTACTCACATCCTTTACTAAATTAAATAATTAAGAATACTCGCATTATCGGCAACATGTACATCCCATTTTTTAAAATCTTTTTTATCCACAAAGTAATTGATTGAAATTAACTAACTGGAAAATGTAGAATCAAGTAAAAATGTTACACCAGTGACTAGCTAAAGGCCTTCCATATCTCTGTATCGTGATGTACATTGACTACAGCAACACGATGAACCATATAGCAACGTATACACCTTAAAATGTAAACGGTTGATGTCAGAGTTATTGTGATACACAGCAAGTAGTTATACTTTCCCAACATGTATATTTGCTTCTTACATGTTATATTTTATGAATTGAATTATGTCAGATAGTTTATTGAAATAGGGCGACACCCGAAGGTGAAACGTGGCTCTCTGCCGCGGTGCATTGTGGGCCAGCACCTCTTACGGCGCCGTTTGGCTCACATTCTGCAAAATGGCGACGTCGCTAGGATCCAATACGTACAATAGACAGAACTGGGAAGACGCGGTATGTTATAATTGCGTTATTGTTCACTTTTTAGAGGGTTTGACGAGGACACGGCAATTCCCATTTACATTATGAGATACAACGGGACAATTACATCTACCAGTGTGACAAATGCGCCCTGTTTGCGTATTCGCTAGCTAGCTACTGTTAGCTCACGCTAGCTAGTAAAAGCGTGGCTGCTTCGTTCCTTACGCGTCTCTTACGAGCGGCAGTGTACACGTTGATTAAAACACATCGCCGTTTCATCTGTGCGCAAAGGTGCCTGGGCTACAGAAGAAGGACTAGAGCTTGGCCTGTAAATAACCACTCGGTTAATTTGACCGAAACGTTCTTTGTGCTAAAGTTAGCTCCTGAGCTAATGGAGCCTAGCACTCAGGCTAAACAATAATATATGTCAGTGAACGCTAGTTTGACTCCATTCACCATCATCGGGACAATCCCACACAAAGAGCTGTTGTCTGTGGATGTGCTTGTTGTAAACTACTGTCGTTAAGTTAGAAAGGTCAACGTTAGCCGACACGGGAAAGGACCGGATCCAACTTTATATTACGACCCATGGGAACACGAGAGACGGCGGTCCGGCTCCACCGTGCTTCACGCACACTCGTAGCCGTGCTTGCTGCTCGTCATTGTGGCGGGGAAACGGACTGATGTCACGTTAACCATGCCAATGAGCCGACATCGACCACATAGTAACCATTCTATGTGTACATTGATCCTCTTAACCTATACGCCTACAACCTTTTTAAGGCGAGACATCACGCAACGTAACATGTGGCCAATGTTTGTTTGATCAACAACGGAATATAAACGTTTCAACATTTTAGTTGACGTTTCAGCATAGCTGCTTATATTGAGGTGTTTGGCTGTCAGTTGGATGGATTAAGACAGTCATGGTCACCAGCTAGCACTTAGTGATACAGCATCCTTTGACAGATGGCTAAATAGAAGTCCCATTTATCCCATATTCACACATGTAACAT